>NC_057865.1:281992652-283430985 GCF_019393635.1 Dromiciops gliroides | reverse complement strand
CAGTTTACACTTCTTTCCTAAAGCTCTCAACTCCACTACTTAGTGTGATGCCTGCCCATAGTAGGCACTTAATAAATGTTGATTGATTTTTTTTGGTGAGCTAATTGGGGTTAAGTGACTTGCTCAGGGTCTGATTGATTGATTATTGATTGACCTAGTACTCTATGAGGGGCAATATCAGAGCCCCCCTTGGATCTCATCCTATCCAATGGATCCCTCCTCCAAGGTCTTCCCAAAGCTGACTTTCCACAAAGAATGGGGACCCAGCAGAAAATTCCTCTTGGGGAAAAACTGGAAGCCCCAAACAGGGGTAGAGCAGCCATGTGCACTTCCGCTCTTCTGCTGCCCTCAGTCCCTCCAACCCCCACCCTCCATTTCTTTAACCCGCAAAGATGCTGGTGGAGTTCGTCAGTGATTAGCATGCAGGGGATTGTCCCTAGGCTCCAGTTCACTGCTCTCTTGTTGGCCCATTGTGACTCCCAGCCCATTTGTCCTCATGAGCCATTCATTCCCCCGTAATTGGATGGGATTGGATTTCACTGCCATTGTGGGAGGCATTCAGAGCCCCCAGGGGGGATCAGACCAAGGTCGGGGAGGTTTCCCTGGAGCCCAAAGTTTAGATTTCTGTCAAAGAAGCTTGTATCTTTTTACAGAAGCCCCTTACTGTTGGACCCACTTAAACCTCATTTGCAAGTCTGTCCTGTGTCTTGAAGATGCTGGGGAGGCTGCTTGGCCTATGTATAGCTGCTCCAATGGAGAGTTTGCCCTTTGCAGACTTCTGGGTAGATGTATGTCTCTGACTGGTTCTGTCTCACAATAAAACCAGGGTTTATCTGGGTGCCTCTGTCTCTAGGCCTCTTTTTAGAGATTCCCTTCTTCCATAGTCACCATTCATTCTGTCAAACTAGTGCTTACTGTGCCCCTGACGTTGACACAGCTGGAGGTGTACCTAAGGCAGGAGAGAAGGTCTCAGCACCAGGGTGTCTGATTTAGTGGGAGCCAGTAGCTCTTGCAGAGAGTTGGCAGACTGGGTTCAGTATTTCCCTGCCCAAACCTTTTCTCCCTAAAGCAGTGACCTTGAGCCGGGGTCCTAGGGTCTCTGTCTTCTCCCTACATGGGGCAAGATTGTAGCTGGCACTCAGCTGGGGGGTGGATTAGAGTGAAATTGTGTTGTTTGCCTTCTGTATAATTTATGGCATTTGTCCCAGGCACAAAAATTCCTAGTTATAGCCCTGGGAACAGTGCCAGGTAAGTCCCTCAAAAGAATAGTCATTCAGGTACAGCCCTTGAGTGGGATAGGTAATCTCTACGTTTTTTTCCTATTCTAAATCTTTTAAAAATTTTCTTTTTAAATTAAATTAAATTTTATCTTAGTTTTCTCATTCATGTAAAATGTCTTTAAAATTAATTTTGTTAAATTTTGAGTCCCAAATTATTGTCTTCTCTTTTCTCTCTCCCCTCCCCAACCTTGCCTTGAGAGAAGGCAAACAATTTGATATAGTTTATACATGTGAAGTCATGCAAAACATATTTCCATATTAGTCATGTTACAAAAGGAAACACAAACCAAAAGAAGAAAAGAGAAAGAGTCTTTTTGATCTTCATCCACACTCCATTGGTTCTTTCTCTGGAGGTGGCTAGCATTTTTCATCAGAAGTCCTTTGGGATTGTCTTGGATCATTTTATTTTTAAGAATAGCTAAGCCATTCACAGTTGATCCTCATACAATACTGCTGTTACTTTGCACAGTGTTCTCTTAGTTCTGCTTAATTTACTTTGTATCAGTTCATGTCAATCTTCCTAGGTTTTTCTAAAAACATCCTGATTGTCATTTCTTGTAACACAATAGTATTCCATCACAATCATATGCCACAATTTGTTCAGCCATTCCACAGTTGATGGGCATCCCCTCCATTTCTTTTTTTTTTTAATAATAGTTTTTTGTTTGGTTTTGTTTTTAGTGAGGCAATTGGGGTTAAGTGACTTGCCCAGGGTCACACAGCTAGTTAAGTATTAAGTGTCTGACCGGATTTGAACTCAGGTACTCCTGACTCCAGGGCTGGTGCTCTATCCACTGCGCCATCTAGCTGCCCCCCCTCCATTTCTAATTCTTTCCCACCACTGAAAAGCTGCTATGAATATTTTTGTACATATGGGAACTTGGGGATTCCCATTCTAAATCTCTAGATCATAGAATCTATCCTAGATTGCCTGGTTCACTCCCCCATTTTTTAAAATAGATGATGAAAATGAGGCCCAGAAAGGAAGCAATTTGCCTAAGGTCACAAGGTTAATTATAACAGCTAATGTTGGTAGAGTATTTTAAAGTTTGCAAAGCACTTTAGGTACATGATCTCATTTGATCTTCATGATAACCCTTTGAGGTAGGTATCATATTTATCCCATTTGCAGATGATACAACGGAGGCTGAGAGGTTATTGTTTTGCCGGTAGTCACAGAACTAGTGCCATAAACAGGATTTGAATCTGGGTCTCTGCTGACTCTAAGTCCAACATTCTCTATTATAGGTAGTAGAATATTTGAACCTTGAGCTTCAGATTCCAAATCCTGGCCTCTTTCCATTATACAATACATCTTTTACTACACCACACTACCTCAAGATCAAATATTATTTTTACTCTTCACCTCTGTTGCTGACAGGTGCTATGCTATACTACCTTCCTCCTCTCTCTATATCCCATTTTTCCTTTCTCCTAGAAGGCCTTGTCATGTTGCTTACTAACCTGCTAGGTTTTCTCATCTGTAATTATGAGGAAATTGAAACAAATGACCCCCGAAGTCTTTTCCATTTCTGATACTCTAGTGTTCTAGAATACCAGTCTCATAAGTTATATCTCTCACCTGGACTATAATGGCCTCCTAATTGGTCTCTTTCTCTGCCGTCCCCTCTTCAATCCACCCTCCCCATAGCTCCCAAAATAATCTTCCTCAGGCACAGATTTAACTGTCATTCTCCTGTTCAACGAAACTTCAAGGATTCCCTGTTGCCCCCTCAAAAGCCATCCCCCACTTGGCTCTAGCCCACCCTGCCACTCTGATTTCATCTTGCTATCTTTTCATCACTCCATGTTCCAGGCAAATTGAGCTGTCTGCGATTACCCTGATCTTATCCTATATTCTTCATGCATTCATTCAGACTCGTCAATGCGTTTCCTTTTCATCTCTGCTTATGAAATCCTCTTCCTTCTGGACTCACTTCTGACTGCCTGCCTTTTTTTTATGTTTCCTATCTCTACCCCAAGCCAAAAGTGATCTCTCCTCATGTTATCCCAGTATATTTTCTCTGTCTCTTCTTTGTCCTCATCACACTTTATTGTGTTTTTTGTTGTTGTTGTTTTGGTTTTTTTGGGGTGAGGCAATTGGGTTTAAGTGACTTGCCCAGGGTCACACAGGTAGTAAGTGTCAAGTGTCTGAGGTCAGATTTGAACTCAGGTCCTCCTGAATCCAGGGCTGGTGCTCTATCTACTTTGCCACCTAGCTGCCCCCCATTCTATTGTAACTGCATGCAGAATACCACATTCTGGTTAGCAAGTAGGTTATTCAAGCTTAATTACAGACAGGTGGAGAATCACTCCTTTTGGAACCTAATTCCAAAATAGCAATGGACAGCTATGTGGTGCAGTGGATAGATTGCTGCCTTGGAGTAAGGAGGACCTGAGTTCAAATCTGACTACGGCTACTAACTAGCTGTGTGACCTTGGGCAAGTTGCAAAACTCTTGTTTGCCTCAGTTTCCTCATCTGTAAAATGAGCTGGAGAAGGAAATGACAAACCTCTCCAATATCTTTGCCAAGAAAACCCCAAATGGGGGATCAGGAAAAGTCAGACATCAACTAACCAACAACAACACTCTCATATTTTAAATGATTATATATATATATATATATGAGAAACTACATCAAATGTAGGAAGCAAGCAGGCTTTTAGGAGCATCAGAAGCAGGAAGGGGCGAACACAGATAAGGAGGACAGTTTTGAAATCTAAATCTATGATGCTATTGTCTGTACCCTTCAATAGGCTACAAATCAAGTCCTTCCTTGTGACCTCTTTCCTATTATTGGCCATAACTCATAAATATTTTAGCATTATTCAGTTTCTTGCTAGCTTAGGTCTTATCTCTCTAATTAGGCCACAAACCTTTCAAGGCCTGGAACATGTGTATATGCTTTATACTTCATTATATACCCCATCCCACCAGGCATCACCCTTCAGAGGAAGCAGGCATTCAGTAAATCTTGGCTTATTGGTTAGTTGGGTTGGTGGGTGGGTGGGTAACTGGAAGGGGATAGAGGAGTAAGGTATTTCTAAGCTGCCCTTTGACCTGTAGGCTTTTAACCTTTTCACAACACTGGTGTTCATTCCAACACTCTCATTATAATGGACTGATTCTGGAATCTTCATCAGAATAAGACTGATTCTACAATGAGAGAACATGGGTTTCTTTTGGAGGCTGCATCTACATGAATTCACAGGGAGAACATTTTCTTTGTTGGGATGCTAACAGGTACTGGTCCCTATAAGATTAATATCATGGCAATATGAAAGCATTGAGGGATAAATGATTCTAGAGAAATGAGTTTACTAGACAGATAGATTTATCCCTTCACCAATTCCCCCTCTATTTGAGGATCTTTTCTCCATTTCATTTTTATTGATGCCTTTTGTTTTTACATCATCCACATTTTCCAGTGTATCCCATCTCCTCCCTCTCCCAACAAACCATCCCTTATCATAAAGAATAAAAATAAATAAGACAGCTAAAAAAAATTAAAGTTAAAAAAGGGGGGCAGCTAGGTGGTGCAGTGGATAGAGCACCGGCCCTGGATTCAGGAGGACCTGAGTTCAAATCCAGCTTCAGACACTTGACACTTACTAGCTGTGTGACCCTGGGAAAGTCACTTAACCCTCATTGCCCTGCAAAAGAAGAAGAAGAAGAAGAAGAAGAAGAAGAAGAAATGATGTCTATCAATGCAAATCAGCTACTGCTCAGCAATTTATAATCTTAATAAGTTGCCACAATCACTGAGAGGTTAAGACACTTGTGCAGGGTCACACAGCCAGTGTATGTCAGAGGCACACATACCCAGCTCCTCCACTGGCTCTTTAATCACAATCTTAGGATCAAATCCCATTTTCTCCAGGGGGCCTCATGTGTACCTAGATATTTACATGTTGTCTTCCTCATTAGAATATGAGCTCCTTGAAGGCAGGAATCTGGGACCCAGGAATTACAAAGTTAAAGGTCCATCTAAAAATGGTATGATTCTTAGCAATCTCTGCGACCTTTGCCACCATCCTATCCTTGTCAATGTAGAAGAAAAAGAAGACTGCACAGGGCTTTGGACAATTATAGATTTGACTTAGTTTCCTGGGTTGCCATGGCTAAAGAATTCCTCATCAAATGGACAACCTACCTGTGATGAGCCCCTTTATATTTGAATGAATATAATCTATGGCTGGGACCATAGGTCAGTGTCTCTTAAACTTTTTCCACTTTGACCCCTTTTCTCCTGAGAAATTTTTACTTGACCCCAGGCATATAGGTATATAAAATAGGTTTACATAACCTTTTACTGTTGCCAAATTTTTTGCAACCCCCCCCCCAAATTCAGTTAAGCGACCCCATATGAGGTTTCAACCCACATTTTTAGAAGCTTTGCAATAGGTGAAGCTGATCTTGTTTTTGTTGTTCTATATTTCTTTTATTTTATTTTATTTTTCGCGGGTCAATACGGGTTAAGTGATTTGCCCAAGGTCACACAGCTAGTAAGTGTCTGAGGTCAAATTTGAAGTCAGATCCTCCTGAATCCAGGGCTGGTGCTTTATCCACTGCACCACCTAGTTGCCCCCAGGTGAAACTAATCTATCAATTTTCTGGTCTGCCTCAGTGGAAGGAATTTCCTCATTGATGAAATGGAAGAACTTTGTTGTATTCTTCTGAGAATGTCCTGAGGCTCTGAGTCATAGAATACCATACTCTCCAAAGGATGATACGTGCAGATCATTTAATATTCTTTTCTCAAATCTCATCCTCGAGTTGCCACATTTGAAATTGCCAATCATCCTCAGGTTCTAGAAACTCTTTGGGTCTTGTGACAATGCTCTCTCTTTGTCCTTTTGTTATTATTTCCCCCTCAATCTCCTTTGTTGGTTCATCATCCATGTTGCATTCTATAGCCATGGGTATATACCAAAGCCCTGGAAATATAGAGACAAAAGTGAAACAGTCCTTGTCCTCAAGGGGCTTACATTCTATTGACGTTATCATTCATTCATTCCTCCAACAAGCATTTATTGAGCACCTAGTATGCATCAGGCACTGTTCTAGGTGCTGGGGATACAAAGATGAAAGTAAGATAGTTCCTGCCCTCAAGGAGTTTATAATCTATCCAGGTGTTTTATTCATTCATTTATTTTGCACCTACTATGTGCCAGGCATTGTGCTAGGTGCTGGGGATAAAAAGACAAAAAAACCTAACCCACAACCCCTGCCCCTCTCTGGGGAACTGACATTCTTTTGGGAGTGTCACAGATCCTTGATGAATTCAAGTTGCATATAAAATTCAGCTCTCACCTTTATAGTATCATCACCCTAGGGTCTCACTGTGGCATGGGAGGACCCTGGGCTCTGGAAGGCTTTGCCAATGAAATGCAAGTTCTTCCAGGCCCCACCAAGCTGGAGAACCTTGAAGGACCCAGCGATGGACAAAGGACCAGCTCAGCTAAGTATGGATAGTCTCATCACTAGGTTGGTTGCAAGGGAATGGATTTTTTTTTTTTGGCAATAGCAACTCTCCAAGACCATCTACTTGGTGGCAGAGTAGCTGTGTTCTGTATCTAGGGAGAGGTCCTGCAGCAGTGAAATCACAATTCTTTGAAATTATCATTCTTATTAATTATCTGCTAGTCTTAGGATCAAAGGACAATGAAATTTAGAGCTTATTAGAATCTTAGAAGCCACTGGGTCAAACACCTTCATTTTATAGAGCAGGAAACTGAAGTTATTAAGTGACTAGTCCAAGCTCATACAGCTGATAAATGTCTAAGATGGGTAAGGAAGTGCTGAAGCCTGCTTGAACTGGCTTGAATAGAGGTGGAGTTCTTGTTTTGTTGGTTGTCTAGACTTAAGAAAGTGGTAGTCGTTGTTCAGTCATGTTGGACTCTTCCTGACCCCAGGGACCATAGCACTCCAGCACTATCCATTTCCTTCTCCAGCTCATTTTACAGATGAGGCCACTGAGGCAAACAGACGTTAATTGACTTTCCCAGGATCTCTGTGTCTGAGGCCAGATTTGAACTCACATCTTTTTGACTCAAAGAAAGTGATGGAGATGATGTTAATAAGCAAATTAAACTTAAAGTTGTGATGTATGTACATTGTTGGAGGGCTGTTTGTTAAACATTTCCCAGCATGCCCTTGGAGATGAAATTTGAACCCAAGTCTTCCTGACTCCAAGTCAGTACTCCATCCACTATGTTACCAGGCTATAAACTCTTTGAGGGCAGGGATCGATTCTTGTCTTTTTTTTTAATCTCCCTACAGTGCCTAGCACCATACTAGAGAGAAAAAACACTTATTGATTTCAGACTTCTAGGATGGCACCAAGAATGGTGCCCCTGGAGGGGGATGAAATTCTGATGTCTTCATTTTGGAAACATTTATTCTTTAAAAAATATTTTTACTGTTATCTTTTGTTTTTATATAACCTATGTTTCCCAACATACCCCTCTCGCCTCCCCCTCCCAAAAATCCATCCCTTAGAACAAAGATAAGAAAACAGGATGGGAAACAATTCAGCAAAACTAGCCAACATCAAAAAATTATACACACTGTTCCACACCTGTGGGCTCTCACCTCTGAAAAGAAGCGAGGAGAGGAGTCTTCTACTATCTTGCCCTTGGGGCCAAGCTTGGTCACTATAATTTAATTTTGTTTCCATTGTTCTATGGTGATCGTTCTTTCCATTTACACTGTTGTAGTCATTGGATAGGTAGGTAAGTGGTGCCATAGTGGATAGTGGATAGAGTGCATGTCTAAGCTTGCAAAGCGTGTCTGGGCAAACAGTAAACTGACAAGACGAACCAAATTTGCTGTCTATAGAGCATGGGTCCTGAGTACCTTACTATATGGCAGCAAAACATGGACTACATACACTAGACAAGAGAAGAAGCTTAACAGCTTCCACATGAGCTGCCTTTGGTGCATCCTTGGCATATCTTGGTCAGATAGGATTACCAACACAGAAGTGCTCCAACATGTGCAACTTCCTAGCATCTACATGCTACTGAAACAAAGATGGCTGTGCTGGCTCAGTCATGTGCACCACATGCAAGATGGGCGCATTCCTAAAAAACTACTCTATGGAGAGTTAGCCTCAGGCCAAAGACCTGCTGGACTCCCCCAGCTTTGCTACAGAGATGTATGCAAGTGAGACTTGAGGGCTCTGGGAATAGACACCGGCAGCTGGGAGAAGATGGCCAAGGACCAAGCCAGAGGGAGTTCAGTACTCAGGAGCAGCTTGCACGCAGCTGAGATGGGCCTCCAAGCTCTGGAGGAAGAAAAACGAATGAGACGCAGGAACTGACGGGCAACAGAGAGCGCAGTTTTCCGATGTCCTCCTTGTGGCAGGAGCTGTGGCTCCCATATCGGACTGCACAGCCACATTGTGGCCTGTGGCTCTTCAAGGCGCTGATCCATGGTTGTCTGCAACTGGCGGAAGCCTACTAGTGGATAGAGCATCAGGCTGAGCACAAGGAAGACCTGAGTTCGAATACAGACTCAGACACTTAGCTGTGTGACCCTGGGCAAGTCACTTAAACCTGTTTGCTTCAGTTTCCTCATCTGTAAAATGAACTGGAGAAAGAAATGGTGAATCACTCCAGTATCTTTGCCAAGAAAACCCCACATGAGGTCACGAAGATTCAGACACGACTGAAAAAGCAACTAAACAACAACAATAGTCATTGTATATGTTCTTTTCCTGGTTATATTTATTGTACTTTGCATCAGTTCAGATGAGTCTTCCCTTGCTTTTCTGTATTTTTCATATGATTTCCTATGGCATAATAATATTCCATGACATTCATGGGGACAAAAAAAGTATTTAGTCATTTCCCAATCCATGGGGGCTACCTTGATTTTTATAGAATGTTTCCAAATAGTAATAATAAGTCACATTTTCTATAGGATTTGGGGATTTGTAAAGCACCTTCCTTTTAACACTCCTGTGAGGCAAGTAGTATCAGCATCACATTCCTATTTAGAAGGATAATGGAGTCTCAAAGAGATGAAGGGACATACCCGAGGTCACACAGATTTTAAATGTCAGGGCCCTTTGGGCGGTCAGTCTGGTGAAGCACAGGCATCCCTTCTTAGAAGCAGGTTTTTAGATGTATAAAATAGACACAGGATTATGAAGGAAACCAGAGATTAGTGAAAAGAAGAACATGATTTTTTTCCTTCTCTGAGTTCACGACTCCCCTGAAATTTACCTAGGAATATTTCCAGACCTCAGGTGAAGAATCCTAGGCTAGATCTCTATGAGTTCTTCATCCTATGAGACCCTGAGCAAGATGGCATTTGTCCTTTCACACCAGGTCAGAGCAAATGCCACAGATGGCTTACCACAGTCCTTCCTGGAAAGGAAGATGTTGATGTTTGGATGGGGAGCCCAAGAAAGTGCCAAGGATTCTGGGAGTAGCTGTGGTTCTATTCTACCTATAATTCTTATGGGTTTGAGAACATAACCAAACTTACTGTGACAATATCAGAGCCAGAAGGGACCCTTGGGTACCATCTAATTTGCCCCCACCCCCATTTGATTCACAAAGATGCTAAGGTCCAGGAAAGAAAAATGACTTGCCCAAGGTCACACAGCAAAACTAAATCTCCATCCAAAGACTCTGGGCTCCCAGTCAAGTGTGATCAGGGATCTCAATCGATGACTGCCATTCATCCCTAGTCCCCTCATTTCCCACCCATGGCTATCGTGTACAGAGCTCTGTTGTTTAACCTGTGACCTTGGACGAATGTCTCAACCCCTCTGGACCTCAGTTGCTTCATTGTAAAGTGAAGGGATTGGCCTGGAGGATCTCCATGACCCTCTCTTCCACCTCTAAAATAACATGAACCTATGGGGGTGTGAAGTAGAGGTGAGTCAGTCGTCCCGGGCTTTCGTCGTCAAGCAGGGCACCCCCCCCCCACCTCTCATGCCCTCTCCAGCACTGGGGGAGCCTTGGCCACTGTCACAGTTTGCCAGGATGGGCTTCTGTTGTCTCCCTTGGCTGAGAACACCCAGCCCTGCTCCCGCCCCCACCTTGTCTGCGGTCACTTTTGCTCATTTCTCTTGAGATCTGTCTGGAGAGAGGAGAAGAAAGGCTCCCCCTGTGGGGCCCATCTCTTTTCAGCCAGCCTTTATTGAATTTGACCTCCATTTTCCCCCCCTTCTCCAAACAGGAGAGCGCCATTTATCTTGGGCTCCAAGTTACAGAAGAGGCCTTGGAGGGGGCTTCCTTTTCTCTTTTCCCAGCTGCATCAGTTGACACACGGTCCATCTGCTTTTGGCCTCCTCGCCCGCCCGTCTTCTCCCCCAGCAGGCCATAAAGTATCCACAGCTGCGTCCTTTATTACCCTTCCCATTCTAAGCTCCACAAGGGAAAGCCTGAAATATATTACAGCCATTACCTTTGTCAAAAAGGGGACAATTTTAAAACATTTTGGCTTTTCACTGGGAAAGCCAGTGGAACAAAAGGATGTGCTATCATTTTATTGTAAATGCTTTTAAAATGTGGGTCACTTGGCCATCATCAGCCAAAAGGATGGGATTGTTCAAAGCCTGAAAATGGGTTTGGCCAATAGCTGATTTTCTTTTTCAGAAGCTCATCTTTTAAAACATGTTAATTGGTACCACAGCAAAGGAGAGAAAAACAACAACCTCCCAACCATCACTCAATGGTGAGGAGGGTATGAAATAGGCGCGGCAGAACTGAAACTAGGGCGGGGCAACTAGGGCTGTGTCCCAGGATGTGGAAATTTAGAGTGCTTGCATTCCTTTAGAAATGGCTGTGGCTGGTGTTAAGGCAGGAGGAATACTTAGTTAAAACAAGAAACTAGCAGATGATGTATTTCCTTTCTTGATGGCTATATCCCAAGTAAGTTCCTTCTTCTGACTCCCCTCCTTTGGCTTTGTGTCTTGTATTTCCCTCTAACTCAGTCAATCAGTAAGCATTTATTAGTGCTTACAGTGTGACAGGCACTGGGTTAAGCACTGGGGATTCAAAAAGGGACAAAAGACAGTCCCTGCCCTCAAGAATCTCAGACAGACAAGAAGTCAACAAATCTAGGCAAAGCAAGCTAGAGGCAGGACAAATAGGAAATCATTAACAGAGGAAGGCACTGGGAGTAAGAGAGGTTGGGGAAAGCTTCCTGGAGAATGTGGGATTTTAGTTGGGACTCAAAGAAAACTGAGTGAATTTAGCTAAGCGTGGGTTTGTGCTATTTGCCCAGGGCAGCAGAATTGATAGCTATGGCTCTGGTAAGCCTTGAGAAAGCCCCTTTGCCTCAAGCTGTACAATGAAGGGGCTGGAGTAGAGGATCTCTAAGGTCCCTGCTGGCTCTTATTATATAATTCTACTTGGGGATGCATAACAGGGGGCCCTTCAACCACCTCCAACTTAAAAGCAGGCACCAGTATGTCCAACTTCTTCCTAAAAGCCATGAAGATACATTTAATTGGTTGCTGAGCCATCGGTCTGTGGCTAGACTAAAGGTCTCCCCTTTCTGGCAGCCTTGAGATCTAATTTCCTCCCTGTGTTTGATGCCATGATCACAGTCTAGGCTTCGCAACTTGGACCAATCTGAGTTTTTAAGCACATTGTCTAGTATGCAGTAGGCACTTAATAAATGCTCATGAAATTGAAATGTGGACAAAGGAGGCAATGGGTAGAAAGCATTTTGCGGCGGTAAGCTGTTATTTTATTAGCATGGATCTCTGATGGGAAACTCCCATGTGGAAACTCCTTTCACTGATAAAGATCATCAACTCATCTGTCATTACAATCTTAGCTGTCTAGGGTTGACCCTGAGATGAAAGGATTTGCCCAGTAGTCAGTATATGTTAGAGGTAGGCTCTGAACCTGATCCTTCTGACCTTAGGCCAGTGTTCTGACCAGCACCTCAGCCAGTCCGTCCATAACATATCATGTGCCAGGCACTTTGCACAGTGTTGAAGAAACACAGCCTCTGTTTTCAGTGAGCTCACAGTCTAATGGGGGAGAAAATATGGAAAAAAAAACCATGTCCAAAAGAGATGTGTACAGGATGAATTGGAAATAATGAACAGAGAGAAGGCATCAAATCAGGGGGGTTGGGGGCAGGCTTCTTGTAGAAGATGGGATTTTAGCTGGGACTTAGGTAGGGGAGCTGGAGGGTAGGGATGAGGAGGGAGACCATTCTAGGCTTGGGTGGGCGCAGCCAATGAAAATGCCTAGAACTAAAGGAGGGAGTGTCTCATCCAAGGAATGGCAAGGAGACCAGCATCCCTGGATTGAAGAGCTCGTGGTGGGTAGTGGTGGTGAAAGGCAAGACTGGAAAGGGGGGATAGGGCCAGTTCTGGAGGGCCTGGAATGCCAAACAATGGCATATTTGATTCTGAAGGTGATAGAGCTATGAGAATTTATGGATTAGGGTAGGAACATGGTCAGACTTTGACAGCTGAGTGGAGGGTAGACCACAGTGGGGAGAGATCCACCAGCAGGCTTTTCTGACAGTCCAGGTGTGTGATGAGGAGGGCCTGGACAAGGGTGTTGGCAGTGTGAGAGGGGAAGGCACACATCGGACAGATGACAAGCCTTAGCAGTTGTGTCCCATATCCTGTCATCATCCTTGTCACCATGACCACCGTCCTCTTCCTCATTAGATTTTCCTTAGGTGCATATCTAATATTAAATTTTATTTTTTTTTGCAGGGCAATGAAGGTTAAGTGACTTGCCTAGGGTCACACAGCTAGTTAAGTGTCAAGTGTCTGAGGCTGGATTTGAACTCAGGTCCTCCTGAATCCAAGGCCAGTGCTTTATCCACTGTGCCACCTAGCTGCCCCCGTGCATATCTAATATTAAGAAAATACAGCCCCATTCACCCTAAGGCTATAGGAGTTAGGAGTTGTCCCAAAGGTGCTTTCAGTGAGTCCCCAGATGAGCTTATGTCCTAAAATATCAACTATAAAAAGCAGTTATCTCAGCAACCTATGCATCTTAAATATAAAAGGAAACGAACAGGATAGATGGATGCTGAGATGCAGGAAAAAGACCCCAAAAAGACAAAAATAAGAAAATTATAATTGCTGATTTATTTAGAATTTGAAGATTTACATTTCCCCCCATCTTGTCTTATTTGTTATTCTCAACAACCCTGTGAAGTTGGCACTATCATTCCTATTTTACAGATGAGGAAACTGAGGCACAGTGAGGACGGAGCAATTAGCCCATGATCACACGACTAAAACAGATTCAAACAGAAGCATCTCCTTAATCCAATTCTAGCACTTTACCTACTCCCCATTCCACCACTGGCTTAAATGGAAATGAATTATCATTTTCCAATTGCTATTGTAACTGTTTGTGTATTGTCACATTCATCCTATAAGATGAAAGTCCCTTAAGTAAAGGTAAAAATGATTTCTTCTCTTTGTATGCCAAGCGCCCAGCCCAAGAAAGTCAAGCTGCTTGCTTAGTCAATATTTATCGAATGGTAAATGGCAATGGATAGTTCCACTTGTAGTGGGCATGGAGAAAAATACATATCAGATTTTTTTATGGTCTATTCCACATCCAATAAACACATTTTCTTCCTTTCATGAGTCTGGTTTTGGGACCATGAAAGTCTACTTTTTCTTGGTACAAGAAGAGAAACCAAAAGCAATAGAAAGTTCTATTAGGCAGGCTGGACTAGCATGGATTTCCTTTTTTTTAAACATCCCTTTTAAAAAACTTTCCGTTCCAAATTCTCTCCCTTCCTCCAGCTTCTCTCTCAACTGTTGAGAAAACAAGAAATGATACCCATTATACATATGAAGTCAAGCAGAACATTTTTTTCATATAATCTATGTCAGCATGGACTTTCTAATGGGTGATTGATGATGACCGATTAATTGACAAGCATATATTAACACTAACTCTCTGGAGATCTAGGTGGCACTGCGTACTAGGTCTTGAGTCAGGAAGAACTGAGTTCAAACCTGGCCTAAGACACTTAGGAGCTGTGTGACTCTGGGCATGTCACTTAACCCTGTGGGCATCAGTTTTCTTCATCTGTAAAATGAGCTGGAGAAAGAAATGACAAACCACTCAAGTATCTTTGCCAAGAAAACCCAAAATGGGGTCCCAAAGTCGGATCATGACTGAAACCACTGAATAACAATATGACAAGCGCTGTCCCAGGTGCTGGGAATACAATGAAAATAACATTCCTCTCCCCCTTCAAATGGTACATTCTCAGAGGTCCTTCTAGTTTTTTTTCCCCCCCAGGGCAATGAGGGTTAAGTGACTTGTCCAGGGTCACACAGCTAGTGTCAAGTGTCTGAGGCCAGATTTGAACTCAGGTCCTCCTAAATCCAGGGCCGGTGCTTTATCCACTGTGCCACCTAGCTGCCCCAGTCCTTCCAGTTTTAACAGCTTAGGGTCTTATCTTACCTGTTGCAACACAGAGGCTCTGGGTCCTTGGCCCCAATGGGTTCAACTTTTTCATCTCTAACTTGGATGAAGGCACAGAAGATTTGCTCATCAAATTGATGGATGACACTAACTGGAACAGCCAGGGCATTAGATGACAGAATCTAGACAGGGATCTTGGTAGGAAGAAACTAACCAGCTGAAATTTTATAGGGATAAATGAATAGTGTCCTGTTCTCTCTCTTCCTCTTGAAATTCTTGTCTCCACTCAAATCTTAGTTCATGTACCTCCTGCTTCCAGAGACCTTTCCTGGTTTCCCCTTGGTGTTGGTCCCACCCGCTCTATCACTTTTAATTTTATTTTGCATATATATTTGAACATGTTTTATGTGGATAAGCTCCGTGGGGGCAGGAACCATTTCACTCTCATATCTCCAGCACCTAGCATAGTGCCTAGCACACAGTAGGTGCTCACATGCTTATTTCCACTTAACATGTTTAAAAATGAACTGCCCAAGTACAGGTTGGAGCGGTGAGTAAAAGTCAAGATTTTAGCTGTTAACTCAATATGAGTAAATTATTCGGGGACTTCCTGCCCTCCCTCTCGTCTCCCCCAAATGGAATGAGGGCTGCGTTCCAGAACAGCAGCTTTCAGAACAAAGGAAGGGACAGTTCCACTCGATCCAGCCCTGGTGAGACAGCACCGAATCTGTCTGGGATCCTGTGGGCTACAAGGATGTTTACAGGTTAGAGCTCATGCAGAGGAGAGTGACTGTGATGGTGATGGGTCTTGACAGGATGCCATATGAAGAATGGGTAAAGGAACCTGAAAAAGAGGATGCTTGGGGGGAACAGAATGGCTTTTTGGAAATATTTGAAGATATGGAAGAGGATTAGATTGATGCTATGTCAGATCTGGAGCCCACAGGTGGAGTAGGGAGGGGGTCAATTTTAGCTTGGCATAGAAGCCTTCGGTCTCCAAACACTTTTGATCATTTAACTTTATTGGTAATCATCAGTATTTTTGTCTACTACGACACTAATAATTGTGTAATTATAAAACTTGTACAAAAATGGAAATTAAAAAGGGGGGAGATAAAGATGAACAACAGAGAGTCCTTGGAGTTTATTGAGGGGAATGTCATGTTCATTGGGAGATGACATTGCAATTTAGGAAAATCACTTGGGCAGCTGAATGGAGAATTGGAGATTGAGAGATGAGGTAGACCACTGCAATGGTCTAGGGGTGATCAGGGGCTGAACTCAGAAGTGATATGCAGGGGAGCAGCTAGGTGGCACAGTGGATAGAGCACTGGCCCCTGGATTCAGGAGGACCTGAGTTCAAATCCAGCCTCAGATGCTTGACACTAGCTGTGTGACCCTGGGCAAGTCACTTAACTCACTGCCCCGGGGCGTGGGGGGCGTGGGGGGCGTGGGGGGGGAGTGATATGTAGGCAGAACTGACAAATTCTGGCAGCTGATTAGAGATTGTGAGGTGAGGAAGGGTAAGGAGCTGAATGAACCTGGGTCACTAGTAATAGGAAGTTGGTGACTGGAGGCCCTGGATGTAAATAGGGAATTCGGGGAGAAAGGTGGTTTGGGAGAGAAAGAGAATAATAAGGAGACCTGAGATCCAGACCAGAATCCATCCATTCTGTCCCACCCAAAACTAAAAGGGAAGGTGAAACTCTCTCTTACTGGCTGCTGCACCCAAATGCAAAGCTCTCTCCAAGAGCTATTGCTGTCAGGAGGTGGCTTAGGGACAGGGGTGGGGGCATAATTTTGCCATCGGTATCCTCACCATTGCTCTGGGTAGTGGCTGATTTAGGTTTTAACTGGCCTCAGGGACCAACATCAGGCTTAGGAAGGGGGAGCTTGGGAGCTCGCTCATCAAAGGGGAAAAGTGGGGGAGCACCAGAGGGTGAAGGTAGATGTGGTTGTATTGGCTCTACACTTGGCCAACAGAACAAGGGTGGGATGCAACTTGGGGTCTCTCTCTCTCTCTCTCACACACACACACACACACACACACACACACACACACACCCTTCAGGGACTCCTGACTCCACTTCCTAACAATGACAATGTTCGAAGGATGGAACATATCACCCTATAAAGTGGGGGTCCCTTTCAGTGTAGGGGTTCAAGCCCAGACTTCAAGATCCTCTGGACCCTACAGATGGAATTCCTGTAGTCAGGGGACCCTTCTAAACTGAAGAACTTTTGACTCGACAGCACTAGCATTTCCTCTATCTATCCATAAAGAAAAACACCAATGGCCAAGCGGAATCAACCCCAACATTTTATTTAATTTAAAGTTTTAAAAGGCAGTGGTTAAGCACATTATCTATATATGTATAAAAAGGAAACCAAACTCCTTTTGACTTGATCTAGTAGGTCCCTCATCCTATGACATGATTCATTTTTCTACCCTTCGGTCCTAAAATCCTGACACACTCTAAAAATAAAAATGAACATCCCTAATAAAATCAGCAGTAACCAACAACTGTGTGGTCTTACTCGTTTTTTTTTTTTAAATATATAAAGTTACCATTAACAACCTGATTATGTACGGTAATGAATGGATCTCTAGGGACACAGACACACAGAGAGGCGGCCCCTAACCGAGACACCGAATAGGCCTAAGCCCTTGCCTTACTCCAACACCAAAGTTGGTCTCCCCTCCTCAGCCCTCCCCACCCCCAAGCAGCTGCCATTGCCAGAGACCCTAGCCTGAAGCCGCTGCTGGGGTGAGGCCAGCTGGTTTGGAACTCAGAATGCACGTTCCCCATAGGGGCAATATCAGCTAGAAACTAATCTATTATTATGTACAATACATCAGGGACACTGCAGGTTAAATAGATTTGGGGGATTAAATAGGGGTTGGTTGGTTTGTCTGGGCTGATCTAGGAACCTAACCACCATGCATAATGACCAGTCTATGGGAAACTGCATTCTGAGTTACAAACCATGCAGGTTGGGGGCAGCCCTTGTGCAATCCCGTGCATGTGCGTGTATACATAGATATTCATATGATAGATTTCAGTATAATTGAGATGTGTGAGTGGGGAGATGGTACTGGGGTCATGGAGCAGCCGCTCCGGCTTCACCTAGTCAGGCATGAGCTAACACATGTAACATGATTCGGTCCTCGCTGGAAGCCACTTTCCGAGGAGCTTGGAAGGGGAGGAACTTGTCTGACTGAGTGGACCGGCACCGCCATCCTTTCTGACCGGGCCCGTCAGACCAACCGTTCAGAGGCAGCCCGTCAGTCCCACCCTGATGAAATGCAATAACTTTTGTCCCTACACATCAACCCTCCCCCCCTCCCCAGCTCTTGGGTAAACTGCAGCCCACTGACATTTTGTACCAATGCTTATTTCAATATTGCAAATCCCACAGAATCACCCCTTTCAGTATCCCGGATGCTGGAGAAGTAAACCAGTTAATAATGTGCTTCCAGCCAAAGCAAGGGCCTAGATGTTGGAGAGAAAGGATTCCCCCTGGGGCTACAGAGAAAGATGCTGATGAAAGCGATATTGAGAGTGGAGCAGGTGATTCTTTCAGTCGGAGTCAGAGCTGTTCTCCTTGGTGACGTGGTACTGACAGAGAGTTTCCTCCAAAGGAGCCATTGTCCCATCCGGCCTCACACCCATTGGCTTAATCACCTCCTCTCTGGAAAAAGGAAAGAGAAGAAAGAGGGGGGAAAAGTATTCACCAGCGTCTCCTGCTTGCTTTCGCGTGGGCGCACACGCATGCATGCACACACACACACACACACACACACACACACACACACACACACAGCCGCCCCCACCCCCCACCCCCCACCCCCCAAATCCGCATCCTTTTTAAAAAAAGAAAGTCTTTAAAACCAAAGTGTTTTTCCTGAAGCTCTCTCTGTGTGTTTGGAACAAGAAAGATGAAAGGGATGCTGGAAAGGGGGTGGGGGTGGGGGGAAGGGAGGAAGATAAAAGGCTTCATTCACAGAGGCCAAACCTACTAAGCCAATTAAAAGGCATGAAAAGTCAGGGCCTAAGTGGGCTCTGGACAAGGGGCAGGTCTCTTCTATTTTCAGTAAAAAGCCACCTCCATTTTCTCTTTTGTGGATCTGTTTTGTTCGGGGGGGAGTGGGGAGGGAGCTGTTAAAGTTTCACCTGTCCCCCATGAACCAGGCACACCATTAAGTGGGGCCAATAGAAACATTCATCTGGCGAAATACATCAGCATTTCCCTGTCCAGTCTCTTGTGGTGCTGAAGTACCTGTTGCTCCAAGTTGAATTAGCCCCCTCCCCCCTGCTCACTGGGTCTTTTCACCCTCCTCCTCCTCCCCCCCTCTTTTTTTTTTTTTAAACAAGATTGCTTTTATTTGTGGTAGTTTTAATTATGGGATTGACAGCCATTTTAATCTCTTCAAAGCTCCCCAGTGGCCTCTCCGTGGCTAATCCAATTATATCTACTCCACAAGTTACAGCCTCATCTAAAGATGATTAATTATTGATTAAGCCAATCAAAAAGTATTAGGAAAGATTTATTTAATCCTTTCATATGCTCTTATTTATTACACGGAGATTATGGCAAAGAGAGTGCTGAGCTAACCAATTCAGATCCTTTCCCTACTTAGAAAACCAGCAGCATTTTCTACAATTCCCTTCAAATGCCCGAAAGCTGCCAACTCCCAGACAAAAAAAAATAAACAAACCCACTCCCCCCAAAACCAACCAAACCAAAAACCAAAAACCACATCTATAACCAGAGACTACATGGTAGCGGCTGAAATGATGGGGAAAGATTTGGAGTGGAGGGGAAAGAACCTTGCTCGGAAACCTGACTCAGCCCAACCTTGCTTTGTCTTGCAAGTGGACAAAAGAGGAGAGCTCTGACTCGGCTAAGCGACGAACAGTGGAACGGTGTGTTGCAGAAACAGCAGGAGCACAGTCCGTGGACAAGTTAAGAACAGCTTGTCAGCTGTCAGATACCCCAACAGAAATGTCACAAGGCAGCCGCCCACAGTCACAGCCCAGGGGCTGATTCCTGAAGTCTGTGAAAAACCAACTTGATTGATGCCAGTGGCAAAAACTCCAGCTACTAAGTTCAAGGCTCCAACCAAGACTCAATCCTCATCCTTCTTGAGCCTCCTGTAGCATCCGGCTCTTGGTCACCCTCTTCTTTTGGTTGTTTTCTCTTCCCTGGGTTTTCAGGACGCTGGTTCTGGTTCTGTGCCTCCCTGTTGGGCTGATCCTTCTCCGGCTCTCTGAAGCATCATCCTGCCTTTTTTCCATGAGTGTGTCCAAGCATTCTGTCACAGGCCTATCGTTTCTCCCTCTCCACCCTCTTAGTCATCTTTTCAGCTTGATGTGGCCATTACCTCTGGGCCAACGACTCCTGAATCTACACATTCTGCACTCCTCTCTCTCTCTCTCCTAAACTCTATTCCTGTATCTCCAACAACATGCAGGATATCTCTATGTGAATGTCCCAAAGGCACCTCAGACCCAACATGACCAAAAGGGAATTCATTATCCCTTCCCCCAAACATCCGTATTTCTGTCGAGGGCACCCCCATTCTTTTAGTCACTCAGGTCTGCACCCTTGATTCACTCGCTGCCCCCTCCACCAAATCCACTCAGTCTACCTCCCTCACCATTTCTCCCCTCAAAACTGTGACCACCCTAGTTCAGGCCCTTAATTACTTCTCACCTGGACCACTGCAATAGCTTTCCAACCGATGCTCTCTCCCCATTCCGTTTCATCCTCCACACTGTGGTCAAAGTGACAGGCAATGCGGTGGTGCAATGGTTAGTGTTGGACCGAGGGTCTGGAAGACCCAAATTCAACTCATACCTCAGACACTTACTAGATCTTGAACAAGCCACTTTACTTCTGCCTGCCTCAGGTCCCTGTCTACAAAATGGGGACAAAAACAGTGCCTGTTCCTCAAGGTTACTGGAAGGTAAAAATGAGACATTTGTAAAGTGTTTCACAAGCCTTAAAGTACCACATGAATGCTAGTTACTATATTCCTCAAGTACTTGGCGGATTGGCACTCCACCACTCAAGAAAGTCTGGCGTGGGGCATCCTTTCCAATGCGGCTCCAGTCTGTCCTTCCAGACACTCTGCACAGGGCGTCCCTTCTCTCACTCTACACTCCAACCAAAGGCCTTGGGGGAGGTGAGCCCTACTTGTTCCCTGTCCTGTATCATGCACCGGTGCTTTTGCTCAGGCTGTCTCACACTGGGCATGCCCTCCTCCTCTTGGAACCCCTTCAGAGCGCTGCTCAAGGGCCACCTCTTTGGAGAGGCCTTCTCCTGATGTCTCCCTTCTTTAAAGATCACTCTGCATCTCCTTAGTGTAGATCCTGCACCCAAAGGCCAAGGCAGCTTGGTGTAGGGGCTAGAGAGCTAGTCTTCAAGCAAAGAAGACCTGAGGTCAAGCCCCACCTGGCACATGCTGGCTGTGTGACCCTGGGCAGGTCACTTCCCTTTTCACTGCTACAGGCAACTAAATTGCAAAGTAGAAAGAAAATATTAGTAGAAAGAAATTTCCTCACCCGGGAATTCCCTATCCCAATGAAATCCCAGGTCTAGTGCTCATCCCTCTCCTTTCTTTCTTCCTTCCTTCGTGAGCCTCCCTGGCAGAAGGTTCTTAAGGGCAGGAACCACCTCACTTGAGTATTTATTCTCCTAGTGTCTGGCACACAGAAGGCACTTAATCTTTACCATTTGGATAACACTGGGATCGCACGATTATTAGGCACAAATATTCACGTGGTACATGGTTATGTTTGTGGGGAATTAAAAACTACACACACTGATCCCCCAGAATCAAAAAGAATTCTGCCTATTTTTCAGTATTCACATGAAGAACAGAGTCACGTTTGGCACAGTGGCCAGCAGATGACTGAAGTAAATATGGATCCATGCCATGCTACAGTGTGTGACCCAGGTGCGTGAGCAACAGGGCTCCCTATAAAGATGTAAAAGCATAGAAAACACATCACTTGATGAATTTTTAATTACTGGGAAGGGGCAGCTGCCAAAGCTCATTCACTACTATCATAGTAAAATGTAGTCTTCTTATGATTAAGATTTTCACATATTAACAACTCTGTCCCATCCAATTCATCTTAACCCAAAGTTATGGGAGAGTCCCCCCCCTTTATTAATTAGCCACAGAGAGTGTATGCTAGAAACGTACACTTGTTTGGATATTTTACTTGACTGGACAATTAGAAGCACAGCCTTCACTGGGCTCAGCCCAGAAAGCAGCTGTATATAGGGTGACCACCTTGGAGGAGATAAGCCTTAGAGGTCATCTAGTTCAATGCCTTCATTTGACAGATGGGGAAGCTGAGAGAGAAGTGACCAGATTCACCCCAAGCCACATCTGGGTAAAAAGTGGCAGAGCCGGGGATTCAGCTCATTCCAAAATGTCCCCTCTTGGGCATGATGGGAAAACCCCAGTAAATGTTTTCCTAGTAATCTAGGGACAGGGGGAACTTTTTTGTTTTCTGCCCTCGACAGATACATTTATTTCCTTAAGCAACTTTTCCAGCTCTGAATCTCTATTCCTATGATCTTCTGGGATGGCCTGTCCCTTTACATCTGCCAATCCCGGGGGCTTCTAGTCTTCTCTAACACGTGTACTGAAGATTGATGGGGGGAGAAGAGAATGGTAAGGCACCGTTTGTCCAGCATGGATTTGAAATGGTTTTCACTTTTTTTTTTTTTAGTGAGGCAATTGGGGTTAAGTGACTTGCCCAGGGTCACACGGCTAGCAAGTGTCAAATGTCTGAGGTCGGACCTGAACTCAGGTACTCCTGAATCCAGGGCCAGTGCTCTATCTACTGCGCCACCTAGCTGGTTTTCACTTTTTTTAAAAAAATGGTCTTCACTTTAAAAAAAAAAATGTTTTTCACTTTTGACCATTTTTCTAGACATCAGATGGAGGGCTCAGGTGCAAAGGGCACTGCTCTGTCCCCCGAGACAAGCTTATCAAACGCCTTACTTGACCTGGGAGAGGGAGAACAGTCTCGCCTGCAGCCTGTGTTTTCTGCTCTACACACAAAACACTTGTTAGAGAACGGGACACAATTAAGTGGCTGGTAAAATGCATTCTTGGGCTCCTCCCGCAGGTCTCCAAGAGTCCCCTTCGAATTTACCTATACAAGTCTCAGACTCTCGCTTGCCATTTAGCTTGATGACGACTCCAACCCGCTCCCTTGTTTTCAAGGGGGGAGCTTCTTTCTTGTCGGCGCGGTGAACGCCAGGGCAGGATCGACACATGCAGACTTAATGACGGGGGCCGTAACAAGACGGCGGTCATGCAAACACCAGCCTGCTCTTTTGACAAAGAAGCATGTTAGGGACCTATTCACCTCCCTCTAATTGAGTGCAGAAGAATAGTTCCGATCCTTTTATGTAACATGATTTTGTTCTATGATTAGAAAAGAAGAAAATGGGGGTGGGGGGAGAGAAAACTCTACTGCGCCACCGCCACCGCTTCCTTCAATCACTCCCTGATTAATTCTGTGTTTTTAATGAGCGTGGCTGCTATTTAGCCAGGTTCGGTTACATACTTGTTTTGTTGACTTCTGTTCAATGTCTAACAAAACCCGAGCCGGGATAATTGGGAATCATTTCATTGGCAGTGGGATTCTTGCTATTAATATGAGGTTGGCTTGGAAAAAGAGCCCTGACATTTTTAAATTAGGCATTTAATATTTAATTCTTCCTAACATTTGTAAGATGGGAGGGGGAAGTTAGTATAGAAAGAAGACATTTTAATTAATGCCAAACCTCTTTTCAACAATGCCCCATAAGAAACGAGGCCCCCATTGAATCCAAGAGGCACGGGGCTGGATGCACTTTGGTTGAAATTCCAGGTTGGAGAATGAAGATCTTATTCTGAGGGCTGAGTCCCAGGGGTCATTTAAAAAGAGATGCCTGAAATCCCCACATTTACAGAATCACAGGAATAACTCTGCCAAGTCTGGGGCTTGAGGCGGCCGGCTACAACCGGGCCCCTGCTTTTCATCCCATTCCCATATAGAAATAAAGAGCCCCACATGGCTATGCCAGGTTTTCCAAAGGCCCAGCGGTCTGTGAGGTGGTGTTAAGCAAGACAGCTAGTTGGGCCTGGTTTTCCAATCAAATCTAAAATGCGTTTATTAAGTGCCTATTGTGTGCTAGTGCCTACTAGATGCTAGGAAACCCAAATCAAAGTCATCCCTGACCTCAAGGAGCTGACTCTCTCCTGTAGGGGACACAAGATGCGAACAGAGTCATCTATTCGGATGAAAATCCCACATCAGACACTCAGTAGCTGTGGGACAAGTCACTGACCCTCCAGACACTTGAGTTTCCTCATGTACAAAATATGAGGGGGTCGGACACACCGTCCTCCAGGTTCCTTCTGTTCTGAATCAATGATCCTGCAATCCCGGGGGGTAGGGGGGGGGGGCCGAAAGACCAAGAGCTGAAGGGATCAGGAGAGACTTGTCATGGCTGTGGCCCAGAAGCAGAGACAGCAAGGGCTCCAGAGAGAGAAAGAAGGGGGTGTGAGGGAGGAGAGGGAGTGCAAGAGAAGGAGGATAGAAGGGCGAAGGATGAGAGACACAGAAGGGAGAGAAGTGGGTATGAGGGAGAGGGAGCAGAGAGAGATGAAGGGAGGGAGGGTGAGAGACAGAGAGGAGAGACCCAGCAGCTCCCGTTGGCATGCAAGGAGATTCTCTGTAGATTTTAAATCCCACACTAGCTTCCTTTTCTGGGCTTTGGGTCTCTTCCCTGACCATCAGTTAGCACGTGCACCAGGAAGATAAACTATTCTTCAGACATTAGCCTTCTTCTTCATCGTCTTCCACCTGCTCAGGGTGAATCGTCCCACCATAGACCAAGACCACCACTCTGCCCTTTGAGGAGCTGCTGAAGCTATGGCTCTGTGGGACCCTCTGAATGCAGATAGTCTGGTCCTCAGGTGACAGACACACCATCTGTTTCCTGGCTGCTGCTGGGTGTGCCCCAGCCTGGTGGGGTCAGCCACCCCTCGAGGGGCCGACAGTGCCTTTCCAGAGCCCAGAGTCGCTGCCACGTGAAGCTTCGATGGCTCGGTTGGGGCCTTCTTGGAGCTTGGCTCTGCAGAGCAGAGAAATGCAAACACATGCTCGGGGAAAATGGGTCACCTGGAGGGAGGTGGGGAGAGAGAAATGATTGGGATGGGACGACATCAACAAAACATATGAAAAAAGGGAAGAAAGGAAAACCAGCATGCCCGCTGGCACCGGGGAATACGGCAATGGCAGTAGTGACTGACCACGCTCTTACCCTGATGGGGGAGACTTAGGAACTGAAGAAGCAAAACAACCGAGTGAGTAAACATCCAGCGAAGAGCGTCCTCTTTGGAGATCTCTCTCCTGCTGAGAGAGCTCTGGAGCAGAGGCCTGAGATCAGAGCTCCCGGCAGCCACGGTCAGCCAAATGGGAAAGGACGCTGGTGGGCAATGCCCAGGGCATCCAACTTACCGGGCTCTGATGGTGGCATCGGCCTCAGCGGAGACCTTCACAGTCATTCCACCCAAGCCCCTCGTTGTACACTCACAGACAAGGGAGGCCTAACATCCTTGAGGGGGTCAGTGGCAGAGGCGGGACCAGAGTGCCCAGGCTTCCCGCTTCTCATTCCGATGCCCCTTCCACCACACACACTGTCTCAGGGACCCCTCTGGTTGGCAGAAATCAATCGCTAAACCAAGAAGTCTTTATTAAATGCCCACTGGGTGCCAGGCACTGTGGAGGTGGTGGGGATGCAGAGAGAGAATGAGACAATCCCTATTCTCCAAGGAGCTCATGTTCTAAGGAGACGTTATCGAGTTCAGATTAAGGACATGCAAAGACCAGTTTCCCCCAACTTATCATTCTCCTTCCCAGCAATCTGTGTGTCTCTCCCAAACAGAATAAAGTCACTTAGACTATAACTAGCCTTCTCTTCAAAGCCTAGCTTTACATTTTTCTTGAAAATTGCTATAAATATTGTAACAATTTATATTATTCTACATTTAACTACATTTTTAACATGAACTTTACAGTCGATTAACATGAACGTTTGTTTCCATATACAGAAGAGAAAAAGAGGCTTGCCTGTGAAACCACGAACCTACCATCAAATTTAAAGTGCTAGCACCGACCCTGCGCTTCTCGTGTGTGCCCCCTCTGACCTTGCCCAAGGCTCGGTGTGCCAAGGCTCACGCTCTCCTGGCCTGCTCTGATGCCGCTGCCCTCTGCCCTCTCACTCTCTAGAAGGGGACTGCGCTTGAGTGAGGGATGCTGAGCACAACTAGGGGTGGGGGACAGGGAGGAGCGGGCGTTTCTACATGCACCTGAGAAGCGGCTGCTGCCCCATCTTTGAGTCTGAACATGGTCACTGCTTTGTCACAGAGTTGGAAACTGAACCTCAGAAAGATGGAGAAACTTGCCCAAAGTTCCCACAGCTAGTCAGTGTCAGAGCTGGGATACGAACCCAGGCCGTCAGAGTCCAGCGTGATATAGTGGAGAGAGCATCTGTTTTCAACAGAAAGGATAGATTTTACTGAAAGAGTCAAATGCTGAAGAGCCACCCATACAACCCTCCATAAGGACTCGACCCGCGTCTACAGAGGAGGGGCATTTCAGAAGGAATCCTGGGACGGCAGGGAGGGTCGACAGAGGAAGCTGCCACCGCCACTGCCCACACACTACGAGGTATCTGGCCAAAGAGCTCTGGGAGCTGACCGAGGGTCAGAGATGGGGGGAAGCAGGGATGGGGATCCAACCGATCTCTGTTGGGGGGATGGGTGTTTTGGAACAAAGACGTTAATGGTACAACGTGTCCACGAATCCGCCTTGACTTGACTTTGTAATTCCTCTAGTCTCCAGGACAGCATTCTGCACACAGAAGGTGCCTAATAAATGTCTGTCCTTTTTTAAAAATTGGGTTTATTTTAATCCAATGATCGAAGCATTTATTAAGTGCCTGCTGTGTCCCTGGCACTGTGCCAGACCCCAGGACTACAGAGGCCAAATTCAAACAGTCCCTGCCTTGGAGGGGCCTACACTCTACCGGTCAAGCCTTTACCTGTCTGGGATTGGGGCTTACGGCATGAATTTACCCAAGACGAATACAAAAAAATGGAAGCTAAGAGGACTACTTGGGGGAAGAGTGATCATCGCCAGGCCCAATGGTCCCCCGCAGCCAGGGTGATGGGACTGGTGCGGGGCTTTTGAGATGAAAAAGAGAGGGGGTAAAAATAAAACAGTTAAGAGCCCCCAGAAAGGCCAACGGGCCTTTCCTTTTCGTCCGTTTACTCTGGAAGCCCATTGGTCTCACCATTTTTTTTTTCTGCAGGGGGTGGACAGTAGGGGGCATTAGGGGCTGTAGTCAAGGCAAATGCAATTGGATTAGCCACACTGGCTTTGCTGTCACCCCACGCAAACCCTGCGCCTGCTGGAGCTACGAGTGGCCTTTTCATCTCCTCGGATTTGGGAAGGGTGAGATGGGCTACAGAGGCAGAAGGCCTCCCCTCCCTTTCCCATCTGGGCCCCCTTCGCTGAGAGAGAAAGCATCTAGTGACTTGGTTTGTTCCTGTCTCCCACCTCAGGCCTGGAGATGGTAAGAAGGGCAATTGCAAGGCTGGCTAATAAGAGTCCGGCAGGGCAAGGATCAAAGGAGCCATTCATTGGATGAGAGTCTGTAGGCAGAGAAATAGTTCCCCCTCCCCTCCATAAAGCAAACCTGCAAGGGCTTTCCCACCTCCAACCTGTCTGTCTAGGATGCTTTTCAGGGCAGCAGTCTGACCTCCAAATTGAGGAATCAGTCACTCTTAGGACTTCCACCGTTACATACCACGCAATCCACAGGGTGCGAGGCATTCTTCGTGTACCGAGATAGAGGGAATACGAGTTAGACCACTGGCTCTCAGGCCTGCCCAGCCCCCTCTGCCTCATATCACCTTGGCACTGAGGAAGTTATGAAAGTGCAAGGCACAAGGTGCAAGGTGAGGAAGGTAAGCACGGGCCTTGCTTTCTGTAACACCCTGGGGATTCAATGGAAAATGAGGAGGGAGACTATCGGCTTCACAGGGTAGCACCCGGACCTAGGAAGAAAAACACTATTGCCCACGGCCAACTCTTGCTCTTTCCAGCCTGGAGTCCCAGATCTTTAGGCAAGAGGCAGGATCAATCGGCTTTCTTTGTGCAAAGTCCACAGGGGTTGGTCATAATCATCTTGGCCATTTCTTTGGTTAGTGCTTTAGCGAATGCTCAGGGCCCCCAGAAGGCACAACATCCCAATGGAATCCAAACTTCTGCCCTTCCTTTTCCCCATCTACAAAACTAAGATGGCGGCAGCTATAGCTGACTGAGGGGTGACCTGCTCTACCAGGCCCACGAGAGTGATGATGTTGTTCTCAGAGCACCTTGGGAGAAAGACACCAGAGTGAAATGGTCAGGGAGCTTAGGATTAGCTTAGTAAAAACTCCATTCTACTCAAGCTTTTAATCTTTCCGCCCCTAATTTTTTTTTCATAGCACCAATACTGATGACCTTTAAACTTAAGGAATTCAGCAGAGACACCTAGTTCATGAGGAATGATTTAAGCCTCTATGGTCTTTCCATACATCATCCCCTGTAGGTGGTCCCACCCTGTGAAGGATCATTCCTATTCCCCCACCCCACCCCCCACTGTTGATCTTTTAGTTCTGAGGACAAGTATACCAAACGTGGACCCCACAATGAGCCGGCAGAGAGTTTCCACTAGTACTAATCTAGGCCCCCTTATGCCTTTAACCTAACACCCCCAACTTGACAGGACCAACCAAGTGATGATGCCGTCAGCCTGGTGCCCACCAGGTGTTCTGAGCTGTGTAGTTCTAAAGACTACCGTCTCCATGGAAAGCCTGGTCTCATGAAGACTGGATCCTCCAAGACTAGGTGCCACCCCCGCCCCATACACACACAGCCTCTGGAAGGTCCTTCACTAAGGTGGAGAGGCAGTGAGTCACAAACAAGGTGACTGTGTGTCTGACCCTGGCAGACCAGCCTCGCTAAGGTGGGAGAGGCTCATCACCACAGCACTGCCCACCCCAGCACCGATTTCTTTGGCCACAGCAACTCACAAAGGCTATTCACTAACGCACACACAAGCTACAATCTGAACCAGTGGAGAAAGTGCCAATAAAACCTGAGGTCCCTCAAATATCAGAGTAAGCAGCCTCTGAATCAGATCCCCTAATGTCAGATGTCAAAAATGAAAATTAAACGTTATGATTGGAGGGGGGAGGGGAACTACTAATGATTAGCAAAAGCATTGGTTCCAATATAAGGCCCCTTCTGAAGACTGACAGGCTCAGATCAGTGAATGCTCCATTGAGCCGGTGGCCACCTTCACAGGCAAAATCAAAATAGCAAGAAGGCACATCCACCATATGCAGGGAATGGGAAGCCTTGGCCGATTTTCCTTATTTGTGCTCCCTCCCTCTTTTTCCAGTGGTCACAGAAATCAGGGATTTTTAACCCAGGGGCGAGGGGGAGGGTGACAGAGGGCTTGGATGGGGGAAAAATGACATCTTTATTTCAACATCATTGGCTTCCTTTGTATTCCTATGTATTATATTTGATGCATTTAGAAACATGATTCCGAGAAGAGGTCCCTAGGCTTCCAGACTGACTGCCCCAGGGATCCAGGACACAAAAAAGGTGACTCATTCTTTATGTATGCGCTTGCCTATTTATGCAGGTTGTATCCACAATGTAGAATGCAAACACCTTGCGGCAGGGGCTGTTTTTCATTTTTCTTTATAAAACCAATGCATACAGCAGGGGCTTAATAAATGCTTGTTGGATTAGCCTGATCCAGCAATTGCAGGGATGACAAGCCACAAGGGCCGTGAGAGATGTGGCCACCTTGTCCCCATTCGTCATGGAAGACTTTTGGAATCCTAAGGGCACTCTCGAGGAGAGACAAAGAGACGAATTTAAAAAAAACAAAAAACAAAAAAACCCAACAAAAAAACAACCCCGAGCAAACCCCGATGGGAATACAATACCTGGAAAGTTTATCAAGCATGTTGACAAGTTTCATGGCCTCGTATTCCTTTTGTTCTTCTGTCATTTCATCTATGGGGTTTGGCATGGGCTCCTCTAAATGACCAGTGATAAGATTAATGCTATGAAAAGAAAAAAAGGTTACGCGGCATGTTTTAAAGGAACGTTACTTTCTCTGGTCCTCGTTGTGAAAGTCGATTTTTATAAGAAAGAGTCTAATAGCCAAAAAATGTGGAAGTCATTCCCATACTGGTCTCAGAAAGACTCTCAAGTTAGGGCCATAGTACTTCTGTGAGAGCCTTTTTTTTTTTTTTAAATCTCCTTTGCGGGATTTGGTAAGTGATCTTTCATTACGAGGAGAAAAATTAAGACTGACTGGCCTACAGCGGGGCAAGGGGAATTGTGTGGCTGTTTGTTAAAGGCACACATTTTAATGGACTTGGGGCCGGCCATTACAAAGTATCATTCTGTATACACGAGTCTTATTTATTCATAAGGAGACACCTCATCTCACAGAAGGGAGAAAGGAGGGTTAGATTTGCAATACAACATAAAATATAAACATCAAAAAGCACACTGGAAAATGACAACAGAGTCCTTAATCAGGAAATGATAGCAAGCCAATTAGTAATCCCAGAAGATGAATTCATTAACTCTACTGCTTCAAAGAAAAGCAGTCATCAGTATTTAGTACAAGAAAAAGAAAAAAAGCAGAATGAGTTTTAGTGTGTTTGATTTAAATTAGGCGAAAGGGAATAGCATAAGATTTGTCAAGAGGTAGGTAACATGCTCAAGAAGTTGGGGGAGGTATCATTTTATTCAGTATCTAATTATTATTTTAAGTATTTAATTTTTTTTTTGAGGCAATTGGGGTTAAGTGACTTGCCCAGGGTCACACAGCTAGTACATGTTAAGTGTCTGAGGCTGGATTTGAACTCAGGTCCTCCTGAATCCAGGGCCAGTGCTCTATCCACTATGCCACCTAGCTGCCCCTTAAGTATTTAATTTAAATTTAATTTAATCATTTTATACAGTGTTGAATCCTAGGCATACTCTTGGGCTTAGCGGCATCTTCTAGCACCTGTTAACAGGTCTGCTTAGATCTCAGTCCCATCATTTTTTCAAACTGGGAGGGATTTTCCTGCCGGCCAGAACAATAATCTGAGGCCTAGAATGGGAAGAGTCTTTCCCTAAGTTACACAAGTAAGGAACAGCACCATTTGAACTCGAAACCCAGTTCCTCTTCCACTACACCAAAGCCTGGGCTGCTTTTTAGGGGGTGAAAAATAAAGGGACATAATTATTGTGCCCTTGAAGGCTGTTACTATTCTGTGTACTCTCCAGCTTTATTCGGGAGCAGGAGGAGCCAGAAGCAGGTTACACCGCCCTGTACTGGTTAGGCAGAGGTCAGTGGTGATAGATATCCCTCGTAATAACTGATAGTACAGTTTTTCCTTTCCTAATTAGGGCTCTTGTCTCTCACAGTTCTGATTTGGGCCCTTTACCCCCCCAACTTCAAATGTTCAACCTTCCTTGAAAACATACCTAGCAGGCACTCTTATTAGAAGGCTCAAGAGAAAACTGGCTTCTGGGTCTTAACCGAGTAAACTCAGACTGGGCCTAGAAGCATCTTTGGAAATGTTTCTCGTGGAGGGCCCAAATAACTCAAAAGTTAATTTTCTATTTCCCTTCTGTTCAGCTGCCCCAAAGAAACAAGATGAGAAGAATCCTGCTGTCCCAAAAAGGTATTCTCTGGGTCCTTCGAAAGATAATTTCAGTGTCCACAAAGGAAGAGTGAATGCAGAATTCATCCTTCCTTGATGCCAAGAGTTGGGAAAAGGGCCAAATTACAGGCCTTTGTAAGATAGTGCCTGAGAAGCGTTCCACCTCCACAATGGAAAATGTAGCTGCTATCTATCAAACATCTGCTTAAATATACATGATACCAACAGAGCAATTTCTCTCACTGGCGGAAGAGTCAAATGGAACAAATAATTATCTTTCTAACCAGAGAACCCAGAGTGGGAAGGGCCCTCTAAGACTATGCAGTGCAATCCCCTCTTTTTACGCAGGAGGAAAAGGAGCCCAGAGAGGGGAAAGAAAGGTCAAACCTGTAGACTCACAGGTCTGGAGTTAGAAGGGACCTCAGAGGTCATTTTGTACAATCCCTTCATTTGCAAAGGCTCAGAGAGGGCTCACACAGATGACATGTAGCAGAGCCAAGAGCAGAACCAGCAGGATCCTGCCTCTGACACTAGGTGACTGTGTCCAAACCCCTGCATCTCTCTGAAGTCTTCTGACTTTAGGCCATTCCATTCTTAGGCTGAGGCCAAGAAGTAGAGAATGAAGGAGTCAGGCCTTAGGTGAGGAAAAGTGAGGGAGGAGCACTGTATCAAATACATAAGATATGTTCAGAAAATGGCTGGCTCCAAGCCTGGCTTTGGTTACCAAGGAAGAAAGAGCATCCCATTCCCGAGCAAAGAAAATCCTGATTTTACCATCAGAAAAGTGGTGGATGTTTCTCCCACAGTGGAACACAATTAGCCCAACAGAAGATGCTGTCCCAGGGAGTCTGACTCATGAAAAACCAAGGGATGTGCCATTCAGCTTCATCAGTAGTAAGCACTATGTCATAGCCGAAAGGAAAATGGCAATGATGACGATAGAACATCAACACTGAATGAGGCGTGATCTAGAACCTCTGTGGGGATTCCTAAGAATCAAGAACTTGGGAGAAATAATGCCTAGCCTGGAGGGGGTCCCCTGAAGATCACAATGATTGTCATTTACAGCAACTCACTCATCAAGAGACTTTGGTCTTGAAGGGAGCTGTTGGCAGCTACCTTATAAAGAAGATGCCCGCGGTTAAAGAGAGAAGCCAGAAATGAAGTCCTGGAGAGTCGTGGCTTACTCTCTGACCTGTACTCTAGTGAGCAAAGAACGCTTGATGCTAAATGAGCGTGGGAGAAATGAATGTCTGCACTCAAGGAAAGAGCCACCATGGAGAAGTTGACATTCCAAACTTTTTCTGTGCATTATCTCATTTGAACCAAATAGCTTTGTGGGGGTGATACTGTAGGTAATACTTGCCCCATTTTAGAGATGAAGGGCCTGAGGCTCAGAGAGGGTAACGTGCTCCCGGTCACACAGCTGCTAAGTGCTGGAGGTGGGCTTCACATTAACTTCTCCTGACCTGACACCCAATCCTCTTCCCTACAGAGCCCAGAAGGACTGGCTTAAGCCTCAGCTCTTATGACCTTTAACTCTCTTGCTGCAGCAACTACTGATTTTCTAATAGAAAACTGTTCCCTCAACTGCCAGCAATGAATGATGAGTATGGGCACTGACGAGATCAGTCTAAGTCAGAGGGAGGAGGTAGGAAAGTTAGAAATATGTCCAAGGCAGCTGAGACTTCTTGATGTGGAGTCAGGAGACACCAGATTTGGATCCTACCTCTGCCACTGTGGCTGGATCCCTCCATTTCTCTGAGCCTCAGTCTCCCTCCTCTGTAAAATGGGTGTAATTGCTACAGGACTTGCCATACAGGACTATTATGAGACTCAAGAGAGACAGTGTGGGTAAAACACTAGAAAAATGGTGATCTTTTATTGTTCTTCAGTAAACGGAAATTTCAGGGATTGGTGGTAGGACGGCGGAAAGGAAACTAGAAGCCCTGGATTTGATTTCTGATTCTAACACTAAGTCAATTCACTTCTCGGGAACCATAGCTGCCTCTTCTATAAAGTGGGGGTAATGTGTAGGGTCTACATCTTGCCAGGCTGCTACAAGGCCAACACTTTCGTTTCTGTTTTTGTTTTTTTGGTGAGGCAATTGGGGTTAAGTGACTTGCCCAGGGTCACACAGCTAGTAAGTGTCAAGTGTCTGAAGCTGGATTTGAACTCAGGTCCTTCTGAATCCAGGGTCCGTGCTCTATCCACTGCACCACCTAGCTGCCCCTAGGCCAACACTTTCTATGTCTTAAAGCATTATATAAATGCAAATTATTATTTTGATGATCATTATGGCTACTGCCAACTCTACTAATGGACAGATCAACAGGAGCACACCGAGTGTGAGAAGAGGGCACTGGGAAATTTTTTTATGTGCTGCCATAAAATAAATCTACTTGTTCAGAAATCTTATTCCAAATGGCCCTGTCAAGATAAACAGTCCCTAGGAATGCATTCTGCCCAGGAGCCAGGTTACACCCTCACTGTGTGGAGCTAAGGGAAGAAGGGTCGTTCTAAGGAACGTGCTAACGCCCTCTGATTGTCAAGAGCTCATCACAAGGGCTTCTGGGGTCCCCAGAGCCGCACCAGATTTTCCCAGGGTTTTTCCTTCTGTTTTTACTACACGGGAGAAGGCAGATGGATGCTCCGAGAACAGCAAAGTTAAAAGGCAGACAAGTGCCTCTCACAAAGGCCGAGCTGCCCCAAGGGGCTCTGGCTGAGACCTTGGGGTACCTGGAGCACCCAGAGCCCATGCGGTGGCCCTCCTGGGGCTGTGACTTCAAAGGCTCAGCTCCCTCATGAGGCCCTGTAAAACAAAGGCTGATATAACAGCTTGATGCAGCAGCCCGAGGTCTGAAAGAACCCTGTGGCTGGGGAGCCCATTCATTAGCACTGCTCCACAGAAGAAGGGGGCTGAGTTATTAAAGCTTATACTAAGGAAAGGCTATTCAATTAGCTTTAGAAGAAGGGATGAAAAGTCATGGGTCTGATGGGAAGGGTACTTAATTGTACCAAATTAGTGGACTTATTATTTTTTTAAAAGCATTTCGTATCTACAATTATGATGTATGATAATTTCCCACATTCCCCTGTAGAACAATACATTTGATCAATGAAATGCAGGAAAATTCACAGTTATCATGCTGGAGAAACTCAGATCTAACGCAGAACGCCTACCATGGCACAAGGAGAGCAGAACACCAAGGGTGGCACAATGCTCAAAGTGTAGGCCCAAGCACTTAATTAGGGGGTTGGGGTGGGGTAGAACACTGCAAAACCAAACATCTCACAGACGGGTTAGCGGTTGTTTGGAGACTGCAAACAATATTCCATCTCAACCTTGGCCTGGTACGAGATACAAGCTAATAGTTAACTGCACTAAATCACCAGATTTGGGATTATGATTTCAATCCCATAACAACATGGATCATCACAACCCAAATTATGTCTAAGACAGGCTTCTTCTCAACCTCAGCAGATGGGATAGTTTGGGGAAGCAATATCCTATAAAGCACAAATACAGAATTTGGGTGGCTGGGCCTTGGGAGTTTTCTGTGTGGAGCTTACACCTTGCGGTAGCATCCTAATTAAAAGGATAATAGTGCTCTTATCCTAGCTGGGCAGCATGATATACTAGAGAGAAAGCAGACCCTGGGCCTAAGAAGGTCCCATCTCAGACCCATACTGACTCCAGACACTACTCCATCTGCCAAACAACTCTCTAAGACTGTAAATTGCAGAGGGGATGCTGACCTGCACTGGTAGATAGAATTCCCTCACCTGGGAGGGTCCCTATACCACTGAAATCAATTCCCTATTTTTTTTGGGGGGGGGCATGGAAATGAGGGTTAAGTGACTTGCCCAGGGTCCCACAGCTAGTAAGTGTCAAGTGTCTGAGGTCGGATTTGAACTCAGGTCCTCCTGAATCCAGGGCCAGTGTTCTATCCACTGCTCCACCTAGCAGATCCCCATAACACTGAAATCAACAGGCCAGTCCCTACCCCTATCCTGGGTAGAGGTTGTTTGGAGGAAGACAAGAGAACCAGCTGCAGGACACACTAAAATTAAATTAAAACAAACAAGAGAGAATGAAAAGTTTTAAGCCAAGGCTAGCGAGGTAGAGAAGTGAGACCAAGGTCAGTTATATCTCCTCCAGGGCATGAGCCAGGTCGTCTTGGAAGCACAGAACCTCTAGGTTCTGCTAGAATCCAGAATTTGTTGTTTCTCCCCAACACCCAACCCAGGGCTTTGGGGGAAAATTTTAAAAGACTGGGCTGGCCGGACACACACCAAATGCCTGTGTGGCAATGTTGCTTGAATTTGATTCTAAGCCTGTGATTTCTGCAAGTGTGCCAGCAGCAGAAGGCTGGCTTCCAGTCCATTAAATACATTTATTTTGACACAAAAAGGATTGCTGCGATATTAACTGTCCCCCGTAGCATGAATGTAAGCTTCACACAATTCGGGGTCTAGATTCCTCTCAAGGATTACAGGTTACCTTGGTGCACTAATCAGAATCCACTTACATTTTTGACAACTGGGCTCGGGCCGACTGGATGGATGGACAGATTCCCTACCTCTGCGTACACTAGCAACTGTGGGGAATGAATGTATAGTGTCGGAAAATCAGCCATGTTTGCTCTTGGGAGCTCGAAGGGAGGAGGGAACAAGGGGTACCTTGTGGATAGAGGGATAATCGATTCTACCCGAGACTGACTTTATAAGCTTAATTAGGTTGGCAAAGCTCCGTGGGGCGTCAACAAAGTTTTCATTTCCCCTGCTGGGGAGAAAGTTCCTGAGGTCCAGTGGGATCATTTCCCAGTGTATAGCTGGTCTGTTTCCTGGACAAGCCTTTGCTTAGCAGCTCTTTCAAAACGAGACTGGTTTAGGAGGCCTTTTCAAATTTTAGGCAATAAATAAATGAAACATCTAACCAGTGATTTCTTTTCCCCTCAAATAAGGGAAGGAGAAAACTTAAGATTAAACAGACACAGACCTATCCGAAGAGTAAAGCAATGAAGAGTCTTGAGGATTAGACAGAGAAGATTATTTTGTTTAGACAAAGACCCCAGTTCTAGGTCGAGACAGACCTTCAAGATAGGTCAGAAGTTTCTAGATATGAGGACTCAAGGGTTTGATCCCCAAAAGGATGTGAGAGACAATAAATACGACCACAGTCAACATCCTATTTTTTACTGTAAATGGGCTTTCTAAGAAAGCTTAATATGCTCACATAGAGGGGCCCTTCACCAAGGGCCAGTCCTGACCTGGGTTCTCTTTAAATTCTTTATTCCTATGTGGTTGTGGTGCATTCTGGATCTTTCTTTGACAATACCACGCAAGACATAGATCCCGTAGGAGATTTCGGCTCCGTTCCCAATGGCACACAGATGTGGATGCGAGATTACATACTGTAATTCTGATCACTACATCGTCATGCTGTTAGGAGACACTGAGAGATTTTAAACCTGGGACTCTCATCCCGGCTCACTGCTATATGTACCCTCCCGGGATACAGGCCTCCAGTAGTTTTTCTTTCATTTAAAATTCCTGGAATTCTTGATTGATGGATTCTAAGGCCTCACATTCCAATATGGTTTTTGATGAGTTTGGCATGAAAATGTCCTTCCTATGGGAACTGACTGATGGAATCCAAGAAACAAAGACTAATAAAGACTCTGACTTGTCTGTGCGCAAAAGACACCAACCAGGATCCCCTTGTCTCAGGGACACGATGCTTCAAGGGAAATATCCCTGGGAACTACTCTGGTGAGCGGAAAGGGGTGCTGATGGTTTCATCTGAGCAAGTTCTGTCTCTGAGTACACACCACCCAGGAGCCAGCTGGGGCTGACTGCTTCAGAACTCTGCCAAGAGCCCTTCAATCAACCCGCTCTTCCATAAGGAGCTAGCCACAAGAATCCCGAACAATTAGAAGCTTAGACACATTTTCACAGCCCACTTCCAGGGTGATGACTGAGAAGTTTGTGCTAGGAGGATTCAATAGGAGATAAACACATTCGTTTTAGTTTTGTTCTTTCTTTCTTTTTTTTTAAAAGGGGGATAAAAAAAAACCCATTCTCACTTGGCAGATGTCAATTTTCAATCTCCAGGCTCCCACTGTGTGTCCCCAGCAGTGTCTGAAAGATGGTAGGAGGGGACCCGAGACTCTGGGCACCGCTGATGATGGCCAAAAGGAAGAGCATCACCCTCCAACATTATCTGGGTCAGCAAATCCGAAAGACCAGAGAGGAGGTCATTCCCCAGTGGTGGAAGCCACAAACACCACAAGCGAGGAAGGCATTCGGACTCAGGATAAAATACTGCAGCTGGGTAGAGCCTCTAAATCTTATCCTCTGACGCCAGTGAGGCTCCCTGGGGGCCCTTGGTTTCCTTACCCGAGGCACGAATGTCATTTAGGGCATTTGGCAAAGATGATTCCCCAAGTTCTAATCTGATTAAAGCTCTTCCCATGGCAACTAGTGACCATCACTTCATGAGCCTGTCCGTACAGAAAGACTTTCCAGGGGAGATTCAAGAAAGGCTGGAAGTGGGGGGAGTCACCAAAGAAAGAGTTAAACCTGAAATAACCCAATAACTAGACTGTCTACTTTACAAGGGCTTAACGGATGGAAAGGAAACCAGCGAATGAGAAGAGGCTGCTTTCGGTATGAGATAATGGGCCTCTTGAATACGGGAGAGCTACATCGGGGACCACCGAGGAGAGGATGAGTCACTTATTGGAAAGGCCACCCTCTCCCTATCACCTAAAACCAGCAGTCCAGGGGAAGCCTGGGAAGCTGTTGGACGATCCATCAGAGCTAAGCCTGGATCACCACCTCCCAGTGCACATGAGCAAGGAACCATTTGGAAGATGAAAGAAAAAGCGAGAGAAAGAGACAAATAACCGAAAAACAGACAAGCTAAGGGCATGGGGAGGGGGGCTCCAGACAATGCTTGATACCGTACTTGGGCTTTGCAGACTTGTACTCTTCCGTGTCTGTGTCCTCATCATCCGAGTACCAGTGGTCTCCTCTTCCTCCCGCCAGGAGGCCCCTGGCTGCCAAAAGGCCTGCTGCGTTGCCGTATCCGGTGTATTTCAGGAGGCTGTCCACTGTAAAGTCACAGAGAGCAGGACGGTTGTCAAAGTCAAGTCAACCTGAGTGTGCACCTGTGCCCACGGCCATCTGCAGCCCTGCCCCTCCTGGCAGGCGCTTCCAGGAGGTTCTAGGGTGGGGAGTTCGGAGCCCCATGTATGCTGCCAACAGCAGGAGAAGGAAGGGGGAGGGGAACCAACATTTATCAAGCACCTACTGTGTGCTGGGCATTTTACAAATATTATCTCATTTGACCCTCACAACCACTTCAGGAGAGAGGTGCTATTCTTACCCCCATTTTACTGCTGAGGAAATGAAGGCAAGCAAGGTTAAGTGACTTGCCCAGGGTCACACAGCTAGTTAAGTGTCTGAGGCTGGATTTGAACTCCGGTTTTCCTGACTCTAGTCTCGACTGGCAGGAGGCAGGGCTGAGCTATTATTGCTGAACTTTTCAGGCCCCTCTGTGACAAAAGACACACACATAGGGATGCCCTGAACTTCCTGGGGGGCCCAGTGATCAATGAAACATATTTTTTAGGTCATAGCTCCCCACACAGAGAATCATGGAGTTCAGAGACGGCCATGTGGGGATTTTCCCCACATGTAATTCTGCAGATGGAGTCAACAGAACCTGCCTTTCACCTCTTTTCTGGGAAATGGAGGGATACATCATCAAGACTAAGAATAAATTGAGGAGTGTTCATAAGTAAAACCGGATAATCCCAGAACCTTGGGGCTGGGAGGGGCCTTAGGCCCTCTCTGCCAAACAGTCACAACACCCCTGAGGAGAGTTTCTCAGCCTCTGCTTGTAGATCTTGGAGGAGGGGGAGCCCATGACCTATGAACAAGGCAGCCTCTTCTCTGGGCCAGTGTATTAGCACTAATAATATTGAGCTTAGACCCTTTTCCACTGGGGCCTGTGGAATCAACTCTCATCCCCAGGGCAACCAAGCCTCCAGGTACTGAGGGGCTGCCGTCTTGCTGTATGGGAGCGGAGCATAATTGAATCGGGCCAAGGACCCTCTGGGAGCTTTGGTAGAAATCACAGCAAACCACGGGCACCAGTCTTGGCAGGCGGAAGAAACAAGGAGACAACAGTTACGGAAACCCTCTGGCGTTGGTCTACGCCAAAAGCTAACAAAAAGAAGGCTGTGGTAACGGATGGACTATTTTGTCATGCAGAGATGGGGCATGGGCTATGGGGCAGAAGGTGAAGCAGCCTGGTGCCCCCACCCCACTCCCCGCAGCAGTGGGAAGTCCCAATCAGCTGTGCTGATCTGCCCATTTTGTTAAATTCTGAAGCCAAACACAAATTATTACTTCAGCTCTTTGGTGACATCTGATTTCTATCTTCCATCCTTGGGGATCTGACTGTTGGTCTAGCCTCCTTTTATTCCAGGAGGACCAGTGAGGACCTCCCATTCAAAACTATGTTTCTCCTCTGTCCCCAAGGAAGAGAATCAGCTCAAAGCAAGGGCCAGCGGCTCCCACCTACCTCTCTCTTTGCAAAGGACAAAGAGGAATTCGGCTGCGATCTGCTTGACCCCAAGGTCAACATGAGTCATGAGGCGCACCAGCTTGTTCCGCACGGTGGTGCCGACTTCGGGGCGGTTGGTCACATCTCTCAGAGGAGGCAGGACCTGAAGACACAAACACAACACTGACTGTGGCCCGGGTTCCTGTGGGCATTCTCGGATACTAGAGGTGAAGAACCTACCTAATCAAGGCCTTTGGAGTTGGACGGAACCCGAGAAGCCATCTGTCCAATCAGCTCATTTTACAGATAAGGAAACTGAGGCCCGGGTAGGTGACAAGGTGGACCAAGGTCACACAGGCTGTACATGTCAAAGTCAGGATGAAACCTCGTGCTCTGTCTCCAGAGCCGTGTTCTCTCCACCCCTAATCACCCAACAACTGATGGGCTGGAGTGACCCAGGCAGAGGGGTAACATGGGACTCAGGCATAGCCAGACACAGGTTCAGTTTCCTAAGATCACGTGCCCCTACCTCTAGGATGAAAAGAGGGAGCACCAGGAACGATGTGCCTCCCTTGAGTCCAACAAAATCAGACCCCAAATAGTGAAGCTGGGGGGTCTGGGACACTTTCTCCCTTGAATGTGTGTCCCACCAATGTACTGAAGGATGCTGGGTTGATCATCTGGACAAAAGCTTCTCCCCAGGGTCCCCATGTCCTACCCCACTGGTAAACACACACACACACACACACACACCCCATCTTCATTCCCTCCTCGCCAATCAACACCTTAAGGTACCAACCTCTCTTCATCCAAGGCCAGGCCCAAAATGATCGTTCTCCCTTCTAAACTCCCCTAACACTTACAGACTGAACCACGGGATTTCTAAGTCACACTATCTGATATGTCTTTCCCAGTCTCCCCAGTGAGACACAAGTAGGAAAGCCAAGTATCAATACTTCTCTTTTAAGCTTGGGGGCCCGCACAGGGCAAGTGCTCAGTAAATCCCTGTCAGTTCTCTGAGTGGAACAAAGTGATTTTCAGTCCGATTTCTGGAGGAAGAAACACCAGAAGAGTGTGGCTTTGCAGCTCTGGGAGACAAAACTTACTTAAAATGGGTATCAGTTGGAAAAAAGAAATGGGAAAATTCCGTTAAGTCATCTGGAGTCAGCTTGAAAATGAGTTAATTTGGGGGCAGCTAGGTGGCGCAGTGGATAAAGCACCAGCCCTGGATTCAGGAGGACCCGAGTTCAAATCCCACCTCAGACACTTGACACTTACTAGCTGTGTGACCCTGGGCAAGTCACTTAACCCCAAATACCTCACCCCCCCCCCCCGCAAAAAAAAAGTTATTGATTGATGGATCCTGCCCAAACACCAAATTCTAATGTGTTTTTTCTCTACTTTATGATTCCAGCTCACCACCTTGTGGGTCATAAATAAATAATGGAGGCTTGATTTGTTTCCTTGATTAGATGTGTCAGCACGCCAAAATCTTGCCTGAGCCTGGCTCCTCACGTGAAATGTAAAGCATGTGGAAATTGACATATATGTTCATGCAGTAATGGCCACTAAGGCTCCTGAGAGATAACATTAACAATGATAACAATAGGAGGAAAGGCAGTGAGCTCTTGAATTCATGACATGATCGCTCAAAAAAATAATGATAATAATAAAAGTGTGAGATATGTCTCCTCCATATAGTCCAATACCTTCACTTCATAAATGAGGAAAAAAAAATCCAAAGTGTAGTACATGGTGTTAAATAAAGGATTTGAACTCAATTGCTTTGACTTCAGAACCGATTATCTTTCCATTGTACCAAGAAGCCTTCTTTAAACTGTTCCAATTGTTATTTTTAATTAAGTGCATCAGGATGTGAGTCATTATGCTATAGTGGTTTAGAATACTTGGCCTAGAATCAGAAAGATTTGTTTTGAAACCTGTTTCAGAACGTGTGACCAAGGAGAAAATATTTAACTTTTCTGATCCTCGGTTTCCTTATAAAAATTTCCATAGTACCCAAGTAGCAAGGTTGATTTGAGGCATAAATGATATAATGTACATGAAGGGTTTTACAAACTTGAATAGGTCATATAAATGTTAGTTCTAATTACAGCTTATCTAGATGGTATAGAATAAAATATTAACCTATCATGTTACCATAAGAACCGAATGATTAAACTCAAATTGGAGATGTCCACCATGATTTGGCAGCTCATGGTCACATTAAATCACCATTAATTGAGAAATAAAAATAGTGAAATTTGTCCTCTGACATTGTACAGGTTAACCAAGCTAGATGTTTGACTACATTTTACACTTTTGAAACTGATTTTTGAGTGTGATTATTTTGTAAGTGAGATCAATTTGGCTAGACACAAATTCTAAAAGTAGCTCAGTGCTTCCCTAAAGTGGTAAATAATTCAGGTAGAAGTCTCCCCAACTTGGGAAAATAAGCTTAGTTGTCAATTTAAAGCAAACAATCTTATATGACTGATTTTTTTTCTGTCAAAATCAATTTTATGAGAAAAAGCCATATAATCAATGACTACTAAAATAAATTTTGTAACACCAAAAAAAAAAAATTAATGATAATAGTGAGCAGTTACATAGCGCTGACTGTGTGCCACACACTATGCTAAGAGCTTTACAATTATTATCTCATTCGATCCTCACAACCACTTTGGGAGGGAGGTGTTATTATTACCCCCATTTCACAGATGAGGAAATGGAGGCAAATGAGGGTTAAGTTCTTCCTAGCTCCGAGCCTGGCATTACACTCCCTAGCTGCCCCACAGTAGATATTCTAGGAAAACAAGGAGTAGAAAGCGAGGTGTTTGTATTCCACTTGAAGGAGCTGGGGAAAGAAGGCTTCGCGTGGTAATTCTTTGGAGGATTTTTGCAAAAACATGAACTAGAGTCAGAAGAGGAGAAAGCATGGCTGGGTCGAGGAATGAGCTATACAGTTCATTTGACAGATTAAAGTTATCTCTAGCCCAGTGGGGAAGATTAGGAGTAGCTTTGCATGTGGAATTGCTAAAGGGAAAAACTTGTAAATTCATCAATGGAAATTGTTTCCATTTACTTTGAAAAGGTTAATCTTGGGGTGGCTAGGTGGCCAGTGGATTAAGCACTGGCCCTGGATTCAGGAGTACCTGAGTTCAAATCCGGCCTCAGACACTTGACACTAGCTGTGTGACCCTGGGCAAGTCACTTAACCCCAATTGCCCCGCCAAAAAAAAAAAAAAAAAGAATGTCATGAAAAGGTTAATCTTTTGTTTGAAGTAAGGCATGAGGGGCAACTAAGTGGGGTAGTGGATAAAGCACCAGCCCTGAGTTCAAATCCAGCTTCAAACACTTTACACTTACTGTGTGACCTTGGGCAAGTCGCTTAACCCTCACTGCCCCCTCCCTCTCCAAAAAAAGTTAAGTAAGGCATGGGGTGTTGCAGTGGATAAAGCCTCAGGGCCTGGAGTAAGGAAAACCTGCATTCAAATTCAGCCTCAGACACTTACTAGATAAGTCACACAACCTCTGTCTGCTTTAGTTTCCTCAATTATAAAGTGGGGTAATAAAAGCACCTCTTTCTGAGCATTGTTGTGAGGATCCTTAGCATAGTGCCTGGTATATAGTGTTATATAATGCTATTATTATTATTTTATTGTTGTTTTTGTTATTATTGTTATTGTTACCACCACTACTACTACTACTACTGACCTCTGTGCAGAGTAGGATGTGCTCATTATATATATATATATTTTGTTTTGTTTTGTTTTGTTTTGTTTTGTTTTTTAGTGAGGCAACTGGGGTTAAATGACTTTCCCAGGGTCACACAGCTAGTAAGTGTGTGTTAAGTGTCTGAGGCCGGATTTGAATTCAGGTACTCCTGACTCCAGGGCCGGTGCTCTATCCACTGCACCACCTAGCTGCCCCTATATATATTTTTTGATCTGGCAGATCCACAATTCCCTCACCTTCACTAACAAACAAAAAGGAAGAAGGAAAGGTGTGTTTGTCAAAGTGGCAATAGGTGTATGTTTCTCAATTGAGAGGGGGGTCAAAAGAGAAAAACAATGTTCCCTGGTGTTTTTTTTTGAGCTTGAAGAAAGAATCAGAGGCACAAAGAGAAGACAAGTAAGAGGTGACTGTTACCAGGCATGGGGCTTTCCCCATCGATAGGCATCCAGCGGTTGGTTACCTGGTCTTTAATGAATTTCCGGATGTTACGGTGAGCTCGGGAACATTCAGTTAGTAAACTGAGCACTGGAGTCAGGCCCTCCCGATAGCAGCTTCCCTAAAAGAGAACCAGAGAGGGCGAGTTAGCTGGTTTGTAGGATTGCCCAAAAGAGAGACAGACAGACAGACAGACAGACACACACACATTTGAGCTTCAGGTTGAAGAGGAGAGCCTCCAGAATTAAAAACCGAGGGGTCAAGATCAGCTTATGGAGGGGGAGGGGAACGTTGATGATGCTCCAGAGTCTGGAGCTCAAAGGGACTAGCAAGTCTAGCCTTTTCCTTGGACATCTGAGGCCCATGACTTGCTGGTGATCGCACAAACTCACAGCACGTTAGGGATTCAAACTTTAATTCTCTGAGCTCAAATCAAGACCTCTCTTCAAGGCACCGCCATCTCTTTCTTTGATGTTGCTCCATTCCCATTAATCCACAGTGATTTCCATCCTTTCTTGGAATCTTTGCCTCATTTTTTTCTACGTCCTCTGTCTTCAGCAATGGCTTGCCTTGGTTACAAGCATGGTGACCACGAGGTCCACGCTCATGGCCCTAGTGGCTGCTCTGTTTCACTCTCAGTCCAGCTGACTCCAGTAGAAGCCACAGCTCCAAAGGTGGCCTGAGGAGAGTCAGCCAGGGCACAAACAAAGCCACACTCAACACACGAGAGAAGATGGAAAGGCAGCAATTACATCTGCCCAGGAAGCTAACAAAACAGATTTCCCGGGATACCCCAACAAAAGGGAAAAGGAGAAAGAGGGAAAATTCATTTCCTTTAAGTTAACTGCCTCACTTTTTTTTTTTAAAAGTCGGTGTTTATTTTGAAGGGGAAAATAGTAAGAGTGGCCACTATAAACATGTATATGGTGCTTTACAGTTAACAAGTTACTTTGATCACAAGACCTTGATGAGGCAGATGGCATCAGCTTTATTATTTCCATTCAACAGATGAGTAAACTGAAGATCAAAAAAGTTTGGTGATTTTGTCTAGTATTACCCAGAGAGGTGGTTGAATTTACACTCAAACACATGCTTTTGACCAAGTATGGGGCTCTTTCTTTCTTTCTTTCTTTTTTGGCGAGGCAATGGGGGTTAAGTGACTTGCCCAGGGTCACACAGCTAGCAAGTGTCAAGTGTCTGAGGCCGGATTTGAACTCAGGTCCTCCTGAATCCAGAGCCGGTGGGCTCTTTCTTTTAAAAAACAATTAATGTCTTTTATTTTTATATAATGGTCACTTCAAGATATAGTACCAGCTCCCAACTGAACCACCCCCTTTAACAACAACAACAAAATAATAATTATTATAAGAACAGTCGACAGAACACCTGCATCTGACAATGTATGCCACATTCTGGCTTCCCTAGACTCTATCTTTCCGATGAGAGGACGATGAGTCCTGGGACCGAGACCGATTAATATATACTCTGTGCTCAGTGTCTTTAAATGACTGTTTCCATGTAAATTTCTGTACTTACTGTGAAGACTAGAATGTCTCTAGTTCTGCTTTCTTCACTTTCCATCGATTCAAACAAATCTCCTTATAGTTCTCTGAGTTCCTCATATATGCTGTTCCTGCTCTACAATTATCTTACATCTTTTTTTTTTTTTTTTGGTGAGGAATTGGGGTTAAGTGACTTGCCCAGGGTCACACAGCTAGTAAGTGGTAAGTGTCTGAGGTCAGATTTGAACTCAGGTCCTCCTGACTCCAGGGCCAGTGCTCTATCCACTGCGCCACCTAGCTGCCCCCTATCTTACATCTTAATTTGTGACCCAAGATGAGACAGAGAACATTATGAAATCTGGAGTAGATCATTTTGACTACATTAAATGAAAAGGTTTCTGCACAAACAAAACCACGGCAAATATGATTAGAAGGAAAGCAGAAAGCTGGGAAACAATTCTTACAGTGTTTTTAATAAAGGACTCATATCTAAAATACATAGAGAACTGCATCAAATGTATAAGAATACAAGTCATTCCCCAAGAGAAATGGTCAAAGGATATGAACAGGCAGTTTTCATATGAAGAAATTAAAGCTATCTACAACCATATGAAAAAATATTCTCAATCACCGATTAGAGAAATGCAAATTAAAACTACTCTGAGGTACCACCTCACACCTATCCAATTGGCTAATACGACAAAAAAGGAAAAGGATAAATGTTAGTGAGGATATGGGAAAATTGGAACACTAATGCACTATTGGTGGAGCTGTAAACTGATCCAACCATTCTGGAGAACAATTTGGAACTATGCCCAAAAGGCTATAAAACTGTGAATACCTTTTGACCCAGCAATACCACTACTAGGGTCTATACTCCAAAGAGATCATAAAAAAGGGAAAAGGACCCACATGTACATAGCTGCTCTTTTTGTGGTTGCAAAGAATTGGAAATTCAGGGGATGCCCATAAATTGCAGAATGGCTAAACAAGTTGGGGGTATAAGAAAGAAATGAAATACTATTATGCTGTAAGAAATGATAAGCAGATGGATTTCAGAAAAACCTGGACTTACATGAATCAGTGCTGAGTGAAATGAGCAGAACCAAGAGAACATTGTACACACCACCACCACCATTGTGTGATGATCAACTGTGACAGACTTAAGTCTTCTCAGCAATACGATGATCCAAGACAATGCCAGAAGACTTATGGTGAAAATGCTCTCCACATTCAGGAAAAGAACTATGGAATCTGATTGCAGATTGAAACATATTATTTTCACTTTTGTTGTTGCTTTTTTGCTCATGTTCTTATTTATTCTTTCTTGTGTTTTTTTCCTTTTGTTCTGTCTTTTCTCTTATAACATGACTAATGTAGAAATATTTTTAACATGATTGCAATGTATAACCTATATCAGATTGCTTGCTGGCCTTGGGAGGGGGTAGGGAAGGGAAGAGGGGGGGATAAAAATTTGGAGCTCAAAAAAATATCTTTAGATGTAATTTGAAAAAAATTTAAAATAAAAATAAATTTAAAAAAGAAAGGAGAATGTTTCTTGATCTTACATCATTACTCACACATCTTAAATATTATACTTTTATCAGGGATATGTGAGGCAAAGTTACCCACCACTACCCCTTGATGATTTCTTTTATTAGTCTCTATATGCATTGGCTGTGTTTGTGCAAAAGCTTTTTAATTTTATGCAATTGAAATTGTCTCTTTTGTCCCTTAAGGTTATCTACCTCTCTGTGGGTCAAGGATTCTCCCACTAGCAACACTTGTAAAAGGCAACTTTAAATTTTATGACGCGACCTTTTATGCTGAAGATGCACATCAACTGGAGATTACTGTAGCACATGGTCTAAGAGTCTGGTCTAAATCTAATTTCTTCCCAAAAGCTTTCTAGATTTCCTGGGAGCTCTTATCAGCTAAGGATAAAACTTTCCCCAGTAAGTGATGGTGTTAAGTTTATCAAACACTGTGTCTTAATTGTCCATTGCTTCTGTTTTTTACTTACCTAGTCTATTCCATTTCTCTGCTTTTTGCTTTTAGGCAAACAGTTTTGATAGTCACCACATTTTAGTTTATAACTTGAGTTTAGATACTGCTATTCCTTCTTCATTTCCATTTTCCCACCATATGAATTTCATTATTCATCTAATTCCTTTTGGGGGGGGGGGCGGGGCAATGAAAGTTAAGTGACTTGCCCAGGGTCACACAGCTAGTAAGTGTCAAGTGTCTGAGGCTGGATTTGAACTCAGGTCCTCCTGAATCCAGGGCCAGTGCTTTATCCACTGCGCCACCTAGCTGCCCCCTATTCATCTAATTCTATAAAGTATCTCTTCCCCCACCATCACCTTGGTAGTATTAGTGGTATGGAAATAAATCTAAAATTAACTCATGTAGTATCATTATTTTTATGGTATGGGCACTTCATACCTGGACTACTGCAATAGCCTGCCGGCTGGTCTCCCTGCCAGGTCTCCCCCCACTCCAGCTGTCAAAGTGATCTTCCTAAAGCACAGGCCTGACCGTGTCACTCTCCCCTATTCTATCAACTAGAAAGTCTTCTGTTTGCATTCAGAGCCCTTCACAGGCCAGGCCCCCTCCCACTTTTCCAGTCTTCTCACATTTAATTAGGCCCTTGCCCCTACCATGCTTTGATCCAGTTACACCTGCCTCCTTGCTGTTCCTGGAACTAGACACTTCATCTCCAGATGAGGTCTCTTCAATGGCTCCTTCATGTGGGAACTTCTCTCTTCTCCTCTCTCCCTTCCACCTTTCTTCCTCCCCCACCCCATTTCTGCCTCCTGACTTCCCCAGCTTCTTTCTACTCTAAGCTAAAATTCTTCCCTCTATGAGAAGCCTTTTCTAACCCCGCTTAATGCTGGTGCTCTCCCTCTATTGATTATCTCCAATTTACCCTGTCAATATCTTGTTTATACAGTTGTTTTGAGACCTTCCTCCCTCCCCCTCATTAGGCTGGGCAAGAACTGGCCTTTACCTTTCTTTATACTTCCAGTACTTAGCACAGTGTTTGGCACATAGTAATAAAGGTTTGCCGACTTGACTGACCACCAAACAATAAATAATGAGAATCTTTCCAGTTATTTACAAATTTTATTTGGGGGGAAAAAATGTATAGTTGTATTTGTGTAAATCCTATGTGTCTTGGTATGTTAACTCTCAGAGAGTTTGCGTATTCTGCAGGGTTTTTAAAAAATCAAACTTCTCTTCATTCCTTCCGTTTCTGTTAGTACTTGATAGAAATGTCAGCAGTCCCGTGAACACATTTTGTATCCTGCTGCTTTACTAAAGCTATTAATCACCTCAATTACTTTACTAACAGGTGCTTTCAGGTTCTCTAAGCAAATCATCATCTCGTCTGCAACTTTTCCCCCTCCTGGTCAATGTTTATGTCTTTTAATTCTCTCTCATGTCACGCTCCTACAAGTAGCAGTTAGAACTTTGTCTAACTCCCACTAGAGGGGAGAGAGGGGATTCCTGAATATTCTTGTTTGTCCGTGGAAAACTTCTAGTTTTGCTTTTTCCTTCTCTCATTCCAAATAATGCTCCCAATTGGTTCCAGATAAACAATTTTGATCAAACCTAAATACAACCCTTCCATATCTATGCTTTTCCAGGTTTTTAACACAAATGAGTGGCGGCTTTTGTCAAAAGGCTTTGTCAGCACCTACTGATATAATGATGAGGTTTGGTTTATACGTATAATTGTTCTCATTATTTTCTTAGTACAAAACCATTCTTGCATTCCTGAAATAAATGCCAATCCGTCCTGGTGAATCATTTTTCTGGATATCTCACTGTAGTTTCTTTGCTTGGGTTTTAATTTTTAAAATGTTGTATCAATATTCACTAGTGAAATTGATCTAAAGTTTTCTTTCTCTGCTTCGCCTGTCCTTGGTTTGGGTATATGGATCATATTTGTTTCATGAAAGGCATGCATCTCCTTTCTCTAGTTTGGAGGTAGAGGTATTAGCTCTTCTTTACACATTTGAATTTAAACATGGAATTTAAGCATTAGAATTCACATATGAAAAATCTTTCTGGATCAGAGGCTTCTTTCTCAGTTTATGCATACAGAATTTTTCTGAAATTGCACTGGACCACCACAACCTGTTTTATTAATTTGGGTACTTTATATCTTTATAGGTAATTATATATGGCTTTGAAGTCTCAAGTTCTGTTGTTGATATATTTCTGTACAGAAATTCACCATCTCTTTTATTTTGGTAATTTGATATTTCTATTAAAACATGTCAACTCATGTTTCATTAATTTCATTAGTCTTTAAAAAACCACTCTTGAATTGTCAAATTTATAACCTTTTTTGTTTGTTTGTTTTTGTTTTGGCAGGGCAATGAGGGTTAAGTGACTTGCCCAGGGTCACACAGCTAGTAAGTGTCAACTGTCTGAGGCCGGATTTGAACTCAGGAACTCCTGAATCCAGGGCCAGTGCTTTAGCCACTGCGCCACCTAGCTGCCCCCATAACCTTTTTAATTTTAAATTTTACCTATTTTTTCTACAATTTTCAAAATTCTGTCTCATATTACTTTTAGAATTGTCAATTTATTGATTTTTCTACTTTAAAAATGGCATCCTCATCCGGCCTCAGACACTTAACACTTACTAGCTGTGTGACCCTGGGCAAGTCACTTAACCCCAATTGCCTCACTTAAAAAAAAAAAAAGGCATCCTCAGCTTATTCTTTTCCTACTTTGTCTATATAAGTTTTCAAAGATAGAAATTTTCCTTTGAGTACTGCTTTAACTGCACTCTATAACATTCAATATCTCATTGGTATTCTTCTCTTTAACATAAATGTTTTTTGTTTACAAGACATTCTTTGGCTGGCTTATTATTCAGGATGTTTCCATTTAAGTCAGTACCTTTCCCTCCCATTTCCTTTACTGAACACTCTTTATTAAATTATGGTATGTAGAGAGAATGTGCTTATATTAGCTCTGCCTTTTTGTACTTGTTTATGATTTTATTATGCCCTAGTACATGTTCAATTTGTAAAAATGTCATGTGGGATACAAATGTTAAATTTTTGCAAGAGTACTGTGGGATGGGGGCAGCTAGGTGGTACAGTGGATAAAGCACCGGCCCTGAGTTCAAATACAGCCTCAGACACTTGCCTGGGCAAGTCACTTAACCCTCATTGCCCCACCAAAAAAAAAAAAGTTCTAAAAATGAAGTTATTGGCCTAGTTCATCACCAAGATCCCTTCCAGCTCAAAAGTTTATGAGTTGTAAGATTCATTTCCTAAGCTTCTGGTGATGTACATCCCTTAGCAAGCAGCTTATTTGGGGGCACCTCCCAAAGCCTCCCCACCATGGGTATTACCTTGTCAATTCTCTTCTCCATAAAGTCAAGGAGAACACGAATTGCCTCCATGTTCATACCATTGTATACCATGGTATTGTACTTCAGACTGGCTTCTTCTTCCCTCGTTTCAGCTTCTTGGGCTGACTCATCCAGAGTTGTTGCCTCCTGGGCAATTTCGTCCTGGGCTAATGGGCTGATGAGGACGTCCAAGCAAGAGACTGGAACATTGCTTAAAAGATTGACTGCATTGCTGGGTGATAAAAGAAAAAGGATTTAAAAATGTTTTGCTTTAAATATTTGTGAATTACACTTTAAAAGAAAAACCAGGGGCAGCTATGTGGCGCAGCCCTGGATTCAGGAGGACCTGAGTTCAAACCCAGCCTTAGACACTTGACACTAGCTGTGTGACCCTAGGCAAGTCACTTAACTCCAATTGCCTCACCAAAGACAAAACAAAACAAAACAAAAAACACCCCAGAGCACAATGAAAAGTTTTTAAGTGACTCTAAAGAGATAAACTAAAAACAAAAAACTGAAAAGGTGCTATAATATTTGATAATAAGTAAAAGAAGGGGAATAAAGGAACTTCCATCCCAATAAATAACCCATAAGATAAATAAGGAGGGTAAACAAGGAGGGTGGGGTGGGGCATTGAGGGTTAAGTGAATTGCCCAGGGTCACACAGCTAGTAAGTGTCAAGTGTCTGAGGCCAGATTTGAACTCAGGTCCTCCTGAATCCAGGGCCAGTGTTTATCTTCTGTACCACCTAGCTGTCCCTGAAAATGAGAATTTTAATGGGCTTTCATACATACTTTTCATCTTACTCTTTCTGAGTAAAACGGTTTTCTAAATGAAGGGGCTTTGCCTCCTTTTCCTTCACCCAGTTTGTAAGAGAAGCTGATGTGGCTGCTTCACATCTCTTTCGCCATCATCTCTCCTTTCAAGAATACAGAGCAGACATGAGCTTGGGCCATACACCAGCAGGGGGAACTCACACACAGTTTTTGAGCCATCATCGACATGCTGTGGGTGATTCATCCTACAAGTGAATTCACTGCAAGGATGGTGTGAACTACTTTTGCATTAATTTGGCCTGCTCTCCAATCCCAGGGTAGCCTTCTCACCAGAAAGGGAAACTATTCTAGATGCTGCCTTAATCTGCAGGAACTTCAGAAAGAACCCGGAGCAGAAATAAATCACATTTCTGGCTTTGGGCTTCAAGCTGCGTCCTGAATAGCTTAAATCCTGAGTAAAAAATCATCCTCTCCTCTTGCTCATCTTGGGTTAAAGCTCAAAAAGCACAGGAGAGTTCAGGACATGATCCCAATTAAGGTGACCAGTAGTTCCTTTAATTAAGATACCCCCCCAAAAAAAAAACCCCCCAATTTTTGAAAAATGTTTTTCTTGCCCTTCTGAATCTTGATGTTTCAATTTCCTCCAAATAGGAGTTTTACCTTTCTTTCATCATCAGAGATTTCATTTCTTAGTGGGTGTATTTTATAAAGAAGGAAAAAAAAATTCTAATTGAGGCATCGCAGCCAGAACCAGGCTAGGAAACAACTCAAGGCAGTAGATGGGGGCCTGCAACCTGCCCCGAAATGAACTGCTCTCATCTTGATTTGCCTGCTCCAGACCTGCCTGACCAAAGATCTTCCAACTGTGGCTATTTATTAGGAAAGAAAACCTACTAAGAAGGAATGTATTTTTAAAAATCCTTTCCCCACCCTTTACTTCTACAAATGCTTTCTTTAAAAAAAAAAATGTAGCTTAGAAACCTTCCCTGATTAAACAAGTTTCTTTTTTCTTCCGAATTTGACAAGCATTTCCATACTGAAGAGAAAAAGGATTTGGATGCAAAACTGTCAATCTATGATGTTCAAATGGGTTTTTTAAAGTATACAACTTAAACAACATTGCCCGACTGGGTCTATCTTGTTCTGAATTTCCTTCTGCTTTTTTCCTGTGAATTTTCTAAATATTTCAATGATATTTAAAAAAAAATAGAATTGTCACTGCTTCTTGTAATCCCCTGAGAAGTCCTCCCAAAAAATCCCTTCCCTTGTTTTTTGTTTTGTTTTTATCCCTTCCCTTGTAACAAATAAATATGGTCAGGTAGGACAAATTCAGACATTGGCTATATCTGAAGATCTATGACTCATTCTCCAACTTTGGGGTCACCACCTTTTTACCAAGAGGTAAAACTACCCCTACTGGCTTTTTTCTCCTAGATTCAACAGGTGGCAGCTGGGATTGAGCCTCATATTTCCAATGGAAATAAACAGAGGGGGGTAAAATCCCCTTAAATACTAGAACCAAGAGGGTAATCTCCTAGTACTGGCCCAGAAATCTCAAGAGCTGCGCTATTATTGCTCTTCCACTATTAGGGTGCTGCTAGGTTACAGGGAGGGTGGCTGGGATCCCAGGACTCTGATCGACCACCAAACATCCCTGGGAAATGGAAGACTTTCAAATTGGCTTCTTCCTTGACTTCATCTTAAAGGACCATCTCCCTTTTTTAAGCGATGTTAAGTAACCAGTTTCCAATGGTAAGAAACCAAATTTGGCATTCGATTCGACAAATATTTGGTGGGTATTTTTGGCTTTTCAAGGAAAAGCCTCCTGTTTGCTGGTTTCTTATTAAAGCACCGAGTCCCCAAACAACTACGAAATTAATTTTCTGGATCACTGTGTCTGAGCTATTCTTTTCAAGTCACAAAGTGTGGCTTTCTGATCTCGTCACTTTGCTGACGGTTTCATTTGTGGTCAGAGAGGGTATGAAATTCTCCAGCTACCAGGAAGTCGGTGAGTGTGCGGAGAGGAGCACAATGGGGCTGGAATGCCTCCTCAGGGGGGAGAAATCCTGTGTATCTTACTCTCCCCTTTCTGGCTGCCGGGAGATCATTAATCACCGGGACAGGACATCCTCCCCCTCGTGCTCCCAAGCCCCTCCTGCTATGCAGACTCCAAAGCAGGGCCCATTTAGACAGACAGGACTCCTCAGTGCCCGCTTAAGCAGGCCCTTGTTTGCGGAGGGCTGGAGAATGGCCTTCTCATGCATAGTCCTGGGTTCTGAATCAGAGACACTTTACTAACCAACGGAGGGATGAATATTGCAGTGAGTAACAAGGACGGGAAAGTAGCAATTCAGGCTCTCTCCTTTCTCTGCTAATTCTCTACTGTTTGACTGTATTCTTTTTAAAACTGCAGCTGAATATGTCTTTTCTCCATCACTGCCATCACTGCTCCCCCTCCCCCTCCCCCTGACCCCTTGGACACAACTGCTGATTCTGGCGCTTTCACAGGGCGCTGCTTCTACCAAACCACTGCCATCTACAGCCCCCCGAAATGGCTTCCTGACTCAAGACCAGGCTCCTCCACTGGAGGTGACACATGGTGATTTTTATAGAACATAATATTTTTATTTAAAAATTTAGAAAAATGGGGGCAGCTAGGTGGCACAGTGGATAGAGCACTGGCCCTGGAGTCAGGAGTACCTGAGTTCAAATCCGGCCTCAGACACTTAACACTTGCTAGCTGTGTGACCCTGGGCAAGTCACTTAACCCCAATTGCCTCACTTAAAAAAAAATATATACATATATATAAAATTTTTTTTTAGAAAAAAAATGTATAAAATTTATACCAATCCCAGAATGCACTTGGAGCTTTTGCTCAGGTGACTTTGCCCATCTGGAATGCCTTGCCCAACCTCACTCACCCTTTCTAAATCAATCCTGTTCATCAAGTGGAAAACCTGCTTTGGGAGCCCAAAGGCGTGGCCTGAAGTTCCAGCGGCACCACTTACTAGCTGGGTGATCTTGGACAAGTCAGTTAATCTGTCTGATCTTCAGTTTCCTCATCTAAAAACACTCCTTAAATTCTATGTAATTTGACATCTCTTTATTAAAGACCTACTGTGCTCAGTAGCTGAGGTTAGAAAATCTGCAGGAGGGGGCAGCAACTAAGTGGTGCAGTGGATACAGCATTGACCCTGGATTCAGGAGGACCTGAGTTCAAATGAGGCCTCAGACACTTGACACTTACTAGCTGTGTGAACCTGGGCAAGTCACTTAACCCTCATTGCCCACCCTCCCCAAATCTGTAAGAGCCAAAACAATGGCCTTGCCCACATGGAGCTTATAGTTTAGTGAGGGGAAAATCAGGACAATACGAGATCTTACCATGCCTACAAAAGTAGAGAGGGGCTGTGCTCTCCATCTTGAGGGGCACTACCTACCCAGAGATGCTAGCAGAAGTATTTGTACCTAAGGCCTAACTTGAACCTCACCTGAGCAAGGAAGAAGTGGTCCTTTGCTTCCCTCCCACAGCAACTACTGTCTGTGCCTTCTTCTACTGGGGACTTTGAATCATTCCATCATCTCGGATTCTAGCTTTTGATATTTTTAGTTTTCTTTTTTTAGTCTGAATTTAATAAACACCAAAAAATGCTTTCCTATACCTAAGTATGGGAGAAAATAATTATTGATGACGGATTTCTTGTGGGGGGGCCCAGAGATCACTTTCTCAGTCCCCACTCCAGAAAGTCAGTTCTCCTGGAGAAACTTCAGCAAATCTCATCTGAGACAAACCAAAGGGAACAAAAGGAATGGAGAGGGGCAGCTAGGTGCCACAGTGGATAAAGCACCAGCCCTGAATTCAGGAGTACCTGAGTTCAAATCTGGCTTCACACACTTGACACTTACTAGCTGTGTGACCCTGGGCAAGTCACTTAACCCTTCATTGCCTTGGAAAAAAAAAAAAAGGAATGGAGAGATTCTTTGGTCTACATCTGGGAAGGAATGGTGGGACTAGACCACACCCAGATAATGGGCTTTTGCCTTTGCCCTTCAGCAAGGGTCTTTGACATTCTTCTCCCTGACATCATCTGTAGAGTTCATTTTAACGTAGACCACCTTCAAGTCATGCCAACCAATGGAATTGAAGGATGCTAATCAATTAGCTTTGATCAATGTATAATGACTCGCCTCTATCAAAAGAGTTATGATAAAAAAGCCCTTGACAGACACCACGAAAGGTCTTATGGGGCATCTTCAGAGCTGAGACCACGCGCTGTCCCTCTGGGAGACAGACTGCATCTTCTGGGGCTTTTCTCCTGCTTGCACTAACCACCATGCTGAAGCTCTCTCCCTGCTTTCTCTTCCACAAGGTCTGAGACCATAAGAAGTTAGGGAGACATGTGGTCAATCCTTTACTGGGATAATATTGATAAATAAATCCCTTGAGACTCCCCAAAGGAAGTAACCGCATTTTATTCCTTCTTGATTCTTTGTACCTGTGCAATGCTGTAACATAGGGAATGAAAATCCTAATATTCCCACTTTACAGGTGAGAAAATGGAGGCCCAAGATCGTGCATGGGGGCCACAAACTCAGATCCTTTGGCTTGCAGATCCAGGACTCTTTCTTTCCACAACATGCCGACCTTCTATGTAAAGTGGTGGTGTGTGTGTGTGTGTGTGTGTGTGTGAGAGAGAGAACCCCCTGCTATTACAGAAGCACACAATTAGCAGAGGTCATCCTGTCCCACCCAAACCCAAAGCGGGATTTCTCCCCCACTCCCACCCCACTAGAACAGTGCAGACACATGGTCACCTAGCCTTGGCTGAAGCCCTTCATTGAGGGGAACCCACCACGTTACAAAGAAGCCCCCATTTTCAGTGATTGTTAGAAGTTTCCCCTCCTATCAAGGCCAAACCTGTCTCTTTGGAACTTCTAGTGTGGAGTTTTTGTCCTCTGGGGACAAAGAACACAAGTCTCTTCTGTCTCCTGTGCAGCAGCCCTTCACCTTTCTGAAGACAGTGATCAGGGGCTGTCTGTACCCCACCACCAGGAGTGCTCCCTTCTCCAGCAAACACCCCTTCTCCCCATAAGTGAAAAGTAAGTACGAGGCCCTCCCCTTTCCTGGCTCCCCTCCCCCGGAAGCTGCCCAGCTAACCACTCCCCTTGCTAGAATGGGGTGCCCAGGACTGACCACCATATCCTCACTATGGTCTGACCAGGACAGAAGACAGTGGGACTCTCGCCTCCCTGAGTTTCCCCCACATGGAATAACATCTTCATTATGTACCTCGGAGGGTTGTTTCAAGGGGAGTTTGTAATTACTGTCAGCAGCATTCCCTCTAAGACCAGCCTCCTAGAAAAGGGCCACACACATTCTCTGGCAAGCCTGAGAGTCCAGCAGCCCCAGACTTAAATAGTAACAATAAATGATAGAAATAATAACAACGGCACTTTCAGGTTTGCAAAGTGCTTTACGTATACTGTCTCATTTGATCCTCACAACAAGGCTGGGAGGGAGGTACTGCTGTTGTCATTCAGTTGTTTTCAGTTGTGTCTGATTCTTCATAACCCTATCTTGGGATTTTCTTGGCAGAGATACTGGAGTGGTTTGCCATTTCCTTCTCCAATTCATTTTACAGATGAGGAAACTGAGGCAAGCAGGGTTAAGTGGCTTGCTCAGGGTTACCCAGCCAGTAAGGGTCTAAGGTCACATTTGAACTCAGGTCTTTCTTGAGTCCCGGCCCAGAGCTCTCCACTGCACCACATAGCTGCCCAGGTGTTCTTATTATCCCTAATTTTACAGACAAGGAAAATGAGACAGATAGGGGTTAAGTGCCTTGCCCAGGGTCACATAACCACTAAGTGTCTGAAACAAGATTCAAACTCAGGGGGTGAGGGGATGGCTAGGTGGCACAGTGGATAAAGCACCAGCCCTGGATTCAGGAGTACCTGAGTTCAAATCTGGCCTCAGACACTTGACACTTACTAGCTGTGTGACCCTGGGCAAGTCACTTAACCCCCATTGCCCCGCAAAAAAAACAAACAAAAAAACAAACTCAGGGGGTGTTGATTCCAAATCCAGGGCTCTACACCAGTCAGATCATGGGTAACTCACAAGCAGGAATTCATTTTAATTTGCTTAACTCTGATGGTGATAAATCTTACTATACTCCATCAAAAAAATTCTGAGGAAAAATTCACAGAAAATCAATGTGCTTCTAGTGGCGACTTGATCTTTTAAAAAGTCCTTTATGAACCACAAATGCTCAATCAAACCCATGGGTAAATAATTCTTATGCTTAAAAAAGAAGAATTCTTAAGGCTAGCATCAGTTCAGTTCTTCAGTTCTTGATCATTTTGGAAGCAGCAAACAAACTCATCCTTTGCTACTTGGTGGTAGTCACCATGGTTACTAATCAAGGAGCCTGGGTGAAGCAGCTCTTTTATATCTTCCATTGGGCCACTGTAATGACTTCTAGCCTGCTGGTGACTTTGTGTTTATTTGCAAAGCTGAGGATTAACTCCTTGTGGTGTTAGACTTACCTTAACCAAACAACCACCACCAAAAAAATCAAAGCAAAGAAAAAAGAAAAGGAATGAAATCTAGACTCATCTGAGCCAGCCCCAGTGAGGAACAGCCTCTCCACCCAGAGCTCACCCACCTGTGAAGCTCCTCTGTTTTGTCTTCAGTTGGACCCATGGTGAGTAGGCAGTAGCGCAGGACCGCGGCCATGACACGGAACTGGTGAGAATCACTCTACGGCAAACACAAGACAAGAAGGAACAAAGACAAGTTTTTATTTGGAAGGTCTGTCCTTTGCTCCTAAATAATACAGAAGTGGCCTCTATGGGACACCTGGTGAAACCAACCATGCCTTCAGGTCTGGTCATGGGCCAGTGGCCAAGGTGACCAACTCCAGCGAGGAAGAAGAGCTAGACAGGGCTGGTACCAGCCCCTCCCACTACAGCTTACAGATAATTCCCAGAGGGCTGGTGGAGGCGGAACCAAGAACCAGCAAGGTGGGAAAAGACAAGAAGACACATATTTGTTAACTGTCCCATGGCTTACAAGTATTTCAGGCAAACACGATAATTCTCTCCAAATACTGAAAGGGCTGCCTTGTAAAAGAGGGAGGGATCAGACGTGCTTTGCTGTGATGCAGAGGGCAGAAGTAGGAGCTGTGTATGGGGGAAGGGTTTGCAAAGAGGAGGATTTAGGGTTGACTAAGGATTAACTTCCTCATAATGAGAGCTAGCCAAAAGGGGAAAGGGCTGCCTTCGGGGTTAGGAGGTTCCTTCTTTCTTCAAGGAAAAGCTCATCCATCCATTCAGCACTTGTTGGGGGTGTTCACACTCACTGAGCTCCCTTCTGCTTGAGATCTGATGACTCAGGATCCCAATGAGATGGGATGATGACTCAAGCCCTTCTGGGAGATGCTTCCACCATCATGCCGCTAACTTCCAACTACTAAGAGCAACTGTGACGAGGGCTAGCCCAAGTCATAGAAATTCACGGAAAATCTCCCAAACTCATCGTGACCAATGTCCTTTACCTGCCTCACTCAACCAAGGCTGATGGTCAAGGCATTTCTTGTCCGCCAGCTTTGGGGAAAGCCAAAGGTTGGGTGAGTGAGCAAGAGCTCAGTCCTTCTTCCTTGGTCTCCCTGATTCCTACAAGATATTAAAGAGCCACCACATGCTCCAAATGCTTGGTTTGGGCCGTCATCATTCTTCATCTGTTAGAATACCACAATTCCTTTATTCCTCTTGATCGAGGTACAGACTTCCACAGTTACTTGGGGCTAAAAGCTTTTAAATGGGGGCCTTATGAGTAGCACCCAGAGCGGATTGAGGATTACAAAGACATTATGATTTAGGGGCAGCTAGGTGGCGCAGTGGATAAAGCACGGGCCCTGGATTCAGGAGGACCTGAGTTCAAATCTGGCCTCAGACACTTAACACTTACTAGCTGTGTGATCCTGGGCAAGTCACTTAACTCTCATTGCCCTGCCCCCCCCCCCAAAAAAAAAGAATATGTGGAAATACTTCTATCTTTTTGTCTAGACCTGCCCAGGACACAGTGAACCCTATGGGGCAGCCTGAAGCATTTGTAACCCCAGTCTAATGCCCTTTTGCTTGATTTCCTTGGACCAACCAGGGAATATATTTCCCCTTATACCAGATGTTCCTTTACTCTTAGAAATTACCAGGAAAAAAAAATGATCTTTCCCTGTCCCTTTGCCTGATTCTGTACACGCAAGCTGCTTGCAAAACAAAGCAATTTGGCTTTCCCCCACTTGGCAAAGTGCATCTGACATCTAATTTTTCCCTTCCCCACCGCCCATTCCCAGTCTGGTCTATTTCCAACATGGTGGAATTGTTCTCACATCACAAGGCGCTGCTCAAGGAGCAACATACAACTTACTTACTCATCAAGCCTTCCCCTTGTTTGAAACAACTCTGGAAACCCCACCTCCCCAACCACTTTGTCAATATGGTGATGATTCCCCAGGAAATCATTCGCCATTCCAGCAGATGATGCATGGACTTGTGCTACCCTTTTGTTAAGCTTTACTGGAAGATGTTTAACAGAGCCCTGGGTCACTGCAGTTTTAAACTGTATGGTAGAGAGCATGCCCAAGCCACTAGGTGTGGTATCTGGTGGCACGTCTCTGGCAATATCAACATCAGATGCCTCATATTTCCAGCCAACTCCTAGACGCCATCTACTAAAGCCTCTACAGGATGCTGGTCAAATGAAAGAATGGATTCAACTTGTTCTGCTTGGCCACATAGGCCAAGACCAGGAGCGATTTTTGAAATATTTAAAAGAGAGAGAGAGAGAGAGAGAGAGAGAGAGAGAGAGAGAGAGAGAGAGAGATGCTTCAGCTTGATAAAGGTCAAGCTTCATAATAATTAGAACTATCTAAGTATGGAATGGGCTGCCTCAAAACACAGTAAGTGGGGGCAGCTAGGTGGCGCAGTGGATAAAGCACCGGCCCTGGATTCAGGAGGACCTGAGTTCAAATCCAGCCACAGACACTTGACACTAGCTGTGTGACCCTGGGCAAGTCACTTAACTCTCACTGCCCTGCAAAAAAACAAAAACAAAAAACAAAAAAACCCACAGTGAGCTCTCCTCCCTGGAGGTCTTAGGTTTATTCAGGCTCAGGTTGAAGTAAATGACCTCTAAGATGCTGTGATTCTGTACACAAAGGGAGATTAAATCTTCGATAATGATAATGACAACAACTCTGATGGTGATGGTGATGTGATGGTGACGTACAGGGTTTAATGTTTATTGAAGATGACACCTCACACTCATTTCCTGGACCACATCCAGAGTTCCGGTATCTCTCAGACCAGATTGGCATGGTGGAGAAAGCACTGAATTAGGGGTCAAGAGTCTCTCTAGGGGGCAGCTAGGTGGCACAGTGGATAAAAGCACTAGCCCTGGATTCAGGAGGACCTGAGTTCAAATCCAGCCTCAGATACTTGACACTTACTACCTGTGTGACCCTGGGCAAGTCACTTAACCCGCATTGCCCGCCCCCCTCCCCATCTTGTCAGCAAATTTTCAAATATCACAAAATGCAAACTTTTTGGATTAAGCAAGATTTCCATTTGGCAGATATTTACATTTTTATCTTCTCCACCCTTTTGTTTTCCATTCCTATGGAAAGCCATCCCTTTGAAAGATCCAAGATCATGTTATTATTGAAATGTGGCTACCCATTCAAAGGCACAAAAAGTTAAATTAGACAAAGCATTGAGATAAAGAGGAATAAAAATGTCCAAATAAAACTTGAGTGGAAATATCTATTTCTTAAATTCCCCCTAACAATATACTTAAGAGTCAGCAGTTCATTCTGTTGTCCTGTGGCCTATACCAATAATATCTCATTTCAAATAAGAATAACAGACAATTAGGAATCAGCCATTCCATATACAAATTAGTACGCATGCTCCTTGTAGTTGGTGAATAAAAGGCTGAGAGCCCCTAAACAGGGAATCATCCCAGAATTTGGGGGACAAATTTAGAAAAAAATGTCATCCTCTGAAGCTAGGGTGAGTCAACATCAGATATGGGGTATTAGCAAGCTGATTGTTTACTCTTAACATCATTGGGGTGGGGATGGTCCCAGAGAATTTTCTAAGTGAAATACATGAAACTTCCCATATCTGTTAGATTTGGTCATTCCTTAAACATCTTCCTTGGACCAAAGTCTTCCCCTCTTGTATCTCACCCAAATCCTGTCCTTAAACCTCTCAGATATTTGTGGTTGGTACTTTGTTCTTTGGAGCTGGTGGTTGGCTTGGAAAGACTGTTTGGTCCCTGTGTTTTGCCTATTTTAATGACCATCTTTAAGGTTTTAAGTTTTGCAAAGCGCTTTCCATAAGGCTGTCTCATTTGATCCTCACAACCACCCTGGGAGGTAGGTGCTATTATTACCCCCATTTTACAGATGAGGAAACTGCATCTGAGAGGCCACATGATTTGTCTGTATGAAGCAGGATTGGGACCAAGGGCTTTCCAAGTCTAGGTCCAGCACTCTATCCCCTGCTGCTGTTTGTTAGGGGATGGAGTGGCAATGCCAGGATGCTGGAAAAGGTAAACAAAATCCAGAGGCAGAACTGAAAGACTGATATAGCCTTGGACTCAGCAGAGGCCTGGGTTCAAACCTTGCCTTCTCATTTTACGAGCTGGGTCACAAGCAGGCTGACCTTTCTTTCTTTCTTTCTTTCTTTCTTTCTAGGGGAATGAAGGTTAAGTGACTTGCCCAGGGTCACACAGCTAGTAAGTATCAAGTGTCTGAGGTCAAATTTGAACTCAGGTCCTCCTGAATCCAGGGCCAGTGCTTTATTCACTGCATCACCTAGCTGTCCCTAGGCTGACCCTTCTGAATCTTGGGTTCCACGTTTTTTGTTTTTTGGTTTTTGCAGGGCAATTAGGGTCAAGTGACTTGCCCAGGGTCACATAGCTAGTAAGTGCGTCAAGTGTCTGAGGCCAGATTTGAACTCAGGTCCTCCTGAATCCAGGGCTGGTGCTTTATCCACTGCACCACCTAGCTGCCCCTTGGGTTTCTCCTGTACACAGCAGGTGTAATGATACTCATAGTACCCACCTCCCAGGGCTGTGCTAAGGATCAAGCAAAAAGCATAGGTGTCCTCCAAATGCCAGCCTAGCCCTGAGGGCAGCTTTCGGGCTCTTCTTGGTGGGCCGTGGCCAGGATCCCCTGGCATTCTGGTCTGCCCCTGGGCACATCCAGAGAGAAAACTGATCCTGCCTCCTGGGGAGCGCTCTCTGCCCTGGCAGTGGCCCCCATTTCAACAGCACTGGACAGTTCACCAAATGCCAACACCTTGGCCTCTCTGGCCTTCAGTTTCTCCAGCAGTTGAATGAGGAGGTAAGACTGCAAAGCCCAGGGCAGTTCTAAGCCTGACCTGCTGCAAGGGTGTTTGTTGGTAGAGGCTGAGAGTGAGCAGGAACTCACGGAATAACCCTGATGGGAATGAAATGAAAGCCGGGCCCCGGGCCCCGCAAACACCCAACATATCTGGCTATCTGCTTTAGGAGATCTGGGCCAGACCTCTGCACCCCACCTCCCTACAGGAGGACAGACTATCTCTCTAAGAGACAGCTGACCTCTCCCGGATTCATTTTCGGGAGCCTGGGAAACATGCCTGAATCCAACCACAGCCCATCGCCAAATTTAGCACAAGAAAGTTCCTAGGAGATGACACCAGGTCCCCAAGCTCTCTCCCAGATCAATTACCCAACCAGTTATTTCTGGGGCACCAATGTGCCCAGGACTGTGTTAGATTATGCTTGGCTGATTACACTGTGAAGATGGAAAGTTTAAGCATGTTGAAAAAAAGAAATTCTATGAGCTACGGGACATAACGCAGATGAGCACCGGAAAGCAACAAAGAAGGGAGAAGTACAGAACACAGACACGGTTCGGAAGGTCTCTGTTTACAGACAGCAGAGCTACCGCGAGAATTTCTCAGCTTTTTCCACGGATGAAGTGGTAAAGGCTCCTCCTAACGAGGGTAGTTTTAACTTGTTCAAAGGGCAGCCACCTCCTGCTGTAACACAGCCCCGGGAGGTCAGACATTCCACGGGGAATAAGAGAGGCCCTGTCTGCTGAGGGGAAAGGGTTGCTTGGAGATTTCCAGGAGTCTCCGTGGACTGACGAAGAAACAAAATAACAGCTTCCCCAGTCACACTCGCCATTCAGACAAGAAGCTGCAGGCGAACGGCCAAGTAAGGGGATGTGCCCTGAGGCAGCTCCAGCGGCTGTGAAGGCAGAGCAGGGACCCCAAAATGTTGGCCAATGGAGCTCCAAGGGCACTCCTGATGAGACTGGCATCAGTCATGATCGGGGCGGTGCCATTTCTCAGAAAGGTCAAAGAAATAGACGGCAAGACATAGAGTTCCAAGCCTGGAGACCATCGGGATGATCAGCTTGACAAGGAAGATGGTGGAGCCAAGATGCCGAGAACAAACTTAGAAACACCAAATCCACCACCTGCAGGCCAATCGTAAACATTAACTACAGTCCTCAGCGTGGATTAGTTAAAATGAAAATGGAAGAAATTACTAAATTCTGAAGGAGGGAAAGCTGAAGAGCCTCGATTCACTGAAATTCTTTCTTCAATGTAATTTCTAAAACTTATACCTAAAAATGAAGGAGATGACCCCCTCCCCCAAAGAAGTCTTAAATGATTTTGAAAAAAGGAAAGGGATACTTAGAATGGAATTCCCAAAAGCTCCTTTAGAGTTTGACAGCATGAATCTAACTAAAAGATAAATTATACTAATTTATACTAAATTATACTAAAAGAGTAATTTTTAAAAAGTATCTCTACTGGGACAGCTAGGTGGCGCAGTGGATAGAGCACCGGCCCTGGAGTCAGGAGTACCTGAGTTCAAATCCGGCCTCAGACACTTAACACTTACTAGCTGCGTGACCCTGGGCAAGTCACTTAACCCCAATCGCCTCACTTAAAAAAAAAAAAAGTATCTCTACTCCTGATGAAAGTTTACCACATTTAGGCACCCTCGCAAATATCAAACTGTACTTTGGCCATGTCCCTGGCAGGCTACTACCACTAGACATATCTACCTTTTCCTCTTCCTCCAACCAGAACCCAGTGTTCTAGTTCCTATCCAGGGGCCTTGAACTCCTAACTGGTGAGAGTTCACTACATCTAGGTATCTTCAGACCCACCACAATACATTCTGGCCATCTCCAGATGTGTCAGACCACAATGCACAAAACCACACCCCACTTCCCATTTAAAATAAACCACCAACACAATAATGTCAAGAACAATTAATATAAAAGGCTGCACGTTTCAGAAGATAGTTTAAAGCCATGGTGGCTCAGACCAGTCTTCCCCTATTAGAATCTCTCCTAAATAGAACTGAGTATGGCTCCCTAATGGAAGGAGTTGAGCCAAAACATTTTTTATAGAGATGACATCAAACTATGTGGTTCTAGGGAAAACAGATTAAACAGCTCTTTTATCTACTGATATCTCCCTTTAATGATATCAAAATATCATTTGCACTTGGTAAGTGTAAAAATTCTGAATTCATGCCAAGGAAAGATAAGAGAATGAAGGCTTGAACCTGGAGGTCACAGGTGATACCTGTGAATACCTTGGGTCTCTTTCAAGCAGAACACATAAAGAATAAAGCTATCGGGGCAGCTAGGTGGCGCAGTGGATAGAGCACCGGCCCTGGATTCAGGAGTACCTGAGTTCAAATCTGGCCTCAGACACTTAACACTTACTAGCTGTGTGACCCTGGGCAAGTCACTTAACCCCAATTGCCTCACTAAAAAAAAAAAAAAGAAAAGAAAAAAGAATAAAGCTATCAAGAAGACAAATGTCTGAACATGTTAAGAGACTTGCTGGCAACCTGAAATCAAAGATGAATGAGATGAACACATTTAAAGAATGGATTTGTCACATGTAAATGAAAGAGGTTACAGCTTATGAAGAGAATGAGTTTCAAGATTGGAATTAAAAGGCCGGTGGGAGGGGGCAGCTAGGTGGCGCAGTGGATAAAGCACTGGCCCTGGATTCAGGAGTACCTGAGTTCAAATCCAGCCTCAGACACTTGACACTTACTAGCTGTGTGACCTTGGGCAAGTCACTTAACCCCCATTGTCCCACCAAAAAAAAACCAAAAAAAAAAAAAACCAAAAAAAAAAAAACATAAAAGGCCGGTGGGTGACATCTGCACAAACTCAACCAATACACTATGTTGATAGAGAAACACTGAACAAATGGCTGAATCAGGCAGGTTTGCTTGTGAAAACAGAGAGGGTTATGACAGAAGTTTAGAACCAGGTCACTGCTGTTACACCCTACAGAAGGATACCTCAAGGAGTCCTGACTCCATGATTGGTTTAAAAAAATTGTTCTGAATTCAACCCACAACTACACATACATAGCAGAAGAAAAAAAGAGCATTGCGTAGGAAATCACAAGCTTGATCAATGTAAATCATGCAAGGAAATGAAGACAGTACCACACATCACTGCAGACTGTGAAAAACCTACGACCTACTCAGTACTTAAGAAGAATTAGCCTGGTAGCTAGACTTATACATCAGGAGCTCATTATATTTCATGGACTGCCTGACAGATGAAAAACCCCCCATTCTACAAACCCAGACCACAAGATAACAGCCAGAGATACCAACAAAACAATAAACTGTACCGGGACCGAACACCATCAACACAGACCTAACTCTTGTCCACAATCAGTCGGACATAACATTGATTCATAAAAATTTAGGAACCGTGTTTTTGAACAGGTGACACCATCCTAATATCCATAACCCCCAAGGCTTATGGAACAAGAAGTTATTAAGACAGAGAGACCTGGCAAAAGAGATCAAAACCACGTGGGCTCCGCCTCAGGTCTGTCTCGATCCCATCATCCTGCTGGCCACTGGAGTTGTACAGATGACGGTTTCAGCGAGCCACAGAAGATGAGCCTTGATCCAAACAAGAGTCCAGTCTTCCGAACGAAGCCCTTCCTGACCCCTGAGGCCAGCGCCCTCCCTCTCAAATGACTGGGTTTATTTAACCACCTCCTATCTATTGGTATTTAATCACTTTATATTTATGCTGCTTTTATGTATATAAATAAGTGCTTGTTGTCTCCTCCATTAAAACGAAAGCTTCTTGGGAATAGGGACCATTTTGCTCTTAGCTCTTCTCTCCTTAGTGCTTGCTGGGCATACATGCATGACAAACATTTGCCTTTGTATCAGCTCGAGAAGCCGTGTGGAGTGCTAGGCAGAGCTGGCTTCCAAACCAGGAAGACGTGGGCTCAAGAACCACCTTAGCTCCATCATGGCCGTGTGGCCCTGGACAAGTCATTTAACCTCTCAGCGCTCTAGGCACGGCTCAAATACTGTTTCAGAGAAGGCCAGGACACACTGAGAGAGAGAGTTTCTAAGCTCATGAAATCCCAGGGCCCGTTCAACCCCGACAGCTCTACCAGGGTCTCATTCTGCTCTTGGTCCTGGGCCAGACGGACCCTCGGATGTCTCCAGGATACACCTGCATGGCTTCTGGCAAACCACTAGGGCCTTCCTGTTTTGCATGCCGGAGGGAGCCAGGCAACTGCAAGGAGAGCTAATGACAACAACGGCAGCAACAAAAATCCCCAAACAAATGATGCAGAAGGAAAATAACTGTGACGAGGACACTGAAGACGTCAAATCCTTCCCAATATCTGTTTTCAAAGAGTAAAGAGAATGGCCTCCCAGGCCATCCTTTCCAGCCAAGGCTGAGTGTGCCATGGCCACCCCTAACAGCTACTGGAATGTATCTTTGAATACAGGCTGCCAGGGCAGGGTGGCTAGGAGGTGCAGTGGATAGAGCACTGGTGCTGGAGTCAGCAGGGCCTGGCTTCAAACCTGGCCCCTTGCGAGCTGGGTGACCCTGGACAAGTCACTTAACCCTGGTGGCCTCAGCAAAAACAAAACAAAACAAAAACCCAGCTGCCAAATGCAAACCAATTAGCGCTGCAAAATCCAGATATTTACATACTCCGAGACATCCCTGAGCTGAGCCGATCCTTTCAAATGTAGCCTGTTGGGAGAAACGGACCTTTAATCATGGGCAAGGATGATACAGAGTAACACGTGAGCAAAATTCCTCAATTCCATATGAGGAGAGCTGATATGTTACTGTGGATAAACTGCCCCGCATTATTTAGGCCAAGATTCAAAGGGCCTGGGCTCCCACTGCTCCAGAGGTTGCGGGGGAAGGAGGGGTGGAGAGGGTTCAAGAAAGTGAATGAGACAAAGAGGAACAATCCAATAATCACAGGAGGACGTAACAGAAGTGTCTATGACGACCCTTCTAAGCAGAGCTGGCCACTTAACATCTCCCACTTTCTAGCACTCACGGCCACTGTCGGCCACACTGTGGACTCTGATCCTGAAATGTCGGCCCTGCGTTGGCCTGGGCTGAAGGGATCTGGGAACACGAGAAGGGTTCCTTGGCCCATGAAGGAAAGGGGCAAGTCAGCGGCTAAAAACCAGAGTGGAAAGAGAGGATAAGCAGACTTCTGTCTCATGGCTATGGATCAGATGCAAGCGGCCAGCCAGTTCTGGTCACTCTTCCAGGGACAAAAATCCCTAGGCTGGAGAGAGTGATCTCCAAAGTCCTCGAGCCTAACTCAAAAATGAGCAAGAATCCGGGGGCAGATAGGTGGCTCAGTGGATGGAGCACTGGCCCTGGATTCAGGAGGACCTGAGTTCAAATCTGACCTCAGACACTTGACCCTTACTGTGTGACCCTGGGCAAATCACTTAACCCCATTGCCTGGCAAAAACAAAAAAACACCAAACAAAAAATGAGCAAGAATCCTCTCTAGAACAACTGACGGGTGGCCCCTCGGGCTCTGCCTGAGGACCCCCAGGGAGGGGACTTCTGACAGCAGTCACCCCACTTTGGGCAGCCTAAACAGGCAGGTAGGGAGCCTTCCCTTACACAGAGATGAAATCAGCCTCAGCGAATCCTGCACCCCCTGCCCCTAGCTCTGGACTCTAGGGCCAAGCAGAGCGGGGCTCTAGAGCGCTCCATCTCTGCCATCTTAGTTCGGGCTCTCACCAGCCCTGGTCTCCTTTATCATGTCAGCCTCCTAACTGGCCTCCCCGCCTCAAGTCTCTCCCCACGCCAGCACAGGCTGCGAGCACTGACTGACCGTGTCACTTGTCCACCCAATTAACTAACTGCAGTGGCTCCTAACTGCTTCCAGAATCCAATCTAAACCCCTGTGCTTAGCTTTGAAATCCCCACACAGCCTAGTCTCCCAGCTTCCCCCGACGTTACTCTCCCAACACACGCTCAAGACAAACCAGCCTTCTTCTTTCTCTTGTTCCTCACACAGGACACACCAGGTCTTGGCACTGGCCATGGCCTCTGCCTGGGATGCCTGCCCTTGTCCCCTCTGCCTCACAGAATCCTTCTCTTCCTTCAAGATGAAGTCAGGCAAGAGGGCAGCTAGGTGGCGCAGTGGATAAAGCACCGGCCCTGGATTCAGGAGGACCTGAGTTCAAATGTGACCTCAGACACTTGACACTTACTAGCTGTGTGACCCTGGGCAAGTCACTTAACCCCCACTGCCCTGCAAAAAAAAAATTAAAAAAAAAAAAAGATGAAGTCAGGCAGCCTCTTCTACATGATCCCCCCCACTGCTAGTGGGCTACAGTGTCCATATTTGTTCTCATTCACTTGATACCGGTGTTGTACACATGTATAGCTGTCCTCGTTGTCTATCCCATTAAAAGAGAAGTTCCCTATGAATAGGACCTGTCGCTACCCTCGTAGCGTCGGCACCCAACACAGAGCCCTGCACACAGGAGGGGCCTAATAAATGCTTGTGGTTAGTTGGTTGAGCCTGATCCCCCAAGTCTTCTCTTGTTTTTTCTTTTGTTTGTTTTGTTTGTTTTTTCAGGGCAATGAGGGTTAAGTGACTTGCCCAGGGTCACACAGCTAGTAAGTGTCAAGTGTCTGAGGTCACATTTGAACTCAGGTCCTCCTGAATCCAGGACTGGTGCTTTATCCACTGCGCCACCTAGTTCCCCCAAGTTTTCTCTTCTTAAGGCTAAGTGCATCCCGTTCCTCCAACCAATCCCCGCTTGGTAGCCCCAGCTCCCTGCCCAACTGGTCAGGCTCCTAGGGATCCCCTTCCTCCAAATTCATCGGTGCTTTGGCTCTTTTGTTCCTGTTTTGTCAAAGATAACGCACCCTCAACCCCTCAGGTTGGTGAGATTTTTAATCCCCTTCAAAAGATGCACCAGACAAACCACATTTAAAGGGGGAAACAAGCATGCTGGTGACAAGCTGGTGAAACAGGCCAAACTGGGCATCTCACAGAGCGGTCAGTGGCCTTGGCAGCCTCCATGGGGCGAGCAGAGCTTTACTGAGGGAGACGGAAATACCCCCCAGGTTAGGAAGCCGACTGTGGCCCTGGAGAAGCCCGAGCTGCCTCCGGGGGCTGGGCGGCCTACCTCGCTGTGGACGTTCCAGCTGTCGACTGTGACGTTGAAGAGGGCCTTGAGGGCTTCGATGGCACAGTCCGTCTCCTGCGGGGACAGGGGCGGCCCGTTGTGATCTATGGCGGCCTCGTACTCGTCGGCCCACTTGATGCTGAAGGCACTCTCGAGGGCCTGGGTGAGCAGGGGCAGCCCCTGCAGCTCGTAGCGCAGCTGGGAGCGGATGTCAGCCTGCAGGAGGGACAGGAGGAAAAGCAGACGCAGGTCGAAGCACTTAATGTCGCTGATGACCTGCTGGTCCTTACACTTGCGCAGCAGGTTACACAGCATGGCGGCCAGATTGAGTTCCAGGCTGAGCTTTTGGGCCATCTGGCTGTTGAACACTATGTTGCACAGGCATTTCAGCGACTCCACGATGACGGGGAAATCAGCCACCTCCTCCAGAGAAGCCTCCGAGTCGTCCAGCTTGGCGAGCCGCATCAGGATCTGCATGTTCTCCTTGGTGGTGACCGGGACGAGGACCTTTTTGTCTCGGGAGAGGATGCGCAGGGCTTCCAGGCAGGTCACCTGGCATGACGTCGAGATGTCTTTCTCCAGGACCTTAAATATCCCTTCACACAGTTTCTGAAAAAAAGAAGAGAGAGGGGAAACAACAAAAGCGGAATGTCAGACAAAGGATCGTCAAAGAGACTTTTCACCTGCTGAAGCTCAGCATCCACAGCGAAGGGCTCTCATTGTCCAATTTCAGACCCATTTCTCTTGGTTTTAACCCAAAAAGGAAAATTATACGTGGAATAAGTGGGATCGATATAAAACATAGCTCTGTGTTTTTCTCCCAAACCTCACCAGGAAAGACAGACATCTCTTTAGTGATAAGCCAGGAATTTCTATGCAGAGACCTGCCTCATTGTACCAACCAAAGTCGCTTCACACTAATACAGTATAACCAATGTCAATCTCACCACCAAGAGACCTCGTGTGGCTCATCACCCATTTAAACTGTGATTGTCATGTAGTAAACTTCACCTTGTAATGTTGTTTCATCTTATGCCATATTTCCATGGGCCAGTAACAAGGTTAGGCTGTCTGTCTATGGAGACAAAGCTTCCTCAAACTAGAGGTGAAAGGGACCTTAGAAATTATCTAAGTCAACCCCTTCTTTTTTTTTTTTTTTTTTGGTGCCCAGGGTCACACAGCTAGTAACTGTCAAGTGTCTGAGGCCAGATTTGAACTCAGGTCCTCCTAAATCCAGGGCCGGTGCTTTATCCACTGCACCACCTAGCTGCCTGCCCCCCAACCCCTTCTTTTTACAGAGAAGGAACTGAGGCCTGCAGAGGTAATGCAGCTTATCCAAAGTTACACAGGCAGTAAGCATCAAATGCGAGACTTGAACCAGAGCCAGAGTTCAACATATTAGCACAGGAAGCAAAACTATTCTTGGTCACATGAAGAAACCTCCAGAATGAAGAGCTCAGATGCCCTGTGGTCCAATCCCCTCGTTCTTACAAAGGAGACATCCGGGGCTCACCAGGGAATCATTGACATCAGACTTTTTAAAAAAAATCTATAGTCTACTTTTCTGTTATTCTTGTTTCTGAATGAAACTTGGGAGCCCTTTCCCTCTTTCTGCTAGAGTAGAAACCCCTCACTTAGAAGGAAAGCAGAAAGCTGGGAAACAATTTTTACAGATGGTGTTTCTGATAAAGGCCTCATATCTAAAATATAGAGAGAATGGAATCAAATATATAAGGATATAAGTCATTCCCCAACTGAGAAATGGTCAAAGGATATGAACAGCCAGTTTTCAGATGATGAAATTAAAGCTATCTATAGCCATATGAAAAAAATGTTCTTGATCATTACTGATTAGAGAAATACAAATTAAAACTACTCTGAGGTACCACCTCACACCTATTAAATTGGCTAATATGACAGAAAAGTAAAATGACAAACGTTGGTGAAGCTGTGGGAAAATTGGAACACTAATACACTGTTGGTGAAGCTGTGAACTGATCTGACCATTCTGGAGAGCAATTTGGAAACATGTTCAAAAGGCTTTAAAACTGTGCATGCCCTTTGACCCAGCAATAACACTACTAGGTTTATATCCCAAAGATATCATAAAAAAAGGAAAAAGGACCCACATGTACAAAAATATTCACAGCTGCTCTTTCTGTGGTAGCAAAGAGTTGGAAATTAAGGGGATGCCCATCAATTGGGGAATGGCTAAACAAGCTGTGGTATATGAATGTAAAGGAATACTATTATGCTATAAGAAATGATAAGCAGGGGCAGCTACGTGGTGCAGTGGATAAAGCACTGGCCCTGGAGTCAGTAAGACTCCTGTTCAAATCCGGCCTCAGACACTTGACCCTTACTAGCTGTGTGACCCTGGGCAAGTCACTTAGCCCCAATTGCCTCACCAAAAAAAAAAAAAAGAAAGAAAGAAAAAAAAAAAGAAATGATAAGCAGATGGATTTCAAAAAAACCTGGAAAAACTTACATGAACTGATGCTGAGTGAAACGAGAACCAAGAGAACACTGTACACAGTATCAACAACATTGTGTGAGGATCAGCTGTGATAGACTTAACTCTTCTCAGCCATACAATGATCCAAGACAATGCCAAAAGACTTATGGTGGAAAATGCTCTCCACATTCAGAAAAAACTGTGGAGTCTGAATGCAGACTGAAGCATGCTATTTTCACTTTTGTTGTTGCTTTTTTGTCATTGTTCTTGTTTATTATTTTTTGCATTTTTTCCCTTTGTTCTGCTTCTTCTCTTACAATGTGACTAATGTGGAAATATGTTTAACATGATTGCAATGTATAACCTATATCAGACTGCTTGCTGGCCTTGGGAAGGGGAAGGGAAGGGAGGGAGAAAAAATTGCAACTCAAAAAAATAACTTTACATGTAATTGGAAAAAATTTTAAATAAAAGAAAAAGAAAGGAAAAAAGACGTGATTAGTTTATTACTGAATCCATTTACATAAGTGAAAATGAAACTCCATATGCTTCATAGCACACCTATGATCTCTTTCCTCTTCAAGTTAAAAAAACATTTGCAGGTACCTTATTTGTTCTCTTTCTCCCCTTTGCTGCTAGTACCCCAAAGAAAGGAAGATTAGACCCAAGTGGCAAAGGCAAGAAATCTAACGGATGGCAACGCTCTTGAACAGAATGAAGAAAGAGATGAGAGAATCTTCATGACCCCCACAAAAGTGACGGTCAAAGGCCGGCCTGATCTCAAGAGCTCCTACTAGGGACATTACCCAGCAACCAAAGGCGAGAGAGGTCTGAGTGTCTGTCTCTCAGTAGCTGCTCCCACCTGTTCTTACTTTAACATGCAATCTCACAAACTTAGTAAGGTATTCAACTTCAGACTCCCATAGGTTGGGACCTTCCAGTGATGACAAGAGAGGAAGAAAATCCAACAGAAGAATCTCTTCAAGAAAAATATACTTGAGTCCTAAGGTCCACAGCAGGGGCTCCTGACCTTTGTGCAGTAAACAGCTACTCTGCTGGCCACCTGGAGACTCACAGTAAGTTAGGCTCCATGAGTGCTGACAATCCATCATGGAGGAAGTCCAACTTGGGGGGGAGGGAGGAAAGGGGAAGAGAAGTTCCTGCTTGGGAGGGAATGGTTTCCAGCTACCCCATTTTCCTGTAGCCCAAGCAACAAGAACAACATCATCGTCACCATCATGATCATCATGATAATAATAACAGCTAACGGGGCAGCTAGGTGGCGCAGTGGAAAAAGCACTGGCCCTGGATTCAGGAGGACCTGAGTTCAAATCCAGCCTCAGACACTTGAGTGACTCTGGGCAAGTCACTTAACCCTCATTGCCCTGCAAAAAATAAAAAATAAAAAATAAGAACAGCTAACATTTATATAGCACTTATTATGTGCCAGGCACTGTGCTGAGCACTTTACCGTTAGCTATTCTCTCATTTGTTCCTCACAGGTAGATGCTATTATCATTCTCGATTTACAGATGATAAAACTGAGGCAAACAGAGGTGAAGTGATTTGCCCAGGGTCACACAGCTAGTAAATATCTGAGGCTGAATGTGAACTCAGGTCTTCCTGTCTCTAGGCCTAGAGATCTATCCTCTGGGGACAGGCAATAGCCTGCAGCCAAACAGGTCACACTCTGCAAGTGACCAGTGAAACCTGGTCAACCAGATGGGGAAGGCTGCTCTCTGGGAGGATGCCCCAAGCTTTGGGATGGGAGAAAGTAGACTTCTAAGCTAATAATGATGATAGTTCATATCTTGTGCCTCAGGCTTGTGAGGCTTCTAGGGACACAGTGGAGACAGGGCTGGCCTGGGACCTGAGTTCAATGTTGGGCAAGTCACCTGTGAGAAAATAAGGATTAATAATGGATTTCATGGGGGACACAGAGATCATTTTCTCAGTCCTTTCTCTTTCCCCACTCCAGAAAGTCAAGTGAAACTTCCTCAAATCTTAGCCAAGGGAACAAAAGGAATGGAGATAGATTCTTTTTTCTAGATCAGGGAAGGACTGACCTGATTAAACCACACCTAGATAATGGACTTTGCCTTGAGCAACTTCAGTGGGGGTGGGGGGATCTTTTGGATTCTTTTCCCTGATGTCATCTGTAGAGTTCATTTTAATGTAGACCACCTTCAAGTCATGTCAACCAATGGAAGTGAATGATGCTAACCAATTAACTTTGATCAATGTACAATGACCCACCTCTATCAAAAGAGGATAAAACCACAAAAGGGCTTTTAGGACAGCACAGCTCTTGGGGGCTGGGTGGGGGCTGGGGGTGTCTTCTGAGCTTCTCTTGGCTCTCTGGGACCACCCGATGGGTCTTTGGGGGCTTTTCTCCTGCTCTTGCTAACTGCCATGCTGAAGCCCCCTCCCTGTTTTCTCTGCCACACGGCCTCACGTAAGAAGTTAGGGAGACATGTGGTCAATCCTTTACTGGGCTAATGTTGATAAATTAATATAACTTGTGGATATAGGAATAGCAATAGCATTTAATTTCAAAAACCACACCTAACCTCTGACTGAGTTTCCTAAGGTTTGTATGTTAGCACAATCAAACCTCAAAATAACCTTGAGAGGCAGATTGCTATTAAAATCATCCCCATTTCACAGGTGAAGAAACTGAGGCAAACAGAGGTTAAGAGACTTGTCTGAGACCCAGGGGTCAAACTACTATTCCACAGCCCCTCCCTAGGAGTTTGGGGGAGGCTGGGCTCACCCACGTGAGACAAAAGACAATACAGAATCCAGGGGTAAATTGTGTGGCAAACCTGCTAAGTACAGACCCCTGGAGGGCAGAGAGGGGGAGATTGAGCAGAAGAAATGGGAAGGAGCTGAGGCATGAGGAGGCATTTGGGTTGGGAGGGGAGGGGTTCGGGAGACAGAAGAAGGCTGAGCATTTCAGGCTGAGGCCAAAGGAGGCAGTGGTCCATGGATTTCTGCACCTATTTGCATGATAATCGGCTTGGACTAGCTCTGGTCCCTCTTAGAGATGGGAGCATTCAGTCTACACCAGCAGCATACCAATTTGGCTTAGGCACTCACTCCTACACCCCCCTATTTGCTTCTAGTTCCTTACTGACAAGTCTCAGAAAGATGAAGAGTGAGGCTGTCAAACAAAACCTGAGGCACGGAAGAAATCATTGAGACTTTCTGGCCTAGCAGATCACCATCCAGTAGATGCAATCAACAACCAGCCAGGGGCAGCTAGGTGGCACAGTGGATGGAGCATTGGTCCTGGAGTCAGAGGACCTGGGTTCAAATCCCACCTCAGACACTTAGTAGCTGTGTGACCCTGGGTAAGTCACTTAAACCCAATTGCCTTAGACATCTGGGGGTGATCTCCAGTCATCCTGAGTATGCATTTTGCCACTGGACCCAGATGGCTCTGGAGGAGAGAGTGAGGCTGGTGACTTTGCACAGCCCTCCCTCACTTCAATACGATTCCTTGAAAGTCACAACACCACCTTCAGATGTCATGGTCCTCTTTGAGAATGAAGGACAAACAACTACAGTAGGGTTGTGAGAATCCCATGGGATAATACAGACCATAAAGCCCTGAGGAAATTATTAGCAGACCTCTGTCTTCCTTCCCAGTGTGCTTACTGAAAGGAAACTTTATTAACTTCAGTCAAACATGAAGGAAGTGAAACAGCTGTCAATTCCAAAAGTAAACACACAAACAAAAAAGACAGTCAAAGGAGGCGCTCAGGGTGTCCGGGGTACATCACTTTCCCTTGCCAGACCTCCAATTCCTCATTTGGAAAAACGAGGGCATTGCCCAGTGCCAGGCACAAAGTAACAGCCTGGAGCTGTAAATCCCCTGATCCGATGACTTTTGGAATCTGAGCTGCTTTGAGTGACTTGTTCCATCAGCACCAATAATGAGAACTAAGCCACGAGAACAATCTTCACTATTTTGTTTTGGTGTTGAATTGTTTGCAGTCTTGTCGGACTCTTTGTGACCCTATTTGGAGTTTTCTTGGGAAAGGCACTGGAGTGGCTTGCCATTTCCTTCTCCAGCTATTTTTGACAGATGAGAAAACTAAGGCAAACAGGGTGAAGTGACTTGCCCAGGGTCATACAGCTGGTAAGTGTCTGAGGCTGGATTTGAACTCAGGAAGATGAGGCTTCCACACTCCAGAAGCAATGCTCTGTGCACTATGGCGCCACCTAGCTGCCCCTTTCACTATTCAGACCCATGAGGAGATGAGCTTAAACCCCAGTTTGGTTCAGTCTTGAAGTCAAACTTTAGCATGTTGCTCTTAAAGCCAGAGCAATATAAAGGGAATAAAATAGTCCAAATTCCATGTACTAACAGAAGCCCAGGGACTAAAATGCTAAATTCTTTACCAAGTTGAAATTTTAAGTAAATGGTTATGTAGGGTTTGGGTTTTTTTTGGTTTTTTTTGCGGGACAGTGGGGGTTAAGTGACTTGCCCAGGGTCACATGGCTAGTAAGTGTCAAGTGTCTGAGGCTGGATTTGAACTCAGGTACTCCTGAATCCAAGGCTGGTGCTTTATCCACTGCGCCACCTAGCTGCCCCTTGGTTGTTTTTTTTTAAAAAGACTTACGCTAGGGAGCCAAGATGGTGGAGAGGAAGCAGCAAGCTGCCTGAACTCTCCTTCTGCTCCCTCAAAAAGAACATTAAATCAAGCCTCTGGACAGATTCTGAAACTACAGAACCTGCAAAGAGACAGAGAGACACAGTCCTCCAACCAGAGATAATTTAGAAGACTTCAGGAAAAGGTCGGTCTGACTCGGGCAAAAGGGAGGCCCAGCGCAGGGCAGCAACCCAGCGCCGAGGGGGTCAGGGCAAGTCAGCAGGAGCTGTGGGCCACAGCCGAACAACTGAGGCCCCTGGAACCTGGTTCAAAAATCTGGTGGCCAAGAAGGACAGTGGAAAAACCTACCTGCACCGGCCGAGAGGGCCACGAACGGCGGGATCAGACGCCAGGGTCTGGTGCCTGGCTGGCCGAGCACAATCATACAGGAAGTGCAGGGCGGGGGATCTCCACACACCATAAAGGCCTCAGAGTAAAAGCCTGGTCACACAGCACCTAGACCCCTGCACAAGAAGCCCAAAACAGGGACCCTGGTGCCCCCAGAGCAGACCTCAACTTAAAAAATAAATAAATAAGCTGCAATAATGAGTAAGAAGCAAAAAAGGGCCCTCTCCATTGAGAGCTTCTGTATCAATAGGGAAGAAGCCAACACAAACTCAGATGAGGACAATAGCCTCAAATTGTCTACATCTGAAGCCTCACAAGGGAAGGTGAATTGGTTGCAAGAACAAAAGGCCCTCCTGGAAGAGCTCAAAAAGGATTTTAAAAATCAATTGCAAGAGGTAGAAGAAAAAATGGGGAGAGAAATGAAAGCAAAACAAGAAAACTATGAAAAAAGAATCAGCAGCTTGGAAAAGGAAGCACATAATTTCACTAAAGAAAACAATGCCTTAAAAATTCACTTGGCCAAATGGAAAAAAAGGTGCATAATCTCATTGAAGAAAAGACTGCCTTAAAAAATTCACTTAGCCAAATGAAAAAAAGGTGCATAATCTCATTGAAGAAAACAATGCCTTAAAAATTAAAGTGGGACAGTTGGAAGATAAGGATTCCATGAGACACCAGGAATCAGTCAAGCAGAATAAAAAAAATGAAAAAATAGAAGAAAATGTGAAATACCTCATTGGAAAGACAACTGATCTGGAAAACAGATCGAGGAGAGACAATTTGAGAATCACTGGACTGCCTGAAAGCCATGACCAGAAAAAGAATCTAGACACCATATTCCAGGAAATTATTAAGGAGAACTGCCCTGATATCATAGAATCAGAGGATAAAATCATCATTGAAAGAATCCACCGATCACCTCCTGAAAGAGACCCCAAAAGGAAAACTCCAAGGAATATTGTAGCCAGATTCCAGAATTATCAGGTGAAGGAGAAAATACTCCAAGCAGCCAGAAAGAAGCAATTTAAATATCATGGAGCCACAGTCAGGATTGCTCAGGACCTGGCAGCTTCAACATTAAAGGACCACAAGGCTTGGAATATGATATTCCGGAAGGCAAAGGAGCTTGGATTGCAGCCGAGAATCTATTACCCAGCAGAAATGTGCATTTTCTTTCAGGGGAAAAGATGGACATTTAATGACATTGGGGACTTTCAATCTTTCCTGGTGAAAAGACCAGAACTGAATAGAAAATTCGATCTCAACATACAAGACTCAAGAGAAGTTTAAAAAGGTAAACAGAGGGGGAAAAAAAAGGTTACCCTATTAGGTTAAACTGTTTATATCCCTACACAGGAAGATAATACTCATAACTCTTAAGAACTGTAAATGTATCTGGGCAGAGAGAAGGACTTTACATAGAGGGTATAAATATAAATTGTCTTTGATGTGATGATTCAAAAAAGAATTAAGGGGTTAAAAAGGGAGTCTATGGGGAGGAGAGGAAAGGGGAGGTGGAATGGGATGAATTATATCATATGAAGAGGTGAAAAAAAAATCTATTACAATAGAGGGAAAGAAAGGAGGGGGGAACATTGTTTCAACCCTATTCTCATTAGATTTAATTCAAAGAGGGAATAACATACATTCACTGGGATAAAGAAACTTAACTCATTCTTTAGGGAAGCAAAAGGGGAAGGGAAAGGGGAGGGCACTGATAGAAGGGAGGACAAAAGCAAGGGAGAAAAGGGTAAAGAAAAGAGAGGGGGGTGATAAAAAGGGAGGGCAGATGGGGGAGGCAGGGGTAAGAAGTAAAATGTCAGTGAGGAGGAATAGGGTGAAAGAAGGGGGGAAAAGTACAAAGGGGGTAAATAAAATGGAGGGGAATAGACAGTCAGTAATAATAACTGTGAATGTGAATGGGATGAACTCTGCTATAAAACGGAAGCAAATTGCAGAGTGGATTAAAAAACAGAATCCTACAATATGCTGTTTACAAGAAACACATTTGAAGTAGAGAGATACACACAGAGTAAAGGTAGAAGGCTGGAGCAGAATATATTATGCCTCAGCTAAAGTAAAAAAAGCAGGGGTAGCAATCCTTATCTCAGACAAAGTGCAGGCAAAAATAGATCTCATTAAAAGAGATAAGGAAGGAAATTACATCTTGCTTAAAGGTACTATAGATAATGAAATAATATCAATATTAAATATGTATGCGCCAAGTGGTATAGCATCCAAGTTCTTAGAGGAGAAGTTAAATGAGTTACAAGAGGAATTAGACAGTAATACTATACTAGTGGGGGATCTGAATCTCCCCCTCTCAGAATTAGATAAATCTAGCCAAAAAATAAATAAGAAAGAAGTAAAAGAGGTGAATAGATTACTAGAAAAGTTACACATGAGAGATGTCTGGAGAAAATTGAATGGGGATAGAAAGGAATATACCTTTTTCTCAGCAGTACATGGCACATTTTCAAAAATTGACCATATATTAGGGCACAAAAACATCATAGTCAAATGTAGAAAGGCAGAAATAGTAAATGCATCCTTCTCAGATCATGATGCAATAAAAATTACATGTAAGAAAGAGCCAGGGAAAAGTAGAATGAAAATCAATTGGAAACTAAATAATTTCATTCTAAAGAATGAATGGGCCAAACAAGAAATCATAGAAACAATCAATAACTTTATCCAAGAGAATGACAATAATGAGACAACATACCAAAATCTATGGGATGCAGCCAAAGCAGTGCTTAGGGGAAAATGTATAGCTCTAAATGCTTACATGAATAAAAAAGAGAAAGAGGAGATTAATGAATTGGGCATGCAACTTAAAAAGCTAGGAAAAGAACAAATTAGAAATCCCCAATTAGACACTAAATTAGAGATCCTGAAAATTAAAGGAGAAATTAATAAGATTGAAAGCAAAAAAACTATAGAATTAATCAATAAAACTAAAAGCTGGTTTTATGAAAAAACCAATAAAATAGATAAAATATTGGTTAATTTGATTAAAAAAAAGAAAGAAGAAAACCAAATTACCAGTATCAAAAATGAAAAGGGTGATGTTACCACCAATGAAGTGGAAATTAAATCAATAATTAGGAATTATTTTGCCCAACTGTATGCCAATAAATTTGACAATCTAAATGAAATGGATGAATATTTACAAAAATACAAACTGCCCAGGTTAACTGAAGAAGAAATAAAATCCTTAAATAAACCCATATTAGAAAAAGAAATTGAACAAGCCATTAATGAACTCCCTAAGAAAAAATCCCCAGGGCCAGATGGGTTTACGGGTGAATTTTACGAAACATTTAAAGAACAATTAATTCCAATATTATACAAATTATTTGGAAAAATAGGCGAAGAAGGAATTCTACCAAATTTGTTTTATGACACAAATATGGTGGTGATACCAAAACCAGGCAAAGCAAAAACAGAGAAAGAAAATTACAGACCAATTTCCCTAATGAATATTGATGCTAAAATCTTAAATAAGATATTAGCGAGGAGACTACAGCAAGTGATCACCAGGATAATACACTATGACCAGGTGGGATTTATACCAGGAATGCAGGGCTGGTTCAACATTAGAAAAACTATTAACATAATCAACCACATCAATAAGAAAACCAAACAAAATCATATGATTATCTCAATAGATGCAGAGAAAGCTTTTGACAAAGTACAGCACCCATTCCTAATAAAAACACTAGAGAGTTTAGGAATAGGGGGAGCTTTCCTTAGAATAATAAACAGTATCTACCTAAAGCCATCAGCAAGTATTATATGCAATGGAGATAAATTAGAGGCCTTCCCAATACGATCAGGGGTGAAACAGGGATGTCCATTATCACCCCTATTATTTAATATTGTCCTAGAAATGTTAGCTTTAGCAATCAGAGAAGAGAAAGGAATTAAAGGAATTAGAATAGGCAAGGAGGAAACAAAACTATCACTCTTTGCAGATGATATGATGGTATACTTAAAGAATCCTAGAGAATCAACTCAAAAATTACTTGAAACAATTAACAACTTTAGCAAAGTAGCAGGATATAAAATAAATCCACATAAATCATCAGCATTTCTATACATGACCAACAAAGTCCAGAAGCAAGAGATAGAAAGAGAAATTCCATTTAAAGTAACGGTAGATAATATAAAATACTTGGGAGTCTACTTGCCAAGACAAACCCAGGAACTCTATGAACACAACTACCAAACACTCTTCACACAAATCAAATCAGATCTAAATAATTGGAAAGATATCAATTGCTCATGGATAGGCAGAGCTAATAGAGTAAAAATGACAATACTGACTAAATTAATTTACTTATTCAGTGCCATACCAATCAGACTACCTAAAAATTATTTTATAGAGCTAGAAAAAATAATAACAAAATTCATCTGGAAAAACAAAAAATCAAGAATATCCAGGGAAATAATGAAAAAAAATTCACAGGAAGGTGGGTTAGCGGTACCAAACCTGGAGCTCTACTATAAAGCGGCAGTCATCAAAACTGTCTGGTACTGGCTAAAAAATAGAGTGGTAGATCAATGGAATGGGCTAGGCTCAGGAAATGCAGTAGTAAATGACACTAGTAATGTAGTGTTTGATAAACCCAAAGACTCCAGCTTCTGGGATAGGAACTCAGTATTTGACGAAAACTGCTGGGAAAACTGGAAGATAGTATGGAAGAAATTAGGCATAGACCAACATCTTACACCTTATACTAAAATAAGGTCAAAATGGATACACGATTTAGACATAAGAGGTGATACCATAGGTAAATTAGGAGAGAAAGGAATAGTCTACCTATCAGATCTTTGGAAAGGAAAACAGTTTTTGACCAAACAAGAGACAGAGTATATTATAAAATGCAAAATGGATGATTTTGATTACATTAAATTAAAAAATTTTTGTACAAACAGAAGCAATGCATCCAAAATTAGAAGGCAGGCAGAAAGCTGGGAAACAATTTTTGAGGCCAGTACTTCTGATAAAGGCCTCATCTCTAAAATATATAGGGAACTAAATCAAATTTATAAGAACCCAAGTCATTCCCCAATTGAGAAATGGTCAAAGGATATGAACAGGCAATTTTCTGATGAAGAAACCAAAGCTATCTATTCCCATATGAAAAAATGCTCTAAATCTCTAATGATTAGAGAGATGCAAATTAAAACAACTCTGAGGTACCACCTGACACCTATCAGATTGGCTAAAATGACAAAAAAGGAAAATAATAAATGTTGAAGAAGCTGTGGGAAAATTGGAACACTAATTCATTGTTGGTGGAGCTGTGAACTGATCCAACCATTCTGGAGAGCAATTTGGAATTATGCCCAAAGGGCGATAAAGCTGTGCATACCCTTTGACCCAGCAATACCACTTTTAGGTCTTTTTCCCAAAGAAATCATGGAAAGGGGAAAGGGACCCACATGTACAAAAATATTTATAGCTGCTCTTTACGTGGTAGCAAGGAATTGGAAGTTGAGGGGGTGCCCATCAATTGGGGAATGGCTGGACAAGTTGTGGTATATGAATGTAATGGAATACTATTGTGCTATAAGAAATGATGAGCAGGAGGAGTTCAGAGAAACCTGGAGGGTCTTGCGTGAGCTGATGATGAGTGAGATGAGCAGAACCAGAAGAACATTGTACACAGTATCATCAACATTGAGTGTTGATCTACTGTGATGGACTAGATTCTTCTCACCAATGCAATGGTACAGAAGAGTTCCAGGGAACTCATGATAGAAGAGGATCTCCAAATCCAAGAAAAAAAAAGAACTGCGGAGTATAGATGCTGAATGAACCATACTATTTCTTTTGTTTTTGGTGCTGTTGTGTTTTTTTCTATTTTGAGGTTTTTCATCATTGCTCTGATTTTTTCTCTTATAACAGGACTAATGCAGAAATAGGATTAATGTTATTATGCGTATATATATATATATGTATATGTATATAGATATATAGATATAACCTATATCAGATTACCTGCTGTCTAGGGGAGGGAGGAGGGAGGGGAGGGAGGGAGAAAAATCTGAAATTGTAAAGCTTGTATAAACAAAAGTTGAGAACTATCTTTACATGTAACGAAAAAAAATAAAATACCTTATATGTAAAAAAAAAAAAAAAAAAAGACTTACACTAGGTGGTGTAGTGGATAGAGCACCAGCCCTGGAGTCAGGAGGACCTGAGTTCAAATCCGGCCTCAGACATTTGACACTAGCTGTGTGACCTTGGGCAAGTCACTTAACCCTCATTGCCCAAACCCCCCCCCCCCCAAAAGAGAGACTACATACAGGTCACTGTCCTGGAAATATCCCCTGCCTGCTTAGGACCATGGGTATGGATCTGGAAATTTACAAGAGAAGTGGGGACAAGACAATTCAAGGGCAAACAGAGGGTAGCCATAGAGTGATGGATGGAGAGCTGAAAGGCATCAGCTCTAGAGAGGAAAAGGTGAAATTCAAATGGAAATGGGGCCATTAAACTATATCCCTATGGGATCCCTCTGGGCCCCATATTGACTTTGTTTTGTTTTTTTTTGCAGGGCAATGAGGGTTAAGTGACTTGCCCAGGGTCACACAGCTAGTAAGTGGCAAGTGTCTGAAACTGGATTTGAACTCAGGTCCTCCCGAATCCAGGGCTGGTGTTTATCCACTGCGCCACCTAGCTGCCCCCCCCCATATTGACTTTGAAAACATGTATTGATATTATCCATATTCCATTGCCTTTGTATTTACCTGGTCGGATATTTCCTGATTATATTTTAATCTGTCATGGGCTAGATTTAGGAGTATTGCCTACAATTAAAACTACTCTGAGGGGAGCTAGATGGTGCAGTGGATAAAGCACCAGCCCTGGATTCAGGAGGACCTGAGTTCAAATTCAGCCTCAGACACTTGACACTAGCTGTGTGACCCTGGGCAAGTCACTTAACCCTCATTACCCTGCCGCAAAAAACCCAAACAATTACTCTGAGGTACCACCTCATACCTATCTAATTGGCTAATATGACAAAGAAGGAAAATGATAAATGTTGGAGAGGACGTGGGAAAATTGGAAAACTGATATACTATTGGTGGAGCTGTGAACTGATCCAACCATTCTGGAGAGCAATTTGGAACCATGCCCAAAAGGCTATAAAACGATGCATACCCTTTGACCCAGCAATACCATTACTAGGTCTATATCCCACAGAGATCATAAAAAAGGGAAAAGGACCCACATATACAAAAATATGTATAGCAGCTTTCTTTGTGGTGGCAGCATTGTGTGAGGATCAACTGTGATAGACATAACTCTTTTCAACAATACAATGATCCAAGATAATTCCAAAGGACTCATGATGGAAAATGTTCTCCACATCCAGAAAAATAACTATGGAGTCTGAATGCAGATTCAAGCATACTAATTTCACTTTTGTTGTTGCTTTTTTGTTATTGTTGTTGTTTATTCTTTCTTGTGTTGTGTTTTTCTCTTTTGTTCTGATTCATTCTTCTCTTAGAACATGACTAATGTCGAAATATGTTTAGCATGATTGTAATGTATAACCTATATCAAATTGCTTGCTGGCCCAGGAAGGGAAGGGAGTGTGGAAGAAAAATTCAAAACTCAAAACAAATCTTTTCGTGTAATTGGGGAAAATTAAAAATAAAATAAAAATTTTTTAAAGTATTGCCTGCCATGGGCAATGTTTTTGATACCTCTGATCTGGTCCAACCCCATAACTATACAGACGAGGAAACTGAGGCCTATGTAAGTGAGATGACTCGCTCAAGGTCACACAAGAAGAATCAGAGGAGGGAACTGGAACTCAGGTCCCCTGACTTGAGTCAGTGTTCTTTGGCACTGCTCTATGACACCTCCCATACGATGGTAGAGAGAATGCCAGTTAGAGCCCAGCTAGTTCAAAACTGTCAGATGAAGAAACCAAGGCCCAGAGAGTGTCAATCTGCCCAAACCCGTACACCAGTCTGATGGAACCAGGGACTGAGCCCAGGTCAAATGGCCCCAAAGTCAGGGCCCTTTTCACGGCCCCCCAGATTGAGGGGTTCCAGTGACAGTACAGAACCTCAAGGCTTACAGAGCAGTTTTCACCAGCATGGGAAGGGGGTTGGGAGACTTCTCCAGGACAGTGATTACAAATCATTATTGTTTGCACAAGCTGCAGTATTTGCAAAACCAAACTACCCCCTACACTCCGTAATGCTAAAATATCATCCAATTAGACTCAATTGAGCAGAATTTATTAAACCTCTGAGTTCCGGGCAAAGCAACAAGAAAGAAGCAGTCCCTGACTTCAGAGCTGCCATCCTCTGCAAGAATCAGGAGCTGATGGGATTGGGGGCTGGGGGAGAACAGGGGTCTGAGGCAGTCTCGTACCCCCCGGCTCGGGCACCAGGCCCCGTGGCTTACAAATACATGGCCTTTAAAAAATTGTTTGCAGATGAGGAATATTGAGGGCACATTCATAGAAAATCTAAAAAACAAAAAAAGGGAAGTGATCCCCCCCCCACACACACACACACCCCTGAAAGTCACTGGTGGATGGGCCAACAAAGCCAGAGGCCTTCTTTCCAGGGAGACAAGTGATGGTGCACATATGTTCCTTGGGCTAGGAGGGGGAGGGGAGGTGGTTCCCTCTAATCTCCCATTAGCATTTGGGCAGGAATTCTTTCATCAGATTAGCTGGTTATCAGCTTGGAAGGCAGCAGGATCTTGACCCAGTGGAAGTCTCAAGGGCTCTTAAAGGTTAATCTAATCCAGTGGTCCTCAAAAATTTTGTGGTCTCAGGACCCCTTTATAGCTCTTAAAAAACGACTGAGGGGGCAGCTAGATGGCGCAATGGATAGAGCGCCGGCCCTGGAGTTCAAATCCGACCTCAGACACTTAGCACTTACTAGCTGTGTGACCCTGGGCAAGTCACTTAACCCCAATTGCCTCACTAAAAAAAAAAAAAAAATATGACTGAGGATCCTCCTGGCAAAAGAGCTTTTTTGTTTATGTGGGTTATATCTATAGACGCTGCATTAGAAATGAAAACATTTTAGTGTTATTATGAAAAAAGGATCTCCTCTGCCCAGGACCACATTTGTTATGCTCTTATACTCTAACCCGCACACTCTACAGATGAGAAAACTGAGGGGGGGGGGGGGAAGTGACCTGCTCAATTGCATAAATGCACAGACCCTAAGTGTCTTGATGCCCCCAGGCCAGTGCCCTTTCCTTTCATCCAGGGACTTCATGGAAAAAGGTTCCATGTGGGAGCAGATAGTGATAGGAAAAAGCAAGCAGGGAAGCCCTTGGGATGGAGCAGAGACTAAGGGGAAAGAAGGGCAATTGGGAGCCAGAGAAGAGTCCCAGGAGGCTGTGTGGTTGGGGGGCGGTAAACAAAGGTCCAAATAAATGGCAGTCAAATTCTTCTTCACCTGAGTCAAATGCTGTGGCCATTTGTTTTCTAAAAACACACTGAAATTTGGGTTTTGCATATGAAGGAAGTTACTTTGCTTAAGAAGGCAGAAACTGTCAGTGAATCAGATTACTGGGAAACACTCAGATTACCCAATAAAGGGTGTCCCAATCAGAGATTCTGATCTGATGGAATGTATGTCTACTGACCTCATTCACGGGAAACTCAGGCCCAGAGGGGTGGGACATGCCGGTCTCAAGCTCTTCTCAATGCAATGAAGAAAGGCTGGCTTTTCCTAATATCCCACCTTAGAATATCAGAAACTCAATGAAGGCAGGTCTCCTATCTTAGCCAAGTGACCCCGCTCTGACGGGTGGGAGAGGAGGTTACAAAGACATTGTTGCTAAACTCTGGGGACAGGCACCCTCTCTCAAGTTCCCATCCACTTTGTCAGACAATAGGAAGAATCCCGAGTTCAAATCCTGCTGCCATTTTTTTTTTGGATGGTCAAAATGACAGTCATTTTTTACCATCAAGTCTGAGACCCGGATTTTTAAAATGAGGGAATGGAGGGCCAAAGAGGAGGAAGTGACTTGCCCAGGGTCACACCTAGTAAGTATTGGAGATAAGGTTTGAACTCAAGTTTTTCTGATTTTAAGTCTACTCCCTAACCACTATTCCACACTGCCTCTCCTGGTTTCAGGGCCAATTTACTAACTTAATAACGATAACTAACCAACTAACTATATATATATGTATGTATGTATGTATGTATGTATAGACACACACACATGGCTGATCATAAAGTCACTTGACAAAGCATAGATAGATGGGAAATTCCATTTCAATTAACTGGAAAAATAATACCAGTGCATGTTTCCCTAAGAGTGCAGAGACGGTGACAGCATCTATGTCTATAGAACATAGCGCATCTGGGGGGCAGCTAGGGAGCACAGTGGATAAAGCATTGGCCCTGGATTCAGGAGGACCTGAGTTCTAATCTGACCTCAGACACCTGACATTCCTAGCTGTGTGACCCTAAACAAGTCACTTAACCCCCATTGCCCCGCAAAAAAACAAAAAAAACCCAAAAAACTATTGTTAACATTCATTTTTAAAAATTTTGAATTCCCAGTTCTCTCCTTCCCTTCCCTCCCCCCTGACTGAGAAGGCAAGCAATTTGATATAAGGTTATACATGTTCAGTTATGCAAAACATATTGACATATTAGTCATGTTATAAAAGGGAAAGATTAAAAAATCTGCTTTGATCTACATTCAGACTCCAGTTCTTTCTCTGGAGATGGAAGGCCCTTTCATTATGTCTTAGATTGTTGTATCGCTGAGAAGAGCGAGGTCATTCACAGTTGATCACTGTAGTAGACAGCGCCCTCTTGGTTCTGCTTATTTTACTTTGCATCAGTTCATGTAAGTCTTTTGAGGTTTTTCTGAGAATATCCTCCCTATCATTTATTTTAGTATAATAGTATTCTACCACAACCACATCATACTTGTTCAGCCATTCCCCAGCTGATGGGCATCCCCTCAATTCCCAAATCTTTGCCACCACAAAAAAAGGTGTATTCCTGTAACTAAAGGTTCTTTCCCTTTTGTCTGCTCTTTCTCCCTTCATTCACATCCCAAACCCCACAAAAACCTCAAACCTGGGAAGACTGTACCCCTGAGGGAGAAGAAGTAACAGAGAGAAAAAGAAAAGGAGGGGAGGGAGACAGAGAGAAAGCAACAATCCTTTATTTATTTATTTGGGGGTGGGTGAGGCAATGGGGGTTAAGTGACTTGCCCAGGGTCACACAGCTAGTAAGTGCTAAGTGTCTGAGGTCGGATTTGAACTCAGGTCCTCTTGAATCCAAGGCCAGTGCTCTATCCACTGCGCCACCTAGCTGCCGAACAATCCTTTATTTATAATAAAGTTTGGTGTGAGTTCTCTCTTAATTAGGAATTCCAGCTCTAGACTGGGGGGAAGCATCTACTGACCAAGCTCCCAGCCATAAATGCCTCCTCCCCACCCAGGCTCTGGGGCCAGTGGGTGTCGGGCCTAAGAGTGGGAAAGCACTCAAAAGCGCAGTGTTATTAGTATCACACTGCAGGAACTAAGGTTCCTATCCTGACCTTGTCATTAAGGAAAGGTTAGATTATATAAATGAATAAGGGTTACATTCTATCTGTCTGTTCAAACCTCCACTAAAAGGCTCCTTTCTACAGTGGGGAAGACAACGTTGAGTTCCCCAAGGGTGGCTGGGTCAGGAGGTGTAGACTCTGACAGGTCCTACCCCAAGCGCGAGAGGCCGCAAGCCCAGATCCAGCGACAATGCCCTCCACGTTTGTGGTGAGGACCAGTGGAATTGTTTTATTATATTAACTCCTTGTTCTGGATTCCACCATTCTTCCAGGCTCTCTACATGTGGCCAAACCCTGACCCTGCACACACACACTGACCATTTCTGATCAGCTCTACCTCCTACCCTCAGTTTCCCCCTCCTTTAGGGAGGAATAATCAAACCAACACAACTAAATCAGGGAAAGGAGGCATCAATCCATTCTCCCATGGCTACACCGATCTTCCCTGTGACTTCCTGGACCCAAATCTCTCCTCCTTGGTCACCAGTCCCATAGATGAGTTGTCTTCCCCTAACAGAATTAAGTGACTTGAAGGAAAGGGGAGTCTTGGCTTCACATGTGTATCTCCAGTGTTTAGCACAGGACCTGACCCATAGCAGGCACCAAATAAATGCATTTTCATTCATTCATAAAAACCATCGACTAAGATGCGGAAGACGTCTGCTTTGTCTGACGGTACTTGAAATCATAGGTCCTTGGAATACTGAAGACAAGGACCCTTCTGGATTCACAAAGGCTGGAGTTAAGCAGAATTTGGGGGCTTAAAGGGGCAAGCTTCAGGTATATGGAAAGGTCACTTCTAGGTCACAACCCAAAGATGCTGGATAAACGAAGCATTCCCAGGAGTGGCAAAAGGAGCTGCCCATCTCTCTTTGTGCTGCTGGTTGGTGTCGTGATGGCTCATGCCAAGAAATCCACCAGGCTATTCTGACAGGTAAGTGGCCTTTTATGAGACATGTCACATAACATGGTTTCTAGGTCTAGAATTCTGAAGATGGGCAGCTCTCTGTCAAGGGCAACACCACATTGTGGCCTGTTTTCCTTATTCAAATAAGCCCTGTCATCTGTTTTTATGGTCTAGATCACAGGTGCTCTTGAATGTTTTTAATTAGCTGAGATTCTTTCCCCCCTTTATTATTATCCTCACTGGGCCTGGGAGAGTGCTGTAAAGGATTACAAAGGTCAACTGCAGAACAAAAACAGACCAAGGGTCAAACGGAACCACCACATGGCGGGTGATAAAAGGGAATATGGCACAGGACACCAAGAGAGGGAGGCAGGCTTTAATTTGCCCCCAGGAGAGGACAAGTATTTCCTTATCCAGGCCAGACACAAGGCCCACCCACGAGAGGACAGTCATGGGACGCATAGCAAGGCAATGCAGTTTACAAATCAAGTAAGTTCTGCTCAGTGTTGAGTACCAACTAGGTACCTGGTATTGGGCCAGGCACTTCGGTTAGAGAGAAGAGAAGGGTGAAATAGTACCAGGGCCCAAGAAGCTTATGATACACTGTGAGAAACAAATTATGTTATGAAATGATCAGTGAAAAAAAAAAAAATCACCAACCACCAATCGTGGTAGATAATGCTATAAAGTCAATGGATTTGTTTCCAGACAGCTGGGAAGCACAGTAGATAATGCTAGGTTTGGAAAGCTAGCTGAGTCTCCTCGGGCGAGTCACTTAACCTCTGTCAGCCTCAGTTTCCTCATCTGTGAAATGGGAATAACAAGAGCACCTACCTTACAGGGCTGTGAGGAGCTAAGAAGCTAAAACCTTAAATGCCAACTAGACGCCAGCAGCTGTTGTTACTGCTATAGTATTGGTCACGTGCAGTGTGTGTGTTCAGTGAGGGTAAAGAATCATGGGGTCAAAAAGATGATTTCTAAAAAAAAAAAAGATAACTTCTTAGCATGGATTCAAGAATGAAATATGCACCCAGTCCCCCCTTCCTTCTTTCTCTGTCACCTGAAGGGGACCCAAATCCTACCTCAGGGGTGAGGAAGAGGAAGTAACAGAGAGAGCAAGAAAAGGAGGGGAGGGAGACAGAGAGAAAGCAACAATCCTTTATTTATAATAAAGTTTGGTGTGAGTTCTCTCATAATTAGGAACTGAAAGGCATGTTGCAGCAACAAGTGCCCCTTAAACAGATGGGAGTTTACACACATATACCCCCCTCCTCTTCCTCTCCTCCCCTAGAAATGGGCTGGTCCATTGTTACTTCCCTCCAGTCCCCTGTCCCCTCCCCCCCAGTTCTGCTGCTGCCTCAGTTGTGCTGAGCTGATAAATGTCTTTTTACTAAGCCCTTTCTGGGCTCCAGTGGACACAGATTTATTTTCTGAGGACTCACAAGCAATCTGTTTCATAATCTGCTCTGGAACTCTGCCAGTGAGAAGCACCATGCCCACAGGTAGGTCAAGTCAGTTTCTGGAATCTACTTTTAGCCCCATTTGGAATCACAGAATCACAAAATCTCAAAGTTGCCAGAGATTCCTGAGGTTGGACAGCACAGCCCAGACTGGCAAACACTATGACGACCGCAGGGGATCATCCAGCCTTGAATTGAAGGCCTCTGGTTTGGGGGACGCCACAGGCTCCTGAAGCAGCAATGCACTGTGGGGCAGCACTAACTGGCAGGAAAGTCTTCCTGAAATCAGGCTGAAGTCTGTCTCTTTGCTGAACACTCACGCAATGCTCCTAGTTCTGGTTTCCTGGAAACGAGTCAACTCTCTTTCAATACTTGAGGGAGGGGCCAGCTAGGTGGCGCAGTGGATAAAGCGCCAGCCCTGGATTCAGGAGGACCTGAGTTCAAGTCTGGCCTCAGACACATGACATTTACTAGCTGTGTGACCCTGGGCAAGTCACTTAACCCTCATTGCCCCCACTAAAAAAATTTTTAAAAAGGAAAAGAAAACAAATACTTGAGGGAAGGCATCCTATCTAAACATCCCTGGTTCCTTCATCCAGTCTCATACAGAGTGATCTGGGTTGTTGGTTTGTTTTTTTCAATGAACAAACATTTATATTCTCTCTCTCTCTCTCCGCCCCCCCCCCATCTCTCTATGTGTCTCTGTCTCTCTTCCTTCCCCCATCTGAATAATAATAAAAGCCTTTTGTCACATGCCATGAACTGGAGACCCTTCATCACCACCCAGGCAGTCTTGTTCCTTGGAGCAAGGATGGATCCATCCATCCATCTATGTGACTTCTCAAAACTCCCCAACAGAATCTCCCTGATCATACCCAGCAGTCACTTGAGCATCCCGGGCAGGGAAGTCATCAGGGCACTAAAACTCAAAGAGGAGAAGTGTTGTCTTGGGGTCTCCTCACCTGGCTGAGCCTTTAAGCCTCCTTAATGATGCTTACCCCCTTTTTTTAGAAGGTGAAGACGACAGAAGGTAAACAATGTGATCGTTCAGCTTGCTCTGTCCTCTGGGAACACGACATAACGTTCCCTCTTCTTCCTTTGTGGATCATCTTGCATCAAGCATAGCTTTTAAAAGTCCTTTTTGAGGCCACCCTCTCCCCCCTTATTTACAAGGCTCAGCTCCTTCAGGCCTTACCCTTTCTAACAATATTCTTACAGGCCCTGGTTCACTTTTCTGTATTCATCCTTTCATCTTTTTTTTTTTTGGGGGGGGGTGAGGCAATTGGGCTTAAATGACTTGCCCAGAGTCACACAGCTAGTAAGTGTTAAGTGTCTGAGGTCGGATTTGAACTCAGGTCCTTCTGAATCCAGGGCTGGTGCTCTATCCACTGCGCCACCTAGCTGCCCCTTATCCTTTCATCTTTTATCCATGTTCTTTGACAATTTGACCTCAAAAAAGCTCCCAGTGAAGCCACATTAGTTTCCAAGACACCCAATTTTGTTCATCAGGCTCGTTCACCACCAAACAGTCCAAAGTGCGTTCATGCCTCTCGTTCACCTTTAGCATATTTCCTCAATATGATCCTATAGGTATCGTTTTTACCTTTTCTCTGAATGTGTGGGAATCTCTTCTGAAGTCTGGGGACATGTCTGCCTAGGACTGAAATTCCTCTCCTTCACTAGTTATTACAATTTCATGACAACACAGATGTCTTCTCTCCAAGTTCCGATCATTCCTACATCACTAACTAGTCTTTCCCTGTTGGTAAGAATTAAACCCCAATTAGTGTATCTCACTCTTTTTATGATTATTATTCATTTAATTACTAATTGCCAAATGAATGAATAATTTAGCTAATTATAATTATTATATTGTTAAATAAGATTGCTAATTAGTTACTTACTGACCTATGAAACTTTCCACAAGATGTGTCAAGAATTTATAAGATGCTCTTTTCGGAAAATCAGACTTCCACCAGATGTGCAAGCAGCTAAAATCTTTGTATTACTATTATGTACTAGTTTTATAATCCATACTTTGTATTAAGAAAACAGTATCGGGGGGCAGCTAGGTGGCGCAGTGGATAAAGCACCGGCCCTGGATTCAGGAGTTCCTGAGTTCAAATCCGGCCTCAGACACTTGACACTTACTAGCTGTGTGACCCTGGGCAAGTCACTTAACCCTCATTGCCCCACAAAAAAAAAAAATAGTATCGGGGGCAGCTAGGTGGCGCAGTGGATAAAGCACTGGCCTTGGATTCAGGAGGACCTGAGTTCAAATCCAGCCTCAGACACTTGACACTTGCCTAGCTGTCACTTAACCTTCATTGCCCTGCAAAAAAAGAAAAAAAAAGAAAACAGTATCCATATCCCCCACCTGACCAGTGGGCTGTAGCAAACTTCCATGATTACATCCCAAAGCCTAACACTGTGCTTCCACCCTCAGGTTTGCGGATTTCTTAGACAGCATATATCATTCAGTATGAATCTCTCTTCTGCATACACCATTCAGTATCACTCTTCCCCTCTATCAGATCTGCTTCTAACAAGCAAAGAACACCCCTTCCATGGCCTTATTCCAGTCTCGAGTCCATGTCCCAACAAGTCCTATGAGACTTTGTAAGTTTATTTCATTACCCATACTCCATGCATTGGCAGCTGAGGCCAAAGGTATTTACTCCTAACCCCTTTAACCCCTTCTGTTTCTTGCCAATAATTGCTTAGTACTTTCTCTAACTCATGCCTGTCAACATACTACAGTGGAGGGGGGGGGGGCAGCTAGGTGGTGCAGTGGATAAAGCACCAGCCCTGGAGTCAGGAGGACCTGAGTTCAAATCCGATCTCAGACACTTGACACTTACTAGCTGTGTGCCCCTGGGCAAGTCACTTAACCTTCATTGCCCTGCAAAAAAAAAAAAAAAAATTCCTTCTAATATACTATAGTAGGTAGTGGTAGCTTTGTCTGAATATTTCCTGTCCTCCTTACATTTTATATGGAAGGGTGATAGATTTGTCTGATCAATCATACATTCCCTAGGAGGTTCCTGATAACTTTCAAGAGTTCCTAAAATAGGAGAAGCTAGGTGGCACAGTGGATAGCGCACTGGCCCTGGATTCAGGAGGACCTGAGTTCAAATCTGGCCTCAGACACTTGGCACTTACTAGCTGTGTGACCCTGGGCAAGTCACTTAACCCCAATTGCCTCACACACACACACAAAAATAAATAAAAGAGTTCCTAAAACGTCAAGATCACCTTTTTACTAGAAGGACATATTATCAAAGTGGGTAAAACCACTGAACTATAGGAAAAAGACATCTGAAGTTAAATGGGGTGGGTAACCCTGAAAGAATCAATCACCAGTCTGATTCAGGAAGGATCAGTACCCCAAGGCCACCCATTTGATTTCCCGCAGAGAGAATTAAAGTCTGACCTTGGGACTTTTTTCCCCTGATAATTTATTGTCCAGCCCCCACCATCCTCTCCAATGGAGATCCCGGTCATCCGCGTCACTGTTAACGTGGGTTCTCAGTTTGGCATCCGAGCTTCTCTTCCTGCTCCGCATCAAAAGGCTCAAAGCTTTGATGTCTAAAGCCGGAACCTGCCCGGATTCCCTGAACTCTCTAGATCAATCCAATTACTATACATGAATATTCTATTTAAAAAGTCAGCTTGGGCCTCCACGACCCCACAAGCACTGGCATTTAAGCAGATGTCACAGCAAAACAACATGGGCTTTAGGAGGACAGAGCAGAAGGCTGACGATAGCACTAAGCCCCCTATCTGGGCTCATCTGTGACACTGCTAAGTCTCTCCAAGCAAAGTCTTTGAGTGTCTGGATACAAGGACTTTAGGGGAAAGGAGGGGATCACTGACCACCCACCTGATGAGCAGGGTTATTATGGGATATGACTAAGTAGATAGCTTACAAACCTGAAATTCTATAAAGAAAAATGACAAGGCACCAACCACTGGTTTAAAAGGGAATTAAGGGTAGCTAGGTGGTGCACTGGATAGACCACTGGCCCTGGATTCAGGAGGACCCTAGTTCAAATCCAGCCTCAGACACTTAATAGTTACTAGCTGTGTGACCCTGGGCAAGTCACTTAACCCTCATTGTCCAGCCCCCCCCCCAAAAAAGGAATTAAGAGAACAGTCAACTAAAGCTGAACAAAATCATCTTCCTTTATGTGAATCATAAAAGCCATCCTCCCTCCCTCCCTCCCCCAAGAGTCACCCGATTGAAGAAGCTGCCAACAAAGTTTCTCTGATGTTAAAAAGAGCTGCTTCAAGGATAAATATCATAACTACCTCTCTTATAACGTGCTTCCTGATTGGCTCAGCTGGCGATAAATGGCAAAGAAACGGGTGTATCTGCTCCAGGAGGAAAGGCGCTAGACTAGGGGCTAGAAGAAGCGCCGCCAACACTGGCTGATGGGACACTCTACAAGGGTTTCGCCTCTAAGATCTCCCTGGTTCTTGACAGAGGGCCTGGAGAAGGGAGGAGAGAGATGGAGCGAGCCATTGAAGTCACACTGAAGTGAAGCCCAAAGCGGGCTCTTCTAAAGCCTAGGGCCCTTTCCACTGTGCCGCACTGCACTACAGCAGGGGGGAAGGAAGCCTTTCAGAGGAAGAAACGACAACCCTGTCAGAAATCAAGTGGCTTTAGAATAATTATCGAGCCACAAGACAGTATGTTAGCCAGAGTAATTATGATGAAGTCAAACTGAATACTTGAATAGGCTAGCTGCTACAGCCACAGACGCTTCAGGGAAGATGTGTCTTTTGTATGAGATCTCTCACCTTGGCCCTTTATCTTCTTTTTCTTGTTTTGGTTTTTTTATAGGGCGATGAGGGTTAAGTGACTTGCCCAGGGTCACACAGCTAGTGCCAAGTGTCTGAGGCTGGATTTGAACTCAGGTCTTCCTGAATCCAAGGCCAGCGCTTTATCCACTGCGCCAGCTAGCTGCCCCGGCCCTTTATCTTCTGAATAGGACAGACCCAGAACACTGGATTTGAGGCAGAAGAGGCCTAGGTCCAAATGCCGGCTTCCCTGCTCACTACCTACCTGTCCGAATCACATCACTTCCTATTGCTGAGTCTCGGTCTCCTCTGTGAAAATGAAGCAGGTGGCCTTGATGGTCCCGTCCAGCTCTACATCCTGGGGTCCCTGTGATCTCTCAATAAGGGGAGATCCCAGCATGCTGCATGCAGAAGGTGCTTTGTAACGAGGGCCGGCTGCATGACCGAGGCCTGCCTGGCTGGCTCGTGGGTTAAGGTAGGGTAGTGGCCTGGATTTTTCAAAGTAACTTCTACCTATTTGTTACCCAGAACCACTGGGCTTTAAAGATCTTGCCAAAGATCTGGAAACAGAAGCCAATCGGGCACCAAGAATCTTTCAAAGGCTCTAGGTCCAATCCCTGGTGACCATCTTTCTGTGCGTTTTATACTCAGGAACAATAATTAGTAAAAGAAGCAAAACCTTCCCGAGTTACTTCTTGCTCTCCCTACCCAACCCAGCAGCCACCACACAGGGGCCAAGAATCTGGCCAATAAAGATTCAACGGCCTTTGAGAGATTTCAAGGCTTACTGGAATGAAAAAATCTCCAAGCATGAAAGCTGTGCAAGTGCAACAGGCTCCTCCTCATTCCGGGAGGCCTTCAAACAGAGGCTGGATGACCACTTGTCAAGGACGCTGGAGGCAGGAGTCCAGTTAAGACAGGAGCCAAACAAGATGGCCCCAGAGGCCCCTGACAACTTGGATGGAACCGGATTGCATCCAGAGGGTCACTCACTTCAGTTCAATGACAAAAAAACTTGGGACTTTATCTCAATGAGGCCTAATCAAACATCCAAATTCTCCCACTGAAGGGACATTACACTGGCTAGTTGACATTTCTATAACCCTTTGTGGCCTATAAAGAGTACAGCTATTATTCTCCCCATTTACTAGACAAAGAAACTGAGGTTCACTCTTGGGTGCCTTGCCCAAGGCTAGTAGCTAGTGCAGACCTTCAAACTACAAAGCTGGGGCTCTCTGCACCAACCTAGCTGGGGAGGTAGTTAGTGGGTTCCCCCGTCCCCCATGGAGGTCTTCAAAGGCTACTTATCAGGTGGACTGCAATGGAAAAGGCCTTCAGGTAGAGTTAGTAGCAAAGTCTCTGCCATCCCTTCCATCTCAAAAGCTCAGTGTTTTTGTTACAGAGGAGAGGTGTGTGAGTGTGAGTATGAGTGTGTGTGTGACAGAGAGAGAGAGAGAGAGAAGGAGAGGGAGAGACAGAGAGGAGAGAGTTTATGTTTGTGTGTTTGTGTTTGTGAGAGAGAGAAGGGAAGAGAGGGAGAGAAAAGGGGGAGAGACAGAGAAAGATTGTGATTTTGTGTGTGTGTGTGTGTGTGTGTGTGTGTGTGTGTGCATGTGCGTTGAAGAGGTGCTGGGGCTTCCGACTTAGCACCTCCATGGAGCAGGGGAAGCTCTCCCTGGGGTGAAATCAATGAATAAATAGATTCTGAGTCAAAATGGGGAGAGACCTGAAGATGGCATTAGTTCTGGTGGTAAATCGAGCCACGTCTAACATGAGCCCAGAAGGATTTTATAGCAAGCCGCCGTCTCTCGGGCTCTAGCTTGGCAGGCTCCCAGTGGACCCGGAATAGAAAGTTTCCCCATTTCCCATGGTCCCCTAATGGAAATCTGTGGCACCTGTGTACACCTGGGACCACAAAGCCAAACACTAGAGGTGAACAAGCACTTACCCAAGCAAGGGCTTAGAAAAACAGGTGTTTGATAAATGTGCTAATGAACCAATTGAAGGCTCCTCAGAAGAAAACAGGAAGTAAGGGGTGGGGAGGAATGAGGAGGAGGGGCCTTTTATTAAGCTCCTACTAATCTGCTTCAGTGAATTTAAAGAAGCCCCTACTATGTGCAAGGAACTATGGCTACAAAGACTAAATTAAAAACAGCCCCTGCCCTCGAATAGCTCACATTGTCTGGAAGGAGAAAGTGTGTGAAGTCTGCAGCTGGGAAGGCCTAAGGGCCACTGATAGGAGAAAATAATAAGGCCTCCTCTGAGAACCTGCTAACCAAGACTTGCCCAGGCAGGCGACTGCTCCCCTGCCGGAGCTCTCCGCCTTTGGTGAGAGAGACCATCCTCCCATCCTATTCTGAAATCAGCCCCTTTCATGAAACACTTGATGTCACACGGGCTCCAATATACCAATATTTTCGATAGGTCTGCGGCAGTTTGGGATTAATAAGGAATCTCTGTGCTCCCACTTCTTCAATTTAACTTTTCAGGTTTTCTTTTTTAAATTTTTCTGACCGCCCCCCCCCTCCCCAGCATCAATCACCCCAGGAGCTCTGATGGGGAGAAGGGCCTGACAGCTGGATAAGCTCAGGTGTGAACAAGCCAACGCCCAATGCGAAGCCCACTTCCAATGCAAAACCACTGCCCATTCACAGACCCACAAGCACCAAATTTCATTTTGCTTCACACCAGGAGTTTCGGTTAATTCTCTTTGACATTTCCCAGCTTCCTGAACACCATAGGCTGCATCCATCACTCAGGATAAAAGGTCTCTCTCTAGGCTCTAGCCCCCTTCTAGACTATAAATGCCCAGAGGGCAGGGAACACCTACCAGTTCCTCTTGGTCTCTTTCTGGGTGCCTAGCACGGTGCCCTCTGTATGCAGTAGGTGCTGAATGTTTGTGGAGATTGGTGTTAGAGGTGATAATTCCATGCACGCAAACACGGCCCCCCTTGGGAACACTGATTTATGCCACAACTCACAACACGACGCAAGTCCCTTCACCTTAAGTCTGAGGCCCTGCTCAAGGTTACCTTTTACCAGCTTCTTGTACAGACTATGGGCATGTCTCCCTCCTTAAACAGAAGCTCCCTGAAGGCAGGGGCTGTTTTGATTCTTCTGTGTAGTGCCCAACCCCCACCCCCACCCCCACCCCCACCCCACAGTGCCTAGAACAGTGTTTAGCATCTAGCTGAGATCTAATGAATGCTTGCTGATGGATGGATATCCCCTTTCTTTTTTTTTTTTTTTTGGCTGGACAATGAGGGTTAAGTGACTTGCCCAGGGTCACACAGCTAGTGAGTGTCAAGTGTCTGAGGCCGGATTTGAACTCAGGTCCTTCTGACTCCAGGGCGGGTGCTTTATCCACTGCACCACCTAGCTGCCCCTGGATCTACCCTTTATAGATTGCAGATGCCCTGTTTGATTTCTCTGACAATGAGAAGTGATGAATGGGAAGCAGCAGGGGGAAGCCTGAGGTCGAAAGACCAGGGTTCAAATCCCACCTACTACCTGTGTGACCTTGAGCGAATCACTTCACGTCCTGGGCCTCGATTTCCTCATTCATGATTTCAGAAGGCGAGACAGAGGGCAGGGCACTGGGTGTCTTCCAAGGGGCCTTCCAGCTCGAGTTCTGGTTTTGTGTGTAGGTGAGAGTCATGCTTTGCTGAGATTTGCATTAAATGGCTGCCTGTGTCCCGCGTCAATGGAAAGAACGGTTTAAAAAGCACAATGAGTGGAATCTGCGGGTTTTCAAACTAGCTCTACAGGAGACTTATTTCCAAGTAAGCACAAAGGTCTTAGGAGCTTGTGCAAAGAAGGTTATGCTGGTTCTCTTGTGTGAGGGAGGAGAGAAAAAGAGAGAAGGGAGGGGAGAAGAGAGAAAAGGGGGAGAGGGAGAGAGGGGGGAGAGAGGGGGGAGAGAGGGAGAGAGAGAGGGAGAAAGAGAAAGAGGGAGAGAGTGGGGGGAGGGAGAGGGGGGAGGGAGAGAGAAAAGGGGGAGAGGGGAGGAGAGAGAGAGAAAGAGAGAGGGGGGAGAGAGGGAGAGAGAGGGAGAAAGAGAAAGAGGGAGAGAGTGGGGGGAGGGAGAGGGAAGGAGAGAGAGAGAAAGAGAGAGGGGGAGAGAGGGAGAGAGAGAGAGGGAGAAAGAGAAAGAGGGAGAGAGTAGGGGGAGGGAGAGGGAAGGAGGGAGAGAGAAGGAGAGAGAAAGAGAGAGGGGGAGAGAGGGAGAGAGAGGGAGAAAGAGAAAGGGGGGAGAGAGGGAGAGAGAGAGGGAGAAAGAGAAAGAGGGAGAGAGTAGGGGGAGGGAGAGGGAAGGAGGGAGAGAGAAGGAGAGAGAGAAAGAGAGAGGGGGAGAGAGGGAGAGAGAGAGGGAGAAAGAGAAAGAGGGAGAGAGTGGGGGGAGGGAGAGGGAAGGAGGGAGAGGGAAGGAGGGAGAGAGAAGGAGAGAGAGAGAAAGAGAGAGGGGGAGAGAGGGAGGGGGAGAGAGGGAGAGAGAGAGGGAGAAAGAGAGGGAGAAAGAGAAAGAGGGAGAGGGGGGGAGGGAGAGGGAAGGAGGGAGAGAGAAAGAGAGAGGGGCAGAGAGGGAGAGAGAGAGAGGGAGAAAGAGAAAGAGGGAGAGAGTAGGGGGAGGGAGAGGGAAGGAGGGAGAGAGAAAGAGAGAGAGAGGGAGAAAGAGAAAGGGGGGAGAGAGAGAGAGGGAGAAAGAGAAAGAGGGAGAGAGTAGGGGGAGGGAGAGGGAAGGAGAGAGAGAGAAAGAGAGAGGGGGGAGAGAGGGAGAGAGAGAGAGGGAGAAAGAGAAAGAGGGAGAAAGTGGGGGGAGGGAGAGGGGGGAGGGAGAGAGAAAGAGAGAGAGAGGGAGAAAGAGAAAGGGGGGAGAGAGAGAGAGGAAGAAAGAGAAAGAGGGAGAGAGTAGGGGGAGGGAGAGGGAAGGAGAGAGAGAGAAAGAGAGAGGGGGGAGAGAGGGAGAGAGAGAGAGGGAGAAAGAGAAAGAGGGAGAGAGTGGGGGGAGGGAGAGGGAAGGAGGGAGAGAGAAAGAGAGAGAGAGGGAGAAAGAGAAAGAGGGAGAGAGTGGGGGGAGGGAGAGGGGGGAGGGAGAGAGAAAGAGAGAGAGAGGGAGAAAGAGGGAGAGAGTGGGGGGAGGGAGAGGGGGGAGGGAGAGGGGGGAGGGAGAGAGAAAGAGAGAGAGAGGGAGAAAGAGAAAGAGGGAGAGAGGGGGGAGGGAGAGGGAGAAAGAGAAAGAGGGAGAGAGGGGGGAGGGAGAGGGGGGAGGGAGAGAGAAAGAGAGAGAGAGGGAGAAAGAGGGAGAGAGTGGGGGGAGGGAGAGGGGGGAGGGAGAGAGAAAGAGAGAGAGAGGGAGAAAGAGAAAGAGGGAGAGAGTGGGGGGAGGGAGAGGGAGAAAGAGAAAGAGGGAGAGAGGGGGGAGGGAGAGGGAGAAAGAGAAAGAGGGAGAGAGGGGGGAGGGAGAGAGAAAGAGAGAGAGAGGGAGAAAGAGAAAGAGGGAGAGAGGGGGGAGGGAGAGGGAGAAAGAGAAAGAGAAAGAGGGAGAGAGGGGGGAGGGAGAGGGAAGGAGGGAGAGGGAAGGAGAGAGGGGGAGAGGAAGAGCAGAGCCAGAGGCTGCCTGCAGGGAGTGTGGTGGCTGTTACTAGGGAGTCACTGGCAGAAGACTCCAGGGAGAGGCCACAGGACAAGGACAACAAAAGCAACCTGTATAATCTGAGCATCTCTTCTGTCCAAGCTGAGTTCCTCGTCAGTGCTTTTTGGATGACTGACTGACTGACTGACTGACTGACTGACTGCTGGGTAGGCCAGGAGAAAAACACAGCAATCGCTTTAAGGGTTGATAGAGCTCAGCAAGTAAAAAAAACCCAACCACCTCAGGAAGAATGAGGACAGAGAAGAGACCATCCTGTTTGGCGATCTGGGACTCGTCTGGTCATTCTGAGGGAGATTTTGAACTGAAGGATGTGAGATCAGAAACCAGACTACAAAGGGATGAGTGGAGAGTGAGAGAGGAGAAGAAAGGAAGGCCATGGGTGTGGGTGCTAGCGTTTTCTGGGAGTTTGGTCAATAGATGGAAGGGAGATACAGGCCGACAGCTTGAAGGGATGTTTGGGGTTAGTGAAGGCTTTTTAAGGATGAAGGAGACTTGGGTATTTTTGAAGGCAATGGGTAAGGGACTGGGAGGGAGGGAGGGAGAGAAGGAAGGAAGGAAGGAAGGAAGGAAGGAAGGAAGGAAGGAAGGAAGGAAGGAAGGAAGGAAGGAAGGAAGGAAGGAAGGAAGGAAGGAAGGAAGGAAGGAAGGAAGGAAGGAAGGAAGGAGGGAGGGAGGGAAGGAGGGAAGGAGGGAAGGAGGGAAGGAAAGGAAGGCAGGCAGGCAAGGACATTAGGGAAGACATGGCAATGACCTTGGGGCTTGACAGAAGAAAAGGACTTTGCTCAGAAATGGAGGAACAGGAGATGTCACAACGAAAGAATGACACGCAATAATAAGCAGGCAGGATGAGAGACACGGAGGCCTCATGAGGATTCCCGTTTGGCCCAGGTGTAGAGCACACTAGGGAGGAATGAGAAAGTCCATGACACCCAGAGACCAGGCTGACTGTTTCCAGGGCCTTGAATGATAAGACAGAATTGCTCCATCCGTCCATGAAACAGCCTTCTTCTGCAATCTGCTAAGCCACAAGGGGAAGCAAACCTGGGGAGGGGGTACGCTGGGGGTACCACCAGCTGCTGGCCTTGGCCTTGCCACCGTCCCTAGGATCACTAAGGCTTTATGAGAAGCTGGAGGCCCCACTCAAAAAGGATCCAAACTCTGCCTTCAAAAAGAATGGCTTGCATTTTTCAAAGCCTGTAAGGTTTCCAAAGTGCTTTCCTCATTCAGGACAACCCCATGAGGTAAAGGCGTGCCAGGATCTCTGCCCTAAAAAAGAGGACCTGAGATATTTGTGGGTAGTGAGAATGCCTTCAAAGCCACAACCCATGGAGATCTGACTAGCAGAGAAGTCCTAGGCATTTATCTGAAGAACAGAGAGATTAAGTCAGATGGTCAGTAAGTAACAGGAAGGACACTGAGCCTCCCCAATCATTCATTCCACTGCTGCACCACCTGGCCTCTTGGTGGAAGGGGGGCCCATGGGGGTTCCCCCCATTTTCAAGAGGAGCCCACCTGTAAGGAATGTTCCGAGAGGGGTCCTTTTGTTCAGAGGTTGGAGGACAAGGCCTTTCTACTGCTCAAATTCTAGGCATCAAGCACCCCCCCGCCCCAAGCCAGGCTCCTGCTTACCTTTCTCTTCTCTTCATCCTCAGGGTCGAATTTGAAAGTAGCTCTGTGCTGTGAGGGAAAGAGTATGATACAGCATTAACTTCTGTTGCTGCTGCTGCTGCTGCTACCAAAGAAATGCCTGAGACGGGCTACTGGTAAAGGGCTACCTCTCTCTTTCCTATGGGGATAACAACAGGAAAATTCCGGGACTTTTCCTCTTCCCTTTTTTGGGGAAAATCATTCTTTCTCCTATGACAGTTCTCAGGATGAGGTGAGTGGGAGGGAGTCTGGGCAATTTCAAAACAAAAGATAGTCATGAAAATCTGCTGTTGTTTTCAATGTAGGAGAAAGGACAGAAAACCAAGAACTTCCTTTTTAAAAATGTTTTTATTATTATTTTAAAAAAATTTTTAGGACTTCCTTTTTAAAAAATTACTTAATAGTAGAACATTTTATTAATTATTAGTTTACTTTTGGAGGGGGGGAAGGGCAATGAGGGTTAAGTGACTTGCCCAGGGTCACACAGCTAGTAAGTGTCAAGTGTCTGAGGTCGGATTTGAACTCAGGCCCTCCTGAATCCAGGGCGGGTGCTTTATCCACTGCGCCACCTAGCTGCCCATCCACACTCCTCTTTCTTAAATACCTACTGTGTGCCCAGCACTGTACCAAGGGCTTTGGAGATACAGAAGCAGCAGTAGAAGACAGGGGTCCAGGCAGCTAGGTGGCACAGTGGATAAAGCACTGGACCTGGATTCAGGAGGCCCGAGTTCAAATCTGGCCTCAGACACTTGACACTTACTAACTGTGTGACCCTGAGCAAGTCACTTAACCCTCACTGCCCTGCCAAAAAAAAAGAAGACACGGGTCCTGCCTTCAAGGTTCTTAAAACTGATGGTGAGAACAGGTCCAGAAAAATGAAGTCCTACATCTGAGATCACTTTCATGATCTTGCCCTTTATGGGTTGTTCCCAAAGGACTTAAGTCTATGTGTCTATGAATGGACTTCTCAACTCCACGGGGTGTGCAGATACATAATCCCACAGCTCAGTGGGAAGGGGAGCAGCGGGAGAGCTGTTGAGCACTGGGAAAACACGGTGGATCTGAAGTCAGGAGAGCTGAGTTGGCTGTTGGTGCCACCACCAATGACCAAGGTGACCTGGGTCAAAACATCCCATTGATATGGGCCTTGGACTCCTTACCCACAAAATGAGAGGGCAGGGCACTGGGTGTCTTCCAAGGGGCCGCCCAGCTCTAAATCTATGGCCCTATCACCTTCTGGATGCTTCCACATCTCCCTCTCCATCCTACTGTTGGAGCAACATGAAGAACCAGCGATGGGTATGGGTGCTCACCCAGAATCACAGTGTGTGATGGGACAGAAAAGAGGACATGAGACTCTTAAAGCCAAGCCAAAGGCTTTCTCCATATACCCAAAACTCTAGGAATTCTCAAGTACTTCAGACTTTCAATTGAAATTTCCATTGGTTCAATTTCTATCTTTCCCTTGTGTTTTGTTAGTTAGTTCAAGGACAAGCATTTACTGACACCATCTTGGATGTCAGGAACTTGGCAGATGGTAGGTTATTGTCAAGTCAAGAAACATTTATTAAGCACATGTTATCTGTCAGGCACTGTGCTAAGTGCCAGGGAAACAAAAAGTCTTTTGGTTCCTGCCCTTAGGGAGCTTACATTCAAACGGGACAGACAAAATGCAAACAATCATGTACAAATTATACACATACATACACATACAATAGAAACTAGGGCCAACCAAGAGGGAAGACCTGGGAAAGGTATCAGAAGAGAAAAGTCCTGGAATTATGTTCAGTGCCGAAGTAACACCTCCTTGGAAAACAAAGCCAGTTTTTGAATAGATGATCCAAAGTCAAATCATCATTACAAGACTTACTGGTGGTATGACCTTGTGTTGGCCACTTCCCATCTCCTCACCTCAATTTCTTCACTTGTAAAACAAGGGGACTGGCTCAGAGAGAATCCCTTCATTCCCTCCTGGTCCTAAGTCTATGACCAGAGACAAAATGCTACAATGGGGCAATCAAGCTGTATGAGACATCACCAGAAGGAACCAGGAGGTAGGAGATCAAGACCATGTGTGGGAATCCTCGAGAACAGCTTCGATGGATCACAAACCCCACATCTTAATCAACTGTTTTGTGAGAAAATGACAATGAAGATGATAATGAAGAATTAAACGAAGTTGATGATAATTAGGAGATGAAGAAGTAGAAGTAGAAGAAAAAGAGGAAGAAGAGTAAGAAGGAGGAGGAGAAGGAGAAGGAGAAGGAGGAGAAGAAGGAGAAGGAGAAGGAGGAGGAAGAGGAGAAGGAGAAGAAGGAGAAGGAGGAGAAGAAGGAGGAGGAGGAAGAGAAGGAGAAGGAGGAGAAGAAGGAGGAGGAGGAAGAGAAGGAGAAGAGAAGGAGGAGGAGAAGGAGAAGGAGGAGGAGGAGGAAGAGGAGGAGGAGGAGAAGGAGAAGAGAAGGAGGAGAAGGAGAAGAAGGAGAAGGAGAAGGAGAAGGAGAAGGAGAAGAAGGAGAAGGAGAAGAAGGAGAAGGAGAAGGAGGAGAAGGAGAAGAAGGAGAAGGAGAAGGAGAAGGAGAAGGAGAAGGAGAAGGAGAAGGAGAAGGAGGAAGAGAAGGAGAAGGAGAAGGAGAAGGAGGAAGAGAAGGAGAAGGAGAAGGAGAAGGAGAAGAAGGAGAAGGAGAAGAAGGAGAAGAAGGAGAAGGAGAAGGAGAAGAAGGAGAAGGAGAAGGAGAAGGAGAAGGAGAAGGAGAAGGAGAAGAAGGAGAAGGAGAAGAAGGAGAAGGAGAAGGAGAAGGAGAAGGAGAAGGAGAAGGAGAAGGAGAAGGAGAAGGAGAAGAAGGAGAAGGAGAAGGAGAAGAAGGAGAAGAAGGAGAAGGAGAAGGAGGAGGAGGAGGAGAAGGAGAAGGAGAAGAAGGAGAAGGAGAAGGAGAAGGAGAAGGAGAAGGAGGAGAAGGAGAAGGAGAAGGAGAAGGAGAAGGAGAAGGAGGAGGAGGAGGAGGAGAAGGAGGAAGAGAAGGAGAAGGAGAAGGAGAAGGAGAAGGAGGAAGAGAAGAAGGAGAAGGAGAAGGAGAAGGAGAAGGAGAAGGAGAAGGAGAAGGAGAAGGAGAAGGAGAAGGAGAAGGAGAAGGAGAAGAAGGAGAAGAAGGAGAAGAAGGAGAAGAAGGAGAAAGCAGCAGCAGTCTGATTTTCTGGCCGGTCTGAGCTTGGATAGGCTAGTCCTAGACAACAGACACATAGTCTGATATCTCTAAATCAGTCCCACTTTTAGGAACTATAACAGCTTGTACTCTCTTGGCAAAGCCTTTGAGAACCACAAAGAGGCACAGGGAGGTGAACTTAAATAGGGGAGCAGAAGAACACGGCAGAAATAGGCATGTCCAAATATTAGAAGGATGGGCAAAAATGTGTTCCCCACTTCCAAGATGACTGACAACCAACAAAGGGCACAAGAGAAAAGACCAAAATGCTCTGTCTCAGGGATGAGTGCCATTCAAGCTGGAAGAGAGGCAAATGAGACTAGAGAGAAAGACAGAAACTTGGAACTGGACCCAAAAGGCATCCAGGTGTGAGGGGACAGGGCCTATAAGAGGGTTCTGGCAAGGGGAAAAAAAAGAGCAATTTGGGAGTCTGAAAGGTATTGTAATACAAGGATCAATGAGGCTTGGAGAAGGGCTTAGATGGGAGGGAAGTACACACAAGGAGGCACCGAAGATCACCCCAAGGTTACTGGCTTGGAATGGGGAAGTATGGCTAGGATCCATATATAAAAAGTTAGCAATAATAGCTCCTTCGAACCCAGGCCAATCTAACCCCTCAGTTATCACAGTGTTTGTTTTATTACCACTAAGCAAATGGCTGTCAATTCAAGTAGCTATTAGACAGAAATGTGCGCAAATGCCAAGTGAATGGGTTTTTTCTGGTTTTTTGTTTTGGTTTGGTTTTTTTTGGTGAGGCAATTGGGGTTAAGTGACTTGCCCAGGGTCACACAGCTAGTAAGTGTCAAGGGTCTGAGGCCAAATTTGAACTCAGGTCCTCCTGAATTCAGGGCTGGTGCTCTATCTACTGCACCACCTAGCTGCCCTGTGAATGTTTTTTAATAGAACCTTTTGGCATTTGGAGAGAAGGGACAAAGAAACACAAGACTTTTGAGAGAGGAAGACACCTGCTAGGTGAGAAGAAACATCGCACAAGCATTCGCTATACACTATTTGGGATCGTTCTGATTCAGACAGAGGACTCGTTTCCTTCAGTTGCTTTTTCAAAAGTGAGGATGGGGGCAGCTAGGTGGTGCAGTGGATAGAGTACCAGCCCTGGATTCAGGAGGACCTGAGTTCAAATCTGGCCTCAGACCCTTGACACTTACTAGCTGTGTGACCCTGGGCAAGTCACTTAACCCCAATTGCCTTACCAAAAAAAAAAATTTTTTTTTAAAGTGAGGGCGTTCCTTTCACATCAGTATGAACCACTGGACACACAGGAGGCGATATAAAGTCTCTGACTCCTATCAGGAAGACTCAATTTAATGAAAAATATATAGTGCTATGTGAGACAATACAGAGTGTATTTTGAATGTACTAATCCATTTGCCAAGGCTGTACCCAATGCAGAAGTTTCTGGAGTCCACATCTGGGCTTCTTTCTGGGGCCAGAGGAGGTTAGATTCCAAGTCTGGCTTGCTTTAAGCATCCTCTGCCCTTTATCTCTTAAGTGGCTCCCTCTCTTCAATCCCTGCCCACGTCCGAAGAGAGGAGAGGGCAGGGGAGGGTAAAGGCCATTCTCCCTGTGAGAGCTTGTGGGGCACTTTAGCCTGTAACCACCAACCACATACATGCCCTCAATCTATCCGAAGCTTTGAGATGAATTGGGAGGGATCACAGAGAGAAAAAAAAGAGGGACTTGGGACCTAATCATTGCTCAACTGGAAGATGAGCCGGAGCCCACCCAGAGGGAGACCCTGCTGTAACCCCCACTGCATTTCCCACCAAGCCCCAAATGAAATCACTTCGGGGCTCCTGCAGTCACTCCATCTATACAACGTAAGAGGGTTATTCTTCTGTTTTGCTAAGAAGCCCCCAAGGCAGAGCTACTGCCTCTGTTTTTCCTCATTTCCCAGTGTTCTGAGCGAGCAGCCTGTTTAAAGATGCCAGGTAAGACCTGCTTTAGTCACTGCACGCAGCCACCTTCCCCTGTGGATTTTCTTTCGGCTCGAAGCAGGTGACACCAACAAACACACCAACCCATCTCCCAAGGCCCAGGCCCAGAAAGGTGACAGACCCCCAAAAGATGAAAGAATGAGGTGAGCGGCCCACTAGGCCCGCCTTCACATGAGCCCCTGGATTCAGTAACAAAGCTGGGAAGCAGACGCCCCTTGACATAGTTATCTGCATCCGGGATGCTCCGTCCTGTCAGAAGCTGTTTCCAGGGCTAACCCCCAGATGAGTGTTTTCCAAACAGTGAGTCAGAGGCATCAGCAAAGACCTGGCTCTTATCATGCAAGGAGGGTTTCCCCGTGGTCCAGGTTCTTCTAAAAGATCAGCCCCTAGGCAGGGCACTGCTGCCTGAGGCCTTGCTCTTCCAGACCAGAAGGAGATCCCTTCTCCTCGCTTGGCACCTTACTGGCAAGCAGGAAGAAGACGTGGGTTCAAATCCTGCTTCTGATGCTTGTTTGGGTGAGTCACCCCCTTGGTGGGCAGTTTCTGACTATATAAAATGAGAATTGAAACAGGACCCTTAAAATACCAAATCAATGATCCTATAATAATCCCTGCTGGGGAAATCCACAGACAATCAACGATGTGCCCCTCAGATGCTACCAAGTGTCTCTTAGGAGACAGGGTTTAATGAATAAATGAATGAATGAAAAGACACGCATTACATTCTTTCTGTGTGCCAAGCACCAACTAAACAAACAGGAAAACAAACAAACAAGAAAAGACATTCTCTTCCCTCAAGGAGCTCACATTCTAATCGAGGGAGATAGCAACAGAAGTGGGTTGCACTACAGTGGGGATGGAAAGGCCCAAGAGAGCTTGGGGTCTTCAGTGGCATGAAATCCTTCCTAAAGGGTTTTATTCTTCTCTCCTGCTGCATCAGCACCTACCCAGCTTCTGAAATAACACCAATTTCCCCCTTTACACAAAGTCTGGGTTCAAGAGCCCTTTCCTTGTTTCAACAGACATATTTTCAGGGTTTAAAAAAAAAAAGACCCACATATTTTACCAGGCAATTGGGAGAAGGGGGGTAAATAAACTAAACCAAAGAGAGTGAAATGTAGAACTGCTCCCTTCACAAAAGTACACAGAGATGCTCAGTTACGCCCCAGCTGGTCCTGTGTCTAAGGACTAATTCACCGCAAGATGTCCAAGGAACAGCTATGGCAGCACCTTGACTTCCTGGTTGTGGAGCCAGAGGCTCAGCCACGTCCTGTGTAGCCTGGGCAAGTCACATCCCCAAACTGGGCCTGTTTTCTCATCAATAAAATTAACAAGGGGGAGAGTTTGGACTCAATGATCATCCCATCAATGTACACAAAAGTATGACCCTCTTTCTCTAATTAGGCCTGTACTCAAGCATTTTTTTCAAAGGTTTAAGGAAATCCCCGTGTTCTGTCTTAGCACCCACCCACCCTTGCAGGATTCTATGTGAGAAGGGACTATTTAGAGGCATGCTCTGGACATGTGAGACCCCCAAATGTGCCACAGAATGGAAGAATCTAGGGGAGAACCTCCCCTCTAGATTACAAGGTTCCCGAGGGCAGGAGCCAGTTGTAACCAGACATGACAAACCCAAGGGCATCTACCATGTTCCGTAAATAACAGTACTTGTGGTCGATGGCAACCCAGAGTTAGCACCAGGCATCCTTTACTGGGTCTGTTTTCCTAACAGAGGCTCAGAGAACAGGAAGAGGAGGAGTCCCAATGATTTGGAGCAAGAGGCTGTCGTCACAGGGATGACGTGCTTTGTACCATCAATGTGAATGACCTGTACTACCCGAAGCCAAAGGAAAACACTTGGGTCTCCCTCAATAAACCTCTTTCATTTCTCTGTTTTTTCCTCTAGCAGACCGCTAGAAGGGAAAAAGAAGAACAAAGCTCACAGGAATCATTAGACGTAAGCTCCTTAAGGGAAGGACCTCTTTCTGCTTCGCTGGATTTTGGCAGCCCCAGGTTTGTCACATCCGCTTACAACCAGTCCCTGCCCTGAGGAAGCTTGCAATCCAGTAGCAAGCTTGGGGAGTATCCACCCAGCCCTTTCCATAATTTGGCACATTTTTGTTCTTTTCTTTTCTTTTTTTTTTTGTGTGTGTGGGGGGTAATGAGGGTTAAGTGAATTGCCCGGGGTCACACAGCTAGAAAGTGTTTAGTGTCGGAGGCCGGATTTGAACTCAGGTCCTCCTGAATCCAGGGCCAGTGCTCTATCCATTGCGCCACCTAGCTGCCCCGATTTGGCACATTTTTAATGAAAAGTCACAGTGTATGGTATGCCATCGGTGCTTAATAAATGCTTTCTTGATTGATTGCATCATAGATTTAAAACCAGAAATGACCTTGGAGATCATTTAATGGAGGATGAAATTCAAAGAGGTTTAGCGACTGGTCCGACATCACCCAGATTACTGCTGCAGTAATTTCTGCGGAAAAAAGCTGAGTCAGGAACCCAGGGCCTTCAATTCCAAACCCAGTCTTCCTTCCAGGGCAAATGGATTCCCAGAACTAGTGCTCAGAGGATCCTAGATTTAAAGGCTGCAAGATTCCACAGAAATCCCCTAGTCCAGTCCATGATGACTTGTTGAGGATGTCAGAAAAGGGTTTTCATAGACTACCCAGGACTTCTAAAGGCCTGAGATCCTGTGAGCTAGAATGGAAGATATAACCAAGCAGGTTCCATTGCTTTTAGGACATCTCTGCTTCAACCAGGGACAGTAACACACCCATGGCCAAAGAATAACGTCAGGTGACTTGGAAACTAGTCAATGACACAGTCTATATGGCACTGCTGAAATCCATAGCTTCCATTCCCCAAGCCCCCTGCCCCACCAGGCAGAGCTGCCCGACATTCAAAGCTCAAGTTAGTTGGCCAAGCTCCCTGGCATCCATTAGGCTCTGATGAAGGGGTGGGGGCACCAGCAAACATACATGTTCATTAGCTTATTTCCAAGGACTTGGGGAGGTGATGCCATTCAATTGTCCCCCCTTTTTGAAGCTAAGAAAAATAAGATACTAGAATATCGCCTACCATGAAAGTCAAACAGTTAACACTAATCTCCCCCACATTGGCTCCAAGTTACCCTTCCCTACTTCTGTTCATTATCATCAGGCCCTTTCTGCTCCTCCTCAAACCTCCAAGCGTCTCACCTAAGGGAGAGGACACCTGAGGGGCAGCACAATTACATGGATAGGGTGTCTCCCCCAATAGGACGTAAGCACCACCAGGTCTCTGTATCCCCGGCACTCTGCACAGTGCCTGGCATATAATAAACACTTCAGCGACACGTGCTGATTGACAGGTCGATGGGCAGTTAGCGCCCACCCCAGCCAGTATGGAACATGGTGGGAAGCTGGCTCAGCATCCCACAGCTACTCAGTCAGTGGTGTCATCTGACCTCCTGAGAACATCTTTATTTATGCTCAGTCCACGAAAGACCACGGATGTGGGCAATCTCCTAATGCCACAGAAAGAGGGCCTGCCCACCCTTCCAACTACTTTCATTTTAAACTTTAAGAAGGATTCCAAAGGCGGGAAAGGGAGTTAGAGATGACCTGGAAAAAAGCTTCTACTTGGAGCCAACTAAAGCTTTGAGAGGAGACCAATTTCCCTGAAATTGGAGGGATACTGGAGGCAGGAAATGAGAGTGTAACCATGAAGGATCATGGGAGCTTAGATGGGAAGAGAAGGGGGGGGGGCAATGGGAATGGTTCTTGAACAGAAGGAAAGCCCATGATGGAGAATTTCTCTCCTCCCTGCCCTTCAAATCCATCCATTTAAGTTCCTCCTCTAGAATGATAAATGGTGAGAGCCACAAGCCCCCTTGGAAGTCTCCTGGTCCAAACCCCTCACTTTACACAGAAGGGGTCGAAGGCTTGGAGGTGGTAGGGCAGGAATCTAAATGCAACCCTTCTGACTCCAAGAGCAAGAGCATCGGCCCCGTAAAGAGGTCCAAGAGGTAGCACTTCTATTGATGCTCCCACGGGCCTCCCTATGGTCTCACTGATACTCATCCCAAGGCTGCCACTCACAGTATGCTCGTTCATGGACTCCCGAGAAGACGCCCAGCAGTGTGCTCGCCTGAGGACTGGCCATCTCTTTTGAGCTCTCACACACAAAAGCACCCTTGACCCCACTTCTCTGGACTTCCTTGCTTGTGATGTGCCCGTCGTCATTCTCTCCAGGGGCACTAGGGAGACCTTCAAATGTGATTCTTTCCAGACTGTAAAGCCACAATATGGCACTGGGAGAACCTCGGGGTTAGAGAAAGATGGGAGGTCTGGGGTCATTAAAATGACAGTGCAGTTTCCCAAAAGCGAGGCAGCCTTTGGACTGAGAAAGGGATTGAGGGCAGGTCTAGCTCCTCTTCATTTCACTGTGGGCCTGATGGACAAGTTCTACAAGGCATCTATCCACTATATACAGCAGTCCAAACCAGGGGAATCCCACTTGTGGCCAGCACCAGATTAAAGTAGAATTGGGAAATATTTAACAAAAGAAATAAAAATACAGGGGCAGCTAGGTGGCACAGTGGATAGAGCACCAGCCCTGGAGTCAGGATGACTTGAGTTCAAATCTGACCCCAGACACTTGACAACTTACTAGCTGTGTGACCCTAGGCAAGTCACTTAACCCCAATTGCCTCACCAAAAAAATTTTTTTAAAAATAAAATAAAATAAAAACACAATGCAACATAGATGTTAATGTGTGGTTTTCTAAGTTAATATGCAGCCCCTAGGGATCACTTCTATTTGAATGTGACACCAGTGGCCTTGGAGTCCATAGACTTTCAAGGATTCTGTAGAAAGAGTTCAAAGACTCTTTTGTCTTGGGTGGAAAATATAAAAGTTGTACATTTTTATTTCATTTTATTGCTTTCTTTCTTAATCTTACATGCATTATTCAGAGAAGGGGCCCATAAGCTTCACCCAACTGTCAAGGAGGTCCAGGACATAAGAAAAGTTCACCACCCCTGGTCTATATATTCTTCAACCACTTGGTTTTTCAGTGTTGAAAGGCAAGCCAAACTCTTGAGTGATTCTACATCTCCGGGTACCAATTTCATCCAAGGACAGGAGCATTTGAAGGACCTCAGAGGCTATAAGGACTCAGCGCTGGCTCTCTCCATGCCTGCAACACACTACGGACAAGCACCTGTCTCCCTGCTTTATGCCTCACTTAGAATGAAGGCCCAGGAGCTTGTGAAACAGTTATATCTGTGGTTAGCACTTTCAAAGACTACTGTGGGCATATGCATGAGCCTTATCTCCTTGGAGGACCGTCTAAAAGGTGGTGCTTTGTTTTACCAAATCAATTTTTTTTTAAAATCCTCAAGAAACAACAAGCACAGTGGGATCCCATATTTGCTACATTCTCCAGTCAAGTGAAGGATGGTTAAAAAATGGGTTTGACCAGGGCAGCTAGGTGGTACAGTGGATAAAGCCCCAACCCTGGAGTCAGGAGGACCTGAGTTCAAATCTGGTCTCGGACACTTAACACTTACTAGCTGTGTGACCCTGGGCAAGTCACTTAACCCTCAATGCTCCACAAAATAAAAAAATGTGTTTGAGTGCAGTACACAGCTAGTCTATTCTGTTCTAAAGCCTTCATTAAGGAGGCCCTCATCATTTGTGTAGCTAAGTCTCACACAGAGATGGCAGAGAAGTACATGTGTGTGGATGCCATGCTCCAAAAGGAAGGGAAAAGATACAAAATGGAAAACGGTGTGCCCAAAAAAGCAAAGCTCAGCTGTAGAATATAAAGGGCATCACCATTTAACCAATCCAAGACAGAGAAAGATTTGACATTCAAGGTGTGGGAGTATATGTTTTCACACGAAGTCAGATCTATGTCGAATAAAGAAAAACAAAAAGCTCTTGAAATTACCCCCCCCCCCCCAGACAAGCTGGTTCCTAGAGAATGCTAGGTTTGGAATCAGACAACCTGGATTCAAATTCTGGCTCTCATCCTCTTATTACCAGTGTGACCTTGGACAAGTCACTTCCCTGGCATTCATTTTCCTTCTCTGTAAAATGACTAGATGATCCCAACTCTGTGCTCTCTGACACCTACTAGCCAAGCTTGCTTCAAGCTATTTCACCTTAATGATTGTCAGTTTCAACTGTGAAATGACTTGATTTTGCTTTTACCTGCCCCACCTAGAACCTTCCTATGGTTCTGGTGAGTTTCAAAGGAAAGACATGAGGAGGAAAACAATCAAGTCAAGACAAGACTGCTAATAGATTTTAAGGGTGTCAAAAGTCCAATTTCAATTCTACTGAATAAATATTTCCTTGGTAGTTTCTATATGGGAGGCCCAGGGCAATAAGGAAGGCCCTGGGAGCACAGAGATAAACAATCCATAATCCAGTCTAGAAAGACCATTATTAGGTGGGGGAAAGTCCAGGACGTAATTCCTTCTAGAAGCTGTAGATGATAGGGCAATAAGAAAGATTCAAACAAAATGCTGGGAGACTCCCAGAAGGAGAGATTGTATCTGGAGAATGGGAAGGAAGATAAAGGACTCCAAAGGAAGTCCTGGGCCCTGCAGGGTGGGATTCTCCCAAGTGAAGCTGGGCAAGGGACAATGTATTTGAGGGGTGTTGAAGGACACCCCAGGAAAAAGAACACTAACCCTGAGGCCATGTGGTGACCAACCAGAAGGCTGGTTGGACCTGAACCTAGGGTCCCAGTAGAGTGTCCCCTTCTCACATCACTTTTCATCTTAGCTGGGAGATCTCTTGAATGTGCCAGGTTATTTCCCTCCTGGACAATGCTCGATCCTTGAGGAAAGGAACGATTTTTGCCCTTTTTGTAACCCCAGATCTTAGCACAGTGCTTGGTACCTAGCAGGTGCTTAATGCTTGTTGACAGGGACAAGGGCTCAGAATTTGTAATGAAGAGGACTTGAGTTCAAATCCCACTCTGCTACTTACCTTTTTCAGGACAACTCACTTAACTTTTCTAGATCTTAGTTTGCTCTTCTGTAAAACGAGGGGGAGGGGGGGGGATTTGAATAGATCAGGGTTCTTAACTCGATGTCCAGGAATTTTAAAAAATATTTTGATAACCATATTGCAATTTAATTGATTTCCTTTGTGATTTTATGCATCCAAAAACATGATTGGGGGAGGGAGTCCATAGGCTTTCCTAGACTGACTGTCAAAGGGGTCTGGACTAGGTGGTATTTAAAGTACCTTGGGACCCTACCCTACCCTAGTGAGATAAGGCTTGTAGATTAGAATCAAAGGAAGAAATGTCCACACTAAATTTGCAGTCTGACACCCCCAGTTTGGTTCTGTTATTCATTCCCTGTGTGACCTTGGGCAAGTCCCTACTCTTCTGGGCCTCAGTTTCTTCATGTGTAAAACGGGGGGGGGGGGGGTCGCGCAATAGCTGGACTAGAGGATCCCAAAGGTTCTAAATCCCTCAGATTCAATAAATCCTTGTTGATTGCTTGATCCGACTGGGAACCTGGAGTTTGGGTTTTATTTCGGGGAGCAGCAGGGAGCCGCTGAAGGTTTCTGAGTAAGGCAGCTGCTCCCTGAAGCTGTGATTGGGGAAGATTGATCTAAGCAGGGGAGGGTGTGCAGCGCAAGGAAAGACTTGGGGGGGGGGGTGCGCGGAGGGTGGAGGGAGGGAGGGGTGATTTGCCATCCTGGTTGGGAGAGGTGAAGACGGCCTGCACTAGGGTGGTGGCGGGGGGTGGGGGGGGTGAAGAGGGGGGGACTGATGGAGGGGGAGAGTGATGGAGGGATGGAAAGCGCTGGAGCTTGCAATATGAATCAAGGAGAGGGAGGGAATCGGAAGGAAAGGCTCCGTTATGAGCAGGGGGGGCCGCTGGGGAGGCGTGCATGGGGGAGGGCTGGGGGAGATCGCTGGGGGTCTGGAGGGGGTGGGGAAGGCGGAATCCCGTGCATGCAGAAGGGGAGGTCAATTGCACGGATGGGTAGATGGGTACACCTCGGCGTACACTCGCGTGCCCGCTCAGGGCCAGTCTGGGCTGGGAGCGTTTTGGGGAGGGGGGCGTTCTCAGGGGGCTATGCGACACGGCCCGGCCCTCCCGGGGAGGGGGCCCGCGCTGGCTTTACCTCTTCGCTGTACTCCCGCAGGACCCTCTGGATGGCCCCCGCGTCGCCCCCTCGCAAGGTGTTCAGCGCTCCCTCCGCATCCATCGCCGCAGGTGCGGGACGGCCGCGTGCAGCTCCGGGCTCCGGGTCAACGCCTCGCGCCCCCTCCCTCTCGGGCCGCTTGCTCGCCCGCTCTCTCCCCCTCCCTCCCACCAGCCAGCCTCCGCCTGGCTCGGCCTGACGTCACCGCCCCTCACCTTTCACCTCGGTGACGTCAACGTCCCCATAGCAACCGCCGCGCTGCGCCGCGCCCGCCCGCCGAGGGAAGGAGGGCAGCGTTCACCGCGCGGATTGGCTGCGGGCTGGGGGTGGAGCCCTGAGGCATCTCCCTCGGCAGAGCAGACGGAAAGTGGGACTGCAGACAGAGCACAGAAGGCAGACAGTGCTCCTCGGCGCTTCTTCCCACCGGGCCCGTTCTTTTTACATGGTCCGGTGGGCTCCGAACCCTTTTTTTCGGTTGCCGCGGCTTCGCTGAACTACTTCTCCCAGCATGCATTGAGGCAGAGCTGTCGCGTTCTTCGTCAGCCACCCCGCCCACTCCCCTCAAGTTGATAGGGTCCGAACTGCATGCTGGGAATGGTAGTCTCCCTGACCCACGGAGAAGCTTCGCCTTCTCGCCGCAGGGCATGCTGGGAATTGTAGTCTTGTTGGGAGCCTGGGGACCACCTGGGCAGAGGGAGGAGCCCATGGCACCTCGGGGGGTTGGGAAGGCTGGAGATGATCCCCCAGGAAGGATTTAGGGACCCTTTACAACTCCATTCCTCACAGGGTAGCTGCTGCCCAGGAATAGCTTTGGACTGAACTTGTTAGGCCCAGGGTGTTAACCAGGACTGATCCCAGGAACTGCGAGAGCTGGGCACTCAGGGCTGGTCTGAACCGGTTTGTTCCTCTTTTTTTTTTTTTTTTAAAGTGGCTTTGGATCCCTTTGATTGTCGCTCTCAGAGGTTTGGATTTGGGGTCCGCACCAACAGCCCTGTTACTAAACTGCTGTGTGACCTGGGAGGAGTTGCGCAACCTCTCTGGGCTCAGCTGTAAGACAAGCTCAGGGGGCTCTGAGTCGTCGCCTTGCCTCCCCGGGCCTCAGTTTCTTCCTATGTAAAATGGGTGAGATTGGCATACACGATTTCTCCAGTTCCAGTCATTCCCCTTGTCTAGAAGCTTCAAAGGCTCCTTATTTATTACCCTAGGATAAAATACAAACGCCTGTCTTTGGCACTGGAAGCCCTTCACCACCCGAATGGACTACTGTCCATCTTTCCAGACCACTTCCACCTGGCTCACCTCCGCCCTCCTCCATTTCAGCCAAGCTGGCCCCACCCCCACTGCTGCTTCCCCCATCCTGCCTCTATGCCCAGAATGTTCTCTCTTTTCATCCCCCAGCTACCTCCTTCAAATGTGCTTCCTGCGGATCCCCCAAATTATGAGCATTCTGGGCTCCCCCGGAAGTTGTATCTATTTTGTATCCTACGGATTTCTGCCTATTTCTTCTGAGGGGTTTGGACTAGGTGATCTCTAGGGTCCCCTCCAGTTCTACATCTAAGAAGGTATAATGGCATCAAGACCGTTAAGGGCCAGTGTTGTTTTCAGGTTTTGCCTTGGTACCCCCCCCCCCAGCCTCCTAGGGTGCTTAATAAATGCTCGTTAACTTGGGTTGAATGGAATTGAATTTCACGTCTAACAGGCCTTGACCCTTTAGTTGCCGCGCCCCCCCCCCAAACCTCCATCAGTGGAGGGGTTGGTGGTAACTGGTTTGGGTGTTGTGGCCAGGATTCATTCTTTAGGGGGCCGTCAGGGAGGGAGCAAAGTACAAAGGAACCTTGAGATCACAGATTTGGAGAACTACTGCTCTACACCTTAGAAAATAGATTTTTTGTTTGTTTGGGTTTGGGTTTTTTGTTTTTTGGCGGGGCAATGAGGGTTAAGTGACTTGTCCAGGGTCACACAGCTAGTAAGTGTCAAGTGTCTGAGGTCATATTTGAACTCAGGTCTTCCTGAATCCAGGGCCGGTGCTTTATCCAGTGCCCCACCTAGCTGCCCCCTTAGTAAATAATTTTTGTAAATTATTGTAGCTCAGACTTTTGTTACCTGGTAGCCAAGCTCCTGGGGATCAGTTTCTCCAGATTTGCCTTCTCTTTTACATACCCATTCTTTTTTTTTTTTTAAGTGAGGTAATTGGAGTTAAGTGACTTGCCCAGGGTCACACAGCTAGTAAGTGTTAAGTGAGGTCGGATTTGAACTCAGGTCCTCCTGATTCCAGGGCCAGTGCTCTATCCACTGCGCCACCTAGCTGCCCCTTACATACCCATTCTTGACACCTTTCCAGCATGGCAGGATCTACAGAGAGTTTATGCTCTCCCGGCATGACCTAGAAGGACCCAAGATCATATCCTTGCCAAGATGGATTTTAGTGAGGGCCACATGTATGTGACATGATTAATTTGTCCAGAATTTCAAAATTTTAAAGTAATCAGCCTCCTGGGAAGCACACTTCTTAGGAAGGAAGTAGATAAGTCAAGTGATATAGCAAGTGTAAAATTAAAATGTATCATTAAAAATTCTTCATAAGAAATTAGTCAAAGATATTAGCATAATAATGTAACCCGAGCCCCAAAGCCTATTGGTAAGTGTGCCCCATGTCCACCTGTGGGGCAAGGCAGAATTAGTGAGAGTAGGAGAGAAGAAGGATCTGGTCTCTTTAGTCTTTGGGGGGTTTTCTGGCTTCCAGCTTTGACAGAGAAAATGTGTGATGCTAACCTCTCTTCAGGTCACTGGAGGGAGAGAAGGTCTCTGAGAAGAAGCCTACATGTAAAACTTTGATCATGTCTCTTTCTCAGCTAAAGACGTCATGGAATTTTCCCTTTGGGTGAGATCTGAGACTCTGTCTTCATGGAGCTGAGATATCTCACTCCCAATGGGAGAGCACCTTCAGTCTGTATTGTCTCTATGTGTGTATGTGTGTACATGTATGCACATATAATAAATGTGTGTATATTTGTATATATGTATGTGTATATACATGCATGCCTTGCATACACACTTTCTCCAATTTCTGTATTGCTATTGACTTGTTAAATGGGCTTCATTACTAATTGCTATCTGTGTTCATTGTGGAACTGATATTTAGTGGGCCTGGATATAAGACTTGGGGCCCTCCTTCCCCCATTAATGAATAGTGATCAGGAATTTAGCTTGAACCTTACAGTTGTTTCTCCTAGACTAGTTAAGGGAACTGACAGATCTAATTCTAGCCCCGTAGCCCCTCTCTCTAAGGATGGCAGAGTAGCCAGCCTCTGGCTGGAATCGATCTCCCTTAGAGAAGAGGGGTTGCTAAAGATGTTTATTCTTGTTTCTGCAAGCCACAGAAATCAGCCACATTAAACTGACATATGCAAAAGCAGTTGTTGGCTTTCTTGGCAGTTTAATTTCATTCCCTCTCTATCATACTTTTCTATGCTGATTAATTACATAATGTAATTCATTAAGACTTGGAGTGCTTACTTTGTGTCCAGCAATATAAGCAGTGCTTAATAATGACTTTATTTATGCCTAAGAACCACCTCCTTACTATTCCCAGGGAATGAATAGATTAGGGACTGACTTCCTGACTCCACCTAAGTTACTACTCTTTGGAAAGAGCCTCCAAGGATCTGTTTTCTGGAAATAGACTGACTGACTGCAAATTCTTGGGGTCCAAGAGTTACGCTTTTAAAAAAGGCAAAACAAATGATAAATTGTTACCTTATTAAGGATCCCGTATACAGAACTGAAAAAGATGGAAGAGACCAACTACTCCAACATCCTTATTTTATAGATGAGGAAACTGGGGCCAGGAGAGATTAAGCAAATGTCTCTACAACATTTTTTACATGTTCACCCCGCTTTCTTTTTCTGAAATCACATAGCTATTGTATGATTCCTCATCCTTACGGCCTCTCGCCAGGATTGTTGGAATAAACCATTATTTGGTTTGTGTCATTTGACTGTGTATGTGTGTGAGCGAGAGATCGTATGTTTGTGTCTGTGAACGTATATCTCTGTGAATGTGTGTTATGTGTGTGTGTGCGGGGGGTGTATACAGGTCTTGGGGCCCAGCCAGAGAAGCCAACATGTGGGGCAGGGAAAGGAAGGAGGATCTTCAGCAAATGCCCTCATCCTGGGGAAGGACCAGCCCTCAGACCATTATGTATAACTGCAAAAACCTGGAAGCAAAATCACTTTTGTTATAGTAATGAATGGGATGGACAAATATGAAGAATACAAAAACACCAGGGTAAGCTGGAAGGTCTGAAACAAGCCAAGGCAGACAAAGCAGAGGCCCCACGGCAGTGGGCTCAACACTCACTATGGTCCCGAAAGGAACAGGGAGGAGGACTGGGCAAAGTTTCCTTTTGGTGGTGGGGCCGGGGCAGGGGGTCCCTAAGGCTACATGGACTGAATCTCCTTCCCAGGAGACATTGCTTCTCTGTAAGCTGTGGGGCCACTGGGGCTCACCCATCCCTGCCTGCCCATCTGAAGCTCCTTTGTGGGCAGTGATGGGGGTGGGGGGAGGTGTGAATGAGTCCTAAAGTCCTACCCCACCCCTCCCCCAGCACTCTGTAAATGAGGTTCACATAACAGAAAAAACAGCCTTGCCCAGCCCCCATTTTCTCCCTAATTTACTTACCAACATTTGATTAAAGCTTTAAGGCTGCAACCTAGGTGGAGGTGTCGGTGACAAAAGATCATTGTCATTTGTCATCACCATGTTTTCATCTTCCTGTTGGGCGAGAAAAGATTAGATGCTGGTGCAAGGAGAAAGGGATAAGTGGCAGCCAGGGCCAGAGAATGACCAAGCCCTTTCAGCCAGGGAGCTGCTGGTATGCTGGGCGGCTGGAGCTCGGCCTTCTGGGCAGGCCCTGCGTGGGAACGCTAGGGGCTGCAGGGGCTGCAGGGGCCACAGGCACAGCCCACCTGGAGGGTGTGGTGGGGGTCAGAGGCCACAGCTGTCAAAGGGTAGTGACCCTCCTGGCCAGGGAGCCTGTTAGAAAAGTGACCACTCTGTGAAAGCACTGCCTGCCCACTGCTCCCTCCTACTGGGCCTTTTTCTACCTGTTAATCAAGAAACATCTTTATGGGACCTAGTTCTCACACACACACACTATATATATATATATAGAGAGAGAGAGAGAGAGAGACAGAGAGAGACAGAGAGAGACAGAGAGAGACAGAGACAGAGATAGAGAGACAGAGAGACAGAGGCAGAGAGATGCGGTTATGTTGTTACATTATGTCATGGCATGTAATATCATATCATAGAACGTATCACTATTCTTTTGTTCCTGCTGCTTGTTCTAATGGTTGAACCTCGCTCTTTAATAAGACCTTGGCTTGTAGCGTTCTCTGAACAATGATGAATGAGCCCAAGGCAGGGAATGGGAAGGCGGCTATCTCAGACTGTTGTCAGATTCCAGATCTGGAGGAAGGGAACATGGAGTGTTCAGGAGAGGAATGGACTCTCTCCAACATATAAGACATTTCCCCGAATTTCTGCAACTCTCCAGGTCCCTAATTTATTTCTGCCAAGTGTGATTTTCAAGTAGAAAAACAGTCTAGGAGGAGAGTGGGCAGGACTGAGGGGAGAGGTGAAGAGGAAGACTCCACGTGGCATAGAGGGGAGAATGCCAGACTGGAAGTCCAGAAGACCTGGCTTTGAATCATGCCTCTGAGGTTTCACAGCTATGTGATGTGGGTCATGTGACTGCTACGAGCCTCAGTCTCCCCATCTGTAAAACAAGGGCATTGGATTGGATGACCTCTGCAGTCCCTTTCTGCTCTAAATCTGTGATCCTAAGATTGGGGCATGGGGTGGGGGTGGTAAGAAATAGTGTCCTATGAGGCAAGTCTGTCTCTCCAGGGTGTCTGGTCCAAGTCAGAGCCAGGGCCTTTGGAGAAAGCGGTTTCTGAGTCAAAGATTTTCCATTTGCCTTTAATTTGCCTCTTGCCCCCACAGAGGTTCACGATGTTCTTATATTCTTTGGACCTCATCCTCATTCTCAAGGGCACAGTTTGGCAGCTCCTCCAGGACTTGTCCTGCCAAGCCTTCCAAGACTGACCTTTCTCTTCCATTAGAGGAATGTCCTAAAAATCAAAGAATCATAGAGAGAGCCCCTCGTTTTACAGTGGAGGAAACCAAGGCCCAGAGAAAGGACCCATTGTCCATGGGGCACATGGTCAGTGTGATGTGGCCACCGGGCCCCTTTAGAGTCCATTGTACTTTCCGTGTAGCCCTTGCAAGCATAAGGGTCACATGGATCAGCAAATGAACAGGTTTACTTGTAGCTCAGATTAAACAAGCAAGGCTCACAATGTTGCTTATGGCAATAATTCCCTATGAACATCCTTCCCAGAGGCCAACTTAGCCTTGGTCCATTGTATTCTTACTCTTGGTAGGTTCCCATCAGGCACCACCTCTAGTGTGGCTTCTCAGTATATGTCTCTGAGGGAGGCTCTCAAGGCCACTCCTTGTCAGTGTTCCCATGCTCAGTTCCCCTAGGTCTTTGCTTGGGTTTGGTCCTATATGTTGTTCTCTCTATAGTTTGCAGCTCAGAGTACCTGGAGGTATCGTCATTACCTGCTATGTCCTTTTATAGCTCTTCCATGTTCCTGAGTGGCATTTAATTGGTCCATAATTCTCGAGTAAATGGCATTTTTCTCTTCCACCCCTCCTTGTCAAAAGCATCCTAGTCAGAGGTCACTTTTTTTTTTTTTTGGTGAGGCAGTTGAGGTTAAGTGACTTGCCCAGGGTCACCCAGCTAGTGTCTGAGGTCATATTTGAACTCAGGTCCTCCTGACTCCAGGGCCAGTGCTCTATCCACTGCGCCACTTAGCTGCCCCAGAGGTCATTTAAAAGAAAAAAATTCAGCATTCTCTTTTTCTTATGGAGATGCTTGGCCTCCTTTCAACCAGCTCTGAATGTAGGGTCCTAAGGGGTTTTGCTCCTGATTCCTCCCTTCTGCTTTAGTTCTGTCGATCTCTGACCCCACAGGAGATACCCTTCAGACCTTCCAAGTAGGTTTCCATCTCTAGTATCAGGTTGGGTTATGTTTATGATAAGGTCTGCTGTCCCTTCTCGATAACCCCTAGAACAGGCAGCCTCCTGCCCACTTCATTCACCACCTTCAAGTCAAAAGATTTAGCAAAGCTTCCGATTCAGTGTGCTTCCCAGTTGTCCCTTCTGGACCTCAAGATCCAGCTAAGAGATTTGTTCACATTGACCTAGGGTGACTCACTTGCCATTCAGGGGAGAGGGGTGGAACTGGGAGAAGCTAAGACCCTCCCCATCATGATCACGAAGACCAAGGAAAAGAAAATTGTATTGCCCCATCACCCATTTGGCAACCACAGTCTTAATAGCTCTTTAAGAGTTTAAGATAATGAAAGGAGGAAAAAAACTGGGGAGGCTTCATTCTATCACCCCTTCTCCAGAAAGCCACACTCTTTCCCTAATCTCCTCTGTCCTACTCTTCCTGTCCAACCATATCACCAGCAACACAATCTGGCCAATGACTGGGAGTCATGAAATTGGAGAGGGGCTGCTCAGTGAGCTGACAAAGCACAAAAGGGGGTGACCTCCTTGGAGGGACCTCGGCCAAGCTGCCTGTTCTAAAGATATAGCCAAGGAACCAGAGCAGAGGAGACAGGCTGGAAGGGCAGGAATGCTACTGAGAATCCACACAGGGGGAAGGGTAGAGTGAAATGCAAATGAAACAAGGAGGTAAAGGATGGGGAAGGGTCAGGAAAAGCAAATGAAACAGTGTTGTACTGGTTCTAGAAAAGGAGTAAGAACCCTCAGGGAGAAGCCTTCTTAAAAAGGCAGTGTGTGCGTGTACATATGTTTATATACAAATGTATGTATATATACAAATGTGCCTTGATATATAATTACATCTGTAAGTATACTATCATCTGTCTATGTGTACATATGCTTATATACACACCCATATATGGATATATGTATAAACATGTGTATATATGTATATCTATGAATATACACATCTATAACTATATGTATACATGTCTATGTATCCATAAACATATATATGTGCATAGCTTTAGATACATAGCTCACATATATTTGTATATGTATATATGCTCATATATATTTATACACACATGTACATATATGTGTATATGTATACACATACATACACATATGTATGTGCATGTATGTGTGTGCATGTATATATATACACACACGCACACACACACACAACGAGAAAGAGCCACATGTATATAGAGATATACACATGTCAAAGAAGTCAGACAAATGACTGTCATAAGGATTTCTTTGTGGACATAGAGGGGTTCACAATAAAGAAGCAAAGGAAGTTATCTTTAAGAAGTTTGATTAGAGATTGATGTTGATTAATGAAGGAAACAGAAAATATGCTACATATTTCACATCAGACTATAAAAACTTATTCTTATTCAATACCTAGACCACCACAATCTGGTGGCTAGGATTACACATTAAAAGCTCTAATACTGTAAATACAGACCTCAAAAGATCCTGGAGGACTCAACCAATAAACTCTATTGAACTGGAGAATTATCACAAACCAAATTATTGCACTTGATCTGTAAATTTAGATAGTATTGTTGTTTTTACTATTTTAGCACAGCCTAACCATGATTCTCTTCCAGTTATTTATCTTCCTTTATTTCTGTAAAGAATGATTTCTAGTCATAGTCATTTAATTTCTGTGTGCATGTTTCTTGGTAAGTGAACTCCCAGGTATATTAGATATTCTGTAGAAATTTTGAATGGACTTTGTCTATTTGTGTTGGGTTTTATTGGTAATGTACAGAAGGGCTGATGGTTTTGTGAGTTAATTTAAAATCCTCCTACTTTCCTGAAGTTTTTAGTTGTTTCAATTAATGTTTAGTTAAATCTTTTAGATTTCTCTAAGTGAACCATCTACAGAAGGGAACATTTCCTTTCTTTCTTTTTCCTTTTTCACTATCTTTTTTGGGGGGGGAGGGGCAGAGCAATGAGGGTTAAGTGACTTGCCCAAGGTCACACAGCTAGTAAGTGTCAAGTCTCTGAGGCCAGATTTGAACTCGGGCCCTCCTCAATCCAGGGTCAGTGCTTTATCCACTGTGCTACCTAACTGCCCCCTCTTTTTCTTTTCTTCCTTCCTTCCTTCCTTCCTTCCCCTTTCTTTCTTCCTTTCTTTCTTTCTTTCTGTTAAAACTGCAGCCTAAAGACCACAGAGGCCTTTCCATATGGCTTGTAGCTAAAACCCTTAAGTATCATCTCCCTCTTTTTGAATATGATCTTCCTAACTGCAGGGACTGTCTTGTTTTCCTTCTGGTATCTCCAGTGCCTAGCACAGTGTTTTGTACACAGTAAGTCAGGTGGTCAAAACAAGCATTTATTATTCATGTATTATGCTGAGTATTTGGGGTACAAAGCAAGGCAAAAGCACAGTTACTTCTTTCAAGGAGTTCACATTCTCTTGGGAGAGACAACTTCTAAAGAACTCTGTACATTCAAATTATATACAGAATGGGTGGAGAGCAATATCGGAAGGAAAGCGTTTGGGAGGTGAGGTCTGGGTGAGGCCTCCTGTAGAAAGTGATTTTGAACTGAGTCTTGAAAGAACCAAGATATCTAAGAGGGAGAGGAGGGGAGGGAGAGCACCCCAGGTATGGGGAATGCCCTGGGCAAAGGCACAGAAATGTGAGATGGCTGAATCAGAGAGTGTGTGGAGGGGACTAAAATGTAAAAATACTGAAAGGGTGGAAGGGGGCCTGGTTGCAAAGGGCTTTAAATGCCAAAGAGAGTACTTTGTATTTGATCCTATTAGTAACAAACAGGGAGCCACTGAAGCTTTTGAATAGGGAGGTGACATGGTCAGAAATGCACTTTAGGAAAATCACTTTGGCAAACAAGTCAAGTACATCTTGGAGTGGAGAGAGACTTGGAGCAGGGAAACCAATTAGAAGGCTATCACAGGGGCAGCTAGATGGCGCAGTGGATAAACACTGGCCCTGGAGTCAGGAGGACCTGAGTTCATATCCGGCCTCAGACACTTAACACTTACTGGTTGTGATCTGGGCAAGTCATGTAACCCTAGTTGCCTCACACACACACACACACACACACACACACACACACACACACAGAGAAGGCTATTGCAATAATCTAGACAAGAGGTGATGAGGCTTGGATTAGGGCAGTGGCTGTGTCCCTGGAGAGAAGTGTCACAGAAGACTTTTGTGAAGGTAGAAACAAGAACATTTTGCAATAGATTGGATTGTGCAGTGAGTGTGAGTGGGGAGGAGAGGATGATACCAAAGTTGCAAGTCTGGCTGAGATGATGATGGTGCCTTGGAAATGTACATTTATATACATATAAATATACACATTTATATTTAATAAGAGATCCCTGGTAACTTTAGAGAAGGCAGTTTTCAGTTGAATGATAAGATTGGAAACCAGACTGAAGAGGGTTTAGAAGCGAGTGAGAGAAGATGAAGGACAACCCTCCTGTATAAATAATGTTTTCAAGTTGGTTAGAAGAGAAAGGGAAGATATGAGACAATGGCTATTGTGGCTAATTAAGTTGTGACTAGATTGTTTTTACAGAAGATCATCTTACAATATTGCTGTTATTTTGTATACAATACATTTCACTTTGCATTAGCTCATGTAGGTATTTCCAGGTTTTTCTGATAGCATCCTGCTCATCATTTTTTTTTAATAGTAAACTACATTTATATAGTACTTTTATTTTTTTCTTTGTTTTGTTTGTTTTTTGCAGGGCAATGAGGGTTAAGTGACTTGCCCAGGGTCACACAGCTAGTAAGTGTCAAGTGTTGTGAGGCCGGATTTGAACTCAGGTTCTTCTGAATTCAGGGCCAGTGCTTTATCCACTGCACCACCTAGCTGCCCCCTATATAGTACTTTAAAGAGAGATTTCCTTAAAATAAACCTATGAGGTTGATTATTGTAACAACAGTAATAGATAACATAGTTTTTTTTTTTTTTTAAGGATTAGGGAGACATGGGTATATCTGCAGGCAGCAGGGAAGGAGCCAGTAGAGATTGAAGATTAACTGCTTGAAAATATTTTTCCATTCATTCATTCATTCATTCATTCATTCATTCATTCATTCATTCCCCTCCTCTGCATATTACCTCAATTTATTTTTCTTATTGCTCTAGCTAGTATTTATAGAACTATATCGCATAATAGGGATGATAGTGGATATTGTTACTATAAAACTGATCTTACTAAGAAAGAGCTCTAGTATAAAAATTAAATGTAAAAGAGAGAGAGAGAGCGAGCAGATAACAAGTGGGGAAAAGAACAAGATTTCAAGTTTTTCTTGGTTATATGTAATGCTAGCTCTTGGCTTTACATGTATGTTGTTTACCATATTGATGAAAGGGCCATTTTTCCTATGCTTCCTGGTGTTTTAAACCTTAAAAGGTGTTGCATTTTGTCCAGAGCCTTATCTCCATTTATTGACATAGTCATATGATTTTCAGTATTTTTATTAAAATGTTCTTTTATGCTTTCAGCTTTCCTAATCACGAACCAACTCCACATTCCTGATGTAAACCCGCCTGGTCATAATGCATGCTCTTTCATATGTTGCTGTATCCTTTTTGCCAATATTTTATTCAATATTTTTGTATAGGCATTCAAGATATTTGTATATAATTTTCTTTCCCTGACTTCTCTCTCTGTTTTAGGTGTCAAGACCATATTTGTTTCATAGGAGGACTTTGGTAGGATGCTATCTTTGTTAGAAAAATGTTTGCTAGAATTTACTCATAAATGGTTCTGGAGTCTTTTTCCTTGAGAGTTCATTTATAACTTTTTTCTATTCCCTTTTCTGTGTTTGGATTGCTTAAATTCCCTATTAATAATTCTTGTAATCTGAGTGTGTTATTTTTTGTAAATATTAATCCATTAAAAATAACATTTTTTCATCATATAATTGGGCATAGTTTCTAGCAGTTTCCGAAATTTCATCTTTGTTGTTCTTATTGTTATTCAGTTTCAGTTGTGACTCTTCATTACACCTCTTTTGGGTTTTGTTGGCGGAGATGCTGGAGTGGTTTGTCATTTCCTTCTCCAGCTCATTTTACAGATGAGAAAACTGAGGCAAACAGAGTTAAATGACTTGCTCGGGGTCACACAGCTAATAAATGTCTGAGGCCATATATGAACTCAGTTCTTCCTGACTCCAGGCCTGGCAGTCCATCCACTGTACCACCTACCTGTCCAGCCATTTGTTATTTGTTCTCCTCTTATAATTTTTGACATTGGCAATTTGGTTTCTCTCTCTCTCTTTCTCTCTTTCTCTCAAATTAGCTAAATTTGTGCATTTTATTTTTTCTAAAAGACTAACTCCTAGATTTATTAATCAACTTAAAATATTTTTGTCTTCAATTTTGTTTATCTTTTCTTTGATTTTCAGAATTTCTGTTTTTGAAAATTTATTGCTTTTATATTTTTCTTCTTAAAAAATTTGTAGCTTCTTAAATTTTGAACTTAAATACAAAATGAGAAAAGAAAAAAAAAACATGTACCCAGCAGAACATAGGAGAAGATTCAGTATAAAAAAATATATTTCCATTTCAAGAAAACCTATATAATAAACACTATACATTGTTTTCAAATCTGACCAGCTTTTCTTTGCTTCTTTGTTGGTTTTCTATTTATTTTTTTATTTTTTAGGATTTACTTCTGTGTGTATGTGTTTGATTCTCCTAATAGAATGTAAATCTTTGTATTTGCAGTGCCTGGTGTGACACTTGACACATAGTAGGCTCTTTTTTTAAAAAAAAGTGAGGCAATTGGGGTTAAGTGACTTGCCCAGGGTCACACAGCTAGTAAGTGTTAAGTGTCTGAGGCCGGATTTGAACTCAGGTCCTCCTGACTCCAGGGCTGGTGCTCTATCCACTGCGCCACCTAGCTGCCCCACATAGTAGGCTCTTAATACAAGATTGATTGATTGGTATAACTGGAGTAGGCCAAGTTGTTCCCCATTTTGTTCTCATTATCCCACTGCATTTACACCTGAAGTACAGACACAGGGCCAATGGGCTCTGGACACTTTGGAAGAACATTTTGGCAAGTAAAAATTGTTCATACACGGGGTGAGAGAAGGATGGAACCACAGGAGAAGAGGAAGACAGGCTTCTGATCCTGTCCCAATCTTCTGAGTCACCAGTCAATACAGAATAAAAGCTCTGCTATTCCCTAACGGACAAATGGACAGACGGTATGAACAGGAAATATTTCAAGGAAGACTGCTCCGAAACACCGATAAGAAGTCAAATAAAGTCCACAAGCATCACCAAGTGTCTCCCCCGTGCCATGTACTGAAGGTGAAAACAACTCTGGGGTTTTACCTGATGCCCATCAGATTGCCAACCAAGGCCTACTGAGCTGCCAAGCCCATCAATTCTAACCCCGGGGTTTTCTGCATGGGATAAAAGCCACTGCATGATCACCATCTGGGAGGCCCTTTGAGAGTGGCTGGTCCAATCCCCTCATTTTACAGAGGAGAAAGCCAAGGCTCAGAGAAATTGTTACTTTTTAGGGTTATTCGGGGAGTAAGAAGATGAGCCAAGATTCTATCCCAGGTCCTCTATCCAGGGCTTGTTCCCACAGACAGATGCGCTCTGTAGGTGAGTCATCCAAGCTAGAATTCCTCTTTTTTCCACTAGGTTGTGAGCTCTTTGAGGACAAAGACTGTCTTTTGCCTTTCTTTGTACTCCCACATTTAGGAAAGTGTGGTGCGTAGTAGGTGTTTAATTGTTGTTGTGTGTCCTTTATTCTCAAAGAGGACCATGACATTGGGGTGATGTCATGACCTACAGTAAATTGGGTTTAAGTGAGGGAGGGCTGTGCAAGGTCACCAACCTCACTCTCTCCTCCAGAGCCATCTGGGTCCAGTGGTGAGATATATATTAGTATGAGTGCAGATAGCCCTAGATGTTTAAGGCAGTTGGGGTTAAGTGACTTGCCCAGGAACATACAGCTAGTAAGTGTCTGGGGTGAAATTTGAACTCAGGTCCTCTTGACTCCAGGGCCAGTGCTCTATCCACTGTACCACCTAGCTGGCTTATTGACTGCCTGGCAGGGATTCTTTTCAGGAACAGCTCCTGGCTTGTCTGTAGCACAGAGCATACCTCTACTGTCAGAACTCCCCAGCAATTCTTTTAATGAGTGATGGACCCCAAGCAATGTTTGCCATTCCTATTGACCATCATATAACAATATCTGATACCAAATGCATATTATACCTAATATCTAATTATATCTAGTTATAAGAGGGAAAGAAGGTAGATGCATGAGATTTCTCTGCTACCAGTGACCAGTTCTCACTCCATCCCTATCCTAAAGTCAAAAGTTTTCCATTGGGCAGCTAGGTGCTGCAGTGGATAAAGCACTGGCTCTGGATTCAGGAGGACCTGAGTTCAAATCCAACCTCAGACACTTTAACTCTTACTAGCTGTGTGACCCTGGGCAAGTCACTTAACCCTCATTGCCCTAAAAAAAAAAAAAAAAAGCTTTCCATTGTTGGTGGCTTATTGTGGATGCTTCCTCTAGCTCTGATGGCTACTGACCCCACTGCAGTGAGCTAATGTTGGGGATGAGGTCTTAGCCATCAAAGCATTGGTTTTCCCTTTTCAGGTGGTGCTGGAATAGCTTCTACCCATCCTCTGTGTCTACCATCTTTGTAAAACTGATAGAGTTGGAGATCTTTCTTTGTTCATTTACTTATTCGTGCATTTATTTATTTATTCCCCTATTTGTTTATTTACTTATCTATCTATCTATTCATTCATTTATTTATCTTGTGGGGCAATCAGTGTTAAGTGACTTGCTCAGGTTCACACAGCTAGCACAAATCAAATGTCTGAGACCAGATTTGAATTCAGGTCCTCCTGAATCCAGGGCTGGTGCTCTATCTGCTGTACCACCCAGCTATCCTGAGATCTTTCTTTTTAAACACTTTGCATCAAACTGATTGCAGGACTAGTAGTAGTCAGCCAAACCTTTGTGGACAAGTGAATGTCTGCCTTCTTGGGAATTTCTCGTGTTTATAGCATTGGTCCTGAATTAGCAAGAGGGTGTTGCTTTCCTAGCTATCAGTGTTCTTCTCTGATGCCTCATCATGGCTGGGATGAAGGGCCACCCTGGGGGTTCTCAAAGGCTGTGGCTACAGTGCCAATGCCAAGCTGCGAAGGCTTTGAGTCCAGGCATGGCTCCAGACTCATTCTGTCAGCTCATGGCCAACCTAGCTAATGTGAAAGGACTCAGCACCAGAAGTTTGGTCCCCAGGGGATGAATTGTCTTTGGACCACAGCAACTCATGAAAACTGTTCACTGAGGCATAGCAGGGACCATATACCACACTGGTGAGAAGAAGACCACCGACAGTGAAATTAAAACTCTCAGAAATGTCAAGGTGCCCTGTTGCCTTCTACCATCACTGGGCATGCATGGGTTATAGAGTCTCTTGGTTTAGTCTCAAAGTTTTAGGAAGTGGAATCTCTTTTGAAACCATATATCCCAAATGTTGCTAAGCCTGACAGCTGGTGGGAATGAGCACCAAGTAATTAATAAAAATAAGAAATTAAAATAGGTATTCTCACTTCATCACCCACCATGATATAGCTAAATATTTTAAGTGGATTCTATGTGCAGATATCATAATGTAATCTAGAGTTGATTTTTTAAAAATTATAAATTCCAATCGAAATGGAAAGCCTTAAAAATAATTTCACGTTAACACCTCTCCTGATGGGTTTCAGAATTCTTATTCCTTTCCTAGCTCCTAGGATTGTTAATGAGGATAAAATGAGATAATATTTGTAAGGCACTTATGTACTTGGCACATAGTAGGTACTTAATAAAATGCTTGTTTCCCTTCCTCCCAGGCAGTGATTTTCGACAGTCTGAATCCTTGCTCCAGATGGGTCAAAGGTTCTAGATTCTTCAATCCCCACCCACCCTCAATGATTGAAGAACTTCAGATTATACAGCTCAAGGGGACCTCGGAGGTCATCTGGTCCAACTCCCTCAACTTACACATAAGGAAACTGAGGCAAGGTCAAAGGACTTGCCCAGAGTCACACAACTATTATGTGTCAGAGCCAGGATTTGAACCCAGTTTTTCCTGACCTGGAGGCCAGTTCTCTGCTATTGCTTTTTAAAATGCTAAACAGGATTTTGCTCTTCTCCTCAACCTTATGAATGTTTTCAGACTATGAATTTTTTTTATCTTTTTCAATTATTTTAATTGGTAAAATAAGTGGTTTTTAGAAATTAACCAATCACATACCCGCTCCTTGACTGTTAAGACAAAATGTACTAAGTAAGGGGGAACCTCGTTAGGACGACCCGGTGTTAAAGAACAAGATTAGCACATGTCTGATAGGTCAACGATATTGTGTCAGGTTTTGTGTGTAAATGGCAGATAATGTTTCTGGGGACATCTTGGGATGGGTGCCAGTGCCCACTCTTTTGTCATAATTAGGGTAGTAACACCCTGCGATCTAGCGATGCTCAGAGATGACTTTATCTTGTGCTCTCTGTCCACCATCTGAGCTGCCCCAGCCAAAGGGCTGTCGGGATTATGTACAAAAACCAGCTCATGCTTCATGCAGGTGGAAGAATGAAGAAGTGATTGAATCTCAGGAGGTTTTTATTATTATTATTATTATTTGAGTGTGAAACCCTAGCTATCTTCCACAAATAAAACTGCTGCCTTGGATTTTAGTCACACGCACACACATGCATGAATGTCACCCTGGGTGGTGCTATCAAAGATTTTATTTACACAACAATTGCTACAACAGCCGGTGTCATATTTCCATTTATGTGTTTCTTACCCATAGGGTAATAGGTCCACCATAATTGTTCGGTGCATTTTATAATACAGAAGGAATGCCTATGTTAATAACCTCTAACAAAGTTCACAGACTACTACCAACTGAACAAAAAAAAGTCTACGGAAAGTTCTCCCGGGAGTATGATATGCTTTGTTTCCACACATATGCAGGACAGTTGGGGCTCAAAGGCACATCTTTGAATTTTTTTTTTCCTACCAAAGTGTCGGAAAGTGTTACAGTCTCGTGAAGGAACGAGAGGAGCCTTTGTCACCCCTGGTGCTTGGCAAGGCCGAGTTGGCTTCACTTCATTTGCTGGAGTGTGACGTTCAATGCCAAACCCCTGCGATCTCAAAAAACATCCAAGATCCCTCTTCTTCCCTTCTTTCCCTGACTGACAATAGCAGTTGTGCAAACTTGGGGCCAACACATGTAGAAGAATCTTCTTCAACTTAAGGCAGGACAGAGCAGGCCTCTCTCTCTCTCTCTCTCTCTCTCTCTCTCTCTCTCTCTCTCTCTCTCTCTCTCCCTTTCTCTCTCTCTCTCTCTCCTTCTCTCTCTCTCTCTCTCTCCCTCCCTCTCTCTTTCTGCCGTGTGCAAACCCTCCCCTCCCCACCCCATCCCCCCAGAAACAAGACAATGCTTACAATGAAAGATAATGCAGGTGCTATCACAAATAACAGTGTTTAGGAGAATATGAAGGTTTCAAATCATGCAGTTCCATCCAGGTGTAGCAGAAGGGAAGACACCATGGGACTCTGCAGAACACCTTTCTCAAGTGCTCACTGGACAATAAGTAAAATGAAGGACGAATATCAAGGCTTCTCTTCTTGGTGAACGTTGGCCAAACCGAAGAAGACCACGTTCTGTCTCCAGCATCCATCCCTCAAGACTAAAGAGTGTTTGTCAATATGGAAGGGAGTGGTTCATTGGGCTAGGCACCACACAAGACACAGTCCTGGCACAGAGGGAGCAGGCATGGGTTAGCCTCCTGCAGACAGAGCTCTACAGAGATAGTCCCAGCTGGCTGATTTACAGGAACGCTGCCATGCTGGAGTTTAATGAGTCCTGTTCCTGAACTAAGGTTTACTCATCGACAGTTCTAACCCAGCTTCATGTATATTAGGAAAGCAGACATCTAGGTATAGTCCCATGAGTTCTAAAAGGTGAAGAGATCAAGTCTTCTGGTGTTGGTTGGAGTTTTAATTATTATTATTATTAATTATTATTAATATTAAATATGGGTTCATACTCTACCAGTCATTTTCATTTTGCCCAGCCTGTCGAAGCTTCTCCATTGATATAAGCAAAACCAGGAAAGTGTTGCATGTGCTCATACTCGGAATTCCGGCGGGTGGTCAGTGGGGTATACATGTCACTAGAGCTTCCATATCTTGTGGAATGCACTGGTGGGCTTGGGTAGCATGTGTTGGCTGAGGGTACTTCTGGCCATCGGGGAGTGACTGGCGTAGGGTGTAGTCTAGGGGCACTGCTCATCAAACAAGGCTCCATCCGGGAGGTGGGGCTGTTGAAAGGATACTTGGTAGGGTAGAAGAAAGAAATTCAAGGTTAAAAAAATAAGCTGTGCTTTAATAACCAGGTTAGTCATATTCACAGTCTGTTTCAAATTTGATTATTTTAGGATGCCGCAGTGAGGAATCAATGCTCTTTAAAAGACACTGGAGGGAACCATTAGCAACAGGCAGGGGAGCATATTCACAGCCTGAGAAATCCTGGTGATTTGGTTCTCCTAAGGAGCCAGGCCCTGTTCCCTTCTGCTGGCCTGTGGTGTTTGGAGTCCTGCCTTCAAGGAAGAAGGGGAGGTGCTGTGTTTTTGAAATATTTTAATTGCTATTGGTATAGACACAAGTTTTGGGTGAGCATTGATTATTTATCAATATTATCCCAGTAAAGGATTGAGCACGTGTCTCCCTAACTTCTCATGGTCTCTGGCTGCGTGGTAGAGAAAGCAGAGAGAGAACTTCAACACGCCAGTTAGCTCTAGCGGGAGAAAAGTCCTAGAAGACCCAGAAAAATCAGAAGATGCCACGAAGACCCATGTTGTCCTAAAAAAAACAGCTTTCTGGTGTTTTCCAAGGGTTTTTTATCCTCCTTTGATAGAACTTTGATCAAAACTTATTGGTTAGGGGGCAGCTAGGTGGCACAGTGGATAAAGCACTGGCCTTGGATTCAGGAGGACCTGAGTTCAAATCTGGCCTCAGACCCTTGACACTTAACTAGCTGTGTGACCCTGGGCAAGTCACTTAACCCTCATTGCCCTGCAAAAGCAGAAACAAACAAACAAAAACCAAAAAAACTCTTATTGGTTAGCATCATTCAATTCCATTGTTGACAGGATTTCAAGGTGGTCTATGGTAAAGTAAACTCTAGAGATCTAGACATCAGGGAAAAGAATGCAGAAGACCCTCCCTCAAGTTGCTTAAGGCAAAGTCCTTTATCTAGGGGTAGTTTAATCCCATCCGCCCTTCACTGTTCAAGAAAGGACTGAGAAAGTGATCTCTGGGTCTCCCCAAGGAATAACTTTCTCACAGTGCTTTGGATCTAAAGGAAGGGACATGGATAAGGGGAGCTTCATAATTTATGGAACCAACTGCATTCCATTCCCCCCCTCCACCCCCAAAAACAAGACTTCCAAATAAAATACAGTGACCCTCTTTAAAGCCACATTTCCCAGTTGAACTCAGCCGCTGTATGAACTGGTGCTGAAAGGGAAGATTTAAGAGGATGAGGATCAGCAACCCCAAAGTTCCCCCTGACGGTTTTTGCTAGAGATGGACGATATTCTTGTTTAAAGAGATGGCAGTCCTCGGCAGCCAATGGAATAATGAGTGACAGCTGCTAGGGTTTGCTGTTAGGATGAAGGAGGAAGGATATGACAGAGGAAAAGGAGGATCGTAGGGTGGAGATCAGATTATCTTGGGGGCCGTGGTTGGAGATCGGAAGTATAGGTAAAATGGCTCCTAGGAGAGATTTGTTTTAAGGACAATAGACACTGCTGGGCTAGGCTCCCATTCGTTCTCCTCAGCTGCCACAACTGCTATGCAAATTTTTGAGCACCAGCCGAGGAGAGGGAAGGGAGGAGGTGCAGGCTCCCCTGGAAGGCTCTTGCACCAGTTGGTACAAAACTAAGCCTTGCTGTGCTAAGGGCCACCCCAATGTGGAGGGGAGCCAATCCTACAGGGTAGAGGGAAGGCAGGGAGTAAAGGAAAGTGTTCGAGTGTGGATTCTTCTGCTCCCCATCTGTCTTTGCTGACAGTTGGAAAGTAGGGACCAGAGAGATTAGGTAGGGGTCTACCTCCTGTAGGGGAGACAGACAGGCTGAAGGCTGGACAGCGGGAAGGAGAGAGAGAGTGACAACAATGGCTGCTCCTTCCACTCAAGGCAGCCAAAGGGAATCGAGTCTTTCCCTTTGCGAGGAGCCCAAGGTTGGAGAAAACCTGGAAAGCAGAGGAAGAGTGTTCGGGCCAAAGATGGTGGACGGAAAACTAGCCACTTGTGGCTCAACATCGAAAGGAGGAGCTCGGCCTGGGGATGGATTCCCAAATGGGGCTAAGCCCACCTGACCCAGCAAGCCTGCTGGCAAGTGAGCAGCTGGGTAGGAGGGAGGGCGTAGGTGGTGACTGGGAGCACCCGGGAGAGAGAAGCAGGGCTGTTGCCAAGGAGACCGGAGAAGAGCAAACCCCATCTCTTGGGTCTCTCCGGCAAATCTTTAACCCTGAGAGATGGCTGATCTCTTTTTCCTCCTTCTCTGTGCTGCGACAGAATTATTAACGTGCTGTGGCTTCTAGGGAATTGCAAGGGCCCACAGAGAGGGCAGACCGGCACACCTCCCAGCCTCCAATAGTAGCCCCCTAGCCAGGGAGCCCGGCCGGGGCAGCCTTTGCAAGGTGGGCCTCGCTTTCAGAAAACAAAACTCCAAACAAGAAAATGAGAGATTGGGGTCTGTCACTGACAGTTCCTTGTGCTCCTCCAAAAGCCTGTTTCTACTTCCCAGTCCGTCCCAGGTGCCCCCATCCTGCATTTTAAATGGAGAGGATGAGCACAGGAGGTGCGTCTCCTTCATTGTCATTTCAGCAGCCCTCGCTGCTGCTCTACACAGCCTCGGAGCCTGGACAGGGGGATCCCCTTATCCAGTGGGTGCCTCTCTTATGAGCTGGACAGCCTATGAATTATGACTAGGCCTATCCCTGCCAATGCGGGGCTAGTTTGTTCTCACCCTTCGGTTCCTCGGTGGACTTGAAATGTCATCCATGAGGGTACTGCTACCACCAATGTAGATTGCAAATATCTCCATAAACCTGTGGATGGTCTTGGAGAGTTGCTGTGGCCAAAAACTTCATCCCCCTGAAGGCCATTCAAATGGGTCCAATTCAATAAGCCCACTATGTTTCAGGCACCACGCCATACACGGCGTGTACAAAGACAAAAAATGAAAGTTGCCTGTCCCTGCTCTCCATGAGCTTACATTATACCAGTCAACTTGATAATGAAACTCTCTGAACTAGGCTGGCTCAGAGAGCAGACACAGCCGGTACTGAAAGCATTTCTGGCTTGGTGGGTATCACCTTCCATCAGGGACTCAGTGCAGCAGTGGCAGTGCCAGGAGAGGAAGGGGAAGAGAAGAGCCAACTTTAGAGCTGCTAAGGGCCTTAGAAATCGCATAATCCAACGAGGTGAAGTTATGTGCACAGAATAGAAGTTCTTGCTTGATGCTTGTGGGTGGATACTTTGCCCATGGTGGTAAGGAATGAGGCCAGCATTCACACTGAGGTCATCAGATGCCATATCTAGCGGAGACTTCCCCCAGCCACTCTGCCTCTCACTGGTAACATACCTGGTTGTCATGTTAGATGCCACCTGATGCACCAGAAGCGCTGCCAGAGCTCTCATTCTTTTGTCTTTGACTTGAAGGACTGAGAACCACTTGCTAACCTTGATTTGACCTCTGCCTCTGCCCAGAATCCCTAGCATCTTCAAGACTCAGCTCAGCCCAAACCCTCACCCTGTCCCCCTCACTGCTAGCACCTCCTCCTTTAAAACTACCATGTCTATTCAGTGAGTGTTTATATGCCTGATGCCTTCCCCACTAGACTATAAACTCCTTGAGGGCAGGGACTGGTTTATCCTTTGTATTTCTATTTATAACATTTGGCACAGTGCTGGTACATAGGGAGCAAAAGCTCATCGATTGACCAGATGACTGATGACAGGGCTTCGGAGGAGGACCCTAGTAGAGTTACCATGTGGACTGATTGCCACCAGATGGAGTGTTTTCCTCCAAGGGAATATGACACAAAAATTTGTGGGTTTTGTCCTTGACCAAGCATCCTGTATGCAGCTGTGCCCAGGGGTTGGGTCATGAGCTCAAACAAGAGAAAAACAACCGGGCTTTAAATATCTCCTATGTGACAATCAAATTCTGTTACGGCTTCTTTGGACATGGAAAGTTTTGTCCTGGTGGGTCAGCTAATTGCAAATGAGTCAGTGACTTATTTTCCCCATAGTGAAGAGACCATTGAAAGACAATATTTGTGAAGTGCCCATTGGCCCCTGCCTAGTGATTAACTCAACCAAGGAAGCCTCTATTCAGCCTTGTTCAAGTATCTGCAGCAAAGCCATCTGCACGGATGCCGACCCGGGCCGCCTGCATCACCTCTCACACTTTGCATCCGGCTTTAATGAAGGGTCCTGTAGCTTGCAGAACTCCAAACACTGGAGCCTGGAGCTCGGGGCCAGGCATAAAGGCCATACTTGTTGGAGGGCTCTTCACAGGAAATTGCCATTTTTCTGGGTCAAATCCCACTTGTTGCTGGGACCATGGTTAAAGTGAGATGAGATGCACGGCTTCCTACCCCTGGTAAGTGCTGTGTGTGTGTGTGTGTGTGTGTGTGTGCGCGCGTGTGTGTGTTTATGGAAGATCAAACAGTTAGAATTAGGTCCTTCCAAACTTTAGAATGAATTTTGGCTTTTTTGTGGGGGGCAGGGGGATGGGGGAGCCATCTTAGAACATGCTATTTTCAGAGACTATTTCCAGTACCAAAGGCTTCTTTTTCTCCACACAGAGGGAGAAAGAATGACTCCTTTATCCCTGTCCTCTGCCAAGCTGGCTGCTGCTTGTGCAACAGGGTGAAAGGTGCCCCTGTGAGCACTGCAAATTGTTTTCCTAATGAAAGCTGTGCTAACATCCCCTGACATGTCACTTAAGGACTTAGGGATAATGGACCGTCCAAGATCAGTGACCAGCTGAGCTCTCTTAGGTAAAGATCAAAACCCTTACCTGGTGGAAGGGGATGGGGGTTCATGGCATGGCCCTACCAAAATGGGGAGCTGCTCGGTGTCCACTGGATTGGAGACACTCTGGCTCCTGGTTCTAACTGATCCACTTTGCCAGACCCTATCTGAATGCCACGTGAAAAGTGACATTGGAATTTATGGGTCCCAACATGTGGCACAGCCATAAGGACAAGTCATAGGGAGTCTGGTGGGCTTTATGTTAGAGTCTCATCTGGTTTGGAGGTCTTTGTGCCCATGTAACCTTTGTTGATCCAAGACACCTGCACAGTCGATGGTCCACAAATATGGGTTGAATGGCGTCCAAGAAGAAAGATATTTACCGCGTGTGTGACTCTGCAAAGTCACATCCACTCTCTGGCTCTTAGTTTCTTCTTCTGGAGAATTAAAGGATTGAATCAGATGATCGCTGATGTTCCTTCCAATCCTCGCTTCCTGTTTTAACCCATCTGGTCTTTTAGTTTTGATATTTGTTGTTGGAGACAGAGAGTTGCAGATAAACGGCTAGAGAAGAGACTTCAGAAGTCATCAGCTCCAGCTACGTGCTACCATAGTGCACAGAGTGCAGGTCCTGGAGTTAGGAAGAGCCAAGTTCCAATCTGGCCTCACACATTTACTGGTTTATGAACCCGGGAAAGTTACTTAACCTCTGTCTGCCTCAGTTTCCTCATCTGTCCTCCCAGGGTAGCTGTGAAAATCAAAGATTATTTGCAAAGTGCTTAGCACAGTGCCTGGCATCCAGTAAGTGATGTATAGATACTTATTCTTTTCCCATGGCACAGAGGAGAAGACTGAGGTCTGGAGAGATCTCTTCCAGACTTAACATTCCACATTCTAAGGTTCCACTAAGTTCTTACATTCTAGGCTGGAAGATTCCTTTCAGTTCAGACTTTCTTTTATCCTAAGGCCCCTCCCAGCTCTAAGATTCTATGTTTAAGTTTCTCTTCTAGCTCTGATACTCTAGGTTGTAAAATTATATATTAAAAAAAAGGTCCTAGAGAGTAGAGATCAATTGTTTTTTAGTCTCTCCAGCGCTGGGCACAGGGCTGGACATAGAGGAGGCACTGGTGAGTGCTTGCTGATTGAATTCTCGAGAAGTTTGCAATAGCCATTCCTTTGGACACCGGCAAAGAGAGAAAGACATCTCAAATGCTCTGACTACTTAACTCCTCGGTTTATCCGTCCTCCTCCATTTGCTCACTTTCAAACAAAGCTGCTATTGAAGTGATGAAAAAAGACCCCGGCAGGGGAAGCTTTTCGGCAATCCACAGCAAAGCCAGCCCAAAGGACTCTACACTTCATCTTTAGACACTGGCCTGCCAATCCTCATGGCCATCCATGAAGGTACCATCCATTGCTTGGTAAATGGAGAAACCATGGCATGGAGGGCCTGGTCTTACAGTCACTGAGGCGTCAAGGGAAGAATAGGGACCCACTTCTCAGCCTCAGCCCTCTAAAGGAGATTTGATGAGTCGGCCTCTATCGGTGACCTGGAACCCTCTATAACTATTGGTTATTAAATAACATCGTTCAGGTATATGTTTTCTCAGTTTAAAAAAGGATTACTCATTTGGGGGTAACTCCTAGCTACCATTAAAAAGATAGCCTTGGGGGCAGCTAGGTGGCACAGTGGATAAAGCACTGGCCCTGGATTGAGAAGGCACTGAGTTCAAATCCGGCCTCAGACACTTGACACTTACTAGCTGTGTGACCCTGGGCAAGTCATTTAGCCCTCATTGCCTGGTCAAAAAACAAAACAAAACAAAAAACAACAACAATAGGACAACCTTGGCAAAATGTGACTTCAGGAGCCTTAGAAAGCTGCCCATTTCTCCCTGTGTCAGTGAATTAAGCCCCAATCCAGGTCAGCTTCTGGGATTTCATAAAGGAGGGAGGAGGAAGGCAGGAAGGAAAAAAGGAAGGTGGGATCTCATTTTCCCCTTCATTTTTTCTGGTTTTTGTTTTTAAATATGAACTTTTTTGGTTTTTTTTGTTTTCTTTTTTGGTTTTGTTTCTTTCTTTTTGCGGGGCAATGAGGGTTAAGTGACTTGCCCAGGGTCACACAGCTAGTAAGTGTCAAGTGTCTGAGGCCAGATTTGAACTCAGGTCCTTCTGAATCCAGGGCCAGTGCTTTAACCACTGTGCCACCTAACTGCCCCCTCCCTTTCATTCTTAGTGCATCCATCCAGCACAGTTTTGATTTCACTGACAAGCTGGACCAAAACTCAAAGAGGTTCTGTTCTCCATTACCGGTGGTCCTCACACGGAGTCAGGAGCATGATAGAGGGGAGGGACAGGTTGGATTCGACGGCCTCCAGGGCTCCTCTGAGATCCTGTGATCTTTCACAAGGCAATGCCCAGCCATCATGAGGATCTCTGATCCCTGGAGCCACAGCACCTCGGCTGCCAGCCTCTCCCCCTGACGCAGCCAGAAGCCTGTAATGAATGCCCCAGGTGATGACCTAGTGGAACCGATGCCCACACTCATCTGGAGATTCCCCAAAGGCTCTCCCTTGGCACTGCGGATGGAAATCAAAACACACCCATGAGCGTTGTGGCCGTCTTCTCCTGCCTCTCTCCAGAACATGATGTCATCAAAGAAGCTTTTCGTGATCTCTCCCAGGCTACACAGATGTGAAGCCTGGATCCTCCTTTCTCATCCACATGCCCTGATAGTTGCCAGAGGGAAAAACCAGGCACTGAGCGATGAGTGGATGAATGGAGAGGTATTTATCAAGCGCTTACTATGGGATGGTAGAGGTCTGGAAAAAGATGGTCAGACCCTAGCCCAATACTCCTTCTCACTTATCTCACACAGAGATGAGAAAATAGACAATTGGAAAGGCCATGAAGGAAGAGAGGAGTGGGTTAGACAGCCCCCCCCCATTACTGTAAGTTCCTTGAGGACAGGGCTGGCTTTCTGCTTTGGTTTTGTAGCCCCAGAACCTCACAGGGCACCTTGAACATACTATAAATGCTTATTGGAGTGGAGTTGGAAAAAACAGAAATGCAACAATAGGTGATGGAACTTTGTCGACTGCCTACTGGCAAAGACTCCTGGCCAGATGTGATTCTCACATGTGAAGAGCCAAGGGAGTTAATTTAGCAGCTCAGCCCATGAGACATCCTCGGGGAAATAATGGACAAACAGACACAATCAGATGGTGTGAGCCAGTCTGTTTTCCAATCTATATTTAAAGGTAAACCGTAGGTTTACTCAGCAAGCCCATTTTAAGCTAGATTAGTGGAGGTGCTTGTTTTTGTTACAACAGAATATATAGAAGGATGGCCCTGGAGCTGGTTCATATTGGCTTTGGAAAGTTGATTGGTAAATTTTCAGCGTTATACCTTGGAAGTCAGCAAATGCTACAAGTAAGGGCTTGATTAATTCTTTTGTTGATGGAAGAAATGTGGATAATGAAGATGAAGCTTTAAAATGTAGGTCCTAGGGGCAGCTAGGTGGCGCAGTGGATAGAGCACCGGCCCTGGAGTCAGGAGGACCTGAGTTCAAATCCGGCCTCAGACACTTAACACTTACTAGCTATGTGACCCTGGGCAAGTCACTTAACCCCAATTGCCTCACCAAAAAAAAAAAAAAATGTAGGTCCTAAATTTGGATTTGTTGTTGTTGTTTTTGGAGAGCCAGTTAAACATTTACCAGCATACTCATGATGTCACCTGACCTAGTGATTGCAGCTCCTGGGGGGCGTGTGGTAGAACGAGCCGGTGTAATACAGCCAAGGTCTTGAGCTGCTCACATCAAGGGGCATCAGGTAAAGAGGGCAGTTAAGGGGACTGAGGAAGGGGCATTACAGGGTCAGTTCCATTGGGATTGGTCAAAGGCACAAAGGAGACAGTAGAGAAGGGGATCTTCTGGAAAAGGGACAGAATGCTCACAAGATGAGACAGCTTAGAGGCAATCCCATCTAGTGCCCTATCATCTCTGATAAGGAGACTAAATTTGAGATTGGGGAAAATAATCAATTGATGGGGCAGCTAGGTGGCGCAGTGGATAGAGCGCCAGCCCTGGATTCAGGAGGACCTGAGTTCAAATCTGGCCTCAGACACTTGACACTAGCTGTATGACCCTGGGCAAGTCACTTAACCCTCATTGACCCACCAAAAAAAAAAAAGAATCAATTGACAAGGATTTACTCAACCCTTACTATATGGGCAGCTGGGTGGTAGAGTGGACAGAGTGCCAGGCCTGGAGTCAAGAAGACTCATCTTCCTGAGTCAAATCTAACCTCAGGCACTTACTAGCTGTGTGACCCTGGACAAGTCACTTCACCCTGTTTGCCTCAGTTTCCTCATCTGTAAAACGAGCTGGAGAAGGAAATGGCAAAGCACTCTGGGAACTCTGCCAAGAAAACCCCTAACGGGGTCATGGAGAGTCAGACATGACTGAAAAACAGCTGAACACATGCCCAGCTCTGCAGGGTGGTCAGACCCAGCTCCAGGGAGTAGCAAGCTGTCGTCCCTCCAGCCTACCTCTCCATCTTCCCCAGGCTAATGGAAGGGGAGGGGTACTCATAGGGAACCTGCCTTTCCTAAGCTGCTTTGTTAGATCTTCAGCCCCTCCGAGCCCCCCAGATTGCTGGCAGCTCAGTCCCATGATCTCTCCAGTGCCCAGGTTTCTCCATTTACAAAATGGTGGGCTGTACCCGTCACGCTAGGCCTCAGATATACAAAACCAAAAATATAATACCACCTTCTCTCAAGGGGCTTGCCTTCTGCCTCAGGAAACTCAGATGTGTACTCATCTACAGCCCTATCTCAGAATTATGCAGAAAGCACGTATAACACTGAGGTAAGGTGATTCCAGGGGGCAAATGGCAGCAGTTGGGGCAGGGGGGGGCCTCTCATGCAGGAGGTGGCGTTTAAAGGAAGCCAGGGGTTTAATAGGCAGAGGGGAGGAGGGAGAACATGAGGGACAGCTAGACAGCAGAGAGGCAGCAGGTAGAGATTCACACATGAAGAACAGGGACCACTGTTGCCGGAGATCTTACTAGTCATGCTGCTGCCTGGAGCAAACACCCCCAAATGTGCCTGAAACAAGCAGCAGGAAAGACAACCTTCAATCAGCTTTTTTTTGGGGGGGGGCAGGGTAATGAGGGTTAAGTGACTTGCCCAGGGTCACACAGCTAGTAAATATCAAGTGTCTGAGGCCGGATTTGAAATCAGGTCCTCCTGAGTCCAGGGCGGGTACTTTATCCACTGCGCCACCTAGCTGCCCCTAGTCAGCTTTTTTTTTTTTAAGTGAGGCAATTGGGGTTAAGTGACTTGCCCAGGGTCACACAGCTAGTAAGTGTTAAGTGTCTGAGGCCGGATTTGAACTCAGATACTCTGATTCCAGGGCCGGTGCTCTATCCACTGCGCCATCTAGCTGCCCCTCCCTAGTCAGCTTTTAAAGACAAATTCTGTTAAGGGGCGGGGGGAGATCTTTAGGAAACAACTCATACTTCCAAACAAAAGGTCCCATGGGGGGTGAAGAAAGACCCCCCAAGACATTTCCCAGTAGTGTAGAGAAAGATCCTGTGACACAAGTCCCTGAAGGAAGAGACCCTGGAGACACTATGAGGCTACTATCAAGGGAAGGGGGAAGGATAGGGATGGGTCACAGAGGATCTAGCCTGAGCTGGGTCCACAGAGGGTAGAATGACGCATACCATCCAGTACCTTCCTATTTTATTTGTTTGTTGGTTATTTTTTGCAGGGCAATGGGGGTCAAGTGACTTGCCCAGGGTCACACAGCTAGTAAGTGTCAAGTGTCTGAGGCTGAATTTGAACTCAGGTCCTCCTGAATCCAGGGCCAGCGCTCTATCCACTGCACCACCTAGCTGCCCCCCTATTTTAACTTATTATTCTTGATAACTAGGTGCTAAGTCAGTTCTTTCTATAAGTACTATCAGCAAGTTCTAAATGTCAGTGTCCTGAGGCAAAGTCCCAGTTGCCTTCCCCTAGTTATGGCTCAGCTTGTCACAGGTTGTTAATAACACAGATGGGCCTAGACCCAAGAGGACTCGCCCAGTGATCTTTCCATCACACCATGCTGCTTATTAATGAGAGACATGGAGTTAATGAGGATACCATAAGAATGGGGATAATGAGATGACTCGTCCAAACATTATTTACAAGGCTTTGGGTGGAGGAGAGGATTCCGTTGCTAAAATGGTATTCTATACCACCTCTTCTTTCACCAGGGGAAGAAGCAGCAAGCCTCGTCTGTGAGGACATAGGAAAGCAATGATGGGAATGGAAGTAATGTTTGAGAATACAGGGAAATGATATCAGGGAGGAAGTTCTGAATGGAGAAAATAATGTCCCCCTTTGTGTAACTGGGTTGCTTGGGGATTCTCTAGCTAATAAGCAGAAAATTCATCAGTCCTATCAATGAATAAACACTGACTAAGTACATAGTGGGTCCTGAACTGTGGGAATACAAAGATGAAAAAGTAAGCAGGTCCTGCCCTCAAAGAGCTTACATTCTATTGGATTTGGGTATTGAAAATCTTTCTGAAATGTCTTTATCTACTCTGGGGCCTTATCAAAAATGTCCCCATTGCCTTCTGGGGGTAAGGATTTCTAGGTACTATAGACACAAAGATAAAACATTCTATATTCTCTGCCCTCAAGGAGTTTGGGGAGGGGGGTGGTGGTAATAAAGTGCACACAGGAATGACACCAAATAGAACCCATTAAGTGCACAACCTAGCAAAGTGCTACAAGAAATTTGAGGGCGAAGGGATCCTAGTCAGCCACTTTTTATGGCTTAGGTTAACAGGAGTGATTGAGGACCGATGGAGTAGAAATTCATCCAGTTTGGGAGCAGCCAATGTAATAACTAGGCTTCTTTTAAGTCACTTTGAAATAGATAATCCAGAGAACCAGCAACACTGGGCTCCTAACTCTCAGTGCCCACAGATCAGAGACCCTGGACTTGATATGGCATTCTGGGTATACTGAGTCAGGGCCATGACTTGATAAGAAGCAGTGTTTCAGTCTGGCAGGGGACCGGCAGGTTGGGGGAAGGGAAAGGAGAGGGAGTAAGTATGTAAATAGAATCTACTATGCTCCAAGCATTGTGTAAGCACTTGGATCCTCACAACAACCTGTGGGGTAAGTGCTTTTTATCTCCCCCATTTGACAGTTGAGGAAACTGAAGCAAACAGAGGTTAGGTGCCTTGCTCAGGATCACAAAGCCAGTAAGTGTCTGAGGTTGGATTTGAACTCAAGTCTTGATGGCTTCAGCATTCTAAATTGGATTGGAAAGGACCAAGGCCTGAAGCAAGAAAAATAGCTTTAAGCATGAAGGATTGAAGGCACTGGACCTATCTAGAGTAGTCAGGAATACTTTAAATTTTCTGTCTTTTTTTTTTTTTTGTGGGTCAGTGAGGGTTAAGTGATTTGCCCAGGGTCACACAGTAAGGATCAAGTGTCTGAGATCAGATTTGAACTCAGGTCCTCCTGAATCCAGGGCTGGTGCTTTATCCACTGAGTCACCTAGCTGAACCCTAAATTTTTTTTTTATTTTAGTGATAATTTATTTACAACACTAACACCCCAATCTAAATTTTCTTTTAAAAAAAGTACTCTGTGTATCACTTTTAAAGTAGATGTTAATTTACAAAAATTGAGTCAAGTTTTAGTTTTTTTAGTTTGTTTGGGGAAAGAAATAGTGTCCTGCTAGATTTGGAATCAGAGCCCCTAGATTCAAGTCCCAGTGATGACATTTACAAGCCATGTGACTTTGGGAAAGTCACTTGCCCTTTCCCAGCCTCAGTTTCCCCATCTGTCAAATAAAGGGACTGGATTCAGTGGCCTCTAAAATCCCTTCCAGTTCTAAATCTATGATCAGTTTTGTAGGGATTTAGTAAGTTCTTCGTTAAAAAGAAATGAATTTCCTGGTTGTCTGCACTGATGAAATACGCTGGCTAAATAAAAATGGGTGACGAGTGGGTCAATGGAAAGGGAAGCATCAAAGAGAAGCATCAAGGTTTAGAGCCGAGGGCCTGAAAGAGGAGCAGGTTAAATTAAATACGTCATCTACTCCTCTTGTATACCCAATGACACGACGCTGAGCTCTGCCCATGCTAGTAGGGGCTCAATAAACACATGTTATCATTATACACCAAACATACAAGGTTTGTAAAGAAGGAAAGTCATCTTACCTGGGAGGAGCCCCTGTGGTACGGAGAGTAATGGAGAGGCCCAGAGATGGCCGTGTCGTGTGGTAGGGACGGGTACTGACTCTGCATTGGGTGGGGATGCTGGTTGCTGTAGGTTCCATAGTTATAACTCCCTGTGTAGCTAAAAGGCAATGAGGATTGTTCTGTGAATCATGCCATTGTAGCCAATCAGGTTGAGATTTCAAACATCTAAGACCATCCATCCACTCTAGGCTCTCTGTCTGTTGTCCATCCAGCCTGTCTGGCTTCTCTTCCTCACCATCACTTAGCACACCCCAAATTATGTGTCTCTACCAGCCAGTCCATCTTCAGTGACATGAACACTGTCCTGCTCCTTGGCAGGGCCACAATGTGGTGTCTGTGGGGCAGAAGACCAGCCATGGTGGGGAGCAGCTCACTTGCCTTTTACATAGATTCATAAAGACCCCAACAGCGAGTGAGCCTTTACAAGCCCTTCTTCCACAGGGGACCCCAAACTGCAAGGGTGTAAAGAACAAACTAGAGGGAAAGGACCAGTGGGAATTCTAAGCTCATTTCCTTAGAGTAGTGGTTCTCCAGCTGTGGCCCCTGAGATCCTTCTTGGGGATCTGTGTGGTCAAAACTATTTTCATCATAATACCAAGAGGTTTTCATTTCAAATACAGTAAATAGCGATAGATATGACCTATTGAAACCAAAGCTCTTTGGGATCTTCAATGGTTTTTAAGAGCGTAAAGGGGTCCTGAGACCCAAAAGTTTGAGAACCACTGCCTTAGAGAAAGTGATGGATGTAGAATGAAATGATAAAGCGGGACGGGGGCCTGGGAAAGTAACCTACCTGTGTTCCTCTCTGTGGGGATAAACTGGTATCCGATGGGTGACGGAGGAAGAAGGCACGTGAGTGCTTCTCATACAAGGCAGCTGTTGGGAGCTTTCAGCAGGAGATCCGGCAGCTGTTGTCACGGTGTATGTCAGGGACCAGGTGTAAGACTGCATTGCTCCTGCTAAGACAAAATGGTCTCTGTCACCGAGCTAGATCATAGAGTACCAACGTCACCTCCCCATTCTCTGCTATGGGTCCCAAGGTAGGGACATTCAGCCAAGTCAACCCGAGTGAGGCACCATGAAAATAAGTGTGATGAGAACCTGTAAGTAACTTTAAGTCAAAAATTGAACAAGCTCACTTCGGTCAAGGTCATAGCACGTAAGACAATGATGGGTGCTTTTAAAAAAATTACCTTGCCTTGATCTAATAGGAGCAGAGCTTTTAAGCTGGAAAGAACAGAAGAAAATTTAGGAAAGTTTGAGAATAGAAGGACACAGTATCAACACTTAGCCTGAGTTATAGGCCAAGGTATATCTAGAATAAGGCAGCGGAGGGAGTGAAGAGACTGGGCTCAGTGTCCTGAGAGGGTCAATGGGAGGAACTGGGGGTGTTTACTTTGGAAAACAAGTTACAGAGAGGACACGGTCAGTGGTATCAAATATGGAAGGCTCTGCTCCATGGAAAAAGGATTCTGGCTGGCCCCAGTGGGTGGAAGCCCCAGGGAGACAGACTTTAGTTCCATATAAGGAGGATCCTCCTCACAAGCAGAGCTGTCCAACAGCAGAATGGACTCTGCTATGGGGGAACAAGGCCTCCATCAGTGGAGGTGTATAAATAGAAACTGGATGAGCATCCAACACGGGTGTCTTAGAGCCTGTTCCTATATCAGGAAAGGGGCCCTGAGGTCTCTCCTACCTCCAAGTGCTTATGCTTTGATTACATTTCTCCTTTGAGTCAACAGTGACCACGTTTTTCTCCCCAAAGGCTGACAACAGGATTTGTCCTAAGTATAAAGTATATGTTTAAATGACCTTAGAAGTTCAGATTTACTGGGATGGGGTGGGGAATGTGGCATGGCATGAAAACATGCAGAAGGATTAGAATACATCCCTTGGCTGTCAGGTATGGAGAACACCTGGCCTGTTTCTCTTCTAGAAGCCATCAGAATCATATCAGATTGCTGGCTATCTTGGGGAGGGAGAAAAATATGGAGCTTGAAATCTTACAAAAATGAATATTGCAAATTATCATTGCATGTAATTGGAAAAAATAAAATACTTTTTCCATTAAAAAAAATGATCAGAGTCTTAAGCCATCCACCCCTTTAAAGGATCTGAAAACCTAGGCTCAGCCATTGTCACATTATGTAACATTTATCCTTTCAGGAAAAACGGAGAGCACTAGTAACTTTACAAGAATCGGAGGTGGGGAGGTGGGGAGGTGGGGAGGTGGGGAGGTGGGGAGGTGGGGATGAGAATGAACCAACCATTAGAAGGCAAATGAGAGCATCTGGATTTCCCTTAGATTTTTTTAAAAAAGGAGTCAGACAATGAACAGAAGGATGTTTTTTCCCCTCTAAGTGGTGGGAACTGTCAATATCTGAGAGAAGATAGGAGAAATCAGGCTATGAAGAAGGGATTGCCACTGGAGTTGGGCATTCCAAAACAGAAACATGATGAAATCTCTTGAAAATGGACTCCTGGGGGCAGCTAGGTGGTGCAGTAGATAAAGCACCGGCCCTGGATTCAGGAGGACCTGAATTCAAATCTGACCTCAGACACTTGACACACTAGCTGTGTGACCCTGGGCAAGTCACTTAACCCTCATTGCCCTGCAAAAAAAAACAAAAACAAAAAACAAAAAATGGACTCCTGTGGCTTGGGTATGGGTTTCTGCTCTGCCATTTACTGGATACACCACCGTTAGCAAGTCATTTCCTCTTTCCAGGACTCAGTTTCCTTTTCTGTAAAATGGGATAATAATAATAATAGATGGGATATTTTTGGTGAAGAACATCTAGAAGGGACCTTAGGGGTCATCTAATCCAACTCCCTCATTTTACGGGTGAGGAAACTGAGGCCTAGAGCAGTCCAGTGACTTGATCAGAGCAAGGGCACTAAGCGGCTCTTCCCACTTTTTCACACAATCTCTCAGGATCCTAGACTCAGAGATGAAAGTGACCTTAGAGGTCACATGGGCCAATGGTGTCAAACTTAAATAGAAACAGATCTCTGGGCCTCCTACTGACTTAGAAAGTCACACATTAACATTATCTATGTGGTATTGTATTTTTATTGATTTTATTAAATATTTCCCAATTACATTTTAATCTAGTTTGCTAGATTCCTGCCCCCCCACCCCCCACCCCTGGAAAATGTTTTAGGGAAACATCCAGGCCCAATCCCATGCCCTGTCAAGAGGTCAGAAAACTCATGTTGAAATCTCTGAGAAGGGAACAAGTATTTTTAATGCTGGGATAAATTTCCCACTTTGATTCCCTGCTAAGACGGGATAGAATCCATCCGTCATTGATTAGTAAGCAGGGCACCGGGCCTTGGGAATGCTTTCCCATCTAAGGTTTGTAAGGACAATCCCATTAGCAGATGAGTAATTGCCTGGCCCAGGGAGTAAACTGCATACTTATTATTAGCGGGATGACCATTGGAATAATCATTGATGGGCCTTTTGTCATTTAGAAAGAATGAGGGTCTGGCACCCTTTTGGAATCTTCTTCAATTGGGGAAGGGGCCCCGTGGGTTTGAGGTTCTGCCAGGGGACCATTTATATGGATCTGCTTTTCCTTAAGCAGGCATCATCTAATCACCCCCAATTTCATTTGCCCTCTTTGTGTTGGGTGAAGTGAATGGGGACAGTTTAAATTGCCAGATGAATGGTTAACTTTTATGGCCAATGCCGAAAGTAAGGAAAGACTTAAGAAGCCTATAAAAGGTATCAATGTAACATCCTCCAACCCAGGGGTGACCCAGTCCAAAAGAATGAGGACTAAACGGGTCAATTCTTCAACTTTAACAGAGGTGAAGGAATTGCATCCCTGTGTCATGTTAAACGGGCCGCTGATTTGGCACCCAATGTCACGTTCCATTTTCTTGAAAGAAAGGCGGAAATTTAAAATGCAGTACAGGTCTGGAGCCGGGGGACGGGGGTGTAGGAGAGGGAAGGGGAAAGCTGAGAAGTATGGTGGTGTTTTCCCTCCCTTTTGGCCTGAAAGCATAGAAGAAAAAAGACAGGAAACCAACGAACTACACGGTTCCCCTGTGCAGCTTGACTGAAAAAGTCCTGCAGATTGGGGAGGGGAGGAGAAGGGGAGGGAATTTATCATGAACCTACTGTGCTGCAGGCTCTGGGCTAAGCCTTTTACAAACATCATCTCATCTGATGCCAGCAACAACCCTGCAAAGTAAGTATTATTATCTCCATTTTACAGTTGAGGAAACTGAGGCAGGGAGCAATTAAGTGACTTGCCCAAGGTCACACATCTGGGAAGTGTCTAAGGCCAGATCTGAACTCAGATCGTCCTGACTACGGATCTGGCTCTTCATCCACTGAGCCATCCAGCTTCTGATTCTGGAATTTTAGGATCTACATTTGAATCCTGTCTCTGCGACTTACCAGGTGTGTGAACTTGGACAATTCCCTTCTCTTCTCTGGGCCTCGGTTTCCTTATCTGTGAAACGAGGGGGTTGAACTAGATAACTTTTTTTTAATAATACCAGGATCTTTTATTCTCAGAAGATTTTTTTTTTTAGTGAGGCAATTGGGGTTAAGTGACTTGCCCAGGGTCACACAGCTAGTAAGTGTCAAGTGTCTGAGGCCATATTTGAACTCAGGTCCTCCTGAATCCAGGGCCAGTGCTCTATCCACTGCGTCATCTAGCTGCCCCTAGCATACAGCCTTTTTTTTTTTTTTTTTTTTTTAGTGAGGCAATTGGGGTTAAGTGACTTGCCCAGGGTCACACAGCTAGTAAGTGTTAAGGTCTGAGGCCGGATTTGAACTCAGGTACTCCTGACTCCAGGGTCAGTGCTCTATCCACTGCATCACCTAGCTGCCCCTAGCATACAGCCTTAAAGAGAAATATTTTGTGTGACTGAACCACACATTTGTCTATAAAACTGGAACTTCCTTAAAACTATGCCCTTTAACAGGATATCAGAAAAGACGCAAAGCTTTATGAACATTCAGAATATGCTCAGACAAGTGGAAGGATTTCACTGATGGAAACTTCTTTATGCAGAACAGAAAAGGCATATGTGTCCTGATGGATACACCCATCTTCATAAGGCCACAGCTATTTGGAAACTGCCGTATTGCTGGCTCACCATTAGACAGCCAACACCACAACTCATCAGCTCTGGGATCACAGGTCCAAGGCTGGAAGGGATCTGAGACATCCACCAGTTCAACAACCTTATTTTAAAGAGGAGGAGACTTGTCCCTACAGAGATTAACTGACACAATCAAGGCTGTATAGGAAAACAGCAGAGCCAATATTTTAACGTCAGTCCTATGTCTCTGAATCATCTACGGTTTTTGCTCTGGGTAAATAAAGTCTCGCTGAGTTGTGTCTGGAAAACACTAGCTTTGTCACTTGAAAAGAGGACACCAGATCATCAAAGAAGTGAGATCTTCCTTGGTGATGCTACCGAGAAAGATTTGCCCAAGAAATCAGCTTCATACCCATGTTCTCCAAACCCAGGTCAATCGGACTTTATCCATAAGCAGAAAACCAACGTCCACATTAAGAAGACATCCAAGACAATAGAAATCTGACATAATGCCTTTCTAAAAATTATCCCGAAGAGTAAGCCGTCTCCTTCACAGAACAATCATGATATTGCTTTATAAAAGAAATCTGCCATAGGTTCCTTGATACTGAAGGAGGACGTTGTTTTAGCTTCCCCAATTTATTTCACTATTAGAGTCCAAAATGGGATTCTAGATAACCCCCGTTTGATAACTGTCTCCTAGCAGGTCTGTACAGTCTCGATAACCCAAAGGAATGAATTCCTTGTTCTCTTCCAAGAACATGTTCTCATTCTGAGTACTAAATGCCGCCGAAGTCTTTCATAAACGGTGCTAGAGGAAAACATTTGGCATCGGTTCACGCACGATGAAAATTTTTAATGTTTCCTGGAGACATCCAAGAACAAAGTCAGAGTGCCCTGAATCTTCAAAGGTTACCGACATCTGAAGGGAATCGGTTCCATATTTATATTTCGGAAGAGATGCTTTTACGACCTTTTAACGTGTTGCATTCGAGTCTCTCAGGCTGTTGCAGGCGGCTTCCCTCCCCCTAGCACACCTGCCCTTCCCAGGCATCCCACTCATGACATACACCAGAAGGAAGTCCAACAGGCTCATAAATCAGATGAGATCTACAAGCAGGTAGAAAAACATTCCTTTCCCATTCCCCTTTATCTCCTTGTTTCATATGGGAACACATGCTCCAAGGAATGATGCAGTCATCGAACTCTGAGTGAGGACTCTCCTCTGCAAGCTACTTCTGAAGACAGCCACCGCCAGTTTTGGAGGGAACATAAGACTGGGACCCGAGAAATGGACAACAAGGGGAAATATGCAGAGCAACATAGAAATCTCCAAAGGAAAATTCATAAGGAAAAAGGCTCTCTCTGGCTGCTCCCTCCCAACAGCCAGGAGGTTCTGATGACAGGCCACCAGGACTTGGTTTCCATGAAGAATCTCATAAATTCCTCGGGACCCCAGGGGTCCCATCTTTACAGGAACAAGATTCCCTCCCCTCTGCAGTGTTCCTGGTCATTCAGCTTCTTTTGGAAGCCTTCCAGTGATGGGGAATTCATCACCTCCTGAAACAGCGTCCATACTTTGGGACGGTACCTAACAGTCAAGCGGTTGCTTTGTTTTCTTTCCATAGGGGTGAAGTGTGCCTCTTTCTAGGTTCCACTGAGCCCTGGGATGAGCTCTGGGAATGAGTAGAATCACCGAAGGTCTTCCACAAGACGGGTACTCTACAGGTGCTAGAGAACACCACCTGCCCTCAAGGGGCTTTGCCTCCAACTTTAAAATATTAATGACACCATATCCCAGACAAGAGCAGAGTGGGGGCTGGGAGAGGAGTGGGGGTGTGTGGCACAAGAAGGGATGTAGGGGGAGGGGGAAGGAAACCTGAGCTGTAGAGGACGGGCCCCTAGAAGAAAGACGTCAATGTCTTTGTGTAGCCAAGTTTCCCTCTGAAAGCCCTGTAGCTTACGTAGAAAGGAAATACAGGGCAATTAGCAAATGGGAGCAATATTGCTAATTGCTGCCCATCAGAAAACACTTAATCTCTAGGGCTGTTTATCATGTCCTCTGATGCCCTTGGTGATGAATCTGAGGAGAGTGTATGGAGCTGTTGCTATGGATTCAAGCAGCAAGTGCCCAGGAGTGGGGAGGGGTGGGCAGTTTGGCCCCCTGGGTGCTCTGGAACCCTCTTGCTCCTTCTCTTGGATCTGGGCAGCCCCCCCCCCCCCCCCCACTGAAAGTCCCAACAGCACTCAATTGGGATCACAGCACTCAATTGGGATCACAGATCGAGAGCTGGCGGTGGCGAGGGGGGGGTGCAGCGTGCAGCTAGGTGCTGCAGTGACTTGAGCACCAGCCCTGGATTCAGGAGGACCTGAGTTCAAATATGGCCTCAGACACTTGATATTTACTAGCTGTGTGACCCTGGGCAAGTCACTTAACCCACCAAAAAAAAAAAAAAGAGCTAGGAGGGAACTCTAAGATCACCTCTCATTTTATAAAGGGAGAAACCAGAGCCAGAAAGGTTAACATGCAGAGCCTGGGGCCTCTGATCCCAAATCCCAAGACTCCAGACAGTCTTAGTGGTCAGGGGTTCACACTCTTGCTCTGAGACTAACCCCTTTTACAAGTTCCTTGAACCCTCTCAGCCCCATCTCCCTCATCTGTAAAATGGGATCCGTAACGATTATATGAAAATGGTTTTATTTTTCTTGCTTCTCAATAGGTGTGGGAGGAGGGGAAGAAGAGAATTTGGAACTGAAGATAAAATAAAACTGAAAGAACGACGTTTGGGCTTGAGGCTGTGTGGCCCAGCAGATAGCGTGCTGGGCCTGCAGTCAGGGAGAGCTGGCTCTGATGCTCGCTATCTGGGTGGCCCTGGGCAAGTCGCTTCATTTCTGTGTGCCTCCCTAGGGCATAATTACTAAGTCTTTGGCAGTCTGGATTCTGCCCCGCAAGGAACAAGGTGGGAAGTCCCCACTCTGAATAAGAAATGCACCTTCAGAGTATAAGGCACCTTACAGGTCTGGGGCTTTTTTGTGGGTGCCACTGTGGACATGAGCTCTGGGGAGTCCAGTCCAAGGACCCTGGCTGGGTTGAGGGTGTGATCGTGAAGGCACACTGAGATAGGCTGTAGTGTTTGGTCAGGAGGCTGCCTCTGGCTCTACGCTGACACCCCTGCTTACTGTTTTTTTCTCCTTCCTTCCTTCCTTCCTTCCTTCCTTCCTTCCTTCCTTCTTCCTTCCTTCCTTCTTCCTTCCTTCCTTCCTTCCTTCCTTCCTTCCTTCCTTCCTTCCTTCCTTCCTTCCTTCCTTCCTTCCTTCCTTCCTTCCTCCTCCTTTTCTCTCTCTTCCTTCCTTCCTTCTTTCTCCTTCTCTTCCTCCTCCTCCTTTTCCTTTCTCTCTGTCTCTGTCTCTTTCTGTCTCTCTGTCTCTCTCTTTCTTCCTCTCAGCTCAACTCTTACACTTTTCCCAGCCCTCGTAGGGAAGGGAGAAAAGGAAGAAGTCTAGATCTGTGATTTCATCCATGTAGGGAAGTCCCATGTAAATCAGAAATTTGTCTTTCATTGAGAGTCTTATAGACTTGCTGAGGAAACAGGAGATTAAGCGCCTTGCCCAGAGCGTCCCATAGGCAGTATGTGTCGGAGGCAGGGCCTGAACCCAGGTCTGTCTGTCCATGCCTGTACCTTTAACCATGACCCCCTCCTGCTGCTCCTGCCCTCACTGGTGTCTAGCAGAGCCCTTTACATAGAGTCTGAAGGTTCTTAGTACAGGGTGTCCCAAAAGTCTTAGTGCAGTCTAAACTGGCACTAAGACTTTTGGGACATTATCCACATCTCTTGAATTGAATGGACATGGGGATCTTGCAAGGGGACTGGAGAACAGCAAGAGATACAAATGTCCGCCTGTAAAGAGGCCCAGGAAGATGAGAGTGATGGTGGCTGGCATTTCTAGAGAGCTTTAAGGATGGCAAAGGACCAGATAAGATTATGATTGTAAAGTGCTTGGCACAGTACCCAGCACACAGTAGGTACTATATAAATGTTAGCCATTATAATTCTATTATCTCACCTGATGCCCACAACAATGCTGCGAGACAGATGCAATGGTATTATTGCCCTCATTTTACAGAGGAGGAAACTGAGGCTAAGCAACTGGCCAAGGTCACAAAGCTAGGAAGCTTCTGAGGCCAGTTTGGAACTCGGTTTTTCCTTTGCCAAATCTAGGGCTCTACCCACCGGGTTACTTGGCTACCTGGATCGACTACTGCTGAGCTCTCTCCTGTTTAAGGAGGGTGGTGGACAGACGTAAGTGCAGCCTGGGTATCTGTTTGCTTGAGAATCAGCTCCTCCTTTGGGTCTCCCAGTTGGCCCGGGGTGCCAAGGAGCAGGACACCTACCTGTTGTGGTGAGGCCGGCATACTCTGGGGAGGGGTTGCTGACAGGCGAGGAGGGGGGTGGTGCCTCTACTGACGTGGTGGACTTTGCCGGCGAGAAGGAGGGCACGGGCGACGGAGTCGGCGGGGCGGGCTCTGCCAACAGGATCTCCTCTCTGACCTCTGCTGTGGGCAAAGAGACACGCACGCTAGGAGGCAGCCTGATGACTGGATGCCAAGGGGTCAGGCTGGGGTCACCTTCGGGGGATCGGTTAGAAGGCATCCCATGGAAAGCCAGCAATCCAGGCCTTGGAGTTTTCTGAAGGCCTATGGAAGCTCCCCTCGGTCCCTTGGAACACGTCCCGAGGGGTGCTTGGGAAGCCACCCGGGGCAGTGCTCTGGGAGGGCATGAATGAGCAGGATGGACAGGCGTGGGTGGCTGCATCAGTGGAGGGACAATCACCCACCTCGAGGAGACCACAGGTCCCTACTGTATCTGAGTGCCCGGAGGGGGCAACAGGCTTCAGTGTTCTCAGCTGAGGAAATGAGGGAGGGAGCAGGGGCCTCAGAGCTCCGCAGGGCACCTCACCCCACAGCCTACCACTGACGGAGGAGTCTGAAGCCTGGAACTGATGTTAATGGGAGAGAGGAGTAAGGATTAGTGCGGGATCAACACCTGGACTGTTCTTGTTCTCCTTCTCATTGACCTCGGGATCTGCGGATCTCCAAGGTGCAGCTGACGGGGACCTTGGAAATGATTTGGTCCGACTGCTTCGTTTCACAATGAGGGACTGACTTGGCGGTGGTTTAGTACCATGGAAAGCAGAATGACTGGCATTAAAAGGGCCAAGAGTCCAATCTCGCTTCCAATATTTGGTATCTGTATGACCTCGCACAGTTCCTAGAATAAGTCCACTCCTTGGGCCTCAGTTTCCCATTTGTAAAAAGTGTCTCAGTGACCTCTGGGGTCCCTTCCATTTCTAGATTAATGACTCCTATAATCCTCTAGCGAGTAAGGTTCAGAGGGTTTAATTGACTTGTCCAGGGTCATAGAGCTGGATAAATGTCTGAGGGGGAATGTGAATCCAGGTTTTAGTGCCATCCTGTCTCATCCAGATCGTTTTTGGGCAGATTGGGAAAGAGGGGTTGGGGTAGGGGGTAGTGTGGAGGGTGAGGAATCGGATTTCACACATAGGACTGGTTTTAGATCTGGAGGGGACCACAAAGACAGACAGACAGACAGACAGACACACCCCCCCATCATTTCATAGAGGATCACCTGACCTAGAGAGTTTCAGTGACTTGTGCCACATATTTGAGGGAGGGAAAGAGACTTGCCAGGGTCACCACCTCCACTTCATGTTTCCTCAGCTTCTTACTACATGGCCACACTGTAATATCTTCTTGTGCTTGTATCATGTAATAGTCGTGGTAGTAGTAGTAATAGTAGTAGTAATAGCAGTAGTAGTAATAGCAGTAGTAGTAGTAGTAATAGCGATAGTAGTAGTAGTAATAGCAGTAGTAGTAATAGTAATAGCAGTAGTAGTAATAGTAATAGCAGTAGTAGTAGTAATAGTAATAGTAGTAGTAGTAGCAGTAGTAGTAGTAGTAGTAATAGCAGTAGTAGTAGTAGTAATAATGATAGTAGTAGTAGTAATAGTGATAGTAGTAGTAATAGCAGTAGTAGTAGAAGTAGTAGTAAAAGTGATAGTAGTAGTAGTAATAACAGTAATAGTAACAGTAATGGCAGTAGTAATAGTAGTAGTAGCAGTAATAGTAGTAGTAGCAGTAATAGTAGTAGTAATAGCAGTAGTAGTAGTAGTAGCAGCAGCAGCAGCAGCAGCAGTATGCCCATTTTATAGATGAATATATGGAGAGCACTAAATGGCCCACTGAGGCACTGAGAGACTGAATGACTCAGGTCACGTAGCTAGTTAGTGGGAGAGCCATGAGTAGAGCTCCAAGTATCCTGCCTCCAAATTCATTTCCATGATAGCACACTTACTTCCTGGGGTTATCCTTTATGCAGCAAATTCTTGTCCACAAAAAGCTTCTCTTTAAAAAACTTCTTAAAGACAAGGCAGAACCAACATATACATACATGCATATAGGCACACACTTACACATACATACGTACATACACCCTAAAAATGAAGAAGAGTGCCGGCCTCACTGCCTGGGGCACACTCATCCTCAGGTCTGTGGGTAGAGAAATCTCAGAGCCCAAAACTGAGGCGTATCCACTCAGTGGAGCTGTCCCCTACACCTGCCCTTCCCACCCATCCAGCCTTACCAGTGCTTCCTTCCCCCTTCATGGCCCTCATGAGCTCATTGGCTCTCTCCTGACAGTGGAGCGACTCCAGCAGGTACAGCACATAGTCATCGAACATCAAGTGAATGAGGTGAAAAGACCCTGGAGGTAAAAAGAAAAGAAGAGGTGACCCGCTGCCCAGGACAACCACGATGGTGCCTAATGCCAAAAGGCTCCTGAGATCTCCTTTCTGCTACATCAGAGAATGGTCACCATCTGCAGCCTAGTATCTTGATCTCATGTCTATGACTTCTTGTATTTACAAACAAAGGCTTAAGAACAAAGCTCCATATTCCACCTTCTTTCTCTCCTTCCCCCCAGCTCCCCCAACTACTTACTACTGCATGATACTCAGGAACAACTCAATTATTGTTTTGTTTGTTTGTTTTTTAAATTTAATTTTTTTTTTCTTTGATTGCAGGGCAATGAGAGTTTAAGTGACTTGCCCAGGGTCACAACCACTAGTAAGTGTCAAGTGTCTGAGGCCACAGATTTGAACTCAGGTCCTTCTGAATCCAGGGCCAGTGCTCTATCCCACTGTGTCACCTAGCTCCCCCGAGGAACTCTAATAGCCTCAGTTTCCTCACCTGTAAAATAAGGGGTCGGACTAGAGGTTTCTGTGAGGTCCTTCTAGCTCCAGATGTAGAATCACTAGGAAACTGTAAGTTACTGATCTTCTCTAAGCTCAGTTTCCCTCAAGGTCCAGCGTATGATCTTACCCTCCCTGTGAAGACTTCACCAGTGGGGCCCAGTCCTCCCCCACCCCAGCTCTAAAGACTTGCTTCCTTTATAGTCAGCACCTTGGACATCTATTGCTCAATTGTCTTCTAAGGCTCAGCTGTTTCATGTGCAATGCTTTTGTGTCCCCAAAAAAGAAACCCTTTAGTGAAAAGGTGAAGGGCAAACAATTCCTCAAGTTCTCCCATTGATGTGGGGGATGGATTTAATTGAACAAATTGATAGTGAGGAGCCCAAAGAATTACAAGACTCAGTGACTCAGTTTTCAAGTTTTATTGAAACACTGTGCTGACCACAGGAGACACCAAGGAGATAAGTGTGTCTCGAATAGGGAGAGAAAAATGGTTATATTTATAGTGAGGAAAAAGTAGGTTATTTCCTCATTATCTTAATCTCCTCCTTAAGGAGGTACATGGGAGGTCTTTTCCTAATTTGGACTTCCTGGAGTGTTAAGACAACCCCCAAGGCAGGTACCTTTTTCCTTGGAGGTGAGTTTTTGGGGTTTACACATCATAAGGTGGAATCCTAATGGACACTTTGGCTCTTCTGTGCATGTTCCTGAAGACATGCTTAAACTTGTCAGACCAGAGGGTCTCTGCATTTATGAGATCTCTTTACTTTAAGATCTGGTTTCTAGGTGTCCTGTCATCTAGGGATATTAATGGATATTAATGGTTAATGGCTACCTTGTCTAAGCTTCTGTTGATATTATTGGTTTAAAGGGACCCGAATCCTCTTGGTTACAGTTGATAAAAACTCAAACCTTAGTTTCTCTGTTAACCCTTTTTAGCCTCCTCCATCACCATGACAGCAGATTGTGTGGCATAGTAGAGAAAATTCCAGCTTTGGCATCAGGAAGACCTGATTCCAAGTCTTGCCCCTGTCGCAGGGGACCCAGGATTTGGGGATTGGAAGGTTCCTTAGAGGGCCATCCCTCCAACCCCCTCATTTTTCAGAGAGGAACCAGGCTCAGAGAGATAGTGTGACTTGCCTATGATTGGTACCTAGTGTCTGAGACAGGATTTGAAACTGAGTCTTTTCTTTCTGACGTCAAAACTCTGACCAGTGCATCACTTATTCTGTGTGACTGTAGGCAAGTCACCCGACTTCTCGGTAACCCCAGTCAACCTCTCTAAGGCAAGGAGTTGCCAATATCATCAGATGAGGGGGGTTCCCACACCAACGGAATCCCAGGTCTTTAGCCAAATTCTCTAAGGTTACCAGTTGGCCATGATAGAGCACATCAGTACCATTCCGTCCCTCATTCTAGAAAACCAGGTGTGTCTCATCCTGCACCTTTAGGAAAGTACCCTCTGATACCGCATTTTTTTTTTTTTGTGGGGGCAATGGGGGTTAAAGTGACTTGCCCAGGGTCACACAGCTAGTAAGTATCAAGTGTCTGAGGTCGGATTTGAACTCAGGTACTCCTGAATCCAGGGCCGGTGCTTTATCCACTGCACCACCTAGCCGCCCCGATACCGCATTTTTAATGACAGGGAAGTGGATGGACACTGGATTATAGATAAAAACATGGCATGTAAATACTGGCTGAAGGCATCAGCCTGGGGTTTGCTGGGAAGGTGGTGGCTTTATTCCAGTTGGGAACGAATGCTGCACTGATTTTTTTTTTCATTTGTAAAGAAACCTCAGCTTATTTAACTCTCTTAGGAACCAGAGCATCTCATGTGCCAGCCTGCTTTGGCCGACTCACATCATTCTTGCTCTGCTTTTCCCGACTGCAGCACACACGAATGCCCAGAGACTTTCATCTGCAACCAGGCTCCTTTATGGAGAAGGAATTATGAAAGAGAACAGAGCTGATTGTCATGAATCATAGCAGAAAGAGACTTTGGGGGGAAGACTTCTTGGAAGAGACTTTTTTGGAGAAGAGGTGGAGAGAGGACAGCAGTGATATCTCACATGATCTCAGCTAAGCCAACTGGCCAGACCTGGCCCCAATGCCCGGGACGATGACGACATGGAAAGGGATAAGATGGCAAGAGCTGGCTAAGGTGGTTGGGGGAAGGGGAACTGAACAGAGGCCTCTCTTCTTTCCTAATTAGCTGTTTTCATACAGGGGAGACGCATTACCAAAACACAGCCACCAACTGTGCCTTTGACAGATCCAGGCAGAGACAGGGAGCTGGGCTTTTGTCTGCTGGGAATTCCTTTCAACTTGTCTATCTCCCCATGCTTAACAACTCAGCAGTGTGGCCAATGAGGAGAGTGGCTGAGGTTTTTTTTGCTACGTGGGCCCAGACAGACGGTAGTATTCGAGGCTGCCCAGGGCTGGAATATACTCTCCCAGGGAGTTGGACAACTATCTCACTCTTCCTTTTTCTAAGCGATATGTGACGGCTTTGACTTCCACCTTGGCCTTGAATTCATCTTACAGTAACACGTGACTTCAAAGTCCTCAAAATAAAAAGCACCAAGTTTGGAGTAAAACTCTGGGACTTCCTGCCTGTGAGGCTCCTTGAGTGAATCAATTACTAACAATAATGATGGTGATGACAATAAGAAAATGGTGGGTTCCAGGGAAGATGAACTTAGATCTTAATTATGTTGATTTGGTTGCTAGAGGCAAGCATCTTAACCGCCTGTACCATGGTCCATCAAGCATTGCACACAACCAGTCATTCAACAAGCATCTGTTCTGTTCTACGCACCATCCTAGGTGATAAGGACACTATGACCCCCCAAAAGAATAATAGTAGAATAGCAGCTAGGGGATGCAGTGAAAAGAGGCATGAGGCTTGGAGTCAGGAAGGCTCATTTTCCTTAGTTCAAATCTGGCCTCAGACATTCACTAGCTGTGTGATCCTAGGCAAGTCACTTCACCCTGTTTACCTCAGTTTCTTACCTGTAAAATTAGCTAGAGAAGGAAATGCAAACCACCTCCAGTATCTTTGCCAAGAAAACCCCAAACGGGGTCACAGAGAGTCAGGCATGAGGAAACAACTGAACAAAATTAATTGATTGATCTAAACTTTGTACCTTCCCCAGCATGTCTTTGCATGCAGTTGGTGCTTAATAAATGCATTCTGGGGGGGGGGGGCGAGGCAATGGGGGTTAAGTGACTTGCCCAGGGTCACACAGCTAGTAAGTGTCAAGTGTCTGAGGCCGGATTTGAACTCAGGTCCTCCTGAATCCAGGGCCAGTGCTCTATCCCCACTGCGCCACCTAGCTGCCCCCAATAAATGCATTCTTAATAAATTAATTAGTGAAATGCAGCCCTTTCCATACTGCTGCAGATTCAGACTATTTAGCAACATGGAATCCCTTAAAAAACCCCACCCCCCTGCCCAGAGCTCCCACGGTATTTGTCTGTATCCCCTCCCAACCCTTATACCTCTGTTATATAATCTGATTATTTGTGTCCGTGTCTACCCCTTGAGACTATAGGTTCCATGAAAGCAAGACTTAAGGTCTTAGTCATCTTTCTGTCCTCCCCTAATGCCTAGGACAATGATGTGTAAGGAGTAGGTGCTGTATTTGTTGAACTGAATTGAATTTCTTTTTTGGGGGGTTTTTTACATTTTATTTTTGGTGAGGCAATTGGGGTTAAGTGACTTGCCTAGGGTCACACAGCTAGTAAGTGTAAGTGTCTGAGGTCAGATTGAACTCAGGTCCTCCTGAATCCAGGGTCAGTGCTTTATCCACTGTGCACTCAGCTGCCCCTTGAATTGAATTTCTAAATGCATTTTTCTGAGGGAGGGGGACATTCATAAGATCCAAGGATTTAGAAGTGGAAGGGTCTTCAGAGGTTATTTAGTCAAATTTGTTATTTTACAGATGAAGAAACTGAGGCTTGAAGGGGTAAAGGGGTCTGTCCAAGTTACCCAACAGCTGAGTAGCAGAATTGGGTTATACCACATTGCATCTCTAAGGCAACTAATTGTAATTGATGACCCTTTGGAGGCAGATGCTCAAAGGACTGGGCTGACAACTGTACACAGGTATGTCTGCAAGCTGACTGCACAATCATAGAGCCTCACCAGTCCTGTCAGGCTCAGGATTCACGCAGCCTTTAGCTCACATACACAGTCTCAGACCCCCAGGCTCAGCCTTGCCTCTGGGTCAATATTTCAAGGCTCTTTGACATCATTAATGTGGGTCCTTCCTGGGGTTATATAGGCGAACTCTTCCTTGACTGGGGAGATAGGCTTAAGAACTGCTGAGTCTGGGAAACCCCCCATCTTGTGCTCAAGCTGGAGACGACTCAGGCGAATGTAAGCGCTTCAGGGACTGGTTTTGGTCTTCCGTTTCTACCCTCACAGAGCAAGCACAACTCCTGGCATGTTGTAGGTGTTTAATAAATGCTTATTGACAGACTGACTATTGGATTAATGCATCAATGAGCCTTTTGGAACTCAGCTGGGCAGATTGGTTGTTGACCATTATTTAGGCATGATTCATCCCGTTTCAGGACCATCCAACCTTAGTTCCCTTCTTCCTAGAAAGGTCTATACATGTCGAGTTCCCCTAGAAGTCAATATTTCAACCACTAATGTTCTTTGTGCCCCATAGAGAACAAAAGAGAGGAGGAGATCTAAGCCCGGATCAGGCGGGCTTTCGGTGTCACACATCCGTGATGCACACATGCATGGATATATACACACCGAAGCTGGGGGCACTGTGCAAAAGTCAGTATCGGATCACCCGGGTACCAAAAGCAGGACCACATCAGCAGGAACTGCTGGGCGACTTCTTCAGGACCCTGGTCTCCTTGGCAGCTACCTACAGGAAAACAAGTGACGTTTAATATGAGCAGAACTACAGTTGGCATTTTTCATGTCTGGGGCAAGCTTTGAAATAAAAACCTTCAAATCGACTATTTAAACTGACGAATGTAAAGATGAATTTTTAAAGATTGTTAAATTAAAAAATTTTTAAAGATGAATATTTAAAGATGAATTCCTCTTGGTACAGTGGGGAAATGGGGGGAAGCAGGGAACCTGGGGACACATTAAGGTCATTCCACCATAGGGAAGCTACTTTGGGAGCTACCCATCTGGTAGCCTCATACTTTAATTATTCTACTAACTGGGTGCTACTGAAAAGACTTCTCAATTCTGATACCCCAGCTGCCCTAGTTATAAAAATGAACATAGATGTGCTTTAAATTTCCCTACAGGTTGTTAAAAGTATAGATATAGATATATGTATAGATATTAATACATAAAAATAATACAATTAAAATATATAAACAGAAATCCACAGGCTGTGTCTCCAATGGAAGAGCATATTGTTTTGTTCATTTGTGGCATTGTTTGGGGGTCAGTTCAGGGTGGGGGTATCCTGGTAGCCCAAGCCCCGCCTCTGGCTTACCAACCTTCACAACGCATCGATCCACCATGGTGTCCAGCCACTCGATGTAGGATTCAATGGGCGATCTGCTCCTCCTAGGAGCATGGTCAAATTCTTGATAACACTGTCATATAAGAACCCAAAGTTACAAGTGATGGGCCAAGTGGGAGCCAAGAGATTAGTATTCACAGTTCCAGATACATTTGCTGCCACCTTTGTCCCAACCTCAAACAAGAATCAGGTGATAGAAAAGTTTCTGAATTGGCTCTATGGAGGACCATGGGATTTTAGAGTTGGAAGGTATTTTAGAGATGATTTGCTCTGAGCCCCGCATTGTACAAAGGAGGAAATTTAGGTAAAACAAAAGTGATCTGGGGCAGCTAGGTGGCACAGTGGATAGAGCACCAGCCCTGGAGTCAGGAGGACCTGAGTTCAAATCCGGCCTCAGACACTTAACACTTACTAGCTGTGTGACCCTGGGCAAGTCACTTAACCCCAATTGCCTTACTAAAAAAAACAAAAAACAAAAAACAAAACAAAACTACAAAAGTGATCTGAACAAAACAGAAATTCCACGTGGGCTAGACCACGCCGGGCTAGATACTTAAAATAATGACAATGATGAGACCTACTGGCTCACTGACTATTGACTCTCTCTCATCATTTCTACGGCACAGGAGTATTCTATTATATCCATAGACAATAATTTGCTTACACATTCTCCAGTTGATGGGCACCTCCCAGTTAACAACAATTCCTTGACAGTCCATGAAGAGGTTGCTATCAAGTTTTGTAGAGATAGAACCTTTTGTATGCATAGTCTTTTCCTCCCTCTTGATCCTTTTTGGTGTAGTGGTGGTGCCCATGAGCCAGACAATCTGTACAAGTTAGTCATTTGAGGGGAGGGCTCCAAATTGCTTTCCTGAACAATTAGACTGATTGACAGCTGCCCCGAGAGTTCATTAATTCAACTGTTTTTCCCTCCGATGTTTGTCATTTCTCGTTTTTGTCAGCTCTGCCAGTTTGGCGGTGTGAGATGGAAGCATTTCTCTGTTAGTGAATTAGAGTGGTTTTTTTCTTATGGCTGTTGATTAGATTGGATTTCTTCTCTTGAGAATTGCCTGCTCATATCCTTTCACCATTTATTAATTGGGGAATGGCTTTCATTCTCATAAATTGGAAACTGTTCTTTATATATTTTGGAATAAGACTTCATCAGAGAAACTTGCTACAAAGATTTCCCGCTCCCCATTGTTTCCCTTCTAATACTTAGCTACATTGGATTTATTTGTTTAAAACTTTTTTTAAAAAACTTAATGTCATCAAAATTGTCCATTTTGTTTTCTGTGATCATTTTCTATTCCATTTGATGAACTTTCCCCTATCCATAGTTCGGAAAGGTAGAGTCTTTATTCATCTAGTTACTCATGCAGTAACCTTTTAAGATATATATGTATATGTATATGTGTGTGCATGTGTATAGCACATGTACATATATACACATATATATTCATAGGGGAGCTTTCTTGGTTTGTATTGGGTAGCATTTATATAGCTCTTACTATGTGCTAGGCCCTGCACTAAGCACTTTACAAATATTTTCTCATTTGATGCCTCCACAACAACCTGGGAAGTGGGTGCGATTATTATCTCCATTTTATAGGGTAAGTGACTTGCCCAAAGTGACAGAGATTGTCAGGGACAGAAGCAGAATTTGAACCTAAGTCCTCCAGTGGCACAAGAAAATTTCTTAAATAATTAATTAAAATCTTAAATCATTAATGGAAAATTTTATTAATTAAAATAGCACAATGGATAGAGGAGCCCTGGCCTGGAGTCAGGAAGGTTTGAGTTCAAATCTGGCCTCAGACACTTTACTAGCGGTGTGACCCTGTCACTTAACCCTGTTTGCCCTCAGTTTCCCATCTGTAAAATGAGCTGGAGAAGGAAATGACAAATCACTCCACTGTCTTTGCCAAGAAACCCCAAAAAAGGGGTCATGAAGAATTAGATATGACTAAAAACAACTAAACAATAACAGGTCAGTAGCTGGGAGGGCCCAATGCATCATGGCATTTTAGACCACGGAGGCTCAAAGAGAAGTAGTTCATTGGCCTCCTATTAAATTATTGAAGGGCTTGTTCAAATATTGTTGTGTAGTTTGATTGCCATTGTGTCATTAGTAAATTTTATTCTCAGTATCCTCTATGGTAAATTGACTTTCTCCTTAAAAAGGAACAAGGGGAGAGTTCCCAAACTGTATTATATTAGCAAACTGGACCACAGCTTAGAGAGCATATAGACATTCCCCCCTCCCCCTTAGTGGCGATGAAACCCAACTTGTCCCTGGAGTGGCTTGGGTGACTTCAAGCTGTCTGGTTGGGAGGTAGAAGGATGAGGTCCAGAGCATCATCTCCCCCAAGTCTGGAAACCTCCCCCTTTTTTCTGCGGCCCTTTTCCAAGGGTGCCTACTTCTTCCCTCTTAGAATGGAATCCTTCATTTGAGGAATTCAGAGAAGCATGAGAAGCCCCCTATGAATCGATGCAGAGTGAAGTAAACAGAACCAGGAAAACAATCAAACACAGTGACTGCAACAATGTGACTGAAAAGAACAAAGAGCTCAAACTGAAACACTATGTAACTATAATGATGCACCTTGGCCTCCTTTCCTCCCTTCTTTCCATAGATGAGGGTATAATGGATATGAGATGTGACATACACTGTCATTCATTCATTTTTTTCTTTTTTTGGTGAGGCAATTGGGTTAAGTGACTTGCCCAGGGTCACAACAGCTAGTGTTAAGTGTCTGAGGCTAGATTTGAACTGCAGGTCCTCCTGAATCCAGGGCCAGTGCTTTATCCACTGCGATACCTAGCTGCCCCTGTGACATACACTGTCAAACTTGGTGGGTGTGTCCACTGGACAAGGAAAGCTGACTGCAGGGGCAATGCATTCGGAAGTTAAGGCGACATCAATGGAGAAGCGAGCAATCGAAACAGTTAAAGAAGAGAGTTCAGAGCACTAAGCACTCCCATCTGTTTTGCCCTCAGCCTCACTTGTTAAAGGAGGCTGAAGGGGGGGGGAAAGTCGCATCTTTGAAAGGCCCCCGGTGTCTAGGGAAGCACTTTATGCTGGTTATCCCAAGGGAAGGGAGAATCTGGTTTTTCTCCAAAAGCTCCTTCCTCATTCTGTCCCCCCCCCCAAAGACAAAGAGGAGGGACGTGGGTTGTGGGGGGGGGGGCGCCTTACACTGTATGATGAGTTTCCGGTGCTCCTCCCGGGAATCTTCCATTGTATACAAGGTCTGCTTGGTGATGCTGTTCAGGTCTACATTTCTCCAGTCCTCCAGCATTTGAAAAGTAATGTCTGCACTGTGGATCACAGTCCTTGATGCCTAGAAGTCAAATCAATCAACTCATTAGCTCATGGCTTATTAGGTTAAAACCCCACTTTGTTTGATCTCCTTTTCTGCTTCCTAGTGTGTCTGCTTAGGGAACTTCTTAAACCACTCGGAAGTTCTAAGTGCAGGGCAGTAGAAATGAAGATAAATTGCTGTTCTCTCCATCCCATCTCCCCCCATCTAATTTGGGTTTGCCATCCTGGATAGGGCGGGGGTGGGGGAAGAGGGGGGAGTTTTCTTCCCATACCTAAATCTGAATGAGATTTTTCTCTAGTGTGTTGGTCTCTCTTCCCATGAACCCCATTCTCAAAGCAAGAAGCAATTGGGATACCCCAGTCCAAGGGCCCAATATTTTTACCTTGCGTGGGCATGGAACCTAGACCTGCTAACTCTGGGGCACAGACACAGCAATGGATCATAAGATCCATGTAGGCTTAGCATCTAGAGTGGACCTTATGGAGGGTCATCTATTCCAACCCATCATTTATAGATGAGGAAACTGAGGCTCAGACAGTGACTTGTCCAAGTTCACACAGCAGGATCCTAGATCTATAGTTCGAAGGGGACTTTAGAGACCATCGTGCCAACCCCCTTATTTTATAAATGAAGAAACCTTGAGACCCAGACAGGTTAAGGGACTTAATCCAGGTTCCTGTCCCCATGGCAATGCTCATGTTATAGTAGTGTAATGACTCCCATTTATGTGGGAGGACATTTAGAGTCAGACAAGTCAATCAGGTAATAAAAGTCAATAAGCATCCATTAAGCACTTGTTATGTGCCAGGAACTGTGTTAAGCACTGAGAGACAAAGAAAGCCCACCCCCCCATAAAACCCTCCCAAAAATTAAAAAAAACCACAGTTGCTGCCCTCAAGGAGTTCACAATCTCATAAGGGAAACTAGCAAATGAACGAACAAGAATAATTGCAGAGTATATGGATGATGATCTGAAAGGGGAAGGCATTAGTACCTACAGAAGGGGAAGTCACTTGTCCAAGGTCACACAGCAAGTATGGCACAGAATTGAGACTTGAACCCTCTGCCACCACACTGAGTGGGCTTCCCACTGTACTGTACTGCCTCAAGGCATCTCTGTGTGCCTCCAGAAGGGTGGATGTCACACCCAGATGTGAACATGAGTCTGCTGTTCTTATGTCCATGGATGAGTGGTTTTCAGAACTAACTTTACTCTTATCTTCCATGTAGATATTCTGCTTTCTAAGGGATAGTGTTGTTGTTGTTTTAAGAAAAATTAATAGTATCAAATCAGGAAGCAGATCAAGAGAAGGAATAAGGGAAACTCGAGGGACCAAAACAATGAACCAACCACCAACATTTATTAAGCACCTACTATGCGCCAGCTACTAGCTAGGGGACGGAGACACAAAGAATCACAGTCCTCACTCACAATGAGTCCATTGAGAAGGAAGGTTCATCTTTTGTAGCTGCATCTCCAGCCCTAAGCATGGTGCTTGGCATATAGTAGGTGCTTAATAAATGTGGGTGACTGGTTGATTGCAGAGCAATAAAAGCTTTCATGACAGAGCATCTCACAGCCTATAAATGCTTTACTTCCACTGGGTCATTGGATTCTCAGAGTATGCCTATAAGTTGAAGAATGATTCCCTCAACTTATAGATGAGGAAACTGAGCTCAAAGTGGTGGTGACTTGCCAAGGGGAACATCGGCTTCTTTAGGGGGGATAGGGGAAGGGGGCTTGTGTTTTGTATTTGTCCTCCTGTACATCTAACCCATGGCCTGGCACAGGGAGGTGTTTAATGTGTGTGTTAGATGGCAGTGCCCAAGATTATCCAGGGAGTAAGGGAGACCCAGACCTTGAAGCTTCACCTCCCAATGTAGAATAACCATGGTCTAAAGGTCCCCTGACCAAGACTTCACATTGCCAGAGGTTTGACCTGGCATCCCCAGACACCCAAGCACTGCCATGCTGGACACCCAGAGGACATCTTAGCCAGGTTAAGGAGGCTTCCTTTTTACATGGGAGGGTTCTGTGAGTGACGAGGGATTGGGCTCAGGGAAGGTGGAAAGAGGGGCCTGGAGTCAAGCTCTGTCTGAGGAAATTACAGCCCTTAAAAAACTCCAATAAACCTTTCCTTTCTCTAAAAAAGGCGAGCACATTAACCTCCCCAGTGCTTGAAGGAGTGACTGGCTCACAGTAAGCACTGAAGAAATGCTTTGGGATGCTTGAGTTACTCATTCATTGGAGAGATGGGGGAATACAGTGTGCAAGGCTGCATGCACGCTCACATTCAGCTAATGTACTGCTCAAGCTTTGGCAGGACTGCTTTCTGGTCTTTTTTTTCCTTCCTTGCCACCTTGAGCTGAACGAGCTTAAGCCCCAGCTTATGTATGTGTTGTTCTCTCTATCTTGTTGTTTCAGTTGTTTCAGTCATGTCCGACTCTTTGCGACCCCATTTGGGGTTTTCTTGGCAGATATTGGAATGCTTTGCCTTTTCCTTCTCCAGATCGTTGTACAGATGAGGAAATGGAGGCAAGCAGGATGAAGTGACTTGCCCTGGGTCACACAGCTAGTAAGTGTCTGTGGTTGGATTGAACTAAGGAATGTGATCTTCCTGATGCTAGGCCTGGCACTCTGTACACCATGGCTCCCCCTATCTGATTTGGAATTATTATCAGGAACAACAGCTGATGGTGCCTTCTGGTTTACAAAGTCCTTTCTTTACAAGCACTATCTTGTTTATCTCTGAACACCCTATGTGCAGTACTACAAGCGATATTCCCATTTTCCCAGATGAGCAAAATGAGACCTGGAGAGGTGCAGTACTTGCTCCTGGTCATACAGCTGGTTAGCATCAGCTGGACTCCCCAATCTAGTGACCTTTCTGCCCAACTCTTCAGCCTCCTAGGATCAGGGATAATCAGTGATTTCCCTGTGGCTATACTATGGTGAGGTCTCTGGTGACTATAAATCTGGAGCTGGGAAGGACAAGCAGGTAGAAGTGATATGTGGCTAAGCTAGGACGGAGCTCAGGTCCCAAACTCCAAGGTCAGGGTTCTCCTCCCCTGCACCATGATACCTCCCTCTCAACCACCACCCCGTGGGTTCAGACTGCTGGGCTCCTGTGGGTACCATTGATAGCTCTTCTCTCTTCTCCCTCACTATCAAATCATTATGAAATCCTCTTACATACCTGATGCAATGAGTGCTCTCACCTATACCCTTTCTTAATCTGTTGTGGCTTTGCGAATCAGACACCAGCCTTGTTGGAGGTCAATAACGCGATCTGTCCTGTGTGTAAAGTATATATGCACTTCCATACACGAACTTTATGCAGTCTGATTATGTCCATGAGGTTGAGAACACTTGAACAATTGGACCAAAGTCATCCAGCTAGTGTCAGAGCTTGGATTTGAACCCTGGTCTCCTCACTCCAAAATTCAGCATTTCTTCCACCACTCCACACTACCTCTCAAGAGCCGCCAATCACAGACGTTCTGAGGCAAGTGACTGGTTATTCAATACACGTTTTCCTTGTGAGCGTTTAGCTCATTGGCTTTTTGACCCCTTGTCTCCAAGAAATCATAACCACCCAGCAGATGAATTGGCCAAGAGACACACGGAATGACCTCTGAAAGAAGAAATCCTTTTTGTAAACTGGCCAGTTGGGTACAAAGCAAAGCCCATAGATTGGATGGTGAGCAAAATCCAAAAGACATCATTCTAACTACCTGGCAGAGATGGTTTAGCGATGTTTGCCGCCTCAGAATTTGGGAAAACCTTCTTGACACTGCAGATAAAAAGAATTACAGTTTGAAAAGGTCACATTCTCAGGTCACATTCTGGTTTTCTCAAGGGCAAATCAAAAACCAGAACCAAAGTAATCAAAACACCGATGATATGTTAACATCTTATAAACCCAGTGGCTGAACACATATTGTACCTATTTCTTTGTTCTGCCCCTCATCAATGTCAAAAATGTTCAATGACAATTAGACTTAGGCTCCTTTTAGACTCCACTCTGACAACCTTGACAGGTCTAGGAAATATGGTAAACAAACGTAATTATTCTCCTGTGTTGATTTTCCTTTCCTGAATCATAAGTTCCATTGCTTCTACCCTTAAATAACTGAGGATAGCAAATGAAGGTCTCAATAATTTGCAAATTATCTCTCCTGTATCTATTTTAAATGAAGGTCTCACAGAAATTCTCGTGAAAATAATTTTTCAAACATCAAACCTCATTGAGCCACACTATTATATGTGGTGGTGGGAAGTCCTGTGTACATTAGGCATTTAATAAGTATTTGTTGACTTGGATTTGGCATTAATATAAAGCGGAGATGGTTTTGGCGTCAAAGTTTATACGTACAGGTGGTATGCTAACCTGAAGGACAGCGTTCCTATGTTTAATTAAATGTCTTTGTTTTGAACAAATGTGTTCACTGACTGGCGGGTAAGGGGACTCCATTGATGGGGGCTTATGAGCTATGGTTTTTGACTGGATGGTGACCAAGATTGTACCTCAAACCCCAGATGGCCTAAAGGAAATATGCAGGAGAGTAGGGAGTGACGGAAGCAGCCATCGGTGCCATATTGGTGATGGACAACCTCATTAATACTTACATTTTAGCAAGACACATGTTGTTCTCAGTTGATAAAATAGATACATATAAACACAACATGACCTATTACATGAACTGAGCTAAAGTATTTCTTTTAAAAGGTTCAGTTACAATCAAAAGAGGATGATATTTCACAAGAGAAAGATCAATGGAAATATCCAGAGCTCTTTGACCAACCTATCTTTGCCCCCTGGGGTCCTTGTTCCCACTGGGCCCCATGAAGGGGTTGATAACCTGGCTCTTTCTATTTATGATACACATTTTCTACACTTCATTTTGAGACTCTTTGGGGATAATTGCTTTGTTCACAACCCAACAGGTACTAAATCTGGAGTCCACCATCCACATCACAGACTTTCCGCATAATTAGAATGTGAACAGGACCACTATTCCGATTAATCTTTGAATCAGTAAATAAATAATCAAAAATGTTCCCGGGATTATTCTAATTGGTGTCCAAAGCCAGCTCCCCAAACAAAGAGAGAGAGAGAAGAAAAAAAACAATGGTGCCCTACCCCCATCCCACCAACTTCTAATTTTCCAGGCTGATCAATTGTTAATCCTTCTCCTTAATTACTTTTTTTTTTTCTTTAACTTTGTGATGTGGAATCTAGTGCTCCTGAAAAGAAAGGAGCCGGGACCCTGAAAGAAAGCCGGCTTCATCAATAGGTAGTGAGCTCCGCAGGCAGCGGGTTTTGAAAGGCTCCCCTTGGCCTGCCGAGAGAGGGTAATTTGATCCTTCATTTTCCATTCTTGCATTTCTTTGGAGCAAGAATGCTGAGCTGTATTCAAATTGTGCAGGACTTTTTTTTTTTTTAAGGGAAAACTTTGTTTTTCTTAAAATCATGTGAATATTTGTTTAATATCAACAAATTAACGGTGCACGAGTCTCCTCAAAAGTACAAGGGGGAAAAAAAAACCTCATCTGGATAGGAAAATGGGATCAAACCTATTGTGGATTTCTGGTGGGTGCGTGGGGATCACAGGAAAAGGCAAGATTTACGGCCCGAGTTTCAGGCGAATGCCGTCATTGGGTTTTCTCATTAGTAGGACCAAGAAAGAGGATAGAATGTTGGAGCCAAAGGTATCTTAAATGGAGAGCTACAAGAGAGTTCAAAGGTTGTTTAGACCAACTCTGTCATTTTACATGTGAAGAAACCGAGGCCCAAGGAGGTTAAGTTACGTTCCCAAGGTCACGTAAGTGGTGTATCAGAGGTCCTCTGATTCCAGAACTTGGGCCAGCTCTGACACTGAGAACTAGGCAGGCCAATCAACTTGCCAGGCAGAAGTCAGTCAGATAATTGGTGGTGGCACTGGGCTGGCCACCACACAACATGATGTCTTTCATACACCCTTCCACGATCTCCTTCCTTCCCCACTAACCATTAAATGTCCTTTAGTAACTTACATTCAAACTTGATGTTTCGCAAATTCTCCGGGAGGTCATGAAGGGCGACTTTGAGCCACTCGTCCAGCTGCTTGGCAAACTTTCGGATCACCTGAGTCAAGCTGCAAAGGGAGAGGATCGATTGAGAATGGGCGGCTGTGGCTCTCTGGGTCACTCCCAGGAAAGCAAGTCATCAAAGTCTTATTTCAGGTGGACCTTTTATAGGTGGGAGTGAGGCCAAGGTGAAAACCCAACTGATCTGTCTTGAGGGGAATCCAGCCAGGTGCCCCCCTCATGACACAAAGAGAATTGTTGGCTTCTTTGAAATCCCAACGAGAATGCCACCTCCTACAGGAAGCCCTCCCCTTTTCTGCTTTCCTTCCATCCCCTGATGAGGTCGTACAGTTTCATTACCCCCAGTTTATGAATGAGCAATCTGGGGCTCAGAGATAAAGTTGAGGTTCATGTAACTCAGTAAGTGGCAGGGCCAGAATTCTGGCCTGAATATTTTCACTAATAGGCATTCTTTCCTCTACCCATATTGCCTCTCCCTAAAGTGAAGATCTCATTCATTCATTCATTCTTTCCAGAGTCCTCTCTTCATACACTATCTACTGTGTGATCAGCACCAGGCCAATGTAGATGAGAAAAGGAAAAGCTCCTAGAACGCATCACAGGTTCCTAGACCTAGAGCTGGAAGGGACATCAGAGGCCAGCAAGTCTGACCCTCTTGTGTGGTAGATGAGAAAACTGAGGTCCTGAATGGTGACATGATTTGCCCAAGATCACGCACAGCTGATAAATGACAGGGTCAGGGTTTGAACTCAGATCCTGTGACTCTCTTTCCACTGTACCATGCTGTCTTCTTCCTGCCTAGCTGGGATAGGAATAGAGGAGAGTCCTACTTTTAAGTTTAAGCCCATCAAATCATCAAGCATTTATTAAGCACTCACTGTGTGCCAGGTACTAGGCAAAGCCATCAGATGGGAAAAGTCTTGTCTTGTGGCTCTGTGCTTAGAAATGACCCTCAGGGGTTATCTGTAGAATGTGGCAGTATGATCCCCAGACAGTCCCTCTCCCCCACATCTGGATAAATAGAAGGGGTGGCACTTCCCGGTGGGCCATACCACGAATAAGCACAACTTTTCTGATTCTTCTGTCAGTGTAAAGTTGGATGTAAAACATCCCTGGCTTGTGGACAGGAGTCCCAGACCCCAAAGCCGTGGCCTGCCCAGGGGTGGAAGGGCTGTCCTAGCTCAGTTCCTGGGAGAGGGGACTTTTCTAAGCCTCTGCCCACTGTTCACCTCCGTGGGTCAAAAGCTATGGAGATTAAAGTAAGCCAGACCCCTCTGTGGCTGCTGTCCTTTTCACTCCATTTGAATAACATTTGATAACTATGAGGCATCCGGACTTTGGCCCAGAGCATGAGATCACCAGCAGAGACGACTGCGGGTTGGGTTTGCGCTGGGTTTCCCATAGTCCTGCTGGTTTTTTGTGAAAGGGAGTGGTTCACATAGCACCAGAGCTTACCCGGGAGGGTTTTTGTTCTGTCCACTCCTGCTCAAGGATGCCAGGCTTTCAGGAGGAGCCCCGAGTGTGTCCCAGCTAATGGACTGTAGCCAGGCCAGGGCAATTCTCACTTCAAATACTGACTGGAGTCACAGAAGAGCTAGGTCAATTTAGTGCAACAGATCAGTGTGCAATTATTAAGCACCTATCCGTGCTTTGGGGGATGCCCTGCCCTCAAGAAGCTTATACTACATGCCAAGTATTTCAGAGTTCATCAATGACCTTCTAGTCATAAATGCTCTTCCTCTTGCATATCTCTGACTGGCCTAGTATACAGTAAGTTCCTAATAAATGCTTATTGCTTGATTGATAGACTACTTGTTTCTTGAATTTCTCTTCAGCTTTGATATGCATGACAACTTATTCTTCCATTTCTCTGGTTATGCCACCTCTTTCCCTTTGATGGGTCCTTCCTCAGCCCCTACCCAGAGGCACCCCCAAAGCTGTCTTTAAGTCTTCCTTCTATGTTGTCTTCTTTTGTTACTATAAAGTGCCTTGCACACAATGAACATTTAATAAGTGCTTGTTGAAGGGCTTCAACCAGGAGCTCTTCGTGGGTGACCCTAACAGAAATATTTCCTGTCTGGACCTCCTGCCCGAGATAGGGCCCCACATTTGCTCTGCCTACTGCACAGCCCACGGCCATTCTTCCTCCTGACTTTTCTGTTTAACTTAAGACAGTCATGGACCTCTGACCTTTGACTGTTGGGAATGCTAGACTTCTGGCATAGACTGTCCCAAAGAAAAGGAAAGAGCTCAGAAGGTACGATCGTGGATGTGGCTCAGCTAGGTGGCACCAAAGTGCACAGAGCACCAGGCCTGGAGCCATCAAGACATGAGTTCAAATCCAGCCTCAGATATTTCCTAGCTGTGTGACCCTGGGCAAGTCACTACATCTTGTTTGCCTCACTTTCCTCATCTGTAAAATGAGCTGGAGAAGGAAAAGACAAACCACTCCAGAGGGCAGGGAAGGGCTTCATGGAGGAAACTCAACCATCTAGAAATGTCCATGCCCACCACATCTATCACCTCCTCTCAACACACACCCTGAGGACAAGGAAAGCAATTCTAGGTGGCCCATCTGGCCTAACACCCTGAACAAGGAGTTGACATGGCTCAGCTGTCCCTCACGGGATCTCCAGGTGAGCCCGGCTTTCATGTGCAGCTGGGAGAAGAAGAACAATCCCTACTCCTTCCCTCATCTGCTGTTGTGGCTGATGCCTCCAAGGTGTCTGGGGGACGTTTTACTACTAACAGAGATTAGGGAAGAAGAATGTGGTTAAAACTGAAATTCCCAGGGCAGGAGCAAAAGAGGGTCCCCAGAAAGGCCTTCTTTTGCCCTTGGGTTTGCTTAGGGGTTTCCATTCCCCAAGCCAGCCATCTGTGGCCAGAGACCCGGGCACTGACCTGTCCGGTAACGCCTGGAGCACCGTGGGCATGAGCACTCCAGAAATTGCTTTGTACAGAATCGAGTCGCAGACTCCTACGATGTTGACCACCGTGGAGGAACCGAGCACGGGCAGCATGTGGGGGGGCATTCCTTGCCAAAAGTGCAGAAGAAAACTTTGAACCTGTATGGGCCCAAACCGAGGAGACACAAGAGAGAAGGCCTCATTACATAGGAGCTGTCCTAGTGACGATATCGGCAGAGATCTGAGCACATGCTGGCTACCACCCGGCCAAGACTCCCCCCCCCTCCCCTGGGTGGGGGGCGGGGGAAGCCCGGAACCAAGTTGCAAGTGACACCTGTGTCCCAAACAGGACCCCCCCCCAAGCCTCCCTCCAGCTCATGGTGACCCTCAGTGGAAGACCTTGTCTCTGCAGGGGGACTCTCTCAAATGTAAATGGTCCCTGGCAGGGGTAACACATTAACCTCATTAGCACCCATTGTCATGGACTGATTTAACAGATGAACTAATTAGGACACAAGAAAATGGTCACTGATTAGGGGTTAAGGGGTGGGAGGTGACAAAGGTCAGAAGCTTGGGGGAATTATTGGTAAAATAGGTCTTAAGCTCATAGATTCTGAGCTGGAAGAGACAGCTGAAGAGATCCAGTCCAATCTCCGAATTTTACAGATGGTAAAACTGAGGCCCAGAGAGGGGCAGTAACCTGCCCAAGGTCATATAAGCAATAGCATTTATTATGTACTTACAAGAATTATTTTATTATTTCTTATTTTATCTTCCCATTGGGTAGGCAGGGGTCAGGGAGGATGGGCAGGGGGAAGGTGTGGGGTGGGTAACTGCTATAATTGTCCCCTATTTCACAGATGGGGAAACAGAGGCCAATAAAAGTTAGGTGACTTGCCCAGGGTCACACAGATAGGAACTGTCTGAGGAGGGATTTGAACTCCCATCTTCCCGATTCCAGGCCCAGCGTTCTGTGCACTCTGGTGCCCCCTAGTGTTTTTCAGTCATTTTCAGAAGTTTTCAGTTATGTCTGACTCTTCCCCACCCCAGTTAGAGTTTTCTTGGCAGAGATCCTGGAGTGGGTTACCATTTCCTTCTACAGCTTATTTGACAGATTGAAGAAATGGAGGCCAACAGGGTTAAGTGTCTTGCCCAGGGTCGCACAGCTAGGAAGAGTCTGAGGCCAGATTTGAATTCAGGGAAGATGTGTCTTCCTGACTCCAGGCTTGACTCTCTATATACTACAGCACCACCTAGCTGCTCCTAAGTAATAAACAGATAAAATTTGAACTCAGGTCCTGACTATGCCAGTTACTACCTGTGTGACTTTGGGCAAGCCACTCAGACTCTCTAGGCCTCAGTTTCCTCTTCTGCAAGATAATAATAATAATAATATAGGTGTTCTGCTGATCTCACAAGATAGCTATAAGAATCAAATGGGATAATTTATGTGGAAGAGGTTTTTAAATAGTATTTTTCACAATAAAAATTAAGGGCTAGAAGGGAATGGGCAAAGCTCTTGTCTGGCAGAGGCAGAGGCCTAGAGGGGCTGGGTCATTTGTGTGAGGTTTCCCAAGTAGCTGGGGGCTGACCTGGGATTTGAACTCAGGACCTCTGGTACCTAATACAGCATTCTCTCCACTGAGCCTTGCGGCTTGAGCTCGCCGGGGATGGCAGGTTTTCAAGGCCCCTCATCTCCCTGAGACAAACTCCAGTTGGGCCGTGTTCTTTCCAACATGTGGCTGCCAGCACTGAACCCAAAGTCTCGGCCTGCCCAGGCTGGGGTAGGGAGAGGCTAGCAGCAGGGGCTGAGAGCACCTTTCTTCTTCGGGATCCAAGGCGTCCCAGTCCTCTGCAGGAGGGGACAGCTGAGGGACCTGGAAGGCTGGATTCCAGGGACCCTTCCAAGCAGCCTGGGGAGTCACTTTTGCCAGGATGGTGAAAAACGGTCGATCTGTTCCCTGCTTCTGAGCAGGATAAAACCCAAAATGGCAGAAACGTTGCTGTGGTGATGCTGTTTCCCAGAGCTCATATTCATATCGTGCTCGGTCATTTGCCAAGCTCTTTACATATGTTATGTCATGTGGTCCTCATAACTACTCTGTGATAAAGACCCGATTATTAGCCCCATTTTACAGATAAGGAAACTGAGCCCGAGAAGTCCAGTGACCTGCCCAGGGCCACACAGCTGGAAAAGAGTCCGAGGTAGGATGTGGAAGTAGGTCTCTGACTCTCATAAAGACCCTTCAGCTGGGGGTTCACCGACTGCAATGTGACTTTAGACAGGTCACGTCACTCCACTGGGCCTGTTTCCTCATAGGTAAAATGGGGCTGGATATCCTGGCTATGCAGTCCTAAGAGGATGGTCAGAGGAGACCGTGGGCAGGAAAGCACTTTGGAAAAAGCCCCATAAGCCATACTAGAAAGGCAGGGCAGCCTCCTCCTCATTCTCCTCTTCTCTCTCCTCATCGCTCTTCCCTTCACCACCATAATTAGGAGCTGTCCCATAGCAGAGGAAGGAGAATGAGCCACCAGGGGGTGGGGCAGAGGAGGTAAAAAATGGGAAAAGCTCAGCAGGCAGAAGGTGCCCCTGGCATCATCTAGTCTGACTCCCTCACTCCTTTGGGACTGAACCTGGAGGAAGACTTGGGTTCAAATCCTGCCTCGGACGGTTTCCAGCTGGGTGACCCTGGGCAAGTCATTTCATTTCTCTGGTCTTATTTTCCTCATCTGTAAAACGAGGTGTTTTAACTCAAAAGCCATGGACTTTCTTTCCATCTGTAAATCTATGACGCTACAAAGAAAGAAACCAAGGCTCAGAGAGAGGAAGTAATGGAGACAGGAAGGCCAGAATTCAAAACCAGGACCCCCTGACTCCAGAGGCAGCACCTTCTTCACTGAGAGGTGAGAACTCTCCTTGGAGCCAGTGCAATGGCTGAATTTGGTGGGGGCTCCTAGCTGAGCCCTCTGCTGAGGAATGTAGGTGAGCCAGATTGTGGGAAGGGGCTGGGTAATCTTGGTTCTGAGCAGCTTCTCTGAGGTGTTGAGCAGGGCCTGTGGTAAGTGAATATGGGCAAAAGGCCCAGTGGAGGCTGGGAGAGGCCCGGCAACTCCAGAACTCTGAGTGCTGGGACCCGGGTCTCTCTCCCTGTAGGCATTCTTTGTGATGTGGCAGGGGGGCGTTCTTGGGCAGGGCTCAAAGCTTCAGGCTGCCCCCACGCCCTCCCACAGCACGCTCCCAGAATCAGAGGAGTGAGCGGTCCCTAAACTGTGCTCGGATCCCCATTAGGTTTGCCTGGCTGTGCCAGATGAGCTCACCCCCGAGAGGAGGAGGTGCCCCCGTGGTGGGCACAGCTCCACCAGTGCCATCTTCGAATAGACAAAGTAACTCATTATGTTCTGTTGTGACAACATTTTAATATCAGGAGACAGAGGAGGGCAGGAAAACTAAAGGGGATCCAGCCTCGGAGTTGAAAAGCCCCGGTTACATCCAAAAGGAAATTTTCATATGCTTGTCTGAAATGCCAAGCAAGCATCTTCCTGAGGAACTCAGAGAAACCACACACACCGGGCCTCATAAAAGTGAAGGCATTCCTGTCCAAAGAAAGCGTCCCCCTGGGGCCAAAAGCCCCCCGAAGGGGGGAATTCCATTGCAGGGAAGATAATGTGGCTAATAAAAAGCCGGGTGGTGGGAAAGCAGTGAGCCCTGATGGACCGGGTGCCAAGGACTTCCACACAATGTCTCGCGACCTCTGAAGAATGCAGGTTTCTTTCCCACCGCTGAGTGTGAGTGCAGAGAGCTTCCCCAGAAACACAAAGACCCACGGGAGGCCTTCATCCTCTGGCTGCCCAGCATCCCTTCCCGTCCAAGACTAGGTGCTGCCCGTGGAGAGTGGGGTCTGACAGAAAGCCACACTCCACCTGCCGGAAAACCGCTCCCTTCACCCTTTAATGGCTGGACTCGGGGATTATTATCTGGGTAAGGACTTTAGGATCCCCAAAGGGCCCTCGGGAAATCGAGAGAATAAGTGTAAAGAGGGGAGGTGCTATGGCAGAGACGGGCTTGGGAGGCAAAGGAGATTGGCCCTGTGTGACTGAAGCTCTCTGGGCCTCCCCATGGCCCCTGAGGACCCTTCTGGCTCCACATTTGGGCTGCTGTGAATGAAAGAATGCCACTCTCTCCCCCAGTGAAGGAGAACCACTGCTAGGGTGGACTCACGCTCATCCAGGTTCTCCTGGCCTAGTCCTACCTGGCCAACTCCAGCAGGTAGGAGTCAGGGCCACCCTGAATTCAAGGAGTGCCTCCCTCACTAAGGATTTGGGGGTCAAATCCTGACTCTCCTATTTTACTGCCTGGGACAAGCCCTCTCTGGCCTCAGTTTCCTTCTCTGCAAAGTGAGGCAGTTGGTCTAGAAAACCTCTCCAGTGTATTCTGGCCCTAAATACGGGATTCTCTGCCCCAAGGGCACGGAATCTTCTCCATGCACATCCATCCTCAGTGACCCATTCTCCCTACTATTATGAGAGTGATTATTGGGATTGTCAGGCAAGGGTGAGAAACCAGCTTGGAAAATACCGACTTAATGGAATTCTAAACCACTCAAGGGATTTCTCTCTCTGCCCTCAGTTTCCCACTTTGTAAAAAGAGAGCGTCAGAGCGGCTGACCTCCAATGTCTCTCCTAGCTCTGCCTCTATGATTCTACTCCTTTGGCCCTGGATGAGTCATCTCCCTTCCCAGGACCTCAGTTTCCCCCTTTGTAAAATGAGGAAGTTGAATTCTGTGACTTCTAAGACAAGTTCCAATTTGGTAAAGCTCCGAATTCCCCTGAGAGAAAGGACTCTCCATAACCAAAGTGGGTAAAAAGGTAAGCTGGAGTATGGCAGACATTTTCTGTCTCTGTGAATAAGCATTTTAATTATATCTATTAATTACAATCCCCTCCTTGCCTTAATCCTCTGATAATGATCAGAACTTAGTTCACCAATTAAGGGAATAGAAATGGAAGTGCTCTTAAAAATGCATGAAGCCTCCCTCCACTGCTGAGCATCTGCTATTTTCTTTGGTGCATAAATTTGCTTCGCAATATTAGACTTGGCCATTTCTGGACCTACCTCATCAAAGTTGGCTCTTATCACAGTGTCCAGTATCCTCTGGCAGTGGGTTCTGTACATCATAATAAAGGTGGAGACCTGAGGCACAAACACAAGACCACCCGTTAGACTGTTGACAACACTTTGGGGGCACTGAAGCTCCCAGACCGTTCCCCTCCTCCTGGGCTGATGGAGAGTGCCGAGGGCTGACAGCAAAACGGGGGGACCATACTTAGTCTCCTCATCTCTAAAACGAAGGGAGCTGCTTTTCACCAGATCGTAGGGATCAACTCTTAGCTTCTCTTCTTAGATCAAGACATCTGGAATCCCAAGGAATCCCAAGGATGGAACATCTGGAATCCCAAGAATGGGACATCTGGAATCCCAAGGATGGGACATCTAGAATCCCAAGGAATCCTAAGGCTCTGGGATCAAAATATATAATTGATCTAAATTTTCAAGCAATGGATTAAAAAAACCCAACCACCTATGAAGGTATTTTCTTGTTTTTTCTTTCTTTTTTTTGAAAAAACAAACATTTAAATCTATGTCATGATTCAGGAGCAGATTCAGGAAGATGTGGGCTCAAGTCCCTCTGACACACACCACCTGCAAGTCCCTTTTCAGGGCCCCAGCGATTCTTGAGGAATATAAACTATAGGGGAGAGTCTGGTCTGCCGGAGCGGAGGAGTTTCTGCACAGGAAATTCCCCACACTGATGAAATCATAACTCTGGACTTTAAAAACCCAACATGTCTCTTTACCGAAGTGCCCCTGGTGGATCCCAGGTCATTTGTGATCTGGAAGAGGATGTGAGCCAGACCACCCAAAGCGGCCGATGATCCAGACGTGGCTTCTGGTCCCGTTGCTGCCACTAAGTCCCAGTGAGACCTTGGACAGGTCCCTTCCCCTCCTTGGGACAGAGTTTGCTCATCTGTGGAATGAGGAGCTCAGGCTGCTTGGGGGCTTAAAAAAAAGTCCCTTCCAGATCATTCCAACTCAGAGTCACAGGATGTTACAAGCTGAAAGGGGCCCATCCTTGATCCCAAGCTCCTCAGTTTGACGACGGCCAGAGCTGGAGTTCTTTCTCCCCGTTCCCCCGATTCCTCCTTCAGCCCTTCCTAGAATATGAGGCTTTATCCTAGGGGGATGAAAAAGGTCTCTCCTCAATTCTGCAAAATGGGCAATTATCACAACGAATCCAGAGAGCTGACTTTACAAATAGGAGTGTAACCAGGATAAATCAACCCCATCCGAATCTGTGATTTTTGTTTGTTTGTTTGTTTTCATCAAGTTGTGATTTCATTGGGACCGGGCCTCGGAAAAAGGAACTACCTTCTCCCAATGTGGACGGGCATCTGCTCCGCAAGAGACTGACTCGGGATGCCGAAAAGCTCAGTGGCTGATTGAGGGTCCCACAGAGCTTGGCCTGCGTCTGCCTGCCTCCAAAGCTGGAGCTCTAACCATCAGGCCACACTTCCACTGTCCTCATCACACCCCTCCCTGGCTTTTTCCAGGTTTTAGAGCTAGAGGCAAGAACTTGGAAAACCACAGAGGTGGGCAGTTGTGTAGCCCCTGGTTTCCTATAAAAGGTGCTACCGGGGCTGGCATTTTACATCCAGCTGACAAGGAAGTTGTAGAAGGGTCACTGGATTTAGAGTTAGGAGGGACCGGGGCTTGAATGCCTGATCTGATGTTTACTAACCAGGAAATGCACATCAGTTTCCTCATCTGTAAATGGGGATCCAAGATCTTGAGTTGGAAGGGGCCTAAAGATCACCCAGGCCAACACCCTCATTTTACGCATGAGGAAACTGAGGCCCAGAGAAGTGAAGTGATTTTGTCTAAGGTTGTAGAAGCAGGAAGCGTCAGGGTCAGGATCTGAACCCAGGTCCTCCGTAGAACCGACATGGGTGACTTGTATTCCTGACCTGATTTAATTCATCACAATAATTCATTAAGTCATCGCTAACGCACTCCATAAACCTGAACTGTTAGACTCAGGAGAAGTGACCATATTGTTTCCCCGAGGCAATGGGCTTGACCACAGCTATTTCACAGGGGCATCTGTTTCATAATCTACCCTGGACATGACATCCCTGCCCAACGATTGCTTTGCTATGGGCCCTACAGCTCCCAAAGCCCAAAGGCCTTGGGTCCACCTCTACTTTCTTCTCTACCCAGCTCATCTCCCGACGCTTGCTCCTCACCTCCCACAAGTTTGGGCAATGACCATCCCAGAGACCTTTCTCTGGAGCAGCCCATGCTGCAGAGATATTTAAGGAACAACTCCAAGCCCCGTGGGAAACTGGGGTCTGGTGGGGGAGATCTGGGGAGATGACCAAGGGCATCTCCAGGCACTGGTAGGTTATGGGTTTAAGTCTCCTTCTAGAATCTTACATTCATTCCCCAATTGAGAAATGGTCAAAGGACAGTCTTCAGATGATGAAATTAAAGGTATCTACAGCCATATGAAAAAAGGTTCCCAATCACTACTAACTAGAGAAATGCGAACTAAAAGTACTCTGAGGGACCACCTCACACCTATCCAATTGGCTAGGATGACAAAAAAGGAAAATAATAAACGTAGGAGAAGATATGGGAAAATTGGAACACTAATGTACTGTTGGTGGAGTTGTGAACTGATCCAACCATTCTGGAGAGCAATTTGGATCCATGCCCAAAGGGCTTTAAAACTGTGCATACCCTTTGGCCCAGTGATACCACTACTAGGTCTATACTCCAAAGACATGAAAAAAAGGGGAAAGGACCCACATGTACAAAAATATTTATAGCTGCTCTCTTTGCTGTAGCAAAGAATTGGAAATTCAGGGGATTCCCATCAATTGGGGAATGGCTAAACAAGTTGTGGTATATGAATGTAATGGAATACTATTGTGCTATAAGAAATGATAAGCAAATGGATTTCAGAAAAAATCTGGAAAGACTTAAGTGGACTGATGCTGAATGAAATGAGCAGAACCAAGAGAACACTGTACACACTATCAACAACATTGAGTGATGATCAACTGTGATAGAATTACCTCTTCTCAGCAATACAATGATCCAAGACAATGCCAAAAGACTTATGGTGGAAAATGCTCTCCACATTCAGAAAAAGAACTATGGAGTCTGAATGCAGATTGAAGCATGCTATTTTCACTTTTGTTGTTGCTTTTTTGTTATTTTTGTTTATTCTTTCTTGCATTTTTTCCCTTTTGTTCTGATCCTCTCATGGCATGACTAATAAAGAAATATGTCTAACAGGATTGTAATGTATAACCTATATCAAATTGCTTGTTGGCCTTGGGAGGTGGGAGGGAGGGGAGGGTTGGAGAAAATTTTGATATCTTTACATGTAATTGAGAAAAATTAAAAATTAAAATTAAGAAAAATTACATTCCTCAAGGGCAGAGGCCATGTCTTAGTCATCAGAATGTCATCAACGCCTAATACGGTTTTTTATGTAACAGATGCTCAGCATATGTAGACCTGTTGAAAAGTATCTCTGATGGACTGGATCCTCCCCATGTGGAATGGTATCGTTCGACATTTTGTGGTCATTGTATGTCAGCTATAGTTTAAATGAACCCTTTTGCAATGAAACAGAGAGGAAGGAGAGATAGACAGAGACACAGAGAGGTCCAGAGACAGAAGAGATAGAGATAGAGAGAGGGAGGAGGGAAGGAAGCAGAGCCAGAAAGAGACAGACAGAAGAGACAGACAAAGGAACAGAGACAGAGAAAGGGACAAAGAGAGGCAGGAGGAAAGGAAGGAGAGACGTTGAGAGAGACAGAAAGAGACTCGAGAGACAAAGAAAGACAGGAGAGGGAGGAGGAAAGGAAGGAGAGACAAAGAACAGATAGAGACAGAGACAGAGAAACACTGATTTCAAGTGTGGTTACCCACCTTCTCCTCTGGCAGACTGGCCGGCAGGTTCAGGTCTTTGACATTGGGGAACTCGGGCAGCAAAGTGCCCAGCTTAGACCGGGGGGAATACGCCACCGTCTGCTTGCTCACTTCTTTCTTCCCCGACTCACTGACCCAAGCAGCTCCTTTCTTTGAATACATCACGTCATAATACTGAGAGCTCTCTTTCACAGCGATGCCATAGTAATGATACCTGGGACAGAGAGGCAAAGACCTGAGTGTCCCATCATCAAACTGACTTGCCAGGAGAACTTAATCTCCTTGTGGGCAGGGACCATACAAGGAGTTTAATTGAGCACATAGTAGGCATTTTAAAAATACTTGCTAAGAACCAGAAGAACATTGTACACAGTATCATCAACATTGAGTGTTGATCTACTGTGATGGACTATATTCTTCTCACCAATGCAATGGCACAGAAGAGTTCCAGGGAACTCGTGATGGAAGAGGATCTCCAAATCCAAGAAAAAAAAAAAAGAACTGCGGAGTATAGATGCTGAATGAACCATACTATTTCTTTTGTTTTTAGTGCTGTTGTTTTTTTTCTATTCTGAGGTTTTTCATCATTGCTCTGATTTTTTCTCTTATAACAGGACTAATGCAGAAATAGGATTAACGTTATTATGTGTGTATATATATATATGTGTGTATAGATATATCTATATGTATATGTATATAGATATATAGATATAACCTATATCAGATTACCTGCTGTCTAGGGGAGGGGGGAGGGAGGGGAGGGAGGGAGAAAAATCTGAAATTGTAAAGCTTGTATAAACAAAAGTTGAGAACTATCTTTATATGTAACGGAAAAAAAAATACCTTGTATGTAAAAAAAAAATACTTGCTAAATTGCAATGAATTGAAAATGGTGCCGTGAAAAGAGGGTTGAATTTGGAGTGAGAGGGCCTGAGTTAGAATCCAGGTCTGTCCATGTGACCTTCAGCAAGTCACTTAATTCTCTGGGCCTCAGTTTCCTGATCTGTAACAGAAGGGGGTTAGGCTAGATGATCTCCTAGCCCCACTGTGAGCCCAGATGTAGGATCTCATAGAATGGAGCTTGGGACATTTAGGGTCTGCCCTGGCCACTTCCCATTGGTACCTGGCTAGCCAGATAGTCCAGATTTACAGCGGGACCTCCCTCCTGGCTACAAGGCATAGTCTGGGGGGCAATATGTGCCCTTCTCCAGGGGATTCGCAGGACCTTACATCTAAAGCTGCAGGAGCCTGTCTGGCCCAACCTCCCTGTCTTACCGATGAGGAAGGTCCCACAGGGAGCCAAGGTATGCTTTGGCTCCAGATCAATCATGGCTCTTTCCATTATGCAGGGACCCAAAAAAGTGCTGAGTCTGAGCCTGGCCCCTCTCGGTCCTTAGCCCCATGGTCCACAGCAAGGCAAGAAGCTTCCCTTCCCTGTCCTTCCCTCTCCTGAGGGGATGGAGCCTGGTGGTCTCTGGGATTCTTTCCAGGACTAACACTCCACCTTCTTCTCTTGGAAAATGCCTTGGGAGTTCAACGGGAGCCTGGGATCAGAGAGAGGTGGGCTCCAGATGAACCCTCCTCTCCGTACAAGGACTCGGGGAAACAGATTAAGGACTAACGGGCTTCTGCTTCTAATTGCAGCCGGACGAAGACCAGGTGGACCGAGGCAAATCTTCTCATGTTTCTTCAGGATCTGGTGAGTCAGACGTCGGCTTCTCTGCCAATGACCGCTTTGGAGACTTTGGCGCACAGGTCTCCTTGCCTCCAGCTGAATACTAACGGGCATAACATTAGCTGCTTTTACCTACAGGGGAGGAGGCTTTATAAAGTCATGCCCAGGGGGTCAGTCTGGGTTATGGAAAAGACTCAGACATTTAAGGGAAGATTGGAGGGGACCTGAGGGCAGGGGCTGTTCCACCGTTGTCTGGGTATCTCTGGCACATGGAGCTGGCCATCACGCAGCTGTCTGTGCACCTGGCTCAGTGCCTTCCACACAGCAGGCCTTTAGTATATAACCTTAGTGATCGACTGACTGATGGATTGAGAGCAGTCCTTTCCAAGCCAGAAATCAGGGTCTCAAGACCTCAGGCTCTGGTACAGTGACAGCTGAGAGACCAGAGGAGGCACGGAAAATGTTTTCAAGGCCTCGGCACGACCCCTGTCTGGTTCTTTGGTGGCCACTGCGGCTCAGGACCTCCTGAAGAGGCTCGCAGAACATCCACTACATGGAATTCTGCCCAACCGTGCAGACAAGAGGCAAGCAGTTTCATTGTCTGTGCGCCCAGCACCTAGGACAGTGCCTTATCCAGGTATGAACATACAGACACACGAAAGGTCGCCAGACCCCCTCAAGCCTTCCTTCTCTGCCACACAGAGGTCTCCTTCCTGATGGCAAAGCATGGGGGCCAGTTTAGAAACACCAGCTCACAAGGCTAGGCTCGTTTTGCTTTCAAAGGCTGGGCACGGGCCACCCCAGTGGGCAAGAGAGCCTGGTGCCCTCATTGGGATTTCTGGCAATAGCTGGTCCCTTGTCAGTGGCCCCTTTATTGATCAGGGTAACATCAAACCATGTATGACTCATCATTTGTATGCCACTGCTGTGAGTCAGAATCAGGGCCTGAGCTGACTTCATAACCCACAGATGTTCCATCGGCTGCTACTCTTACAGGAAGAGCCACATTCCCCCAGGCCCATGGAAACCACAGAGAAGCTCCACATACAAGGTGAGAGCACCCCCATCTGCAGGCTAGAGAAGAGATATCCCTTTCATGCCATGTCCAGCTCAGTGCCCTACACATGGTGGATACTTGCTAAGTGCCTGCTGATGGGCTGATTGAATTCCTGGTGGAATCCATCACCTCCCTCAAAGGGTTGATGCCGAGAGAATCTCCAGTGCTGATCACATAGGACTTTGAAAGCATCTCCAGCCCCTATGTCCAGCCCGTGGGCCAGAGAGCAGACTACCCTGACAGCAGGCAGAGGGCAACCCTAACAAATGTGCTCTGTGCCCCTGTGGAGGGGCTCCCTGCACACCAGCCCAGCCCCGCTGCTACACTCTGGAGCAGCTAGGGACAGCCTCCTGGATGTGTCCAATGCAGGGATGCTGGGGTTCTAGGCTTGAAGACAATTCCTAGGAGAGCTCCAAATGGTAAATCCCAAGAACCTGATTACCTGCATGGCCTTGGGCAAACTACTCTGCTTTCTGGGGCCTCAGTTTTCTCATCTGTAAGATGGGGGGCTAGTCTGGATGACTTCTGGGGCCCATTCTAGTTCTAGATCTGTGATTCTATGACTCGGGCTTGAGCCTTGGCTCTGCCCGCTTGTTAGTTATGTAACCTTGGATAAGTCACCTCTCGGGGCTGGATGGGGCGGCCTCGTTTGGTTTCCTATGACGTATTTTGAAGGTTGATGGGATGAATGGCCAGCCTCCTGGGGCCTTCTTGGTGTTTTTCTAGTCCTGGGCTGGGAAGTAGCTGCAGCACGAAGGAGAGAGGTCTGGTTTGGGATCCAGGAAGACCTGGGTTCCAGTCTTCCCTATGACACACACTGGCTGGGCAACTCTGGTGAGTCACTCAATGTCTCACTGGCCCAGGCAACTTTTGGACGATTTTCAGAAAGGGGGCTGACCCGAGTTGACAAAGAGACCCCCCCACCCCCATTAAGGAGTTCTCTACAGGAACAAAACGTGGGCCTGGGCCTTCTGTCAAGGGCCCAGCATGGTGTCATAGTCACAGCAAGTAAGTGAGGACCGCCTGTTAGAGTGAGGAACATGGGCTACTCACTTTGACTGTCCTCGCGTGCCGAGTCTTCTTGTGGTTAACTGCGGGAACTGCTGTCTTATGATCTGAAAACAGACATCAATCGGTCACCCGTTAGGAAATGTGTGTACATGTATGTGTATGCATGTATACATATACACAACACTTATGAATGTATGCATATATGTGTATATATTAAATATTTCTACACACATCTATACATACCTATATTGCTTTGTGTATATATGTGCATATACACACATTTGTGCTTATGTGTATATTGTATATGCATGCACACATATATTAATACCTATATTGCTTTGTGTATGTGTGTGCATATATACACGTGTGGTTTTGTGTAAGTTATGTGCATACATCCATATTTGTCTATTTAAGCACACATGTATGCACAAGTGTGCACCTATGTGTGTGCTTACATACACACACAAACACACACACACTCTGTACACATATTACACCCAGTGCCCTTGGAAGCTAAGACAAGGGTTCTCAGATTTTCTGGCCTTAAGATGTGGTTAGAGTCTAAAAATGATTGTGGACCCACCTCCTGAAGAGCTTTTGCTTGGGTGGGTTATAACTACCAATATTTACTATATTGGACATTAAAACATCTTGTGACTTTTGTGCAAACAGTTTTGACGCTGTGGATCACACTTTGGGAAGGGTGCCCCAGAGCAGGCGAGCCAACAGAGGACCTTTGCTCCCTGGGAGCTGCCTAGGCCATTGAATTCATGGGTCTTGGGCAAAGAAGGAGGAGAGAGGCAGAGGGGACTTGTCCAGAACTATGACGAAAGGATGGATGTCAGGGGAAGAGCCTGGGGATGAAAAGACCTGCCGGGAGGCTCCAGCCAAAGTTTAGTAAGAAGGGCTTTCAGTTGGGAGGTGGTGGTGGGAAAAGAGAGGGGGGAACATGGGAAGGAATGTAGCCCCTTGGTGGACTCTGCCCAGAAAGCTGCTGCTTCCCTGAGATGCCAGTATCTATTTTCTCCAAGGGTAGCTGCGGAAAGAGACCAGGGAAGATAAAGGGAGGCAGATGTGGCGTGTGAGGTGGCAAAGAAGTGTCAGCCATGGGTAGCACATGAGAGATGTGTTTTTCTTAGCTGGTCTCCCTGTCGAAGGAAGTCAGCCAATCAAAGCCATTTTAAAGTCTCCCCTCCTCAGTTTACCTCATCCATAAAATGAGAGATGTGAAATGGAAGCTCTCTAAGGTCACAGACCCCTCTCAATCCCGTGACCCTCTGCTCTGCCCAATGTCCCATGGCCAGTAAGTGTCAAAGCCAGGATGGGCACCTGAGGAGTGGCCCAAGGAAAGGATAGTAGCAGAAATTCATCTGGGGAAAGAGAAGGGAAGCAGGAGGTGTCCCAGCGAACAGAGAAGGTGAAGTACCAGCAGGAGGCAGACCCTTGGGGAAGTTGGCTGCAAACCTGAGGACTCCCAACTGGGTCCTAGATTTTTGACTTCTAAGTTTAGCTCCCAGGGTGCGAGACAGCAGGTGGCCATGGCGGGGATGAAGGTGATGGTCCCGGATCCTCCGATTCTTGGTTGTTTTTTCCTCCTTGGATAGTGATGTTGCAACAAGTGGCCAGATCAGATCGCAAGTCACAGGATTGAGAGGGGTCTAGGACCTTGGAGAGCTTCCATTTCGCACCTCTTATTTTATGGATGAGGTAAACGGAGGACGGGAGACTTTAAGTGACTTGCCCCCAAACCCACAGGGGTAGTAATTAGTAATATTAAGTAGTAATATTAAGCACTATTAATATTATTAATTAACAGAAACACTATTAATCCGTAATGTTAATAATGTTACATCCTAGTAATTAGTAATAAGTAATTGATCATTAATAATATTTATTAGTAATATTACTATTACGAGCAGGCATTTGATCCCAGATCTTTGGCTTTCACTACCAGCTTTCTTCCCACTCCCCTATGTTGCACCTGACCTTTCTGAGCCTCAGTTTCCTCATCTAGAAAACAGAGATAATAATTTAGCAGATATAATAATAGATTTAACAGAGAATTAGACTGAGAAGCCTTGGGTGCTTCTGACCAACCAGAAATTGTCACTTTGGACTTTGCAGTACTTGCAGCCTTCATCACGGAGAAAATCAGTCCTAGCAATACCCACTTTAAGGGAAGTGCTGGGAAATATTTTATAACCTGCTCTCCAGGACAAAAAATGTACATGACATACACTTTGAAGCTGAATCTTCATCATCAACATTTTCTCCCTCACTTTCTTAAGTCTATACAGTCAAGGAAGCAACAAACTAAACCTTGATTTTCAGTATCTGCCAATTTCTGAAGTTCCCGCTGAACATTTAACAAGCAGCTCGTAGGAGTTAGTTCAAGCTGGTCCCAGCACACCCCTGCATTTGTGCTGTCCTTTCCATCTTCCAGTGTATTTAAAATATCAGTAAGAGCTATGAGATCACTTAGCTAACAGCTCAGACTGGGAGAAATCAACCCAAATGTTCCCCTAAAGTGGACGATTAACCTACTGTGGTATCTTCCTTGGAAAATCGTTTAGCATGAGAAAGTACCTCATTTATTACATGCCTTCATTATTGTTGGTCAATTCGACTGAATCGCTTTTTTTCTCTTTATTTTTTATTCTCTTATAAGGGATGGCTTTCTGGGTGGGGTCCACAGAAGGAGACATTTGGAAATGAAGGTGAGGTAAAGATCAAAGATAATAATTACAATTTTTTAAAAAAGAAAATCATTTTGGGGCAAGATCATTTTGAGAGGCAAAGTCAGGTTGGCTACAGTTGGGGAGGGGAAGTTTGTGATCCCCTCAGGGTGGGTTGCCCACAGCCTCTAGATAGGGGTCAGTATCTAAGGAGGTGGAGGGCTCCCTCATCCCCTCCCTCTAGTAAAGTCAACAGCACACACTTGACAAAAGGGGAAGGAGGTATAACAGGGAGGGAATTCCTGCACCTCTGAGGTTATTTATTATTTCTTTTATTTCATAGGCTATATTTATTTTTTATTATTGCTGGTAAAGATGTGTGTGGCATAGGGCAGCTAGGTGGAGTAGTGGATAAAGCACCAGCCCTGGATTCAGGAGGACCTGAGTTCAAATCCTACCTAAGACACTTGCCACTTACTTTAACCCTCATTGCCTAACCAAAAGAAAAGAAAAAAAAAAAAGGATGTATGTGGCAAAGAATCTCCATCTCCTGTTCATCATGACCCTGGACTATGTCCCTGGGAGCTCTTTGGGCTCAGATTGGTGGCCCTATCTCACCCCATTTCTCTGGCTCTCCTTTATATACCTTCTTCCTTCCATGAGAATGTAAACTCCCTGAGGTCAGGGTCTGTCTTGTTTACTCTTCATTGTATTCTAAGAGTTTAAGACTGCCTGGTACCTAGTCAGTACTTAATAAATGCTCTTTTTATAATTTGAGAATATACCTTCTTCATTCAAAGGGAGGAGAAAGAGAAGGGAAGAAGCATTTATTTAGTGCCTACAGTGTACACTTGGATCACCAAAGGGCAATGAAGAGCGCCACAGTGGTGTGAGTGCGCTGCAGAATATCACCCACAGTCCTTTATCAGCAAGAATTATCAATAAGTTATTGCCTAGGACATATGGGACTGGAAAAGTGGCTGAGCCAAGAGCAAGGAATGAGATTACTACGCATTGAGAATCGCTAGGTGGTGACATGGATATAAAGCACTGTGCCTGGAGTTAGGAAGACCTGAGTTCAAATCTGGCCTCAGACACTTATTAGCCGTGTAACCCTGGGCAAGTCACTTAACCCTGTTTGCCTCAGTTTCCTTGTCTGTCAAAATAGCTGGAGAAGGAAATGGCAAACCACTGCAGGATCTCTGCCAAGAAAACATCAAACAGGGTCACAAAGGGTCAGAAACAACTGAGCAACAACAACAAATCCATTGAGCGAGGGTCTCCAGGGCACTGGGCCAGTCCTCTTTGGAAGATTATGGGAAGCCTTGGACAAGAATAAACACAGGATGAGGCTGAGGACAGGTTGGGATCTGTACTCTGGGAGGGAGGGAGTCCCCAACAGATGAGCTCAGAGATTCAAGAAAGTATGGAAGCCCATGACCTTGGAAAACCACTTCATCTCCACAGGACTTAACTTTTTCATCTGTAGAATGAAGGAATTGAATTAGATGATCTTTAAGTACCTTCCAGCTCTGGATTTACAATCTCCATTAAAGTCCCTTTGAGCTCAAAATCTATTACCCTGTGAGTTTATGAGTTATCCCATAATCTCCAAGAACAATATAGCCATGTGTTAGCCTAGGGCAAGTCAGTTTCCTTCCTTATGCCTCAGTTCCCTCATCTGTAAAATGAAGGGGTTGGATGAGTGTCCATGTCTAAGTCTATGGTCCTGTGATCCATGATTCTAATAAGAGATGAAATGCTGAATGGACAGGGTCCAGATTAATGTACATGGAAATAAATTAATCTAACGCAATATACACAGAGACACCACCACCAATAATAATGGCCTCTGAGGCCATGAGGGATATTAAGACACGCATAAAGGCTGTGGGATAACTCAGAGGCTCATAGATTTTGCACTGAGATCATAAATCTAGACCGGGAAGGGACCCCAGACATCATCTATTGAATAAATCCACAGGATGGGGCTCTTTGAGTCAATTTATGGCACCCTCCTTTCCAGAACACTTGTACCTTGGCTTTAGGAGAAATGCCAAGTCCTGGATTTGGAGTCAGAGGTTTGGGGTTCGAATCCTGCCCCTGAAATTTCCTAGCTGTGTGATTTGTGCCAAGTCACTGCCCCAATTTGGGCCACAAGTTCCTCATCCATAAAATGAGGGGGTTGGAATAATCTCTGAGGTCCCCTTCAACTGTAGACTTAACGATTTAATGGGATTTGTGCCCATCAAGGGGGGAAAAAAAACTACAGAAGGCAGCTAATTTTAAATAATCATTCCAAAGTCAGGAAGTTTGTCTTTTACAGCTGGGGAAGGAAAGAAAAGTCTATCCACATCAAATTCTGTCCCAGTTAAGGTCAAGACTTTTCCACCAAGAGCAAAAGAGAGAGTTGTATCCCGGTTAGCACCTCCTCCTTCAAGTGATTCCCAAACAAAAAGGGGGGGGAGGAGGAATGGAAAACGGAATCTATTTCCTATTTAACTCTTCATAAGTGCTCCTCTTAGCTCTACAAACCAGAAATACTTCCCCGGCCTCCTCTCCCAGCTCCCAAACTTTCCTGTGGTTCCGAAAGCCCATGGGGTGTGGTTTTGGACTCTCAAACCCAGTGGTGTCAGCCTCGAAGCTCGGGCCAAACTCAGCCAACAACTCAGAGCCTTTGTGGGGCTGTGAGAGCCCAGCCTGGCTGTTTGATAAATGAGCAGACAGCCAGGCAGCTCCCCCTTTCTTGTTTTGTGTGGGCTCAATGGAGCCTGTCTAAAGAACACCACATGCTGTCCCAGCAACTGATCTAACATTCCCCAACATCTCAGCCTTCCAAATTCCCTTTAATTACGCGGTAATCCCACCCCTCTCCCTTTCAGCCTCCAGTGACGGGGCCAGGGGCTCCACAGGGCTGTGGGAAAAACAGGGCCTCGAGGAAGATCTGCGAGCCCAGGGTATTGGAAGGGAGCTTTTCTGAGCTGGGGCAGGAAGGAGGGGGGCAGGGAGGGAGGGGCTCTTATTCCTGTTCTGCCATCCCAGACTCAGCTGGGTTGGCTGCTGTCTTCTCTGAGTCCAGGAAAATCGGTCCAGAAGGAGACCAGTTGCAAAGTGATCCTTGTGATTTCTTCCCACAACAAGCACATTAATATAATTCACATGAGCTTTGTCCCTGGAGGTTGTCCCCTTAGGAGGCTGTGCCCCTTCCTCCAAACATTTCCAGAGCATCCTCTGTAGCTCTTTTATACACCACACAAGGAAGCCAGTCTCCTTAGGCTGGACCTCTGTGAGAGCAGAGGCCATTTTGTTTCTTTCTTTGTGTCTTCCCCATCCAGAATCCTCTCTGGCACACAGTAGGGACTTAATAAATGCTCACTGAGACTCCACTCTCCTTTGCACACTTATCCATATACTTGTTTCTATCTGTAGGTTTCCCTATAGATTGTAAGCTCCTTGAGGGAAGAGACATTTTGGGTTTGAATTGGGGGGGGGGTATTTTTTGAGTCCCAAGGCTTGGAGGAGGATGAGATTTCCCAAGGTCGAAGTTCCTGTGAGTGGCTGATGGAAGCATCCAAAGAAGTCTGAAAGTCCTGGAAATGAAGACACAGCTGTTCCCAGAACTGCCCTCCAAGGCCAAGCAGAATGAGTCAAACCCCCTTCTCTGATATGTGTAAGGTCACCCTCCCCAGTGGGACCCCCAGCTTAATCATCAAAATCATTCACTTTATTTGCTTCTTCTGTGTGACTTTTGGCCATCCCTCCCCACCTCCCCCCCCACAAAAAAAAACCCAATTTAGGGCAAATTGTTGCCACCATTGAGGAGATTAAAAGTAAAACATCAAAAAAATTTCAAAAAAATAAACAATTAATAAAGAAAACATCCCTCACTTTGAAGATAGTTCCTATAAAGGATCTTGGGCCTGTGGCTGAAAGGGACCTCAGAGCCTATCTATCTGGACGCTTCATTTACAGATGAGGAAACCGAGGCCCAGAGAGGGAAGAATATACCCAAGACCCCAGGCGTAGCCAAGCTGAGTCCTCAGACCCCAAGCTCAGAGTTCTCCCCCTTACACCAAGCGGAGTGTCCATTATTCTGACAGAGTCAGTCATTGGTGAGAGTGTCCACGTCCAGCAGGACTCCCGTGGAGAGGACCACGCCCATTTGGAAATGGCCTTTGAATTATTGTTTAAAAAGTCCTGTCCCATCACTTGGGGAGCGGGGAACCTCTGCATCTTAAGGTATCTCTTAGGGAGGGAACACAAGGTATGGGTCCAAGGGCATGAGAACCTCTCTGTGGCCATTACCTCTGATGTGTGTGGGCTGGGGGGGGGCGAGCAGTGATCTAGGTTCGAAAGTGACCTGGGCTTTCCAAGGCAGGGCTGCATGTGCTCTGGGGCAGACCCACCATCCTGGGAAGCTCTTGCCTATTGCCCCAAGATGGCCCCAGAGATGCCACCTGGGCAGTCAGGGTGGGGCTCACCACCAGAAAATGTCACAGAGGGATGGATTTTTTTTCCCCACAGTATCTCATAAAGACTTGGACTAAGGTAGAGAGGCAAAGACCAATGTAGTGGTAGACACCTGCTCCACTGAGATAGATGCCCATTGCTAGAATGGAGGTACAGCAGCAGGGGAAAGGGTAAGATTTGTACCCCAAAGACCTAGTTTGTAATCCTGACTCTGCTTCCTTCCTTCCTTCCTCCTCCTTCCTTCCTTCCGTCCTTCCTTCCTTCCTTCCTTCCGTCTTCCTGCCGTCCTTCCTCCTTCCTTCCTCCCCGCCTCCTCCCTCCCTCCTTCCTTCCTTTCTTTGTTCTTTTTTTGCAAGGCAATGGAGGTGAAGTGACTTGCCCAGGCACTCAGCTATAATGTCATGGGGTTTGAGGCGGGGATTGTGATCTCATGTCCTCCGTATCCATGCTGGTGCTTTATCCACTGAGCCACCTAGTTGCCCCCTGCTGCTTATTTTTTGGTGACCTCAGGTAAGGAATCTTTTTTTTTTTTAATTCTATTTTATCATCAATTTGCAGAACCACAACCTGCATTTCTATAATTCCTTGAGTAATCTCTGTAAGCCTCAGTTTCTTCATCTGTAAAATGAGAGGCTTGGATTGGAAGATCTCTGAGATCCCATCCTATGATCTTAGGATCTCTCTGTGCCTCAGTTTCCCCATGTGTAAAATGAGGTGGACTAAATGACCTCCAAGTTTCTAGCTCTATTTTTATGATTCTAAGTAGGAATAAGAAAGGAAGAATAGGTGGCACAGTGGATAGAGTATCGTCCCTGGAGTCAGGAGGGCCTGAGTTCCAATCCAGCTTCAGACACTTAACACTTACTAGCTGTGTGACCCTGGGCAAGTCACTTAACCCCAATTGCCTCACTAAAAAAAAAAAAAAAAGGAAGGAAGAATAATTACAGCCTAGAACTGGGCTCTTTACAAGCCACATTCTAAGGGGGTTTGGAGAGTTTTTTAAAAAAAATACACATCACAAAACATAGTGTGTTTTTTTTTTCCTTTTTACAAATGATTAGAACAACAGCAAGACAGAGGACGACAATGAGGCGTTTACACTTTAGAGTCCAAACATTGAACAAATCTCATATACCAGACTTATCATGTTCCTTCTGGCACTGTCCCCAGGTCTGGCCTTTCGACGAGAGAAACAAAGCAATGAAATCTGGTGCCACCTGGAGCTAAGCCAAGTCCATCTCGGGCCATGCATGCATCGTGCTTATCAAATCCACAGATGACAGAAAGCAGGGAGAGATAGCGAAGGCCCCGGATGACGGAGTCGGGACTCCAGAAAAGACTGCGGCAGGTTGGGGTGCCGGACCCACACGAGTGAGAGGAAATGAAGGGGGACAAAGCGGAAGGTTCAAGAAATCAGCCTGGAATGGATGACAGACTCAAGGCAAGTCCCCAGTGGGGCACGGCAGCTGTGAGAACTGAATCTGTTATAGGATGGAGAGAAGGCAGAATGTCCAAGATGGGGGAAGTTATGGTCCCCCCTGTATCCCACCCAGTCAAGCCACATCTGGAGCATTTGGGGAAGAGGGCAGCTAGCATGAAGACCCTTGACACTGGCAAGGGTAGACAGGTAGAAGGAAATGAAAAAGTACAGACTGGAGGAGAGAAGATCTCAAAGGGGCACAATAGTTATCATCCAGATGTGAAAGGTTGTGTGTAGAACCTAGGTAGCAAAGTAGATAGCCCACCGGGCCTGGAGTCAGGAAGACCTGAGTTCAAATCCAACCTCAGATACTTCCTAGCTATCTGACCCTGGGCAAGTCACTTCACCCGGTTTGCCCAAGTTTCTTTGTCTGTAAAATGAGGTGGAGAAGGAAATGCAAACCCTGCCAGTATCTTTGCCAGGAAAACCACAACTTGAACAACAACAACAAAGTACAGAAGAGAGTAATTAGACTCATCCGGGTGGCCCCAGGGGGCAGAACCAGGAACAGTGAGCAGAAATTGTAAAGAGGCAGAAGTAGACAAGATGTCAGGATCTTAATAGTCAGAACTGTCCCAGGGTGGAATGAACTGCCCAGGAAGTCTGGGGCTGCCTGCAGGCAGATGCCCCGGGATCACCCCCATCCATGTGTGCCCAGGCATCGGGGGAGGGGGAAGTTTACCCAGTGGGAGGCAGTGCCATGATCAGAGCTTCCCTTTGGTAGCCTTTCTGGCTATCCCTGGCTAGAAGAGATAGCCTTTTCTCCATCTCAAAACCATCTTTTAGGAAAGAAGCTGGCCTGTGGTCCTGGCTCTGCCACTGACCAGCTGTGTGGACACTGGTCAATTCCCTCTCCTCTCCTCATCTGTAAAATGAAGGAGTTAGGCCAGAAGATCCCCCAAACCCTGAAACAAGTATTATTCCTATTTTACAAATGAAGAAACGGAGGCTGAGAGAGTTGAAATGACTTGGGTACGGTCACCTTGTACACCCTGGCCACCCCGCCTCCCTATCTGTTGTCTCCTTTCTTAGGGCATCTTGGGAGACAGGGCTTATCTCTGATTTTATTCTTGTATCCCTGGCATTTAGCTGACAGTAAGTGCCTGATGGCTGATTTTTAATATTTTATTCATGTCCCCCCCCATTCTAAGTCCCCCTCCTCATACACACACACAATGCCATGCTGCCTTTCATTTAAGATTGCTGTGATCTTCCACAGGTCTAGATGGGGCATCCTGGGAGCTTCGTTTGGGCATCACCTCAATAACAAACCGCTTCTACTTGAGTTTGCTACGAAAGCCATTTCTGCTGTTGTACCAAAACACAAAGCGGAACCTTGAGCTGGAGATGTAAGATTCTCGGTCAGAATTGTTTTTTCTTCCCTTTACTAAGGTGCAAAGATTCATCTGAATCACCCGACCATCCGGAAGATTCCAGGGAACTGCCTTTTAGGATGAACTCCTATCGAGTTCTCAGAGTCACACACGAGTCTCTTCTGTCAAGTAGGAAGCATGGGCTTTGGCAGGATGCCGAGAACATGAGGCTGCGCAGATGTGCCTGAACAAACCTGGATTCCCAAAGCACAGATATCATGGTTACTCACCAGCTTAAGAAAGTCCAGTGGCTCCCTCCCTCTAGTCTCAAGGATCAAATACAGGCACCTCTCTGGGGCATTTAAAGCCCTTTAAAACCTGGACTTGGGAGTGGGGAATGCATGAGTTCAAATCCTGTGCCAGAAACTAGCTGCGTGGGCCTGTAAAAGTTACCTCAGTTTCCTCATCTGTAAAAGGACAGGGTTGGCAATGGCAGCTACGTTCCCCTCCTGCTCTAGACCAAGGATCCTTGGGGTGTCACAGGTCCACCATTAGCAGGCCAAGCCTGGGCTTTAGAGTTACTTTTCCAGTCCAAGTAAAGAGTTTAGACTAAGGTCTCTATATATCTCTATATCTCTTGCCTGATGGAGCCAGGATCAAATAGCCACAAGAAAAAAAAAACCAAAAAAACAAAGTGATGACAGCCAGCATTTAGACAGCAACTGAAAGTTTGCAAAGACCTTTGGTACAATAACCCCGTGATGTAGGTGCTATGATCACCCCCATTTTACAGGTGAAGAAATCGAGGCTGAAAACGATTAAGTGAAGGAGGAGGATGTCTCTATAAGAACAGCTGGCCAGACCCAGGAGTCTAGAACATTCCTTTGTGGCCCGTGACTTCAGCCTCTATCATAGACTGAGAGCTGGAAGGGCCCTCTGAGGCCGCCTTTTCTAACCCCCACGTTTTACAGAGGCCCAAAGAACAACAAATGACAGGGAGTAGAGCAGGATTTGAACCCAGGCCTCTGCCTCCAAACCCAGCATTCTCTAGCACAAATTCTGTTTTACTAAACAATTCTTGACCCTATTAACAGTCACTGAGTGACCACCACTCCTTCTTGAACAGCTGCATCAAAAGTGGAAGTCAGTCAGATGTCCTTTATCAAACTGGAAAGCCCAGTCCTAAGGTTCAGACTTCTCTGCTGTTGTGGTGGCAGCCAGGTGGTGTCAGAATGAATAGAGCCTAGCCTGGGCTTAGGAAGACCTCAGTTCAAATTTAGCCCAAGAGACTTATTCATTCATTCATTCATTCATTCATTCATTCATTCATTTATTTATTTATTAGTGAGGCAATTGGGGTTAAATGACTTGCCCAGGGTCACACAGCTAGTAAGTGTTAAGTGTCTGAGGCAGGATTTGAACTCAGGTACTCCTGACTCCAGGGCCGGTGCTCTATCCACTGTACCACCTAGCTGCTCCCCAAGATATTTATTAATCACTGTTTGTATGGAGTGAAGTAGAGGGGAGAATGGCAGCTAGATAGTGCTGAGAATAAAATGTTGGGCCTGGAGCCAAGGAGACCTGAGTTAAAATTCAACCAAAGGCTTTTAATAACTATGTGACCCTGGACAAATCACTTCATTTCTATTTGCCTCATATATAAAATGGGGATAATAATAGTTCCTACTTCTTAAGAGTTGTTATGAGGATCAAGAGAGATTATACATAAAATATATAATAAATATTGTATCACATATAGTAATATAATGCAATAGCATTTCTATAGTTAATACTTCATATGTATATAGTAATATATTTATATATGTCTAATAATATATATTTTTATATATACATGTAAAATGTTAACTATTATTTAGCATCAAGGATGCTCCTAGGTTGGGAAGGACAGACATACCCTCAATAGAAATAGGGGGGCTCTAGATGGCCAGTGCCCTGGAGTCAGATACCTGGTTCATATCCTGCCTCAGACACTTAACACTTACTACTGTGTGACCCTGGGCATGTCACTTAAAACCCATTTGCCTCACCAAAAAAAAAAAAAAAAAAGAAAATAAGGAAGTTACATGATGGATAGAATATTTTGTGCGATGATAATATCCCAGAAAGTCACTGTCCACTCATTTCTTCCCATCAATGACCTCCCAAGTTCACTGTAAAGAACTCTCACCAGTCCAGTTTCTTTTTCCTCTAAAACTTAAGAAAAAGGCACACCAGAGTTAAAAGTTCACAGATGAATCATCAAGCCTCAAAGATCTCTCATAGGGGGTCTGTCCATCATGATTGCAGTAGGGTTTCCCAGAACAACTGAACCCTTTCTCTAAGGAATGACAGCTGCAGTGACTGAACAGCCCCCTAGAAGGGCAATTGGCGGCAGTGTGGGATCAACAGGGCGCACGTGGATACTCTCTGTCAGCACCTTCGGTATTCTGCTCTTGGAAACCTAGCCCAGATGTTGCCAGGGCAGCCTGGAGTACTGGCAAAGACTCTGCGATCTCTCATTTGTTGAAGCAGCTGGGGGCTATGAAAGGGCACTGGGACAGGTCTCGGATGCTTCTCCACTTCACTGTTGCAAATGAAGCAGCTCTGGGTGGTAGATGGAGTGCTGACCTTGAAGTTGAGAAGACCCCCTTGACCCAGCAATACCACTACTAGGTCTAGATCCCAAAGAGATCATAGAAGAGGGAAAAGGACCTACATATACAAAAATATTTATAGCCGTTCTTTTTGTGGTGGCAAAGAATTGGAAATTCAGGGCATGCCCATCAAGTGAGGTATGGCTGAACAAGTTGTGGTCTATGAATGTCATGGAATACTATTCTGCTGTAAGAAATGATGAGCGGGCGGATGTCAGAGAAACCTGGAAAGACTTACATGAACTGATGCTGAGTGAAGTGAGCAGAACCAGGAGAACACTGTACATAGTATCGATAATGCTGTATGATGAGCAACTGTGATGGACAGCTCTTCTCAGCAATACAATGATCCACATGTGAAGGAAATGACAAACAACTCCAGTGTCTTTGCCAAGAAAACCCCAAATGGGGTCACAGAGAGTTAGAAACAACTGAAATGGCTAAACAATAACATAAGTAGGATTTAGAGTCAGAGGACCCGGGTTCAAATCCAGCCTTGGGCAAGTCCCTTTATATCCCTGGGCCTCAGTTTGCTTATCTGTAAATAAGGGATTTGAACCATCAAGGCCCATAAGGTCCTTCCAGCTTAGGATTCTCTATTGGAATAGTGTCACGGTATTTCTCCCACTGATTCTCTCCTGATACCTCTCCATGAATGGGGGGGGGGACCCTGAATTATTATAGAAGAAGAGCTGAAGCTCCATAAGGTTCCCCCCACCTAGAAGGGCTTCAGCCCAGTGATGGACCCTGTGTCCTGGGACCAGCCTAGCTAAGTTCAAGGAGGCCAACATACCAACATCTTCCTAAGCCATCCAAGGCCTGTGACCTACACTGATAGGGAGATTCCTATACATGTGGAAGGAACTGGAAGCCTTGAAGTACCTAGATGCTTCCCCATCACACCGGTGAATGAGGCTTTTAAAGCACACAGTGGGGTTCCCTTGTAACCCTGTCTATGTTATTCTGTTCATTAAAAACAGGATTGAGAGAAGGGGTCCCCAGGCTTCCCCAGATTGCCTGCCAAAGAGCTCCAGTCCTCTAGGACACACACACAAAGCTGAAGAGCCCCTGCTCTAAAGGAGCATGCCAATCGTCTCTCTCAGGCTGTCCACCAGAACACTCGCTAAGAACATCTGTCTCTGAAAGAAAGGACAATTGCTCCACTAATATTGACCAGCCAGAAATCAGGCTTCTAGCCCATTATAAATGGTATCTGGAAGCCTCAGCTCTGATGCCTAAGTCTAGGGGAGGGATAAGAGGCAGACAGCATTTTGGGCAGGGGAGGCAATCAGGGTTAAGTGCCCAGTGTCACCCAGTTAAGTATCAGGTCAGATTTGAACTCAGATCCTCCTGACTCCAGGGCCAGTGTTCTATCCACTGCAACACCTAGCTGCCTCTGAGATAGCATTCTTCTATTTGGGCTGATGGCTGCAGGTGTTGGAATACCACAGTGTCTGAAGGATGTAGGTTGAGGATCATTCGCTGGGCAATGGACAGGAGTGTGGTGGGGATGGTCAGGATTTGATGTATTGCAAACAAGCAATCATGAAAATAGAATAATACCAAAAAGATTCTTCAGAGAAAGATAGAAACCAGAAGTAAATGATGTGCTAGTCAATAGAAAGCAATGGACAACAGACAAGACAGCCGCTGTACCATCTACAGCATGAAAGGTAAGAGACGGTGAAAAGGCACCCAGGCCAGGATAGACCCAGGAGAAGTTAGTGGAGGACTTGGGCAAGTCGCATAGATGGGTATGGTGGGCTGCATTATTGGTGCAAATTCCCAAACTGATGAGAGCCATTGGGAAGACTGAGTAATGACCTCTAAAGACTCGGAGCTATTAAACCAACCAGCTTCCATATGTATGCATTGGTGTATCATGTATATATACGTGTACATGTGCACATACATACATGTATATGCATACAGATTATATGTATATTAGTCACCTGATATTAACCTTCAATACCCACCATTAGCCTCTGGTAGTGTGAAAAGTTACCTTCACACACACACACACACACACACACACCAGAAGCTGTTGGGTTTGGGGACTCACCTTTCCGAAGCTGGCAGCATTAACAGGTTGTGTGTCATTTTTCTCACAGAAATCCAAGTAGTGCATGTAGAGAGCGCTCCTAGGAATGCAGACTCCTTCTGCAATCTCATAATTCTCCTCCAGCCTGGAGAGACAATGACAAACCGACCCATTAAGTATCAACAGATTGGCTCCTATTTATTGACCATCTATCGATCTAGAACAGAGGAAAGAGCTCTGACTCAAGTCAGACAACCTAGGTTTAAATCCCATCTCTGATACATATTACCTCTGTGGCCTTGAGCAGGTCATTTTCCCTACTTGGCAAAATGAAGGGATTAAACTAGATGACCTTAGACTTCCTCTCCAGCTCTAAATAATCTCTAGAAAGATACACAAGAATTGGACAAGATGAGATGTTGTAGAGGGGAATCCATTGAAATATCACAGATTTGAGCACTAGAGTCCTCAGAAGTGTTCTAGTCCTACCCCTTCTGTTTCCTTTTGATCCCTATAGGCTAAGTGTGATGGTCCTGGCAGAGGTATGCAGTGTGCTATGGGGTGGCAGGGACTGAGGCAGGCATTGAGGAGTGCTTGCATTAGCATGGTAGTAGGGAAAACAAGAAGCAAGGGGAATCTGAAAGATTATGAAGCAATGGGGGCAAGATTTGATATAAGGGATAAAGATAGGTTGAATCAAAGGTGACACTGACATTTCAAATACTTATTTGGACAACTGGATAGAGGTTTAAAAAGCACCAGTCTTGACAAGGTCCCTCTGCATTCCCACATCACCCCCACCCCATGTCCTCAAGGACTTTTTGTGTCCCCTGTTGCCTCTGAGATAAAAGACAAACTTTCCAGCTTTGGCATCTAATATCCTATACCATCTGGCCCCAGCCTACCCTTCCAGACTTGTTGAGTATTGCTGACACACTAGCCTATTTGCTGTCCCTTTTCACTTGATAGGTCATGTATGCCCCATTTCTTTTGCATAAACTTCTGCCCAGCCCTAAAAATCACTCCTCCTCACCTTGTAAAACAGCACATAGTCCTTTAAGTCTTAATTCATGTTTCTATCTCTCTGAGAGATTTTTTGGCTCCTCAGGTTGTATATGCTTGTCTCTTCCTTTCTTCTTCTTTCTTTCTTTTTTCTTTTTCTTTTTTTGGTGAGGTAATTGGGGTTAAGTGACTTGCCCAGAGTCACACAGCTAGGAAGTCATCAAGTGTCTGAGGCTGGATTTGAACTCAGGTCCTCCTGACTCCAGGTCCGGTGCTCTATCCACTGCGCCACCTAGCTGCCCCATGCTTGTCTCTTTATATCTTATATTTTCCCCCAGTAAACCCCTTGGGGGCAGAGAAATGTCTTGTTTTGGTTTTGTCTCTATGTCTTCAGTGTCTAGAACAATGTCTAGTACTTAATCGATGCCTGTTGAATTAATAAATGAATGAATTTATGACCTGGATAGAAAGTAAAGTCCTTGAAGGTAGGAATTGTTGGGGTCTTGTCTTTGTACCCCCAGTGCACAGCATAGTGCGCAGCACATAGTAGGTGCCTAATATATTTTTGTTGAATGGAGCCTTTCCAATAGTGTTATAATAATTTTGTCTTGGAATCACAGTACTTTGCACAGGATAGGAACTTAGGTGATGCTTGGATTGGAATTAAATTTCAATTGACTTTTCTTTGTTTTTTCTTTTTGGTTTTTTTTTTTTTTTTTGGCAGGGCAATGAGGGTTAACTGACTTGCCCAAGGTCACACAGCTAATAAGTGTCAGTGTCTAAGGCCGAACTTGGATTTGGGTCCTCCTGAATCCAAGGCTGGTGCTTTATCCACTGCACCACCTAGCTGCCCCTCAATTGACTTTTCAACCCAACTGTACCATTTGGTTTCATGCTTACCTGTCTAGTATGCTTGAATATACAATTTGGGGGCTAAAGCGGTTTGTTAGGGACAGAATGCACGAGTATGATTTTATCCTTCCTTTACGTATTGAGTTCAGGATCATTCTCTACAATGTACTGGGATAGAAAATCCATATGCACACACAATTTAAAATATTAATTTATCTATATAACTAGGGGAAGTTAGGCTGACATTAGTGAGCATCTGCTATGTCAAAGCATGGTGCTGGGCACTATGGAAGAGTCAGAGCTGAATAGCATACAGTCCCTATATTTCCACAAGGAGTTTACAATCCATAATCGCGCTATTCCTATAGCTCGTTTAGTTACTAAGCACTTTCCCCAAAATGAATCTACAAAAGAGGCAGTAGACAAGTATTATTATGCTTATTCCAACAGGGGTAATTAAGGCTGGAAGGGGTTAAGTGACTTAGTCCAGAGTAAGTGTGGGAGCCAGGGTATGAACCTGGGTTTTCTAACTACAAGTCTTCCATGGTCTCACACAGTCTTTCTAATCTTATAAGGGAGCTAATAAATTCAATCAACAGGCATTTAAGTGCCTAGTAACTGGAACATAATTTTTAGATCAGGAACTCAGAGATCATCTGGAATTTCCTCACTTCCAGAAGAAACAACTGAGTCCAACAAATTCAGTCCCTTCATGGAGTTACTCAAGAGGAGTAAGTGGGTCTATCGTTGGGGATGTGCAGATAAAACAGTTCTTGCCTTAGGATTTTACATTCTTTTTTGTTTTGTTTTGTTTGTTTTGGTGAGGGCAATGGGGGGGGTTAAATGACTTGCCTAGGGTCACACAGCTATAATTGTTAAGTGTCTGAGGCCGATTTTGAACTCAGGTCCTCCTGAATCCAGGGCCAGTGCTCTATCCACTGCGCCACCTAGCTGCCCCGGAGTTTACATTCTAATATCCACCTTAGACATAGATGCTAAGTAGATAAGAGAATGAGATAGATAGAAAAACAGATAAAAGAAATGAGTTTCCTCCTTGGCCAAAGCCTCAATGAGGCTTTGTCTCAATGAGAGTCAGAGTCATTCTAGGAGTTGAGCCATCAAAGAAGAAATCAATTACCAAGGATATATTAAACACCTACGGTATACCCCACAGGTTCCATGCCACATTGATGTTGGGAATACAAGACATAAATGAAGTCTGACATCCATCTGTGATCTAGTTAAAACACACAGAGAGAACCCAGTGATCACATGAAATATTATTGTCAGCCCTTTCTCAAAGAAGTTTAAATGACCACATCTTTTGTTGACCCCAATTATGGCATCTGTTGTGAAACAAGCCCCCAAGACTCATGAGGAAAGGTTAAATTATACTATTTTCAATATCCCTGCCAGCAGCAGCAAGCTATTGTTATCAGATCTGGGCAATTGGTTTACAGACTCTGAGCTCATTAAGCAGTTACCTGTAAAAGTCGCATTCCGCCCCCCCCCCCTCCAATAACCAGATTTCTATGTGTGTTTTGTCCCTGGGGCTGACCCAGCTTCCATTGGAGTCATTTGGGTGGTTTATGACCATTTTAATAAGCTCTATGGACAAATGAATGCAATTGATTTGTAAGGGAAACATCTCTCCTTTGTGAGTTTCCACAGGAATATTATTGCGGCATCTTTTCCCCAAATTCATAGGCCTTCAACAAAACCTCTTTTCAAAGCCCAGAGAGTCTGCTTGTGTCCCCTTGTCACTAATTGGGACGTCAGCTCCCCTGGCAGAATGAAAAGCTGTTAATTATTTCTCTTCATATCTGACGAAATTGCCCCTTTCTCCTCTCTTTCAGAGGGGGATCATTAGCCTGACATGGTGAACAAAGCCACATTAGGACCGTCAACTTCTTAATTGATCTAAAAAAGAAATAAATCTCCCACTCGGCCCATTTTCTTATCTTCTATTTAACAACTTTATCATATTTGAATTTGGCCTCATCCTATTATGGAAAGATAATGAGGCTGCCGGTCTGCAGGCTAACAGAGCGCCTTCTCCACAGGATTCGTTTTTAAAACCTCACTGACGGTACAGACAGTGACAACCTGGAGTTGTCTGCACCAATGTTTATAATAAAAAAGTCACAACATTGAGAGTATGTTTTCCTCTCTGTTTTAATGTTAAATCTGTGCTTTCCTTAAGTACATACTTAGTGGGATAATGGAAAATGCTCTGCACTGGGCGAAGGCCTGGGTTCAAATTCTGCTTCAGATCAACCCTGTGAGCCAGCTTTCTTTTCCATAAATGGGGGTAATATGTGTCCTAGTTACTTCAGGGGTCTGCTGCAAGGAAAGCTTCTTCTAAACCTTAAGAAGGCATGAGAAGCAGGAAAATACCCCAGTCTTAAAGTAAGGAAGACCTGAGTTCAGGTCTTGATTTGGAGATATGTTGGTTTCCTTCTAGGCAAGTTAGATCCTCAGTTTCCTTATCTACAAAATGGAGATAATAATCCTATAGTGAGAAGCAACTTGGCATCTTAGATAGAAAACTGTTCTCAAAGCCTGAAAGACCTGGGTTCAAGCCTCATTTCTGACACATAACTGTTTGTGTGACCCTGAGCAAGTCACTCACACCGGTCAATATTCCAGGCAATTCTCTAAAATTCTAAGTAACAGATAAGTAGCAGATCTATATAATTGGAGGTAGCTTCCACCCCAGAAGTTCCCAGAGATCCATGCCCGGGCCCCCCCCCCCCCGCAAAAAAACGAATGGCCAGAAATATGAGGTCTTATGCCATTTTAAAGGTTTCTGTTATTCATATCTTTATAGAGTTATCTGGGCCATACATTTTTTAACAAAAGAATAATGAACAAAATTTCATAAAACATTTCTGAATCAGAATACCTATTTAAGGCTTTTGAAAAATCTGAAAAACAATGGAAATTTTAGGAAAAAACTGTTCTTGGAGATAGTTGGGTAGGCATAGCTGGAAGATCAATCAATCAACAAGCATTTATTAAGCACCTCCTATATCCCAGTCTCTGTGTGAGGTGCCGGGGATAGAAGTACAAAGAATGAATATATTTCCTTGGATCTTTACATAATTCTTCATATATCTCTGTAATTAGAAAAGTATTTCTGTGAGGGCAGGGATTGCATCAAATACATCTCCTTACTGATGGACTAATAACGTATAGTTGAGACTTTAGGCCAGTGAGTACAGTCAATCCTCACCATCCATGAATTTAACTTTTATGACTTCAAGCATTCAGGTAATTTTATTGGTAACCTCATTTTCACTTTCACGCTGGTGACCGAGCACCTTAGTGGCTCTGTGCCATGGAGAAAGAAATGAGAGGAGGATTCGGGCAAGTGTGGAGAGGCAAATAGTAGGCACTTAATAAATGCTTGTTTCATGGTGCTTCATCGGTCTTGTTCACCCTCTCATTGTAAAGTTAAGAAGTCTCTGAGCATTCATTGCATACAACACTGTCACATCACCACTTGACGCACTGGAAGGTAAGATCCAGCTTAAGAAATGTTTTCCTTTTAAAAAATTTATTTACAGTACAGTATTTATGGTACTGAAGTTTCCATGTGTTATGAAAAGTGAATATTATCTGAAATCAATGTGTTTTTTTTAATTGAGATACCAGCACAAAAGGTCACCGAATTCTAAGGAATTACTAACAAGCAAAGTGTTTTGCATGTTACCAGTTTTATTTTGTGTACCACGTTTTGTGGGGCATTGCCTGGTTACTGTGTCAGTGAAAATGCCAATTGTCAGAATTAATGTTTTGTTCTAAGGAATCATTTGCAGTTTTCACCACTCTCTAGTAGAATCCTACAGCTTTTGGTACTTGTGGAAACCTACCCCCTCATTTCCCATAGGTTCAGTGTATCAGCATTGGTGCTTTTGAATTTTCTAGGAAAGTTATCCCTGAAAAAGCTGAGGATGGACTGTTTTTATCTTTCACAACTTCTCCGCTCTCAGGACTGTGCAAGGAAGGGTATTTAGGGGACACAGAAATATAAGGGATGGCCCATGTTCTCAAGTATCTTACAATTGGATTGGGAAGACATGTCCATGCAAGCACACACATATAAATAACCAGAGGAGAGTAGGAGATGGCTCTCTGTGGCCACCTAAGCTAGCCATTCCCTAAGCATAAGTACCGTCCAAAGGATACCTGACAAGGGTTTCTCCAGCTGCCGCTTAAAGACCTCCTGAGGCATCCCATTATCTCTTTGTCAGAAAGTTGTTTTCACCCTTTATATAGACCTGAAATCTGTCCTCTGGCAATTTCCACCCACTGGGTTGATGGTCTCAACTCACTGGTTAAGAAGCTTTGCTCTAAGATAATCGAACACTTTCTCTCAAGGAGAAGTAGTTGAGTATATCTGGTGCATTATCAAAAGTTGAAGATGCTGATGAAGGAAGGAAATAAACACTTATTAAGCACCTACTGTATGCAAAGCACTGAATTTAGCATTTTACAAATATTGGGACTTTACAAATAGTGGGACAGGGCAGCTAGGTGGCACAGTGGATAGAGCACAGGCCCTGGAGTCAAGAGGACCTGAGTTCAAATCTGGCCTTGGACACTTGACACTAGCTGTGTGACCCTGGGCAAGTCACTTAACCCCAATTGCCTCACCAACAAAAAAAATAGAATTAGGAATAGAAAAGGGAAAATGGCAGAGACAAGTTTTGACTACACACAAGAACTTCCCTAACAGATGTCCCAAAGTGGAAGGGGATGCCTTAGAGGGTAATGAGTTCTCCGTCCCTGGGGGGGGGGGGGGCGAGTCTTCGAGCAAAGGCTGCATGACTCACTACCCATCAGGAATAGAGGGGATTCCTATTCCACAAGGTCCTTTCCATTCTAAGGGTCTGCGGGTCTAGGATGCGATGAAAGGCTATATTATGTCACTTTGGAATAAAGAGTTGAACTGTAAGTGGGAACCAACCTACACTTGCTAATTTCCCCAAATGGAGAGGATCCGGGAGCAGTGTCTTCCTAGAAGAATCTGTGTTTCATGGAAAAGATGCCAAGCCCAGTTTTCTTCCTGCATGAATACTACAAAGAGGAACCTAAATTGGGCTTGTGAATTTCTCACTTTGGAATTTGAAAAAAAAAAATCAGATGAATTACCCTAGGGTTGAATTAAATATATATATATATATAAAGAAAACTCAAACCGAGAGGCAATGAATGACTATTTAATCTCCCCTTTCCTCCTTTTTGAGAAGGCCGTCCCACACTCTGTAAACAGCTGAAAAGAAAAATGCCTCCAATTTGACAGGACACAATGAATCTAACACAACACGGAAATGCCAGGAGATGTGTGCGGGGGATGGCGGCGGCCGGGGGAGGAAGGCTGTCCTTGATGGGCTGGCACAGAGCAGGCCTGAATGATCCGACGTTGCCATTTCTAAATTTTCTCCCTGAATAGAGGCCATTGTACGAGCAGGATTCCAGCGGCGCACAGCGTCCCCAAGAGTGTTGGGGTTTACTAACCCTTGTGCTGAGGACGCCGGAAAGTATTGGGCAGAAGGCGTTTCACAATATCTGCCTGTTTTCTTTAGGGAGAACCACGTGGTCTGATTATTGTAGGCCTTCTGGCTGACATATTAGTTGTTCTTTACATAGGACGATGCAAGTGGGGTGGGGAAAAAGGAGGATGGGTGGGCAGGCGCAACAGAGGGTTCTCAGCCCAAGGAATAGATGCTGGAAGAGCCAGTGGCTCTTGGGCTATATTGTTCCAAATCAACAAGCATTTATTAAACTCTTACTGTATGGGCAATGGGTATACAAAGTCACAAACAAAACAGTCCCTGCCTTCAGGGAGTTCCTGTTCTATTGAGGAAAATAAGTCATGGGGATCATGGAGTCAATCCTTAAATTAATTAAACACTTCACACAGCAGTATTTGATATCATTCATCCATCCCTCCCTTGAGATAATCTGTGGAAGAGAGAAAGTGCTAGACCTGAAGCTAGGGGGATCTGAGTTCAAATCCTGGCCCTGACCCTTACTGACTAGGCAGCCCCAGCATGGCATGTAGCATCTCAGAATGTCAGCTTCAGTTCTCACATGGAGACACTGATGCCCCATTACCTCCCAGGAAAAGGGGAGAGTGCTTTGCAGACTCCTCAGGGCTGGAGAAAGGAGAGTTCTCATTATGTCATCTTCCTTGTCTTATATTTTTCGCTTTCTTTGGTCACTCCCCCATATGTACCCAAGGAGCTATTGGTGAATGATTAAAGACCTTTCGGAACACTCTATGTGGTCCACAGAGTCATAGATTTGTACTTCCTCCCCCCAAAAAATCCAATGGGGAGGCCAAAAGCAAAGAATGGCCTGAACCAGTTGGCACGCACAATCATTTGGGGTTGTGAGGGACCAGATAGGGGATTCCTAGTGAGGAAAATCCCTCCATAGATACAGCTCAGTATCTGCTAAGTAAGTCACAGTGCTAGAGAGCTACCCTGGGACACAAAAGGGGAATTTGCACAGCGTCACACAGCTACCCATGATCCTCTTCACTCCACTCCACCATTTGTGTCTCCACCAAATCATGGAGCTGAACCAAACGATTTCCCAAGCTCCCTTCCATCAAAACTGGTGCGAGGGAGAGGGCCCTGAATTGAAAGTCAGAAAACCTGAGTTTGAATCCCAGATCTACAAAATACTATGCGGGCAACTCACTCCCCTCTTTGGAGTCTCAGTTTCTTAATCTGTTCAATGACGTGGTTGGAGTAACTCGCCTCTGAGATCCCTTGCAGACCTAAATCCTCCGCTCTATAAGAGACACATGCTAATAAAAATGAATGTGCCCATTCTTTGCATCATCAGGAATCCCAACTCCAAAGCATCTTCCAGGGGTCTGCCAAAATGGGAAGCGTTTTAGCTAAATGCAGAGGAGGGGGTAAAGTCAAGCCTACTAAAGAAAAAATAACAACCAGAAACAGTGAGAGTGGGCTAATGCTAGAGTAACCCCTCCTAACCTTAACCCAGTAACCTCTAACCCTAATACAGAGAATGAGCAGCAAAGCTGGGGTCTATCTATCCATCCATCACATCATAGATTTAGAACTGACAGGGATCTACCATAGAGGTCGTAGAGTTCAATCCCCTTGTTTTACAGATGAGCAAGGCTCAGAGAGGTTGTGATGGGTTGGCTGCTCCATTCCTGGCATGGGGAAACTGTGAGCAGAGACACATAAGAAAGTCAATAACAATGAAATGAATCATGGAAATACAGATATGGGTTATCCACCACTTATGACTTAGTCTACTTTCACATTTTGATACTGAGAAATGTGCCAGTAATGGGCTTCACAAGACACAGCAATTCTCTGGCCCAGCTAAGAGGCTAGCATTTGATACGCAAATACTTATCATGTTTTTCATGTAAGCTACATGATTATCATTAATAACCACAACCGCAGCTCAAGTCACATAGCCCCTGAAGATTTATAAAGTATTCATTTAAAAGGCACACAATAGGGGCGGCTAGGTGGCACAGTGGATTAAGCACCGGCCCTCGATTCAGGAGTACCTGAGTTCAAATCTGGCCTCAGACACTTGACACTTACTAGTTGTGTGACCCTGGCCAAGTCACTTAACCCCCATTGCCCCGCAAAAAAAAAAAAAGGCACACAATTTTTCTAAATTTAAAAAGTTTGATTCAAAAACCCATTCTCTTTTCATTTCAATACTGGTAAAATGCTTCAGTTGGTACCATGGGCAAATAGATGGTGACACATTAGGGCTTTATCAAGGCCTTCAAAGAGGACACTCACCACTGAAGGGTAGCAGGTGTTGAATGGGGTTTGGACGCTCTGTTATTTTCTTTTTCCTCATCTGTGAAAGGAAAGAGAAAGAATTAGATTTGGTAGGAAAAGGCAGAGGGTCTTAATTCTCCCAGGTGGAGGAATCGTGTGTGTGCCTGTCTGCTTGGGTCCCCAGCCACAATTAGAATCCTGTCATGGACAGTTCATATCACGGGGGCAGTGGGGAGAATGTTGGAGTTAAGAGGACTTGGATTTGAATGCTGCTTCTGCCTCTTCGTGGCTGTGACCTTGGGCAAGTCACAGCCTTTCCGGGCTAAGGTCTCTTCATCTACAAAGGGAGAGGGCTGCACAAAGGGGCCTGCAAGAGCCCTGTCACCTCTGACCCCATGACCCCATGATTACCTGATACACTAGGAAAGCTAATAAAACTTAATTAAATTAAACAGCAACAGAGAGTAACTCATAACCACAGGCCTCTGGAGGTTCTTTTACCAGCTGGCCCACAAGATTAGATTGTGTGCTTCCTGAGGGCAGGGATTATTTCTTGCCTCTTTTTATATCCCTAGCACTTAGCATTTAGTGTCTGGCACACAGTAGGTGCTTATCAAATGTTTACTGACTATTGATTATTGATAAGAGATCATTAGAGAAGAAAGCTGTCTAAAACTTTTCTTTGCCTTTACAAGAGTCCAGGGGCACTTACATTAGATGCTAAGCTTCTTGGGGGGCAGGGATTGTCTTTTGTCTCTTTTTGTATCTCCGGCACTTAGCACAGTGCCTGACACATAGTAGGTGCTTTATAAAAATGTTTGCTACTAATTCCTCACCATCTCCAAATGTGATCTCACGAGACACTGAAATCCTCTGGTCCAGCTAAGCCCCTAACATTTTCCACACTGATACTCAACATTTTTCATTTAAGTTACTGATCACCATTCATAATAACAATCATAACTCACATTCATGGGATGATCAGGGGTATCTAGCTGGTGTCTTAAAGCAGTAGATACTGGTTCTGGGTCAGTGTCCAGCCTTACACCTGGTTATCATCTTTCCAGGCAGACCCCACCCTATGTAATAGCCCCCCAAACACCACAAGATCAGAACAGCTCTTCAAGAAAAGGAATGTCTAAATGGGACCTTGCTCTTTCCTCCTAATTTGCTTGCTTTATTCGAATGTAGAATTTATAGATATAGGAAGGACCTGCTGCAGCCTGGGGGAAGCCCAGTGTAGGAACTCCCTCCACCAATAGGTCAGAGCTGGCTGTGCATTAGCAGAGCACCCTGTAAGGTCAGTGGATCATAGATCTCAGGGGCCTTGACTTGTTCAGTTGTTTCAGTCCTGTCTGACCTTTCGTGACATTTGGGCTTTTCTTGGCAAAGATACTGGAGTGGTTTGCCATTTCCTTCTCCAGCCCATTTTACAGAAACTGAGGCAAACATGGTAAGGTGACTTGCCTAGGGTCCCACAGCTAGTAAGTGTCAGAAGCTGGATTTGAACTCAGGCTTTCTTGACTCCAGGTCCAGTGCTCTAGCCACTGTACCATCTAGTTGCCCTAGTTGACACCTAGTCCCACCCTCCCATTTGACCCCTAATCAGGACCTCCTCACTTCCTCCTCACTTGATGCCACACTCCACTGTCCTTTTCCTGGCCCGTAAATGGCCTCGCTTCCCCTGTTTTTGTCAGTTTTCTCCTTCCTCTAAGGTCCGCTCCGGCCCCCCACTGTCCTGTCATGCAGGTGACCTCTCTCTTCTCTGAATACCCAGATACCCGGAGGACTGGAGAACCTTGTGGCATGCTTATCATTGCCCTTGGCATGCATATGTCGGATGCCCCAACTAGACCACAAGCACGGGGAGAGGAGAGCCCTGTCTTACACGACCCTGCCCCGTTCCTGCCGTGGGCCTTTGCCCAGACCGGACATGCACAGGAAAAACCGGTCACTCACTGGACAGGACGTCCCGTCCCACCCTCTCATTTCAGAGATGAGGAAACTGAGGCACAGGGAAGCAACAGGTTCAGAGATTTGGAGCTGGAAGGGCCTCATAGGTCACTGAATTCAACCCTTTTATTTTATGATGAGAAAGCTCACGTCTGGAAAGATTAACTGACTCACTGAGGGTCATATAGCTAGTAAGTGGCTCAGGTGGAATTTGAACCCAGGTCTCCTTAACATCACGGGCAGCTAGGTAGTGTAGTGGGTAGAGTGCTGGGCCTGGAGTCAGGAAGACTCATTTTCCTACGTTGGAATCTATCTCCAGATACTTAATAGCTACGTGACCCTGGGCACGTCACTTCACTCTATTTGCCTCAGTTTCCTCATCTGTAAAATGAGCTAAAGAAGGAAATGGCAAACCACTCTAGTATTTCTGCCAATAAGTCTCAAATGGGGTCATAGAGAGTAGGACAAGACTGAACAACAACAATCTTTTCATCAACAAAGGGGGAGGACTTTTAAGTTCTTCGCAACCTGACCATTTTTAATACATCATTTCTACTCTACAACTAATCTGGCCTTTCTTCTGATCCTCACACCTGCAACTCCATCTCCCACCCCCAAACCTTTGCCCTGGCTGTTACCCAAGCCTGGAATTCTCTTCTCCCTCACTTCTATCTCTTGAAGTCCTTGATTTTACTTCAAGGCTCAGTTTGCCATCTTTTTAAATGCCCCAAGGAAGACAAGAAAAATCAACCCAACCTCAGGGTAGGGCTACCACTCCTTGCTGGGAAGGGGGCAACAATCTGCCTGTGGCTAGGAAACTCCCACCTGCTCTTCTCATAGTCCTGGTGATAATGGAATCCCAGCCACCTAGGCAAAACACCCCATCTACACATTCTCATCTCCCATCTGCCCCAACCCTGTCACTATCCTAATGCTATCAGATCTGCCCTCTCCCATTCCATCATGCCCTCTGGAAGCTCATTCTATCATTAACAAACAGCCCTTCCTATCAGAACTCTTCCCTTCACCCTCCTTCGACCTTCTCACAGTCATGGAAACCTGACTCTCACCCCCCTTCCCAAAGACCCTGAATTCCTGACCTCCTTCCCCAATGCTGATTGTGCCCCTGGACACTGATCCAGGAGAAGCTGGTCTGCTCCTTGGTCTTCTCTGCTATTTGGAGACCCTCAACATGCCTCTGATAACTCAGCAAGTTTTTCTTCTTTGGGGTTCTTTCCACTCAGATCTTTCACCCAATCCAAATCTCAGTTGCCATAATCTACCCACCCCTAGTTCATTCCCTCTCCTCTCTCAGCAGGTCAGCACCTGGCTCACAGTCATCCCTTCCACTACAAGCCTTGGTTCCCTTTCCTGGGAACTTCAATATATACATGACCTTGGAGTACCACCACCACCCACCACCCGCCATCTACCAGCCAACTAAAAAGAATAAGTGGCGACAAGGGCAGGAAACTGAGGTCAGACGGATGACAATGGTGTCAGGAGAGCTAATGATTCAGAACGAGAGGAGGTTTGCAATAGGTGTAGACAATAAAAGAGGCTTCAGGTGGCTGAGGCAAAAGGAAGAATTGGATTAGTGTCATGGAAAGAACTCGGGCTTTGCAATCAGGCAAGCTGGGTCCAGTTCCCATCACTGACACTGATAACCTGTGGCACCTTGGACAAGTTGTTTACTATTTGTGTTTCTCAGTTTCTTCTGTTGCCCAATGAGAAGTGAATTAGACTAGAGCAGGGAGAGTCCTTTTCACCACAGAAATTTTTACACAACTCTGGGTATATGGGTATATAAAATAGGTTTACATAACCTTTTACTGTTTGCCAAATTTTTCACAACCCCCACATTCAGTTACATGACCCAAATGGGATCGAGACCCACAGTTTAAGAAACTAGGGGCTAGATGACCTCTAAGGTCTTTTGCAACTTTCCATCTGTGATCCCAGGAAGACCAAAGAAGAGATAGGGCTGCTGTTGAGAGTGAACGCAAAACTCAATATTTTTCATGTAAGTTACTGATCACCATTCATGGGATGATCAGGGGTATCTAGCTGGGCTAACACTGAGCATTAGGAGAAGTGGTGCATTGCCACTTAGGCATCCCAGAATCGTGTTCTTCTCTTAACATCACTCTGCTGCCTGGGTGGTCTCACAGAGGTCACCCAATCCTTTTAAAAATGACTCTTACTAAAAACCAGCCCTTGGGGACAGTTAGGTGGTGCAGTGGATAAAGCACTGGCCTTAGATTCAGGAGGACCTGAGTTCAAATCCAGCCTCAGACACTTGACACTTTCTGGCTGTGTGACCTTGGGCAAGTCACTTAATTCTCACTGGCCCCAAAAAACAAACAAACAAAACCCCCCAGCCCTTGCCCATCTTTTATTTGAGAGGCTCACTTTTTCCTCCTTTAGTGGCCCATCTCCACCCTCCATGGCTCTCTCTACCTATTATGATTTCATCTTCCGTTCACCTTATTCTTTCTAATGATTTCCTTACATTATAGTCTGGTGGGGAATCTCAGCCAAGCTGGGATGACAGACAAGACCACAGCTAGAAGGGATCATTGTTCCTCTAGTCCAAATCCATGATTTTCCCTGACCAGACTCAGCATGTCCAGACAGCAAAACCTATTGATTGCACCTCCATCATGCCTTCATCCACTCCACTTTCTCCACTCATGCTCATTGCCACCACCCTAGCTCACATCTGCAGCCACTTCTCATCTGGACTATTGTAAGAGCCTTCTGACTGGTCTCACAAATTCTAGTCTCTCCACCCTCCAATCCATCTTCCACACAGCTGCCCCCAAAAAACCCCTCAAAAGCCAAAACCAAAAACCTTTTCAAGCCATTGATTTGCCCATCTCTGTATCCTGCTCTAAAACCATGAGTGGCTCCCTATTGCCTCCAGAATAAAATACACCTGGCATTTACAGCCAGCCACAAATGACTGGCTTCCTGTCTAACCATGTTCCACAAGTCCCCTCATATATTTTACATTCCACCAAAGTGGGCTACTAGATCTTTCCTGATCCTGTCCTGGGCTGGGCAGGGACCACAATCCTTATTTTATAATTTCTTGACAGTGATTCAATCTTGTTTCCCCAACTTATTCATAAGTGTTTCATCACCAGAAAAGGAATAACTGGTTTTTTTTGGTCAGACCAATTCATGAAGTGTGAAGGGGCTGCCATCATCATTGATTGTGTTAGGAGGTAGTAAGTTCTCCATCACTAGAGGTCTTCAAGTCATAGCTTCACAACTAGCCACAGCTCTTGTAGAAGAGACTGTTGTCCAGGTAGAGATTAGATTAGGTGGCCTCTGAGGTCTCTTCCATCTCCGTGATGAATCTTTCTATCTTAGTGATGAAGACCAGAGAAATATATCTCAGGGTTAAAAGTCCATCTCTTTCCATGTGCTAGCGTCCAATGGCCAAAATGGATAGGATTGGGCAGTTGATCACCGAAGGCGTAAACTCTGATAATGAGTGTTTATGGAAAGGAGAGTGTAGGCATGACCTGCCACTGTGGCCTACATCCCAGAGATGGAGGGACAAAACTTGTCCAAATCTCTAGCCCAAGAGAGGGGTTGGTGTTGCAGAAATGGGCCAGGAATGAGGAGACCTGGGCGGCCATCTTAACTCTTCTATGACTAGGTATGTGACCTTCTCCTGAACCTCAGTTTCTTTATCTTCCATGTGAAGAAATTGAACAAGCTGATTTCTAAGGTCCTTTCCAGTTCTAAGAAGTGATCCCCATTTAATAGATAGGGAAACTGACACTAGAAAAGTATTGCCCAAGAACATGCAGCTGGGCTAGTGACAGAGCGGAGTCTAAAGGGTCAACCATAGGCTAGTAGAATTAAATGTTAAATGTAGAGCCAGGAGAGAGCTGGCTATGTCTCTGACTAGCTGTGTGATCTCAATCTCCAAAAGCCTCAGTTTCCTCTTTTGTAAAATAGAGATGAAATAGACTCATGACCTCCCAGGGTTATTGTAGGGAAAGCACTCACTGTGAGCTCTAAATTTCCTTAGCAGTTCCCAACCACCTCTGCAGTCCAGGAGGGAGGGAGGGAAGGAGGGAGGGAGAGAGAGAGAGAGAGAGAGAGAGAGAGAGAGAAACACATATGCAAGATAACTTGAGTGGAGAGGGAGCATAAGCCATTGGGGAGAGACCAAGAAAGACCTCCTGCTCATTCTCTCTTTTCCTTTTAAGTTTATAATAGCTTAGAGGTGTAACTTTCAATGGTGTCCTGAGAAAAACAGGGACAGAGAGAGACAGAGAAAGAGACAGAGAGAGAGAGAGAGAAAGACAGAGACAGGGAGAGAGACAGAGATGGAGAAACACAGAGAGAAAGACAGAGAGACACAGAGAGAAAGGCAGATCTCATTTGGTCCTCACAACAACCTTGTAAGGCACTCACATTTTATCGAAGGCAAAAATGTGGCAAACAGACTTGCCCCGGGTTACCCAGTGAGCACAGAGCTCAGGCCTCCTAAGCCCCAGTCCGCTATTCTTTCCACTCTACCAATTAGCACTCTCTGGCCACTCTCCAGGACTCCTTCATTATCCATCATGACAAGATTTGAATTCAGATCTTACAGCCCCAAGTTTAGTACTTGAAAGTCCTGCTGAATCTAGCTGCCTCTCTTCTAAAGGAGAGCCACCTTAAGGAACAAGGAGAAAAGGAAAATGGGACAGGCCTCATCAGGCCTCTCCTTTCCTGTATCTCTCTGCCTTTAAGTCAAGGCAACAAGCATTTATTAAATGTCTACTGTGTACTGTTACAAATACCTTTTGCGATTTACTATTTGTATTCCCTTTCCCTGGGGTTACAGACTAAAAGATTTCTCCATCACTCAAAAAAATAAATAAATAAAAGTACCCATTTGAATGAATCGACTGCCGATTTTGTAGTCAGCCATCATTAGATATATCAGGGAGGCCATGTAGTCTAGTGAATAGAGAGCCAGCCTTAGAGCTAAGTAGACCCAGGTGATGTCATTGGCTCCCAGGGATTCAGTTACCCTCTCTGTGCTGCTCATTCTCAGATCCACTTAACCAGTTGGAAGTTCTCTGCTGATTCCCAGGCTTCTATCTCCAACTGCCTAATGGACACCTCGACCTAGCTGCCCCAGAGACATCTTAAACACATCCCGTCCGCGGCAGAGCTCATTATCTTTCCCCCCAAACCCTCCCCTCTTCCTAACTTCCCTATTTCCACCACAAGTGCCACTATCGTCCCGGGGCCCTCAGGCTCATCCCCAACCCCTCAGGACCTGGCAACTGATTGGATTTGGGAGGGGAGAGAAACTGAAGGAAACATACCGAAGGTCATCGCTGGACCTTTCCGTGAAGGTTACCTAGCTTGCAGGTGCTTCTAGACATGGGGCTCCCCAAGGGCACCTCCATAGGATGACAGGACATCAGAGGAGAGTTCATGGGAAGTTTCCCCTGGGTTCTAAAGCCCATCCCAGCAATATTTGGATGGAATGTCACCCCCCACACCCCCACACCCCCCCCCCGGCCCATCAGGCTGTTGGGCTCTGCTATGTAGAAGCAAATTGGGCCCAAGAATTCTGGGTACTTACTTTCATCATTAGAAACATTCCCCAGAGACGTGTGGCTGGAATAGCGCTTGTTTTCACTTTCATTGAGACATCTTTCAATCCAGCTCTCTGAAAAATAAAATTTAAAAAGGCTTTGTTAGCATTTGTGGGCAAATTCAATTAATTATTTAATTGTGTTAAAAAACTTCACAATTGCCTTCACTTGAAAGTTAACCATGCAGAAATGTGGCCTCTTGGAGCAGCTAGGTGCCACAGTGGATAGAGCACTGGCCCTGGAATCAGGAGTACCTGAGTTCAAATCCGACCTCAGACACTTGACACTTACTAGCTGTGTGACCCTGGGCAAGTCACTTAACTCCAATTGCCACACCAAGAAAAAAAAGAAAGAAAGAAAGAAAGAAAAAAAAAGAAATGTGGTTTCTCCCATTATAGATTTAGAGGGGGAAGGTGCCCCAGAGGCCACCCTGCCCACCTTTTTAGAGGAAGAGAATGAGACCCAGAGAAGTCAGTGACTGGACCAAGGTCACACAAGCAGCCGGCATTTGGGCCTCCAGAGCTTTTGTCTGTAAATCCAATAAGAAAAACCATTTGTTCCAAATTTAATGCACATCTGGGGGAGTTTTTCCTTCATTGTTGTTGTTTTGGATAAGGACTCAGGCCTCATTAATAGTAGCTAACATGTATACAGCCCTTACTATGTGCCAGGGGCCTTTACTATTATTCTCTCATTCGATTCTCCCAACAACCCCCTGAGGTAGGTGCAATTGTTATTTCCCTTTTACAGATGATGAAACCAAGGCAAAGTGACTTGCCCAGGGTCACAGAACTAGTTAGTGTCAAAGACATGAACTTGGGTCTCTCTGACTCCAAGCACAGTGCTCTATCCACTGCTCCACCTGGCTACATTAACTGAGAGGCATGGAGTTGTGGATAGAGCTTGGAGCCCAAATCTATCTCAGCCACTTACTGGCACCATCAGTACATCAGCCTCTCTGTGCCTCAGTTTCCTCAGCTATAAAATGAGAGGACTGAACTCAGTGGTCTCGAACGACCCTTCTGGCTCCAGGGCTGTGCTCCTATGGACCTGTGAAAACCATCTTTCTAATACTCCAGGCATTTCAGCTCCTAAGAAACACGTCCCAGTTATAGATGGATTTACCATGAGTTATCAGTGTATTTTATCCCCACTGGAATGTGAATGCCTTGAAAGTAGGGATTATTTTATGCTTTGTATTTGTATCCCCAACACCATCAGTGTTTGTTGTTTGTTCGGGTAGAGTTCTTCATGACCCCATTTGGGGTTTCCTTGGTAGAGATACTGTGGTGGTTTGCCATTTCCTTCTCCAGCTCATTTTACAGATGAGGAAAGCGAGGCAAACAGGGTTAAGTGACTTGCCCAGGGTCACACAGTAAGTTTCTCAGGTCCTGCTGCCTCCAGGCCCAGCACTCTATCCCCTGCACCACCTAATTGCCCAAACAGGTACTGAGTAAGATGCTTGTTGACTGACTGAGTGACCTTGTAGAATAAGAGGAAAGCATTTCAAGAATTATTATCCCTGATTTACAAAGGAGGAAACTGAAGTTGAGGATGATCCAACATAGTAAAGGTAATGCCGGAATTTTGTATGCTAGAAGTGCCTCTGAAAAATGAACAATGTGAATAATGTGAAAACGCTGTAATTAACCTGTTTTAGATGCCCAGATTTTTTTATATAGAGAACAATCTTAAAGTAGTGTACACCTGTAACCCCAATCCAATTGAGTCAATCAACAAGTACTTATTAGGCACCTACTATGTGTGGGGCACCGGGCAATCACAAACAGCTCACAGTGACAGGTATCACATGCTTTCTTTGCAAAACAAATTTAATTAAATTGATCCCTCACCCAATAACTGTTCACCTTCTGTTAAATACTAGTCTGATACTTGGAGATAAGTCTAGTTTGTAAATATCCAACCTAACAGACACACACACACACACACACAGGGAAGACAAACAAAAGAAGATAATAATTTGTGGCCATTAATCAGATCCAAGCCAAATATATAAGCATCCCCAAATAAAAGGATCACAGGACAAGACAGAAATCTAGACACATTTTTGAAGGTTTTAATAGATGAAAAGGAAGAGAATGTTGACTATAGAATTATCTAGATACCAACCACATGAATTATCTCTTAATTAATCCTTCATCTAACCTCAGAGGTTGACCCAAGCTTCTCAGATTAACCTCAGGCCACCATCTTATCTTACATCTAGGTCTAGCCCTTCCTTGTGACTAACTACCACTTTGCCTTGGGAGAAGAACTTGTATGTTCTCTTCCTAGTGCCTAGGCCATTGGTTCTGTGTGGGTCCCAAGTGTCTGAGGTCTTTAAATTTGTGTGGACACCATGCTTTGTTATTTTAATTGGATCCTTACAAGCCAAAATGAAATTCCAGCCCCTAGTTCATTGAAAGACTCAGTATAATAAATAAACAAACATACTGTCTTCAGGCTGAATAAATGTCTTTCATACATATAGTAACATTTCCAAATGTTTGTAGAGGATTTTATGATTAACAAAATATAAATTTATTTAGTGCAAAATAAAACGAGTGTGGCTGGATATAATTGATAGACTCACAGAATCAGAGTTGAAAAGGAACTCAAAGTTCATTTGGTCCAACCTAGACCTAACCAAGATTCTCCTCTGAAACCTCTCCCACCAAGTATTCACCCAGCCTTGGTTTGTAAACCTTGGAGTGGGGGTGGAGTGAGAAAGACAGGAAAGGCATATTATTATCATTATTAATTTTGCATTATAAAATGCAAGGGGATTATGATAATTGATTCATGGATTTAGAACCAGAAGGGACCATACAAGTGACTTTGTCCAACCCCTCATCTTACAGTTGAGAATACTGAGTCAGGTCAGTGAGCATTTATTAAGCCCTTATTAGATGCCGGACACTGTTGGGGATACAAAGAGAGACCGAGAACAAAAACAAAAAATGCCACACCAAAACCCCAGTCCTTATTCTCCAGGGGATCACAGCCTAATTGGGGAGGTTCAGAGAAATTAAGAGGAATACTTGGGGGCAGCTAGGTGGTGCAGTGGATAAAGCACTGACCCTAGATTCAGGAGAACCTGAGTTCAAATCCAGCCTCAGACACTTGACACTTACTAGTTGTGTGACCCTGGGCAAGTCACTTAACCCTCATTGCCCCCCCCCCAAAAAAAAGGAATGCTCTTGGTCTCTCAAGCATCGAACTCAGTTTTTACTTCAAAAGTGTCAATTAAACAGCCAGTAGGTGCAAAGCACTGTGCTAAGTAAATGTTTGAGGATGGAGCATGGTTGGTGGGGCAAGTTTTAGAGAGGAAGCAGGAGAATTGAGTGTCAAATTTTCTAGACCATGAGACTCCTTGGGTCCCTTTCTTGGGCAACACTTCCTAGGGACTGGAACTAGAGGAAGGGGTTCCCACGAAGTGGGAACCAGGTCCAATAGTTCCATTCTTCCCACCAGAAAGTGCTATGGTACACTGATGGGGAGGGCATCAAGGAGATGGAGAAGATTAAAGAAGGAATGTGGGAGAGAGTGAGTGTAGCTACCCATACTGACTTATTTACCATGCTTATATTTTGTATTAACCCACATCCTGATAGAATGGAAGCTCCACAGAGTCAAGGAGTGTTGTTTGGCTTCTGTCTTTGATTTGCTAGTGGCTATGACAATCAATGGGACATAGAAGACAGGGCCAGTCTCAGAGTCACTTCTCATTTTTAACACATTCTGGGTGTGGAACCTCAGGTATCCCTTCACTTCTCAATGCTCTGTGAAATTCTTTGAGATGATAGGTTGCAGAGGGGGCGCTGACCTGTATTAGTGAAGAGATGTTCCTCACCTGGGAGTCCCCTATACCAGTGCTGCTCAAAGTGTGATGTGGGGGAATCCTGGGTGGGTCATATCCACAAGCTTAAAACTACTTTCATGATAACACCAAGAGGTTTCCATTGTTGATATTGTAAATCTGATAGCGAAAATGCATATCAACAAAAGCTCTTTGGGATTCTCAATAGTTTTGCAGAGTATAAAGGAGTCCGGAGATATCACACACTCAGGCCCTGTCCCCAGTGCTTGGTCCATTGAAGCTCCTCAATAAATAGTTGGTGGATTGCTGGATGCCTAATGCCCCTTCTAGCTGGAAGATTCTGTGAGCACTGATTTAGTTCAACATCCCAATTTCATAGAGAGATAATGTCAACAGCCAAGTATGAATGATTCAGATGTTATATCATATATCAGAAGGCCTGGAGGAGGCACATGGTTTGGATCATCTATGAAAAATTTGTGGAAAGACGGGCTCTACTAGGCCTGCACCCCAAAATGACCAAAGAAAGGAAGAGGGCTCACATGTGCAAAAATATACCAGCTCTTATTGTGGTAAAGAACTAGAAACTGAGGAGGCACCCATCATTTGGGGAATGAATGAACAAATTAGGGTATATGAACATGTTGTCATTGTTCTCTTGTTTCAGTTGTGTCCGGCTCTTTGTGACCCCATTAAATTGTAAGCTCCTTGAAGACAGGGGCTATCTTTATTTTTTTTAAATTTGTATTACTAACTCTTAGCATGGTATCTTGTACATAATAGGTGCTTAATAAATGTTTATTGAATTGAATTCAAAGTGGAGGGGAAAAGGTAAATTGGGATATGGTCCCTTCCCCCTCCCCCCAAAATGAGAAGAAAATAGAAGACCAGAAGGAATCACAGTAGAATGGCTTTGAATGCTACATGTTGAATTTATCATATACTTTTTAGAAACGCAGAGTGTGCATTATAGAGATCCAGTTTCGTGTATAAATCCTCTCCCGCTCTACAATGTATATGGAAATGTTATTTGGTATTTAAGTTTATTTTTTAAAAATTTTAAAACATAGGATCATAGATTCAGAGCTGGAAGAGACCTTAGAGTCAACCTGCTGGTTTTACAGATAAGAAAATACAGGCACAGAGAGAGGTTAAGTGATTTGTCCTGGGTCGCACAGCAGCAAGATTTGAACACTGGTCTCCCTGATTCTAAGTCTAGTACATGATGCCACCCACATGGACAAGAAACCCTCTGTATAAGCAAGCACACGCCCAAGAAATCATGGATCCATTGACACATCAATGCCACATGAGCAGACGCAGCCAAAATCAATTTTATCCATTTTCATTCAATTGGACACATCTTTAAAAACATAAATCCTGGGTTGGTCTCAAAGAAAGTATGAGAAAATACACATTCTTCTCCTCTTTGCAGAGGCGGGGGGCTATGGAGATAGAACATTGCTGTCAGATTCACGTGATGTGTTAGTCATTTTCACCCAACTGCTTTTTCCCCCCACTCTGTTTCTTTTTATTCTATGTTACAAGAGAAAGCTCCCTGGGCAGGGGAGGGGGAGGAGGATATTTTAGAAAATGAAGGTTATCTAAAAAGAAAAGAGCAAAAAAGGGGAAACTGGAGGGGATTTAGAAATATTCTACAAAACTGAATATAATCTAAAAATACTTTATTGCTGTATCTGCTTACAAAGGTACATGGATATTAACATGTATATCATACACACATACACACACATATGGAGAGAGAGAGGGAGAGAGAGGGAGAGAGAGGGCAGCTAGGTGGCAGAGTGCACAGAGTGCCAGGCCTGGAGTCAGGAAGATTCATCTTCCTGAATTCAAATCTTCCTAGCTGTGTGACCTTGGGCAAGTCACTTAACCCTGCTTGCCTCACTTTCCTCATCTATAGCATGAGCTGGAGAAGGAAATGGCAAACAACTCCAGTATCTCCACCAAGAAAACTCCAAACAGGGTCATGGAGAGTCGGAAAGGACTGAACAACAACAAAATAGATAGAAACACACATACATAAACTTGGGCTCAAGGTGGCATTTACCTTTTTTGTTTTGTTTTGTTTTGCAGGGCAATGGGAAGTTAAGTGACTTGCCCAGGGTCACAAAGCTAGTAAGTGTCAAGTGTCTGACGCCAGATTTGAACTCAGGTCCTCCTGAATCCAGGACCGCTGCTTTATCCACTGTGCCACCTAGCTGCCCCCAGGCATTTACCTTTCACAAGACCACACAAAGCTGGCCAAGAATGTCGGTGTTTATTTCTGCCTATTAGAGATTTTCTCCCAGTCTGTCCTCTACTGATAAAGAGGAAAAAACGGGGATGAGGAATCCTAGCAAAGCATCTTACATTAAAGAGAGGGGCAGCTAGGTGGCACAGTGGATAGAGCACTGCTCCTGGATTCAGGAGTACCTGAGTTCAAATCTGGCCTCAGACACTTAATACTTACTAGCTGTGTGACCCTGGGCAAGTCACTTAACCCCAATTGCCTCACTAAAAAAAAAAAAAAAGTGAAGGAGGGGGCAGCTAGGTGGTGCAGTGGATAAAGCACTGGCCTTGGATTCAGGATGACCTGAGTTCAAATCCAGCCTCAGACACTTGACACTTAACTAGCTGTGTGACCCTGAGCAAGTCACTTAACCCTCATTGCCCTGCCGAAAAAAAAAAAGTGAAGGGAAAATAATGATGACATTTTTCTATAGAGTAATGTGGGAAGACAGAGCAAACACCATGGAGAGATGCCAAATGTATGTTTCCACCTGGTTTGGCTCCCACTGAGCAGCCCATCTTTTAGCTCCTTCCTATTCACTTAGCGGAAGGATAGGTGATGCCTGGGAGAAGAGGAAGGACTAGATGTTCAGAGTTGAGTGGGATCTGCTACTTTTAAAGTAGGGGTTCTTAATCTGGGGTACATGAACTTATTTTTTTTAAATGCAACTTTACTTGTATTCTTATACAATTGGCTTCCTTTATAATCCCATGAATTTTACTTTATGCACTTAGAAACATGATTCTGAGGAGATGTGCCGAGGACTCCCAAGCTGGCTAAAATACACCCAAGTGGTTAAGAACTCCTGCCTAGGGGGCAGCTAGGTGTCACAGTGGATAAAGCACTGGCCCTTGATTCAGGAGGACCTGAGTTCAAATCCGGCCTCAGACACTTGACACTTACTGGCTGTGTGACCCTGGGCAAGTCACTTAACCCTCATTGCCCTGCCAAAAACAAACAAACAAACAAACAAAGCTTCTGCCTGAAAACAGACATCAGGCAGCTAGCCCGTGTCTGTCATGGTGAGAATGTTATACTTGAAACCAGGGCATGGGGCAGGGGGGGGGGGGGCGGGGAGGGCTGAGTTTGAATCTTGTCTCAGACAGTTGTAGATCCCTGTGCAAAATCCCTTAGCCTTTCTGTGCCTCAGTCTACTCATCAGAAAAATAGGAAGAACAATAGCACCTACTCCCCAGGGTTGTAGTACTTGCAAACCCTATTATTGATCTCCTACATAGAATGTATAGAAAATGGAAAACAGCCCTTCCTGTTATCTACCAATGCACCACATTATCTTAGCACAAAGATCCATGTCTCCTGGGAGAGGCTGGTACAGATGTTTCCTGGGCACCAATTTCTTTAAGGAATCTTCAAAGTGGCTTTAAACACTCCAAAGTTCTTTAATAATTAGTGGGCTCCATATATGTGTACACACATTTATAGACACACATATTTATATGTGTGTCTATAGACATAGATATCACTTACAATTGTTGCTCAATTGTAGTCTTGTATTTGTGTTCATTTAGAGCAGGAATTTCCAATTGGTTTTTTATACCACTCTCTAATCAGTACACACATACACATGTGTACATATATACACATGCATACATATATATATACACATACACACAAACATACACATATTTCTTTCTCCATGTGTGTATTTGTACCTAATAAACAGGGTTTTTTAAATTAGTGAGTTCAAACCCCGCCCCCCGTTTCCAAAAAACTTTACATAATCTCATTTGATCCTCACAATAGCTCTACAAAATTATAGAGGACTCGCCAAGGAGGGAGTTTCCACACCGGAAGTTTCCCAAATCAATGACATTGATCCTTCAGACTAAAAATGACGACAGCAACAAAGAGCTCCCACCCAGCTCCACCACAAAATGACTTCAGGGAAGAGTTAAGTCATAGAACCTTAGAACGATAAGGAACTTTGGAGGCCTTGAGTCCCACCTGACACTACATGAAGGCGTTCTTGTCACGCTCCCCCTGAAAAGGCAGCTCACGGCTTCCTTTGCTGAACAGCTCAAACTGGTGATGGATGAGGTGACACTTGTCACCCAGTTACTTCCCTTTATTAGTCTCACTTTGCCTCCAGCAGTGTCCAAGGATCGCCCCCTTTCCTAGGAGATGACCCTTAAAATATGTGAAGATGATGACTCTGTCTATCCTCAGCCCTCTCTTCTCCCCAGATAAACATCTCCAAGTCCTTTTGACAACAGGACACCATTTTGACACCCCTCACCCTTGCCATCTTGTTCCTGATTCTTGGAACATTCTCCAGTTTGTCAATCTCTCTCTCTTCAAATGCTAATACACCAAGTCTCAATTCAATTTGCCAAACATTTTTTAAGGGCCGACTAGGTGCTTTGTGAGCAGTGCTAAGGACTCAAAAAGGAAATACTCCCTACTTTCAGGGAGCTTAAAGTCTACACGGGGAAATAGCATGTCCTCTGTAAGTATCAACATCAGGGGGCAGCTAGGTGACACAGTAGATAAAGCACCGGCCTTGGACTCAGGAGGACCTGAATTCAAATCTGGCCTCAGACACTTGACACTTACTAGCAGTGTGACCCTGGGCAAGTCACTTAACCCCCACTGCTCCACCAAAAAAAAAAAAGTATCAACAAGAATTAGAAATAGAGATGAGACCTGCGATTTCATTGGCATAGGGAACTCCCAGGAGGGAAATTCTCTCTACCAATGCAGACTGGCACCTTCTTTGCAACTTATAGTCTATAAGAGTCACGTGGGGCACTGATGGGTGAAGTCACACGCCTAGAATCACACAGCCAATTTCTGAGCCAAATGGCTGTTTCCTCATCTGCACAAAGGGGATAATCACAACACCTGCTTCACAGGGTGGTTGCTGTTAGAACTGAGTCAGATTTCGAGTGTAAAGCCCATGGTAAATGTTAAGTTGACATAAGACATGAACTAAATTTTTATGAGTTATTCTTCCTATAATAATGAGAATCGCAATGGACATTTATATAGTTTGTGGTGATTTATTTCTCATTGGATCTTCCCCATAGTCTTGCCAATTGTCTCTAATTTATCCCATTGATTATTTGTATGGAGTTAACTTCTTGCTGACCCCATTAGTCCCTGAAAACAGGGACTAGTTTTTGCCTTTCTTTGTAGTCCCAGCACTTGGCACATGGTAGGAGCTTAATCTATTTTTCTCAATTCCCAGATTAGGAAAAGGAGGGGAGAACTTGCTCAGGGTCACCCAGCTAGTGAGTGTCAGAGGCCGGATTAGGAATTAGGTCATCCCTCACTGCCATATGCACAAGCCCTTTGTCCTCTAAAATGTCCTAATACATCTCATTCCCACTTGGCCTCAGCATGGGCCACTGGCTGCTTCTGTCCCAGACAGAGGCAGATGAGGTGGGTATCTCCTAGAGAACCAGGCTGGCCCTGGGAACGAGTTACCTCCGCCATCTTTTCAGCTTAGTCACTTGGCTTTGGTCACTTGGGTGTCAAACACTGGCTGACCAGGATGATTCTCCATTTTACAATTTCTTTTTTTAAAAGAAGCAGCCAGGGGCAGCTAGGTGGCGCAGTGGATAAAGCACCAGCCCTGGATTCAGGAGAACCTGAGTTCAAAATCTGGCCTTAGACACTTGACACTTACTAGCTGTGTGACCCTGGGCAAGTCACTTAACCCCCATTGCCCTGAAAACAACAACAACAACAACAACAAAAATATATCTTTAAATGAAGCAGTCAGTGGCCACATGGGCCACCAGATGAGAAGCACGGCAGGTCCGGGAAAGCTTTGGCCTGAGAACCTGCAGGCTTGGGCAAAGACATCTGGGTGCTTTGGGGCAAGTCTCTGTCCATGCTTCCTCCTGGTGAAAAGGCACTGGACCAAGTGACTTCCGGGGTACTGGGGTAGCAGGATTTAGATCCGGAAGGGGCCAAACAGATCATCTAGTAGAAATCCTTTATTTTACAGATGAAGAAACTGAGTCTTGGAGAGGTGAGGTCACTTCCCTAAGGTAACATGGTGAGTCAGTGACAAAACCAGAATTAAAACCCAGATTAGGGGAGATCACAGGCTATCAGCTTTGAATGGTGGAGTACTACAGGGCACAGTCGGAAACCCACTCTCTGTGTCTGCTCTCAGCCTGGTCAGCCTCATTTATGTTTTGTTTTGTTTTGTTTTGGTTTTTGGTGGGGCAATGAGGGTTAAGTGACTTGCCCAGGGTCACACAGCTAGTAAGTGTCAAGTGTCTGAGGCCATATTTGAACTCAGGTCCTCCTGAATCCAGGGCTGGTGTTTTATCCACTGTGCCACCTAGCTGCTCCCCTCATTTATGTTTTATGTACAAGCTATGACTTCTGTTTTGTTACATGCACTTTTGGTAGTGTCTACCTGTCTTCCCAATATAGACTATAAGGTAGGGTCCAAGGGCAGCTAGGTGGCACAGTGGGTAGAGCACTAGCCCTGGAGTCAGGAGGACCTGAGTTCAAATCCTCAGACACTTACTAGCTGCTGTGTGACCCTGGGCAAGTCACTTAACCTTTTTGGGCATCAGTTTTCTCATTTGCAAAACAAAATAATTGGATTAAATTATCTTCAAAGTCTCTTCCAGCTTTAGATCTATGATTCTGTGTGTGTGTGTGTTTGTGTGTGTGTGTCTGTGTATGCACGCACACGCGAGACTCTCACCTATACATGGTACAATGACAGGAACACTGGATTTAGAATTAAGGGACCTGGGTTCAAATCCCAGCTTGGTTATTCTCTACTTAGGGCAAGTCATTTGTCCTCTGGGGCTCAGTTTCCTATTTTGGGAAATGAAACTAAATTCTCCACATGAGGATCCTTCTGGTTCCAGATCCAGGGATGCTATGAAATGTTGCTGTCTGTAACCTGTGGCATGATGCCGTTTTTTGGCATAGAAATGTATCTGTCCAACCATATAACTTTTTTTTTTCAAGACAATGAGGATTAAGTGACTTGCCCAGGGTCACACAGCTAGTAAGTGTCAAGTGTCTGAGGCCGGATTTGAACTCAGGTCCTCCTGAATCCAGGGCCGGTGCTTTATCCACTGCACCACCTAGCTGCTCCCAACCATATAACTTTGTAATTATTTTCATTTCTCCCCATTTTATGTAATGGTGCTACATTTAGAAACTCCAGATCATCCAGTTCAACCCTCTAAATGTACAGATGGGGAAACTGAGGCTGAGGGAGAGTCGGCATCAGAGATGGGATTTGAACCTGGGGCCTCTGATCCTAGATCCAGGGCTCCTTCCACTGAATCACACTGCCTCCTACCTCAGAGCTCCCTTGACCAGACTCTCTACCCAGGCAGCGTCTCTTGAACTTGTCTCCTTTCCATCACCCTGCTTCAGACCCAGACCATCGCTCACCAGAACCCTTGTCACTGACTCGTCTCCCCCCCATTAGACTGAGAGCTCCCATCAGTATCCAGGTGGGGGCCTCACACCCCACTTCTGATGCCGATAAACCCAAGTTCCTGTTCCTAATGTAAAGTTCTTCCCAGTTTGGCTCCAAACTACCTTCAATCACCTCCCCTCCATGACTCCTTCATTCCATTCAAACCAGCTCTGGGGGCAGCACTCCGTCTCCCAACTTTGTCTTGCCTGGGTGGTGTCTCACATGTACCTGGAATCCTTCCCCCTTTCCCCTCTACCTCTAGGCACACCCATATTTTGTGTTGACTTCTCTGTGTATACAGTCTGATGCATTGGGAAGAGTGTGGACTTCTATTCGAACTCGAGTTTGAATCAGATCTCTGCTATTACTACTGACCTTTGAACTAGGTTCAAATCCCAGCTCGAACACCAACTGACTGGATGACCTGTGGGCTAGTCACTTGGAAAGTCCCAGCATCAGTTTCTACATCTGTCAAATGGGACTATGCCACCAGGACTACCCACGTCATGAGAGGAGACTGAGCTTTTGAAGGCACAAAGTGCTATAGAAATGTGGGGTTCATACAATAATCTTTCACTATAAGAAACAAGGAATGTGACAGAGAGGCATGGGAAGACATTTATAGAGTGCCTACTATGTGCCAGGCGCTATGCTAAACACTCTGCGGTTTTTATCTCATTTGATCCTTACAACAACCCCAGGAGGTAGGTGCCACTATTATCACTATTTTACAGATGAGGAAACTGAGGCAAACAGAAGTTAAGTGACTTGCCCAGGGTCACACAGCTAGTAAGTGTCTGAGGCAGGATTTGAACTCAGGTCTTCTTATATGAACTTCTTATGAGATCTGATGCCAAGTGGGACATGACAGACAAGAACTGACACAATGTCTGTGACCTAAGACATCAGGCACATGTGCTGCCTGACACCTGGCAGGTCAGATCACTGACAGTCAGTGTTGGACCAGATCTTGGAAGTCTTGAGATACTCCCTTATTGTGTAAACGAGGAAACCAAGTCATGAAGGAGGTGAGGGACTTGTCCAAGGTCACACAGCAAGCCAGGATCAGAACCCAGGGCTCGGGACTCCCCTTCTCCAAGCATCTTTGCCTGAGCTCCTTAAAATTTGTTTGGTTCCCTGGCAAAGAAGACAGGCTGTGAACGGCCCAATTGTTCCCTTTTTGGTACTAACAGAGCAGGCTAAAGAAACAGCTTCTCTTTAGCGGTAACCCTGTGACCCAGATTCCAGCCCAGCACCGCTCCCAGGCCCCCAGGCCTTTGTATGTGCCTGCCCCTGTTGGCAGCAGGAGGGACCCCTCCCAGCCCACCATCCAGCTGCAGTTTTTTTGGGCTTCCTCCTAGGGCTTTCAGCTCAATTCAATCCAACCCATTGATTTATGACGGCCCTACTATGTGCGAGGCGTCCTCTCCTCCTGTTCTTGCTCACTCTCTCAAAGTCTATTTTGTAGCTGTTAAAAGGGCCCTGCCCACAACCTGAGTCTGTCCCGTGATGGTGGAAAAAAGACTCTAGAACTGGGAGGCTGGGCTTCAGACCAGCCTTGGCCCCTACCCAAGTGAGCCTGGCATTAGCCACTCTAGGCTCAGTGACTCACTGGCTGTGTGACCTTGGATAACTTAACTAACCTCTCTGGGCTCAAGTGTCCTCATCTATAAAATGAGGGAGTTGAACTAAATGACCTCTGAAGCCCCTCCAGCTGCACATCAATGTTCTTACAAGTATATCTTGGTCAAGTCAATGTATTTCCCTGGGCCTCAGTTTCCTTGTCTATAAAATGAAAGGAGTGAACCAGACAACCTCTAAGGTCCCTTCTAGCTTCACATTTTTTTTATACTACTTGTGTGACCTTGGGTGAGTCACTTGCCTTTAGTTTCCTTATCTGTAAAATGGGAATAATAGTCCTTATTCCAATTACCTCACAGAGTTCTCATAGACTTCTTCAACAACCAGAGAGTACTCAGTTGTCTCTCCCTTTGCTCCTCTCCTGAGCCTACTTTCTGTCTGTTTCTCTCTCTCTCTCTCTCTCTCTCTCTCTCTCTCTCTCTCTCTCTCCTGTCTCTGTGTCTTTCTGTCTGCCTTTGTCTCTGTCTATTCCTTGTCTCTGACTCTCTGTGTGTCTCTGTCTCTATGTATGCGTCTCTCTGCGTCTGTCTGTGTTTGTGTCGTCTCTATTTCCTGTCTCTGTCTCTCTCTGTCTCTCTCAATCTCTCTACCATCAATTCTACTGAAGAAATATCACTATATGCCAGACCCTGTGCTAGACACAAAGACCAAACAGAAGGATCCCTTCCCTCGGGCAGTGGACCCTGTCTGTTCCACACACATGGGTAAGTAAACTATGCCAACAGCTAAGTCAATCCAGCCACGTACAAAGTTATCTCAAGTGAACTTTCCTCAGGCAGAGTGCTCATACCTGGGATGGGGAGGTGAGTGGGGAGAGGTTCCCAAAGGCTTCCTGGGAAATAAGCCCCTGGGCCCTGGGGTTTCAGGGGAAGGCAGGGTTTCTCCAAGGCAGAAAGACATACTTTGCCAGCCTCTTCCCAGGTGTGCCTTTGGCCAGGTTCCCTTCCCTCTATGGCTTCAGGCCTCTGATGACCAGCCTGGCTCATTTCAGAGCCTCCTTACCAGGTAGGCTAGCCACAGAGGGGTAGACATTTCCACCACATACTCTTTTTTTTTTTTTTTGCAGGGCAATGAGGGTTAAGTGACTTGCCCAGGGTTACACAGCTAGTAAGTGTCAAGTGTCTGAGGCCAGATTTGAATTCAGGTCCTCCTGAATCCAGAGCCGATGCTCTATCCACTGTGCCACCTAGCTGCCCTCTCCACCATATACTCTTTTTTTTTTTCTGGGCAATCAGGGTTAAGTGACTTGCCCAGGGTCACACAGCTAGTAAGTGTCAAGTGTCTGAGGCTGGACTTGAACTCAGGTACTCCCGAATCCAGGGCCGGTGCTTTACCACTGTGCCATCTAGCTGCCCCTCCACCATATACTCTTGAAGATCATTTACTGAGTTATGAGGGAGACTAGCCATGATGCTGTCAAAATCATTGATTCTCAAAGTATGAGGTAAGTGAAAACCAGAGCTAGGGGCTGGCAGGGGGGTGTGGGGGGCAGCAGCCTGTGGGGAAAGATTCAGGGACCACTACAAAGCAACTTCTTTAATTTTGCTTTTTATAAACACACATATTCTTTTGGGGGGCAGGGCAATGGGGGTTAAGTGACTTGCCCAGAGTCACACAGCTAGTAAGTGTCAAGTGTCTGAGGCTGGATTTGAACTTAGGTCCTCCTGAATCCAGGGCCGGTGCTTTATCCACTGCGTCACCTAGCTGCCCAACACACATATTCTTAATGTTGGAAAATTCTGCCCTCTGTGGCCTGAAGCCGTTTTAGCCTCCATTAATTCACCTTTGGCAAAAGCAGCACCAATGAGCACCCGTTTCACCCACTGCCCGTGTCACGCTCATGAGTGGTCTTTGATCCACTGGTGCTAAAATATCTTCCCTTTCCTTAACACAAATCCACACAAAGGAGATGGCAAAATGGACAGAGGGACGGCCTCCTGGCTGGGAAGCACTGGGTTCCAGCCCTGCCTCTGACTGTGTGACCCTGGGCAGGTTACTTCATCTCCGAGGGCCCGGGATGACTCTCTAAGATATAAACTGCAGAGAAGGCACTACCCTACATTGGCAAGAGGAAGTGACCTTATCTAGGAGCTCCCTATACCAACACAGTCACAGATCTGGTCCCTATCTTTAGCAATACACACCCAGCTCATGAGGTCTTCTGCTAAGCACTGAAGAAGCTAATTATGAGAAGTCACTTCTCACAGCCGTCAGTGAATCAGAATGCCTATTTCACGGGCACTTCATGATTTACAAAGCAGGCACTCCACAGCCCTTCTCAAGGGTAGGTGGTGTGAGTGTTATAACACCAAAGTGATTTGGCCAGAATCACACAGGCAGGAAACACATCATGAGATCATAGCCTGATGGCTGGAAGGATCCGGAGGCACCATCTGGTCCAAATCTCTGTTAACAGATGAGAAAAATGAGGCCCAGGGAGGGTAGGTGACTTGTGGTCAGTCATACCAGCTCATAGGACCACAGATTTAGGGCTAGAATGGACCTCAAAGGCCACCAATAAATCAGTCAGTCAGCAAGCACTCATTACACACCTACTGTATACCAGACATTTGGTCTACAAACACACAAATGACACAGCCCCTGGTCCCAAAGCAGGTTAAAGTCTGTCCAGAACAATCCCTACATTTTACAGATAAGAAGACTGAGGCCCAGGGAGGTAAAATTATTTGCCTGGGAGTAAACAGCAGAGGCAAGATTTAAACTCGGGTCCTCTGACTTTGGAGCCCTGCTATTTTCACTGTACCCCACTGCCTCTCTCATTTTTGTCTTCGTGTCCCCTGCACATGGTAGGCACTTATAATTATTTATTGAATTAAATTGAATCCAAGTTCCTAAAACATGCCAAAATAGGAGAGAGAAGTCTTTAGATATTGTGGAGTCCAGTCCTCCTGGTTACAGATGAAGATACCAAGGTTCAGAGTGGTGTCCCTCCTGGAGGCCTTTCAAGCAAAGGCTGAATGACTGCTATGTCCTGGAGGTCATCCCTGGCCTGTGGTAGCTGTGATGATGGTCTCATCACCTTGCTCCAGATCCTTGATCCCAGAGGCAGGCCTGGATTGCAGGTTTTGACTCCCTAGTCCCATGATCTTTCTAATAAACTATCATTGTCTAGTCATTCTCCAAAGTCCCTTCCCTTCCTTAGGCCTTTCTTATTATAAACCAAGGAAGAAGGGAAGTCTGGTGTTAAGTATCAGCCTCAGGGTGAGGAAGACCTGGGCTTCAGTCTTACTTCAATGCATATTAACCGTTGACCTGCATTGATAAAGGGAGTTCCCATACCTGGAGTTCCCTTGACCAATGAAAGTACAAATCTGGTAAAAAAAAAAGAAAAAAGAAAAAAGGAGGGAGGAAAGTAGGAAGGAAGGAAGGAAAGAAGGAAGAAAGGAAGGCTAGATTCTAGCTAAGTCCCCTCCCAGCTCTAACATTCCATTCTTTTACAATTCTCTTCCCTTTCATCCCCAACTTTCTTGTCCTCAAATATCAGCCTGAAACTTCCACTCTACAGAAGGCAATCCTGAGGACCTGCTGCCCTCCTGGATCCCCTGGCATTAGGCCCTTTCACTTTGTGCAGGTGGGCCATGCTTTATGACCACTCCTTAGATGAAACCACCAACTTCTAAAACACATATTATAGCTCATTATTTGAAATAGCAAAACAGGACTGTTTATCCACAGTTTACCAGGATGTTATTTGTTTACAGATTGTTTACTGGCTTGAGGGGAAAATGACAACACAGAAAAATCAGAGCTGACTTATTAACAGAAAGGGTACAGGAGCAAAACTTTTGATTTCCTGGGTCTGAGGAAACCCCTTCCTTCCGCCAAGGTGGACAGACACCTGCCAAGCAATCAACAATCTTCCTGAGGTGTTTGGAGCCCTGAAGAGGTCACCCAGCCGGGATGTGTCAGTGGGGGGCGGGGAGGGGTAGCTGAGTCTGGTCTTCCTGATTTGGGGGAGCTCTCTGCCCTTAGGCCAAGCTGCCTCTCAGTGACATCTCTCAAAGGAAGTTAATTAGGGACTGGAATTTAATTGACAATATTTTATATAATTATATATAACTTATGTTATATATAATTATATATTAATAATTAACAATATATTAGTAATATAATATTCGACACTGTAATTAATAAGATTGTATTTTATATTTATATAATTATATATAAGATCATACTTTATATCATTAACAATTTTTTTTGTTGTAGTTGCTCAGGCAAATCAGCAATCCACTTATTGCCAGGTATCTCAGTTTTGTCGGAGAGCACAGAGAGGTTATGAGACCCGCCCATGGTCACACAGCAAGTTTGGGTCAGAGGCAGAATTTGAATCTTGATCTTCCTGACTGAAGGACGAGCACTACTCACTATGCCCTGCTGCTTCTCAGTTGTAACTTTAAAAATATGGTCAAGGTTAGTACAGGCTAATAATGACTTCATATGTGTATTGGGTATCAAATTTCTTGCCTTCTCAGTGGGTGGGGGAGGAGCTGGAGAAAGGGAGAGAATTGGGAACCAAAAATCAAATTTAAAACACACACACACAGAAAAATAACAATTGGCAGGCAACTTTTAAAAAGCCCATCTTCTGCCTAAAGCGAGGCACACCCATGATGATGACGCTCAGGAGTCTCACAATGAGTTGCTGTTTACAGTTATCCCTTCCACATCGAGGGGGTTAGGGGCACAGCATCCCCCTCCTCCATCTGGAAAATCTGCATAAAATTTTTTGGCCCTCCCTTTGTACCAAAGAGGCTGAATTATTATGTAATTAAAAGATAAAAGATGTTGATATTATACAATACTATACATATATTTTATACATTTCTGAGTTTCTAAACTTTGTGTCACCTTCAGCTTCCACAATCACCCCCCCAAAAAAGCCACGTCCCATTTAATTTCTTAGGCCAACCCGCGATATATCCGAGCTGAGATGTGGACAGGATAATTGTACTCCCCTCTATCTGTGAAGACGCTGGCTCCTTCTGCCTTTTCTTTTAGCTTTTCGGCAATTGGGCCTTAAATTGAAGCCTTCCTCTTCTTACAGAATGAGTCCTTTAAGTATAAATGCCCCATTGGGCTTGAAGTGTTGTTTACAATTCATTAATTTCTAGACCAAGGGTGGGAGAGGGGAGGGGAGGAAGACCGAGAGTTAGTCTTAAAACCCGATTAATTGGTGGTGGATGAACTGAGGTAGAAACAGAGGTAGAAGATCTCTAAGATTTGATGGAGAGCAAGGGAAAGAGAAGTTGGTACCCAAGGACAAGGGACTGGATCTAAGAGTTCCCAGGTGGGGAAGCTCCCCCAACCAGCTTAGGTTGGCACCTTCCCTACAACTTGTAGTCTTCTGAGAGTTGTCTAAAGCATCGGTTCCCAAAGTGGAGGCCCCCAGACCGTTTTTCGGAGGTCATAATAGTATTTTTCACCCGCTCATCCACAACCACCATTTCAGGATAACAGAACTGCAGAAGTGCCCCTCGGTTTTAAGAAGACAGAATGTCAGGGCGTAAGCCAGCATGCTGGAGAGGGTTCTGTCTACAGAAGGAGCATCATGGAGTCAGGGTGGGCTCTGCCAGTTACCCACTCCTGGAGAAGAGCCTCGTGGTTTAGACCCCGGAGCTGCAGCACAATAGCAGGCTGTCACCCGTGTGAAGCCAAATCTAGAAACGGGTAGTCAGAGCTAGGTAGTCACCCCCAAGTGTCTCCTCGTGGCTCCTTATTCTACCCCCCACCCCGTTCTCTCCCAAGCACTGACTTCAGAGGGAGGGGAGAAGGAGGGAGGGTTGTGGGATGGGCCTGAGTGAAAAGGAGGCGCAGATGCGCCTCTCACTCTGAGCAGTCAAAAGAATCTCTGCTCCTCCCACCGACTCTTCTATGGGAGTCCCAGAATTCCAGCCCTGACCAGTGGAGAGGGCACCGGACTTGGGGCCGGAAGGAATTGGGTTCATAACCCACCTCTGATACTTACTAGCTGTGTGACCTAGGGGAAATGACCTCATCTCTCTGGGCCTTCTTTTCCTCATTGGAAAAATGGAACGGGATATGTGTATGTGGGGATGGGGGGGGCAGAGAAAAGGGGGTTGTCCTCATTGGCCTCTAAGGGCCCTCCCAGCTCAAAATCTATGATCCTGAGACCATACCACCCCCCTTCGGCCCAACCTTACTGGCCTTTGACCCTTTTGGGTTACAACAACCCCGAGAGGGACAGAATTCTGAAGAGCTGGCCTTCTTGGGAGGTCCTATAGAAATGCACCGTCTTTGTTCTAAGACAGGGTTCAGTTTAGGGCAGGGGGAGGAGGAAGGCATTATTTCTATTCATCCCTAGCTCTTCTCTCTCCCTCACCCCTCATATCCAATCAGTTGCCAAGTCTTGTCAGTTCTGTCTCGAGTCCATCTTCCTCATTCTCCACCTTCTCTGTGCTGAGAGGGTCACAAGCCTAGCTCAGCTCCTCCCCCACCCCATTGCCTCTTCCCTACTACATTAGCCTCCAAGGGGTCCCCCTGACTCAAGTTGTTCCCCTCTCTTATCCACCTTTAGTCACAGCCGTCCAACTGATATATCTATCCCTATAACTCAGGTCTGACTAGATCACTCCACTGCCTGAAAAGCACTGGTGCCTTCCTCTTCCCTCTGGAATAAAATATAACAATTTACACAAATGACTATGATGATGGTCAGCTGGGTGGTGCAGTGGATAGAGCCCGGGCCAGGCCCTGGAGTCAGAAAGACTCATCTCCCTGAGTTCAAATCTGGCTTCAGACACTCACTAGCTGTGTGACCCTGGGCAAGTCACACTTCACCCTGTTTGCCTCGCTTTCCTCATCTATAAAATGAGCTGGAGAAGGAAATGGCAAACCACTCCAGTATCTTTGCCAAGAAAACCCCAAATGGGGTCAAGGAGAGTCAGATGTGATTAAACAACAACAGGATGACAAAAAAGACTACATTGAAGACAGCAGAACTCTGCTTCTTGTGCGACCAATCTTGACGAAAACAGATGTTGGAAAGCACAGTGTTTGGGGAAGTAGAGGACCTAGGTTCAAATCCTGCCTCTGATGCTGACTACCTGGAACCTTGGGAAAGTCACTGAACTACCTTTCCTGGGCCTCAGTGTTCTCGTCTGTAAAATGAGGCAGCTGTAGATGGTCCTGTGATCCAGTGGGTTCCTCCCCTGGATATAGTGGCAGACTAGGGACCCAAAAAAGCCCGAGTTCAAATTCTGCCTTAGATAATTTACTAGCTGTGTGATCCTGGTAAAATCACTTAGCCCTTCTCAACCTCAGCTTCCCCATCTATAAAACGTCAAAACTATGTGTGTGTGTGTGTGTGTGTGTGTGTGTGTGTGTGTGTGTGTGTGTATCTATAATGACAGTGTGAATGTTTGGATACTATAGCCTCTGCCTGAGCCCTCGAGGTCAAAGGCTTCCCCACCCACTATCCTCTCCTTGCCATAGAATACAGCCTAAGAAAAGCTGAAGCTGTCTCCTCAACTAGATGGTAGCTTCTTGTGATGTAATCAGGAAGACCCTTCCTCCAACACTGACTAGCTTCGTCAGCCTGAGCAAGTCACAGCGTCTATGAGTCTCAGTTTCCTCATCTGTTAAATGGGATAATAATAGTACCTACCTGACAGGATAGTGTGGGGTTGAAATGGAGAGATTTCAGTGATTTATAAATATGAGCGATTACCTCCCTCCCTCCTTTTAGGGGGGTACATTGTTGATCTGCTGGCTAGTTTTACTGAATTTCTTTTTTCTCTTTTAGTTTTGTCTTACATGAGATGGCTCTCCGGGAAGATTAGAGGAGAAGGAAATATTCACAAATTGAAATAATGTAAAAATGATATCAATAAATACTTTAGAAATAAATAATATATGTGTATATATATGCATATATATACATATTTGTGTCTAATGGTAGCCATCTCTAGGGCGGAGTGGGTAGGGAAGTAAAAATATAAAATATGCACAGCAGAGACTGAAAGAAAATGTCAACAGAAGCGCAGAAAGCAGAGTAGCTTTGAAAATGTTGCGTGGTGCTTATAGAGTTTTTCCGAAAAGAGTAAAAAGTATGCAGTGTAAATTCATGGTTTTATAATGAATCCTCTTTTTATGTTGTGCTTTTTATGTTGTACGAGGAAATGTGAATTTTTTGTCTTTATGTATCTCACTTCAAAATGAATTTTGAAAAGAAAAAAGAAACTAGAAACAGGAAAACTAAATATGTTTTAAAAATCTAAGTATATGCGCTAGAAATATCACACCCATTTTACAGATGAGAGAGCTGAAGCCCAAGTGGGGAAGAATCTTGCCCAAGCGTCACAGCATTTAGAGAGAGAAGACAATTTAGAAGCCATCTAAGCCCAAGTCCCTCTTTTTTACAGATGAGGAAATGAAGGCTTACAAGGGTGGACCAACTTCCTCCTGGTTTTCTAGGTGATAAGAATAGGTCTACCATGTACACAGCAAGCACCTGAAGGTTAGGAAAACACTTGCATGAGCTATTTCAATTGAAACTCAGAAGAAGCTTTTTTTTTTAATTAAAAAAAATTTTTTTTCAGAAGAACCTTTTAAAGCAGGTCTAGCCAATGGTAGTAGAAAGAGAACTGGATTGGAAGTCAGAAGACTCAAGTTCTAATCTCTCCTCTGCTACTTTATGACTTGGGTGACCTTAGGTTAGTCACTTCCATTCTCTAGGTTTCAGTTTCCCCTGAGGTAAGATGAGGGCACTTGACTAGAAGAATCGTGGCATCTAACAAATAAGGAATCTGAGCCTTTGAGCTGGGCAATGACTTGCCCATGGTTACAAAACTTCTAAGTGAAACTTGAACTCAGGTCTTTAATGATTACCCTTTCTATCAAGTCTCTCAAAGTAAGCACCAGGACAGAGGTATTATTACTCTCACCAAATGCCTTCATGTTGAAGGACAGAGGCAGGGTTTTTCCATTGCCCATTTCCTGACTTCTCAGAGCAATTGATCAATTAATCAATACATTAATGAAGTACCTACTATGTACTGTGCTAGGCAGTGGGGATACAAAGATGAAGAATGAAACAAACAATCTTCACTGTCAAAGAACATACAGTCTATAGCATCGATTGGTCAGTCAACAGATGAACAGAATCTCAGAATTCAGGATGTGGAAGAAACCCAACTGGTCATGCCTGGGCGTTTTGACCGAATCATTCATTCCCCAAGACTATTCAGATAATTTCATTGACTTCAGCTGCAAAATCAAGTGGAGAACACAGAAATTCAATCAAGTCCAGCCCAGACACAAAAGGAATTCCAACAAGGATCATTCAGCCTTGGCTTGAAGATACTGAGGAGTGTGGAAACAACCATGCCTCAAGGCAGCCTGCTTCATGGGGAGATGCTTTGAGTTGTTAGGAGGTTTTTCCCAAAGTGAGCATTTATTAAGCACCTACTCTTTGTCATGCACTGTGCCAGGGCCTGGGAATACTTCAAAGACAAAAATGAAGCAAACCCTGCTCTCAAGAAATTTATATTCTATCAGGAATATCATAGTATCATCTATTTAGAGGAGAAAACAGGTACATAAATAAATACAAATATGATAAATAATAAATGGATATTAATAAAAGCATTTAGTAAGTGCCTACTATGTACCAATCACTGTGCTAAGCTCTGGGGATACAAAGAATAGCAAAAACATCTCCAGCTCTCAAGGAACTCATAGTCTAATGGGGGAAATAACATGCAAATAACTGTGAACAAACAAGATGTGGCCAGGATAAATTGGAGAGAGCCTCAGAGGGGAGGCACTGGCATTGAGGGGGAGTGGGAAAGGCTCCTTGTGGGAGTGGGGTTTTAGCTGAGATGAGAAGAGGGCCTGGGGAGCCAGGAGGCAGAGGGAGGAGTGAGAGTATTCCAGGCATAGGGGAGGGGAAATGACAGTGCCAAGAATCAGAGGATGCAGTGCCCTGTTGAGGGGGTCAGGGCCCCAGTGGTAGATTAAGTGGAAGAGAGGGAGAAGGTATAAGAAGCTGGCTAGGAGGGGCAGCTAGGTGGCGCAGTGGATGGAGCACCGGCCCAGGATTCGGGAGGACCTGAGTTCAAATTTGACCTCAGACCCTTGACACTACTAGCTGTGTGACCCTGGGCAAGTCACTTAACCCCAATTGCCTCACTAAAAAAAAAAAAAAGAAGCTGGCTAGGCAAGAAGGGGCCAAATTACAAAGGGGTTTTTTTGTTTGTTTTTGCAGGGCATTGAGGGTTAAGTGACTTGCCCAGGGTCACACAGATAGTAAGTGTCAAGTGTCTGAGGCCGGATTTGAACTCAGGTCCTCCTGAATTCAGGTCCAGTGTTTTTATCCACTATGCCACCTAGCTGCCCCCATACAAAGGGTTTTAAAAGGTAAACAGAGCATTTTATTTTTCATCCTGCTGGCCAAAGGAAGCCACAGGAAGTGATATCATCAGACCTGCACTTCATTATGATAGCTAAGTGGAGGACAGATTGGAGAAGGGAGACCCTGTGGTAGGGAGAACAACCAGGGAGACTTCTGCAGTAGTCAGGGGGAAGGGGGATGATGGGAGTGGGGGTGGGGGTGGGCAGTGTCACAGGAGAGAAGGAGGCAAATGCTAGAGATGTTGCTGACGGGCCTTGGCAACAGATTAGAGATGGGGGGAGGTGAGAGACAGATGGTGAGGAGTCAAGCCTGGGTGATTGGGGGGGGGGGGCAGTGGTACTTTCAAAAGTAATAGAGAAGTTAGGAAAAGGGTGGGGAAGAAAGATAACGAGCTCAATCTTGGACACGTTGAGCTTAAGATGTCTATTGGGCACCCAGTTCGAGATGCTTGAAAGGTAGGTGGAAATTCACGACTGTAAGGCAGCAGAGAAGTTGGGGCAGGATGGCTAGATTTTGAGAATCAGCAACATAGAGACAGTCATTAAATTCACAGGGGCTGATGAAGTCCCTCAGAGTCGTGGGAGTGCCTACAATGTGGGGAATGACCTGGATGAAGAATTTGGGGGAGGAGGGCACAAGTAACCAAGGGATCAGAAAAGGCTGGATCAGAGCACAAGGACCACATATTTGGAGCTTGGTGGGAACTTGGAAACCCTTTCGCTTTACAGAGGGGGAAACTGAGGCACAGAGAGGTTATGTGACTCACCCAGGATCAGGTAGCTAGTGTGGGGCTCTACTTTCAGTGCCCCATCCATGGTGCCACATAGACTCCTAGACCAGTTTCTGCTCCCCCACCCCACAGTGGCCCTGCGGGGCTATGTCCTGGTGGGAACCTAGCCCAGGCCTGAAGGAGGGGCAGTGTAGAGCAGCCTCCCCCATCTTCATGGTCCCCTGGCGGGGGCCCCAGTAGAAATGGCAACCATCGCTAGAGAGCCCCACAGCCTGGGCACCGAGAAGAAACCCCAACGACGGCCGATAAATAACGCTTTCTTCTCATCAACAGCCCAGTTTCCAAACTTTCCGAGGAGCGCTCGGGCAGAAGAAAGCCCTGTTTTCTCTGAAACGCTGGCATTTCTGAAAGGGGCTGCGACTCCAGGCCCAGCGGCTTCCAATAGTCTGCCCACTGAGTGGAAGAGAAAAGTTCAGGGAAGGCGCAATGTCTCCCCCCATGCTTTAGAATTCGTGTGGCCCAGGCCGAGGGCTTTGAGAGTCGGAGTCGGGCGCCTTCTCAGAGAAAAGGGGCCTGTTTCGGAGGCCGCTGGAATCTGGGCTCCTTGTCCGTTTCTAGGCCGCTGCCATGGCCAGCCCTTATTGCCTCGGGAGAGCCAAAGGTTTTATGGAGAAGGGATCTCTGCTCAACCTCCCCCCTCCCTCCCCAAGGTCACAGCACAGCCGCAGAGGAGGAAACTGCTCAGTCTTTTTGTGGGGGAGAGCCTGGGCTCTCATGAAGGCTCCTCCAGACCTTCACCCCATTTTTGCTCTCACAAGCTGAAAGAAAGTGCTTCAAGAAAACCTGATCACTGAACAGAGCCCGGTGAGCCAGAAAGCTTGTGGGCACCTGGGTTTGGATCTTGGCTCGGGCTGTAGGACTGTGGGCAAGGCGGCTCTCTGGACTGCGGCTTCCTCCTTAAAACTAGTGGCCTGGGCCAAATGTCAGTCACTGCGCAAGCATCTATCCAACACCCCAGTGTGTGCTTTGAATAAACCACCCCCAAGGTCCCTTTCAGGCCAGTCTGTAAATCCTATAAGGCTCACATTCTTAAACAAGTAGAGGCTGGCTTCTCCTGTGTCCTTTCAGGGTATGAAGTAGATGCTTTTTTTTTTTTTTTTTTTTTTTTGCGGGGCAATGGGGGTTAAGTGACTTGCCCAGGGTCACACAGCTAGTAAGTGTCAAGTGTCTGAGGCCAAATTTGAACTCAGGTCCTCCTGAATCCAGGGCCAGTGCTTTATCCACTGCGCCACCTAGCTGTCCTGTGAAGTAGATTCTTATATGTGTGGCTAGGGCCACAAGATCCATGCCCTTATAGCCGGAAGCGCCCCAGGATTCATACATCTATAACTGAAAGGGTCCCAAGAGGCCATTTAGTCCAGCCCTGTCACTTTATGCATGAAGTAACTGAGGCCTAGAGAGGTTAAAGGACTTGCCTGCAGTCACATAGTTAGTAAATGTCTGAAATGAAATTTGAACCCAGGACCTGTGATTCTCAAGGCAGTGTCCTATCTCCCATGACACTCAGTCACAGGGTTCAGTGAGGAGGGAAGGCAGGGGAGGGACTAAAATTATTGTGATTAAAATTCTATAGTATCCATAAATGTTTTATGTCCTAACCTAGGAGAGAGAAAGGGACAGAGACAGACAGAGACAGACAGACAGACAGACAGAGACAAAGACACAGAGACACAGAAAGAGAGACAGAGAAACAGACACAGAGAGACAGCAACAGAGGGACAGAGACAGAGACAGAGAGTCAGCCACTAGTGGATAGTGCAGTGACCTCATGGATAGGAGACCTAGTTTCCTATCCCACCCTGGGCATATCCTACCTGTGTGACCCTGGACAAGTTGCTTTCCTCTCATGCCCCAGGCAATGAGATGAATTCTTGCAGGGCCAGTGTGCATTCATGGTAGGAGTTTCCCTATGCCAGTGAAATCATAATGAAATTATTACTTTTCTAAAATAAGGAGAATATCTGGAAAACCCAAACCCAGGAGTATAGGCTTTAAAAAAATTAAGTGCAAAGAAGCACACTACAGTCCCCAACTCTAGTTTGCTGTTGTCATTAAGTGCCAGGAGTAACAAGGCCCAGACAATCACAGAGCCCTTTTCCTAAGTACGGATGCACATTCCTATGCTAGCAGTGCATGGGGCTAGTTTGAATCTAGAGTCACTCATGAATTTTCAGCTTATTTCAGTGACTTCAGCTGGAAGGAGCTTGGTTCACCTGAGCTGACTGTGCTCCAATGGAGGCAAAGGGCTCCTGATCTCCGATGCTGAAGCTTTCTGCTCTGACAGAAATGCTGGTGAAGGTGGGGAGGAGTCCGGCTGTGAAGCACAGGTGCTGCTCTGAGCAACTCTGAGGGCAGGGGTACTTGCAGGGCTCAAAGGAGCTGGCCACAGCTGGGGACCTTTGCTAAGGCATCTTTGTCTTATAACAATGGTACACCCTCCTGTACTCAATTGATGGGCTTTGCCCATTTATTAATAACTGCATACTGTGCACAGAGCAGCAGAATGTGTCCCCAGCACTGAAAATGAAAAACTTACCTGGTAGATGGTTTGTTGTTGGATTTTTATGTACTTTAAAAAACAAGTTATCCCTGCTATGAAAATTAAAAATGAGACTAGAGAAACTCAGCAAAGTTTTTGGGCCAAATCACCTTAAGTAACCTCCAAAAGTTTGCTAGCTTGCACAATATCAGTTTAAATTCATCTACAAGTAAAATGAGAGAAAGATAAAGACTAAGACAAAGATACAGAGGAAGGAAGGAAAGGAGGAAGGAAGGAAGGGAGGGAGAAAGGAGGGAAGAGAAAGAGAAGAAGGAAGGAGGAAGGAACAAAGGAAGGAGGAAAGGGAGAGAGGAGGGAAGGAAGGGAGAGGGGAGGAAGGAAGAAGGCAAGGAAGGAGAGAAGGGGAAGAAAGGGAGGAAAGGAAGAAGAAAGGAAAGGAGGAAAGAAAGATGGAAGGAAGGAAGGAAGAAGGTAAAGAGAGAAGAGAGGGAATACCCCTGCCTCTGGCTGCCCTGATTTCAAATCCCATTCAGATATTTCACCGGATGACAGATTTAGAGTAAGAAGAGATCTTAGGCCATTAAATTCAACACTCTTATTTTACAGATGAGAATCTATTTTTTTTTAAAGCATTTTGAAGGTTTGAGCATTTTACAAATATGGTTTCATTTTATCCTCTACCCCCACCCTCAATTTTCAAAAATTCTGCAAGACTATAAGCCTGAGAATAAACAAGGAAGAATAAACATCTGGCTGAGTAAATGTTTCCTGCCAACACCCCACCCTCTACCCATTTAGTTGCCCCACAACTGCCCTTTGAGGGAGGAAGCCCAGCCACCAACATCCCCATTCTACACACGAGAAAGCTTAGACTCACTCCAATCAAACGCAAGCAGGAGGCCACACAGCTAGTAGATCCTAATAACAACTGATGATATTTATAGAGTAATTTAAGGCCTGCAAAGGCCTTTGCAGGGAATGGCTCATTTCAAATGCAGATGGCCATTTTCCTGAACAAACATGAAGGGGTTTAGGCTTGGGGATGAGGCTGTCCCCTCTGCAGCACAGTAAGGAGGGGGAAAAAAGAGAGCAGAAGAACGACCTCTTGGGAGTTCAAAAATGTCATTTCAATTTACATCTCTAAGGTGGAGTGGGTGAACAGGGCCCTCCTTCTCCAGGCAAGGCCCTCTGGGGAGGCACCATGCTGGCCTGAAGCCCAAGCCAACTGGAGCTTCCTCTGCAAGAGAATGTCGATGCTCTCATCATTGAATGGATGAGAGCATCGACATTCTAAACACTGGTGTGTCCCTCCTTCCAACAACAGAGTCAAAGGAAGCCATTTTGGAGACAACATAGACAAGCTGTCCTAGTAGGGCCCCCAAGGAGCAGGGCCCAAGTCCCAGTTCTTGCACCTTTGGGCAAAATCGCTACCAACCTCGGAGTCGAAGTTTCTTCATCTGTAGCATGAGAAATTGGACTAGAATCAAAGAGTTCTTAATCTGGGTTCCATGAATTTTGGTGTGTGTGTGTGGGTGTGTGTGTGTTTTAAAGATTTTGGTAATATTTTAATAGAATTGGTTTCTTCTGTAATCCTATGAATTTCATTTTATACATAGAGGCTTCAGGCTTCATCATGCTGACCACCAAAGGGGTCTGCATGTGACACAAATATAGTTAAGAATTCCTAGACTAGATAATCTTCTAAATTTCCTTTAAGCTCTAAATCCCATGAATTTGTGACCCCATTAAGAAAGACTTGGGAATGTGGATGAAGTGAGTCCCTCAATCTAAATCATTTGGGGGAGGGGAGTGCTTTTTATACACCTGGTTCCTGAAAAACAAAGACTCTATCCTTATGGTGCAGAAACCTACCAGTATTGAGTGAGTTACCCAGAAATTGAAGATGATAGAATGTTCCCATTGTTTCCCAACAGCTGGGGTTGGGTAGACATATGCTAATTAATAGAGAATGATTGGGTTGCTGTCCTTAAACAAGATACCCCATCTGCCGACTCCCCACATTTCAACTGGCTGTCCCCCAGGCCTGGAATTCTCTCCCCCCTCATCTCTATTTCTTGGCTTCTTTCAAGTCCTAGCTGGGCACATCTGTGCCCATTTGAACAGTTTTGAATTTGTCAATTGTGTTGTGAAGTATTGAAATCTAAAAGTTTTATGTGATTATATCAACCGACCAATCAAAAAACATTTACCAAGTACCAGGTAAAGAAATGACACCTACATAGATATGGAAATGCAAAATAAATATAGGCGAAATTCGTGCATAAACACCTAAGGTAATGAGGGAAAGGGTGAACTCATCCTTGAAGGAAATCAGGGATTATAAGAGTGGAAGGTGAGGAGAATAACTGGGGGTGGGGGGTGGGGAGGAGGGGCACAGCAGTGTATAGAAGTCAGGAAGAACTGGGTTCACATCCTTTCTCCAGGGAATGGTAGCTATGTGATCGTGGGCCTAGACAGGTAAGGTCTCAGTGGCCCAAGGTAACTCTCTTGTAAATTACAAATGACTTGACAGTCTGGAGCAGTAAATGGAGTTTTCTCCCTGGGAGTTCCCCACCCCGATGAAATCACAGGTCTGGATTCTCCCTACTCCCCCAAACTAATCAATCGACAAAAATCTAAGTAGGCAGATGGGGCTTACAGCAATCAGCAAGGTATATCAACTCTACTGGACTTTCTTAATAAAAACTTAAAACCCCCAAACAAACCCTAAACTAAACTACATGCTAACTCTGAAATCCATCTCCAAAATTCTGGGAACTGTAGAATTCCAGAAAGACCAAATTTGCTTTTTTTTGAAGCCATATTTTTTTTTAAAAAGAAAGTAGGGAGCAGCTGGGGGGCACAGTGGATGGAGCACCAGCCCTGGATTCAGGAGGACCGGAGTTCAAATCCAGCCTCAGACACTTGACACTTACTAGCTGTGTGACCCTGGGCAAGTCACTTAACCCCCAATTGCCTCACCAAAAAAAGAAGGTAGATGAAAATAAAATGAGGGCACCCCAAACTCTCCAGAGACCGGTTTACAGTTTTATTTAAGAAATGTTCCTCAAATCTTTTCCCCGTAGGCTAATATGCTCATTATGGTGGGTAAGCGAAGCTTTGGCTGATTAGGTGTTGCTCTTTCACATGGTCAGACCATTCCAAAGCTCTCGTCCTTGAGGTAAAGGTGATATGGGGGTGATAGTTCTTTCCCTCTACAATCAGACTCTCCCTTCCTCCTGCTCATCTCCTCCCTGCATTGGTCCTGCTTAAGTATATGGGATTAGATGAGTCACTTCCTGCCTGGATGCAAACTTCAAATAACAGCGTATTTCTATGTTTTGGTATTAGATTTCTTCCTCAAATAAGTTCCCCATTCAGCATCCTAGGGAAACGACAGATCCAGGGGACCCAAGCAAAGTTCCTGGAATTAGAACTGAGAGGAGATCTGGAAAATGAAGAAATCTGAACCAGAGGGTAAGATCTGAGTCTTGATATCAACTGGCTGCATGACTGTGGCCATGTAGCTTGGTCTCTCTGACCTTCTGTCTCTTTATCTGTAAAATAAGGGGAGATGATCTCTAATCTTCAAAGGAAGCCCCTTTTGTGGAACAAAAACAGCTTATATACACAGGGTGTCCCCAAAAGTCTTGGAGTCGGTTTTAAGCTTAAAGCTGTCCTAAGGTGTTTGGACCATGCTGTACTGTGGCTTCCTTTATCATTTCCTTTGCTCCTCACCTCAGAAACTTAGTAGCTGTGTGTCCCTGGACAAGTCACTTAACCCCAATTGCCTTAAACATCTGGGGCCATCTCCAGTCATCCTGATGTACATTTTGCCACTGGACCCAGATGGCTCTGGAGGAGATCATGAGGCTGATGACTTTGCACAGCCCTCCCTCACTTAAACCCAATTCAATGCAAGTCATGACTTCACATCCATGTCATGGTATTCTTTCAGAATGAAGGACAAACAACAGTGCTCCTCACTGACCACTGTATGAGGTGGCTGCTACTATTATATCCATTTTACAGTTAAGATCAGAGGGGGCGGCTAGGTGGTACAGTGGATAAAGTACAGGACCTGAGCTCAAATCCAACCTCAGAACTTGACTCTTAACCAGCTGTGTGACCTTGGGCAAGTCACTTAACCCCCATTGCCCAACCAAAATAATTTTTAAAAATTTAAAAAATTTAAAAACTTGCTACACAAGTAGCAAGTAAGTGTCAAGAGCAGGATATGAACCCAGGTCTTCCTAACTCCAAGTCACCACTTGAACAGTCTCATTTAATGACCCATGAAGCAAAGGGTTTGCAGGATGGGAGACAGTGCCTTCAACAATGTAAATAGCAACAATAAACAGCAACAAACAACGAAGTAATCAAAACAGAATACTGACTGAGTTGTGGTTCCTGGGCCTAGACACGCCATCTGCCAACTCCCAGCCTTGTTACTGACTGTCTCCCATGCCTGGGATTCTCTCCCTCCTCACCTCTATCTCCTGGCTCCCTTCGAGTTCCAGCTAAATCCTTCTTTCTACAAGAAGCCTTTCCCATCCCCCTTAATGCTAGTGCCTTCCCTCGATTATTGTTTTCAATTTATCCTGCATATGTTGCCTTCATATGGAGTGGTTTGCATGTTACCTCCCTCATTAGACTGTGAGCTCTTTGAGGGCAGGAACTGTCTTTTGCCTCTTTGTATTCTCATCACTTGGCACAGTAGCTGGCATGCAGGTGGTGATTAATCAATGCTAATAGACTGATAAGTGATAAATTAGCATTTGTACAGTGAGTTAAGGTTTTCTAATCATGCTGACCACATGACTGAATGACCAGACCTTTTGACCCAGAGATTCTACTGCTAGGCATATGCTCCCCCTACTCCCTGCCACACGTCAAAATATTTACAATGCCACCTTTCTTGTGTGTGGTGGCAAAGAACCAGAATTAGTGTAAAGAGAGTGGACAAGGGGCTGAATTCTGAAGGTATGGAACATGGCATTTTTTGACGTCTCAATCAGTTTTAATAAATCTTTTTTTCTATTCTTTTTTTCTTATAAGAAATGGCTCACTGGGAGGAAGGGGAAGTGGGAAATGTAGGTAACATAAAAAGACAGTAATAAAGCATATTTTAGGGGCATCTAGGTGGCACAGAGGATAAAGCACCGGCCCTGGATTCAGGAGAACCTGAGTTCAGATCTGGCCTCAGACACTTGACATTTACTAGCTGTGTGACCCTGGGCAAGTCACTTAACCTTCATTGTCCTTCAAAAATAAAATAAAATAAAATAAAATTTATTTAAAAAAATAAAGACAAATGAATTAATAGTTAACATTTGCGGGGCAGCTAGGTGGCACTGTGGATAAAGCACTGGCCCTGGATTCAGGAGGACCTGGGTTCAAATCTGACCTCAGACATTTGACACTTATTAGCTGTGTGACCCCGGGCAAGTCACTTAACCCTCATTGCCTGACCAAAAAAAAAAAAAACCAAACAAAAAAATTACTTTGGGGCAGCTAGGTGGTGCAGTGGATAGAGCACCGGCCCTGGATTCAGGAGGACCTGAGTTCAAATCCGGCCTCAGACACTTAACACTTACTAGCTGTGTGATCCTGGGCAAGTCACTTAACCCCAATTGCCTCACTTAAAAAAAATCGTTAACATTTGCGTGGGTTTCCCAGGTTATTCCCCCCATAATTACATTGGTAAACCAATCGATGATGTTATCTTAGAGAGTTTCCTGGGGTACTAAAGAAGTTAAGTGACTTGTCCAGGGTCATACAGCACTGTATGCAGCAAAGACAGCATTTGAACCCTGGTCTTGATGGCTCTGAGGCTGGCTATTAATTCACTAGGCTAAGATGTCTCTCATACATTATGTACATTACCTTATTTGTCCCTCACATTAACACTGGGATAAAGACAATGGGAACATTAACAGGTGAGAAAATTAAATTTCAGGAAGGGGAAGTCATTGGTATAAGATCACGTAGCTACTGAGAAAAGGAGCAGGGACTCAAACCTAAGTCTTCTGATTTCAAAATTGGGGCTTTCTGGGGCCCCAAGAAAACTTTGGTTGTTCCAGTCCCCAAAGTGTCACAGAATCTCAGTACCCAGAAGCCATGAAGTCCATGGAACAGGACCAGCTCAAGGGATGAGGTCTCAGAAGCCAACCACTGGACAATCCATCCCAGAAAGCCCTCTGTTCCCTCCTAGAGCACCCTCGTCCTCAGCCCTCCAGGGTCCTGAAGAGCAGCAGATTTCTAATTTGACTCTCTGATATCTTAGCGATTGCTTTGATTCTTGCCCAGTCTCCGAGTGGTCGTAGAAATACAGAGCACTGGGGGTCGGGAGGGTCCTTGGCACAGAGATAAGCTCACTAAATTGGAACCTACTTCCTAGTCCTCAGCTTTCCACTAGGTTGATAAGTGACTGCTGGCTAGTTTCTTCCCCTCTCCGGGTATAAGTTTACTCATTTCTAGAATGAGAAGAATGGACTGGGTAGAAAGAACCTCACCAGTCATCTAGTTCAACCCACAAAGGACAAGAATCTCTACTATAACATTCAGCCAAGTCCCTCCCAGCTTCGACATTCCCTGTTCTAAGCTCCCTTCCAGATTTAATGATCTCTAAATCGATGAGATACATCACATGGCACAATCGTCCCTGCCTCCTAAAGTGATGATTGCAAACCAAGCAGAAATACTGAATGTACTCTGGTTGGTTAGACTATCACAGGCCTTTGGTGGGGAGGGGTGGGGGGGTGGGTCTGGTCCCCATCAGAGTCCCAGGCTTGAGGATGCTGGAGGATGAGGGACTAGCAAATAGATCCCTTCCCCCCAGCAGAGCTAGAAGCAGGCAGACTACTCTGTCATCCCACCTAACACATGTGTGTAACTTTCTTCACAAAGGGACTCAAATCAACCCATGAGGGAGAGGGGAGAAAAACACAGAAAGACTTCTCAGCACCGTCAAACCTGGGAGTCAGTAACTGGGCTGGAAGGACCTAAGAGATTCTGAGCGTTGCCCGTGGAGTCAAGAGACCAGGATTGAAATGGCAGCACCAGTACTTACTGGCTGTCAGGCCCTGGATAAAATTCCATAAACTTTTAAAAAGCCCAACTCAAAAAACTTAAAAAAAAGTTTCTTTTTGAAAATCACTTTAAGTTCCTAACAGTAGCTGACATCCATAGTGCTTTGTAATATACAAAATACTTTGTATTCTTATTCGATTCCTTATAGCCACGGAGAGGTAGGTACCAGGGGCATTATTGATTATGCTCATTTTATGGATGAGGAAACTGAGGTGCAGAGAAATCACTTGCTCAAGATCATATGACCATCACGAGACAAAGCTGAGATCTGAACCCAAATCTTTTGGCTTCTAGTCCCACTTTCTTGCCCTACTCTCCTCTGACTCTATCACCCGTCATCGACTTGAACCTGGACCAGTGTAATAGCCTTCGGGGCGCCCTTTCAGCCTAACATCTCTTTCCACTCCAATGCATCGTCCACTTAAGTAAGTGATCTTCCCTAGAGTTCAGGTCTGAACACATCACCCCATTCCTATTCAATAAACTTCAGTGGCTCCCTATCACCTTCAGGAGGAACCATCAACTCTTCCATTTGACTTCTGAAGTCACTCATAACTTAGTTCCTTCCCATCTTCCTAATCTTCTGAAACCTTATTCCCTTCAAATTACTCCACCATACCTTAACACCGGCGTCCTTGCCATTCCTCCAACAAGACAGGCCATCGGCTGCCTCCGGGTATTTTTGCTGACTGCCCCCCAACCCTAAGAATGCTCTCCCTTTCCACCTACCCTGAAGGCCCAGCTGAAATTCACCTTCTGAAGGAATTCTTTCCCACTCTGCCTATCAGTGCCTTCCCTCTGAGTTTATCTACTCGTGTATGTAGCTTATTTGTACTGTAGTTCTTTTCATGTAGTCTCCTCCCCCCCATCCCCCCCCCCCCTGGAAATAGTAGAGATTTCAGGGGCAGCTAGGTAGTGAAGTGGATAGAGTACCGGCCCTGGATTCAGGAGGACCTGAATTCAAATCTGACCTCAGACACTTGACACTTACTAGCTGTGTAACCCTGGGCAAGTCCCCAATTGCCTCACCAAAAAAAGAAAAGAAAGAAAAGAAAAAAATAAATAGTAGAGATTTCGAGGTCTCAGAAGGCAGGGACTTTTTGTCTTTCTTTGTATCTTCAGAGCTTAGCACTCTGCCCCCCCCCCCCCCCCCCCCCCGCCCCTAGGAGGGACTTAATAAATACTTGTTCACTTTACTTTGGGGAGAGAAGGAAAAGGGAAGGGAATAAGCATTTATTAATTCCCACCACCACCCATGCCAGGCACTGTGCTAAGCGCTTCATAGTTATTATCTTTTCTGATTCTCACAACAACTCTTCAAGCTAGGTGCCATTATTATCCTCCCATTTTACAGTCGAAGAAACTGAGGTAAACAGAGGTTAAGTGACTAGCTCAGGATCACCTAGCTGGAAAGTGAGCTCACATCTGTTCTCAGATCTTCTTGACTCCAGTCTAGAGCTCTATCCACTGAGACACATACCCTCCTGAGGAAAGAGCCAACCAGCAAATACCGACCACTGCTAAAGTCTTGAGGGTTAAAATGAATCAAGACCCAGCTCCAGGGCCACCTCCTCCAGGAAACCTTACCAGATCTCCCATCCCAAGCCAGAAGTGATTGAAAGAGATCAGAGGACCAAAGATCTAGGACTGGAAGGAACCTGAAAGGCCAATTCGGTTTTACAGAAAAAGGAAACTGAGGCTCAGAGAGACTGAGTGACCTTCTCAAGCTCGAACAAATGGGATAGTAGGTCAAAAGCTGAAAGGAACCTGGGAGGCTCTCTGGCCCAACTGCCTCTTTTTACAAATGAGGAAACTGAGACCTACAAAAAGCAAGTGCCTTGCTCAATGGTACACAAGTAATAAATCCATCTAGCACACAGTAAGCGTTGTTTGACAATGACCAGAATGCTTTGGGCTTTTTCCTCTCCAAAGAATCTTAGCCTGCCACCCCCTTTCCTTCTCATAGCGCCCCATCTCACCTCTCCTTTATTCAGCTAAAGAAGGGAATGGAAAGGGGGCTTCCTGGCCTAAGGGGAAAGAAGTTGGCCTGGGAGTCCCGCCCTTGTCTTGCTCTGCCTGAATTCTCTGTGTAACCTTGGGCTTCCCCGCTTCCCCTCGCTTTCCTCTTGTGCGGAATGATTTCGAAGGTTCCCTGCGACTCTAACATTCGATCATAGCAGGCGCTTCTGGGAGTGACCCTGAGCCCCGGGGAGGAAAATGTGCCTTTCAGCTGGGGCCTCTAAGGGATGGGGCAGCTTGCATACATATACATCGAATCAGCATGGGGCTGAAAGAGAAAGCCGATGCAGTACAGGACTCCGGACGGATGAAGTGGAGCAGGGGGTAGGAGAGCCGTGTGGCTGAAGGCAAAATTAGAGACTTGGGACATCTCTTCCTAAGGAATGCTCATAGCCCGAGGAACTGGCCCCCTTTTACTTAGTGGCTGGGAGGCCCTAATGCAAACTTAGAGATTGCTTCCTCTCTCCTCCTAAGTCTCTTTGTTGTCCCGGCTTTTCATTTCAGGCTCCCGCCCGATGATACCCTCTGTTTTCCCCTCCCCCTTTAAGTTCCCCAAACTGCAAACACATAATATTTGGCTTTTCGCTTCCTTCTCCCTCCCCTCCTCCATGGTGTAACCATGGCGATGTCGCCTAGGAGGAGGGGTGCAATGGAAATCCCAAACTGCAGTTACCTCCATCCAGAACAGACTCTCCACCCCCAATCTCTGCTCAGCTCACCCCCCCCCCAGTCCCAACCCCTCCAACCTACTACCAATGAGCCTTTCAGCTCTCTGGGCGAGGGAGCGCGTGAGCCCCAGAGGGCACCGACTTGGGATTTGAGGTCCTGGGGGTGTAAATGAACGGGACCTGCAATTCAAGGCCGGACGGGGGATTCGAACGTTAGCCCAGGGATTTCAGGCCGGGGTCCCGGCGGGCATGGGCCGACCTGGATCTGGCCCAGGCCCTGGCCCGAAGCTAGCCTGGGCCCCAAGATCTGAAGCTGCCCGTTTTCTTGGGCGCTCCTCGCAGACTGGGAGAAGAACCCGGGGGCACGAGATCAGAAGGGTCTGGTTTCAACCAACTCTTGCAGAGTCGGCGCTTAATAACTGTTAATAACTGTTCGTCAAATTGAATGAACTCAAGCAGACCCGTGCGGAGGCCGGAGGCCGGTTTTCCCAGCAACCTGTTGCCTCGGCTTGGCAGGTGGTTTAGGAAGAGAAGAATACCCTCTGCCCAACCCCCAGTCCTAGTCCTCCCAACACACACAAGCTCAGGAGGAGGGCGAGATGCACCCCCTCTCCTTGTCGCCAGAGCCCGGGCCCCCAAATCCCAGCCCCTCTCTTCTCCGCCTCTCCTCCCGCCCCCTCACTCCTCCATCCCGCCCCGCAGCGAATAGATCCCTTCCCCCCAGCAGGAGAAAGGGGATCGGAATGAAGAGAAAGCGTCTTCCCAGGGGGCACGCCCCGGGGCCAGGAGGTTAGAGGGAGGCGGGGGCCGGGGGGTGGGAGCCCAGGCTCCGGGAAGAGGTCAAGCGCCTCGGGAAAGGGATGGGGAGGCCCGGCAGCTCTTGGCTCCTCACACAGTGGGCGCTCCATAAATGTTGACCGTTGTGCCTGTTAAGCCCCGAACCTTAGCCCAGCTTGGGATAGACGAAGCCCTCCCTCTCTTCGGATGGGGGCTCCAGCTTCACGGGGGAAAAGCCCCTAGCCTTTCGGGGCTTCCCTGGAGTCACTAGTCCTGCTCGCTTTTAATCGACACAAAGCCCTGGGAAGTTAGAGAAGGGAAGGCGCGTCCGGGGCAGTGGGGCCGGGCTGTGGGGGGCGGGGGGTGTGAAGACGTCTCATCGAGGTTGATTTTATTAATGCCTCTGCAAAGTTTTGCAGGCCTTTTTAACCAGGAGGCTCCCGTTTCACAAGAAATCGTTTTGTTTGTTTGGGGGTTTTGTCGTTGTTTTGTATTTTAAAGACACCAGACCGACCAACTCTTCCCCTTCCCGTAAGGCAAACCAATCAAAATTGGTCCTTAAATTATCGTTCCGTCGGTCAATTCCCTACATTTTCGAATTTCCAAGTTAATATAGAGAGGGGCTCGGGGAAAACTCTGTCCTAATTCCTCTTCGCTTATTCTAACTGCTTGGCACCTAAGTAAACACGCCCATCTTGTACGCTTAGTTTTTTGCAAACTGGAGGGGTGGTGCTGGTGGTTCCTATTTTGCTTCCCTGGGCCTCAGTTACCTGGAGGGGGCAGCTTGATGGTGCCAGTTGGAGAGGGGCAAGCGAGCACAATTCAGAGCGGCCTCGCCAAACCCACCCGTCTAGCTGTTTGCCCGTCTGTCTGTTTCAATTAGATTCCAGACCGAAGCTCCCGGATCCCTGCTGGCAATAAGAAGTGATCTTCTAAAGGGTGTTTCTTTGTAAACCTTGGACTAGAGTTGGGGGGAGGAGGGAGGGCGAGGTTTCAGAAGGAAACACAGCTTGTCTGCGTCTTCCTTCGTCCTCTCCCAGGCCTATTCTTTGTCTTAGCTAAACACTTGTTGGGCATTTTTTTTCCTAATAAAAAGTTTCGAATATATTAAGCGGCGCCCTCGGTGGGACGCAAACTTGCCTCCCTGTAGGGTCACAGTGAAGCGAGTAAAAGGGAATAGAGAAGAAGATGGAGCTTTGGCTAGAGTTGGCCACAAAGAGATGAACTTTCTAAAGTTGTGAGCTGGCTGCTTTGGTTTTGTTTTAAAGATTAGGGAACAAAGCCCGGGGGTGGGGGGAGGAGACTAGCCAGGGCCTGATTAGCCAGTCCCGACTGAAATCCGTGCCCTTCCACCTTTTTCAGTGGCGCTAAACGGTTCCCAGCCAGAGACCCTGGTGGTGAATGGGTTGGCCTCGCTGGCCTCTGCCGTCCCTTCCAACGCTGACATTTTTTCTGATTCTGGGTTTCTGCGGATCGCACTTTAAAGTTTTCTCTGAACTAAAAAGGAGTCTGAGGACGGGCAGGCGGGCAGGCGGGCAGGCAGGCAGGCAGGCAGGCAGGCAGGCAGCCGGCCGGCGGGCGCGCAAGCTGCTCTACCCCCGGATTTAAAAGGAGGCCGCGTTGAACGTTCTGGGAAGCGATATTTCTTCCCCAAATAGCAAAGGAAGCTTTACATAACAACTGAAACTCAGAAGGACAACTAATTGGATTAAGCCCCCTGAAAGGGAGGTGAAGGTTCTTGAACCAGCCACAGCAAATCTCCACTTTCCTGGCCATCTGCTTGGCGCGGCTCAACTGCTACCTGGCTGGAGGCTCGGGGCGCGGCCGGCCGCCAGTTCTCATCCCCACCCTCTCTCTCGCAAATTCCCAAGTGGGACCTGAGGAGCAAGGAGCTGCCGGCGACAAGGGAGTCGGGGCGGGGGCAGGACTCCCGGGTGGGGAGCTATGCAGATGCACTGATGGACGGGAGGGAGCTGCTCCCCTCCGGGGAGGGGGGGCAGTGCACTGGGAAGGACTAGGACCACTGAGCAGTGTTATAAAACTTCTTGGCCAGTAGGAATGAAACCTCGGGCACAGTGAGTCTCAACGTAGGCCAGATAACAGAAGGCGGCTGAAAGAGTCTGCGAGAGAGAGTAAGCCCAGAGGTTCCAACAGGGCCTTGGCTCACACCGACTGTTTAAGCTAAGCAACCCCCGCGGAGCAGAGGAAACGCTCTGGCCTCCGGGCCTTTGCCACCTATCTCCGCACTGCCTGAAACTTAGTCGAGAAGTTTGGGGGTATACTCCCTGCCCCGACACACACACAGTCACACTCACATTCAGATTAGCGTCATGGTCTTTGCAAAGAATTACCAAGATCTCTTTAGTTAAAAGTTAACCACTCCCCCCCCCCCATTATTAAAAGGAAATTATAGGTTGGGGGCAGGAGAGACACACAGAATGACTGAGAGGGGAGGAAGAGGAAGACAAGGAGGAGGAGGAGGAAGGAGAAGGAGGAAGAGGAAGGGGAAGGAGAAGGAAGGAAGGAAGGAAGGAAGGAAGGAAGGAAGGAAGGAAGGAAGGAAGGAAGGAAGGAAGGAAGGAAGGAAGGAAGGAAGGAAGGAAGGAAGGAAGGAAGGAAGGAAGGAAGGAAGGAAGGAAGGGGCACGTGCAGATAGATAAATTTTCTTTCCGGGAATCTGAAGTAGAACTCGCTCTGACTTCCTTCTTGCCACGTCTGTGTGCAAAGGGCTCAGAAGCAACTGGGCAATAATGTTTCAGGGAACGATTGAGTGTCAGGACAAGCCGAGTGTGCCTCCCGCAAACTGTGCCCTTGCAGACCGCTGGCTGCCCGCACATTCTCTCGGCTGGGCCCGCATCACCAACAAGCCCCGTTTGTTCCACTTTCCTCTTGCCAACCGACGTGGGCTGGGCAGCAACTGTTCCTCCTCCTAATGATTTCGCAAGTTTCCCAAGGAGCGGATACTCTACTATGCAGCGGGCTCACTTCGACTCCCCGCCGGCTGGGGTGCGGCAGCACGCGCGTGTACCCCCAACACACACACACACACACACACACACACACACACGTGTATTCCCTAGAAGTTAGACTGGCTTTTGGGGTCCCTTCCAGTCCCAAACTTTTGGGATCCCGGGAAGGGATTCGCAGGACGTTTGTTCCCACTAAACTATCACCTGAAGGCTCAAGGTTGGGAACCTCTCAGCAGGGGTAGTACACGAGCTGCGACCAGGTGGTATTGGAGGCTAGCGCTGATAGAAAGTTCCTTTTGCCTCCAGCCCACCCCCGCTGCCCGATGTCCTTACAGGGTATAGAAGGACCAAGAGCCACTGGCATCCAAGGATGATTTCTACCCCATCCATCTCCAACCAAGAGAAGCAGAGACTTCGGGGCGGGGGGTGGGGGAGAATGGGGGAAGAGGGAGGAGGTGGGATGTCCAGGGGTCACTTGCTCTGTTTCTCCACTTGTATATTTTGCCCTGGTTTTGAATACTTCTGAATAGTTTTGGGGAGCCGGGCGTGAAGTGTTTGGGGAGGGAGGACACTTCTTCGAAGGGGCCATGTGCTATGGTGCCCGGGTTGCACTACTGTTGTCCCTTGTCCCCGTTCTTCCCCTCCTCCCCCGCTACGGCGTTCAGCAGTTCCATTCAGGGGCAGGTCCGGATCTTGGGGACTCAGCATTGGGATCCTGGGATCCAGTGGGGGCGGGGGGGGGGAACCTGAGCTGCCAGACAAGCCTTTCCCCATAGGGAAGAAAGGTGGAGAAACGCAACGGGAAAAGTTGGGTCGGTTTGAAAGGCGCTTAAAAGGGGGTGCCCTTGGGGATGGGAGGGAGTGGGAGAGCGACCCTGTCTTCGTGAATGGGAAAAGGCAGTTCGCCGCAGTTTTGGGGACAACCTTGCCTTTTCCACCGTGAACTGCCCCCCACCAAAAGAAACCAAAATCTTAAAAGTGCCACCCACCAGCCGTAGAATTTTGAGACAGAGACAGCCAGTTCTGCCTGTCCCCTGTCCCTGTCCCTGTCCCTGGGAGTTGGCGTGTCAATAATCTGATCATCATCCCCGCCTGCCCCCCAGCCGGATTTCCTTAACCGTACTTCTTGGACTCTGCGCCCCACTTCCCTGGCCCTAGGGAGTTCCGGAGGGGATGCTTAAGGAAACTAGCGAAGTGATTTCCTCCGGCTTCCTGCATGTCCGAAAACCCCCGCTTCCCCTAGCGGTCCTGGCCAACACACAAACTCCCGGGAAGCACCTCCAGCTGCCGACGCCACTTATACCGGGACTTCCCGGACCGATGTGAGCATTCCCCATTGCCTCCACCCCACTCCACACCCGCCTCGTTCCCGCCCCGGCCACCTTTCCATCCTCCCTCTCTCGGCAAAGTTGCCTCCACGGTCCTGCTCAAACCGAGCAAACCGAGGAGAAGCCCCCTAAAGAGAGGAGCTCAGGACGGACCGCTATTCACTTGCAGCAGAACGGTTTGCCTGCAGCTTGGAGGTGGGGTGGAGTGGGGAGCGGCCGGAGGGGACGGGGCGACACGAATTCTCTCAAAGCATCTACAAGTAACACCTAAAGTAAGTCAACACATCTCTAAGAAACTTTGTTGCCTACGGAGCTCAGCGCGCGTTCCCTCTTTCTCTAGGTAACATGCGGGGTGCATTGCACATCATAAGAGTTTGGTCTCTATTTCCTTGGGTCTCACTGTCAAGTTGACCCTTAGAACGTTTCACAACTCTAAAATTCTCATTCTCTCTCTCTCTCTCTCTCTCTCTCTCTCTCTCTCTCTCTCTCTCTCTCTCTCTCTCTCTCTCTCTCTCTCTCTCCTTCTCCCCCTTCCCATTACCCCACTCCACGTCCCCCCTCCCCAAAGTTGAACTAACCTGTAGAATCCATGTCAGGTTCCTCCAGTAACCCACAATGCATGCTCTTCCCATGGACAGTACCGAGGCCCCCCAAAAAAGTCCTGAGGTTTGGAGATCCCCTGTCTGAGAGTTGCAACGGTAGGGAGAAGGGAAGGAGAGAGGGAGAGAGAGAGAGAGAGAGAGAGAGAGAGAGAGAGAGAGAGAGAGAGAGAGAGAGAGAGAGAGAGAGAGAGAGAGAAGGAAGAAGAAATATAAAGGAAGATAGAGAGGAGAGAAAGAAAGTGAAGGGAGAAAGAGAGAAATAGGAGAGAAAGGGAGGGAGGGAAAGAGTAGGGAGAGAGAAAGCGAGAGAGAGGGGACACTTAGTAATCCAGCAGGGCAAAGCCAAACCCGTCAAAATGTTTGCGGATGTTCATGGGAAAAAGGATCATTTTATAGGAGCCCTGATGGGAGAAATGTCATTGATAGGCCGGCCAGCCTGATGAATGGCTGCTAGTCAGATGGGGATGTGGCCCGGCTCGATGTGAAGCCCATTGTGGCGCTGTTTTGAATAAGAAAAGCTGCCTCCGAAAAGGGGGGCTTAGATCTACGCAATCCCAACCCTTCGACTTCCCCCTTCTATTACAGCATTAAAAACGTTTTCTTATTTAAAGTTCCAGAGGCCTGCCCCCCCCCACCCCAGCCTTAGGCCCGAGACTCATTATAGTCCAAATCAAAATTGGCTTAGATCTGGCCCCCTCGCCCCCTAGTCCCCCAAAGTCTCTTGCGCGCCGGCCTTTAATCAAATGTAGGGGAGTGGATCCCAGGGGCTGCCCCCCTTCTGCAACTAGGAAGCTGAAGAAACCAGGCAGGGTCCCTCCTCCCTGCAGCCCGGACCTTCTCGCCCCCCCCCCAAACCTCTGAAGTTGGGTTCTGAGACCACGGCACGCCCCGGAGCTAGCTGGCCCCACACTGCCCCCGTCTACTCCAACACTCCCGCCCCCCCACGTTTGTACGTGAATGGAGTAAAAGGGGGGCAGCCTGCAGGACCCCCAACAAGAGCGGGAGAGGTTTCCCTGACTCGAAGCAGGGGCGCCCACCTCTGGGCTGAGGCTGCCAGGCCCCTCGTGATGGTGTGGTTCGGAGGCAGGAGGGATGAGGGAAGGCCCGAACCCAGGGCCCTGGGGGAGGGAGAGTGGCCCCAACAGCGGGGGAACCTCACTTCCCACCTTGCAAAGGAAAAAAGAGACTTTCCTCCGCCTTCTGCGGAAGCCGGGGATCTCCCAATCTCTTTTCCTTTTTCTATGCCACCCCCCCCCCGCCCCCACGCCCAGTCTAGAAGTTTGTAAGGAGCACGGACCGTTACCTTAAGTGGGGAGGAGGGTTTCCCAGGCACTGGCACTGGCTGCCTCCCTCCCCCCCTTCTCTTCTCCCCCCTCCTCCCCTCCCCCTCCCCTCCCCTCTGCTGCCCAGCTCAGCGAGCCGGGCTCCAGGAGTTGAATGTGCAGAAAAGGGGATGGGGGGAGGGCTCAGGCCGGGCGGGGGACGGAAAAGGGAGGGGTGTGTGTGTGGGGGGGTACATGCTGGAAGTGGAAGCAAAGTGCAAAGCCGGGATCTCTGCAGCCTAGGATAAAGTGGCTGTTTTAGGGAAGGGAGAGCTGTGATTAGAATATGAATGGAGCTGCAGGAGAGGAAGAGAAAGGGGATTACAGCTGAATTACTTTGACCATGGACAGAGGCAACGTTTTCTAGGGCCCCAGACTCTCCCCCCACCTCGCCTGCCTCCGCCCTCGAATAAAAAGGAAGAGAAGGGGGAGGGTGGGGGGGAAGAGGGAAGCACCCAAACCCCAACCCAGCAAAACAGAGCCCGTTGCTGCCGCTAAACAGGAAGAGTGTGTGTGTGTGTGTGTGCGTGTCTGTGCGCGCGCGTGTGTTTAGGAGGTGGAGTTTTTTTTGGGGGGGGGAGGGTAGTAACTGGAAGGAGAGAAAAGGGAGTTGGGATTTTAGCAAACCACCAATTGTTTTTAGTCCATTTTCTAAACAGGAAAGGCAGCCTAGTTTCATGTCAAGTGCCCTGGACCTGAAGGAAGACTGGGGACCTGGGTTCCAATCACGGATTGGCGCGCGTCCCGGGTCTGGGCCTCAGTTTCCTAATTACAAAACCAGGGATTTGGATTAGATTTGCCTTCAAACCCCTTCCGGCTCTCCAGCAGACCTGAGGGACCCGGGAGAAGGCTTTGATCTCCGAGCCTCACTTTCTCCTCCTGCAAAAACAGGTTGGGGGGCGGGGGCAGCTAGATGGATAAAGCACCGGCCCTGGATTTACGGACATGAGTTCAAATTCGGCCTCAGACCCTTGACACTTACTAGCTGTGTGACCCTGGGCAAGTCACTTAAACCATATTGTCAGAAGAAGAAAGAAGAAAGAAGAAGAAGAAGAAGAAGAAGAAGAAGAAGAAGAAGAAGAAGAAGAAGAAGAAGAAGAAGAAGAAGAAGAAGAAGAAGAAAGAAGAAGAAGAAGAAGAAGAAGAAGAAAGAAGAAGAAGAAGAAGAAAGAAGAAGAAGAAGAAGAAAGAAGAAGAAGAAGAAAAAGAAGAAGAAGAAGAAAGAAGAAGAAGAAGAAAGAAGAAGAAGAAGAAGAAGAAGAAGAAGAAGAAGAAGAAGAAGAAGAAGAAGAAGAAGAAGAAGAAGAAGAAGAAGAAGAAGAAGAAGAAGAAGAAGACCAGGTTGGGTCAGATGAAGTCTGATCCTGCAGCCCTGTCATCACTGCCTGCCCCTCCACCCCCACCCCACTCCGCCCTTCTCTGATTCTGAGCCCCAACCACAGACAGGGAAAGCGGGGAGTGTGTGTGTGTGTGTGTGTCTTATGGGAGGGAGGAGCCAAAAGCCAAACAATGGCGGGGTCGGGAGCTCTTAGATTTAAGGACGGAGAGTGGAGAGAGAATGAGGTGACCGGAATTCGAATCCTGTCTACTACCTACAAGCTAGCCGGCAATAAGGATTACACCTCTGATTTCACTAATTAATAGGCTATGGAGCTCCCAGGTGAGGAAAGTCTCTCCACCAGTGCAGGTCAGCATGTCCTCTAGGAGTTGCCCGGATCATTGAACTGTTAAGTGACCTGTCCAGGGTTCCGGAGGTGGAGTGTGAATCAGGGCCGGCCAGAAAAGGCCAACTCTTTATCTACCACATCATGTTGCCCTTCTCTCTGCCGACCTAGATGGTCAGGAGCAAATCATCCCGCTGTTTCAGGCTTATTTCCTCAAAGGTTTTAGAGGCAATATAGCACACCGGAAGCAACACTGGTGCCGGTGAAGTCAAGGGAACCCAGTTTGACTCCCACCCCTTATGCTTACTGCCTGTTACATTGGGTAACCCTCTCTCTCTCTCTCTCTCTGGGCCTCAGTTTCCTCATCTATAAAATGAGGGGTAAGATTAAATAGTTTCCCAGGTCCTTTCCAGCTCTGGGTCTCTATTTTTATTGTTTCAGCCAACTGGCTTATTTGTTGTTTCCTGAAAGGAACACTGTTTCCCATCTCCAAGCCTTTGCACTTGCCCCAGGACAAGTTACTGCTTTGCTCAGCTGTGAAATGGGGATTTGCAATCATTGCAGTCCCAACCTCCCAGGACTGGTCTGAGGCTCCAAGGAGATCAGAGCTGTGAAGCACTCTTCCACTTCCAATCACTTGTTGTTGCTGTTGTCCTTATCCACTGCACTTCAGTAGACCAGTGCATTGTCATGGGGGGGGGGGGAGTCCCTTCCCTGTGCCTCAGTTTGTTTGTTTGTAAAATGAGGGAGGTGAGGCTTCCTTTCACCTCCAAGCCTACCGCACCATTAGCCAAGTCCCCAGCCTTGACGGGTCTCTCCCATAGAATCCCAACCTAGCTCCCTCAATCCCCTGGATCAATGGAGATAACCCTCTAGAGCCGTTTGTAACCTCAGCACCTGTTTCCCGAGGGGGCCCCTCCTGCCACGTCTCTCTCTGTCTCCTTCTATCTGTCTGTGTCTGCCTGTCTCTATTTCTCTGTCTCTTTGTCGCTTGGTTTAGGGTTAGGGTTAGTTGGAACTGAGCTGATATTTTAAAGCAGATCACGAGCTTCAATTTCTGGAGCTAGGAAGGGCCTCAGGGGACTCCAGGTCCCATGGATGGCGCAGTGGGTTTGGAATGAGAAGATCAGAGCAACTAAGGACCTTAGTAGCCACGTGACCCCAGCCCTCCAATCTGTAGGTGAGGAAGCATCAGAGGACCTGGATTTGAATCCTGACTCTGTCGCTGGCTAGCCATGTGACTCAGGGCAAGTGTTTTTACCTCTATAGGCCTCAGTTTCCCCTCTGTAAAATGAAGTGATGAGAAAAAATGGCCTCCTTTTAGCTCTATATTTCCCCCCTTTTTTTTTTAGTGAGGCAATTGGGGTTAAGTGACTTGCCCAGGGTCACACAGCTAGTAAGTGTTAAGTGTCTGAGGCTGGATTTGAACTCAGGTCCTCCTGACTCCAGGACCGGTGCTCTATCCACTGCGCCACCTAGCTGCCCCTTAGCTCTATATTTCTGACTCAAACGACCCAGGATCTTCCAGCTGCTTTTGTTTTTCTGGCCTCCCTGAGGTGCAGGGCAGCAGGGTAACTCACATATCATAGTGCTTACAAACTGGCTTGTTGATTGAGTGACTGATTGAATACAGCTATGAAGGGCAACTTGCAAAGAGAGCCTGCCTTGGAATTAGGAGGACCTTGGTTCAAGTCCTGCTTTTGTGTGACCTTGGGCCCCGGGCCACTCTCTCTAAACATCAGAAGTGGCAATTTGCATTAATGGATGAAAGTTTCCATGCCAGGAATTCCCTAAACCAATGAAATGCCAACCTCCCTTCCCCCTATGCCAGGGCCTATCCCAAGGGCTGTGGACAGAGATGAAGATCCTTGTTGTTTGAAGCTTACAGTCTAGCAGAAGAGACAAGATCTGGACACAAATCCATAGAATACAAGATAAATTTCAGGTGCACTGGAAATGTGTGGAGGGAAAGATTTCAGGAAGGAGAGAGAAGCAATGATTATTTTTTTATACCTCTGATATGCAAAGTCCCATAGGAGATGCCTGGATGATCACATGCACATCTATACATCTAGATTGGCTTATAGACAGGAGCAGGGAGGAATCTTAAAGAGTTTCCAGACCAAATTCCTAATTTTTTCTTTCTTAAAAATAAAATCCCTTCATTTGTGCAGATGTGGAAACTGAGACTCAAAGAAATTCAACAGGACCCTCCTCGGGGGACTCCTAAGCCAGAGCTGTTTCCATAGGGCCATACCACCAGAGACACTGGCTCTGCTCTCCAGGAATTTACAAGCTGTTTAAGGATGTTAGATGAGTACCGTGTGAACAGTAAATGATAAATGCTTAACAACAACAAACTGTGAAGAAGTGGTATTGGAGTCAGGAAAGAACAAAGCAGATTAAGAGAAAAGGAAATGGGGCAGCTAGGTGGCATAGTGGATAAAGCACTGACCCTGGATTCAGGAGGACCTGAGTTCAAATCTGGAACTTACTAGCCGTGTGACCCTGGGCAAGTCACTTAACCCTCATTGCCCTGCAAAAAAAATTTAAAAAGAAATAAGCTATTTTGACTGGAGGGAAAGAGAGGCTGGTGCAGGGGAGTCATGGAAGGTTCCAGGAGCCAGCAGGAGGCCTCTGGAAAAGCTGATTGTTAAATTTTCAGTGTGAATATTTAGACTTCAGAAACGGGCAAACCATACACCAGAACTTGATAGGGCTTGCTTTATTGTCTTGTTAACTGTCTCAACTTGAGAAAGTAATGGGGAAAAGCAGATTAAACGTAAAAGTGTGTTGAGTATATTTTCCCCCATGGAGAGAGTTAAACATTTACTAACAAGTCCTTGGAACAGACCCAACCTGGAATATTTTGGATGCCAAGATAAAGAATTTGAACTCTTTCCTCTGGGTATAAGGGAGCCATTGGAGGTTTAGCAGAAGCAGTGTGGTAGGTGGAGAAATCATGTATGTTGACTAGGTATCAGAAGCTCTGTGACCTGAAGGGGGCAGTGTGGGAATGAGTGCTGGGTTCAGACTCAAGAAACCTCCATTTGAACCTTGGCTCTGAAATTTGAAAGCTGTGTGATCTCAAACAAATCACTTAACGTCTCTGAGCCTTTCTTCCTCTTTAAAATGAGCATATATATGTGTGTATATATATGTATATATATACACATATATGTATAAACATATATGTGTGTATAAACACACATTATATATATATATATATACACACACATACACACAAACACATACATATATATCTACACAAGGTACAGGGCATCTTAAGGTACACCCTGTCTTGGGTAGATGGGCGGAATCAGGAATTTTATTTTATTTTTAATATATTTGTATTGATATCTTTTGTTTTTACACAGCCTAGATTTTCCCTTTTTATCCCTCCCCCTCGGTTTCTCACAGGGAGTCAGTCATTCTATGTAATAAAGAATTTTTTAAAAAAATCAGCAAAGCTGATCAATACTTTGAAAAAAAAATCTAACATTATATGCAATGTCCTCCCCTCCCCCCACAAATGGCCGAGGCAAAGTGTCTTCTCATATCTCTTCCTTAGGGCCAAATTTGATCATTATCATTTCAGACATTTATTTTCTACTGGATTGTGGTTATTGCTCTTTCCATTTTTCGGCAAGTTGTAAGTTAAATGCCAGTTATGTTGACCCTTAGTTTCCCATCCATGAAATAGACACACTTCAACAAGGCCTCTCACAGAGTGGTGAGGATCGAATGAAATCTACATGAAGTTCGATCTGTAGATGAGAACTTAACTTTATTTCTGGATCACTCCTTTCAATTCCACAAAGGTGCAGTCCTTCCTATTGTTAGGCGCTCTGCTAGGTTCTTTGGTTACCAGGACAAAAAGAAGAAAACAGTCTTGTCTTCAAGGAGCTTATCCTCCCCTGGGGAGTGGGGGAGGGTCATTAAATACACAAAGAAGTCAATAAAATGATCAACAAGCATCAATAAAGTGCTTAATATGGGCTGGGGGTTGCTCTGAGTGTTAAAGATACAAAGTGAAAGTCCCTGCCCCCCAAAAGCTTACACTCTAGGGAGACTTTTATGTGTTTGCCAAGTTAATAGAAAGTTTATACAAAGTAGCTTCAAGAGGGGAAAAATGCCAACAAAGGGAGGGATGAGGGAACTGCTCATCAAGGAACCAGAGCCTGAGCAGGGTTTTCTGTCTGCAAGGACCCATTCGCCTCTCTCTGCCTTAGTTTTAGCATCTGGAACATGAGGCTATTGGGCTCATTGAACCCTGAGACCTCTTCCAGCTGGAGAGCGAGGATCCTCTCACGTATGACCAGAAGTGTTTTCTGAGGAGTTTGAGTTGGGGGTTAACCACTCTCACCCCGTCCACAGCAGCTTGCCTGCCTCTGGGCCAGCCTTCACCAGCCTGCTGAGGGCACTGGCCCAGAGGGGCAGGGAAAGGGTGGCGGCGGGCGGGGGTGGGGTGGGGGGGTGGGAGGGTGGTGGTGGTGGTGGTGGTGTGTGTGTGTGTGTGTGTGTGTGTGTGTGTGTGAGTCATCTCCCAGGATGCACCAGGAAGGGCAGCCTGTACTGGCAGGTCTGAGGACAAGAGTTTGCTAGGGAAGCAATTGCCAAGACTCTCCACTTTCAACATTCCCACACTCCAGGACCCAAGTATTCATTAGCAGGAGGCCAGCAAAGAATCTTCATATTCACTTTGCAAAGCCACCCCAGCCAGAGAGGCATCCCTCATGTTCCATAATATAGCTAGATAACTAAATAAAAAACTTAAGCTAGTTCTGAGTCACTCACTCTCACACACACACACACACACACACACACACACACACACTTATTGTGCATTAGTAAACAGAGGCTCCTGACCCGCCTGCATTTCCTTCTCCCCCCAACCCCAACATGCTCACACACTCCCATCAGAGCAGTGCCCATGGGCAGCATGCCCAGACCCTACCCCATCCCAGCTCAGGCCTATAGCCTCTGATCCAGTCAGCCCAGAGGAGTGCAAGGAAAGACAGAAGACCATAGGTTTCTCCCAATTAAACACAAGTAGGAGAAACCTTGATGAAGCAGGTATCTGGGTACAGGCACTGCCCTTGATGGTCAGGGAAAGGAAAGGTTTTCATAAGACGAGGCCTGCCTTCAAAGAACTTCTAGTTTAGGGGAGTCTTTAGAGCAGAAATCCTTAGGTAAGCAAGCGAGAGCGGCTTTATTCCTGTGCTCAAGTCACCTCCCGCCCTAGCAGCAGTTCAGGATTCTTTGGGTCCTATGAGAAGGGCTTTGGAAAGATGTTTAGGCTAGATAACTCCACACACACCAACCAAGTTGGTGCTGAGCCTCACTGACACTCAGAGTCCGTCATCAGGCCTCACTTGAAGCCTTTGCAGCTTGGGAAGGATGTAGCAAAGCTTACACTCTGCTAGGGACAAATGACTGTCTCTGGGCCTCAGTGTCCTGAGGAAATGAGGGGACTGGCTTCCACGGCCTCTGGAATCCCTTACAGCTCTAAATCTAGGCTGCGTAGGGATTGAATTCCAAGGTGGGAACCCCCTGGCATCTATACCTGGGCATCAGAGAGGGAGAAGGTGCAGCAACTTCAGGAGAGATTCTCTTGGCAGTGGTCCTTTTTGAAGCCTCGGTGTGCCACAACATCACAGAAAGATACACTCTTGGCTCCCAGGTCCTTGTCTAGGGATTTCAAGGACTAGGAGATGAGAAAGCGGAGGCTTGACTCCTGCTCTAACTATGTAACAATGGACCAGTCATCGAACCCCTCCGAGCCTCAGTGTCCTCATCTGTAAAATGGGAGCAATCGTGCCTATAGTATCTAGAATATGGGGTTGTTGTGAGGCTCAAAGGAGATTGTGAATGTAAAGAGGATTGGGAACTTTAAAGCACTGGGTAAATGCCAGTCATCATTTGGAGGTACTTGATAGGCCTGTTAGTGTAGGGGAAAGAGAATTAGATTGGAAGACAGATGGCTGTTTACTTATTATATGACCATGGGCAAATCCCTGAACCTCTCTGGCCCTTGGTTTCTTTACTCTTCTCTTTGTCAGCCAAGGGTGCTAGATTACAGAGTCAGGAAGCCTTGACATTTCCTAGCTGTCTGACCACAAACAAGTCACTTAACCTCTCCCAGCCTCAGTCTCCTCATCTGTAAAATGGATATAAGAATGGTACCTACCACACAGGGATCAGGTCAAACAAGAGATCTTTTGAAAAGCACTTTGCAAACCTTAAAACGCCACATAAATGCTAGCGACTATTATTATCCATAAGGCGAGAACTAGATGAGCTGAGGTGCCTTCCAGCTCTAAGTCTCTGGTCCTGTGAGCTGAGAAACAGGAACAGTGGCACTGCATCACACCCAAGTCAACCCATGACATGGATAAGCAAGCAGCTGTTCAGGACGGGCAAGAAGCCTCTGGGTCCCATGTGATGGTCCCAATGTGACCTGGCTGTTAGCACTACAAATGACAGCTTCTTGTTCAATGAAGAAGGGAAGGAGCATCCTTTCAGATGCTTACTATTATTATATATTGTGAGAAATTGATATTTCTCTCTTATATTTAATAACTAATTATTTTATTAGGACCAAGGTTTCCCCTCTTTTCTACTTCCTCATCTAGAAATCAACCAGTGAGGGAAATGTCTCTTCGACATTTATGCAGGCCAAAATCTAATCAGACAGTAAAAAAAAAATATCTAAGTTTAGACTAATGTGTGTATTCCTGCTCGTTGTGTTATTTTTAGTGGAGTGGCCCAGGGCCACTTTGATCCAGCAATTCCACTACAAGGTTTATATCTCAATGAAACCATTGATAAGAAGAAAGTTACCACATACACCAAAATATTTAAAGCAGCGCCTTTTGTGATAGCTAAGAATTAGAAATAAAATTGTTCCCATCAGTTAGGGAACGGCTAACCAAATTGCAATACGTCAATGCAGTGGAATGTTACTGTACTGTAAGAAACAGTGATTGTGATGAATACAGAGAAGAATGAAAAGATTTACATGAACTGAGGCAAAGTGAATTATGCAAGGCCAAGAAAACAATATAAATGGTGGTTATACAACAATGTAAATGGAAAGAACAATCAAAAGTGAATTTTGTAAAATTACAAAGAATAACCATAGCTCCAAAATGAAGATATATGAGAAGACACCCTACACACACACACACACACACACACACACACTCTCCACTTTTTTGCAGAGGTGGGAGGTAGAGGGATATGGTACACTGCATATATTTTCAGACTTTTCCTGAGGAGTTGATAGGTTTTGCTGATCTTCTCTTTTTTCCTTCAAAAATATTGTTTGTTAAATAGGATAGCTCCCTGGGAAGGGGGAGAGGAATAATACAGTGGAAATTTTCGATAATATAAAAAAATCAATAAATTGTTTTTGAAATTGTCTTGGATGAAGAGATTATAGGTGGCATGTTTGTCAATTTTGTGGGGTGGCATGAAGATGGGCGCTAATATATAGGGTGACTCAACTGGGATCCAAATAGATCTCAAAAGGCTAGAAAGTCATACCGAAACTAATAAGGTCAGATTTAGTATCTATGAATATAAAGCCCTACATCCCAAGTACAGAACTTCTCTTCTACCTATCAAGTCTCTCCACTGACTAACTGACCTCTGTGGAAGGTCCAAGCTCTTGAAGCTTTTGATATTCTGTGGGTTGGATACAGAACCACCTCTGAGCAATTGGGGGGCTTGGAGACCACCTCTCTTCCCCCTGCCCCAACATTTTTACACAGGCAAAATCTAGTTATCCTGAGTTCATAGGCAGGTTCAAAGAAAGAGGTTTTGTACCTATTCCTGAAAGTTAGAGGGCACATCGATTGTTAGCAGGTCAGATCCCTCACAGCCATCCTGAGACAAAGAGGCCCTAGAACATTGGGTAGCCAATGACAGTCATAAACAAATTCCTCTGACTCACAGCCATTGTTACTTTTCCAAATCATCAGCTGCCCCTACTCAGAAAGTGAAGTGTTGCTAGAAGACCTGACAGAGGGTTAGTGACTGTGATCATCTTTTTCCCAGGTTGATGGAGAGTTAAATGAAGAGCAATAAGCATTATGAAGCACCTGCTATGTGCCAGGCACTGTTATGTCCTGAGAATACAAAGAAAAGCAAAAGACAGCCCCTGTCCTCAAGGGGCTCACAGTCTAATAACGGGAGAGACAACATGCAAATAACAAACTTGCACAAACAACATATGGACAAGATAAATTGGAGATAATCAATGGAGGGGAGGGCACTAGAATTAAGGGGGATTAGGAGAGGCTTCTTGCAGAAGGTAGAACTTTAGCTGAGGTTTAAAGGTAGCCAGAGAAACTAGGAGCTGGAGGGTTTCAGGCATGGGGAGCAGGCAGTGAAAAGTGGGAGATCGAGTGTCTAGTGCAAGGAACAGCAAGGAAGCTGGCATCCCTAGATTGAAGAAAAATGCATGGTGTGTGTGTGTGTGTGTGTGTGTGTGTGTGTGTGTGTGTGTGTGTGTGAGAGAGAGAGAGAGAGAGATTCATTCATTCATTCATTCATGAAGGCTGAAAAATGATCAGAGATATGTCCCTGTGCCTGGGATGAGCAAAAAAGTAGCAAATTTGGTATCCCAAGGAACTCCCTCTTTGAAGCTCCCCTTGTTCAGGGTAGGTGTTTTCCCCACTGGGTCAGTGCTTTTGACTTTATTCCAGAGAAGAGGATTCTCATCCTCTGTGACTGGAAAAATGAGACTCTTTGGAGGGATGCTGCTAATCTGCATGTGTAGGTGGTGGCATGAATGAGATCTGCTGGTTCAACCTGGGTTGGTTTACAAGGGGAGGAAACCATGGATGAATGCTGGCCCCAGACTAATCTAGTCACGTCTGAGAGTACAGTTCTGAGCCCCTAGCCCTTGCTAGTAGTCAGAGTTTCCAGGGAGGAGAGGGTAGCCTAACAACATTCTCACTGGCTGTCTGAGCTGTCTGTCAGCTTGAGGCCAGGCGATGAAGGTTTTAATTGACTGTTATTCAATTGCTGTCTAGCCCAACGCATATTGGCAGCTGAACTAGCCAATGACAGGAGGCAGAATTAATTCACTATGTTGTAGACCCTCCCTCCACATTCTACTCTACACTGATTTATTTATCCACAGGTCTCAGGGAATGGTGTGAGAATGAAAAGAGCTAGCTGCTCTAAAAACACCAGGGCAACAGTGGAGATGACATGACCCTCAGAGGACCACTTAGGGCCCCACTGACTATCTCATAAGTAGTGATGAAGGTAGGGGTTGGAAAGGGTTACAACTGTCCCCAAATGACAGTGTGTGGCTGCTAACTTGTCTCCAGAACATTGGTAGAGGGAGCAGCCTTTAGGAGATTACAGATTTGGATTGGAAGTCATAGGGGCATCCTAAATTGCCTCGGTGATGATAAATGAAAGGTAGGGGCCCTCACACCACTTCCCAAGGTTGAGTCTCAGAGAGGTGCCCTGTCAGAGGTATAGCCAGAGCTAGCTCAGAAAGATAACCATAGACTCACCTACTACTGGAAAGCTGAAACTTCATGTGCCACCCCATCCTGACCCCTCAGCAAGTTTTCTGTGTTTGAAACAAGACAATCCCTAGAGGCATTTGGGGCACAGAGTGTAGGTTAGATCCTAGGAATATTTGGTACCAGATGCTACAAAGTACAGATTCTGCTCAGAGGAGCAGTTTTCCTCAGGGGTGGGGGTGGAGGGCAGGAGCAAATATCTCCCACAATTCTCTTGGCTGCCTCCCCATGGTTTGGTATCCCAGGAGAGACACCCAGAGACAAAGTCAGTCACAAGAGGTTCTGGGGAATCCTGAAGATTTGAGTTTGAATTTGAGATTTGAATCCTGAAAGTTTGAGTCACTCTCTGAAGCTGCTACCAGGTCCTGTACTGCTTAGAGGTCTATGAATATTAGCAGTAAAGTTCACTCTTACTTTTTTTTTTAATATGGCCCATCTCAGTACTCCTAATTTCCCATGGTGCACCATGACTGAACTGTGAGAGATTTAAAGCTGTCCCTTGCTTTGGTGCTGATAGATTGCTCCTTGGGACTTCCCACTGGCCCTGGCCAGGGTGCTGACAATGATGGCATGCATTGTACTTCACTGTGCGTGGCTTCTTTCTCTTCCTCCTTTGTCCCTTTTGTTAACTACGGGTAGCCCCAGTGGCCCTGATCCCCAAAGCTCAGGATCCAAGATTACTGCCATAGCCTGGGGACAGCTTTGGTCCCATAACAGAAAATCACACAAGAAAAAGCCACCTCCTTACCCCCGTAACACACAACCAGAGCCAGTTTCTGTAGAAACAGCCACGTGTCGGGGTAGCTTAGATGGCGCAGTGGATAGAGCACCAGCCCTGGATTCAGGAGGACCTGAGTTCAAATCCAGCCGCAGACACTTAATACTTACTAGCTGTGTGACCCTGGGCAAGTCACTTAACCCCAATTACCTCACTGAAGAAGAAGAAGAAGAAGAAGAAGAAGAAGAAGAAGAAGAAGAAGAGAAAAAAGAAACAGCCACGTGTGGCCCCAACTGTCACCCTTCTCTGTAGTTTGGGGGCCATCATGGATGCTTTGGACTTGGCAGTTGTTTGCTTATGGTGGTGGTGATGATGCTCAGGAACCTTAGTTTTAAGCTCTTTAACAGCAGGGGTATGGTAGATGTGACTGGAGAAAGATTTAGGATCAGAAGTTCTGGTAGGAGTGGGAGGGGCCACATCCTGGATCTCACACTTAATGAGTCACATGACCAAGAACAAATTCTTCATCCCGCTGGGCCTCAGTACAGGCTCTGTCCTTAGGGACCTCTGCACATGTGCACTGCCTTCCTTTTCTTTGGTACCTCTTGTTCCCTTGAATCATCCTTGTCTCCCCACTCCCTATCCAGTGTCCTTCTGCCTAAGTACATCCAGGGAAGCCCTGTCTCTCCCTCTTCCTTGACTCTCTTCTACCAGTACAACCCTTTCTAATATCCCCACATGCCCCAGACCTTCCTAACACTTCTTTCCCTCTTCAAAGAGATCTGGATTCTGTCTAATCCTTCTGAGGCCTGGCCAATCTGATAAATGAATCCCTATTTATGGGAATTCCGTATTTAATGTCTTGCTTAAGGGGGACCTTCTGGAGACAATGCCTTTTACCAAAGAATGAGATAATGGAGGGAAGCTTAGATGCCAAGGAATGCCGGCAGGAAGGATGCTGTGTAGCTGATGGGCCTCTTGGTGACTCTCACATCACCCTAGGTGTCATCCTATGCCTCTTCATGGGTTGGGCCCTGAGGAAATGGGCAGTGTTGAGTATCTCTGTATTCCAATCCAGCGGCCAGTCATCTTCATTGAAGCTCCCTGAAGGTAGGCACTGGTCGATTCTTGCCTCTCTATGCCCAGTACTTAGAACAGCATCTGGCCCAGGGATGATGCCATAGTCAACATATCATTAACGCTTGTGGATGGAGGGCTTTGTCTTAGAGGCAGCAGGGGCCATGCCTCAATGAAAGGGTAAGCATTTCAGTTCTCTGAAATTCCTGACTTGATATAGCTTGTACTGCATACCCACCATCCTACACTCCATGAGGTACTCTTGAATTCTCTGAAAACTGGAGCGCCCCACGCCTCGTAGCCTCACAATATTGGCAGCACACTGGTGTTAAATAACACAAAGCATGAAACCCCTTCAGACCTTGTGAGGCAGGTAGCACAAACACAATTATTCCCATTTTGCAGATGAGGGAACCGAGGTCTTGCCCAGGTGGTAAAACTGGCCCCTGGCCCAAGGACTGCTGATGCCCAGCCTTGGACTCATTTACTACACTTTGAAATGCTGCCAACCTCCTGCTGAAGAGATTTCCTTCATAGCCTCCTGTGTGGCTGGACACTTCTAAAGCCTTAGAGAAGGTAAAGGGTTCATGAATTCATTCATTAATGAATGGAGTCAGTCCAAGAGATAACTGTGGACAAGGTGGTGAGGGCTTTGTGTTAGAGGCAGCAGGGGAGGGACAGGACTGGGCAGCCCTAAGGGTCTAGAGTCCGGTCTTGGTGCCAAACTGGTGAAGACTATTGAAGAAGAAAAGAAGGGAGAAGGCAACCCCCCAAACCCCCCATGTGCAGAGAGACAAAACAATTGTCACTCAATGCTTTCCCCCAGTAATTGGTTTTTGATGGGTGTGTCTTTGGGCAGTAGGGGGAGAGGGTTTTTTTAAGATGGGGGTAAGATTGACCCCATTCAGTCAAGAAAAGAGAGTGTGGAAAATCTGAGGGAAACTGCCAAGGAGCCATTGCTGGGAACTAAGGACTTCTTTTCTTTAGAGTCACCACCCCCTCTTCAAGACTTTGGTTACTATCTGTTGGCCACAGCTGAAATGGCCAATGCCTGGGGTATTTTCCAAGGTCAGTTAAGAGAAAAAAGAAGGAGACTGTGGGAGTGGGGCAGGGCAGCAGTTAGGGGGTCTGTATATAGGAGGCTCATATGAGGATTCTCACAGTCAAGTTCCAGTAACATGTGAGTGTGAGTGTGTGTGCGTGCGAGCATGTGTGCATATGCACTCATGCTCTCTCTCTGTCTCCGTCTCTCTGTCTATGTCTGTCTGTCTGTCTGTCTTTTGCGCGTGCGTGCACGCCTAGTTCTACCAAGAAGGATCACAGAATCATAGATCTAGAGCTAGAAGAGACCTGGGAAGTTATTTGGTACAACCCCCTTATTTGAGGAATGAGGAAACTAAAGCCCAGGAAAGAAAGACAACTTGCCCAAGACAGCAAGAATCAGAGATGGATTTTGAACCTTGGTCTTCCATCCTCAGAGCCAACAATCTGTACCAGACTGCCCTTTTGTACTTGGATTTTGTGGGGCAATGAGAGTTAAGTGACTTGTCCAGGGTCACACAGTCAGTAAGTGTCAAGTCTCTGAGGCTGGATTTGAACTCAGGTGCTCCTGAATCCAGAGCCTGTGCTTTATCCACTTTGCCACCTAACTGCCCCCTTGCCCTATGTACTTTTGCACTGGCTAAAAATGTCGGGGACAGCTAGGTGGCATAGTGGATAGAGCACTGGCCCTGGATTCAGGAGGACCTGAGTTCAAATCTGACCTCAGACACTTAACACTTAACTAGCTGTGTGACCCTGGGCAAGTCACTTAATCCCAACTGCCTAAAAAAAAATGTCCCAAGAAGACCGTCTCCTCCATCTTAGGTGTGCCTAGAACCACTTGTAACTTAAGGAGACAGGGAAGCAAAAGCAGAGCGAGCTCACCATTTGGTCACTGGGACCCAAGATACAAAACATAGTTATGATTGAGGGTGGCTTCTCTGACAGGGTCTGTTAGCATGATAAGGAAGGCAGGGCAGCTGAACTTGGGGGGAGGGGAGGGAGGGAGGCAGAAGTAGATGCACCTGTGGGGATGAGAAGTGCACCACTGCTTCCAATTTGGCAGATGCTATAATGAACTAACTAGTGGGGAGCAACATGGGTGGTTAGCGCTCCATCTTTAAATTGCCTCCCCCAGGACCATCACAGAAGAGCTCCTTAGTTGATTTGATGAGATTATCGAGTTTGTAGAAATCTGAGGGATGGAGGTTAGGTGTGTGTCCAGGCACCTTCTGTTCACTTGTTTTTCAGTCATGTCCAACTCTTCAAGACCCCATTTGGGATTTTCTTGGTAAAAACACTGGTGTGGTTTGCCATTTTCTTCTCTAGCTTATTTTACAGATGAGGAAACTGAGGCAAACAGGTTTAAGTGACTTACCCAGGGTCACACATGGCACTAGTAAGGGTCTGAGACCAGATTTGAACTCAGGGAGATGAGTCTTCCTGACTGCAGGCCTGGCACACTATAAACAGCACCATTTTTTTTTTTTTGCGGGGCAATGGGGGTTAAGTGACTTGCCCAGGGTCACACAGCTTGAATTAGTAGTCTTTTCTCAGTGAAGCAGTGAAATTATTGTGTGGTTTGGATCCAGAAGGGTCATGCCACGGGAAGCTAGGTGGTGCAGTGGATAGAGCACCGACCCTGAAGTCAAGAGGACCTGAGTTCAAATCTGGCCTCAGACACTTGACACTTACTAGCTGTGTGACCCTGAGCAAGTCACTTAACCCCAATTGCCTCATCAGAAAAAGAAAAAAGAACAAAAAACATAAGTGCAGAAGGGTCATGCCAATCCAGAAGTTTTTGAACTAACATGTGAGAAGGATGGGAGAGAGAATGACTAGAGAAACATTGAGCAGGGAAAAGTAATGGAGGATGTTTTTCAGGTGAAATAACTCTTAAGAATGGTGCAGTGAGGGGCGGCTAGGTGGCGCAGTGGATAGAGCACCGGCCCTGGATTTGGGAGGACCTGAGTTCAAATCCGGCCTCAGACACTTAACACTTACTAGCTGTGTGACCCTGGGCAAGTCACTTAACCCCAGTTGCCTCACTTAAAAAAAAACAAAACAAAACAAAAAAAGAATGGTGCAGTGAGGGGCGACTAGGTGGCGCAGTGGATAAAGCACCAGCCCTGGATTCAGGAGTACCTGAGTTCAAATCCGGCCTCAGACACTTGACACTTACTAGCTGTGTGACCCTGGGCAAGTCACTTAACCCTCATTGCCCCACAAAAACAAAACAAAAAAACAAACAGGAAATGGCAAACCACTCCAGTAGTTTTACCAAGAAAACCCTAAATGGGGTCATAAAGAGTCGGATGGGACAAAGCTATATAACAACAAAAATGGATGGAAGATACTTTTTTGAAAGGGACCCCCAGGTGGTATTTTGCTCCACTGAATCAAGTTCTTCTTTACAAGCAAGAGACAATAAAACACAGTGGAATCATGTATTTTTTAGATCTTTCACTCAGTTGTGTCATGGTAAATATGGGGTCTCTATGGAATATCTATTGTGAAAGCCTGCCAGTTCCCTATTGTCTCATCAAAGACCCACTCTACTGTATTGATGCTTCTCATAAACATTTCCCTAAAGATGTCAGGATAGGCATATCAGTCACTTTTTAAAATATCCAGTCTGGGATTTTGTGTGTGTGTGTCTTTTGTTTAATATCTTTTCCCACTTTAGATACCTTGTGAATTGATCCCTCCCCATCCTCACATATGTCTTGTTTTCAGCATGGATCTTCTCTGTGTGCTTCTTTGTCTAATCCATTTCCTATATTCATTCTCTTTAGTTCCATTTGTATATAAACAAACTATGATGTTAGGAATGCAAATGGGGTGGCTCTTACTATCCATAATGGGAAAAAGAGTTTGTAAAAAAAAACACCAACTCTTTGCAGATTTTTTTTTTTTTGGCTTCCATTTCTTCTTAAATGCCCTCTGGATGATTTTGGCTTAGTTTGGTCTCTTGACAAACCTTCTTTAAACTATTCACCCTTTACTTCCCTGTTTTATGAAAAAAACATAATTCATAATCTCCCATCATCCTTCTCCATGAGATTTTTTTTAGTTTTCTCAGCAGTTTTTGTCAAATAATGAGTTTTTGTTCCCAAAGCGTGGATCTTTGGGTTTATCATATCCTAGATTACTATAGTCATTTACTGGAGCATGTAATGTCTACCTACTCTATTCCACCGATCCACCTCTCTATTTCTTAGCCAATACAAGATTATTTTGATAATTTACCACTTCATAATACAGTTTAAGACCTGGTACTGCTAGACCGCCTTCTTTCATATATTTTTTTTTCGTGGATTCCCATGATATCATGAGATTTTTACAAAGGAATTATATCCTCAAACAGTGTTGTCTTGGGCGGCCACCAGTCTCCATGTTACATGTAAACCAAGGATTTTGAAATAGCTGTTTAGGCCCTTTCAGTCTACTTCTCAGGGCAATTGATTTAAATCACTTTAAAGTGTCTATGACATTATCATAGAACATCCATGTCCTTCCTTCCATCCAAAATCTTACTCTCTTTCATTAAGGGTCAGGATTAGGCTATTCCAAGTGCATGCCATATAACCATATTTTTTTTCCTTTTCCTTTTAGCTTTGTACTAATTTTAATCTGTACAAGTTCCACATAGACATCTAATCTGAGATCTCTCTTCAAATTACATTGTGTGTGTGTGTGTGTGTGTGTGTCCTATGAAGTGTAATACACTGGAAGAGAGAGAGGGTCTGGGGTTGGTTTTGTTTTTGTTTTTTGTTTTGGTCTTTGTAGTCCCAGAGCCTAAGAATGCCCTGCCCACTACTTCAGGCACTTAATAAATCCTTGTCGTCATTGTTATTTCACTTCAGTAAAAGTGATATAAGCAGATGGGAATAGAATCCAGGATGCCTGAGGTAATTAAGGTTTCTTCTGATGACTCACACTGAATCAAATCCATGACGTTGGCTTGGTGACTTACTATGTGACTTTTTACTGTATTTTCTACAACAGTGGAGGTTAACACTGCAAGGAGCTCACACATTTCTGAAAACTGATCTCCTTAATGTTAACACAGACCTTCAATCTCCCGGTTGATTTTACTTTGAGAACCTTGTTCAGTTCTGAAGCAAGAATCTCGCTCCTCAGAAGCAGTTTTCCTCCTATATAGTTCAGATATGAAAAGCTGGGTCTGGTTGATAAAGTTGTGAAAAGGAAGGGACTGGTCCCTTAAGCCAATATGGTGTAGGAGAAAGGACACTGGATTTTGGAGGCAGAGGACCTTGGTTCTGCTATTTATGCCTGGGAAAAACTGAGTGACTTCTCTCCATCTGTTTCCTCTTCTGTAAAATGAGAGGATTGGAATAGATGCCCTATGAGGTCCCATGCAATTCTAAAGCTGTGCTTCTGTGACCCTAGATCAAAGCTATTTTGGTAAGAGGGGAAGGCGGGTAGGATGAGACGGGTAGATCTCCACTTGCCTGGTTTCAACTCTATGGAGAGAATTGCCCCTCCTTGGATAAGCTCATCACTTCTAAACTCACCACCATGCTGCTAACTCAAGCTTTATTGACACCACCTTCCTTAGCCTCTTCTCCACTCTGATTGGAGGGATGGAGGTTGGAGTACCAAACTCCTCCCAATGCCTCAGCTCACTCCACGTTGCATGTGCTGCACTGCTTGGTTTCAACTCCATGGAAAAAGATCCTCCCTCTCCCCCCCCCCCCCCCAGTGTTTCTCACTTCCTTTCCACCTTGCTTTCCTGCCTCTTTTTGTCTGTTGTCTCCCCCTTTAGACTGTACGACTGTCCTTTTTATTAATTGTATCCCTGGAACTCAACACAGTGCCTGGCTCATAGTAGACAATAAATGTTTGCTGGATAGGATGTCTGGGCAAGGAGAAAGGAAAAACAGAATGAAGAAAAGAAATGGGGACCTTTGTTCTTGTTTCAGTGCAAAACTAACAGAGCTCCAGGGGGATAGGAAACTCCTACTTTTGGGGGAGCAGCCAGGTTAGAGTTTGAGCCCATGATTCTAGAATACTGCCCTTTCCAGCACTCAAAACTCAACACATTAGGTCCAAAACATCCAGCTGGGAAACAATAATGGAGGAATCCCATTTCATCATCATGGTTATTTAAGATGTGAAGGTCCTAACTTTTTAGGAGAAGGTGCTGTATTCTTATGGCATGATTTGAAGGGATTTGGAGGGATTTGGGGGAGAGCTCTGAGGAGTTACTGCCTGCCCTCAGTGCTGTGTTCTAAAGTAGCAGCCCCCAGCCTTGGACAGAGCCTAGAGTTCTCAGCACCATCACATTTTCTTTCCCTTGGGGACTCATTGTTGGCTGAAGGAACAAAAACACACCCCCTAGTCCTAGATACCTTCTCCTTCCTGGATTTGGAGAGACGCTGCTCTCTCTTCCTACCTCTCTGGCTGCTACTTTTTGGTCTCCATTGCTTAGAGCACCATCCAGACACCACTAACTACGAATAGACTCCAGGTTTTTGTCCTGGGCTTTCTGGCCTCCCTCTACAAGCCTTTGCCAGCTACTTGGCACAGTAAATTACTTAGTACAGTGACAGGAACATAGAAGGCACTTAACTAAGTAAGCATTTAATAAGTGCTTATTTGCTTGCTTCCTTCTCTCTGGGTGATCTCCTGGGTTCAGCTATCATCCCTAAGCAGACTACTGCCAAGTCTACATATCCAACCCGTATCTCTCTTGACCTGTGGTCCAACGTCACCAACTCCCTACTGGGCATCTTTCCCTGCTTCTCCTGGAGGTATCTGAAACTCAATACCCCCAAAACAGAATTTGTTATCTTTCCCCCAAACCCTTTCTTCTTCCTAACTTCCCTATTTCTGTTGAGGGCATGACTATCCTTCCAGTCACAACCGATTTGCAATGTTAGTCACCCTTGACTCCTTATACCCAATCAGCTGCCCAGATGTTTTGCATTTTCTCCACACTGCATCTCACCTCTGTTCCTTTCTCTCCAGATCTCACCTAGAATACTTTAATAACCTCCTCACTAGTCTTCCTGCTTCCAGTCTCCTTCCTCTCCTATGGTCCAGCTCCTGCCCAGCTGCCAAAGTGATTCCTGTAGCACAAGTCTGACCGTGCTCACTCCTGTGCTCGTAATGGTTCCCTCTAGTCTCCAGGATAAAACGAACTCCTCTGGTTTTAAAGCTTCTTGGAATGTGCCTCTAGTCTGCCCGTCCAGGGTCATTTCCCATTATTTTCTTTCATGTGTCTCAAGTTGCAGCCCAAAAGATCTACCTACTTTGTCCTGTGGACATAACATTTTCCATCTGACAGATACTAGTATCTATACAATTCTTCCATGGCAGAGGAAATAAATAGCTGTCCTAAGGTTGACAGCAACCATTCTGTATAGTGTGTATTTTTCTAGAATATTTTCTGTTCATCTCTTTTGGGCAGAATCTAGACATGGGCTATATTTCAGTTTTATTTAAGATATTTTCCTTGGGACTCCAGTGTGGGGGCACAATGAGCCAGAGAGTGAGAGGAAACAGGCAGAGTCAACTTTCTTTGGAGTCAAGCTCCCTCAGGACCAAGCTTGGTCCATGTGAGTCCAGAGCCAGGGCTCTTTTGTGGTAAGGGGCGACCCTCATGGGCTGCTGGACATGACTATTACAGAAAACAGACATCTGTATCTAGAGGCATTCTCATGAGAAGGGGATAAGCCCCCAAACTCTGGTGCGTAAAAGGCCCTGAGAGTGAGCTCCCCCATTCACAGCATGAATAGCTCAGACCAGATTGGACGCAGGAAGAGTGCAGTCTCTACTTCCCATAACTCAGAGATAGAAAGAGATAATCTTCACAGGCCCTTTCTGTTTCATGTGCTGGAGTCTGCCTCAGATCTCTGGGCAGTTCCCTAATTGCCAATGACTGTTTCTATGGATGTGAGTGTCTGCTAAACGTGTAAGTCCTGGAATTTTCCAGGGAAGGCTTTTTTCTTTGCACACAAGCCAGAAGATTCCTCCTTACACAAGTCATCCGATTATTCTTCTATTGGTGTCACTCACTCAAGGCCCTTCATCATCCCAGCTGTCCTCCCGTGGTCACTCTCCAGTAACATCCATGGCACCCAGAACTGAACACAATGCTCCAGATGTGGATGAGTGCAGAGTGCAGAAAGACTATTGCTTCCCTCTTCCTGGAAGCTAAGTCTCTCTTAACATAGCTCGAGATCACATCAGCTTCTCCAAGTCCCATGGATGACTCAGATGGCATTAACCCCCACCCCAGATCTTTTCCAGAATGACTATCTGATCATATCTTTCCCATTTTGTGGTTGTGAAGTTGATTTTTTGGTGCCATAGCAAAAGACTTTGTATTTATTTCTATTGAATTTTACCTTATGTTTGGCTCAGTGATCGACTCTGTCAAGATGCTTTTAGATCCCAATTCTATCATCCGGTGCTTTAATTATCTTCCCAAGCTTTCTTCTCTGAAAATTTCACAAGCAAACCATCTACCTGCCTATCTTTATCCAAGACAGTGAGTGACAAGAGTGGAAAGCAGCACAGGGAGAACAGGAGTCTTTCTGCCACGAGGACATTAGCTTTGAGTACCGCCATCCAGCCAGTTGTGACTTCACCTGATTTTATTATTGCCCCATGCATAGCTCTCCATCTAGTATGGGGTCACTTGATCAACTTGTCAAGACAACTCAGTAACTTTAGTAATCTCACCAAAGAGAAAAAGAGGCCTGTCTGCCGTGACCTGTCTTGAATGAAGTCATGTTGGGCCTCTGTAATCACCACTTCCCTTTATCTCCATTTTGTGATCTATTCTAAACTTTTCACAAGAACTGAAGTCAAGCCCACTAGCCTACAGTAGGCAAGCTGCTTCCTTCCCTCTTTTTTTTTTTTTTTTTTGGTGAGGCATTTGGGGTTAAGTGACTTGTCCAGGGTCACACAGCTAGTGTTAAATGTCTGATGCTGGATTTGAACTCAGGTCCTCCTGACTCCAGGGCCAGTGCTCTATCCACTGCGCCACCTAGCTGCCCCTACTTCCTTCCCTTTTGTGAATACTAGGACTACATGTGCCCTTTTCTAATCTTGTGGTCACTCTCTTGTTTTCCATGATCTTTCAAATATCATGGACAGTGGATCAGCCATCCCATTTGCCAGGTCTTCAGGACTTCAGGATAGAATTCACCTGAGCCAGATGTCTTGAATTCACCAAGAGCAGCTAAGTGATCTCCTTGTGTGTTTTTACTTATCCTGAGCCTCAACTCCCTGGCAGTCACTTCCGTCTGTCATTTCCAGGGTAAGGTGTGTTCATCTTTGCCAAGAAAATAAGATAAGGACTGAGCCGCTCTGCTTTCTCGATGTTGTTAGTTATCGCCCTCTCCACCCTAAGCAAAGGTCCTATCCTTTTCTTGATTCTCCATTTCTACCAATATAACTTTAAGATCCTGTTGTCCTTACCTTTAGAATCCCTGACACTTTTTATAGAACTGTGCCACACTCACATCCATTTTCTGTTACTTGGCCACATTCCATAGTCTGCACATTTCTCATTTAAGTCTAAGTTGGTGGGTGAGTTCCCTCTATGTCCACGTCAGTTTCTTCAGTCAAATACTATTTTTCTTTCTCATTCAAATGGTTTCCTTTTGTGTCCAAAATTTCATTCCTGTGCACCTCCCATCCCTTCCAGGATGTCTTCCTTGGCAGAATTTTTAGTCCACAGGATCCTACCTTTATTTTCCCTGGACCCTTTGAAATCTGAAATCTTCCTTAAAACCTAGGACTCATGTCAGCCCATGCCTGGATTTCCTCCTCCCCTATCACAAACTGAAGGATGGAGTAGTCACTTTCCCTCAAGGTTGCCATCACTTCCACCCTAGCAACTAGCTCCTCCATGATAATGAGAAGAGAATCCAGAACAGAATCCTCCCTTGTTGGGGGAAGGATAAAATTATCACCAAGGCTAGTCAAGATGTTAGTAGCTGTTCTGCTTTTGGCAGAGGAAACTCCAAGAGGTGTCTGGATAACTGGAGATCCCCCCCATCACCATATCGTGTCTTTGTGCCAGGCTTGCATTCTTTCTGTTCAGGTGATCTGTCATACAAACCAAAGACAAAAATCACTTGTTTCTCCCTCCTTTGACATTCACCTACATAGCCGGTCATGCTTCTTCAGTCTGGGGCTTGGATTTCTTCATGAGGATACCTTCTTGACATGCAATGGTACTCCCTCCCCATCCCTCTCCTCACCTTTTATCCACTTCATTGCTTTTGAATAGGATACAAACATTCACAGAGATGATTCACAGAGATGTCATCCATTTTGCCTTCTTTGGTCTTCTTGTATGTTGCCTAAACTTTGGGAGCTTTAATTGGATTTTGAAATCTCCTGTAATTCCAGGGTGTTTCTGATGCCATTTTTCTTCCTTCTTCGTGGTTACTCTCTATAGTATCTAGGTTGGGAGGCTATAAATAAGCAATGTTCTCCCATCCCTTTTAGTTTAAAGCTCTTTAGATGCAAGACACCTGGCAAACACATCATCACCAGCCTTTGTTAGGTGTACTACATCTACGGTAAGGAATCTATTATCTTTCCATTGTAAGATGTGGCCTGGAAATCCAAATCCCATTCTCAGAAATCGCCAGTCAGCTGTTCCCTTCCCAAATTAAATTTTCCCTTGTGCATCCTTTTCTTTTAGTGGGCAACAGTGAACAAAGCACAATCGGTACCACTGCGGTCTTCACGTTCTTACCCAAGATGTCATAGTTGGTGACAATACTCTTAGGCTCCTCCTGGAAGTGCATTCATTCCCCTCTGAACTTCCACAAGTCAGTAACAATCCTCCATTTTGATAGATTTTAGAAGGTGATTTTATATCCTGGAGATATTTCCAGAGAAGACCTCAGACCTCTCTATTTTTGTGATCAGGTCAACCAAGAGCTGCCTCAGTAGACCAAGCAAGGAATCACCAACAACTCAGTCCATTCTCTTTTTCCTCTGACCTTTGTTGGATGACCTTTCTTCTGTGGCTCCACTCTGCAATTGATAGAGTGGCTTCTTTCACCTCGGAGCATGCGGCTCTCTCCTCTTTAGGACGTAGCTTGAATCTCTTTTTTGTTCGTTTGTTTGTTTGTTTGTTTTTTTGCGGGCCAATGGGGGTTAAGTGACTTGCCCAGGATCACACAGCTAGTAAGTGTCAAGTGTCTGAGGCCAGATTTGAACTCAGGTATCCACTGCGCCACCTAGCTGCCCCTTGAATCTCTTTTTAAGCTCTACTTGTACAGTTGTCCTCTTCCTTTTTCCCCCTCCTATTACATTCCTCTATTCTCCATCATCCTAACAAGGGTCGTTTCCCTTCTTTCCTTTCAGATCCCTCCCTCCCACTACCTGCCCGTTCAAGCCTTTCTTCTGTCTTCTTTAGGAATGGTTCATTCTCTCATACAACTTGGAAAGTGGACAGACATTCTTCAAGTTTCTTCCCTTCCTCCTCCAAGAGGAACTTCAGGCTATGCTTGGAACACATTTGATGCAAATCACAACACAATTTTCTCTATTTTCCAAAATGGTTGAGATTTTAAGCCTTAGTTAAAAAAAACACAACCAAGTTGGGGGTGTTTATACCTCAACCTTAAGCACCTGGTCAAAACTTTACAGCCAATTATCACCTCTTACTAATTCAATGACTTTTCAAATTCCTTTCCTTTGACTCAGTGACTCCAACAGCCCCAATTTCCTCCCTTTCTGCATTTCACCATACTCTGGTCACGTTCCCCCAAATTCCCAACTACCGATGTTTCCATCAATTTACTTACCCCTCCAATGATTCCACTAATCTTTACTTTCTTATCTGAATTTGTCTTGCCAACTACCTTCTCCTTCTTGAATCTATCTCCAGGGCCTATTCTTGAACCCTTTCTGATCCCTTTTCATCTGTATATCTTCCTTGTCTTTCTCTTTCAGCTCAGAAACAAAATCTGGACCAGTATCTTGTCAGGGAGATTATTATTCTAGATTTCCTCAATTATTCTTCAAATTCAACCCCTGATCTACTTTACTAGTCTAGACCCATCCAAGTGACCTCATTATTGACCCAAGTTCTCTATTCTCCTAATCCTCCTACCCAAGTCAGAAGTGAGTCTGCATTAATAGAATTAATATCCAGAACAAGAGATGTTAGTTCTGATATACTTTGGCCATATCAGACCATGTCTAAGAGCCTGGTAGGTGGTGCAGTGGATAAAACGCTGGTCTTGGAGTCAGGAAAATGAGTTCAAATCCTGTCTCCAGACACTAGCTGTATGATGTGACCAAGTGACTTAATCCCCTCTGTCTCAAGTTTATTCATCCTGTAAAATGTACATTAGAAGCTAAAATAAATGGTTATCGACTAGGTCACATGAGGCTCAGTTGAAAGAACTATGAATGTTTAGCCCAGAGAAGACACAGGGAGGACATCATAACTTCAACTGTTTTAAGGATTATTATGTAGGAAAGAGATTAGATGGATGGAAAAGCTTAGGACCAATGCCTGAAAGTCACAGGTTGCCAGATTTTGTCTAAATATGAAGAAAACATTCTTAACACTCAGAGCTATCTAAAAGCTGAATGGCCCAGACACAAATAAAAGCAGTAAATGAGTTTTATTGGGGGAAATACTCTGCATGTGACAATGATTGAGAAAACTGGTAAGCAGTTTAACAGAAATTTGATTTAGACCAGCATCTTATTAATTTTTTTTTTGAGGCAATTGGGGTTAAGTGACTTGCCCCGGGTCACACAACTAGTGTTAAGTGTCTGAGGCCAGATTTGAACCCAGGTCCTCCTGACTCCAGGGCCAGTGCTCTATCCACTGTGTCACCTAGCTGCCCCCTCCAGCATCTTATATTATGTAGTACAATAAGCACCAAATGGATATGGGAATATAAAAGATAGATTACCCTTTTTTTTCTTTTAAATCAAGGGAGAACAGAAGGAAAAGGCTTAGCACAACCATCACAAGTGGCATAATTCTCTTTTCTTGGGCAGCTAGGTGGAACAGAGGATAGAGTGCCAGGCCTGGCATAAGGAAGACTTATCTTCCTGAGTTCAAATCTGACCTCAGACACTTACTAGCTGTGCGACCCTGGGCAAGTCACTTAACTTTGTTTGTCTTAGTTTCCAAATCTGTAAAATAAGCTGGAAAAGGAAATGGTAAACTACTCCAGTACCTCTACCAAGAATGGGGTTGGACATCACTGAAACAATTGAACAACCACCACCTTTTTTTTTTTCCTTTTTAAGATTCTCTTTGTTTTAATCAGAAATAAGCCCTACCAGTTGGGTGGGGTCCTGCCCAAGACTGAGGAGAATGTCAACTCAATCTCATCATCAGTCTTTTTTTTCACAAGCTCCCTTGACCTATTCTTTTTTTAATGTAATAAACATTTTTATTCATAATTTTGGGTTCCAATTTTTATCACTCCTCCCCTGCCTCCCCTCCCCACTACCTTCATGAGACTGTGAGCAACTTGAGGGCAGGAATCCTCTTATGCTTTTCTTTGTAACTCTAGCACTTAGTACAGTCTCCCTGAGGTGGCAAGAAATCAGCTATGGGTTATACATGTCTGATTATGCAAAGTATTAACATATTTGTCATTTTGTACAATAAAACTTGATTAAAAGAAAAAAATGAAAGAAAGTGAAAAACAGCCTGCTTCAGTCTGTTCCATCAATATCAGTTCTTTCTTTGGAGGTGGAGAGTGTGTTTTATCAATAGTCCTTTGGGATTGTCTTGGATCATTGTATTGTTGAAAAAAGTCAAGTCTTTCACAGTTCTTCATCAAACAATATTTCTGTCTCTTTGCAGAAACCTCTTTTCTTAATTTAATTTTCAGTGCTGAATTCTCTCCCTCCTTCCTCTCCCAAACCCATTGAAAAGGCAAGAAAAACAAAACTAAGAGCATAATTATGAATTAAGTAAGGGAAAAATGTTCATAAAAGGTAAAACAACTTTTTTGAGGACAAAATTATAAAGATTTTGCATAGACAAGAGAAATGATCAAATAGGGCAAAATTTATGTATCAAATGTCACTGTTAAATCTGATATCCAAGACATAAAACACTTGACATGTGAGAATATAAGACATAAAAGAATACACTAAAGGGTCAAATGATATAAACAAATTATTTTCCAAGAAATATTTGTAAATTCTCAAAAACTATATAAAAACATGTTCCATACAACTAAAAGAACTGCAAATGAAAACAATTTCCCTGTTTCACCCCCTTTCTCTGCATATTGTCATATATGACCAAAAAAAACCTGGAAGTCAACATTGGAGGGACTGTGGAAAGACAGATATATACTAAGAACATACTTTGGCTGGAGCTGTGAATTAGTTCAATCATTTGGGAAAATAGTTTGGAATTACATGAGAAAAGTAACTAACCTGTTCTTACTCTTTGACCTAGCTATGCAGTTCCTAGGCAAATACTCCAATCCAATCCAATATTTATTAAGCACCAGGCTCTGTGCTAAGAACCAAGCTAAAAGAGGCAAAAGACAAAGCCCACACTTGAGACGATCAGTCTAATGGGGGAGATAGCGTGCAAATAACTAAGTGCAAAAGTACAGGAGCCATTGAAAATAATCAAGAGGTAAGGCACAGGAATTAAGATGGATTGGGAAAGACTTCCTGTAGGAGGTTGAACACCTCTCACATTCACAAAATGACAAATGACATTAGTAGTAGGGCTGATTTGTGGAAGGACATCCACATGAACTGCACAGTATGAGATACGAACAGGCTGCAATCTGTACCAGTGGATGATGTGGGTATAAACAAGACCATGTTTCCATCAAAGTACCAAAACCTGCCTAGAAGGTAGCCTTTGCACTGGATTTCAAAATTCTTCAGATCTGGCCCTTTTCAGTGGGGTTCTTAAAACCAGGAGTAAAAATGAGAATTTCAGATTGATCTGGATTCAATTCTTCTGGGACATCCTGATCGTATTAGGGTTAACTTGCAAAAGTGCTATTCTTCTAATTGACGTCTGGGCTCCGTACCTGAAACCCAAATTAGAAGGTTGGCTTCCGTCACAAACAATATACTGCCTCGAATCACCACTCGCTTTCTTCAAACTGCCTCTGAAGGACTCAGCTCATTTTCCCCACCACCAGTGGGGCCCAAGGCAATAAAAACCTACTTTTGGTCAGCAAACGAAACCAACTGTTCACAAGCCACATATGGAGTAAATATGGATGGGAAAAGAGGTGCGACTTTTACAGTCACTTTTCTGACCATCAGTTTCACAAGTGAATTATTTATAGGGCTCTCAAAAATGGGCTTCTCTGTTACTCAGACTGCCAAGAAATGGAAGGGCCCATCCAGAGCCCATAATACTTATCACCCTAGTGTGACTCATTACTGAAGATGAAGGTGTTGGGCCCCCAAAAATTCTGAAACAGCTGAAAACTATTCCATGATGTAGCACCCAATCAGGCCCCTTTTATTCATTCCTTGACTTCTGCCACATGGAAGCATTTTGAAGGCTGGTTCTGTTGGCTCCATGAAGCTGTTCCATCAGCTCCAGTGGCTGAGAACAGGTTTCACTTTGATGTCGGAAGGCGATGGCCGGCTGCTCCAGGCAAACGTTTTCCTCCACCATCTTTGCAAAGCAGCTTCCTCCAAACCCTGATGTTTCTGGCTTTTTGTCCTAGTTTTCAAAATGCCAGCTTCCTAGGGAAAATGCCCCATGCTTCTGGGCTGAAACTAAGGCCCAGCATCAGGCCGAGCAAGCTGGATTTGGAGGTGGGGAGATGTGGGTTCAAATCCTGGCTCTTTCTCTATTTACCTACTTGAAGCTGGGTGAATTATTTCTCCCTTTCCTCATCTGTAAAAAGAGGGACTTGGTCTTCCTACTCTAGATTTAAACTTGAGATGAAGGGGGCAGCTAGGTGGCGCAGTGGATAGAGCACTGGCCCTGGAGTCAGGAGGACCTGAGTTCAAATCCAGCCTCAGAGGGGGCAGCTAGGTGGCGCAGTGGATAAAGCACCTGCCTTGGATTCAGGAGGACCTGAGTTCAAATCTGGCCTCAGACACTTGACACTTACTAGCTGTGTGACCCTGGGCAAGTCACTTAACCCCAATTGCCTCACCAAAAAACCCCCCAAAAACAGTAAACTTGAGATCATTCTGATCCCTATTCTATGCAACAGTCCTTTAGATATCAGAGAACAGTAACAATTATCTCCTCTTAGATGAATTCATCATGTGGACCAGATTTCATGGACAGTTATCAGTGTTCCTTGTGACTCACCAAAGAGGATCGGTGCTCTAAGATGGCCTGTCCACCTAAGAGCTTAGATCGGGTTCGTTTTTGATAGAACAGACCTTGGTGCCTCTTCTGCCACTTCATGCTCCTGCTTAGGAGCAAAATGTTACATGGAAAACCCATTTGTTCTTTTAACTTCATCCTACCTCTGATAAATCCTTTTCAGCCTCCATCCAATCTTTCTGTGTCTTGGAAGTTTATCAAGCTTCTCTTGGAATATGAGAGAGAAGAGGATTTCTTTTCAATGCCGAGATTTGCTGGACATGATTTTAAAGTGATGTTTATCCAGCAGGGAGATGATGCCGTGGTTCTGGGTCAAATGGTAAGAACTGTCCTTTTTGGGGAATGCAAAACATACAAAAATGAAATGGAGACTCCAGCACAATGTCAGCTTCTTGAGGAAATGGGGCCATTTTCTTGTGTGTGTGTGTGTGTGTGTGTGTGCATGTGTGCATGTGCGCGCATCTTTTGATAGATAGCATTTGTATAGTGACAAAGTTTGCAAAAGGTTTTACAAATGTTATCTCATTTGATCTGGGATGTGGGTGCTATTATTATTTCAGTTTTACAGATCAGGAAACTGAGATTTAAAGGTGGTGAACCAGAGTCACACAGCTAGTATGTGAGGGAGGATTTGAATTCACATCTTCCTGATTCATATACTTCTTTCTATCTCCAGCACCAAGGACAGTGCCTAGTGCATTCAGCAGGCACTTAATAAATGCCCATTAAGGTGAACTAAAATGAAAATCCATAACGTATGGTTTTAAAAAAAAGAAGGTAAAAATCTTTGCTGCATTCCAAACCGATACTGGTACTGTCATGCATAAAATCTAGTTGACAAGAATTTAGGTTAGAAAACTAACAGGAGAGACAGTTGTTGCCTCCAAATACTTAAGAAATGACTGTTGTGAAGAAGAAGGAACTGATTTTTCCATGTTTAAAACACTACAGAAATGTGAGTTATCATTATTATTATTATTATTGTTTAGCAGGCCAAAAGCATCAGTGAGGGAAAGCCAAAGAATGATTCCCTTTCAACACGACCTTTGTAACTGGTGGAACTACCCCCAAAGTGAAAGGGTGTTCAGGAGGGAGTGAACTTCCGCTAAGTGGAGAGGCTGGATGACTGACTATCCATCAGGAATGTGTATGTAGCATGGTTTTTTAGGCTGGGTAGAAGAAGTTGGGCTAAGGTCCTCCCCAACTCTAAGATTCCAAGTTCAGTGATGCCCCCATTTATTTAGAGGTCAGCCTTCCTATAACTCAGCTCTTCCCAATTCTCTGGAAGAGAAAAGGCCTCTGAACACCCACAATAATTATAAATGATGCTGGGGCATGAAAAGTGATTCGCTTTGCTGAGGTTCCCAGCCAACATCTCATTGAGTCTCAACACAGTTTTTTAAAAAAGAATCTTTTTATTGAGATCTTTTGCTCTTACATCAACGTCATTGCCTAACACAGAGCTCCTCCTTCTCTGCTCCCCCATCCAGCAAGCTAGCCTTTAGAACAAAGATTTAAAACATATTGACTGTGTCTGACAGTCTAGGCCATAGTTCTCATTGTTCCTAGATACCCCTAGAAAGGTAAAACATATTTTTTACAAACAAGGGTTTGGTATTTGAAGCCTTCATTTTCACTTAGAGGGAAAATTCACTTATGTGCAAAATTCACTTGTGTGCATTTGGTCAGCATCTGTGTAAGAGTTACACGGTCTTTGGGAGGCAGTTAGGTGGTACTATAGTGGATAAAGCACCGGCTCTGGATTCAGGAGGACCTGAGTTCAAATCCAGCCTCAGACACTTGACACTTACTAGCTGCGTGACCCCAGGCAAGTCATTTAGCCCTGATTGCCTCACACGAAAAATAAAATAAAATAAAACAAAACAAAAAAAGTTACACAGTCTTCCTTTAATACATGAAAAGACAAACCGAATGCCCTTAAATAGGGAAATTTATAACTTCCACTTTAGAGGAAATGTCACAGGTTTGATTCCAAGAACAACCTGCACCAATTTTACCCCAGTTCATTCTTCCACTATTCTCTCCAACAGTGGTGCCTTCTAATAAGCAAACTCTAAGTCCTGGTAATATAAAGAAATCTTTATTGATCTAGTAGGTTGCTTCATTTTTTTGTTTTTAAATCAAGTATTAAAGTGTTTGGGCAATTTTGAGACTATTTCTCTTATCTTTGACTGTACAGAAAAATTCCACTGGCTTTGAAAAACCGCAAGGTGAGACAGCCCAGGAAATTCCTCAGGAGTCCGGACTCTTCCTTGTCACTGTCACCCAAGTCCCTTCTGGTGCAATGAAGGGCCTCTTGTTTTTAAAAGGAGCTGGGTCTTACTTAGATCTTCACTCATTGTACTTTGAGAGTTTTAGCCTGGGGATAATGTTCATTGACTGCAGTTCTTGGAAGAGCAGTTTGCAGGCGTAAGGGATTCGCAAGGAAGACACATGACATGAAGATTTGCAGTAATGGCACCTGAAGCACAAATCAGAACACACGAGGTCAGGGTTTGCATTAGCAATGGAGCAAGGACACACTAGATTTTAAGAGAGAATTTTTTCTACCCAATTCTACCACCACCCTCCCTACTGCAGAAATTGTTTCTTTACTGTCCAGTATAGAATACATGAATGGAAAGAGTAGGGCTCCATAAAATATTTTTTAAATGTTATATATATTTGAAAATAAATTTTATTGCTTTTTACTTTTTGGATCACATACATTTCCCAATGTATCCCAGAAAGCCAGAGGAAGAAAAAACAACTACTCCCAAACCCAATTCAACAAAACTAGTCCAGCCCCTGAAAAAGCCTGCCCTAAAGTGCCGTCTGCAAAGAAGGGAGGGCGGCACCTTGTCCTCTCCCTGCTTTCCTGACAATTTCTCAGCATCCTATTTTCATTAAGTGGCAGCTGAACCACTGTTGCTGTTGTGCACGACATTTTCCAGGAGCTGCTTCCTTCATTCTGCATCCATTCCTGTAAGTCTTCCCATGGTTCTCTGTATTCTTCAGTGTTTCTTTCTTACAGCACAGTGATATTCCTTTACATTCAAGCATCAAAACTTAACTTGGCATTTCCCTAATCTGTTTCCAGTCCTTCTTTGTTACAAAAGTGCTTCCCTACATACTCTGGTGTACACAGGACCTTTCTTTGTATTACTGACCTACATGGGGCATATATATGGCCACCAGTGGACTCTCTGGGTCAGAGTGGGCACATTTGAGTCCCTTTCTTCACATAATCCCACTGCTTTCCGGAAGGACTGACCTGCTGGAGGCCCAAGTCCTGTCCTGATCATTAGTCACATAAGGGCCTTCCCAGATGGTGCCAGAAGGGGTCTAAAGTCACCACTGCTGGTGCCCCTGGAGGGCGCCTAGACCTGTGTAGAGTTGGGACCCAAAGGAAATGAAGGTGCAGTGTGCGGCACTTAAGACACGGTGCAGGTGAAGCCTCCTTCCGGGAAATCCTTCCCAAACAAGGGCAGCCATCTTTGTAAGCTACGGGGCAAAATCTCTAACTTGAAAAGTTAGAGAAAATGGAGTAAACAGCAGACGAAATTATACAAAATAATAATACAAAACACTGCAAAAGGAACAGCCCCAAACAAACCGACAAGTGGAGTTATCAACAGCGTCACTTTTACTTGCTGGTTTATATGACAGTTTTTCTTTTTTTTTGGGGGTGGGGGTGGGGGTGGGAGGTTTTTTTTGGAGGGACAATGAGGGTTAAGTGACTTGCCCAGGGTCACACAGCTAATAAGTGTTAAGTGTCTGAGGCTGGATTTGAACTCAGGTACTCCTGACTCCAGGGCCGGTGCTCTATCCACTGCACCACCTAGCTGCCCCTGCCCCAACAGTTTTTCAAAATAATTTACATTTATTTGCTAAACGTTTTGATTAGAGCTCAAATTCACTTCAAGTAAAGGGTCAAGTTTAAGTAAATAAAACATAATAAACTTGAGCTTTTAGAACTCCTGTTATAGACTGTAGCCCACCTTTTATTGGGGCATATTTTAGGCTAATCTTTGGTATCTTACTGGGTGCTGGTTGGAATTAAAAATTGTAAGTTATTCCACAAGATAATTACTTGTCTAGCTGTTCAGCATTCCTGTTCATATTCATTTTAGTGTTCCAACAACCCACAGAATGAGTAACTTCATGAAAATCTTTCCCCACATTATATCAAGACTAAAAATAGAATTCTATGTTAAAAAACCAGAATGGTTGGATTAATTCACAGCTTGTACACGTTAGTATGCCCATTTTTACATAACCCTTCCAACACTGACCATTCTGTTCTTTAGTCATCTTTGTCAATTTGCTGGGTGGTGATTTATATTTCTTTTATTAGTAGTGAATTAAAACCTTCATATCATTGTTAACAATTTGTAATACATTGTTTGAGAACTGTTTATTGATATCCTTTGACCATTTATCTACTGGGAAATGGATTTCGGTCTTATATATTTCTTCTGCCTGCTTATCTATCTTGGATATCAAACCCTTATTACAAGCATTTGATGTTGCTTAGTTATCTTTCAGTTGGGTCTGACTCTCTGTGACCCCACTGGGGTTTTCTTAGGCAGGGATAAAGGAGCTATTTGTCATTTTCTTCTCCAGCGCATTTTACAGATGAGGAAACTGAGGCATACAGGGTGAAGTAACTTCCCCAGGGTCACGAAGTAAGTGTCTGAGGCCAAATTTGAACTCAGGTCTTCTAGCCTTCAGGCCTAGGACTCTATCTCCACTACACCACCTAGCTGCCACAAATAACTGATACAAAGACTTTTTTCTAGTCAATCTTGTATCTTTTATAATCTTCCCTTTAGGCTATAAAGCTGTGTGTGCCCTTTGACCCAGCAATACCACTTTTGGGTCTTTTTCCCAAAGAGATCATAAAAAAAGGAAAAGGACCCACATGTACAAAAATATTTATAGCTGCTCTTTTTGTGGTGGCAAGGAATTGGAAATTGAGGGGATGCCCATCAATTGGGGAATGGCTGAACAAGTTGTGGTATATGAATGTAATGGAATTCTATTGTGCTGTAAGAAACGATGAGCAGGAGGAGTTCAGAGAAACCTGGAAAGATTGGCATGAACTGATGATGAGTGAGATGAGCTGAATCAGAACATTGTACACAGTATCATCAATATTATGTGTTGATCAACTGTGATAGACTAGATTCTTCTCACCAATACAAGAAAGTTCCAAAGGACTCATGATGGAAAAGGCTTTCCAAATCCAGAAAAAAGAAAAAAAAAGAACTGTGGAAGAATATGGATGCTGATTGAACCATACTATTTCTTTTGTTTTTGGTGCTGTTGTTTTTCTTTTTTGAGGTTTTTCCTTTTTGCTCTGATTCTTCTCTTATAACATGACTAATGCAGAAATATGTTTAATGTTGTTATATGTGTGTGTATATATATATATATATATATATAAAACCTATATTAGATTACCTGCTGTCTGTCTAGGGGAGGGGGGAGGGAAGGGAGGGAGGAAGAAAAATTTGAAATTGAAAATCTTATAAAAACAAATTTGAAAACTATTGCTACACGTAACTGGAAAATAATAAAATACTTTTATTTATTTATTTTTTAAAAAGAATTCTCCCTTTAGTTAAAGTAGTAAAAAATATCTGATATGGCTCTCTTCTAAGTTTTTTTAGTGGTATGACCTTTTGTATTCAGGTTACAGATTCCTTTTGAGTTTATTATGGCATATGGTATATGGTGATGATTTAAACCTAATTTCTTTCAAACTGCTTTTGAGTTTTCCAGAAATTCTCACCAAACAGGGGGTTCTCTCCTAGGTAATTATGTTTGGAGATGTATCATCCACTGAGTTAAGTTAAACTGTATACATACAATCTTATAGATTTAGTTGAAAGTTTTCTTTAATCACTGAAATGACTTAAATGTTTCTGCATTTTCAGATTTTTCCTTCTGAAATTCACACAAATACAGCACTGTGAATCCTTTCTGAAATCACTTTCTAAATTCATGAGAATTGGCAATTTCTTGAAATTTGGATTCTTGCTGAAAAATGTTTCAAATCTATTTAGTCACTAAATGCCAAATAATTATGCACTCTCCTAGGTCCTATGAAATATAAAAGATAACTATAGGCTGCAGTTCCTATCCTAAAGGAAATGATAATCTGAATAGAAAAAAAAAAAACGAACAACTCTGAATTATGTAGCGAGAACATAATCGGTTACTATATAATTTTCTTGTGGGCTTGAAAGTTTGAATATTCCTATGAATTTTTCCTGACTCTTTCCTTTGCCTCAGCAAACAAGATGACACCGGCAAGGAAGGAAACCTCAGCAGGACTTGTCCAAGCCCTGCCTGAAAGGAATCCCCAGAGTAACATATCTGACAAGGGGTCGCCCGGCTTCTGCTTGAACTCGGATGGAAGAGACCCACATCTCTTTGGTAGCTCCCTCCCTCCACTTGTGGGCGGTTCTCCTGACTCATCTAAACTTGCCTTCTCCTAACTTCCACCTCTGGGTCCAAACTGGACAAGACAAGTCCCTTTGGCACATAGTGGCCCCTTAAACACTGAAAAGAGGCCTCTTGTCTCCCGAGTCTTCAAGGTAATATCCCCAGTCCTATGGCATGGACTTGACCGTTAGATCACCAGTCACCTACTAGACAGTTCAAGCTGCGTGTCCTGGAAACGTCTCAGATCCAAACATCCGGGATGTCTTCTGTTCTCCCTCTCTTCCAAACCCGCCTCTTCCCTCTGAAGAAGCCGCCTTGTTCCAGGCTTCCGGCTCGCCGTCACTCACTCGCTCTCCCACACCGCCCCATGGTCAATCCACTTCCAAATGCTGCCACTTCTGCTTCCACCACGGCTCTCTCACCCGAGCCTTCCTCTACACTCCCAACCTGCTGCCTTCGTCCAGGCACTCATCGACCCTGGCCTCCATGAGTGCTGCAGCCTCTTAGTGCCCCCTACCATCTCAATCTCTCCTACCTGGTGGTACCAGAGTCATTTCTACTAAGCAGAGATCGTACTGTGTGACTCCTCTACTTAATCAACTGCAGCATTTAACTAAAACCTCTGTTTGGCATTCAAAGCCCCAAACAACCTGGTTCCAACCTTTCTAGCCTCACTGGACATTACTCTTCCTTCCACACACTCTGTGATCCAGCCAGGTGGTACAGTGGGTAGAACACCAGGCTCTATCTGGTGTCAGGGAGATTTGAACTCAAATCCAGCCTCAGACACTAGTTGGGTTACCCTGCACAAGTTCCTGTGCCTCTTCTGCCTCAGTTTCCTCATCTGTAAAGTGGTGATAATAGCACCTACCTAGGTTGTTAGGAAGCTAAAATAATCATTGTAAAGAACTTAGCACAGGACCTGGCACAGCTGGTGCTATACAAATGTTAGCTATTATTATTCTGTTTATCACATACAACATTCCATTTATCGTCTTAATGCCCTTGTCCTAGATCTCCCTTGTGCCTAGGATGTTCTTCCTCTTTTCTTCTACCTTGTGTACAGTTCTTCTCTTCCCTTAAGAAGCAGCTAGAGGGGCAGCTAGGTGGCGCAGTGGATAGAGCACCAGTCCTGGATTCAGGAGGACCTGAGTTCAAATCCGGCCTCAGTAACTAGCTGTGTGACCCTGGGCAAGTCACTTAACCCCAACTGCCTCACAATAAATAAATAAATAAATAAATAAATAAATAAAAAAGCAGCAGCTGGAAAACCATCTTCTGAATGCAGCCTTTCCCGACCTGAGGTGCTGGCTACCTTGCCCCTTAAACTACTGAACTACTCTGTACACACCTCTATTCCTATGCCACATATTTATGTCAACAGATTAATGGTCCCCTTCCCTGTGTGATCCTAGGATCACTCTCACCTAAAGCTCAGGGAATACTAGGGACCAGTGACAACAGAGACTGAGGATTCAGTCCGGAATCCTGGGGCAGCCCAGGAGGGTTGTGTCTGCTGGGGAAAGAGTCTTCAGGAGACAAGAGACTGCTCTTGATTTTTTTTTTAGGAGATTCCTCTAATATTCTTCTGAATATTCTTCTTGGCAGAGAGGGCATGTGCAGAGAGGGCATGTGCAGGTGGGGCAGAAGTTAATTTTCACCCACTGTGTGATTTGTATAATACCGAACACGGCACTAAACTCCAAATAAATACTAGTCAAAGAACACCTCCCGCTCCTGACTTTTCAACAGTACATTTGACTCTTTCCCCCTTGGATCATACTCTGCCTTGAGCTCTCTCACCCTTGATCTCAACTGAAGACCTTTCCTGTTTTATGTCTGAATAACTCTGGGTCACTTCTTACCCAAGTTCCACCTGTCCTGTTAAAAAGGAGAGTCCCTCTTGTGTGCTGACACTCCTAGTTTATTCTTCTTTGTGACACATTAGTCCGTGCCCTCGATCCAAGATGTATTTGCATTTTCCTACACACCCTGCCTGGTATAATGCAGAGAGCATCCTGGTCTCAGCAGCTGGCACAGAACGTGGCCTTGTGCCCCTGAACCAATGATCCTCAAATCTGATTTGTCTGTCCAAATAGACACCGTGAAGACAGAGAGATCTAAATCTGAAGGCAGGAGCACAAGCAGGGATGGTCATTTCACGGGAGAAATGAAACCTTCCCCATTCAATCTTTATCTTAACAGTGATTTTCTGTGACTCCTGCCCCCACGCCTTCCAGAGAACAAGTGTTGCTGTAAATATCCCCACAGCAATGCCTCACTAATGTGCGAGTCACTGACGAAGAACTGGCGTGGCGGTCCTCAGCGGCTCCAACTGCCTCGACTCTGTCGTGCTGCTCATTAAAGAGCAGCTTCCACCTCTGACGCCCACATTAGGTACAGCCACACCGTGGACTATGAACCTTCCTCCTTCTCCCAACCATGGCAGTAGCAGATTCCTCCAATCCTCTGTAGCATATTTAGGCCTACCCAGCTAGAGACAAGATGCCTGATAGAATGCTGCATCAACGGTGAGTCAGGAGAGCACAGACTCAACAGAAACTACCAAACACAGGGTCTGCTAAGCAACAAGGAGCTGTCAGATTCAAACAGAATGTCTTCTCATCTGCCAGACCCCTATCTTTGTGCTCTGCTGAAGAGCAGAGATGTAGCCGGTCACTTGTGAACCAGACTGGCTGACCTAAAAGGAAACCCTCCTTGAAGCTTGGCACTGACTGGTGCACCCCTCCCAAGTCCTGTGTCAAATGGGGTCAGGGGGCACATGCCAGTCACTGCAGTCTGTCCCCCCCAAAGATGGTAAAAAGCAAATGTAAGGTATTCTCTAGATTGGTCCTCAGGTACATTTCAAAAGATAAATAGGCACCCCAGCACTGAAACAAACAAGAAAGGCCCTTCTCATTCATACACACAACAGCCAGCCTTCCTCCCAGAATATTATCTCCCCATCCACACAATCTGATGAAAAGCATCAGCCATAGCAAGCTGACTTCATTCAACCACGACAATACAGCCTCACTGGCGGCTGTCATCACCTCCTCCACCTGGGGAAAAGCGGGGCCTTAACATGAAACAACGGCCCCCAGCTTCAGGGTCTCTGGGCTGGGCAATACAAGCAATGTCTACAGTAATGTCGATGGAAACAGTACTGACTGCCGTGACTCAATCAGCCCATCAGCGCTGATGAAGTCCTCGGGGGGTGTTGGGGTTCTGAGGAGCTGGGATGGCAGAGAGCAGACAAGCAAACACTCCGGCTCAGATCTTCCTGGTACAAGGAAGAGTCAATGGGGCAGATGATATAGAGCAAGAAAGCATCGTGGTATAAAACCAAAAGGCGCATGTGAAACCAAACACCTGGTCCCCCCAATAAAGCCGTGGGCAAACCTCCCAAGCGCGCCTTCCAAACTGAGAGGATGTGGAGCATCAAGTAACTGCTCGTTTTGTGTGTGTGTCCTCTGTGAAGACAGAAGTTCCCTGAGGGCAGCAGCTGCCCTTGCCCTTTGGATCTGCATCTCCCACATGTGCCAAGTGTTCAGTAAATGCCTTCTTAGTCATTTGGTCATCTTAGCACCTAGTCCACAACGTTACTGAGAGAGGCTGTCAAATGACTTGTGGTTAGCACATATGTGATTATCTACTTTTAAAAACCACAGACAGAGAGAAAAGATGACAAGGAATGTTGGGTGAGAGATGTTAAAAAGGAGGGACAATGGAAGTGATTGAAAGGAGGAGGGTGAGGCACGAAGTTCATATGGTATCAACTCACCAGCCAGAATATCCCAGAAGTCCACACTGTCCACAGACATCTACCTCAAAGGCATCGCTTGAAATCATTAACCTCTCTAGCAGAAGCATGCTGGCTCCATAACCGATCAGGCAGTCGCGTTCCATTTCTCCAAGACGCAAACCACCATCGCGGGACCGACCTTCTGTGGGCTGCCTTTGAAACAAATCATTAGACAAAGGGGGTTGGGTTGAAAAGATCACAAATTAGTGAAAACCATCTCTTAAAGAATGTCAGCATCTTGTTGAGAGAGTGCAGCTTCCCCCTATTTTAAAGTTAAGAGAAATGGGGCAGCTAGGTAGCACCAGCCCTGGATTCAGGAGGACCTGAGTTCAAATCTGGACTCAGACACTTAAATTACTAGCTGTGTGACCCTGGGCAAGTCACTTAACCCCAATTACCTCACCAAAAAAAAAAAAGAGAGAGAGAGAGAGAGAGAGAGAGAGAGAGAGAGAGAGAGAGAGAGAGAGAAATGGAACAAGCCTCCGCAAAGCTGGGGCCAGTGCTCACAGAAGGGGAGACCCAGGTGAATGAACCTGTCATTTAAAAAGGTCAAAAAGTGGGGAAATGCATGAATAACAAATCAATCTTCCTAAGACAACAATAGCCATCCATATGGAATTTAAAGTATGCAAAAAGTAGCATTGCCCATCCTGAGCAGATGAGATCGAAGAACTCACCCAGGGTCCCACAGCAAGGGTCAGAGCTGGGTCTCAAACCCAAGCTTTCCATGCTGTCCCACCATTCCACACTGGGTCCTTTATGAACACACTGGCCCGTCATGGTGTTACATATACACCATGCTTTTCTCATTCAAATCATTAAATTATTTCCAAGTACGACTACAAGTCAATTCAGGGGAAGTCTGCCATGGATTATTCTCAGAAATAAAAGTTCTAGTTGTAAATAGAGTCTGTACGATGCTCTCACCACTGCTGACAATTTCTGAAAAACAACTAGATGAGGTCAAAATGCATATGGCATTTGGAGGCACAGAGCAGGCCGGCCTTCCAATAGCAAGGTGATGCTAGGGACCTGTTCGATAAATAGGGCACGAGGTTGTATTCCACATTCCCCTGAGAAGCAGAGCCAGTTTCATCTATATTCTCGCTCAGCAGTCCCCCTTATACCCAGTCGTGTTTTGTGAGATGGTTAGTTGGGCTAATAGTGCAGGCCATGGCTTAGAGATATAGTGAACTCGACTGGCCCAGACATGGACATGATCAGTACTTCCTAACCTCTGAGCCTCTGGCCCCTGGAAGGCCACAGTTACTGCACGGGCTCCACCTCATAATAAGCAGCCATCCTATTTGAAGACTGAATAATGTTTCGTTCTAATATGTATGCAGGTACCATTGTGAAGAATAAAATACACACAGCTTCCATCACTATGGTTTTAAAAAAATCAATTGATAACAAGAAAACACAACTCTTATCCCCTGGGGGTCCCCAAGAGCTGAGGTTATAAAGGGTTTTAGAAGGTTAGAGACCACTGCTCTAAGAGAGATAATTGCCCACAGAGTTTATTTGCAAGGATGCTCTTACATAGCTTTTGCCTGTTGTCACTTATTTAAATGGAAGGAAGAAGCTCACAGAAGGAAGAGCCAAACTTGACCACATCAGAGTCTCCTTGCAGGCAGGGTTATGAGCTTCAGAGTCTCTGCTTTTCTCCCCGCTCCTGCACCTCCAGAGCACATGTGTCTATCATTTCAATAGATGTATGCATTTGCTTTATATTAAAGGGTCAAAGGATTGAGTCATCCACACCTCTTCTATTGTAAAAAACAGCTGCTTCATTTTCCTTCCTCCCATTGCTGTAAAAAGACTGAGCATATCATGCAAACAGTTCTCAATAAGGAACTGAATTCAATTGAACTAGGCTATTAGCATTTAAAAATATGCTGTGCAACTGAACTTCTGATTAATGTGTAATACATATTCCCTGAGTAATTACATCGCTGAATAGTCACCATGGCTAGAGAATTCACTTCAGAATCCAAGGGCTGGGATGGAGATCTGAGGACACGGAGTCTACCCTGGGCCCAAACGAGGGCCCCTCAGATGAGTCCCCAGAGGGGCCCATTCGGCCTCTGCCTCCCAGGCAGCTCCCACCTCATCTTCCCACTCCTGCCCTGGGGGCCAGATGGAACAAGTCGATTCCTTTTTCCACGTAATACTTCTCAGACACTTGGAGACAGCCATCATGGCCCTCCGAGCCTCACAGCCCAGTTCCTTCCAGCGATGCTCACAGGGATGTTTTCTGGTCTCCTCATCCTACTCGCCCTCCTCTGGAGAGGGGCCAGTCTGCCCACATCTTCCCCAAAATGTGCTGTTCAGAAGTGTACAGCCAAGGACAGTATTCACTTCATGCCATCCTCGTTAAAACCCTCAGATTTTTTTCTTTCCTACCTCAGATCTGTCATCACCTCCTGGCCAACCTATCGGAAGTGTGCCTCTTTTCATAGCTACCCTGGCCCTTGGATGGAAAAGTCAGTGTGATACTTCTCCAGATCACTCGCCACGCTATGTTTTCCACAGGTACTGCCAGTCACCCCCAGGCTACAAGGCACGGGAACAGGCTACAAGGCACTGTTCAGAGACCACTGACAAGACCTGGAGCGGTTCTTTTCATGTGTCCGTGAAATGGTCTTTATATTCTTGATATTCTAGCCCTTCTTACTTGGTCACCCTTCTGTGATGGTACTTACCCATCTGGCCCGAAACAAAGCAAACACACACGTGTAGAGCAGCCCTACAACACAGGACTGTGAATTTCAACTTGACTCTGAACAGAAGAGTGAATTCTTGTCAGAGCCCTTGGGTATCTTTCCCCTGTGACTTACAGTGTCTCTTGTATCATCCTTAATTACAGACTCCTGTTCCCAAAGCAGGCTGTGTGTCCTCAGAGTGTCCACCCGCAGGTGCTTAACAGACAGTCTTACACTGGATTACCTGGTAAGGACTGCTCGTGGTCCTCTTGCTCGGGCGTGCATCTTGTCCAGCACCATGTGCTTCAGTTTCTGGTAGTACACAGGTCCAAAATAGATATACGCTTCCAGGGGTTCCCTATGAAGAATCGGAGATTTCAATCCAAATGAAAGTCACCCTATTCTAAGTGAGAACAATGGAAAAGCCTGGTCTGAACTTGATCACGCAGGAGTCTGTGACAACGGAATGGATGACTTACGATTTCTAGTCCTTGAGCATTTAATGAAGGTAAAGCTAGTGACACGCTAGCCAATGAGCTAAAAATGATACATAGGCCCCTCTGAAAGACGGCACATAACACAAGTAATGGGGCTACGGGGCTTTAGTGTGTGGGAGAGAAACAGAACCTGCTTGGCCCCAGACAGCAGACCTAGGACTCATGAGTTTCAGGGAAGCCAAATTCAGCTCGATGTAAGGAAAATGTGCCCCCAAACCAGGCCCCAGTGATAAGGGCTATCCAAGGCCATACTGAAGGACTCCAACCAGAGATGACATGACTCCTTGCTCCTGATCTGGTAGAATTTGAGGTTTGGGGAGGAATTCTATCAGGTGACACAGGAGGCCTTTTCCAGTGTTAGAGATAATTATTAGTGTTTTTGGACTACATGTGATTCTGGGTCGAGGACATTTCTGCTCCCAGTGCTTAGAATTAAGGATGGATGGGGGAGGTTGGGCAGGTAAGCAACATGATCATGAGCAGAGGACACACAGGAGAGCACTTGGCAATTCACTAAGGGCTCTGCTCACAGCAATCTGTGAGGGGCAGGAAGTCATGTCAGCATTCCGATCCCTACTTTTACAGATGGGAAACCGAGGCTGAGGTGACGTAAGCGACTTCCTTGTCCATGGTCACACTGCTCGTAAGTAGGAAGCCTGAGATTTGAATCTGGGTTACCTGACAGCTAAGTTGGGGCTCTTCCCCCCAGGCTCCAGTTTCTCCCAAGAGTTCTCCCAGTGTGGTCTGAGAGGCCCTGAGAAACCCTGAGACCTTTTCAGGCATCTATGAGGTCAAAACTATTTTAATTATAATACTAAGATGTTTTCATTTCTAATGCAGGAAATATCAATAGCTATAACCCCCATGAAACCTATGAGGGAGGGTCCTCAACAGTTTTTAAAGATATGAAAGGGTCCTGAGATGAAAAAGTTCAAGAACTGCTGCTCCCAGATACCGTTACTCTGTCACCAAAGAAAAAGAGTTTTATTCAATGTATTCTACTCAGCCAAACTGAATGTAATGAGGCATCAGCAAGCAGAGATCAGAATGTTTCAGGTTTTCTGGGTGGAAGGAGAGAAGAATTTTCCAACCAAGAAGTTAAGAGGAACAAAGTCCTGTCCCATGGATGAAGGGGCTTCTGAAGCAGGTACACACCAGGTTAATGAGCCTAAAAGATCTGCTCTAACATTCCAGGTGTTTCTCTGGAAAAGACACCTGGATGACTTGTGGCTGTTCAGGTGATGGTTTTAAAGCACACTTACAATGCTGCGCAGGGTTCCTTATTTATTCAGCATTTTCAAGTTTGTCAAAAGCAGTAAAGACCAAGCAGAGTTTTCATGTTTCCATTCTTTTTTGGGGGGGGGGATGGGGGGGGCAATGAGGGTTAAGTGACTTGCCCAGGATCATACAGCTAGTAAGTGTCAAGTGTCTGAGGCCAGATTTGAACTCAGGTACTCCTGAATCCAGGGCTGGTGCTTTATCCACTGTGCCATCTAGCTGTCACCACATGTTTCTATTCTTTTTTTTTTTTTTTTTTTGGTGAGGCAATTGAGGTTAAGTGACTTGCCCAGGATCACACAGCTAGTAAGTATTAAGTGTTTGAGGCCACATGTGAACTCAGGTCCTCCTGAATCCAGGGCCGGTGCTCTATCCACTGCACCACCTAGCTGCCCCTCATGTTTCCATTCTTAAGAGAATTTCACCAACATTCAAGGACTGGAATACTTAAAAGGACAGTGTAAACTGAAGCTACCCTCACTTTATCTGGCAAGTGATTGTATGTAGCTGCCGTGTACATCAACTTGTCCTAACCTGTAATGTCTTACAATTGGTGGTGTTATATTATTTTAACTTTAATATTTTTGGCCCCTTCTACTCCTTTTCTGTTATCTGAAAACATTCAAAAGCAACAGGAAAACCCAACATTTAAAGGAAGCTTTTGCAAAATGAAGAATCTTTTGGAATGGGAAGGAGCCTCCTCCTGGTTACATGTTTTCAAAATCTGGATTTCTGCTTATTGAAAGGGTGATCCATATGAACGAATTTAAGAAAATGAAATATAGAGAAGTCCCGCAATCCCGCTCAACGAGAACACCCTACTTCGCACAAAGTGTTTCAGTGCAGGCCAAAATATGCTTACCCAGTGATGCCAGATGTTACATAGTCTTTTCCCAAGTAGTTATAGCCGTGACGAACAAGATCTTCACACACATCCTTAACTTTGCTGCCTCCAAAAGCTGTCCCATAGTGAAATCTGCCGTCAAGCACTCCGGCCTTCCCAGCCAACAATTCAATCAGCTTTCCCACCTGCATCAGGTAAAGAAAGCAAACACTTCCTGGATTTGTGTGTCTCTCCAGGTCCCTTGTCATACTTAAATACTGTTAAGGGCTAAAATTCTAGCTAGTCTGTCTAAAATATCTAGTGAGTGGTCGCCAATAAATTATAAGCTTTAGCAAGAGTTAGACTTTTAAGCATTTATTAAGGAGAATAAGAATTTGGTAAAGAGAGAGAGAAAGGTCTAGATTCCTATCTATTAAAGGGAGAGCACATTTCTAGCTCCCTTCTCCACCGGAGTCCAGAGGAAAGAGCCTGAGACCGAGCGCCAGTCTCTTCCTTCCTCCTCCCACTCGCCCGCGTCACTTCCTGACGCCAAAGAAAAGACTCCTGGTCTTGCCCTCAAAGACCTTCACTTCATGGGCAGAACTCTTCTACAGTAAGTCTCCAGCAGGTGGCGTCATTCCAATCGTTACAATATGCAAGGGTTCTCAGGACATTTAAGAACTCCAATGTCAAACTCGACTCGACCTAATACTATAGAATGAATATATGCACATATATGTGTCTATATTTATGTGTGTATAATATACACGACATGCTGTGTATATTACATGTATACATAATTATCTGCATATGTATATACATATTTCAAATCTGCAAAACAATCAAGTGGACTCACTTGTGAAGCTTCAGTATGTGAGAGCTTCAAGGATTTATGATCCTATCAGTATTGGAGTAAGACAGGGTCAGAGATGTTCCTAAAACAGACTGTGTAAACTGAATCAACCAGGGAGGTGTCTATTTAAAAGGGAGGCCTTACAGTGAGAATGCAGACCCCTTTGTCATTTATCATTAAACAGTTATGCTGTACAAAGCATAAAGCTAAAGATGCAAAATTTAAATAAGATGCAGTCTGGCTTCCCAAGGAGCTTGACCCAGTAAGGGTCTATAACACATACACAGATCAGGAGAATACCAAGTGATTTTGATTTCGCTAGGTATTTTTCATGTCAATAATTCAGGCATGTCATTCTTGCTTACTTCTTAGAACAATTTCGTTTTCAATGAAAACCAACTAATATGTATTGAATACATGCTAGGATCACAGGTTCTTAGAGAGCTCTTTGTGTTGGGCAATCTACAAGATAAATCTCCTCAAATGTTATAATGATAGTAATAAAAATGTCCAGAAATTCTTATGAGACAAAACTTAAGAAAGAAGGTAATAATAACAAGCACTGAATTTGGAATCAGAGGACCTGGGTTCAAATCTAGACTCAATTACCTACTACTTGGGCAACCTCTGAGAGATACACTGAGTTTCCGTTTCCTTGTTTGTAAATTAAGGGGGTTGGACTAAATGACTCTCTAAGGTCCTGTCCAGCTCTGAGGTGAGGCTTCTCTATATATTAAGAGTCACAGTGTCAGATGTCTATACACAAATGTACAAATAATTTACAACTCAATTTAAGAAGACAAAATGACTTCCTAAGTATAACTGGGATTTGGTATGGGGGGACGATGACTCATGACTAGAATATGGCAATGGGAGGGGTTATACATTTAAAATAAACAGGATACATGAAAGATTAGGTGGAGGAACATTGCATATGAAATAGATACCTAGGGGCGGCTAGGTGGAGCAGTGGATAAAGCACTGGCCCTGGATTCAGGAGTTCCTGAGTTCAAATCTGACCTCAGACACTTGACACTTACTAGCTGTGTGACCTTGGGTAAGTCACTTAACCCCCATTTCCCAGCCAAAAAAAAAAAAAAAGAAAGAAATACCTATCAACTATCCACCTGTTTTAGGCTCTTTCTCTTCTAAAAGTTAAACAGTTAATAATTCTCTAGCTTGTTTTAATGATAATTTAATGCTTTTAAAAGGCCAAGGAACCACTGAGTGGGCAGGGGAAGGAACAACTGATATCGCTACCCTCATTTTTTTTTTTTAGTGAGGCAATTGGGGTTAAGTGACTTGCCCAGGGTCACACAGCTAGTTAAGTGTTTAGTGTCTGAGGCTGGATTTGAACTCAGGTACTCCTGACTCCAGGGCCGGTGCCCTATCCACTGCGCCACCTAGCTGCCCCGATACCCTCATTTTTACAAAAAGAACCGGATGCTGAAGCGAAAATTCTAAGAAATTTGATTATAGTAGGAAGTGATCAGTCCAACTTAGAATATGGGACAGAGGGAGGGAAACATGTACATTAAATGTCTGAGAGCTGATTTCAAAGAGTTCAGGGAAAAGACAGGCAGGATCACATGGAATAAAATTCTACAAGCTAAATCAGTCCAGGAAAGATGGGAAACTTTCATGAATGATATACTGAAGACATGAAGAAAAGCAATTCCAATGAAGGAAAATGAACAGCAAAATGAATTGTCTAAAGAGACTAATTATGTATACAAGAGAGCTCAATGATCAACTCTGAATTGACTGACTGATTTTGCGGGGCAATGAGGGTTAAGTGACCTGCTCAGGGTCACACAGCTAGTAAATGTCTGAAGCTGGATTTGAATTCAGCTCCTCTTGACTCCAGTGCACCGAGCCACCTAGATACCCCCAGGAAAAACTTTCTACCAGACCCCACCATCTGTTCTTCAGACAAAGGACAAACAACCACCTGTCAAGCATCTGGTAGGGGATTCCAGCTTGGGGAACAGGTTGGGACCGGGGGCCTATGGGTTTCCTCGCAAAGCTGAGAACTCCATGACTGGATTCTGAGGTACTGACAGTGTCTACATGCTTACTTATGGAAGAGATGAATGTGAGCGTCTACACAAAAACCTCTGTGAGTTTTACTTATTACCTTTCACAAAGCCAAAAGTAAAGTCCAAGGCACCTGGTTCCTGCTTCTCGTGGGCCTTAATTTGTGCTCTGGACAAGTATGAGTAACGTTCATTAGGTGCTACTATGATAGACACTCAGCAAGAGATCCCTCCAGGCCAAGGGGTAATGCTGACATACTGGTTTATTATAAGTGACTGATTATGTTGTTAGAGCACTATTTTTCATTTTTAAAATACATTTCTTATTGACTTTTTATTTCCATAGAACTGATATTTCTCAGTGTAGCCCTCCCCCCCCCACTCCCTTTGAGAGAGCCATTCTTTATAAATAATAAAAAAAGAAAGAAAAAGCAACTGAACAAAACTAACTGAAGCATCCAAACAGTCTGACATCTTCAGGGTTTCATACCCATAGCCCCGCGCCCACACTTCTACAAAGAATGCGGAGAAGTGTCTCCTCTTCTCTCCTCTTTGGGGCACACACTGGTGGTGATAATTTTGCAGCACTCGGTTTTGTTTTTATTGTCATTGTTTATTTTGTTTTCCTGATTCTGCCGATTTTCTCTGCATCAGTTCCTGGCCTTCCATGCTTCTTTGTATCTAGCATGTTTTCATTTCTTAAAGCACAGTGATTTTCTATTCCACTCATACACCAACCCTTGTTTTGCCATTCCCCAATCATGAGCCAAGGGAAGAGAGGGTAAGTAAATACACCTGACAAAGCAGGGTCCTACTGGGTGGCACTGAGAGCTCCGATGGTCTTTAATTTTTTAAAAGTCGCCTCTTGGCTTAATTAATAGACAACAATGTTGACTGCTTTTTTTTTAATTAAGGAGTATGGGGGAAAGTGTGCTCACAGTTTTCTTTGACAATGGGAACACATTAATGACTTTTATGGGGAAAAATGCCATGAGCGGGTTGGAGAAGGCAGCATGTTTAGCTCAAACACTCAGTGAACTGATAGATTCTCACTGTTCGACAGTGATTAAAGGGGGACGATCAATAGCCTCTAACCAACAAATAGGGTAAATCCTAAAAGTCTGTTTGTCAGTCACTTGTCTGAAACACATTTTCCCATAAAGAACATTTAGTGAGGTTCCCAAATTAGCCCCCAAGAACCTGTTCAACCCATAATATACTTGAATGCTATGGCCAAAAAGAGATCAGACTGGCCAACCACATTTGGAAAACAAAGTAAATGGAAAAACACGTCTTGCTTGATTATATATAATTTAAGAGTTTTTGCATGAACAAAATGCAATTAGGAAAAGAAAGAAAGAGATTGAGAAAAGGTAGAAGTTGAAGGCTGCTAAGATTACATGGCAAAAATTAACTGGGGGGAAAAATCTTTGCAGCAAACTTCTTTGAAAATGGTCTCATTTCAAGAACTCATTCGATTTTATAAGAATAAGAGCCATTCCCTATTGATAAATTATCAAAAGATATGATGAATAGGCAGCTTCCAAAGAAAGAAATCAAGCTCCCAATGGTCATATGAAAAAATGCTCTACCTCACTTGTAGTGAGAGAAATACAAAGCAAACGAACTCACACTCATTAAATTGGCTACAGTAAAACAGGCAGATTGATGCACTGTTAGTGGAGTTGGGAATTGGTAAAATCATTCAGAAAGGACATGTTGGAATTATCCCCCCAAAGTGACTAAAGTATGCACACCCTATGACCCAGCAATACCACTACTAGAACTATAAATGAAAAAATTCTGCATACAAAAATGTTAGCAGTTCTTTCGGTGGCCACCACAAAGAACTAAAAACTAATGGGGAATGAGGAATAAATTAAGGAATGTGAATGGAATGGAATATGATTGTGCTGTGAGAAAAGAAGTGAAAGATGATTCCAGAGACATCTGGGAAGATTTGTATGAACTGATGGGGAGCGAAGTGAGCAGATCTATGAGAATAATTTATACAATAAGATTAATATTGTAAAAACAAACCATTTTGAAAAATTTGAGAATTCTGATTAATGAAATAATCAACTATGATTCCAGAGAAGTGATGAAGAAGGCTGCATCCTTCATGGCAGAGAGATGAGGGGCTCATCTGAGTGCAAAAAATATTTTTGGATGTATGGGAATTTGTCTAGTCTTCCTCCCTCCCTTCCTTCATTCCTTCCTTCTCTTCTTCATTTTCAGCATGTGTGAAACAAATGCTTGACAAAAAAAAAACCCGCTTTTTTTTTTTTTTAGGGAGGCAATTGGGGTTAAGTGACTTGCCCAGGGTCACACAGCTAGTAAGTGTTAAGTGTCTGAGGCCAAATTTGAACTCAGGTACTCCTGACCCCAGGGCCAGTGCTCTATCCACTGCGCCACCTAGCTGCCCCAACAAACCTCTTTTTAAAGACCCTGTTATTCTAATTCCCCTTTCAGTTAGCTCTTCTCTGGTGAAATTGCCTCAGTCCCTTTAACTTTTTCTTATAGGACCTTTTTTTTAGAGGAATCATTTTTGGTATCTTCTATATTCTCTCTTTCCTCACATCCTTTTGGAAATATGATAACCAAAACTAGCCTTAATACCATAATGAAGGATTATCTAATGTAGAAAACGTTGAAAGATTATTTCCTGGTGCATGAATGTCAGGTTCATTTTAACACAACATTTTCTAATTTCAGTTTTTAAATAATGGCAATAATAGCAGTACACTGCTCACTCCTATTTACCTTGTGATCAACTATGACCCTCTGCTTTTCTAAGCAGAGGTGGGGAGGTGGGGAGGGAGGAAAAGAAAGCTGTGGTTTGTTCCAGTCAGACATTCCTCATCCTATATTTGTACTGTTTGTCTTATTTGTTTTTGGTATTTAAGAAAGATTTGATGAGGGGAATGATGATGATCAATTATTCTATCTCAAGAATACCAGCAAGAGAAGAGCATCAGAGCAGGAAGGATTTTGATGGGACATCAGACATTCTCGGCTGTCAAAGAACACTGGAATGGTCTCATAAGGGAGGTCAAAGAATCACTTCATGCAGAGGTTCAAGAAGAGAAGAGAAGAGACAACCGTTTATTCCAGATGGTTTGGACTTTCACCTTCCTGAAGATCAGGAAAGGCTGGGACCAGATTATTTCTGGAGGAAGTCTCCTCTCACGTCATTACTCTATGATGAAAGTCTCTGTGTTCTACGATTCTTTTTGTTTCCACTGGACCAGGTGCCTTTCAATTTTGTTTTGTTCGACAATGGAGAGTGAAGAGTTGGGCACAATCGACCTTAAAGAAGAATGTGGGACGGCAGCACGTGCCCTCTGTATTTATGTAGGTGGGCAAGCAGGTAGAGAGACAAACACACCTGGACATGATCTCAATAGATGTGCCATCAAGTGTCAGAAATAAACCATTTAGGAGTCTACCAACACTGTATATACTGATGGGCTAATGGGGGGAAAAGCTTAACATCGAGATTTGGCTGCTACAACTTGTGCCTCACAAGTCATCATTACCCTAACCAAAAGCACACCATATTGGTCTGAACAGAGTCTGCCCCCAACAGAGACTGTGCCCTTGAAATGAGATTACTCTGAAAACATATAAGAACACACACACACACACACACACACACACACACACATGCCCTGAAGAATAACACCAACCATAAGCTGTACTAAGGTGCATTTTACATGCTATATCAGAGAGGCCAGTACAGCTGATTTTGGGGGGGGGGCAGGGCAATGGGGATTAAGTGACTTGCCCAGGGTCACACAGCTAGTGTCAAGTGTCTGAGATCGGATTTGAACTCAGGTCCTCCTGAATCCAGGGCCAGTGCTTTATCCACTGCACCACCTAGCTGCCCCCACAGCTGATATTTTGATCAATATTAAAGTCCTGCCTGGGGAGCCAAGACCAATCAGGACATCATGGTAAGGGGTGTGTATGTGTGTGTGTGTGTGTGTGTGTGTGTGTGTGTGTGTGTGTGGTAAGGGGTGTGTGTGTGTGTGTGTGGGTGTGTAGGTGTGTGTGTGTGGTAAGGGGTGTGTGTATATGTGTGTGTGTGGGGGGGGGTGTAGGTGTGTGTGTGTGGGTGGGTGGGTGTAGGTGTGTGTGGGTGTGTGTGTGTGGGTGTGTAGGTGTGTAGGTGTGTAGGTGTGTGTGTGTGGGGGGGTGTGTGTGGGTGGGTGTGTGTGTGTGTGTGTGTGTGGGTGGGTGTGGGTGGATAACCCCTCTCTCCTGACTCAAAGTCTTGCTAAACCACAAAGGATTCTAAGAGGGCACAATAAGAACTAAAAGACTTCATAAAACACTATACAGATGAGAATCACTACCCAAACCTCCCAGATTTATAAACTTTGTCCATCTGGTGGAGAGAAATTGCCAGCTTGTTACAAGTAAGTGACTCAGGTGACTCTGATTTACAAAGGGGAGTTTTAAAAAACTCTCCCTTTTCTCTACACAGCTTAAATGCCATCCACAGAGCTTGGGGGGGTGGTAAGGAGGTAGCCACAGTAGAGGAGTAGAAATTTGCTGATTTCCCAGGTAATTTAGGGCAAGATAGCAGAGTCTAAAATCTTCTCTTCAAAGTTCAGCATTCTTAACTCCTCCAGTGACTAGGACAAAACCACCTGCCCAACCTTTCTTTAAAAAGTAGCACTTCCTAAGAAAAGGCAAGGCAACTGACCGTCATACGTGATGGGAAACCATGAGGGTTCATTATGATGTCAGGGCAGATTCCAGAATCACAAAACGGCATGTCTTCCTGAGGGACGATCAACCCACAAACACCTGGGGGGAAGAAAGATTGGAAAAGAAAGAAAATGAGCCTACTGGGAGAACAGAATGATGGAACTGAATCTTCCTGCCCCACCCCCAATTGTCCCCCCCACCTTTCTCAATCTCATTCACCAAAGCAATTTCCAACAGACCTCATAGGTAGCCTGGTAGATCAACAATTCCCTTCGGGTGGCAGCTAAAAGCACCGTGCTGGCAGTTCACTCATCCAACTTGAAGCACCAAATATGAGTGAATACTGAAGTTTCATCTATCACTGCCCCCCTCAAGGTAGCACTCACCCCTTTGAGGGCAACACGAGGAACCCACAATTCTGCCTCCCCCCAATGTCACAGGGATAGTTTCCTAATTAGACCCCCCCCCCATTGAACATAGCTGATGTGCAATTAAAGTAGGGAGAACTTTAGGATTCCGTTTTCAAATAACAAGGGCTAATTTGTCTCTGATGTGCTCACAGGTCTGTGTACACAGTTGCAAATACTCAGATCCTTTGTTTGTCCAGTGTTCCTCTGGCTGAGCCTAAGCTGCCTCAAGGAATCACAATGTCTAGCTACAGGGTAACACAGCAAATGGTTTGTTATTGGCTCAAAGTGTAAAGTTTAATAAGAAAAATCAATTCTTGAATCATTTCCAGCATTAAAGGCAGCAAACTATGAATTAGGATTTCTGGGTTCCCCAAACAAACAAAAACTCATAAAAAGGCAGAGTTTTCTTAATTTAGTGAAGCAAACGTCAGGATTATCCTCATATCCGTATCTTCTAGAAATGAGGATGATATAAAACAAGAGACTGGGTCTGGTTTGTTTTATTTAATTTTTTAGTTATCAGAATATAAGTAATGAATACAATTTCATGTTGGAAAATCAGTTCACTATAAAAGTGACCAAGGACAAGTAAAATGATGAAAATGCTCTGATGTCAGTAGAAGGATGCCAACCTTCCATGCGTTCTACCTCCCAGGGTCATCGTGAGGCTCAGATGAGATAATGCATGTAAAATGCCTTTGTCAACTTGAAAGCTCCACCACCGATCAGAGGGTTTTTGTATACTATTTAGAAATCGATCGAATCATCCAGATTAAAGATAAAAATAAGGGAATCTGGACGAAACGTTTGGTGCATCACAATCACTCATTCTTTTGAGCTTATGATCAAATTCCGAGTTGAAAACCATTTTTTAAACCATGGCTTAAGGTCTACAATTATATATATTTTCTCAAGTGCTGATGGGGGGGGGGGGAGCAGAAGAAAAACTACTTGCTTAATAGTATTCAGATTTCTGATAGGCCGAATATGCAGTCATCAAGTCGGAGAAGCTGGCTGTTAGGGCACTGACTTGCTTTATTTGGGGTTTCCAATGTTTCTAACACTAAAGCATCCCCAGGGAATCTATGGATGGTAAAGCTAGCAGGCATCAGTAGGAGGTTAGCTAGTTAAGTACATTCTTATCTGTGCTAGAGTGAGGGTTAATCCTTCCTTACCCTGCTCTAAAAATCCATCATGTCCACATTGAATTTTGCTGACAAAACACTGGGACTACCAGGAAGGCTAGTCTGAAAGGAATCAAATTGTAAATCTAGGTTCACAGACACAAACATTGTCTGTCAGGACACAAAAATGTTTAAAAAAAAAACCAGTCAGTCAGTGAGAAGGCTGGCCCCACGACTTTCCTCCAGAAGGAATATAATTTTGGATTAGTGGGAATACTGGGAGACAGCTAATGTAGTTGTATCCCTTAAAAAAAAAAAATCACAACCAAAAAAAGGAATCCCAACCCCCCAAAACAAAAACCAGGCACCCCCCCTTCCCAGTCAGTTCACAGGGGGGTGCTGGCGTCTACTCAGGAGGGGAGCTACTTGTCCACCCTCCAGGAAGAGAAAGTGGGGGTGTGGGGAAATAGGTGCGTGAACTGAGCATGAAATACTCCTGGAGAGAGGAAGGGGAGAGAGATAACACACTCTCCCATTTTAAGTTTTAGCTGATGTTTTCTTCATGAATGCAGTCTGCTAATCGAGATGAAAGAAATTCTTCTTCAATCTCAATTTCTTAAGGCTGCTGATTGAAATCTGACTGAAATCTAGACCACAACTCCCTTTTTGAAGACTTTTCTTACAGGACTTTTTTTGGTTAAAAATTAAAATGAAACTTTTGGGTTGTTTTTTCCCCCCTTCCACTCACTTCTAGGAAATCCCGAGGCTGCATCTGAAGCAAGGGCACCTGTAAGCCAAAAATTAAATCTTCCCTAAGTTAAAATGACTTTAGGCTCTGAAGACCCTTTTCTATGCCAAGATGGTTCCCATAGCAGACAGCCCTGTGTTGTTTGTTTTGTGTGAAAGTGAATGATAAAAGATCCATGAAATCGACACAGAAAGGCAGAACAGCAGAAAGAGCCGAGGGCTCTCCATCATCGCGGCTTCTACCCTCTGCTGACTTGTCGAACAATGGCGGCTACACATCCCACCGCAGATCTAACACAGCTGTGCATTTCATTAAATGAAGAGCACTAGTGCCACAAGTAAATAATTAACTTATTCTGGTCCGCTGACTGTGCTTATGAGACCAGTCATAGCTGACAGATTTTAATACAAGTTAACACAAAGAGGGCATAATGAGCTTAGAAGTTAAAACAAAATATTTAGACAGAATCTGATGATCTCAAATGAGCTTGGCCACTGCAAAAGTTCAGCTTTCAACAAAAACTTCTCCATCATCGCTCCAGATATCTTTTTAAAAAACACCCCCCCCCCAATCCCTTTCTTCAGTTTCAGAATCACTCACGCCTCTAATCATAAGAGCAAAGTTTGTCTTCCTCCTTCATACAAAACAGTCAATCTTTATTTTCTCTAGGGACTGGGGCGTAAAATTCCTCCCGATATTTAAACTCTTCAACGTTATGGTCATTTTCCTCTAACACTGGTTTAAAAATGTAAATGATATGCAGCGCGTTTCAATGTGTTAATACTTCCCCGAAAGCCCGAAAAGAGGATGGGCGACAAATAAACCATATCGAATGGAAAATGTTGTGAGACAATTACCAATTCATATCTCAGATGCTTACACAGCATTTCATATTTTAAAATAAAATCTCAGTCCCTGGCTCATGCTGGTTTCTCAACACCACTGTTTACAGCACAACCTCCTGGCAGTGAAATGCAAATACACTGGGTAATGTGCCTACAAAATTCAATTTGCCAGCTAACTTTGCACGCAGTAAGAGCTCCAGCTAAGGGGTCTTCTAAAAAACAGACCACTGGCAGCAAAGAAAACTTTTCCATCATGAAAATAGCAGCATTCTGATGTCACCGATCTTAATACTGAGTTTATAAAAATGAAAGCAAATAGGAAACTAAAAGCACCTCTGTCCAAGTGCTAGCTGCTGCCCAGAAAAAGCCAAACCAAGGGCCTCTTCTTAGGCTCTTTTCAAGCTTCCCATCCGAAGCCTGTGCTAATGGATCGAGTCTGTTTTGGTGGCAAATACAAGTTGGCAAACCATAAGTTTTAAGTGCACTGAGTCTGCCCCAGACCCTCCTAATGATCCAGGAGTCCATGTCCACCTACAGCTTCTTCTATTCCATTTTTGATATTTTTAACCCTCCAACTCTGGTGTAAAGGATAAGTTTGGGGTCCTATTTTAATCAGATTATAATAATATTTTAATATCTGTTGAGAATGGGATAATTCATTATTTTACTGACAACTAATCCTTAAATTACTGGCCCCCACTGTTTTGTTATTTACCATGATTTAGACTGATGGACCCGGAGTCAGGAAGATCTGAATTCAAATTCAGCTTCAGATACTTGTTAATTTTGTGACCCTGGGCAAGTCACTTACCCTCTGGTTCCTCGTCTGTAAAATGGGGATGATATATTAGCCCCTTCCAGGGTTGTTGTGAGAATAAAAGATTATTAGTAAAGCACTTTGCAAACTTTAAAGTGCTATATAAATACTATTGTTAACACATCTTTGGAGCACTTACACCCATAAGGCTGTTTCAAGTTACTAGCTCCTCTCCACCCCCGTCTAGGTGAGGAAGCAGAGATAGGTGCCTGGGCTCAAGTCAGAGAGCAATCAGTGACAAAGCAGAGACTACCCTCATCCCCAGAAGCTGAGAGCCTCTCCCCTCCATCAGGCAGTAGGGTTCTCCACTGCTGTTTCCTTCCTTGGGCCTACTATTCCATTAGAACATTTCCAAAATGGAGAACAACAATCAGAAAGCAGTTCAGACACCTTCTGAGGCTCACGATGAGACCCTCATAGCAAACCACACCATTATTCTGCCGAACCATAGAGAATGGCCACATTTTCTGCTAACTCTGTGTGTGGCAAAGGGCCTCGTCCTCCAGAGCTGAACCACTTGGGTTCTGGGCTGAGCTCATTTTGTGGGGGTTTTCTGGGTGGTTAGCAAATGAAAGGAGCTACAGAGCATATTCTCTTACCAGCTTCCACTAACAAACTCTATTGATAAATTTGGAGAAGATAAGGGGTTTTTTTTGTTTTTTTCTTAAGAGAATTTATCCCTTCACCTTAGTTCAAGACATTCTCCACCCCCTTCCCCCAACTGTGGGCTATACAAATTCTAAATTTACAGTTTTCTGTGTTGCTTTTCCATAATAAAATCAATTATCTACCTTCATTTAATACATCTTTTAGGGATAAAACAGTTTCTTCCAGTCAGGAAAACTCCTTTTCGGAGCCTATCAATAAAAATCTAACCTCCCTCCCCGCAAATATCTACATCTGATTTTTATTTTGGTCATCTAACTCTAAGAAGAGTATGGTGTATGATATGATATTGTGGGATAGATGTTATTCTGAATCAGGCAAGTGAGACAGATGGCCCTCTCTAAGTGATTTTCTGTATGACAGTGGGTAAAACTCAATTTACTTTGATGGGCCTTAGTTTCTGAAATGGGAGTAACTACCTACCTACTTTAAGTACTGTGAGCAAAGACCAGCCAATACCTATCCGGCTTTCTGGAAGCACTACATAAATACAAGGTGGTGGCATCACCATTATTATTAACCAACCTAATTGCTCTCAGCAGGAAGCACATGGGTAAAGGAAAGGGAATAAGTTAAGGAATAGAGGTGGTGGCAGTGTTACATATTTCTGCTGAAGAGAAAAAAGGCGACCAGTCCTGGATGGATCTGTTTAGGTCACCTGCCATTATTAAGATATAATAACTTTAACCCCAACATGCCCAGGGCTGATATGCTATAAAACTTGATAGCAGGCTTACTGCTTAGAGACAAACATGCTGTGAAGAAGGGACCAGGCCAGCAGAATTGCAGGAAAGTTTCGGAATCAAACCGTCATTATGATGGGGCAAATGTTTTGTCCAGAATAAACTCATCTCTTATGAACCCTTAAATAATCAGAACTCCAGACCTCTACATGAAAATGTGAATCCTGAATGAAGTGAGCCTCCCTCTCCCCTTTCCCCCCACCAATGCTCATTATCAAGTTAACCATTTCCCCCTACACACCACTCTCCCCCCAAACAATCCCCAAAGGGAGGACAAAAAATTGTTGAATCATATTAGCTTTGTCCTGCAGCTGAATCATTTCCAGATCTATCGCATCACTGGGCACATCCTGGTTGACATAATTTTAATTCAGCTCTTCCTTCCATGTTAACAGATAAATAATGCATAGGAAAACTTGATGAGCTTTCTTATTAAAACATCACTCCAAATGAGAGGAGGCGCTAGAAGACAATGCCGGTTTTTACTCGGCTTTCCCATGAGCTGTGGAATGGTTTGATGTGATAAATTTGCATAGTCTGAAGCACACAAAGGGCTGATTAATTGAAACCCCTACAATGGTCCGGGAAGCCAGGCGGTAAAACAATAGCCACAGGGACTTTACCAAATACACACTACCCAAAGTGTCAAGAGCTTAATCAAATGTGTTCAAGGTCCACTATCGGGTAACCCAATTGGAGATTTTTATTCTAGGCCATAAAACAGCTAACCGCCCAATTTCAAAGGTTTATTTGGGTCTTTACTGAAAGGTCAAGAGGTTGCTTGTTAACTGTTTATCCCAAATTTTGTCCTGCAAAGAGCAGGCTAAATAACGGCTCGGCCCAACAAGGGATCCGTCTGTTTGCACTCAAAAAAGCAGGATTTTAATATTTGGGCCAGAGCTGCCCAAATTTCTTTTCTGATAAAAGCCTGGGAAGGTCATTGACTGATCGACGTGCACTAGCTCCTTTTCTTCCCTTCACCCTGGGAGCTTTCATTAGAGCAGGATCAAACAGAGGAGACACCCCAAGTCAGACCGACAGAAGAGGGGGCTGTTTTCAGACTGGCAGGAAGTGCTTTGAAAAGCATAAAGCACGATAGAATTGCGAGGTGTCACTATTCATAATTATTTGCTCATTAACTTCTAAAAAAAATGGGCTCAATTTTTAAAGACTTCCAGACATGAAAAAGGAAGGAAAAACCAAAGGCCTGGAGACATTAGCACTTTCACACATGAAATATTATTTCTTCCTTTCCAACGATAACTTCTCCAAGATTCACAACGTGCTTTCTTGACAACAGCAATTCTATGAAGCGAGAATTCTTTTACAGGTGAGGAAGGCAGGGCTTTTTCCTCTTTCTGGCCAATAATTCATCAAAAAATTTTTTTGGAAATTTATGGAGCAGTTTCTTAAGTGCTTTTCCCCCAGTGTCAACCAGAAGAAGAAGAAACCAGGAAATGGAATTCCTCTTGAACAAGAAGACCCCAAAAGAGCAAAACAATCTATTAGCTGGAGTTTGAGGCACTGAATGATCGCAGGAAGAAACTGTCATTCTGGTGAGAGTAAGGGTTCATTTACAAAAACAAATGCTGCTCTAATTCAATTTAAACATGTTTCCTTTTCTTGAAGAGTTTAACTGAGGATACTGCAAAAAGGTTTAAACCGTTATCTCAGATCTGCAGCAATTAAAAAGCTTCTAGGTCTTAGCAAACGTAAATACAGTGTTTCCTCCTCTCCTCAGGGATAACAGCTCAGTCTGCCTTCTTAGTTCTGTGACCTGCAGGACCTTTGTTGGAGGTGTTAATCCTTTTTCACATGAGAGACTGAGAACTGTTCTTTCAGAAGTGATATATTGCTTTTTCTCCCTCCTCACATCAAAGGAATCCAATTTTTTCTTTTCTCATTGCCCCTTTAGCAGAGAAATTATGGAAAAATGTGGAAATAGAATAATTTTGTTTGCTTGGCACAGAGATGAAACTTTATTTGGGTTCCTCCTCCTCATTCTTTGGATCAACAGAATAATTTCATCCAAAGAATTTAAAAGAAAGGTAGGGTGAAAAACTCTGCTTACCTTCTAAATAAATACCCCAGAGCTACTTGAGAAACAGAAAGCTTATAACAAAATACCCTTTTTTCTCTGACACCTTTTCTATCTCTAGAATATATATATATATATATATATGTGTGTGTGTGTGTGTGTGTGTGTGTGTAAAAATCAAAGTGGGAGAGGCTCAGATGGCTTCCACCTTAAGGGCACAATCCACTTCCATGTAATTTTCTTTCCCATGATATGTATGCCAGGGATCACCCCTATGCACTTGGTATAGTCTTTAGAAGTCTAGAACTGAAATGCTGATTGGGAAAGGAAGTGAAGAGAGAATCCACACAGACACCCTGGTCTTTAGCTCTTCTCTGGCCTATCATTGTACAGCAACCAGGTAAGTCACATCTTCATTCTAAAGCACTCCGAAGACTGGCTGGAAAACTTTAGAGGGAACCAGCAGCTCAGAGCTCTAAGCACTGTATTCTTTCCCAACTGAACGAGAGAGAGAGAGAGAGAGAGAGAGAGAGAGAGAGAGAGAGAGAGAGAGAGAGAGAGAGAGAGAGAATGAAATCCCTTTGTCAAAATAACATAAATTCTGTGTTGTATGGCAGGGTTGTTTAGTGTGCAGGATAAGTGGCATCATTACCAATTAACTGGCCTTTAGCATGCTACGAAAAGATGATTTGCTTGAGAATCTTGATCAAAGCCTCCCCTCTTTCTCACTGATCGCATATTTACTCCTGAGATATATAACTGACCTCACAAGAAGGCAGGAAGAACTGAGCTTCTTTCGAGTTCCATGAATCTCTCATTAGATGATTTCGAGAATAACTGGCTTGTTGAAGTTCCCACATCTGAAAAGTGAGCAGTGGATGAAAACTGCCTGTTGCTGACCCCTGATCTGCCAATCTGGTCCAACTGCTGGATTGTCTTCTGCTGGTTTCTTTCTAGAAATACTTTCCTTCATCCCTCATCTCCCGGATCAATCCTCCTCCCTTTCTGAGGTCACAGAAGGGGATACTGCTTACTGTGTCTTCCTACATTTTTTAACAGCGAACTGATAAAACACTTTCTCTTTCCCAGCTCAGTTATCACACTGCACTGATGCCAATTCCCAACTGATTTAAGACTTATTCTCTTGCTTCAGTTCACCCTCTTAATCTGTCATCTTCAGTCTTCTTCCTAAAGTTGTTTTTTTTTTTAATAACCCTTACAGGGGCAGCTAGGTGGTGCAGTGGATAGAGCACCGGCCCTGGAGTCAGGAGTACCTGAGTTCAAATCCGACCTCAGGCACTTAACACTTACTAGCTGTGTGACCCTGGGCAAGTCACTTAACCCCAATTGCCTCACTAAAAACAAAACAAAACAAAAACCCCAAAATAACCCTTACGTGCATCTATATTTTTTCCCTGCACGTGGAGCTGATTAGATTCCCCTTCATATTGCTTCATGCATCTACAGATTGATTATCTTGCCATCTTGTCAATGGCTGGGACTTAATGAATAATTTTTGTAACCCTGGTTTTTTTTTTTCCATTTTAAATACACCTCGAGGGAATATAGTGAGGGGTACGGAGAATAAACAATTCCATTTCTACTGTCTTGGCATTCAGGAGCAATCTCTGATAGCTTTAGGTGATGCTTTTGAGTGGAAGACTTAATCAGGAAATCCAGGAGAGCAGAGGGACGAGGACTAACAACAGGAAACTTGAAACAAGCTGAGGGGAAAAAAGCGAATGCAGGCTTGAAATGTCGATCCATTTACACTGACTCCTGGGGAAGGCGACAGCTTGAAGGTATCCTCACAGTCTGGTGAAGGCCCATCTCTAAAATATTCCACAATGAAGGAGGCAAATCCTAATTCAACTCACTAGGGCACTTGCTCCGTCTTGTGTCTGGACAGAGACACACACACACATGCATGTATATATCTACAAACAGCTAAAAAGACTGTGTGACCAACTAGTGCATAAGGACGCAGGCCTCTTTTCGGGGCTCGAGTCCGTGGGCTAGGTAGGGGGGGCTGAACTGGGATGGCTACATGAAGTAAATATTTCCAATGACTGCTACTCCAGGCTGAATGCTTCAAAGTACCCATGAATCAATGGGGAAAAACCAATCTGTTTTAGGATTTATCTGTTCTATGAAGATGACCCCAAATCCCTGTTTTAAGCCTTGGACCTCCCTGGTCCTCTCCTTCCAAGTGCCTGTTGGATCTCTCCACTTCAAATTCAACACAGTGAATAACAATAGCTTAGGAGGCAGCAGAGAGGATGGGCTGAGAGCCAGCTTTGAGTCAGGAAGACCTGAGTTCAAGTCCCTCCCTCCTCCCTCTCAGTGCCCCAGGCAACTCTCTAAGACTAGAAGTTACTTGGGTAGAGAATTTTCAAACCAGGACTTCCCCTTATTGATAAAATCACAAGTCCAAACAAAAAACCATTGGGTATCACTGTCCTCCTTGGCTAACATAGACTGGCTCTCCTGACAAGATGAATTTTAATCAGTGGTAGCCTTGATCTAAATCAGTAGTCTCTGAAGTGGGATGCTATAGAATGGGGTACGTGATCAACCAATCAGAAGATGGAAAGATGTGTTATATACCTCAGAGCCCTGAAAGGTTAATTATGGACTTATCTCCAACTCTATCCCTTCAACTTTCTCTCACTACAAGTCTCCCTTGTGGCTGCCTCAGTCCTGGGCCCCTCTGGGAGATAATTACCTACTTCAACTCAGATACACACAGGAGTTGATAAAATTCCAGGTAAAATTCTTCACCATTTATCCTCCCACCCAGTATTGCCATACCCTGCCTGCCCCTCACAACTGTGGTAAGTAAACTTCCTAATATTCACTGACAGACAGACAGACCCCTTCCATTTTCTTTCTTTTTTTTTTTTTCCCCAGGGTAATGAGGGTTAAGTGACTTGCCCAGGGTCACACAGCTAGTAAGGGTCTATATCAAGTGTCTGAGGCCAGATTCGAACTCAGATTCTTCTGAATCCAGGGCCCGTGCTTTATCCACTGTGACACCTAGCTGTCCCCCAGACACACCCCTTCCACTGGAAAAGAGCAAAAGCCACAAGATGAATTGTTACGGATGGTTTACAATCATATTCTTTCTAACCCCCAAATCTGCCCCTCTGAAGCAGTACAGAGCTGGACTTGGAATCACAAAGACCTGAGTTCTAATCCTTCCTCATATACCTACTAGGTATGTGACCCTAGGCAAGTCACAAACTCTCTCATCAGCCTCAGTGTTTTTATCTGTAAAATGAGGACAATAATAACACAATAATAATAATGAAGACAATGCTAACTCCTCAGAGTTATTGTGAAAATCAAATTAGACAATGTGCTAAATAAATGTTAGTTATTGTTATGGTTGTTGTTGTTGTTGTTGTTATTATTCCAGGCTTGAAGGCTTTCACCTCATTATCCTTGATTCATCACTCAATTGAAACTACGTTCTCCAAAGTTATCAATGGTCTCAATCACCAAATCTAATGATTTTTTCCCCTCAATCCTCACCGTCCTTGACTCCTTTGTGATACCTGACATTTTAATCACCCCATCCTCCTGCTTACATACTCTGCACTCTCTGGCTGTCATGATACTTATCTCTAAGTTGTCCTCCCTCTTTTCTGTATGTCTGTTGATTTTCTTTTTCTTTCTTTTTTTTGGTGGGGCAATGAGGGTTAAGTGACTTGCCCAGGGTCACACAGCTAGTAGGTGTCAAGTGTCTGAGGCCATATTTGAACTCAGGTCCTCCTGACTCCAGGGCTGGTGTTCTATCTACTGTACCACCTAGCTGCCCCTGATTTTCTAATTTTTAAAATGTATTTTCAGTTCATTAATCTCTTCTTGTTTTCTATTTTGTTAATGTATGGTCACATGGACATGATTTTCTCTGAGGTCTGCTTTAGCTGTAATCCAGAAACTCTAGTGTGTTGTTTCATCTATCATTTTCTTACTCTTTAATATTTGTCTGTACCCTATGGCATGATCAATTTTTGTAACAGTTTCATTTGGCAGAGTAATATGTATGTTCTTCTGCAGTCCCATTTAGAAGATCCTAAGTCTTTTAACTCTAGTTTCTCCAGAAATTTGTTCAGTTCCATATTTCTTTCCCCTTTTATTTTTCCATTAGGCTTATCCAAAACTGATGTAAGGACATTGAAGTATCTTGTCACTATCGTGTTCCAGTCTATGTCTTCTTGAAGCCCTGATGTTTTCTTTATCAATTTGGATGCTAAGGCATTTGGAACATACACATTTATTACTGATACTGATTTGCCAACTATGGTTCCTCTCACCATAATACAGTTTGTTTATGCCTTTTTATTTTTTGAATGTTCATTTTTGCTTCATCTGATAGCATGTCAACAATGCCTTTAAAAAATTCATTTTATGCATAGTAAATATTTTTCCAACCTCTCCGTTTTATTTTGTATATCTTGTTTTTAAGTGTATTTCTTGTAAGAAACAGAATGTATTATGTTTACTTTTTGCATTTATTGGACTGTTTAATCAATTCCCATTTAAAATTATGAGCTTCATATCTTCTATCTCTAAAACTGGGGATTTTTTCAGGTTATGATTTTCTCCCTCATATGCTGTAAAAACAATATTATATTCCTTCAGTTACTTTGCTTTTGACTTTTTTAAAAAAAGTGGCCCTGTTCTCACTGGCTCTTCTCCCTGAAGCCCCTCTTCTCATGTCATCTCTTTCCCTTTAGGGTTTTATTAGTTCCTCTCTCCTGTTTTTATCTGGTTATATAGTTCTTTCTCCTCTTTTTTTTTCTCATTGAGGGAGACTCTCCCTTCAGCTATTCCTGTTCATTAGTTGGTGGTGGGGTTTCTCTCTTTTTGTGTGTGCTTCTTTCCAAAAAGAATTTATTTTACTCTCTTCCATTATCTATTTTCTCTGTTTGTTCTGGACCCTTATTCTGGATTCATAACTCCTATAATATGACTCTCTTTTCTCTGTATTCTTCAGACAATAGATCTTATTTCTTTCTTTTGCTACTGTTTTTTTTGTTGACTTATCTGTTTATGTTCAAGGTCTCTGACATTTCTTCTCCCTGAAATCTTTGGTACTTTCAGTCTCCCCACCCCTTACTGTTCTTATCATTCATTACTCTTTTTTGGAAAGTATTTAATTTTTTTCCAATTACACGTAAAGATAATTTTCAACATTCCTTTTTCTAAGATTTTGAGTTCCACATTTTTCTCCCTCCCTCCTCCTGAAGCCAGCAAGCAATCTGACATAGGTCATACATTACAATCATGTTAAATATATTTCCAGATTAGTCATACTGTGAGTGCAGAATCAGAACAAAAGCAAAAAACCACAAGAAAGAACTCTGAAATAACAACAGTGAAAGCAACAAGTGAAAATAGTAGGCTTCAATCTGCATTCACATGCCATAGTTCTTATCATTCATTTCGGACTTCCCCCACCCTGATTCTGGTTTCATGGGGGGCTGGATTTCAACAGGTCTCAGCCTCCTCCCACAGTGGGCAATTCACAGTTCACCAGCCTAAATCTCTGTGCCAACTGACCTTTGGGTGGCCACAACTGGCCCCAAGTAGATGTTGTTCTTTTCCCTCAGGCTTGGTGGAGTGCTACGCAGCCTGCTACATGCACGATGTCCTACCGCAGTGACCTGTCCCACTCCCTCTGTTCCTTAGCTCTCCAGCCCGACATGGACAGTCCAGAGCCTGCCTTTCCTTGGCACTGGGCTTTGCTTCCAGGTTTTGGCTCCCAAGAAACTTTTGCTACCAAAGTGCTATAGCCAAGCTGGTTGTTGAGGCCTAAGAGAGCACAGAGCCAGGGAAGTAAGGGAGGAGAATCGGGGTGTAGGCTTGAGTCTCGATACAAGCCCGTGATGTGTCCTTGAGCCTGCTAGCACAGCCTCATGGTAGGGAATGGGTGCTGTGTGAGCTCAGGGTCAGTAAGCACCGGTTTATGGGTCTGGGGGTTTGGTTTTTTTACCTTCTTTTGGATGCTTGGTGTCCTAGTCCATGGAAACAACTAAAGCTGCTTTATCTTTGGTGCATGATTTCTGTTTTGGAGAGGTTTAAGAGGTCATGGGGATCAAAGAAAACATCTAGTCTGCCATCCTGCTACTCTTGTGATACCTCTATCCTATCTGAGCACTCCTTGCTCCCTTGTGCTGAACCCCCAGGCTCTGTCCTGGGCCCCATTCTCTTCTCTCTGTATATTCATTCACTTGGTAGCCTCCTTTGCTCCCATGGGTTTAATGAATTACCATCAACATTGGTGGAGAACTCCTAGATCTATAGATCCATCTAGCCAGCCTTCAAACACCGGTTCTGTATCACCAGCTGCCTATGAGACACTTTGAACTAGACACCTCATAGGAATCTCCAACTCCAATGAATCAAAAACAGTAATCGTTACCCTGCCTCCCAAACTCACTTCTCTTCAACTTTCCTACTTCTGGGAGGGCATTACCATCCTTCCAGTCATCTGGGTTTGCAGTCTTGAAATTATCCTTCCACCCTAGGGATTCAATTGGCTAATTGGCTGCTAAATCTCCTGTAGACAAAAATGACATCTTTCACAGCTCTCCCTTTCTTTCTTTCTTTCTTTCTTTCTTTCTTTCTTTCTTTCTTTGGTGAGGCAATTGGGGTTAAGTGACTTGCCTAGGGTCACACAGCTAGTAAGTGTTAAGTGTCTGAGACCGGATTTGAACTCAGGTCCTCCTGACTCCAGGGCCAGTGCTCTATCTCCCTTTCTTTCTACTAAATAGTTTCCACTGTTCAGGCCCTCATCATCTCTGCCTGGACTACTGAAAGAGTCTACTATTTGGTTCCTCTGATTCAATGTATCTCCCCTATCCTATCTCTCCTTGACATAGCTGAGAAACTAATTTTCTGACTGTGTTATTCCCCTGCTCAATCAACATCCGTGTTTCCCATAACTCTGGGATCAAATTTATTTCATCCTTTTAAAATGTCCATTTTGTATGGGTTGTATATTACACGGAACTATTAGTACAGTAAATAATTTAAGAACAAGTAAATATATACTGATTGGGAATGCAACATAATGCTCAAAAATTTTTATGGGTAGGAATGTGTAATTTCAAAAGTCTGGAGACCACTGATCTAAATTATTTAAATTACTAGCTGGGGAATTTAATTCAAATCAATCATCAAGAACACTTGATTTTAATAAATATTTTCTACCAAAATTATGTTCTTGTTGCTCATTACAAAATAGTTTTGTTTTGTTGTTTTTTTGTGGGGCAATGAGGGTTAAGTGACTTGGCCAGGGTCACACAGCTAGTAAATGTCAACTGGCTGAAGCTGGATTTGAACTCAGGTCCTCCTGAATCCAGAGCCTGTGCTTTATTCACTGCACCATCTAGCTGCCCCACAAAATATATTCTTATTATAAATTATAAAAGACATTCTTCCCAAATGCTTACTGATGTTATTTTAAACAACTTGTCCATTAACTAACTGAACTCATCATTTTTCTGCCTTTCCCAATTGTCACACACCCATCAGTGGTACCACTACTTTCCAGTCTATTGTACCTAGAGAATCAGTATGAGGGTTTTTTGGAAAAGGATCTATTTAATCTGAAATATTTAGTTTAAGCTTTCTTAGAGCAGGCACTAGGGTTCCCCTTTACCCCCTTATCCCCAAGTGTTAGCACGGAACTTGTCAAACAGTAAGCACTTAATAAATGTTTGTTGACTTGATTTGGTGAATTCTGAATAAAAGAGAGAGAATTTATTAGAAGAATCTGCTGAGGATTGAAACAAAGAAATAAAAGGATCCCTAACCTTAAGAAGCTCATCATCAAGTTTCCTTGCAGTCATGGGGGAAAGACTGTATTATACGTTAATATAACAGATTACATGCATTTAATTGGAAAACCACCCCAAAAAAGAGCACTTCACTTCAATTCATTTTCAATGAATGAAGATTCATTCGTATAGCACTAAGTACAAGTCTACACTAGCTGGAAACAGAGTAGGTGCTTAGTAAATGCTTGTTGATTGCCAAGTCATGTAGACACAAAAACATAGAAGAGGGCTCCTCCCCTAAGTGGGATTATAATTTAAGTTCGCTAAGTACAACAATTAGCTTTGGCTTTCTGAATATTTTAGTGCAGCAACGACCAGGGGTAATATTTTTTTTAAAAACATGTATTTTTGAATTTTTAACTATTTTACTTTATATACAAAGTATTTCTTTTTTTTTAATTTTTTTTTTGTTTTTTTGTTTGTTTTTGTTTTTTAGGCAATTGGGGTTAAGTGACTTGCCCAGGGTCACACAGCTAGTAAGTGGTAAGTGTCTGAGGCCGGATTTGAACTCAGGTACTCCTGACTCCAGGGCCGGTGCTCTCTCCACTTCGACACCTAGCTGCCCCCAAAGTATTTCTTAAGGAACAAAAGGTAGTTTTAGCGCTACCTTAGAGCTCGCTGGACTACATAGGAGAGGAAAATTTGACACTAGAGATAATTTAAGAAGAAGATAACCTACTTGGGGTAATCAAGAACTACATAAGCTCAGGGTCTTGCATCCCACCTAGGCCAACAGGCATGTGAACAAAAATTGCCTCTGCCACCTTCCAGAATCATCCACCCTTCATCTGAAGACATATATGAATATACTGATGTTTACTGAGTTCATAATAGAGATTTTTTAAAAAAGGAAAACAAACAAATGAAAGCTCCAGTGAATATTCCTCCGTGATAAGATCACAGACTGTTTTTGATAGGCAAAATATTACTGCCTCTCCTTAGGTTTATTTAGCTAATTTTAGTAACAGTTCTAAAAACTGTAGTGGAAAATGGAACATGGAACAATATTCCCAGAAACCGAAAAGTAGAATCCAAAGTAGACGAGTGATAGGGTGTCCCAAGGAGAGTGCGGTGTGACTCCACCCAGTATTTCACAAAAGCTCTGTTACCTGCCTTCTCCCCCCCTTCCAATAAATGTGATGAAGTTGTCACAGAGGACTAACAAGGGAATCCAAATTAATCAGAGGGTTTTTACCCTCGGATTAAAAGCCATCTGGAAAAGGAAAACTAGAAAGACAAACTCCTTAGCACAAGTGAAAGGTCATCGAGACCCAAGAGAACAGCTTTCATTTGGTTCCACAGAGATGTGCCAGTCACCCCCGCCCCTCAAACAAAATCTGTCTGTGAGACTCTGTTCCTTTAGAGAACATTCTTTGCAAGATGGGGAAGGCCTCTGTCAATGAGCCTTCGTCCCTCTTGGAGCCCAGCTGAAGCAGGCTAGGGCGCCAAGACATGCAGGCGTTTGCCTCCACAGGGTCTTTCCAGGAGTCGGCCGTGTCTGGGCCAGGGTGGGGCAGGGGAAGAAGGCTGGGTGTGGAGTCAAGAACGACCCTGCCTTGTGCCCCTCAGAGCTGACCTTCCCATCACATTAGGTGCGGTTTTCCCCATTAGAATGGATCATGCCTGGAACGTGACACGTGCTCACTGACTGAGCCTTCACCTCTAGGAGACTGTGTTCCCCAGGCATCAAACTGCCCAGAGAAGCGACCCTCAGGGGCTGTGTAACTGTCACCTGCTCTCATCACTGGAGGCTCCTCAGCCACCAGAGCACCACCGCATGTCAGCGATGGGCATCCCACTTCCTTATTTGCTAGGGCCCGGTTGGGAGGAGCCTGTGGCTGCGGGCGTTTGTCTGTCTCTGAAGTCACACTTACTACCTGCTGGGGAGTAAATCGTCACTGCCTAAAATGGAGTTCAGGGGGCTTTGGGCACCCAGGGAGATTTATGTTAGGATCCTTCAGCCCAGAATGTATCCCTAGGAGAGACGGGACAAGGACCTAGGTGATGCTCTGGGGGGTAAACGGCCATCTATTTATGGTGGGGAAGGAGGAGGCAGCCCGGGCGTGACGCTGAACTGTGGACATGGGAGCAAAGAGTCAGAAAACTGGAATGCGGTTTGAGAAATCTTGTCATTTGTGAAAGGGGGGCTGGGAATGTGTCATGTTCTAAAAAGATGAGCATCCCTCTGGGTTACAAGAACAAACAGAAACGTTCCCTTAATAGGTGATGAAGCAAAAGGCCTGGAATATATATATCACAGATTTTACTGCCCAGCAGCTCTGTCAATCATGGGTTTAAAAGCAATTCCAGAGAAGGCAGCAGCCACACCATTCAGTGTCTTAGAAAATGATGAATGTGAGAACTAACAAGACATCTTTTCAGTAACAAAACAATTGACTAAAAATCATTTAAAAGAGGACAGATAGAAAAGTACTTGCTAGGTCAGCATAAATCTATTTTCAACAAGTTCATCTTGAAAGTTGTTCTTTTTTTTAAATGCAATTTACCTTTTTGTCCGTGGCGACTACTGAATTTGTCTCCAATCTCTGGACGTCTCGTCTGTCTTAACAGCATTTTGATGAGAAAAGCATCCTCTGCATTTGAGGATATCATTACTTTTTCGATGTAGGAATCTGTAGCACCTTTGTAGCTGAGGAAAAAGAGAAACAAAATGTTTTCTCACGCTGCCCTTCCAAAGTGCAAAATTTAATGCAACTGCCGGCTTCCCTTCCCCATCATCAAGTTCAAGCCGAACTCTCTTATGATCCCAGTGCACCAGCCTGACCCCATCCACACAGCATTCCTTTCCTCTGAGGCTCCATGGCCTCTCCCAAGGAAGCTTTGAGTCAGAATCCATTTCTCCCCCAATGACTTGTTTGGGAACTAACTTAATTCCTTTGTGGGGGGCTTCCAGTAAGGTTCCCCATCATCCTAAGAGCAGCAGCTTACTGGCAGGTTAACTCTGAAGTCAAAGGTAACATGGAATTCTGACTTTTAAAAACCAGAGCATCCCAACAGGTTACAGAATGTTTCATTTTGTTGTATTCTATGTCTTTGTTTCAACTGAGGTACAGAGACATTTGCTATTATCTCAAAATGTCTCCCCTGGCATATAAATAACTCAAACTCTAAGAAAATGTAGAGGCTGAGCATTAGCACATGATTATTTCTTTAGATAAAGTACTTATAGACACTGTGTCCCAAGGGCAGTAATTAATCTATTGACAAGTATTTATTAAATGCCTACTATGTGCTAGGCACTGTGTATAACACACGATGTAGACTTAAATCCTATAAGTAATTTTATTTTCTAAGAATTTTTATGGGTAATATTTATTGGTTATTAATTTGATTTCAAAAAAATTTTATTCTAAAAAAATGTGTTTGGCTAGGCTAAGAATCATAGCCTCGACTACCAACTAAGTCCTTCATAAAATAGAATTCCCCACAGAGTAAAGCACACTAGTGTAAAAGAGCCATGATTCTTGGTCCCTGAATTTACCAGCCCCAGGGCCTGATGTCCACAAGCCTTCCCCTCTCAGCCCTCCTGCCCAGATAGGGAGGTGTGGGTGCAGATACCTACGTTATTGGGACATCTTTATACTGTGGCTGCTGGGGCACGCTGCTCCCCTCCAGGGGAATCTGAGTGACTGTGGGCATAGACTTGTTCACAAGCACTTGTTTGTTTTCAACTTTCTCACCTAAGGAAAGAATACCAAAGTACAAACATTAGATTTCCCCGCCATCTCCTTGAAAATGCAGGTCACTAAAACATTTAAGTTCTGGTCAGACTTGGGAGACCTTTCAAGTGGATATTAATTCAATGGGCCATGCTTATTACACTCTTGTTTTTAAAACAATGATTAAGATAAGAGCACGAGACCTCACACCTAAAGTAGTTTTCAGTCCAGGGATTAAAGGTAACTATTTAGGTGGTGCATGGATAGAGTCCCGGGCCAAAGCCAGGAAGACTCATGTCTGGGAGTTCAAATTTGGTCTCTGACAGGTACTAGCTGTGTGACCCTTGTCAAGCCACTTAACCTTCTTTGTCTCAGTTTCCACATCTGTCAATTTTGCTGAAGAAGGAAATGGCAAACCACTACAGTATCTCTGCCAAGTAAACCCCAAATGGGGTCATAAAGAGTTGGACATGAGTAAAAACAACTGAACAACAGCAGCAACTTTTCAGTAAAGGAAGACAAAACAGCTTTCAGAGGAACATTCAAAGCCTGATGGTGAATAATAATAATGATGATATTTCTTCAAATAAAGTCAACCTAGAGCATTATCAGTAAAATAAAAATATTTTCTTAATTTCTACCAGCAAGTCCCAGTTTTATTTCCAGCTAAGAAAACACCTGTGCCCTTCCTTTATGGAGGGAGCATTGATTAATCACAAGCGTGTGTTTTCCATTGCCGTGGGCTCTCCGTGCAGACAAGGGCCCTCTGCAGTCCTCTCAGAAGGGGCCCACGGGGCGTTTTCTACTCCTGTGTGCCCTGCTCCAGTTCCAGGTCTGGCTGCTTTCCGCTATCAGAATCAGGCTGGTCATTACATTATGATGGACTGGCCACAGCCACAGACTGGAGAGCTGCAAGGAACCTTCAAGTCCATCTTTCAAATCGTGAAACCCTCCTGTGCTCTTGGCTTCTGAGGTGGTTAGCATGTGTCACATGATCAATCCTAATGCCTTTCCAAGGTCTGAAAATGTATTCCATGTCGACTCAAACATAGATCTTTGCAGAGAAGTTCACTTGCAAATATTTAAGCTCCCTGCACAGAGTGGATCCTGAATTGGAATTTAGCAAGCAGAGAGGATGTGAGTTTGTCCTTTTTCACTGCAGGAATGTGAGGATGGACGTGCAGTTTTATCAGTGCCAGGGCCTTCTGGGATGGAAACATTTTCTGCATCAGGACCCCGAGAGGGGAAGTGATTTGCCTTCAACTGAAGAGGCAGAAGAAGGGCAGCCTTGCACGCTCTTGCCTCCAACACATACTGGGTAACCCCCCACAGAGCGTGTGTCAGCATTCATGAGAAAAAGCATATCCAAAGTGAGCTTACCTGGAGAACAGATGCCATCAGCATCTAAAATCTCATGCCGCCAGATGGGTTTCCTCGTGGCAGCGTCCAGCATCGGTCCCATGACCTTATCAAAGGTCTGATTGGTGTACCGTTTCAATGTGCATTTGGCATTTTTGTACACGAGGCATCGTCCAAAACCTGAAAGGAAACATGGTCAAGCTATGAGAACCACCCCCAGGTCAGCCTCCCAGGAAACCCTGCTCGAATTGATAAGCACTGAGGCCTGCAGGAAGCAATGGACGAGAGAGGGCAAAGAGTCACCCTGGAGTTTTATTAGATCCAACTACAGAATTTCCAACACGCACCTCTATGCTCAGCCAGTTCACACGCCTCATTTTGCAAACGTGGAGAGAGGGTCAAGTGACTCGCCTGAGGCTGGGACACAGGTCCCCTGCCTTGGCTCTAGGGCTCTTCCCACCATATCATGTGGCTTCTCAGCAGAGCCCCATCATGCCCCCTTCCAAGGCATGATGGTTACCTGGTGTGACCTTTTCTGATACAGGCAAGCTGAGGAAACTCTACCTTCCTCCACTCTCAAAACGGTTTCTCTAGGAGTCCTTTTTTTGGAGATGAAATTGTTTTCCTCCTAGAATGTGAGCTCTTTGAGGGCAGGGCCTGTCTTGTTTTCCTCAGAAGGGGGCTTTACACTCACTCACTCACTCACTCACTCCAGCACCAGTCTCTCAAGGAGGCCGGGGTGTAGTATTCCAGCATGGCACTGCCTTGATGACCCCGCTACAAGGGTACTTCCTCCTTGTCCCCTCACCTCATGCCCTATCCGTCGATGACCCCCCCCATCCCAGGAACCTGGCTCTGTATGTGTTAACATTCTTGGGATACCAGGCCCTCTGGCTGCCCATCAGTCATAGCTCCTTTTCTGGGCATCCACAGCCTCAATGGCATCTTTCAGGAAATTCCCCTCATGGGTTCCTTCACTGTGATAGGTGGCAGCCTTAAAGGCAAGTCCCAGGAGGCCCTGCCAATCTGAGGTGGCTCTGAGAGGGTCTCCAGCTCAGCAGGTGTTGACCAGACCAGGTAGGCCTTCAGGAAAAGGCTTCTCCCCAGCAGTCTTGCTGCCAGGACCACATAACAACGTAAAATGGCCTCAGGCTTATGCAGACCCATGTTTCCCTTTCACAGGGATGAGAAAGGAGGCAAAGGATGCTGGTTAAAGTTTATTCTTCTATTTTAGAAGCTAACAAGTTTTATCAGATAGATGATGGAAACTGAGATGAACTAAGTGTCCAAAGAAGAACCAGAATAAACAACGAGGTGTACTCGAAACATCTGGGTAGGGAAAGACATTCCTATTGGCTCAAGTACATCTGTCCCTCAAGACACTCACAAGATCCCAGCCAGAGCTGCAAGTCTGGGCTGTTATTCATTTGTTTGCCGAATTTCCTTTTACCTTGGTATCCTCTGTAACTCAGTTTATTTCAATAAACATTTATATTAAGTAACAACTTTGTGCAAAGCACACTATATACTAGAGACTAAAAGGAAAGGAACAGTCCTTTGACCTCTATAATGTCTACTGGAGCAATGTGTTTCTAAGATATACTAACATTTCAGAAAAAATAATTTAAATAAGAAAATATTTCAGCATTAGAAATGAGCTTTATAACTGGTTAAAACAAATGTTGGTTCTCAATATACTTACCTAAAGTACACCTTCTGGAAAACTTAGGAATTTAAGAAAGGCTAAAAGTGAAAGCAAGTGTCTGAATATTTCCCAAGCCAGTAGATTAAACAAATCTGGAGCAACCAGTTGCACAAAGAAGCAAATGATCAAGGCTAGGCTCTAGGGCACGTTAGCTGCTCACACCACTTCACTTTCCTCCTCCATACCCCCCAGGACAATACTGTGCTGACAGTACCAAGCTCAGATCCCAGGGTCAGCTCCTTGGGAGACCATTACAAGAGCTGCAACTGTAATTAACGGAAACGGATACCAGTGTAACACAGTTTGTGTCAAGGTAGGATTCTCTTCTAAGTGTAAACTGTCATTTTATTCAGAGGTGGCTGCTGTAAAGGCAGGGGCAGCAAACTCGGATCATTAAATGGCATTGCGGAGTTTCTGACAGACATCACAAAGTCTTCAGGTTTCCACATAAACGTTACCAGTTAATCAGAAAGGAAAACATCTCGTTTTAAAGCATGGCTGTTGTCGTTTGGGAAGAAAAAGCAGCATAAATTAAGTGCAGCCGACATTAATGCCAAAGACACATGTCTAGGAGTACTGTTATTGCTGCCTAGCAACTGGCAGGAGGGTGGGGAAAGCCTAGTGGGCAATGCCAAGGAAGGGGGGCAGGGGAGAGGCCAGGAATAAAGAAATCAGTTTGCATTTCAGGTGGTTCACTGTCGCTTGCTATTCTACTTATAAAAATCCAGCTCTCCCCAAAGTATGAGAAGAGAATTCCCTTATTGTTAACTGTTGTTTATCATTCTGTTAAGAAAAGGTTAGTGTGTATGACTGGGAAGATGGGCTGAACAATACACCAGTTCCTCATTCAAACTCATGACCTTTTAAGCCCACATATCACCACTGCCTCAGCCAGAAGGTTTATAGGCACAACAAACAAACCCGATTTTAGGACCAGTAACAGAAAAATGGCTTATTTCATGTTCCAGAGAGAGGCCGACCCGACCTGAGGCCTCTCTTCAGATGTGTTAACATCAAAAGTTACCGTTGGTGCAAAACAGTAGAGGTTCTGACCACTGTTCGAGAAATCCATTATATCGAAGGTAAATAGAAAACCTTACTCCTAAACAGGACCTGTGTTTAGGTAACAAAGTCAACCATTAGATGCTAAGATGTTTGTTTGAATTTCAAACAAGTGTGGCACCAAACACACCCTATGTTCAACACCCATAGAATGACTGAAGCCATTTTCCCAGCCTGGAAAAGGCCTTTCTGAGTAATCTGGCCTTTCACATCCTGCAGAAAGCATTTTCCCTCCATTATCTTGCTTATCCAAGAGCCCTCTGAAGCAGGCTGGGCAAGTGGGCAGCATCCCCATCTTACGGATTCAGAGACAGGCATGCTGAGGCAGTGACCCTTCTCATACAGTCCAGGGTCCTTCCCAGTCAGCCATGCTGTCTGACAAATCGAAATGCTAGACATGCTCTAAGAATCTACTGGCCTCCCCCACCTCACCTACTTCTTACCTCTGTCCAAGGAGGCCTTGTTGAGGACTAATGCATCTTCAATATCATAGCCGCTATAGCTCATCACAGCAACCATGGCGTTCTGCCCAGCTGGGAGTTTCTCAAATTCTATCAGTTCGATTGTTTTTGTTTTAACCATCGGCTTTTGTGGATAGGCTAGCAGGTACATGAGAGTATCAATTCTGTTCCGCTGATTATATCCAATAGTACCTTTATTGGTAATAGAAGAAGAAAAAAACACTCATTTTAGTATCTGAAATAACTGGGCAGTGATAAGTAGAACTGATTAAAAATATGTTTCATTTATTCATTCCACAAACACTCATTCACTACTTACAATAAGCAGAAGTCTGTGCTGGGTGCTATAGGCTCTATACGGATGAATAAGATTTCATCCGTGCCCTCAAGACAGGTAAAAAGTGCTATAAGGGTGAAATCAGGGAAGGAAATTACTTTACACATTAATACACATTAAGTGTGAGGGGTAAGGGAAGGCATCTGAAAAAGGTTATTGAAAAGATTGGAAAATTTTCATAAATATAAATGTTCAAATCCAATCTAGAAAGCTAATAATACATTTTTAAAAAACAATTATTTAAAAGTCAAAGCAGTGGGGCAGCTAGATGGCGCAGTGGATAGAGCACCGGCCCTGGAGTCAGGAGTACCTGAGTTCAAATCCGGCCTCAGACATTTAACACTTGCTAGCTGTGTGACCCTGGGCAAGTCACTTAACCCACATTGCCTCACTAAAAAAAAAAAAAAGTCAAAGCAGTTGTCTTCCTAAGATAAGTCAGGGTCAGCTAGGTGGTGAAGTGAATAGAGAGCACTGGCCCTGAAGTCAGGAGGACCTGAGTTCAAATCTCACCTCAGACACTTTACTAGCTGTGTGACCCTGGGCAAGTCACTTAACCCCAATCACCTCACCAAAAAAATTAAATTAAATTTAAAAAAAATAAATATACAATGATTATTTTTAAAAAAAAACAAAACATCATGGCAATGATACAATCGGGAGAGGGAAGAAGGACTGTGGTAGGGAAACAGAAGGAAACACAGCCCCCTGTGTCCTCTCTGAGGCTTCTCTAAGTCACAGGCTCTTTGGAGTCTCTTCCAAGCATGAAAAGCTTAATGTCCTTTCCCATCTCAGCTCTCGGGCCTTCCTGCCCATGCTGCTGGTGGTCCTGGCCAGAATGTGAGTGAGGGCTGTTGGCCAATGAACCCCATCTCTGCAGCCACCTCTTTTCTTCTCCCCACTGAAGGATTATCTGCCTGCCTACGTAAAAGCACTTTGTTTTAATCCCGATGATCTTAACGAAAAGAGCCTGAGTTCTAGCCTAGACACACAACAAATATTCCAGGTAATCTAGAGGAATTCAAAATGTCAGGTTCTAGATGGTTCTAGGTTAGGGTGTGGCATATGTTCTAGTCCTCCCATGTCACTCATCTGACTTCCCCCAATGAAATTTTTTGTCCCCAACAGCCCAGAAGAAAAGGCAGGTGTGATAAAAATCAAAAAAGAACCAATGGCTAGTGCCTGTGGGAACTGGAACCGCTATGACCCAGCACAGATTCAGGGACCCTACGTTCTATTTAATTTTCTTTGTACAAACTAATGCTTGCAGGCTGGTGAGGGACACTGAAGTTGCACAGCAGGCAGAATCTTTAAGCTCTTAACACACAGGAATTAGCTTAGTTGTTCATGCTACTTCTGATTCTGGAAGAAAACAATCACCCTGAAGAGAAGAAAGGATTATCACTGTAAAGACACCATCAGATCAGTGAAAGCTAGCCTTAGAAGTTCTGTGGTACTCTGCCCAACCACATGGATTTATTCCAGCACCTCTGGCTAAATTTCCAAGGCTGGTGTGAAAACCAAGAGCCACCTGAGGCTGACGGGGTTTGCTCTATAAATCACCAATTAATGTATGTTGATATGGCATCACAAAGGGTGTGATCCAGTGTGGCACTGAAACCTTCATTGTGCACTAACAGAATTACTGCTGTGAGGCCTGTGGTAAAAGTTCACTCACAATAAGTGTGTCCTTTTACATGGGATCACTGAAAATTTATGTGCAGATTTCACCTCCAATGGGGAGCCCTTCCCCAGCTTGAGACGAGGATTCGGGCAATGTCCCACCAGGCTGCCAAAAATGGCTTCTGAAGCCCCAGAAGGGTATTACTAAGTGACGGGGAGACACAAACGGCAGAGCAGCTAAACCAAGGCCACAGCGACGGGATCCTGCCATAAATTGTGCTACCTCGCCTGGTGCCCTCATGGCTTTCAAGCCGTGACAAGGGACCATTGACCAAACAAATACTAAAAAGACTGAAGACAAATGTTTTGTGTTTACCATCACAAGGTAATTTTTCCATTCAAGTCTTTTAACTTGGGCCGTTTTAAAAAAAATAGGATTAAGCATTTATTGAAAGTTGAAAAGTAGTTTGTCAGTAGAATTTCTGCATCCCGTCAATTCCATTTCCATAATACCGGGCCATAAAGGAATGAACTTTGAGAGGCTCTTTAAATAAATATCATATATTACATGCCCCCCCCCAGGCCCTCTGGGTCATTATCTAATGGTATAAAAAATGCTTCTCTACAATTTTGTAAATGTTAATCATAAAAAGCACACTGTCCATTTCAACGGGCCAGTTACTCTGAAACATCTATCCCCTAAGAATTCAATATCGGATGATATGGACAACATCGACACCTAAGCACGTCCATCACCCCTGGAGTTCCTGGGATATGGTCAGTGAAGTCCACCTCTCCTCCCTCTTCCCCAACCCCCGATCATTCACAGAAGTTTCAGTGTATTCACGTTAGGAGTTATGCCAAGTACTCCTGTGTAGGGGGCTCCTAGGAAGGGAGTGCCCACCTCAGACATTTTACCAGCTGTGTAATCTGGGGAAATGTAGTCAACCACTCTGCCTCAGTTTTCTCATCTGTAGACTGGCGATAAAAATAGAGCCTACACAACAAGGCTATTAAAGTGCTATATAAATGTCAGCCTTTCATGTAGATCACAGCCAGTATATGACTTAATAAATAAATCTTAGCGAACTGTCAGAAGCACATGGAGGTTGGGTGCCTTGCCCAGGATCACACAAATAGCCAATGTCAGAGTCTTCCAGACTCCAAGTCTAGCACTTGATGCATTAAGTCAATCTGCCTTGTGGAATTCAGCTGACATGAGACCTAGCATGTACAAGAAACATGGAGTAAGTAAGTGCCTACTGTGTGGAGCACTGTGCTGCATGCTGGAAAAGAGATCCAGATCAGGTCGTAAACAGGAACATCAGATGACAAGACAAGACGAGAGGATGAGGCCATCAGGATGCTATGTGCAGTCTGAAGGGGAAGCTCTTCACCACCAACACACACAGGGGCCATCAGGAGGAATAGGAAGCAGAGGGTATATCACAGTTGGTGTCTGTCCTTCGTCCTCAAAGAGGATCATGACATCATCCTGATGCTGTGCATATAACATATACTTGCAGACAACTGGCTTGTGCAAGGTCACTAACTGCACAACAACTCTATCCACTGCACCACCTAGCTGCCCCCTATCGATGGAGGAGGGAGAAAAGGAGGGGGCTGAAGCAGCCCAGCAAATTCAAACTGAGAAAAATGAGATGAAGTGATAATTAAACAGGAGTTCTTTGATACTCTCCCTCTCCCTTTCTCCCTCCCTCTCTGTCTCCTCTGCTCCTCTCCCCCTCCCCCAGTATTTGCTGTAGCCAAAGAATTCATGAGAAAACTCAGCGTGGGGAAGAAGGGCCCTAGCAGTCAGTCTGTGTGGACAGGGAAAAGTGGTGCATATTCATCAGTAATAAAGTGGGCAGGGCGGAAGACTCACAGGGCGGGAGCAGAGCCCCCCTGCCCAGCACTGTCTGTGGCTGCATTTGGAGATACACCCTTTCATTCATGTCTACTGGATTCACTCTTCTCATCTCCTTCAGGAAACAAGTTATCCTTGTAACATAATAACAGAATAAGTGGAAAGCTGAACAAGACTGGCATGGCTAAAATGATAACTTGCTGCTGAGACAGGAAGTCAGATGGAAAAAGGTCACAAATCTGTTTGCCTCAGTTTCCTCCACTGTAAAAGGGGAATGATACAACCACTTCACAGAGTTGATATGGAGATCCATCGAGATGGATAATTGTTTGTAAAGCATTTAGCCAAGTACTTGACACACAGTGGGTGCCACATAAATGCTGGTTCTGATTACTGTTGTTTAAAAAAACCCAGCTTTCATTCATTTCATGGCAAAAAGGAAGACTCTTTGACATCACGTGTGTATAGTAGCAAATGAGAAATAAAAGTAGATGCCCATTATTGGCAAAAATCAAAAACGAGAGACAATGGATATGAAGAATTCAGAGAAGCATGGGAAAATTTATATGAACTGATTCAGACCAAAGCAAACAGAACCAGGGAAACAATGGATACAGAAAAAAATACCACCACTACTGAACTCCTAATGACCAATATTGGTCCCTGAAAGAAATTGTTAAGAAAATGTATGTACTTTCTCCCTTCACTGAAGAAACAGAACTCTACACAGGTAGGGAATATAACATATACAGGGTGTCCCAAAGGTCTTGGTGCAATTGTAAGCTATTAAAACTCATGGCTTTAAGGACAGCTAGGTGGCGCAGTGGATAAAGCATTGGCAATAGATTCAGGAGGACCTGAGTTCAAATCTGACCTAAGACACTTGACACTAGCTATGTGACTCTGGGCAAGTCACTTAACCCTCATTGCCCTGCAAATACAACAACAACTTTATGGCTTTAATAAGACTTAAGCTTTAATAACAGACTGCACTAAGACTTTTGGGACCCCCTGTCTGTGAGGCGCGCGCCGCCCCCCCCCCCCCCCCCCCCCCCGGGCCTTTTCTAAATCTTTCATAAATGAGATGATTCACTGGTAGGGAAAGGGAAGAGGGTGGAAAGCATATGAATGTGATGTTAAAAAAAGAGAGGAAGACTCCTTGGCCATTGCCTCTTTCTTCACCTGCCTCACTCTGCTTTTATTTATTCAGCTTCTTCACCAGTGATGGTCAGAAATCTAGAGAGTCCAATTTCTATAAGCTGTCAGAAAGGGCTGGTACTAAGCAGTGGAAGGTGATTTCTCCCTAGAAACCCTGTGTATACGACATTCAGTGAAACTGGGTCAAAGAAATGCATTTGCCACATTGCAGAAAACATAATTAGAATGGCAACAAACGAGGTCTTCTTTTCCAAATACTGACCACCACTCTCCGAAACAAAAACCAAACAATAAAAACCTCACAGCTATGATTCTTCATCTATTTGTCATTTATTAATCATTCCTATTCATTCAATTGTTAAATGGGATAGAATGTGAGTTTCATACACTCATCATCCACAGAAACAACCACCTTCAGTCAAGCTTCAAAGGGAAGGGAAGAATCTTGGGCCCAGCCCTTTGGCTGCCTCCTAGGTTGCCTCCCTCTGTCCCCCTGCTTATCTTTTGAATTTTTAATACAGACTGGCCTCGGTCTTTTTGCAGCTATTTCAGTATCCAGAATGAAATATGACCATGTCATGTGCCAACTTATAAAATGTAGTTTTATCTCTGGGATTTTCTTTAGAGTCAGGTGTTCGGTAACAACAAATAGAAACAAAAGCTTTTTTTTTTTTTATTGCTAAAGATATTCAGTAGCTTTTGTCTTCCCGGCGTCAGCAGTAACGTCAGAAGAGTGTATCCAAGGAGCTAAATGTGCCAGACCCAGGGTCACTGCAGCTGAATACACCAACCTCAGAAAACACAGACAATGAATTGCAAATGACACTCAAAACAAAACCAGAAAAAACCCTTCACACAGCAAACGACAAAAGAACTCCGCAGACACTGAATTGGCTTTCTGTACACAGTGATCCTGCTTAGCTGTGTGCGGTGACTAGCCCAGCATCCACATACTACTCACAGCCACAAAACAAAGACTTGGGTTTGGGGGAGAGACAACTGTAAGGAGACAAGCGCTGTTTCTTTACTTCGTTTCTTCTTTAAATTTCTTTCTTTTTTTTTTAAAGGAACCATTAGGTAGAGGATGTCTCTCTCTCCCTCCCTGCCCCGCCCCTTGGGTGACATTTTCTCAGACATCCGAAAGAGCGGAATCAGTGATGAGGTGATTCTTCCCTCCTTAATTCTGCAGGAGGTCCCTCACAAAAGGTGTATTGTTTGGGGCAGGATTCACACCCCAGAACAAAATGGTTTGGTAAACCCAATAGAAGCGATGGTCTTTTCACAACGTGTAGGGCTTACTACTGTAGATTTTGACTTGTTAGCAAGTCAAAAACACAAACTGGGAAACCAGCCTCATTGCTGCTGAAGGATGAATGGGAAAGGCAAAACTGATGAGCTGATATTGAGTTTTTCTCTTTGGGAATTATTGTGAATTGAAAGGGCATTGCACTATTCAGGTAAATGATAGCAAGACAGCATGCTGGGGAGGCTGAACAGGAGAAAAGCCAGGGACAGAATCTGGGAAGCCTTCACTGTAAGCCACACTCTGTTAAAGTTCTAAGAAACCGGAGAAATTAATTTTCTAGTTGTTCCCCCAAAGTGATGCCACTACCTTCCCTTAACCATTTTCCTTTTCCTAAGGGATTACCCATCAATCAATCATATTTTAAAGCAAAAGGACAAACCCCCCCACACCCACTGAGCAAAGAACTTCTTCAGAAGATTTGTAATTTCAATATCCCCATGGGCATTCTCACCAGGCCTAATCGGCCTTCTTCATGAGCTGTGGGCAAACATTCCACTACCTGATGATGGCCAGTTCACTGGGAGGGAGTTTAAAAAAAAAAAAAAAACTTAGCCCAGCTGGTCCTTGGATGAAAGACATAAAGTCTATGGCTGGGCCCAAACTTGAAGCTTTTGCTGCCCAGCAGGATGAAAACACTTGGGAGAGTCAGAAGAAAAAGAGCCAGGATTCACTTCTGTGCTATGAAGAGCCATCACAGCAGAAGGGGGGTGGGGGGAGCAGAAGAAATGCATGGACCGTCTCTCAGGATCTCAGAGATTTAAAGATACCACACCGCTCAGAAGAAACTTTACAGGGATGGCCAGCTTTTAGGGTTTGAGCCCAGACTGCGCTGAGCTTGGGGGTTTTAGGAAAGACCTCCCGGATACCAGAGGACCACAGATTCAGGGCCCCTGTGTGTCCAGTCCAATACCCTTCCATGAGGGAACTGAGGTCCAGGGCCACAGGGATACTAAAGTGGGTCTGAACCAGGCCTTCTGACACCAAGCCTCCTACTCATTCCCCACAGAATTAAAAAAAGAGTCCAGCATGCTCTTTCTCCAGGCAAGGTCTGGCTCAGCTCAAACATCCAAATGCCAGCAGGAACAGATAAGAGTGTATGGGTTAAACATGAGAAAATGGGATGACAATTCACGGGTCTCCTCATTTCCTTTTCAAAAGCAAATAACCTACTTGTTATAATAATCTAGTTGTAGGGGCAGCGAGGTGGCACAGTGGATAAAGCACCGGCCCTGGATTCAGGAGGACCTGAGTTCAAATCTGGCCTCAGACACTTGACACTTACTAGCTGTGTGACCCTGGGCAAGTCACTTAACCCTTAGTGCCCCCCCCCAAATGTATCTCCTACCCATGAAAATACATTAAAAATAATCACAATAATCTAGGTGTCCCACTGTCCCTGAAGTGAAGAACAGAGATCCAGGAAGCTCACCAGCAACAGCCAAGAAGGGCAAATGGGGAGGATGTCACTAAGGGTCACTTAATGCCTCCCCTGGGCCAGGATCACCAACCACAAATCAATCAAGAAGCATTTATCAGGTATCCAACATGGACCATTTCCCTATTTCTTTTTCCTTCTCCCAGGTGGCTCAGTGTAGAGAGCTTGGGGCCTGGAATCAGGAAGATCCAAGTTCAAATCCAGCCTTAGACACTTACTAACCAGGTAACTCTTGTCAAGTCACTTCACTTCTGTTTGCCTCAGTTTCTGCAACTGTAAAACTGGGATCATAACAGCACCTCCCCCCCAGGGCTGCTGGGAGGAACCAAAGAGGCGGCACATAACAGACGCTTCATGGACGCCTGCTTCCTTCCTCTCCTACCCCCTTTCTTTTCCATGATTCCTTTTTTCTTGCTCATGCTTTAGTGTACCAGCAGAACCTCTGCTACTCAGCTCTATGGGTAGTTTTCCAGGGAGCAGGAGACTGCTGCCTCCTCTGGTACCAGAAGGGCTGACGCCACCAAGGTGGGAAATGATAAGGGTTTTCAAAAATGTTATTTGAAATTATTTTAGTACCACTTCCAAGTTCAAGAAAGACAAGCTTACCCATGGCTTGTTTCCCCATGGCACACTGGTAAGTATTCCTGGGGGACTGGTTATGGTGAGGGTATGGGATAAGTCCGGCACAGACACCAAGAAGTGTGAAGGGTTCAATCTCCAAGTGGGTGGTATCTCTAAAAATAAAGAACAGATAAATATATAAATGAGCAAACAAACAGAGAAATAAGAGCACTTATGCAACAAAATACTATCTTTTCTCTCTGGCTAAATGAGTCTGGCAAATGTTATAGAAAAGAACATATACAGATAAATACAATGTGAATGGCAGAAGGTAAAATCTAGTGAGAAAACATTCTGGGTTTTATTAAAATTTTGATTTTCACCTCAAATGATGAGAGAAAGAGGACTTTGGAAGAGCAGATTGGCATCAGAACAACAGAACAGTTGGAGGGGCCCTCCAAGACCACGCGGCCCAACCACTGCCTCCTCCCCAGAGTTCCTTTATTGTACCCAGTGGACAGTCTTTGACTCCACGGCCACTTCTGGCTGCCCTGTGCCGTGCAAGGGACTCCAAGGAGAAGGATGATGTTAACTCAAATGGCCCTTGTCGGTAAAAAGCCGAAGCAACACGAAAAGGAAGCAAAGGGGCCTGGAATGTGTGTCCCTGTCTTAGACAACATTTACAGGAATAGTTTTTCTGCCATTATATTAGAAAAATGCGTCTTCTTTCAGAAATAGATAGAAACGGAAACCATGACATGACTTGCCATCATTCAGAAGCTCTAGGAACTCTTCATTTCCCATCAGCCACACCCTTTGGACTCCACTCCACCATCGTCACAGCCCAGCACCAGGTCTCCCCTTCCCTGCCTTCTTGGCTTTCTGTTGGGTATTATCTTCTTCCTCCTTTAGACAGTAAACTCCTTGAGGACAGGGCCTGTTTTCCCTTTTCTTATCTATATCCCCAGTTCCCAACTAGTTCTATGTACCTATGGGCACAAAGTAGGTGCGCTGTGCTGCCAAAGAGAAGTTAGCCTGGGACCAAACTGCAAAGGCCAGTTATGAGGTGCAGTTGGCACAGAATCAAATGAGCTGCCTGCTTGCTAGGTTTCACCAAAGTAGACTTATTGAGCCCATGTCCTACAGCCTGAACTTCCTATTCTTCTCCAAGGGATTCTAAAGGCATTGATTTTAATTTGTGATACACAACAGGAAACCAGAATCCTATATCCTTGTGATAATTAATTAAGCAGGATTAATGAACTCTTCAGTTCTACTCTCAGGGAAAGAGGTTTTCCATGAGCTCCAGCTCTTGGTCTAGGGATTGGCTTCATTCAATCTGCCACAAATGGAATTTCTGGCAAGACTTACATCTGAAAGCCTAGCAGGTAGTCACCCCGTGGCCTTCTTTTTCCGTAGGGAATGCTAGTTTTATTGACATCGGGTAGCCTGTTTTAAAATGAAGCCCTCTTAAAGTCACATTTATAGCCTGAGTTAGAATGGTATTTGTTTGAAAGGCACCCCCCTCCCACCCCCTGTTTAAATACCAACAAATGAAATTCAGCAGTTAACATTCCTCATGGGAAGAAAAGGGCAAGAGACCCTTTTCAGCTGTAGAAAACAGGGCAGGTTGAAAAAAAATGAGAAAGGAGAAAGGGAAACCTATAGGATGACCCCATTATTCTCAGGGCTTCTATGATAAAAACACTAGTAAGACTCTGTGTTCATAGAGAACACCTGTAAAGGCCCTGATGACACACACTGGAGTTTGCTTTTATAAAGAAACAAGGCAGAATGCTCTTTAAACAAACAAAAAAAAGTCATGGACTGTTTTCCCACTTGAGCACGAATGGGAACGGTTTTCCAAAGTGCTCTGATAATATTGGACAAAATATAGAATTAAAGACATTTCCCCAACTCAGACAACTGGCCTCCCTGGCATGATTTAAGCTGTTTCTCTCTTAAGTCCATCCAGTTCATTTTAATGCATCGACCTGAGAAATCTATTCCTTTAAGAGAGTGATGTCAAAGAAGTGAGACAGGCTTGATGTCAGAGACTCTGACTCCAATTCTGCCCCCTTCCTTGCCACTGGGGTGATGACAGGCGAGCCCCTCTCCACTCTGGGCCTACAGGAGCTGTGAAAGCCCCTCACACTCACCACTGTGACCTTGGGGTGTTTATGATGGAGAACTTCCAGGCTCCAACTGCCCTCTCTTACTCTACAACTTTTAAATGAATCAACGCCAGCCTGAGAAAAGATCTGTTTTTTTTGTTCATTTCCCCCTTTTTGCTTTGCTTTTGCTAAGGGAAAACCCCAGCAGGACACGTGCTACTAAGGAACCCACTGACAAGGGAGGAACAACACAATCCGTCCCAGAACTGATAAATAACTCAAAGGAAAAAAACACCTCCAGAAGGAAGAAGAAACAACAACCCTCTTCTTTAGTCCTTCGATATGGGAAGCTTTTCTGAACATGACTCACTGACATACAACTGATGAAACTGAAATGCTCCAATGATTCTAGAAAGCAATTTGGGACTGTATTAGAAAAGCTACAAAACTACCCATATCCAGCAATCCCACTGTTCAGAGGAGGCCAAAGAAAGATGAAAGGTCCCATATGCATCAAATAATTGGGTCCCACTGTCTGGAGGTCATAAAGCACAACAAATATGAAGACTTCAGGGCAACTTTCTTGAATGGACACTGACCAATATCAGGAAATAATATCTATGATGCCACAAAGTACTTAGAGGAAAACAACACGGAAGACAGAAAAACTCTAATCAGCAGAGCAATCACTCGTGGCTTCAGACTATACATGTTGTCATACATGAGCAATGAGCTAATTTGCTTCTCTGTATTTCTTTGTTACAAGGGAAGGTTCTATTAGGGGTAAGGAAAGCCACTGGAAAGTAATGATGATATTACAAATAAGAGCCAAAATAAAACATTATGCTAAAAAAAGAATGTTTTTCTGAATCACAGCTTGTCAATGAAATGAGATCACTGTGCTGAACTCAGAGTTAGGAAGACCTTTAATCAGGCTTCAAATCTAAACTCCGACATTTTCCAACTGTATGTCTAGTTTCTCCAAGTCTCACTTTTAGAAGCTATCTCATAGGGTTACTGCAAGTGAGTCACTTTGAAATTTTATGGGGCGTTATCATTTAGTGATGCAAAACGCACAAATAACAAACCAATGATTGACATAAAACACGCAGGACGTTCCAGTTAAATGCGCAGCCACACCACCAAGCCTGGTCATCGGAGAAGTCACTTAAGTCTCTCCTGGGAGGCCACTCTCGTGGAAGGCTATCAAGATGCTCAGTATCTGAGACACAAATGAACTGCAGCATATTAGCTGCTCAGTTTCAAGGTCCATTCATTGTGTCTGTAGTTGTGTCACGAGAGAACCTCAGTGACTAGCAATGCCTACCAATGAAGCAGCCCCGTTGTGAGCAGCTCTTGAATGGAGATGTGGAAGGTTCTGTCTGCAGACTGGGGCAGTGCCACCCACCCTGAACCCAGAGTTTCAAGAACTGCCTTTGGCCCCTTGGTCTTTGTGGGGCAGACACTTGAGAGTTCAGGTAAGCTTTTCCCACCTGCTGTTGGTATCATAACAACAAATTACATAGCAATCACTGCATCATACTTCCAGGATGTGATGACAAAGGAAACACAGGCACCCCTAAAATACCATCACACCTCAAAAAGCCCTGCAGGCAGGTTCCATCATTCCTGGGTTTTCGATAGGAATTCAGTGATGCCCCTTCTCTGACTTTCCAAGCTGGGGAACTCACAGGCTCTGAACCAGGAGTCTCTTTCTCAGGCTCTTTTTTCAAGACTGAGGTAGGTGATCAAATCCTATCAGTCATCAGAGATCAGAGCTCGGAAGAAAAGCCATTCTTATTTTAAATTAAACAGAAGTATCACAAAAACTAAGAGGATAATTAAAGTGGAATGGATGTATGATAAACTATTTATTAACTGCTTCAGGCACTAAGCCAAACTCTCAAGATACAAATACAAGTAAACAAAACAGGGCTTGCCCTCCAAGACCTTACATTCTAATAGGGGACAACCGCACATACATCAAGGAGGCACAGAGTGGAAGGGGCAGAGAGGGGGCCAGAGACTATCTTGCTTGTTTGTTATTCCCATACAGAGATTAGAATTATAACAAAGATGAAAATCAATACCATATGAGGTTACAGATGAAAAGACACCAAGTGCAATGAATAGCTACAACCTGCCATAGTCAAACAAATTTATCAATGTCCCAAAAATGGAATACAAAAGGCAAAAGCATAATTTTCATGATTACTCTTCATAAAAGAAGATTATATAAAGCACAACCATAGAGGAAGAGCCCGTAATGGATGAAATCATGAAACCACCCAGTGATATCACACAAAATAGCAGCCTAAGCAGATTTCTTCCCAAATAAATAAGAGGAAAAGGAAGGATGCTAATGAACCAAAAGGAGGGCAGATTCAAAACAAAATGGATTTTCAAGTTGTTGGTGGGCATGTCACTTACTTGTTAATTGTATGTTCATACAATGCAATGTTACAATCATTTTCTTCATTCACGTCCAAATATTCAACCAGGCTCTCATGTAGAAAATCTTCAAAATTTCTGAAAATGCATCAAGAGATGTTTTAAAACATTTCTGCACCAAAATAATTCATTTTTAAGTATCAGATAGTTGAAAATAAAATAAGATACTGGTTTTCTTACAAGGTAAACTTTCAAAACCCTGCAAATATGAAATTTATCAATAAACTTGATATGTAAAGTTCATACCACTCTTACTGTAATTAAAAATTTAGAGAGGAAAAATTATTATCCTTATAAAATACAACTTTACAATGTTATTTTTATTTTCATCAATTTAGTCATCACTTTTTCTTAATCACAAGAGAAAACCAAAGGCACAGGCTGTTTCCAACACAACATGTAAGGAGTAAGTTCATCCTTCCCCCCAGTCTTCCTCTCCCCTTTTCTTCACGACCCTCCCAAGTACACAAATGTGTTACGTTGGTCATCTCTGACTACTCTCTCTACTTCGTATTTCTGTGGGCTGACAAATAATCTTGCCTCCTTTGCCTCCATTCTGCTCACACTGCGGCCACCTTCAGTCAGGGCCTCCCCTTTTCTCACCACAGCTACTAGAAGAGCTTCTTCCTTGTTTCAAGCTCTTACCTCGATCCTTCACATTTCTACTGCTCTCATCTGATCCAGGCATTCCTCCACGCAGAAAGTCTACTGAATGCTTGAATTGTAGCATTCAAGGCTCTCTAGAACCTAGCCCCAATGTACTTGTCTGGCCTTTTGTCAGTACAGTCAGGAGAAAGTCACTGTGAGGCACAGAGGGGGGCATGCAGAGGGATAAGGGCCTTGATACATGCAAGGGAGAATCCCTCTAGACATTCCTAGTGCCCAAGAGATGCCACAAACTGCAGAAGCGAGTGGCTGCTAACTGTATCTAAGATACAAATGTTTTTAAAACACTAAGCATGCTTCCATTTTTCAATTAATAAAGCTGTACTGCAGGATGGCTTACTGAAAATGGGCCATGTTTAAATTCCTGTCTAAAGGAATCTGATTGATTGGCTTGGGGGAAAGCAGTCAACAAAACCAAAACTTACAATCTGCCTTAACCAGTAAGCACAACTTGGAGAATACTTCCAGCAATGTAAGGCACTAAAATTGCATTTTTTTTAAAGAAAGGAAGAAGTAAATGAGCTTCCCTTTAAGCATCTTTCTTACCTGTAGCCCTGGGCCAGCTCTTCCATGTGCTTGTCTGTGACAGCAGGCTTTTGCTTCTTCACAATTATGTACGGTCTATTATGAAAAAGGAGAGATTCAGAAGGATGGGCTACAAAAGCAGACATATAAGGTAACTGACACATGTACTGCTGCTAGCTTAACACCTATACTCCCCCTCTCCAGCCCCCCCAACTTCTCTTAAATGTGTGCACGTTTGCCAGCTTTACTGAAATACCCAACCCTGAGCAAGCCATAAGGCTCGGATCTCAGTGGTCTCTGGATTTTCCGTCAATTTCTCATTTTCCCAAAATCGAACTAATCCTTCTCCTGATCTCCTCTGTGACATCTAGGCAAAGATCCTACACACAGTTCATGGAGTGGTCAGGCCAACCAAGAAGACCTCTAAGAATACCCGTGTCATTTTAACCCAGCTGAGGTCAAATGGAAGTTTCTGCCTTTTACCGGGCATCTGGGCTTAAGCAAAGGCAACTGGATCAAGAGGATGCTGGGCTCTCAGCTGCACCTCACAAGGGTGTGTGTGTGTGTTGGGGCAGTATGGCAAGGGGCTGCTGACATTCTGGCATTGCCTAAGGCATAAAATGTGCTCAGACTCCAGGCCCTATTCGATTGACCTGTAACTGTCATTTCAGCCTTGCCTCGGAGGACTCTGGCACCGCAGGGAAACATCTCCACAAAGGAAGGTGTGTGAGGTCGAGCCATTAAGGGCTGTTGCTATCTGGACAAGCGGCTGTTACGGAGAGGGCAACTGACAGGACGAGATGCTTGTGCATCCTGCCCTGGCACCCAAAGAACCATCTGGGGACTATGAGCACTCTGAAAGGCCGAGATGAGAACCGCACCATCACGTGGCTGACAGGGAGCTGGGTGAGCTTTCCACGGAAGTCCGCAGGGTTCCACAATCTGGGCGAGGACGGCCAGCAACACTCCTGCTGTCTCTCACCCAGACCACAGCTCAGCCTGCCTTAGGAGGATGCAGAGGAAAGAAAGAGGAGGCACATCAGGGCAGACAGAAGGAAGTCACTCTGGCTGCCGAGGCGGAAATGCCTCTCCTGCTCTGCATAACACCGAAGACGACTGGGAAGGCAGGCATGCTCCCTCTTGAAGAGGCCAGACTGCATCAGGGGTAGCGCTTAGCTCCCTGAGGGCAAAAGGGCCTCCCAGATGGCTTGGTTTGCTCCTTCGTACTCCCCTGAGAATTATCGTGGCAGAGCAGATAAAGAATGAAAGCTGGAGTCCAGAAGACCCAAGTTCAAATCCAGCCTCAGACACTTACTAGCTGTGTGACCCTGGGCAAGTCACTTCACCTCTGTCTGCCTCAGCTTCCTCAACTGTCAAATGAGGGTAATAGCAGCAGCACTTACCCTCTGTGGTTGTTGTGAGAATCCAAAGAAATAATATTTGTAAAGTGCTTTGCAAACCTTAAAGCATCCATGTAAATGCCTGCTATTATTACTACTATTGTGATTAATGTTAATAATAATGTGGATTGACCACTGGAAGGGGGGGGGCAATAATAATGACTTACCTTTATATGGCACTGGAAGGTCTTCAAAGTGCTATACATATATATTATTTTCACAATGACCCAGAGTCACCCAGTTAGTAAGGTCTGGGGCAGGATTTGAACTCAGGTCTTCCTGAGTCCTAGCCCTCTATCCACTGTGCCACCAAGCTTGGCACTCCCATAGGGTCTAACGAAATTCAGCTGCAGAAGGGCATGGGAAGGCTGAGGAGACACAGCAACATCCCAGGCTGGGGGAGAAGACACCCAAGGGATGGCTACTGAGTCCAATGCTGTCAAAGGGAAGTCTTTGGACCCAGAACCTGCCCCCCAGAAAGTCTCTAATAACCACACGTACCTGCATAGCCTTCCTCCGTCTGAGGAAATGTAGACACATCTATCCGTGAGGTTTGTGGAGATGGAGACAAATTCATTGATATAACCAGCCCTTCGCATGAGCCGAAACGTATTCACTAGTTTCTTGTGATCTCGAATGACACCCAGGATGTTACCTAAACATAACAGGTACCAGCACTTAAAAAGGGAAATGTCTCCTTAAATTAATCTAGAAAGCTTCTTTCCTAAGATAGAAATTTTGAGCAAAACTACAAAACTCTTTACAAACTCTGCTCTTAGCACCTCCATAACCTTCTTTGGTTTAGCTAATGTTGTTGTTTGCTTTCGTTCTCCCCAAGAGGACCGTGACATTGGGGTGATGTCATGACTTGCACTGAATTGGATTTCAGTGAGGGAGGGCTGTGCAAAGTCACCAACTTCACTCTCTACTCCACAGCCATCTGGGTCCAGTGGCAAGATGTACATCAGAACAACTGGAATTGGCCCCGGATGTTTAAGGCAATTAGGGTTAGGTGACTTGCACAGGGTCATGCAGGTAGTAAGTGTGTGAAGTGAGATTTGAACTCAGGTCTTCCCAACCTCAGCACTGGTGTCACTGCACCACCTGCCTGCCTGTAGCTAATGAAGACGTCACTGATTAGTAAGTGACAGGCCCTTCCTCCCTTCTCTGAAGAAAAGGGAGACGATGGGTACGAAACAATGCATATAATATCAGATACAGTAGATGCCCTGGTTGGTTTTACTAAACTGTTTTTTTTTTTTCCCTTTTAAGATCTTTGTTATAAGGGAAAGCTTGTCAAGTAGGGGAAAAGGGAGGAATATATTTGGAAATGAATACGAATAATAAAATAAAAATATAAAGAACAAACAAAATGAGAAGCTCAAATCAAATCAACAGAACTTAGAATTTATCATCAGTACTCTAGCCTCCAAGTGCAAATTAAAATACTTAACACTACTAAAAGAATAACATTAAAATACAAATGTTATTTATTATCCCCCAAATGGTCTAACTATGTCAACTAACCATAAAGACTGATCTGAATGTTTCTAGAGAAACACTGGAATTTTTGACCTGTACCACTGCACAGACTGCCCAGAAAGAGGATTTTCTGCCATACCCAGTAGCTGCTAATCTGCAGAGGCTGGATCTCCCAAGCACCTCAGTGGTCTTGGCATCAATAGCCACTAAAGACCCAGAATGGGGAGAACCGTATGTATGGGATGGCTTATTTTTTGGGGGGGTTTTTTGCGGGGCAATGGGGGTTAAGTGACTTGCCCAGGGTCACACAGCCAGTAAGTGTCAAGTGTCTGAGGCCGGATTTGAACTCAGGTCCTCCTGACTCCAGGGCCGGTGCTCTATCCACTGCACCACCTAGCCGCCCCTGGGATGGCTTATTTTTAAAAATTTAAACAACGTGAATTTATACCCTAAAAATCATGGTATATCTGCTTGTCGAATGCAGTACTGGTAGTAATTTGTCCCTCATAAATAATCAATCAACAGTAACGGTCTGTGCGGGAGTCCCCACCATTGAGGAAGACCAGGAACACATTTGGGTAAGACAGTTCTTCTCCACAGAGGAGGCTAACGCCCTCTACACCCAGGTTCCTGGCTAGTTTAACGATGGGGCCGTCTTCCATGTCAGTAGTAATGTGTGTCATCAGAGCCAGGTTCTTCACCAAGCCGCAGGCCTAAGAAGCAAAGAGAGGCACGAGTCATTCTTGAGAACATACATAAATGTTACAAAGTTCATTTCTGCCTAAGGGATATCCCTCCACTACAAAAGATACAGCTTCTAAATTTAAATCAAAACAGCTATTAGGAGAGAGAAAAGAGAAAGCTAACAAAAATGGGGGAGACTTAAATACATGGAAGTCTCCTCAAGATGAAGCCTCCCCACCCCTACTCCACCAGTTTTTCCTTTGGGGGTTCCTACCCATTTTGTTATTACAATCACATGCTTGCCAATTGCTTCCAATAAGTTAAAGTATTCTTTAAATGTATAGAAATGCAGAACTATCTAGTGCCCCTCACCTGAGCATGAGCTCCATCACCCCCATCATAAATGAGTCAGGGGGAGGGGCATTGCCCAGCAGAGTGGAGTGAGTGGTCCAGAGAGTCCATCAGCACCTTACCTCTCCTTCAGGAGTATCAGACGGACAGAGCATTCCCCACTGAGATGGCTGGAGCGATCGAGGACCACTCACTTTCCTGGTCTTCTCAAACTGCGACGAGATTCTTGTCATCATGCCCAGAGCGGATATGTAGGAGAGGCGAGAAAGCACCTGGGTCACTCCCTGGCGATCCATCTTAAATCTCTTCAGGGACCAATTTCCCTAGAGGAGGAGAAGTAGCTGAGGTGCCAGCCCTGTCTATGGCCAGACATCACCAACTCTTGCTTTCCACGGGCTCTTTGGATGGAATGGAACCACCCAGAACAACCTGAATGCCTCTTGCCCCAATGCAAGTCAAGTGCAGTGGGATGAGTCGCTGGGGATAACTTATAACACTATTCTCAGCCTGCTACGGGACTGCAAGGAGAATTGGAAAGCACTGTTGGCCCTCCAATCTAACCCCTCTCTAGATCACAGAGCTGAGCACAAAGCAGTAGCTCATGTTTGTTGGAAGGAATGTTCTGAGGGTCCTCCAACCTCAGGTCCTGCCAAGGCAGGCCATATTTCTGCACAGCTTTCAATGGTCAGCAGCTGAAATCTACCTTCCCATAATCCCCACCCTTTGGTGCCAGCTCTCCTAGCTGGGGCCAAGCAGAATACATGTTACTCTACCTTCTCGTGGCAACTTGAAAACATCAGATGATAACTCACTAGCCAGTTTTCTCTAAGTCTTCTCTCCTCCAGACCAAACACTCTGCCCAGTGCCTCTTCTTGAGATGCACTAAGGTTGATTAATCCCCTGCCAATGTGACCCCCAGAAGCAGAGACAATCAGAAGAACTCGAACCTTCCTGTTTCTAGGCTCTGTTTTCTATCACAAACCTAAGTTATTAAATTGGGCTCTGGACCACTGCCAGGGTGATTCTAGATTGAGCTTGGGAAGGTCCACAAATGGTAGCCAGCAGCACCTCCCAGCCTATATTCTGCCTGTGACTTTCTGAAGCCAAAGAACAGCCTTCAGATTTACCAAATCTACTCTTGAAGTCCATCACAATTGTGTCCCTTAACACAGGAGCTAGTCCTTCCTGCTCTCTGTCATGTGCAAACTGAATCAACACGCCCTTTATGCCTTCATCCAAGTGACAGATAAAAATGTACATCAGAATATCTTTAAAAATGGAGAAGCCCCAGTCTGTAAATGAAGAGTTTTGGGGGGAATAAAAGTAAGAAGAGAACGGGGATTAGGAGAATCTGAATAACAAAAAACCACTGGTAGTCATGAGAAAAGGGGAAGCACAAAAGAACTATTAAAAGAGAGCCCTTATTGGCGAGAAACTTTGACTTCTCCCAAAAGAATCTTGTCTCATTGTATCACTTCTTTGTACTGCCTAAGTATGATTGGTGCTTAGCTAATTCCAATAATGATAACTGGACTATCTAAAAGGAGGGACTCCCACAAAAGTCCTCCAAAGTTTCCCTGTGGCACAGATGGGGCTCTGGATGTTTACAGACTACGCAGAACCCAAGTCTTGGCAGGCCCTCCCAGTATCTCGCACCTTCAAAGTGTCATATGGTTTGGAAAGCACTTCACATTTATTATATCAACGGAACCTCACAACAACACCGTAAGGGAAGTGTGATTGTTTCTCCATTTTTCAGATGAGGAAACTGAGACTAAAACAGGTGAAGTGATGCTCTGGATCTGGGGGGAGTCTGAGCTCGGGGCTTCTTGACTCCAGGCTTGGCACTTTCTCCAAGTTTCTCGCAACTTTTAACCAAATGGGAAAAGCTTCCTGGGAGGCCCACCTTGGTGATGAGCCCTATGCCCGCTGTCTAAGGAGCAGGATTATTTCAAATCAACTCTGCCCTGGGCGGGCACAAGGAGATGAGTGTCTCAGCCCAGCAGCTACTAAGACCTAAGGAGCGGCTCCGTGACAGAGGAAGGAGCCCTCACAGGGACAAGATCACAAATTCTTGTGGAACAAAATACCAGTGGCCTGTGGTCACCCTTACAAAAGCTGCTAGAAAATCTGCCCCCTGGAAAAGGTAGCTGCAGCCACTGAAAAATCCACCAGTCATTTCAGTGTGCAAGTCACAAGCCAAAAAAGGCTGGAGATTGCTGCTAATGATGGGTAACAAAACTGCCATTAGAACCCCAAGGGGGCCTTGCTGAGTCATTATTTGCTTTATTCTCCTCGAGGAATTTTTTTCTTGAAATACAGGGAGGGTCTTGGAAAGCAGAAGAGATGGGACTAAGGGGAGAAGGAGCTGATGTAAAAACAAAAGACATTCATTAAAACCTACTTTTAATGCCTGCTGGCATTTAGATAACATGCTAAGAGTCACGAGGCACTTCACACCCATTACTCATTCCTTAGAACTTCTCGGGGTGAGGCAGATATGGACAGTGAGGATTCTTAGATCCCCATTTCATAGATTTTATAAAACAGAAGTTGAGGGATATTGAGGGACTTGCCCAGGGTCAAACAGCTGGTGAAGTGGCAAAGGCAGGACTCCGAGGTCCCAGCCGCCCTATAAATGGCCTCTGGAGCCTCTCCTCCTTCCTCACACTCAGCACCAACAGTTTCACAGGAGACCACCCAGGGAAATTGGGAATAAGGCATCCTCAGTCAAAAAACTACACCCTCCTCTGCATCCTGGGACCTCCACTGACCTGACTGCTGGGCTGGGAATGAGGAGAACCCTGAAGGGAAGCTAGCACTCCCTCCTGGAGCCGTGAGAAAGAAAAAGAAATCCAGGCACAGTCTGACACACATTCTAGAGATTTTAAAGGGGTCAGAGAATGGATAGGCAGGATCCCACGGGCTAAAATCCTACAAGGGAACATTAACCCAGGAGGGGCAGGAAATGATGCAGAATGAAATTCTGAAGACATAAAGGGAAATCAGGTCAGCGAGGAGGAAACATGAGGATTGTCCAAACACGCCAGTGGATGCACAGGGAACTCAATAACCGACTTAGCATGTAAAAAGAAAGGTGCAGACGATGAGGACTGGAGAGCTTGGGGCTCTGTGAAATGGCATCCATGTGCAAAAGCTCAGGAACTGAGGCTGGAGAGTGAAAATCAAGAGCACAGATTGGTCATGCCACTCTAACTGTGTTACTGAACCGGCACATGAAGGAATGCTGCAGACACAGTTTACCTAGCTAGCTGGTAGCAAGGCTTCCCGAGAAGTCGCTCATAGCACGTGGAATAGATGGCGATGAAATCAGATGAATTCAGAACTACTTTGATGGCTGGCTCAAAGGGTAGTTGGTAGGGGTTCAGTGTCCATGAGGCAGGTGGGCTCCATGAGCACACCCCCAGAATTTATGCTTGGCCCTGAGCTGTAACATTTTCACCAATCAACTGGATAAAGGCGGAGATGGTACACTCATCGAAATGGAAGAAGACACAAAGCCAAGAGGAAAAGATGGCCCACTAGACAGCAGAGTCTGGATCCAAAAAGATCTCAACAGCCAGAGCACAGGGGATAACCCCAAAGTCTTACGTTTGGGTAAACCCCCCCCCCTCACAAGTACAAGTACAAGATGGGGGAGGAATGGTGGCAGCAGCTTAAAGAAAAAGGGGAGGGGGTCAGCGTACTGCAGCCTGGGTGAGACAGCCCCATGAAGTGGCTGTCAAGAAAGGTGACGACACTGAGGAAGGGATGGCTACCGGCACCAGGAAGGCGCCAGGCCTCATCAGAACTCCCTGGGCACACTAGGTTTGGTTTGGAGCATGATGTCAAGAAGGACACTGACAGGCCAGACTGGGTCTGGAGAAGGGTAGTGGGGCTGACAGAAGTCCAAGTCAGACAATTAAAGGGACGGGACACACCGTAGCCTAGTGAGTACTCGGGATATGATCGTGATGGCTGTCTCCAAGTATCTGAAGAGCCGTCTTGTGGAAAATCAATTGACAAAGGCCGAGGCGTCCTGTGCTTGGCTGCAGAAGGCAGAACGAGGAACAAGGCTGGGGCCGGGGGTGCTGACAGGGAGGCTGCACAGAAGCCTCTTGAGGGGGCAGTGTCAGGAAAAGCTTGCTGATGACTGAAGCCGCCCAAAGCAGAGCGGTGCGCCCTTAGAGGCGCTGGGCTCCCTTTGGCCAGAAGGCCTGAGGCTGCATGCCCACTGGTCAAGAACGTGAGAGGGGGGATTCCCTTCAGGTAAGGGCTCCACTGAATGGCTGCTTGAACCTCTCTGATTCTGTGGCCGCCCTGGCCCCAAAATGTATTCCTGATAAGAGGGACAGCAGGCAAAGACTATGAGGAGAATGGCACAAAATGTGCATGGATCAGAGGATCGGCCGCCAGGAGCCAAGAGGGGCCCCTTGTTCACAGACGAGGGCCCGGGGTCCCAGGAGCCAGCGTGTGCCCCAGGTCGCAGAGGCAGAATCGTAGCCACTCTTCTCTGACTCCAAATCCAAAGCCCTTTCCACCAGACCACACAGCATCTAGGACGTTCTTCAGAGGTCTGGCGACTCTCCAAAAAGAGATGGTCTTTCCTGGGTCCCCAGAGTAGAAACAGCTACGAGTAAGGTGCTAAGCCCCGCAGACATCCCAGGGAGACAGCAGCCAGAACGTGCTTTCAGGATGTTTTGTAAAAGCAGAATGAGCATGAAGCTGTTGCTGGGGATAAGAAAGCCAGAGACTTCTTAATGGAGGCTTGGAGGCAGCCAAGAATTCCATCTTTGAGTCTTCAAGCACTGTATTACACAAGCTCCCTGGCTCTGCTGGCACTGGGGCCTCTCTGAAAACACACTCAAATAAAATGCATTGTGAATACTGAATTTACTTCATCTCCTAAAATGGGTCTTAGAACGGCAAATGGCAAAAATGAGAGGGAAATAGTTACATCTTGACTAAACAGTTGATATACTGATCTTTTTCAGTTTGAAGAGAAAAACTAAACGGGCTATGTTGGGGTATATGCCTGCACTCCCCACTACTAGGGAGGCCAAGGTTGGCGCACCTCCCAAGCCTAGAGGATATGAGCTGCAGGGTGCTATGCTCTTCAGGTGTCCACACTAAATTCAACATTGATATGGAGAGCCCCCAGGAACAGGGAGGGGCAGGGCACCGCCACCCGGTTACCTAAAGAGGGGTGCAATGGCCAAAAAGTGGGACTGTACATCTGAGAAACCCCCTGCACTTCCCTCCTGGGAGAGATAAGGAGTTTAGTCTTTAAAAAACAAAATAAGGGAAGAAAAACTAGCCGTGATAGGAGCGGGAAAAGGCAGCTAGGTGGCATGGTGGATAAAGTGCCAGGTCTGGAGCCAGGAAGATTCATCATCCTGAGTTCAAATCTGGCCTCAAACACTTCCTCGATGTGTGACCCTGAGCAAGTCACTTTACCATTTGCTTCAGTTTCCTCATTTGTAAAATGAGCTGAAGAAAGAAATGACAAACCACTCCAGCATCTCTGCCAAGAAAACTCCACCATGGAGTCATGGAGAATCAAACAGAACTGAAAACAACAACTAAGGGAAAGGCTCACTGGTAAACTGACCCTTTCAAGATGGTTTGAACTGAAAGTTGCAACCTGTGTGGGGAATCTTTTCGTAAAGTTTAGTATAAGGCAATCGTTATAACAAACATATGCCACTAAATACCAAGAGACAAGGATGATTTAGGGTTTTTTTTATCCACAAACATATAAATACATATATGCACATATATAATTTTCAAAATTGTTGTAAAAAATGAAAAAAGAAGCCCAGGTTCAAGAAAGCCCTGCCTGGCGTAAGGCAGGGGAACCAGGAGGTTAACAATTACATGATGCTTAGAAAACAGCATCTAGACGATGTGACATATTACCAAGAGGACACCCAGGGTACAAAAGGTTCGCCTCACCCTTCTGGGTTAGTGGCCCCCAGCAGAAGGCATCCTATATGGGGATCAAAGGGAGAACCCCCGGTCACACAACAGTCAGCACATGGGCCGGGAGAGCTGGGAGGGCTACGGGAGGTCCCTGTGCAGGGGACAACACAAAAGTGATAGCGGAGAAACCATGAGTCCAAAGACTCTTCTCTGAGTGCCTCTGAGCAGGGGACCCGAGACCCCCCAGAGACCGGCCAAACGTGGTCTTGTTAGATTGCCTGGAAAGAACGCAAGCTCCCGGAGGGCTGATGCACAGGAGGAGCTTGCTGACCGCCTGCAGGCCCCTGAAAGGGAGGGGCTCACATAGGAAAAAGTTCTCTTACTATTTCTTACTGATTCCCTAAAAAATTGTGCTGCTAGAGATGAAAAGACAGAGATATGACACAAACAACAGTTCCCCTGGTCTAATTTACCACCAGCTGGGATCCCACACGCCAGGAAATTTCATTTCTCTCTCTTTCCCTAGCTAGTCTAAAGATGGACTTGCCCCTCAGCCCTGAATGGTGGGACCAGGCTGGTGTATCACAGGCCAAGGCTTCCCCCTGGCCCAGCTCACAGAAAGGCGGGGCAAGGCTCTTCCTCACACTCACAGGGGATTTCCTGTGTTGGGCCAACAAGTCCACCCGTGACTCTTCCATTATTAAAGGAATCAGTGCGGGGTAGTAGGGTGTGCCTTGGCTGACAGTGTAAATCTCATCGATACAGCCAATTTTCTGTCTGGTGTACAAAAAGTGAGCTAGGTTTTACTGGATAAACTTAGACATTTTTTTAAAAACAGAAAACATATGATAAAGCCTCCTGAATGGGTCTGGCACCCTAAACCCAGCAGCTGCCACAGGCCGAACTCACAAACGGGTGCCACAGCTGAAGACCTTCCACCTGCAGTAAAATGGAAGTTCTATTGTTTTGCACAGCAGCTGAACAATCAATGACCTAAATGAGTCGATGTTATCTCAGTTTTATGTTAACCAAAAAAAGTTTCATTAGGAGATAGAAAGAAGGGCATTATTTATGGCAAAAGCAAGAGAGAAAATAAAGATATCTGTTTTCTCTTGGGGTGGGACAAAAATTCTTAATAACATCCAGACTGCTGATTTACTCTAAAAGTAGAAAAGTGCAGCAATCAGAAGGATTCCGGTGAAATGATGGATGGCACCGTCTCATTCTTCTCAAAGACAAGTGAAAAAACAAACAAGCACAAACACAAGTTTCCAGCGCCTTCACCAGACAATCGGAAGGCGAGGCAGCGCCTGCTTACCGTCGAGATGGCGTTGACCATGCCATTGGTGATCTGATCTTGGCGCATGTGCTTCACTACATCAAACTGGGCAGCCCTTTGCTTGGGGATCACTTGATCGGCAATCTTCTTCATTTCAGAATTAAATTTTTTGAACAAGTCTTCAAAGAGGAGAGAGAGAAGCTGCAAATCAAAGCATAAAAATAGAAAATGCCTTTTTAAAAATGTGCTTTTGCTTCTTTCATACACAGGCTTGTATCATGAATAAAGCTCTGCTACAAAGTAAGGAAATGCTGGACCAGGAATCAAAAAGCCTGGTTCTGAATTCCTACAACTGCCATTTATTAACCATGTCATCATGGATAAATCATGTCTCTGGGCCTCAGTTTCCTTATCAGTAAATCAAGGGAGTCGGATAAAATGATCTCTAAATTTCGTGTCAATCACTCAATATACCAACATTCATTCATTCACTGAAAAAAAAATCACAAAAACATGTAAAAATTTAATTCAACAAGTATGTTTTGAGCCTACTATTTATTATGTGCTCAGGACGTCAGTGGTTGGAAAACACCAAAGATAACAACATGAGGTCTGCACTGCAGGCAATTATGATGTAATAATGCAATTTAGAAATGCCAAAACAAAAGAGAAAAATTCACAAGCAACACAGCAGCGCCAGAGTTACAAAAAGAGGCAAAAGTTTGTTCCTGCCCTCAAGGAGTTCAGAGTCTAATAGGGGAGACAACACTCAGATATACAAAGCAAGCCATGTGTGTGTGGAAAGATACCTATTGTTCATGGAACTGCTGAAGAGGTTGAGAGAAAGAGTACAATGAGCCCTTGCCAGTCAAATCATTATGAGGTATTAGTGAAAAAAGCTTCAGCGAACAGGTAACAGGCTAGAAGGATGCACAGGTTTCGGCTTGCTTAAATAATAAAAATTCACAAAGTTGGAGGAAAAACGTGAAGATTTGTATGAACTGATGAAGGGAGAAATAATTGGATTTTTTTTTTAAGTGAGGCAATTCGGGTTAAGTGACTTGCCCAGGGTCACACAGCTAGTAAGTGTTAAGTGTCTGAGGCTGGATTTGAACTCAGGTACTCCTGACTCCAGGGCCAGTGCTCTACCCACTGCGCCACCTAGCTGCCCCTGGAATTTTTTTAAAAGTGTGGTGATGACTACAACAATGTGAAGAGAAAAATCCCTAAAAGGAAGCTGAACTCTCTGTGACTGAAAATAATAATAGACCCCTGGGAAATGGTAATTCAACCTATGTCTTTCTCTTATTAGGGAAGTGGGGAACCATCACGTACAAGGTGGTGGGAGGAATTCCAGAAATAATTAATACAATGTCCCAAAAGTCATACTGCAGCAATAAGCATTAATAGTATTAGAAGCTTAAAAATACACTCAGATTTTTGAAACACCTTGAATAAAACCAGAAAGTATCAATACAACTTATTTTTAAAATAACTCCTATTTCTATAGCAATTTAAGATTTGTAAACTTTCCTCCCATGAGCTCTGAGTGAGGCAGGGAATCCAAGCACTGTCCTCACTTTACATATGAGGAAACTTGATTTGAACCCAGTGTCCTGACTTCAAGTTCAGGTCTTCTCCACTGCACCCCACTGCCTCTACAAGACCCTACACAGTAGGAACCCCGCAAGAAAAGGCAAAGCATGGAAACCAGCATGTCCTCTGGGGGATGACAGTCTGAGGCTGTGTTGGGGCCAGAGAAGGAGAGGAAGAGAAAGGCAAGTTGATGTTTAAAACAAGAAGGGTCCGCCCCCACCCACATGACTGCTTGTTTAAAACCACTGTGCCACTGCCAGGACAGTGGGCCTTGTCCGAGGGGATCCAATAACCAAAAGCTCCAGGACTCCCTCCCCAAAAATCTTCAGTGTGATCTTTAAGAACAGCAAACGTGGCAGCTCAATTCTCTAGGTTCTGTGCAAGCAGACATGATTTAACAGTCTATTCCATGGTAATTAATTCCTAGCTCTTGGTACTATTAAGCCAACAGGACCTTGCCTCTCAAATCATTCCTTTAGCCTCTCTTTCTCTCCAAGGCTGTTAATGATGATAAAAAGAAACCAGCTTCCATGGGGGCAGCTAGGTGGCTCAATGGATAAAGCACCAGCCCTGGATTCAGGAGGACCTGAGTTCAAATCCAGCCTCAGACACCTGACACTTACTAGCTGTGTGACCCTGGGCAAGTCACTTAACCCTCATTGCCCTGCAAAAAACAAAAACAAAAAAACCCCAGCATCCAACATACCTGAAGTACAATGAACCAGGAGTGTCCTATGGATGTCCCCTGTAGGATCCCTCCGCTAAAGCCCATATCCACATAATCACCACATTAAAATCACCCTCAGCTCTCAAAAGTTATCCTAGAGGAGCACGAGCTCTGGTCAGTTCTTGTTTGTCTGGTTTTTTACACACACTTGTTTTATTGACAGCTTGCCATCAGAATCTGCCAACTAGCATCAGTTCCATTCATGCAAGATTACTAACAAAGGTAAATCCTGGTTATTTCCTGAAACCGTGCAAACATTTTAATACAGCAAACAAAAATGACAACACAATGCATCGACTGTGTAGAGTAATAATTCAACAAAGTAGAATCATTTGATTCCCCCCCCCCCAAAAAAGCGGAAATGTAAACACTTCAAATACGCTTCAGATCATCGCGGTGTTTGGAATGGTGCAGAGTAGCACATGTAGGGTCACCAGGAAGGCATGGAACTGTGTGTGCATACATAAAGCCAATGCATGAGAGAAAGCAACCCAGGGCTGCCCTTAAGCTCCACTTGCATTATCCTTTGTGGAAGTATAGACAACTACACATGGCATAGCGCTGAACTTAAGAAAAATAAGGTAACTGCTACTTGAAAGTCAGTCCAGAAAGCCACGTGGTTTCAATCAGAAGAAAGAGAATCAACACTAGCTTAGCCTTTGCTCAGCCCCGGTAACTTCTGGCTGTTCTCTAAGTCACAGCCATGCCTCTCCTCCAAAAGTCTGGTGATGCTCCAGCCAGACCAACCCTCCCTTGCCTGCTGGTCTGCCCTCTTCCTTGTTACCTGTTCGATTTCCCATGCTACCCCCTCATGACCTTTCATTTAACTATTCACAAGTCCCCTCAGAATATCCTCCATGAGCTCCAGGACAGGCAGTGCCAGGAACACAAAGTCTAAGGACAGAAATCTGGGGCTTGGCCTGTCCTTGGTTCCCCTATAGCTGCTGCAAACGTGGGCCTGGTGCCGGATGTGCTGAGAGGCTCTATGATTTCTACAAAGTCAGCCTCTAGCTGACTAATAGCCAATTCCTTTTCTAGTGGAACTCTTTGGAATCAGGTCTTGTCATCCACAAGAGACTCTCCGTGCCACTTGGCAATCTGGGTTGCCGGCTTCTATCACCGTTGGGTCATCCTGTGTCTTTGCCACCAATGCATGGCTGAATCAGCTCGTTCCTCTTCTGAAGGAGAACAAGTCGTGTGTCTGGGTCCTCATCAAAGATACCGCACATTTCTGGCCAGCACTCTTCTGTGGAGGGCCATACAGAATTCCAGAGGCAGGCACAGTGGCCACTGACACCTCCAGCAGCGGGTCTGCATGGGAGCATGCCCGAGGTCTGCGGGGCTTTCCATCTTTCCTCCACTTTTGTCCTTTTCCACCTTTCCTGGATAAGCAGTTGTCATTTTATCTGACCATATATCCTAATGAGATTGTGTCAGCTTCATGGATCCAAAAAGATACGCAGCTGCCCTTTTGCAACAATCAATAGTCTTTTATTATTTCAATGCTGCTACTAACTGTTCTGCTTTACTATTCTGCTGATCAGCCAAGTTGATGGACTCATCCATCACTTGAGGGGGAGCTGGGACAGCATCCAGGCACACGGAAGACCAGAGGAAGGGGACACTTGGGCCCCACTGGCAGGCCTGCGATTTCTGGGGTCCACACACTTCCTCCTCCTCATCTGCTGCCATTGGCACCAGAGTCCCTGTCCAATTCTACTGAACATGACTAAGCAGTAATGACCCCAACTTATGGCCTACAGATTTAGAGCTAGGAAGATCTTTGATCAAAGCTTCTTAAACTGTGGGTCATGACCCTATATGGGGTCACACAACTGAATGTGGGGGTCGCCCAAAATTTGGCAACAGAAAAAGGTTATATATACACCTCTTTTATATAGCAATATGCCTGGGGTTGCATAAAAATTTCTCCAGTGAAAAGGGATAACAAGTGGAAAAAGTTTAAGAAGTCCTATCTTAGATCATCTAGTTCAACCACCTCCTCTCCCTTCTCCCCCCACCCTCCAAATAGAATCAGTAACTGAGCTGGAAGGCTCTTAGAGATCACCGAGACATGCTGGAATGAGGATCACTTGTGCATGAAGGGGGTCTTGGCTTTGGCAAGGAGTGTCAAGGGCCCTGCAATGGTGATTCCAGGTCAATCACTTCACCCTCCAGGCATCTGTTGGCTCATCTGTAAAAAGAGAGCTACACAAAATGGTCTTTGAGGCTCCTTCTCTCAGTTCCATCCTGCTCATTTCCAAACCAGGGTCACCTCTATAAAAGAGAAGCTTCTTAAGAGCCAGGTATGCATCCAATAGACATGTCTCTGTTTGGGGGTCCCTGGCACAGGGATGAAATACATTAAGAATTTAATACTGGATAAATGATAACTACTGGATAAATGAACCCTGCCCCAATTTTTCTACTTCATTCCCTGAGTGTGAAACTCTCATCATCTCAGACTCTCTCCTTTCCATCATTATCCACATCCATCATTTTGCTAAATTCTGCCAAGGGCTCCTGCACCCACCCCTCCCTCTCCACTAACTCTACTGCATCCCAGTTCAAGACCTCATCACCTCTCAGCCAGACTTATATCAGGCCTAACATGTAGCCAGTCTTCTCTCTCCAATGAATCCTGCATTTGACCAGGTTTTGTTTCCCTGATCAAAAATGTCCAGGTTTCTTTTCTGCCTGCTGGAATTCTAAAGAATTCTCATCATCTAACATCCTCCACAATCTATTTCCAATCTATTTTTTTCTTCATTTAACTCATTCTGTTTCCCTCTGCACACCCTATGTTCCAACTAAATTGATATCTAGCATAATATCTAGCATAATAATAGCTAGCATTTAAGGTTTAAGATTTACATATACTATCTCAGTTTATCTCCACGATAACCTTACACAGGGGACACTACTTTCCCCATTTTACAAATGAAGAAACTGAGGCAAAGGATAAGTGACATCACAAAACCAAAAAGTATCTAAAATCTCATTTCTAGCCCTTGCCCTGCACTGTTCGGGATCTAGGTTATCCCCCAGAACTGTTACATACTCCATCTACAGACGTATTTTTTTCTTTGCCATTCCTAATAAATATAAGAATATAAAAATAAAATATAAACAAATGATTTTCAAAAAAGTTATAAATAATAACTTATGAAAACCATAGGAAAGATTGCACCAAATCATTTATAAGAGAAATATAAAGCAAAATGATTCTAAGGTTTTATCTCACATCCAGCAAACTGACAAAGATGATAAAAGACTGGAATGACCAATGTGGAAGGGCTTCGGAAAGATAAATATATTACTTTCTTGGCAGGGTGAAACAAAATCAAAAGAATGAAAAATAGAAGAAAATGTGAAATATTTCATTGAAAAAAACCAACTGACCAGGAAAATAGATTGAAGAAAGATAATTTAAGAATTATTGCACTATTTGAAAGCTATGACCAAAACAGAGCCTACACATCACAGTTCAAGAAATTATTAAGGAAAACTGCCCTGATATCCTAAAACCAGAGAGCAAATTTTAGAAATTAAAAGAATCTACCAATAATCTCCTGAAAGAGATCCCAAAATGAAAACCCACAGGAATGTTATAGCCGAATACTGGAGCTCCCAGGTCAAGAAGAAAATATTGCATGGAAACAGAATGAAACAATACAAATTATCACTGAGCCACAGTCAGGAGAACACAAGATTTAATAGCTTCTACGTTAAAGAATCAGAGAGCTTGAAATATGATATCCTGGAGGGAAATGAAGCTAAGAGTACAACCAAGAATCCCCTACCCAGCAAAACTGAGTATAATCCTTCAGGGGAAAAAAATGGATATTTAATTAAATAGAGGACATTCAAGCACTCCTGGTAAAAAGATCAGAATTGAATAGAAAATTTTACTTGCAAATACAAGACTCAAGGGAAATATAAAAAGGTAAACAGGAATGAGAAATCATAAGGGATTCAGTAAGGTTAAACTGTTTATATTCCTACATAGGAAGATGATACTTGTAATTCTGAACTTGATCATTATTAGGACAATTAGAAGGAGTATATATAGACAGAAGGCACAGGTGCGAGTTGATGATGATGAGATGATATCCAAAAAATAAAATTAAGGGTTAAGAAAAAAAAGATATACTGGAAAAAAGGGGGAAAGGAGAGACTGACTGGGGCAAATTACCTTACATAAAAGAGATGCAAAAGAGCTTTTATAGTGAAGGGGAAAATGGGAGGAAGGGGGTGACCTTAATCTCATCAGAATTGGCTCAAAGAAGGAACAAATACACACTCAGTTGGGTTTAGAAATTTATCTTACCCTTCAGAAAAGGTGGGGAGAGAAAAAGGAGAATGAGAGAGGAGCTGATAGAAGGGAGAGAGAATTGGGGGAGCTGATGGGCAAAACAATTTTGAGGAGGGACAGGGTGAAAGAAGCGAGGAGAGGGGAAGATAAATGAGGGAGAAAGCAGGATAGAAATACATAACAGTAGAGGTGAATGGGATGAGTTCACCCACAAGACAGAAGCAGATAGCAAAGTGGACTAAAAAATCCCAACAATCCCACAATATGTTGTTTATAAGAAATACATTTTGAAGAACAGAGACACACACAAAGTAAAGGTAAAGGGCTGGAGCAGAATTTATTATGCTTCAGCCAAAGTTAAAAAAAAAGCAGAGGGGCAGCTAGGTGGCACAGTGGATAGAGCACCGGCCCTGGAGTCAGGAGTACCTGAGTTCAAATCCGGCCTCAGACACTTAACACTTACTAGCTGTGTGACCCTGGGCAAGTCACTTAACCCCAATTGCCTCACTAAAAAAAAAAAACAAAAAACAGAGTAGCAATCATGAACTCAGACAAAGCAAAAGCAAAAATAGATCTAATTAAAAGAGACAAGCAGGAAAACTACATTTTGCTAAAAAAAAAAGTGCTATAGTCAGATGAAATAATTATCAATACTAAACACAAATGAACCAAATGGTATAGCATCCAAATTCTTAAAGGAAAAGTTAAATGAACTACAGGAGGAAATAGACAATAAAGTGAGGGACCTCAACTTTCCTCTCTCATAACTAAATAAATCTAACCAAAAGATAAACAAAAAAGAAGTTAAGGAAATGAACAGAATTTTAGAAATGTTAGATATGATAGACCTTTAGAGAAAACTTAATGGAAACACAGATTAAAAATTAGTTGAAAACTAAATAATCTAATCCTAAAGAATGAGTGGGTCAAAGAACAAATCATAGAAACAGCGAGACAATATACCAAAATTTATGAGATGCAGCCAAAACAATAAATAGGGAAAAGTTTATATCTCTGGGTAAATAGGAAAAAAATTATATCTCTACACACTTAAATCAATAAAATAGAGAAAGACTAGATCAATGAATTGGGCATACGATTTTTAAAAAAAATTTTAGAAAAAGAACAAATGAAAAATCTCTAATTAAACATTAAATTGGAAATCCTGAAAATCAAAGGAGAAATTAATAAAATTGAAAGTAAGAGAAGCATTTTACTAATAAATAAAACTAAGAACAAATTTTATGGGGGAAAATAGATAAATAATTTGTTAATTTGATTTTAAAAGAGAAAGAAGAAAACCAAATTATCAGTATCAAAAATGAAAAGGGTGAATTCGCCACCAATGAAGAGGAGATTAAAGCAATTATTAGGAGCTATTTTGCGGAGACTGCAGCAATATATCAAAAAGATTATATACTTTGACCAGGTGGTATTTATACCAGGAATGCAGAGCTGGTTCATTATTAAGAAAACTATCTCTCTCTTTTGCCACCTGATCGTCGCCATCATGGGTCGCACGCACGCTCCCAGGAAGGGCCTGTCCCAGCCGGCAAACCATACCGCCTCAGCATGCCCACGTGGCTGAAGCTCACCTCGGACGACGTGAAGGAACAGATCTACAAGCTGGCCAAGAAGGGTCTGATGCCCTCTCAGATTGGTGTAATCCTGAGGGATTCTCATAGTGTGGCACAAGTGCGCTTTGTAACTGGCAACAAAATTTTGAGAATTCTCAAGTCCAAGGGACTTGCCCCTGATCTTCCTAAAGATCTTTATCACTTGATCAAGAAAGCTGTTGCTGTTCGAAAGCTATCAGGATAATTGACCTTATCAATAACAAAACCCAACAGAAATCAGATGCAAAAAAAGCTTCTGACAAAATACAACACTCATTCCTATTTTATTTGACACTGTACTAGAAATGCTACCTGTAGCAACAAGAGAGAGGAAAAAACCTGGAAGGAATTAGACTAGTCAATGAGGGGAAAAAAACTCTCATTCTTTGTAAATGCTATGATGTTATAGAGAATCCTAGAGAAGGAAATAAAAAACTGTAATAAAAATCTGAAATAGTTAACAACTTTAGCAAAGTTACAGAATATAAAATAAACACACATAAATCATCAGCATTTCTATACGTTACCAATGAAGTCCAATAGCAAGAGGGAGAAATTCAAATTAAAGTAACTGTAGACCATATAAAATACTTGAGAATCTATTTGCCAAGACAAACCCAGGAACCATATGAACACAATTACAAAACACTCTTGACACAAATAAAGTCAGATCTAAACAATTGGAAAAATATTAATTGCTCATGTGCCAGCTGATACAACATGAAAACTCTACCTAAATTAATTTACTTAGTGTTATATCAATGAAACTACCCAAAAAAATTATTTTACAGAGCTAGAAAAAAATCATAACAAAATTCATGTGGAAGAACAAAAAGTCAAGAATATCAAGGGAATCAAGGAAAAAATTTGAAGGAAGGTGGCTTAGCCAAACCAGATCTAAAATTGTATTACAAAGCAGTAATCATCAAAACAATTTGGTACTACTGGCTAAGAAACAAGAGTGGTAGATCAGTGTAATAGATTAGGTATACAACGCATAGTAGTAATCTAGTGTTTGATAAACCCCAAACATCCAAGCTTTGTTACAAGAACTCACTATTTGACAAAACCTTCTGGGAAAACTGGAAAGCAAAATTGACAGAAGCTAGCTATAGACCATCATCTCACATCATACACCAAGATAAGTTGAAAATGAGTACATGTTTAAACATAAAGAGTGATGCCTGCCATAAACAAATTAGGGAAGCAATGATTGACTGGGCTTCCTGAAATGCATCTTCCCCGCCCCTCCTCCTCAATTAAAAAAAAAAAAAAACCTCTTTCTTATAAGGGAAGGCTGTCTGAGTAGGGGAAGGGAAAGAACTAGCTTCAAAAATGAAAGTGACAAAGGGGCAGCTAGGTGGTACAGTGGATAGAGCACCGGCCCTAGATTCAGGAGGACCTGAGTTCAAATCCGACCTCAGACACTTTACACTTACTAGCTGTGTGATCCTGGGCAAGTCACTTAACCCCCATTGCCCCATGCAAAAAAAAAGTGCCAAAAAAACAATAAATTAAAAAAAAAAAAGAAATGCTAGCCTTTCTAACAAGGCTCAGTTCAAAAGTTACTTCTTTTACAAAGTGCACCTTGATCCTCCAGCTGAAAATGATCTTTCCTCAAATTTCTGCAAGCATTTTGTCTAAACGTGACTTGTATCATACTGGCAAAACTTCTGTGAAAACTGTCTTTAGACAATGTTGCTATTATTATACTGTTATAAATAAATATAAAATATATACTATTTATATACTACGTCACAAAGACATTATTATAAGGTATTAAAATTATAGTACTATGCTGAGTCTTTTTTTTTTTTTTTTTTTTTGCTGAGTCACTTTTGACACACCTGCTAATGCTTGGAACATAATCCAGAAGAGCAGGCAAATGAAGAAACATTCACTCAAGCAGCAGCAGGTGTTGGGCAGGAAGTGATGTGTGTTTGGGGATTCGCGATGCCCAGTAGTGTGACTTCATCTGAAGACCCAGATCTGAACAAACTGGAAAGTCACCTAGTTTACCAATTCTTCTTTTTCGACAGTTCTGGTCTCCTCACCTCCCTGCTTGGGGTGTGTACTTCTATACCTAAAAGCTCTCCAAGTTAAGTAGGTTTTAATTTGTTTTCTTCATTCACTCACCTAAAACATACAGTGCCACAAATATTGGCCTATTCGCTCTGGAGAAGACAAAGATGGAGAAGACATAGGCTTGTCCCTAAAGGAGCTTCCACCCTAACAAATGTGATAAGATTCTGAAGGTCAAATGTCAAATGAAGAAGTTAGCATTTGATCTTAGAGACAAGAGGGAACAATACAAGTTTCTAAAGCCGGGGAGGGACTTGATCAGAACTCCTCAATGGCAATATTACATGGCAGCTCTATGGAGAAGGCACTGGGGAGGGAAGAGACCAGAGAAAAGGAGATGGTTTCATTACTTACTCTGACTGAAAAACAACAACAATAAGTCATCTAGCGAGCCAGTTCTAGCGATGAGCCTCTTTCTCTCTGTGTCCTGGCTAGCCCAGCAAAGGGTGGGAGGGAGGCCTAGCTAGACCACTGCTACAGCCTGTCTGTGCCATGAGGAAGAATGCTATAGAGCAAGACTCAGAACAAAAATGAAAGGCAATGGAAAACAGCAGGGATGCCATCATAATAAAAAATAGATATTAAACTTCAAGGTGACCCAAATAAATGTGAATGTCTGTGATGACTGCCATATAACCGGGCAAATGCAATCATTCATAAAAGTTTAGAATAAGAAGGAACCTTTAGTGAAGGCCTCTTTACTAACCCCCATATTCTGTGCCAGAAGAAATGGGGTCCTCAGGCTTTCCCTGCATCCCGCCCCTTGGGAAGGCAGTTTTGTTTGCAGGAGAGCTCACATGGCCCCTGGGATCTCGGGAGATGGTCAGGGAGGTGCAGGAGCACTCCCTGAAGTAAAGAGTTCCTCCTCCTTTCTAATCTGGCTGGGCCTCACACAAGAGGCAAGTCCTCCAAGCCAGGGGTGTTGAACTCACCTATAAGGGAGCCACCAAAGCTACAGGGCAGTATATTGACTTAGAAAACCACATATTGGGGGCAGCTAGGTGGTGCAGTGGATAAAAGACCAACCCTGGAGTCAGGAGGACCTGAGTTCAAATCCAGCCTTAGATGCTTGATACTTACTAGCTTTGTGACCCTGGGCAAGTCATTTAACCCTCATTGCTAGGAAGGAAGGAAGGAAGGCAGACCACATATTAACATTATCTATGTTCTACTGTATTTCTATTTATTTTGTTCAATGTTTCCCAAGTACATTTTAATCTAGTTGGGGAGCCCTTTTGACACTTCCACTCCAAGCCATTCAATCCTAGAAGGAGCTGACAGAGCCTGCTCTCCACGGGCTGAGCCTTCCAATAGTCCAGGGTCGCACAAGTAACAAAATGAGGAGGAAGCAAAGATGTTAGTAAAAGTCCACCAAACATCTAGTAATTCGGCTCAATTCCATAAGCAGGCACTGAACACCCATCATTCAATGCATAAGGGTTCACTGAAACCAGAAACAGGAAAGGTCTCTCTTTTAAAGGGCCTATGCAGATTGCTAGCTATCTTGGGGAGGGGGGAGGGAGAAAAATTTAGAACTCAGAATCTTACAAAAATGAATGTTGGCAGCTATCTTTACATCTAATTGGAAAAAATACTATTTAGAAAAAAAAATAAAGGGCACATGAAGAGCTTAGAGAACTACAAAAGGAAAAATGGAAGATGAACGTGTAGGCTAACTGGGTAACCACTGAGACTAAAAGTATTAAACTCCGTGACATAAACATTAAATGTAAGTAGGGAAATCAGATTGCTTCCCTATGTGACCTAAGCAATCTGTCTACTTCATCCTTCATATTTTGTTTTCATTAAAAGAACTTTCCAAGTAGAAGATAAAAGCTATGGGAAAGAACGGACCGAGCAGGAAGTTTTGTCTTACTTGTGAACTCTGCTTGTGTTCAAGAATGAAGGGTCTGAAATAAGATGAGGTGACTGTCTCCCTGCTTTACAGCACACAAACACTGCTCACACATTTCCTCCTATTATTTTAAAACATGAATGTTAAAAGGCCATATAACATATGGAACACATCATGCACGTGTATGGATACTACAGGTCATAGAATCCATATGTACACACATACATGAAGACATGTCCAACAGTTGGGGGCTATATCTCTGTGTTTTTTGCTAGAAAGGGCCCTCCTCCCTATTTCGTCTAAAGATGATAACAGCTGACACCCGGCACTTTACATACTTTATCTCACGTGATCCCATAAAAGCACACCAATGAAATAAGTCAGGCAAATACAACCATGCTGACTTTAAAGATGCATAAGGGCCCTGAGGCTGGAGGGCTGACTTTCTCATGAATGCACAGCTACTAAGAGGAAGAAGCAGGTCTCCTCCCCACAAGTCATCATTAGAACACGGCCATCTCCAGGGAGTGAAAGGCAGTGACAAATCTTTATCTGAGCCAAATAAATATGAGATTAAGGCCAAGTTTTGTGTGAGGAACTTTGAACTTGTATAGGAGAACATTGTATTAAAAGAACACGAATGGTGCTATGTGCCTCAGCATTTCACACCTCTTAGCTTGTGTTAGGAAATCATGTGAACAAAATGCTCCCCAACTCAGCAGCCTGTCCTATGCCCCTACGCATTTGTTGGTGTTCATCTCCTAGGCCTGACAGCTCTCCCTTCTCATACCATCCTCTCAGAATCCTTGTCCTCTTCCTGCTCAAACTTCCCCACTCTAGTGTTCTCTCTGACCTCGATTCACCTCATCTTATACTTCTGTACATGTTGTGTTTGGTGCAGGGGAATAGAAGCTTCTATGGGGCAGGGACCCAGCACCACACTCTGAATATAGCAGACCCTCTAGGCTCCTCAGGTACTGACAACCAGGGCCATGGTTTCTGGCCACAAAAGTCCTTGGCTTTGTGAAATGGTCCAACAACAGAGAACTATGGCTTGATCAACAAAAGTGACATTTGAGAAGATGCATTCTCACCTGCTTTCCCTCTGCCTCCTAAGAAGCACTGGGCTTTTCTGGCTGACACAGATGTAACACCTGACAGATCTGCAGGTAAAACCTCCTATAGGTATCATCTCTCTCATCAGAATAGGAGCTTCTTGAGAACAAGGCTGTTTGACTTTTTTATTTATACTACCAGCACTGAGCAAAGTGCTTTGCATCTAATAAGGGTTTAATAAATTCTTTCCATTAATTTATTAATAAATATTAAAATGAGGACTTCATCTTTATACTGATTCAAATGTTTAAATAAAATCCTGTCCAAAAATCTATAGTAATTTCTAAAAAAAAGAAAAACAAAAAAGTCACTGATGGAGGCAGATTTATGTCAGGCATGGAAGGATGATTCAACATTAGAAAAATAATGAACATAATTAACTGTATTTTTAAAAATCCTATATCACATCAAAGGATATATAAAAAACTTTTGACAAAATACATTCATTTGTGATAAAAACCCTACAAAGGAAAGACACAGAAGGATTTTAAAAAATATGATAAATAGCATCTAAAAACCAAAAGCTAGCATTATATGCAATAAGGAAACACCAGAAATTTCCCCAATAAATACAGGAGTAAAGACAAATTGTCTTCTTCCCTTTTCCCAACACCCCAACCTAGCTGTTCTAGGTTGAACATAATTCTAAAAAAGTTGGCAACAGCAAAAAGAAAAGTTAAAAAAAAAAGTCATAAGACAGGAAAAGATGAGACAAAATATTCCTGTTGGCTCATAGCATGGTGGTTTACTTAGTAAATCCTTGAGAATTAGCAGAGAAAGTAACAGAATTAACAGCTTCGCTTCAGCAGAGTTGCCAGCTACAAAATAAAACCAAACAATTAAAAATCACCTCTATATAACAATAACAAAATCCAAAAGGCAAGAATATAAAAATGAAATCCCATTCAAAATAACTACCAAATGCATAAAATATTTAGGAGGGGTTCATTGGCCCAAGTACATTTAACAGGTGCTGAGCAACAATTATAAAATGTTCCTTAAAGAAAAAGCCCCCTAAGTAACTAGAAGGATGTCCAGCACTCATGGCTGAGCCATGTCAAAATAATAAAAATTACAGTATTACCAAAGTTAATGTAGAGATTGATACAATATCAGATCCTTTTTAGAGCTAGACAAAGAAACAAAATGCATTTGAAGGAACAAAAGGTCTAGGATCCCAAAAGAAATAAGGAAAAAAGGGTAGGAATGGGGGTGAATAGCACTTCCAACTCCCCAAATGCAGCAACTCATTGCAGCAAAAACATGATGAAACCCACAACACCCTGGATGACAAAGCAATATAACTTCTGCTACCCTAGACCTGCACAAAAAGTCAGCCAGCTGTCCCAGTGACCTCCAGCAAAGCCAGAGACAGGAAAGGGCAGGAAAGGCAAAGAAACCCAGGCACTCAGCCTCCTGGGCTAGAGACACCTGTAGCACAGGGTTCTCTGTCTGGATGCAGGAAGAATGGAGACCTCTTCCACTCTGATGGGGGAAAGAAGGATTGGGTGGTATCAGGAAGGGATAGCCCAGGGCAAGTGGCTCCAAGATCACCAGAATTCTGTCCTGACACACCAGAAGACCCTAAAGATCCAGGGCTCTGAAACTCAAAGATCCAGAAGGGGCTGAAGGTCATTACAAAAAGGGGCCTATGGTTAAACTACTCAAGGCTGACCATTCTACCTTAGAGTGTAGCAGGGGATGTAGCCTGCTCCTATCATAAAGTCCTAGCTTAGGATCCAAAACTGAAGAGATAAATAAATCAAAGAAAACACCAACCAAAATTTAAAATTATTGCAAAACTAGAACCCCCCCCCAAAAAAAGAGGAGTTGATAGCTGTAAAAACTGCAAGCAGTGAATCCAAGGAAAAAAACAAATTTTCCATATGACTGTCTAGAAGAAATGAAGCAAAATTTTAAAAACTTCCGGAGGAAACAATTGAAAGGAAAAAAAAAGCTTGAGAAAAAGTAGGAAACCTTAACATGGTTGTACATGTATAACCTATATTAGATTCCTTGCTGTGTTGGGGAGGGGGTAGGGAAAGGAGGGAGAGAAAAAATTTGGAACTCAAAATCTTACAAAAATGAATGCTGAAAACTGTCTTTACATGTAACTGGGAAAAATACTATTATGTGAATTAAAAAAAAGAAAAATATATTTTTTAAAAAGAAAGTGGTAAACCTTAAATAAGTGAGACCTTTTGAAAATTTGAATAGACTGATCAGAAATCAATGACTCCATTAAGACATCAATACTTAAAATGACTGAAAAAAAATAAAGAAGAAAATGTAATATGTCACATTTAAAAACAACAAAAAACCCAAACCTGACCTGAACAACAAACAGGTCAAGGAGGGATCATTTACATATCATTAATATCCCTGACAATCAAGAAATCATAAATGAAAACTGCCCAGATCTTTTAGAACTGGAGAGTGAGTGAAAATGGAAAAAAGTCATCCACCACCTCCTGAAAGGAACCCCAAAAGGAAAAGTCCCAGGAACACCGTAGGCCAAAGCCTGAACTCCTATATCAAAGAAAAAATGACATAAGCACCCAGAAAGAAGCAATTCAAGTAACAAGGTGTTACAGTTAGGATCACTCGAGACCTAGCAAGTTCTTATATAAACAAGAGGTAATCTTGGAATGCCAACCAAGAATAACTGATCCTGCAAATCAGAGCATGTAATCCTACAATGGGGAAAAACAATCATTAATGGAAGAAAATTTTCACAACCATTTCTGATGAAAAGACCAGAGCTAATTAAGAACTTTGAACTACAACCACAGAAACCAGAGAAACCAACCAGAAAACTCAAGTTAGACGAGGAATTTGGGAGGAACTATATGATGGTATAGTACCAACAGGGGGAGAAGAAACAAGTCACCCCTCAAGTACCTTAATGCCCTCAAAGAGGGAGTTAAATGGAAAAAAAAAAAAAAAGAAAGATCCAAGGGGGTGGACTGGTTCTGTTCTGAAGGGCTTTAAGAGGGGAAAGAGAATGAAGGCAAAAGGAGGAATATATATAGTGATACAGAAAGGAGGAAAAGGGGGACAGAACTTGCTAGAAAAGGGATTAGTGATATCATGATGGCACAAAAGAAGAGGTTTAAAGTACAGAGAAGGGAACAGATGGAAGTTCAAAAGGAAGAGAAAATAAGCAAGGCAGTTTTGAAAGTAAAATATAAACAGATACACACATAGGTATATAGGTGTGTTTTTTTAAAGCAAGTGGTATGAAATGTACAATTTCACAAAGAATCCATTTTTATGTTCTGCTTGCTACGTATATATGGAAATACTTTTGGGGGGTGTTTAAATTCAGAATGAAATGATAATTTTTAAAAGGCTAGGAATAATTTTTTAAAATGAAAGTAGAAGGAGTAAGAACAAAAACAAAAGGAACTGAATGATGCAAAGTTATAATGACAAAGTTTGGCACTAAACACTAGACATGAGAAGGTACTTTGAAGTCTTTGCAAAGGTGGAGGACTACAGGGATTGAATACAAAAGATGTCAGAGATTTTTGATGTACTGGTTGTTTTACTGTATTTTTTTCTATTTTTATTCTCTTTTAAAAAAGATTATTCTTTGAAAGTGGGAGAGAAAATATAGATGAATTAAAATAAAATATATCAATAAAAATTCATTTTTAAAAAACAAAGATTTTAAATATTGCTAATAAAGACTTTTTCTCTGAGCACTTCCCTAAAAAATTCCAAGGGAAGAAAAGTAGTTGGGGGAATGGAGCTTATAAATACAGGGGCTTCTTACTAAGAAATTAAATGCATTCTACTTCAATGGTCAAATAAAGTAGCATCCCAAAGCAATGGTCTCTTAATTCTGCCTATCGATTCTTCTGATTGTTTCCCCTTTCAAAGTAAAATATATGCTTTGAAGGAAAATCACACAAGTTCTTGCAATCTGAACAATCTATGAAAACATCTTTTGTACTACTGTTTTGGCAAAAATTTGACCATTTTTAATTTTTTTAAAACCACCATAAAAATTTCAAAAAGAAAATAATCCAGAATTGCCATTCTTAATTTGGAATTGGTGAGCAGATTTCAAGGGATTTATAAATTTAAAAAAATATCTTGAAAGCTGCATTTCAATATAATTGATTTTCCTTGTAATCCTATGTACTTCATTTGGTCTATTTAAACCTAGTAGTCTGAGGAGGAGTCATCAGACTGCTAAAAGTGTCCAGGACACACACACACAAAAAGATTAAAACTCTTGATCTAGACACTATTAATTTAGAAAGAAAATGTTTTACTTAGATTTTTCAAAGATGACATAAAGAATTTCCAAGGTCCTTCTCCTGCATAATAGAATCATTACTGCCCCCACAAAAGGAAAGTTTTGTGTCACCTGATGAAGTAAGGCTAATAAAAGAGCTGCATCTTCATCTTCTCTTCTTGCAGAGTACTTTGCACATACTATAAATTAAATGGTCATATTTTAAAATAGCACAAAAATGCTTAAAATTCTGAGTGTCCTAGCATTTCACTATCACTTCTTCATTAGCAACAGTAAATCACTGAAACTCAGGAAAGATAGAATTATATACTTTTTAAATGGTGATACTGATGGGCATTCACATATAATCTTTTTGCATGAAAATGCTCTGGGGAATGAAAACCCCACACAACTAATGAAATCAAGAATCAGCCCCTGTTAACACCGGGGAAAAGAAGTCAGTGAATATAAGGGTCTTCTTAATAAATTATGTACATACTACTCCAAAGGTCAAATATCATCAAATTCACAATTTCTTTAGAAGGTTAATTCTGCATGTTTTCCTCTCAAATTACATTTGTAGAGCCAAGTCTTAAAAGCAGCTGAATTTTCTTCCTAGCTACCCAGAGGAATGCTCCTTTTGGAGGGAATCTTGCTCAGTTTTCTAAAACTGTCTCAAGAGTTGAATTTGGCTTTGGGCTCCTTTCCTTGCCTGCCACACATACCTTCCTTTGACTGAAATCATCGGTGAAGCTGCATCGGAACCAGGGAGAATTCAGCACAGTTGTAAGTGTCCTTAAAGAGCTCCCAACCACCAAAAAGCACTCCCAGGTAAAATGAGTCCTTCCTTTGCTTCTCTGAGGAGGCCCTGACCTAGAATTACTCTCTCCCTCTCAAGCATCTGTGCCTGTGCTGGGGAAGCCAAGGGGAAAGTTGGAAGAAGGTGAGAGATGCCCGTTTGCTGATCAATGGCTGAGGGAGAAGGCAGGAAGAGCCTGAAGCAGCACCTCTGCCACCCCCAGCTGCCCTTCGAGCTGACCCCAAGGGCTCATTCCCGTTCTCACCAGCTCCCTATGCCAGGGCACTTCTGTGTTTCAAATTATAACAAGAAAGTTGCAATGGCTCCCAGCTGAATACACTGAGGCCAGCAGAGCTAAGTACAACAAAATGTCCTTTGAGCCAAGCAAGCACAAAGTGCGTGCCATCAACAGGAGTTGCACCCCTCATTCACAAACTCATTAATATAGTTCTCAGCCCCCAACTTTGCTTATTTTCAATGTGCTCAAAATAAGGCGAGGGAAGCAAGCTTCCCAACCCACCAGCTCCCTAACAGGACTGAGAGTCACTGCAGGGCCCAGTCACACAATAACCACATTATTTAGGTCAAGAGTAAAATGATTCAAAGGAAGGGGATGGAATGCTGGTGATAATATTCAGTGCCTTCCACAGCTAGTGCAGGCCTTTCAGCCTGCTTAAGACAGGAGCACTAAAGAGTAAATTATATTTAAGGGGGAAATGCTGACAGCTCATCAATTGATTTTCAATGAAAATGCTAAAAAAAATTAATAAAGAAATTAAGCTGCTGAAATACAGTTTCACCAATTAGCTTAATGTCAGAGAATTCTAATTAGGCGTCTTGAGATTGCTATTTAGTTTAAGCCTTCAGAGTGCCAAATTCTCCTTTTCACACAAACTGGTTGCAAAATTAAAGACATTAGGCAGCCTTAATTACATTATCAGAACAGCTGGGATTAGGCAATCTCTGAAGTCAAGGCGGCCTTCTTTTGTCACCGAGTAGAAATCCCTTGCTTTCCAGGGTGCCGGATTGTGGGGCTCTTCCATATCTCGCCCATACAAAGCAAGATGCATTAGAAACAAAAAATTTCCAGACAAAGAATAGAGAACTGCTCGGCAAATAATGAACACATTAGCGAAAAAGAAAAGGCAGGTGAAAAGATTAAGCCTGGAACGGCCGGTTCTGCTGCAGCCTCTCCTGGCTGCTGGCCTCCCAGCCCTCGGTGGTAAAGCCAGCTTGGCCAGGCCTGCACTGCCCTTATCTGAGGCACAAGCACATTTCAGGCTGGGCTGTCCCATGGGGTGGGAAATTAGCAGTGATTGTTTTCACACGTCTTGGCCAACACAATGTCTTTGATGTCTTTACATTGTCTGTAAAGCTATGTCTTCCCTCCACCAGGGACGCTCTTTATAAGTCCAATTTTTCAGCAACAGGATTGCCCCTCCAACCACCCCAGCAGGCCAAGTTCCCTGACAACCAGGATGTCCAAAAAGAGAAACGACAATGCACAAAAAGCACACTTTCCCCAACTGCAGAAACATTTGCGATCCCGGGGGAAGGAGGTGCACACAGTGTAATCCCCAGGCCTGGAACATTTTATTTAGGCTTGCTGCTGTCCATCAAGCTTAGGCTACAAACAGGAAGAGGTCAAAAGCCCCACTTCCAAGGGACAGCCTGAGAGGGAAAAGGAAACTCAGACCTTGATCAAACAGCCCAAGTCACTCCCCAGAAGCCTTGGAAGGACATAAACCGTCTAGAAACTTTGTCCTTCGATTTTGACACACTGGGGGGGCCTGAAGAAGAGCAGGCAGACCCTGAGTGTGTGTGCGCCCTTACAGTCACAAGCATCACCGTCAGTCCCCAAGAACCAAAAGCCTCCCCATCATTAAACTGCTAATGATGGAAATCTTTGGCCAGAGGAAACAAGACTCTTGCATTTCAGGGCTTTTCATTGCTGATTTTGTCTACCATTTATCTCCTTCATGAAAACTACTTCACAATGGGTGGAAATCTAGGAATTTCACCAGTTTTAGATGGGAGGGGGGGGGGAGAATAGTTTAAGATGCTTATGCAAAGAGAGTCACAAGACTGGAACTTGAACCAAAAATTTGTTAAAGGCACCCATCTTTTCTAGTCTATAAAGCCACTTAAAAGTCTTTTTTAAGATGACTGAAGTCATTTCTCATAGCACATAGTATTCCATCATGATCATATACCACAACTTGTTCAGCCATTCCCTCCTACTGAAAAGTCATGATTTCTTCCCTCCAATGAAAGTCAAGCCCTGCAAATACAGTCCTATTGTATCCAGGCTCACCTCACCATCCCTACTCTGCGTCACCTGTTTTTGACTCACCCATAAAGTGTAAGGTATCAAGTCTGGTAAGATGCAAATAAAGTGATTTAAACAAAAAAGTAAAGCTACACAGTTAATAACAGACCTCAGAAATGGAAATCACTTCATTTTAAGCACCAAGAACATTACAGGAGCTTAATTAATGGTTGTGCAACTGAACTGAATTTTCTATTTGATAATCAGTCCCAAAACAACCCTGAACATCAGAGCACACTAGAGATGAAAGGCACTAGGCTGCAAATGTGCAGAAATGTCCAAAAGCAGTCCGAGCAGAACTCAAACGAGCTTCCCCTCCCATTTTACCAAAGGTCCCCTATCACCTCCACAGAAGGCAGAATGAAATAAGCCTAAACTTAAACCAGCATTTTTATAGCTTTTGTGGTTCTGTAATCTAGAACAGCAATATTCTTTCTGTAGGGCCTGGGTCTCCCTAACTTGCCCAAGCTGGAAGTGAGGGGGCCAATCACAGACTCGATCCCATTACTGAATGACTTGGGAGCTTGGACTTGCTCTGTTTCCATGCTGAACCAGTTCCTTTGGGGGAGAGACAGAGGGAATGACAGTCTTGGTGCTAGAGACTTCATGGGGACATCCTGGCCTAGCCCACCCCAGCTCAGGACTCTCCAATTCAAGAGCCCTGCTAACTGTATCCTCCTCGGGAGCAGCTATTAGAGGTGTGTGCCACCAAGCCTGGTTTGTACTATTTTTTTCCTAAAAATCAGTTGCATGCAAGACGGTAAACAATGTACTTTGCAGACTTTAGATAGCCTTGGAAGAATATGGTCCCTACTCCCGGGGAATTTATGGGGGCGGGGGAGCAATAAAGAAAAACAAATAAACATACATGTAAATCCCTGGAGAGATCGACAAAGCCTGTCACTGACAGCAATTCAAATGACCCTGCCTAAGTCATTAAGATTCTCTAACCCTCAGTTTTCTCATCTGTAAAATGAGGTAGCACCTACCTCAGAAATGTCAGGAGGGTCAAATGACAATGTATGCAATGGGTTTTGCAAACCTTCAAACCCCATAAAAACATCCAAGGCTAAAGTTCTATTAAGACAAACTTTTGCAAAAGGAGTGTGCCTGAGTCTGGATCTGTCTGTTTTTATTCAAAGGTTGCTTCTGATGGACATGTGACACACAAAATTATAAGGAATAAAGACACCTGCTCCCCAAAAGAAGTAATTACTTACAATGAAAACACTCAAAGACTTAAGAGGTAGAAAAACCATTTGTTACTTGTTATTATGGTCCCATAAAATTCTTAAGCTTTTAAACTGATAGAGATAAGACAAGCTAAATTTCACAGTGTTGTGAGAGAAAACTGTTGATGGTTTAAATGAAATTTCCTCACCTCTAAAATCACAGTGTTGATGGGATTCACTGTGAATACCCTGCTAAAGCGTAGCGTGCTATAATTTATTGGCCTCTTTTCCATCTCATTCAAGAGGACTTGTTTTCCAAAAGAATGAGGAGGAAAGGTGGGGTCAAAAGAGCAGAGCAGGAAAAGAACAGATTCCTCCACAAATTTCTAGAAAAAAGTCACTCTGAACCCCAGCTCGATAACAGAGGCTGGGTCCAATTACAATCTACTGAACTCCCAACCAGGGACAAGCCACCAGACCCAAACCTGGGTCAGGAACTTGCCTATCTCAGACCACCCCAGGGTCACTCTGAGAGTACTAAAAGCCTGCAGGTCACCACCTTGAGCCATCCGTCAGATCCCAGAATGATGCACCACTTAATACTACCCCATGAGAGAAGCAAAAGGACCAAAGAAGACAAAAACTCAACTCAGACTTTCCCCTCAGAAGCTAAAAAAAGTTTTGAAAAATCAAACAGGGCATCAGAGGAAAAATCAGAAAAAGAAACAAGAGCCATGAAAGAAAGACATACAAAGAGAATTAACAGCCAGAAACAAGAGAAACAAAAACACTTGAACCTCACTTTCATCTGAACAGTTCAAAGGAGGAAAGAATACAAGTACACACACATATAACAAAGTACAGAAGTGTATTTCACTCAACAAAGAAAAGAGGGTAAATAAAAGGGGTTATAAGAAGGACGATACATTAAGGGAGGAATTAGAAGCAAAATAAACTCAAAGAGGACAGAAAATAAAGAGAAAGAAAGGCAGAAGAGAATAGGATGAAGAAAAATACATAACTTACAATCATAATTGTGAATGGAACAAACTCAACCATAAATGGAAGAGGATAGCACAATGTATTAGAAACTAGAATCCAACAATATGTTATTTACAAAAAACCACTTGAAACAGAAAGATACACACAGAGTAAAATTAAGGAGGTAGAGCAGAAACTATTATGCTTCAGCTAAAGAAAAAGGCACAGGGAACAATCATGATCTCAAATGAAAAAGAATTTGAGAAAAGTTAGATATGACAGACCATTGAGAATTATTAAATGGGAATAGAAAGGAGCACACCTATTTCACAGCTGGGAATTACAGCACCTTCACAAAAACTGACCATGTACTAGGGCATAAAAATCTCCCAAACAAATGCAAAAAAGCAGAAATATTAAAAGCACCTTTTACGGACCATAATTCAATAAAAATTATATCAAACAAAATTATATCCAATTAAAAGTTAATTGGAGTGGGGCAGCTAGGTGGCACAGTGGATAGAGCACCGGCCCTGGATTCAGGGGGACCTGAGTTCAAATCCGGCCTCAGACACTTAACACTTACTAGCTGTGGGCAAGTCACTTAACCCCAATTGCCTCACCAAAAAAAGAAAAAAAAAAGTTAATTGGAGCGCTTGCTTCGGCAGCACATAAACTGAAATTGGAACAATACAGAGAAGATTAGCATGGCCCCTGCGCAAGGATGAAATGCAAATTTGTGAAGCGTTCCATATTTTAAAAAAAAGTTAATTGGAAACTAAATCTCTTAATTCTAAAGAATGGGTAGGTCAAAGTTCAAAAATACAAGGAAAACCTGTAATCACAGGAGTTTGTTATAACAGTGTTTCATAAAATGGAATCAAAGAACAAAGTTGCAGAGAGCCTTTAGGGCAAGAGACCTCCCCAAAAGTTTGATCTCAGCAGCAAATGAGGTTAATCTCAGGTTGATAACTACTGTTACCCCATCCTCCCATTTCACCCCCCCCAGGTTACCCCAGAAAAACAGTTAATCAATCAACAAGCATCAATTAAGGACCTACTATGTGACAGAAACTATGCTAAGAACTCTAGATGTAAAGAGGGGGAAAAATGAAATATCCCTTGCCCTCAAGGGCCTTATATTTCATTTGGGTTAACAATGTGTATATATATTCATATTATTATAATACAAAATAAATACAAAGTAATTTTGGGACAGCGAGGTGGCACTGTGGATAGAGTGCCAGGCCTGGAGTAAGGAAGACCTACGTTCAAATCCAGCTTCAGACACCTACTCGCTGTGTGACTGGGAAAGTAATTTAATCTCTGTCTTAGTTTTCTCACTTATAAAACAGGGATAATAATAGCACCTTCCTTCCAGAATTGTTTGTGAGGATGAAATGAGATAAAATTAGTGAAGTGCTTAGCACCAAGTTTGGCTCACAGCAAGTGCCATATAAACATTATTATTAATATCATCATTACTACTACTACTATTTTTGGAGGAAGGGCACTAGCAGCAGAGGCAGAGGGGAGCCCGAGTAGAAGGTGGCACTTGAGCTGAACTGTGAAGGAACAAACATGAAGAGGGAGTATATCCAGGCACAGGCAACACCCAGTGCCGAGGTTGGGCTGGGTCAAGAAGTGCTGCATATAGGGAGCAGCAAAGGGCAGGGGAATAGCGTATGATGAGTCTGGAATGGTAACCTGGGCTCAGGTGTGAAAGGTTCCAGTGCTGATGCTCCCCCTCATCTCAAGGCTGGTGAGACACTGCATCCTTATGGGATCACTGCCACGCTCCCTAAGGTTCCTTCCAGCTCTCACAGTCACTTCAGAGGAAGGTACTACATAAATGCTAAGTACTGTTATCACATTTTATGCTGATGGAACTAATTGATTATGTAGCAGTATATTTTCATCACTATAAGTGCTCTCTGATCTGCCAGAAAAGTTACCCAGTGTGGGAAGTGCATGTATTTTAATCACAGCTGCTTTAATTCCTACTTTCAAAAAACAAACACCAGTTAAACCATTCTTGAGGAAAAATGAATCACAAAACTCTACCCCCAAATTCACTCACTTGTCCTGCCAATTCCAAACGCTTGTTCCCATAGTAGTCTCGGTCATCAACTTTATTATCTCCTTGGGCCAAAATCACCCTGCGTACCATCACTGCAGTGTAGATACACTTTGCACGGAAATTGAATTCCTTTACCTGCATTCCAAAAAAAACAAAAAGGAAATTTTGAGAAGACACACATTTCAAGGAAGAAAAGTATTACTGATACAACGTGGCAAAGCATAAAGAGAAAGAAAACATACAAAAATCGTACTTTTATTGCTTTCAATTCAATACAACACGTGTCTCTTAAGAACTCATTGTGCAGGTTGAAGCAAAGCTCACTGTTATCACTGTCACCACCCTCGAGGAGCTTACAATCCAGTAGGAGATAGCAGCTTATCAACTAAAAGGGAGGATGCCCCGAAAACTTCTAGTAACTACTCTATGTATCCCTTCAGATCCTTTTTGGAAACAGAAGAAATAAAAATCAGAAATACTTCAAAGACATGTGATTTCATTCATATGGATTAGAACCATAGATAAGAACTGTCCCATGCAGGGTAATCCGAAATTGGGGGTGGGGGGGTGTCTGGGTATGGATGTGCTGGGAGAGAGGGCAGCTTATTTTCCAGAGAGCTTGGCCCCAGTGGGGTTTCAACTCCCTTGGGCAGAGGGAGCAGGCAAAATTCAGGAACACAACTCCACAACAAAGGGTCTCAGACCATAAGTGGTGATACCACTGTAGAGCGGGCCAAAAATAGACTGCAGGATGAAATAGGAACATCATGATCAATGCAGGAGGACATGTGGCTCTGCCCTGGAAGACGAAGGCCCCCCGGGGAAAGTCCTCTTTGCCCAGAGCAAGTTATAGCTGTAGTGCCAACACAGATATACATACAAGGTGCGTGGGCACACACGCACACCACAAGCACATGCTAAGAGCGCGTCACCCTGTGGACAATCTGGTGATGATGGGGATGACTGGGTCCTTGAATGATCCATACTCTGTCATCAAGCATGGACTTGAGACTGGGATAAGAACAGCTCCTGCCCTCATGGTATGCCCACACATCACGAGCAAGCACCCAAAACAGGTTTTCACAGAGGACCAATCCTAACTAATTGTTACAAAGAAGAACTGCCTATCTTTGTACCAACTCCCCAAACTGATCTTCTCTTGGGGGTGTACTACTAGGGTACACAGAGTGTTAACCAGCAGGTCGAATATAGTGCCTCAGCTATCACAGGAATAAATGCAAAGAGGTATACTTTGCTGCCAGGTACCCATCAATTTCTGGTGATTATTTACAGGTAGTCCACTAGCTAATAAACAAAAAATTGGCTACCATGTTTATTAACATTCCAGTAAGATCCTTTCAGGTGAACTTTTGTCAAAAGGCTTTTTAATGAAAAGTCATCTGAATCAAAAAGGACAATAGTCCTTCTACTTTGGGGTGGTTTTTCCAAGAACATTATTAGCAATCCATAACGTTAGAAATTCTTTATATGTGCTAGAAAAGTTCAGCTCTGTTTTCATATGAAGTTAAATTTAATTACTAAGAACTTTAAAACTTATAAAAATACTGCATGAAAAGTTGCTTTGTTATCTTGTACACCCACAACTATTAAGGATCAATAAGAAAAGACAGAAGAAATGATGTTTTTTGTTTTACAGAAAAGTCCTTAGCCTCCTCCATCTAAATTATCACCCAAATACAATCAAAACAAAAAACAAGCTTTGAGAAGTAATGTAAAACTTTGGCAATTTAAATGAAAACTTGGTATTTTGACAATCTCCTATTCAGTTTCATTCAGTTTCATCTCATTTACATTTTATTTTTCTGACAGCAGGTGTGGCAAGTTGCCACCTTCCTAATGACTCAATGTTCTATTATTCATCTTTGTATCAAATGAGAAAAATTAAGCCTTCTGCATCAACCAGATGAAGTCACTCCACATGTTTCCTTTTGCATGGATAGTGGCAGGTCCTGAGGGAGGTTGGCTAAGTGGCCAGTGATGAGTAGATATTTTGACCACAACAGGCCTCCCTTTGCACTTTATAAAACACTTGGCTCCTAACTCATTATTCCTCTTTCAAAGGTCATCGTGTTGGGAAGCAAACGTTACAACTAAACCAAAATAACAAACTGATGTTTGTCCTTCAATTCTATAAAGGCTGTTTCTCACCTAAGAAAAGTGCTGACAATACCTGCTGGTGGAGCACCACAAGAATGCTCCTGTGTCCTGGGGGGGTGCTAAGGGGCCATGGGTTGGCTCTGTCACACAGACCCCAGCCCTTTGAAAGAAAATGAACTTGACTTCCGCTGTAAGTCACTGTGGACGAGAGATGGGCCTGAGGCTGAGGAAGCCAGAGGGGCAGACTAGTGTGCCGTGGGAAGAGTCTGCAAGCTGCAAGCCACCCCAGGGCATGGAGCCCGGGCACCAAGAGACCTGCCATTATTCACTGGTCAAAGTCAGCAAGTATCTACTGAGCACTGACTTTGTGCCAGGCACCCAGCGATCGGCTGCTAGGGCTGGATGATCCTGGAAATGAAGATCTCCTCGATTCACTGCAGGGAAAACTCTATAGCCCATTCTCCCATTCAAGGCTGAAACTTTGTTGCCCTAAATGAAACCAAAAGAACCCGTCTAATGCTATGGCTGTTTGGGATGGAGATTCGGTTTTCATGTGGCCCGATACAGGAAAGGCTGGTTTGGCCAACAGTCTACCAGTGCAATGTCTAGTATGCCCAGTCAGTCAATCAATCATTGATTAAGTACTTACTATGTGTCTAGTCCTGGCTAAGTGCTGGGGGTGGGAAGAAAGGCAAAAACACAGTATGTCCTCAGGGAGGAGACAATGTGCAAACAACTGGGGACAGAAAAGCTAGAGAGGAGGAACTGGAGGGAATCTGGGGGGGAAATATGGAGCAGGGAAGAGAGGGAGTAGGACAGACTAGGAAAGCCATAAAATTTGAGCCGAGTCTTGAAGGAGGCTAGACAGGGAAGGCCGGAGGGTGAGGTAAACTGAGAGCCCATTCCAGGCCTGGCTGCCAGCCAGTGAGAAGGCAGAGTCAGGAGGTGGAAGTGATGGACAGAAGGATCTCTAAGGAAAGTCGGATTTGAATGCCCCAAAAAGCCCTTTATCCTTGTTCCTGGATGCCATAGGGAAGTGCAGGGTGGTTTACTAAGGAGGGAGGGACATGACTTATACTTAAGGAACATCACTCTGGCAGCTGAGGGAGTAAGGAGAAACTCAGGGCAAATCACATGTGGAAGGCTGTTGCAACAGTCTGGGTGGAAAGTAAAGGCAGCCTGCACCAGGGTGAGGACCATGAAAGAAATCGTGGGAGGCAGGTGCGACTCATCCCTGTTCTAGATGAGGGCACTGAGGCTGACTGATGTTAAGGGATGTGCCCAGGGTCCCACGGATCTGAGTTCAGGTTTTCTTGACCCTAGACCCCATGCTCCATGCACTGGGCCACCCGGCTGCCAGGAGAAGCAGGAGAGCAGAGCCACAAGCAGCTGGAGAGGACAGGGTATCCAGGAACAGAAGAAGACCCCCCAGAGGCTGCAGGAAGGATGAGGACTCACTGAACACATTAGAAACTCAGAGATGAGACACCAGATGGCAGAGGACTGAAAATCAAGTCAGAGGCAGGAAGTGGGAGCGCCAAGTGCACCCAACTTTCTCCAGGTGTTTAACCATGGAGGGGAAGAGGGATCCAGGACGAGTTACCAGGCAGGCAGGACTGAGTGAGGTTTGGTTTTGTTTAAGGAGGAGGGAAGTTACGTAAGCATCAGAGAATGAGCCCGTGGAAGTCGGATACAACAAAGATCTAGGAGGCAGGAGACCCGGGCTCTCCAGGCCTGGCTCCATCACCATCTAGCTGTGGGACTCTGGACCAATCACTCCCTGGGGCTCAGTTTCTTCAGCTAAAAAACAGTGGTGGATACTAGGTCCCCTCTGGCATCCCCGATAGGCTCAAAAACTCATTGGAGGCCATTTTAAAGCTCCTCTCTCAGGGAAAAGGGCTGAAATAAAAGTCATAATAAAATTTTTTGTTTGTAGCTTCCCCACAGAAATATCACTGACCACAAGTCAAAGGGCTACCCTTTAGCGTTTATTTGTTTAGTTTTAAAGGCACGACTTACCGGCACATGGGTGAGAATGGTTGAAGCCAACAGCTCTCTTGCCTCTTCCATCTTTGTCTTCTTTGGTCCCCCTCCCCACATCCTTTGTCTTCTTACTTTGTTTCCTATATATTTCAGGGCCTGAAAAACAAGTTAATGCCACAGTGGTGTTCAAATGGCTCTATCACCAGGTAGCTTTCACGTACGCACCCAGCGGTACGTGGAAAACGGACAATTTGGGCACTGCCCTGACCAGTGGAGTTTTCATAACCTTATCAACACAGCTTACCCCAACCACACAGCAGCCCCATGAAATCCTGCGGTATGATCATCTAGCCGAGCTAATTAATGGGTATGCTGGTCAATACCATTTATTAGAGAGAGCAACACTGGACGGGCAAAACAAACACACTGAACTGACCAAATCATAATCCATCTGTTCAAAACTAACTTTGTCAGCCATTACTATTTAAATAACCAGGTACAAACAATATTCACAGTGGATGGAAGCAAAGCCATCTCTCGGACCAGGAAAGGTTTCCTTCAAACTGTGGGGTCTGAGTGGAGTCTGGAAGGAAGATGGAAAAATTAAGAAGCAAAGCTAAGGGAGGAAACGTTCTGGACATGAGGGGGCACCAGCCAGTACAAAAGCCCAGAAACAGGGGCTGGGGAGTCATGTACATGCAACAGCAAATGGGCCAATGCAGCTAAATCCCCAAGGGCATGAAGGAGAGTAAAATGTAAGCAGACTGGAAAGGTCAGCGGGGCAGGCTGTGAGGAGATTTCTGTGCCAAACAGAGGGCTTTAGATATGATCCGTAAGGAAAGAGGGAGCCATTGAGTAAGTAGGGAGACGACATGGTCAGAGCATCTTAGGAAAGTCATCATGGCAGCTAAATGGAAGACAGCCTGGAATGGGGAGAGACTTCAGGTAAGGAGACTAACTGAAGGATATTGCAATGGTCAGGCCGGAGGCAAGGAGGCCCTGAACTAGTGGGCAAGCTGTGCTTAGTGGATAAGGACTAAAGAAATCAGGAAACTGAACAGATGAATTTCGGCAGCTCTTGAGAACCCCCGAGCTCACGTCATGGGAAGGACAACTTGTAAATTGTCTCAGAAAAAGAACTCTCTGCCTTCCCTGTATAAATCTCCAGAAAGGCTAACTTAGAGACCCCTTTAAGATCTGGAGCCCAGATGACTGGGTGCCACAGTGGTGTCATCATTAGAAATAGGGAAGCAGCCAGGTGTATGGGGCGACTGTGGCTTCACTTGTGGACATGCTGGGTTTGAGGTGCTGGTGACACTGGCAGGTAGTAGGTGATGCCATGCTCACTCCTCCTGCCTACTGTGCTGGCCCAGAATCTGACTGTGAGTGAGCCACTCACTCCCGGGGCTGGTCCAGGGGCCCTCCCACCAGGCCCTCCTCACACTTGGGAACATCTGGGCAGTGCTTTTTCAGCTTAGGAGAATGAGGACTGCCCATGATAAAGCTCCAAGTCAGAGGACTAGTCAATGAGCAAAATAAGAACCACCTTAGGAAATATAAAATGAACCAGAATTCAAGTAACTTTTCTCAAAACTGCCCGGTAATCACAATCAATCCACCCCCAATTCTTTTCACCAACTGAGGGGTGCAGAGAGAAGAAGAACTGAATTTCTGGAGACTTGTGAGCACTTTCCATACATTATCCTATTTCAGTTCAGTTCATCTACCCATCACAGAGCACACCAAGTGATGGGGTACGGGGAGGCCCCATAGAACAGGAGTGATGGAGGGGGGCCAGCCTGGGACTACACCTGATGCACGTGTGACCTAGAAAATGAATGATCTCTACAGAGCATTCTAAAAGGGCCCTCTGGACCATTCATTTGTATTTAGTGACAGCCACATGGTCCTAGAATAAAAACCCAAAGCAGAGCGGGGCATCGACATTTTCTATAAAATGATCTATTCACTATTTAAGAGAAACAACAAGAGCGGTTCATTCTGCACACCTCTGGCCCGTGCTGTCACGGAGCTCTCTGGGCAGGAAGCACTCTTGGGAAAGCATGCTTCAGGGGTGGGTGGCGGGCCCTGCTGCCTTAGAGCAAGTTGGGATGGCACTTAGGGGGAGTCCTGGCAGACTGACAGAGACCACACACAACTGGATTCTTGGATGGGAGGCCCCGGAGGAGGGCAGTGGCTGAGTAGGAATGTCAAGAGAGGCAGCCATGGGAAAAACCCATCAACTAAAGCAAAGCCTCTTAGAGCAGCTGGAATAAGTTGTACCATCTCTCCAAGGACTCTGAGAAATGGGCTGCTTGTTTCACCAAGAATGTCCTGATGCACGCTCTGGGACACCCTGAGCAGCCACGTTCCTCCCGGTCTCCCTCCCCCTCTCCCCCCAAGCTCTCTCTCTCCCTCAACTTCTCCAAACAGGAGACACTGCATCAATCCCAAGATAAATGAGCAATGTGGAGTTTCCAATTGAATGTCACGGCCAAGGACAGATATGAAAAGACACACCTGCATCTGGGTGAAAATCTGAGCCTTCTGGCACTCTTCCAAACTGGGCCCAAAGGCAGCCATCACGTGCTCCTCGGTGCCAATCATCTGCACGATTTCTTGGTCACTCTCAACACCCATGGCCTAGGAAGGGAAGAAAAGGCAGAAAGAGCGTTGGCTTCGTGTTAACTCGCTGACATTTGCTTATGCTAATTTGGCATTGTTTGCGGTATTACTCCGAAGCAAAAGCCAGCTATTCTCCCAGAAACAGTGCCATCTGGTATTGGCAGCACATGCTCCAGCGGAGGGAGGAAGAACCTGAAATGGAAACCTTGATAAGGAGAGAGCACATCCCGCAAAGTTTTAAAATATCCTGGTGTCAATTTTTCATAAAGAAGGAAGGTGGAGACTGGCTACCATGACAGCCAAGCAGAAATGGCCTAGTTACAGGGCAAGCTCTCGGACACTCAGTGTTACTGGGGGATAGGTGAGGGATCACAAACAGAGCCCAATTACTACTGCTACAAGATTAATGTTACTGGATACCATCACCACCCCCTTCATGATATGGTGAAAAGAATCCCACTTGTAGAGCACTTTAGTATTTTATTTTCATCCTTGCATAGGAATCTCGTGATCTCTTCTGCAGTTTTATACACTAAGAAAGTGCTTAACAGCTTTAGGAACATCTCTTCATCAGTAAGTGTTTCAAGGTGGCAAACAGCAGGGCAGGTCTTTGTGAATCCCAGATGGTGCTAGAGCTTGTCCGTGTACACATTTGCCTGGAATTCTGCCAGATCCAGCAACAGGCAATCAGCTCACTAACCCTCTCTGGGCAGAGCAATAACGCGGTTCTCAGAAGGTGGGGAAAAGTGGCATTTGCATTCAAATTCTTCCTTTTCCAAGCCAGAGCAAAGGCCGGACTGGAAAGACTCGCCAGGATAGATCCCATGTCCAAATAGAAAACCTGCTTTTTGCTGGTTCTTCGGTTTCATGGTTACACAAAACACAAGAAGCTTCTTTTTAAAAAGGCTTGAAAGACTCAGTTCTTATCCCAATCCGCCCCAAGAGGCCTCTGACCAAGCGGGAGAGTGGATGAAGCAATGGGCTCACGGGCAGAAGTCCTGGTTTTAGTCCTGATTCTGCCACTTGCGGAATCTTGCCGCTTTGGGTATCCCCAGCACTTACTAGAGGGACCGGCAAAGAGTAGGCACTTCAGAAACATTTGCTGACTGCTGGCCTATCCTGCCAGGCAAGCCGCTCTGGAGACCTCTCTTCATCTACAAAGGCCAAGGCTGGACTGCTAGATCCTTTCTCCAGTCTCTTCCAGCCTGAATACCCATGTTCTTCATAACGTCGCTGATCTCCTTCAAAATCCTACATATTTAATTCTCTTCATTCAAAAACTTTATTCTAAAAAAACCAAATCAAAACAAAAACACCCCACAGGGGCAGCTGGGTGGCGCAGTGGATAAAGCACCGGCCCTGGATTCAGGAAGACCCAAGTTCAAATCTGGCCTCAGACGCTTGACACTTACTAGCTGTGGGATCCTGGGCAAGTCACTGAACCCCAATTGCCTCACCAAAAAAAAAAAAATAGAATTAGGAATAGAAAAGGGAAAATGGCAGAGACAAAAAAACCACAAAAACAAACAAACAAAAAAAAGATCTCATCAGCTCCCAAGGAGTGCATGATCTCTATGGCAACAACTCCAAGCTTTTATATATCCAGCCCAGAGCTCTCTCCTGAGCTCTGCTCTCCCATCACCTACTGCCTTTTAGATATCTCAAATTCAACTCACTGCAAAACAGAAGCCACCATCTTTCCCCCAAACCCTTCTAGCCGTCCCACTTTCCCATTGCTGTTGAGTGTACTAACCACCCTCCAGGTCCCTGAGTTCACTTGAGATTCCTCACTTATATTATTAACCCCATCTATTTTGCTGGTCTCCCTGACTCATCCCTTTTATTTCAATCTACCGTCCCCTCAGCTCCCAAAATGGCTTTCCCATAAAATACAAGGATGCCCACATCATCTCCCTATTCAAGAAACTCCAGTGACCCCCATTTACCTCCAGGACAGACATAAAAGCCCTTCGCCAATGTGCCAGTCTTCTTACCCTTACACTTCTCCTTGGTGACACTGATCTACTTAATGTCCCTTTTTTTTTGGGGGGGGGGGGGAGCAATGACGGTTAAATGACTGCTTAGGCTAACACAGCTAGTAAGTATCAAGTGCCTGAGGCTGGATTTGAACTCAGGTCCTCCTGAATCCAGGGCTGGTGTTTTATCCACTGTACCACCCAGCTGCCCCTACTTAATGTTCCTTCCACAATACTCCATTTGCCTGACACTATGCTTTTGCCTTGGCTGGTCTCCACACCTCCTCCTCAAACTCCAGCTTCCCTGGCCTCCTTTAAGACTCAGCTAAAATCCTTCCATCTCCAAGAAGCCTTTCCCGCTGACACTATCTTCCATATATACACTGTATATGACTTACAGAAACCTAGTTCTTGTTTTCTCCTGCATTCAATTTTAAGGTCCTTAAGTGAGGGATAGAGTGAAAGAAGGTAGATAATAGAGTAAATAGCATGGGGAAGGGAATAGGATGGAGGCAAACAATTAACAATAGTAACTGTGAAAAAGAGAAAAGGAAAAAAAATTGTACAAAAACTATTTATAGCAACTCTTTGTGGTAGCTAAGAATTGGAAATTGAAGGAATGCCCATCAATTGGGGAATGACTAAACAGGCTGTGGTATATGATTGTAATGCAATATTACTGTGCTATAAGAAATGACAAGTAGAATGATTTCAGAAAAACCTGAAAAGACTCACATGAACGGATGTATAGTGAAATGAGCAGAACCAGGAGAATGTTGTGCACAGTGACAGCATTGTTATTCTATGAGCAATTGTGAATGACTTAACTATTCTCAACAATACAATGATCCGAGACAAGCCCAAAGGACTAACGATGAAACATACTATCCACCTCCAGAGAAATGTTAACGGCTAAAATTCTAGCTAAACTGTCTAAAATATCTAATGAGTGGTCGCCAATAAATTATAAGCTTTAGCAAGAGTTAGACTTTTAAGCATTTATTAAGGAGAATAAGAATTTGGTAAAGAGAGAGAGAAAGGCCTAGATTCTTATCTATTAAAGGGAGAGCACATTTCTAGCTCCGCTCTCCACCAGAGTCCAAAGGAAAAGAGCCCCAGAGTCAGCACCAGTCTCTTCCTTCCTCCTCCCACTAGTCCGCGTCACTTCCTCCCGCCAAAGAAAAGACTCCTGGTCTTGCCCTCAAAGACCTTCGCTTCCTGGGCAGAACTCTTCTACAGTAAGTATCCAGCAGGTGGCGTCATTCCAATCGTTACAGAAAGAACTGATATTGATGGAACACAGACTGAAGCAGGCTATTTTGTGCTTTTTTTTTACTTGAATCTTTTTATATAAAATGACTAATATGGTAATGTTTTATATAATTGCACATGTATAACCTATATCTGATTGCTTACCACTTCAGGAAGGCGGGAGGGTATGAGAGAGATAGAAAAAAAAAGAATGAATGAATGAATAAATAAATAAAGGAATAAGGTCCCCAAGGACAGAGACAGGGTTCTTATCATTCCTGAATCATTCCCCACCCCCCCTTAGCACAGGGCCTGGCACATTTGTGCCTAGGAAATGCTTACTGACTTGCTATGCCATGTTCCTTCTCTAAGATAAAATATGTCAAATGCCTTCTAAACTTTAAAAGGCTACAGAAGTGCCAGCCATCATAACAACATTTGCTCATAAAAAATATTTGGCTTATTTCGAAATGTGAAACTCCATTCAAAACTGTCTTCCTCCATTATTCTGAGGATACCAAACACCAAGGCTGGTAGGGGGAGGAGGATGAGCTTCACATCTTTAATGGTACCTGTTCAAGCAGATATCAGAAATAAATAGCAATAGACATTCACTTCACCTCATCTGAAAACAGCAAATGGAGATGAGTGAAGCTCTTTGCAAACAAGTGGTATGTTAATGGCAGTTCTTAAGTCACAAAAAGCAGAGAGAGAGAGAGAACGAATCTCATTGAACTCAGCAAGTATTTATTAGACACCTCCTGCATACAAGGCACCATGCCAGGCCACTGAGGGTGCATGAACATAACCAGTGTCCTGAGGGTCAAAACTAGTGCCTTCTTCAGAACTGGCACGTTTTAAAGACTCTTGCAAAACATTCCAGCTTATAAAATGTAACGTTTTCATGGTGCTGAAAGCAAAAAACTCTTCCCTAAAGACCAAGGAGAGGAGGGATCAAGATGTCTTCAGTCAATATAAGCAGTGGGAACGAGGAATCGAAACGTGAATATGGTAGTTTTATAGCAAGTATTTCAATGTTATTGATATTAAAGGCAGATGGGTAATTCTCTTCTCAGACATGACAAAACTTTTTTTCTCCAGTTTTATTGATGACTTGTTTACATCCCCAAATATACCTTCTTCCCTTGTCTAATGAACATCCCTTTGGTACAAAGAATAAAAAAATTAAACAGCACCAATGGACATGCTGAAAACCCTAACAGCATATGCAACAAACAACGTACCCTGATAGTTCTCTGGCTCTAAAGCTAGGAGAGAGGTACGTTATGAAAAAGAAAAAAGGCAGTTTTGACAAGAATTCAAAATTCCCTGGAGTACAGCATACTATGCCTCTCTTATAAATACCAACTCAACAGGACTTGAAGAAAGGAAGTCAAATACTAAATAGATGTGGAAAGTTTGCATCCCAAAGCAGTAAGTGAATAAACTGAGCTGGTAGAAACTTTTCCACATACAAATGAGCCTACCCAAAATTAAAGAGGATAACAAATAAAAAGTCAGCCCTAACCCAACACTTTCTCACCCACACTAAGCAAGCACTCCCAAACAAACTGAATCTGAGTAACAGCAGATTTTGTGCAAGACAAGCATGAGAATGAAGAAAACAACCTTTGGTCGTGAAGTTCAAGTCCTATGAGGATGTATCTAAGGAATCAAGTACCCCTACCCAAAGAAAGGATACACCATCAGAGGCAGCCAATTACAGGCCTTCTGTATCACAATGGTGAAACTGCAAGAAACAGACCATATTCAGGATCTAACATGCACAGGACTGATCACAAAAGAATCCTGGGGGCGGGAAGCTGGTGGCACAGTGAATAAAGCACTGGCCCTGGATTCAGAAGGACCTGAGTTCAAATGTGGCTTCAGACACTTGACACTTACTAGCTGTGTGACCCTGGGCAAGTCACTTAACCCTCAGTGCCCCACCAAAAGAAAACAAAACAAAACAAACAAAACAAACTCAAACACCACCCCCACTTCCCCCACCCTCCACCAAAAAAAAAAGGAATCTTAGGTCCAGTGGACTGTGAGCTCCTTGGCAGGAGCCATTGTTTTGTGCCTTCCTGTATATCCCCAGCATTTAGCACAGGGCCTGGTATGTAGTAGTAAGTAGTTAATAAACATTTATTAATTTTTTTTTTTTTGCAGGGCATTTGGGGTTAAGTGACTTGCCCAGGGTCACACAGCTAGTAAGTGTCTGAGGCCAGATTTGAACTCAGGTACTCCTGAATCCAGGGCTGGTGCTCTATCCACTGTGCCATCTAGCTGCCCATTTATTAATTTATTAAATGCCTTCTATATTGTAGCCACATAGAAAGTGTGTGCTGACTGACTGCAGGGAAGATAAACTCTTTTTTTAGAAAAACAAAAACTGTAACTTAACCCTCACTAAGACCCCCAAGTTCAAGGTCCTGTATAGTTCCTAATAAAGTCAAGATCCAGACATAAAAATGTCTTAGTCCATAAATATAAGGCATCTTAGAAATGTTAGGCATTACTAGATACTTGAGTCAGAATGTGTTACTTGTCCTTCACATAGAAGTTGTTAGGTTCAATTTAACAAATAGTTATCGAGCATCTACTCTGACTGAAGCAATGTACTGTTTTTGTTAATAGTGACGAATTTGTTCTCCCTGTGACTCTGGAAGAAAAGGGTCTCTCTCCATACAAAGCTTATTGGTCCTCAAGGGGTCCAAACACTGGCCTTACTGGCCAAATATGGTACGTAGGGATATAAATGACTAGTGGCGGTAGAGATCTCCAATTTCTTCCCTACCAAATCTGCAGCCTTTCGTAGAATCAGTAAATCCCCAATGGCAAGCACTGGAGACAAACCCTCACATCAGGTAAGGTCCTTCAGTGAAAACAAAAACCTATACTTCCACATTCCCCGCCCCCAACATTTATAATAACTGCAATTTTCACTGGTTAAGTTTAGCAACTGAGAGTTCACCAACTATGAACAGAGGGAGTAAAATGCCCTTATTTATGGAGGAAGAAAAAAATGATCTCATGAAATGAAATGAATAGTTTGCCATGTTATCACTCCCACAAAGACCTAAGCTAGGGCACAACAATCCTAAATACATTTATGTCTGTAAAGATCTAGAGAAAAGCTTTCTTCTTTTACTTGCAATTATCTGAACTATGATCTTCCACATTTCAAGAGGATCTGAGTCGGGGGCAGCTAGGTGGAGCAGTGGATAGAGCACTGGCCCCGGATTCAGGAGGACCTGAGTTCAAATCCAGCCTCAGACATTTAACACTTACCAGCTGTGTGACCCTGGGCAAGTCACTTAACCCCAATTGCCTCACTAAAAAAAAAAAAAGAGGAACTGAGTCATAGGACTTAGAGCTTGAACTAGGAACCTTAGAGATCATCTATTCCAAGCAACTCATTTTACAGAAGCGAGGAAACTGATAACAAGACAGATGGAGGGCTGACAGTCCAGTTTAGGAAGCAGCAGTGCCCGGTTTCAAAACCAGGGCCTCTCATTCTAAATTTCTTTCTGTCATATTACATTCCTTGTTTCCTACTAAGGCAGGAAAGGAGCTCACACAATTAGGACTTTCAACAAAGTTTCAATAAAAGGGGAGTTTGGGGGTTGATTCTGAGAATTAATTGGACCATTCAGTTAAGAAAATTCCTGAGATTCTGGCTAATTGAGGTATCAGCATATAGCAGGAGGGCACATACTGCTAAATCAAATAAACTCTGCTCTCTTAACAAGTCAATTCTCCTCTAGGAATAATTTTTTTTTTCACTCATCTCTTTGAAATTTCTGATGCATAATGTCATGGCCTCCTCTACTACATGGTAAGCTCCAGGAGGACAAGGATTGAGTCCTAAATATACTGCATTTCCTCTAGCAATGAGTACTGTGAATCAGAGTGGGCATTTTTAAAGTGTTTGTCGAGTAAATACTCATTTTACCTTTCAGACAGACATCCAATGGCCTGAAAATCCTCAGAACATGGCAATAATAAAAGAACTAGAAATAAGCCACCAACTTGACTAAGGTACACTGAGGGAGGACAGGAAATATTCTCCATAATAGATAATTACAAATAAGCAGAGACAAGCATAAAAGAAATGCATGATAATGAGCTCAAACTAGGGGAAATATTTTATTTCAACTAATTTTACTACTGTATCCAGTAGATGGATGAATTCAGCCCCTCTCCAATGTTCTGTGGAAACTTGTTGCTGCAGACTGCATTCCAAGAGGTTACAAGATGAAAGAGGCTGAAATAGTAGACAAGGACAGAAAAGAAAGCTCATCTACTGCTTCCTGTGGCAGCAGCTCAGTCAGTGGGGAGGACCACTGGGACTGGCTGACACAGTGAGTGTAGGACAGGAAAGCTGGCTTCTGATTGGTCAAAAGATACTTAGCAAAATGTTATTGTTGGTCTTTCTCAGAAGAATATGTGCACAGTAACGGACCCATTCTGTTCTTTCTATTTCCCCTTTCTCAAAGGGGGGAGGGCATCCATGATCAGATAACTGAATAAAATTAGAAAGATGAACCAATAAGAAAGCAAGAAACAATGGAGGCATGGACTTTAGAGGCAGAAGAAAAACCAAGACAGCTAGGTGGCGCAGTAGATAAAGCACCGGCCCTGGATTCAGGAGGACCTGAGTTCAAATCCGGCCTCAGACACTTGACACTTACTAGCTGTGTGACCTTGGGCAAGTCACTTAACCTTCATTGCCCCGCCAAAAAAAAAAGAAAGGAAGGAAAAGAAAAGAAAAAGAAGAAGAAAAACCAGTTATGAGGGCAGGCCATGTCTCCACAAGAGGTCTCCCTCTTGGTTTTCTTCACTGTCTTCTCCTTCCCTCTTGTCTCAAAGGAAGAAGGAGCCCCACTGTGCCCATTCCAGTTCCTCCAGACCCTGCTCTATCTTTCCCCTCTATTGGTTCATTTCCTGCTGCCTGCAAACATGGTAGGGTTGCTCTATTCCCAAAAACAAACCCATGTATAACTGGAAATAGATATGTAAGCATGTACATGTGTCTATTGATGCATGTGTACATACACACATGCACGCCTTTAGGCTACCACCCCTTCCCTCCTCCACTGCAGAGCACACAGGGAGAGGATCAGGCCAGGCCATGGTTACTACAGTCCCTTCCTCAGCACCCACCCAGTCCTCAGCAATCTGGCTTCGGCTCTCATTCTACCAAAGGAGCTCTCTCCAAGGTCACCAAAGACTTCTTAATAGCCCAATTCGATGGCCTTTTCTCAGTCCTCATGCTCCTTGACCTTTCTCAAGCCTCTGACCCTGCTGACCACTTGCCTCCACTTCTGGCTACTCGGCCTTCCCTTGGCTTTTGAGACACTGCCCTCTTCAGGATCTCTCATTTTCCTGACTCCTCTTTTCAGTTCCTTTAGTGACTCCCCTTTCTCAATCCACACACTACCTGTGGGTGCCCCAAGGGCTCTGTCTTCAGCCCACCTTTCTTTTCTCTCTAAACTTTCTGTGAACTAATTCACTTCAAGACTTTAATTATCAGGTCTTTACAGATGACTCCCAAGACTAGACAGCAGCTGTGTGATCAACATCCTGGAGTTTCAACTTCCTAATGGAAGTATCCAGCTGAAGGGCTCCAACCATTGCCTCAAAGTCAAAACAACTCATTATTCTCCCCCCCCCCCCCCAAAATAAAGCAAACCTAAAGCCTGCACTGCTTCCCAGCATCCAGGCTTTACTGATGACACTGCCATCTTCTAGGCGGGGCAGACGACTGACAGGCTGATGAAGAAATGGAGGCCGTCCGTCCATGTGCAGGGACCATTCTTTCTCCCTAAACAGTGAGCGAGTCCTGTCCGCTCCGCCTTCTCCTTTACACTCATGCCCTTGGCTGGGCTGCCTCCCATCCCTCCTTTCTCCTTCAAGCACAGCTGACCAGGTTATTTCCAAAGCTCAAAGCGTTCTTCTGTGTCTCCTCAGGAGCACACGCTGCCCCACTCTTGCCTTTGACACACTCCCTCCACATCTCCACCTCCTGTTTAGGTGCTTTCCTCCCTTCCAGTCCCAGCTAAGCTGTGCCCTCCTCCCAGACCCCACAACCAAAAACAATCACCTCCTCTGCCTCAAATGTCCTAGTGGCTCTTTTTTCTGGGTCTCTCCTTGAAGTCTGTCATCTTCTGCCTCATATCATAGTGATGTGGGAGCAGATTCTATTTCTGGTAATTCTGATGGAACGTACCTTATCAACTTTTTAAACAGTTTCATGTTTCAGCAAAATCGTAAATATCACATAGGAAATTAAAAACCTTTAATCCTTTCATTTTGCCACCTTGGTACAATCCAACCCTTTGCTTTCAATAAAACTTTAGTGGATCTTTCAAAGTAATTTTTTTTAAAAATTAATTTTAAATGCCTACATGCCAATGGTATAAAGATTTTTTTAAAGGAAAAAAATGTGGAAAAAAAAAAGAAAAGAAAAAAATGTGATAAAGAGAACTAATTCCCCAAATATTAACTTACATAAAGGAGAAAATGAAAACTGTTGTAAAGCATCTTGGGAAGTGAACTCCCACTGCCTAGAAATCTCCTGTCCCTCACCTCTATCTCCTAGCTTTCCTGACTTCCCTCAAGGCTCTCCCACCTTCTAACTGAAGCCTTTCCCAGCCCCCTTTCACACCAGTGTCTTCCCTCGGTGGATTTCCTCCAATCTATCCTGTCTGTATTTTGTTCATAACTGTCTGTTCATTGTTTCCCCTGTTAGACTGTGAGCTCCTTAAGAGAAGGAACTTTCTTTTTATCCCCAACACAGCACAGTCCCTGGAACACAACAGGCACTTAATAAATTTTTGTGGACTGTTGACTGAACCAATAGTTTTCTCGTGTATTTATGACAAACAAGCATCTGCATCCTTTTAAACAGGCTAAGCTGTTTGTAAAATTGTTGGTTTTAGAATTAGCAGATCTATAAGAAAATAAGATTTTTTTTTTAAAGTCAGTTTTCCGTTGCTTGATACCATTTGCATGTAGGCATTTTAAATGATTTTTTAAAAATACTTAAAAAGATTCACTAAAGTTTTATTGAAAGCAAAGAGTTGGATTGTGCCAAGACGGCAGAATGAAAGGATTAAAGGGGGCCAGGTTCCTCACTGAAGAAAATAACAAACAGGAAGAACAAAGGGAAGAGAAAGGGCTAAAAACAGGTATTAAGAAAGTAAAAACCAAACAAAATTTAAAATGCTAACAGCAAATAGGGCTGACAAAATATTAAAATAGCCTAGAACTGAATCAGCTAAAATACAAAGAGTAACAGAAGACAAAGAGAAACCATGCAAGATACCCCAGGGATGTTCTAGGTTAGATAAGCAGGACAGAAAGAAAAAAAAAAAGAGCAGGAAGAAATAATGAAAAAAAAGCCCAATATGTAGAAGAGAAAACCTTTTTTTAAAATCCCCAAAAGCAAAGAGTGGACTGAGTGTAACAGAAAAAAAAAAAAACTGCACATGATGCAGAGCAACTAAATGCAGTTCCAAAAGAATTGGAAGGAAAATTATTGGAATTATCAATACTATTGCAAAAACATACAGATCTAAGTGACAGATCTAGAAAACAGAACACAATGCAGCAAATTTGAGATTGATATCAAAAGCTTAGAAAAACAAAAGAATCTGTATACATTTCAAGAACTTACTAAAGAAAATTTCCCATAACTAGTAAAAACAAAACAGTGAAACAAACAGAATCCCCAGGACATTCACAAAGAAAAACCCAAAATGTAACTGTTAAGTCATATCACATTTAAACTCTAACATGATAACAGATACGGGAATTCTATTAGCTGCCAGATGTAACAGCTTATTACAGAAAAACAATAAGGATCACAGTTGACTTCAGGGCAGACAAGCTACTAGAATGCATTAAAAATTAAGAATGCGATGGCTCTCTGGGAGGGCATTAGGGGAAATTTAGGTAATTTATTCATAACAAAAGTTATAAATAAGCAATTTTAAAGAAGAATGGGCCATTAACTCAGAATTATCAATCCACCTACCACAAAAACTCAGGCTTTATAAAGACAGGAGATGAATATTTGAGGAACAGACTCTGAAAATACAGAGACATAATTCCTATAAGTCTTTAAACAAATAAGCTATTTAGCCATAAAGATAACTAAATAAAATAAAAGATCTGCCACCAAATGAGATCCTGAGAGCCCTTAGTTTCATTATATTAACTAAATCACTAAGACTTCTAAGTATAATACTTAAAGCACAGCAAAATTCAATTACATTAATATACTACATTTTATTTAGATATTTCTCAGTTGACAAGCATCGTCTATTTCTAGTCTTTTCCTAGCACAAGAAGCACTGCTTCAAATATTTTGGTGTCTGTGGGGGTCTTTCTTTTTGCCACTGACCTTGGGATATATGCCTCAGTACAGGCTCCCTGGGTCAAAGAGGATGGATGTTTGAGTCTTTTTCTTTGTATAATTACAGACCGGTTCAGTTCATGGTTCAACTGGTTCAGCTCCACTAACAATGCACTAGTATGTCCATCTCCCCACAACCCTTACAATAATGACTCTTCTCATCTTTGGCCATCTTTGCCTATTTGCTGGGTGTGAGGTAAAAACTTCAGGGTTGTTTTGATTTATATTATCCCTCTGACCCATTATCCACTGGAGAGTGGCTTTTGATTTTATATATTTCTGTTAGCTGCTTATATAAACTTTTATCAGAGCTATTGGATATAAAAATGTTTTTCCCAGTCAACTGAATCCCTACTTATCCTAATTGCATTAATTTTGCTCATGCAAAACTTGATAACATAATCAAAATGATCTATTTCATCTTTTGTTATTGTTTCTATTCCTTGTTTGGTTAAGAGTTCACCCCTTTAATGTTTTACATAATCATACATGTATAACCCATATCTGACTGTTTGCCACCTCAGGGAGTGGGGAGGGAAGGGAGGGAAAAATGGGATAAAAATTGGAACCCAAAACTATAAATAAAAATGTTTATTATGTTTTTTAAAAGTTCACCCCTTGCCCAGAGCCATGAAAGTTATATGATTGGCTTTTCTTCTAAATTTTTTTTTCTTTTCAGAGGCAATGGGGGTTAAGTGACTTGCCCAGGGTCACATAGCTAGTAAGTATTAAGTGTCTGAGCCTGGCTTTGAACTCAGGTCCTCCTGAATCCAGGGCCGGTGCTTTATCCACTGCGCCACTTAGCTGCCCCTCTTCTAAATTTTTAATAGTCTGATCTTTAATATTAAGGTCGAATATTCATTTTGAATGTACTGTGTATGATGGTATAAGATCTGGTCTAACCCTAATTTCTACTATATTGTTTTCCAATTCTCCCAGCATTTCTTGTCAAACAAGGAGTTTTTTCCTAGTTAATACATGTTTCCAAAGTTATTAAAGGCTGGCTTATTAAGTCTGCTTGCTTCTGAATCTTCCTCACCTAGTGTGTTCCATTCATCTACTGCTTTACAATATGACAGGAGGTCTGCAAGTGCCATTCTCCCTTAATGCCTGCCTTTTTCTACACGTGTGCACACGCACACACGTACATCCCTACACATAAATGTTGTTTTTGTGTCCAGCTCTGGAAAGCTTCCTTTTGGCAGTTTGCTTTTTCAAGCACTAAGTGTGCCCGTTAACTTTGGCAGCACTGTCACTTTCATGATCAAACTGGAACCCCTCAAAGTCCTCTGGCTTTGTAACCATGAACCTCCAAAGATACTGAATGTGCTCTGGGAGGCTGACTCTGGGATATTTTAAGTATTTTGTAGATTTTCTAAATGAAAATTCCCTTTCTATTACTGTCCCCTGGATTTTGTTATTATTACAAAAAAAAATACTCATCCATTTAATAGAAATAAGAACCAAAAAGTATCCATTCTCATCTGGTATAACGGTATAATGACTGAAGAAAAGGCAAACCTAAAAAGAATAACCAAATGCAAAAAAGGCTAAACTCCCTATTCCTCTCAAAACACAAGAGTCAAAGAACGGATCAAAAAATAGATTCCAATACCACCCTCCTTGCAAGAAACCAGTTTTACCCAGAAAGCTATAAGTAGACTGAAAATGAAGTGACAGTCTAAAGCTTACCACACCACTAGAACCATGAAAACGGTAGTGGCGTTGATGATGGTGGGCGGTGTTCACACTATTGCATTTCAAACGTCTAAATGCCCATTCTCCGGAAGCACTGTGCTAAGACATTCAGAACACAAGGATAAAAACAGAACAGTCCTTGAACCCGAAGGAGCTGATGCTCTCTCTGCTAAGAGCACACAATATGGACACGTAAATATAGAGTACATGTAAATTAACCCAGCAGTAACTTCAAGAGAGAACTACCCATAACGTGGGGAGATGGAGAGAAGTCAGGCTGAGAAAGAGGAAACATCTGGTCTCGGGTCTGGCAGATAATCTCAGTGGGGGGCTGAGATCTGAACTTAAGTCCTCTGACTCCCAGTCCAGCACTTGCCGCTGTCCCAAGCTTCACCATGTAAGGTGTAGCCCCTGAGCTATATCTGGAAATACATCTGGAAGTAAAATGGGATTCTGACAAGGTAGAGATGAAAAAGGAACCTATTCCAGACACAGAGAATCACTGGTGCACCGAGGGAGGGAGGGAGAATTGTATTTCTAGAGAATTAGAAATAGATGAGGATAGAATCCAAGCGTGTGTGAAGAGGAGAATATAAAAGAGAGCAGGTGGGGGAGGGGGGTGCTGACTAGGGTGAGCCTAGATGAAATAAGGAGGCACTGAAGAGGGGAGAAGGTGGGATGGGATCAGCTGTGTTTTGAGAGTATCTCCTTGGAGGCTGGTCAGACACTGGGAGCAGGGAGATAATTAGAAGGCTACAGCAGATCTGGGATCATACAAATGAAGTGACTAAAAATGTCCGTGCCCTTTGATTCAAAGATACTTTACTAGGTTTACATACAAAGGAGACCACTGATACCAAGATATTTATAGCAGCACTTGTGACAGGGAGGATGCCCATCGACGAGAATGGCTCAACACCCAGTGGTAGGAACATCGCGGAATCTTTCTGTGATGGAAGAGATGATGATGACTGTGAGGAGTACAGAGAAGTATAGGAAGAGCTAAACAAAGGGACACAGAGGGAAGAAAACAGTAGGTACCGTGGCTACAACAATGACATGGAAAGCACACACACAGAGAAAATCATCGGTGCCTGTTGCAAAATTATAAAGTATAAGCATGACCTGAAAGAAAAGATACAAGAAGACGCTCCCAGCCTAGCCCTTCAGAGATGACTGTCTGTCTGCGAGTGTTACTCCTTGCACAGGGTTTTGGATTTTCTCAATGTATTGGTCAGTTGTGCTGATTTTTCCTCTTTTTCTATTTTTTTTTTGTCTTTAAAAAAATAATTTGCTATAGAGGATGGCTTTCTGGGAGGGGAAAGACATTGGGGAAAATAATGATGATGTAAAAACAAAACCAAAAAAGACCAGAAAACACTTTAAAAAAAAAGAAAAGAAGGTCACTGCAGCAGTTCAAGAGACGTAATAAGGACCTGAACGACAGTGTATAAGTGGAAAAAGAAAAAAATGCAAGAGGTGCAAGAGATGCAGTGGAGATAAAATCAATAATACTTGGCAATGGAACGGATATGGAAGATGAGGGAGAGGCAAGAGGCCAACAACCTAAGTGACTGGACAATCAGTGGTACTCTCAACAGAAATGGGAATGTTTGAAAGGCAGATTTAAGGAGAAAATATGAGTTGTGTTTGAACAGGTTGGGTTTGATATGGCTACTAGAAATCTGGCTGATGCCTACCAGGCAGTTGGTAAAAGGTTCTCTACAAAGTGAGAATGAGGACCTAATCATTTTTTAAAATTTTGTATTAATCTGTTTTTTATAACATCTTCATTTTCAAATATATCCCTTCCCACCCTCCCTTTCTTAAAACAAAGTTTGGGGGGGGGGGGAAGGAGAGAGAGAATAGTTCAATCAAATTAACCAACATATCAACCAGGACTTTCATTATATGCAATGTTCCAACCCACAGTCTTTCAACTCTGCAGTGATAGCACCTAATAATCCTAGAGCAAAATTCACAACCTTTGGAGAAGAGATTTTAATGACAAATCTAAAAACTACTGACCAATAGCTGTAAAACCAACATGTCACACATACCCCCTACTCCAAATGAGCAGTGATCAAAGAAGATGAATAGACTATTTTAAAAAATATGAACTGGTAGAAAATCACAAGGAAAGATCCTCAAACCATATATGTCATTTGATCTTTACAACTGCCTATTGAGGTATTATTCTTGATTCCCTCTTTTACATATGAAAACTGAGGCAAAAGGGGCTAAGTGACTTGCTCAGGGTCACAGAGCTTGCAAATGTCAGAGGTGGGATTTGAACCCAGGTCTTCCTGATGCCAAATCTAGCCCTCACTCCACTCTACCAACCTACCTCTACAAATCAGGAAAAGAATTCTATGGGATTTTATCCCCCAAAACAACAAAAAAGGAAAAGGGGACCTAAATGTACAAAAAAAAAATCATAACTGTTCTACTAGTAATAGCAAAAAAATTTGAAATAATCTACATGTCCACAATTAGAGAATGGCCAAATCAATTATGGATTATTAACGTCATGAATATTATAGTGCCATTAAACACTCTAAATATTAAGCATATAAAAAATAGAGGCCTAAATTAAGTGACAGGATGAAATCAGCAGAACCAAAACTATATAAATTTACACATACATGAAAAGCAGCACTGGCATAATGGAATTTGAGAGTAGGTCTCAGTTAGGAAGAGTTGAAGTCAAGTGTCAGTTTAATAGGAATTAAGCATCTTGATTGTAAGGGTAAAGTTGTAATGGTCTTTAAAGAGCTATCTGGTCCAGGCGAGTCCTCTGTGCTTGAAGGCTCTTTTTCCATACCTCAGTGATCTGATTCTTGCAGGTGCTTCTCCCTCCAAGCCTTCTTATCTTCTGTAATGATTAGTGATGTGCTTCTGTATGTCCTCCATAGGACTATCTACCTAACACACTAGGGACCTGGCCTTCATTCTTTTAATACTATACGGGTACCAGTGTAGTGTCTGGGCTGCTCACCACCCCTCACTCTTGCTAGATGACCAGTCTTTTCCAATCATACATGGTCTTTACACCACAATACATATGCATGTTATCTTTGGAGTCTGCTACAAGCTACTTAAACCTGCTACATGTCTTTCCCTGGTCTTTCGGCTAACTGACAATTCTTCTGAGACTTGTATTTCATATGTCACCACAGTGCACACTTGGAATAAAAGTGGTATTGGAAAAATAGGCTTGTTCTTGCAGATAGGATCTTAAGATCTCCGAAAGCACTATTTCATAGGTGCAAGTCAGCACAATCTCTTCTCTCACTCGATTCTGCCTCACTTTATCTTTGGAGTTGATCCAAGATATATTATTGATTGATTAACTCAAGGGGTAGCTCATACAAAGACATAGTATGATGTGGGTGACAGGCATTCTTTCGTCCACTTTGGTTTTCCACTGTAGATGGCCAGGCTAATTATCTTTCAGGTGCCTGTAGATCTCACTGAGGGGATGCTGTACTGTCCCATGTCTCATGGCTACATCACCTTTCTTCTATCTATCAATTCCTCTTCACTCACACTATAACTACATTGGTACACATCACTCTTTTCCTGATATTACTGTAAAAACCTAACTTCTTTACATCTGTTTATAATGAGAAGTCCAATGTGGATTTGGAACAATTACTCCATCAAATCACTGGCTGATGGATGAAGATCATATTAACTAATAGGAAAACTGGTGTTTGTACACACAACAAAATAAAACTTGATTGGAGCCTTGTAAGAAGGCTATCATTCTTTTTTTTTTTTTTTTTAGTGAGGCAATTGGGGTTAAGTGACTTGCCCAGGATCACATAGCTAGTAAGTGTCAAGTGTCTGAGGCCGGATTTGAACTCAGGTACTCCTGACTCCAGGGCTGGTGCTCTATCCACTTCACCACCTAGCTGCCCCACTATCATTCTTTAAAATGATTAGAGGTGGGGGCGGCTAGGTGGTGCAGTGGATAAAGCACTGGCCTTGGATTCAGGAGGACCTGAGTTCAAATCCAGCCTCAGACACTTGACACTTAACTAGCTGTGTGACCCTGGGCAAATCACTTAACCCTCATTGCCCTGCCAAAAAAAAAAAATTATTAGAGGCAATATTGTGCTATGCAATATTGTCCAGGGTCAGAGCTATTCTCTGCAGAATGCCAAGAAGCATGGAAAGATCTATATGAACTGATGCAGAGTGAAGTAAACAGGGCCAAGAACACAACATACACCCTAAGTACAACAATTTAAATGAGAAGAACCACACAACAAAAAGCAAAAGCAAATAGAACAAAATTATAAAGATAAAATGGAAGTCAAATGAAGAGATAGGAAAAGAGACCCCCAACTTACTCCTTCATGGAGTGAGGAGGTGCACAGGGGTGTTATATACATTGCACATTTTCAAGCTTTCTCAATGTACTGATCAGTTGTACTGACTCTTTCTCCCCCCTCTAATAAAATACTATTTGTCATATGAAATGGCTCTCGAGGAGGGGGAGGAAGAGGGATACCTGGGATACCATGGTGATGTAAGAAACAGAAAACATCAATAAAAAATGTTTTTATGGCTAAAGGCAGAAATCCCCTTGGTGTCTCTGACAACACGTCCCAGTATTTAACCACAGTCAGGAAGTCCTTCCTTATGGGCCGTGGACTGCTCTTCTCCTCCTCTTGGTTCTAGACCAAACCACTCTTTCATATGGACAGTAAGGCCCTTCCAGGTATCTTTCAGCTTTCAAGCCAAGATGTGCCGGGTGTTTGATAAATGCCGCCACATGTTCAGAAAGCAGAGCTAATGCCCCAAAGGACTTCCTCCATTTGGTGATCAAACTACAATGATGATGACTACGCCAGACTCATCAAAAGCTCTCCAACTCCAAAGGCCAGAGTCCTGCTTTACAACCTGGTTAGCTATCAATCCAGTGAGAGCTACAAATAAATGGAGAGGATTGCTATGGAAACTTTAGCAACATGCCCAACTATTTTACCTTGCAGACATAATTTAGACATCTAAAAATGAGTTTTATGTGAGACTCTTTGTACTCCAGGTACCTCAGATCATTTTGCCTCACTAATGAGTTAAAAACTTGTGTGATAACAGCCAGATGAGGACTCTGCACTACCACCCATTTCAACAAAAGCTCACACACACAGCCTGGGGAGTTCATATAAGAAAAATAAGGGATGGCCATCTGTAATTCATCCACTCTTTAAAAAATCAATTCATTCAGGAGGACCTGAGTTCAAATCCGACCTCTGACACTTAACACTTACTTACTAGCTGTGTGACCCTGGGCAAGTCACTTAACCCCAACTGCCTCCCCCTCCCTCCCCCCCAAAAAGATTCATTCCCTCAACTGTCCAATTTGACGGTGCCAAGACAAACATACAGTACCACATAAAGCAATTAAATAAACTCTTAGTAGAAAAGCAATGCAATAATTTCATGTACTTCATGTACCTTCATTGACTTGAAAAGAAAAAATTTCCAAAAGTGCTAAGAGAACACAGGTTTTATTATTAGTCAACCACTCTTGCAACAAGGTCACTAGGGAGTTCCCTTCCTGCTATGGTAGCCACAAAGGGGGCAGTCCTAAAAAGAAAAGGATGATATGCAAATCGATAGCCATGTCTTGACAAACATTAAGTAGATAAAGGGTTCCTTAGAAACAGGGATCTCTGCCTTCTTTTAAAACTGATGACTTTGAATCTGTCGTTACAAAAACAAGACTTTTGAGCTGTTATCATTTGTAATAAGATGCTTTTCTTTGAAAACTAGAAATGGTCCCTAACTTTGCTACCAGAAATGTTCTTCCAAACTTCAAATGTATTCGACTACATCAGAAAACCCTGAAGACTAATGACATCACAGTGCAAATGCTGAGCACACAAAGGGAAAATGGGAAAAAAATTTCTGGAGGAGAACTTTGTTGGAGGGCTCAAAGCTCTGTCAGTCACATTCAGACTGAGTTTGAGGGACTCTCAGACCCTTGACCTGTCCCTTTCAGCCAACTGCTGACTGAAACGACCTGTTTACATCAGACTCACTCAACAGGAAGAGAAACATGAAGAAATTTCTAATATCTCTTTCAAGCTTATTTTTCTTTGCTGTGTTCTTCCTGGTGTCTGGTAGCAAATGAAATGAGAGTCTTACGGGGTTTGCCTGACAATCATTTTCCAACCAGCCTTCCATTTCCTCATGTATACGATGAGGGCCTTGGACTGGGTGATCTTGAAGGGTCTTTCTATCCTGAAATTCAGCAATGTGGTACTTAGGCTGGTAAATTTTAAGGGGCTTCATGTACCTGTGATAGAGAAAAAGGAGGCTTCTTCTAGCTTAGGCATTAGCTCTGTAACTCTGATCACTTCCAAATATTTTTGGATTCATAGCTGCATAATCATTTAAGATTAAGCTAGTCCTGGGGCAGCTAGGTGGCGCAGTGGATAGAGCACCGGCCCTGGATTCAGGAGGATCTGAGTTCAAATCCGGCCTCAGACACTTGACACTTACTAGCTGTATGATCCTGGGCAAGTCACTTAACCCTCATTGCCTCACCAAAAAAAAAAAAAAAAAAAAAAAGATTAAGCTAGTCCCCTTGAGGAAGTAGAAGGAAGTCATTATGCCAATGCACACAGGGTCCTGGCCAGTTCATTGGCCTGGCTAGCTCAGTCTCTTCAGAAGGAAGAGAGTGCTTTAGCTCAACTTTGATCTGGACCTTTTTCTTCCCATGTGTCACTCTACAGATGTGCAATGATATCCTTAAAATGTAAAAATCCCAGCCACGTGTCTAACTGTGACACAAATGCTTCATTTTACAGGGGTTAAACAAGAGCGCCTGATCAGTACTGGTATCAGATATACATAATAATAAATGGGGGAAGTGCAAAGGATAAGAGGGGAAATGTAAGTGATGTAAAAACAAGTTATCGAGAAGAACTTATTTTTAAAAAGAAGACACAGGTTCCCTCGGATTTCTGTCTTACTGTGTCTACACCCATCCATCACTGGAATGGGTCTGATCTGTGAGCATGTGCTGCCCCCTCCTGGACAGCTAATTGTACCACGGTTAGTTACAGAGTTTGACAAACCAGCATTCCGCCCAGTTCTAAGACTCTAAACTAAGAAGGGAAACTGTAAAACTGTGCTTGGTCTTGCTGGAAGAGGGGAGGCGTTGGGGAAACAGCGTCTTGCGCTTCTGCCAAGCAGCTAAATGTGACATTTCCAAGAGCTCATGACCTCACTCATGTCAGGAGGAGGCTCCACAGTTTAAAGTACTTCTGCACCCATTATTCTATTGGATCCCCACCACAGGGACACTCCCCAAGCTCTGTAGAGGGCCAGTATTACTACACATGGGGCTAAGACCAGACCCTGAGGCTAGGGCCAGGTTAGGAAACTGGTCGGACAGCAAAATTCACTGAACCATTTTCCAAATTTGTACTATTAGGAAATTCTTTCCTGTGTGTAACATAACGTCCTCACAATACATCTTGAGTACATGCCCTTGTACTCAAGGGGACACAGGAAAAAGACAATCACAATGTTCTTTTCTAAATAATGACCCCTCATAGTCTCTGAGCATTGAATTTTTAACAGGAAAAAAAATGTTAGTTCAAATTTTGTTTTGACCAACCCCACAAGCGTTCTTTCTATGAGCCCTCCAAACTTCAAGGCATCTGTTCTGGCATTTAGAGCCAAAGTTCTTAACCTCTGCATCATGGACCTTTTTGGCAGTCTGGTAAATTCTAATGGACTTCTTCTCAAAATGTTTTTAAATGTATAAAATAAAATACATAGGAAGAAAACTGCATAAAGATAGAGTTACCAAAAAACATCTGTTTAAAAAATATCCAAATCCACAGACCCCAGGTTGAGACCCTGGTGGAGACAGATGCAAGAATAGTAAATTAGAACCCATGTGCTAACTTTCAACACCCGAGCAGCACTCAGAAGCAAGGACAGACTCACAGGAAGAGTGGACAATGCTCCTCACCCCAAGGAACAGCCCCTCTCCCAAACCACCTCCAGCCGATGGCCAGCTCAGGCCCATTCTCCTTTCTTCCCTCTCCAGAGGATCAGTTGCACACAACCCACGCCATCCCCCACCCCCTCCCTTCCCTCCCCATTCACAGTTCAGTTACTTCCACCTCAGGCATTCTCTTTTTCCCCATATAAGCAAATCCCTGTTAATCCTCTCCCTTTATTCCCTCTGTCTTCCTTTCTTTGTTCCATTAGTGAGCCAAAAAATAACCTTAATTGTGGCTGATAAAAAGCCAGAGTAGTGTTAGTGATACACTGGTACCAAGGGAAAGGAAAACCATAAATTCCGAAATGAAATCGGAGACAGGAACCAATGCCATCCATCTCCAGAGCCCCTGACCCAGGATTCCAACTGGGAAGCCCAACTCCTTCCCCAGCTTCCCCCATGAGCCCATCTTCATTTCTTTTCTCTTTTCCCCCTCCTTATTTAATCGCTCATCTCCTCAAACCCTCCTCCAGTGCCACAACCCTAGGAAGGTGCCCAAGGGATTCAGAGGCAAGGTCCCCAAAGCCTGAACTCCAGCAGACGCTTCTGAGGAAGCCTCTGAGGAATAACTATCCCGACAGCACCAGGGCTGAAGCCCAGGGTGAAGGGCTTGGGGTCTGCAGCACACTGGCCTCACAGGTCAGATCCCAGCTCTTCTGAACAGCCTTGTTTTTTCTTTTCTGTTTTAAATTAGAAGTGTGCAGGACTCTTTTGGCTACATTAAGAGATCATCGATTCAAGGAGCTATGAAGCTGAAGGATTTGGGGGGCTGCCTTAGGAACCTAACATTTCTCTATGAGGCAGAGACGACACTAGGGGGAAAAGAAGGCTTGGCCGGGTGGCTGGGCTAAGAGGTGGTCATGAGAACTGCTGACCATCCCAAGGAGGAAGCTTCATGCTACAGATACAGCCTTCAGGGAAGGAGGACCACAGGGGAGGCTTTCATTGAGACAATCTCTATTCTACCTTAAAGATGATCACGATGGGAATGTCTTCGGACAAGGTGTTGTGCCTCAGGTAAAATCGCCCCTGCTTCACGGCAATGTTGGTCCTGCTTTTCTTCTCATGGGTTGAACTGTGAGGAAACATAGGTCATTTAAAATGCACGCGTGCCTAGAAGTAATCATCCCTGTCTGCATATCTTGGGCAGTGTTCATGTCACTAACTAAAAGGAAGGGTGACAAGCAGAGAACAAGAGAATGTGGAGTAGCTTCTAAGAATCCCCTGCCCCATCTAATAAATCTTAGGGGCTTACAAGGACCCCCATGTTACCGCACACGCCCCAGGGACTTCCTGTATTTACCTACTGCCCTCTTTACCTTGGCCAGGGGACAGCTTCTCTCCTAATCACGCCACCTGGAGACAAAAGCCACAAGGTGGGACCCACCAAAAGTCTTCCCAAGGGGTGCTGACTACGACTAGGGCTCCAGAGATTTAGGGCTGGGCACTGACTGACTAGGGCTCTGGAGATTTAGGGCCGGGCGCTGACTACGACTAGGGCTCCGGAGATTTAGGGTCACCAAGGGCCAGGGTTGCCCTCAAACTCAAGTCTCTTCATTTCCCAGATGAGGAAGCAAGGCCCAAGACAGAAATGTACTTGCCCGGAGTAAGCAAAACGGCAAAGGTGAGACACGAACTCGTCTCCTGAATTCAGACCCGGCAGGCCTGTTTGGATGACACTCTGCCGACTCACACATCACCAATAACACACCAGGTTCTAAACCTGCACTTTGGAAATGTGATGCCAGCAAAGCAAACCCCTCTGGTTTTCAGGCCAGGCAAGGCCAAAAGGTCACAGGAAGCCAGCTGGGAGGTATGGAGACTCAAGCCCTGAAAGTGTCAGTCATAAAGTCCCTCACCTAACCAGTATTTAGATTCGCTAAAATCTCCTAGGTCCCTCCAAAAAGGAGACTTGTTTTCAACGTGCTCTGGCCCCTAAATGTGCGTGTCCTAAACCACCAAATCCCTGAGTCATCTCGTGGCCTGCAAAGGAGGAAACACCATCGAATGAAGATCCCTACACACTAAAACATCCCTGTTTCTCACACTCTGTGGTGTAGAATCCTCCCATACGGTCTTTACCACCACAGCTCACATGCCTGTCAACACATTTAGTTAACTTAAACTGGGAGCCCTGGTGACAGATTCTGATGCAGAGTAAATAAAGGCATTCCTATTCTCTTCTGTATTTTTGTTGTTGTTCGGTTCTTTTTCAGTTGTGTCTAATTCTCCGTGACCCCATTTTCTTGTCAAAGATACTGGAGTAGTTTGCCATTCCCTTCTCCAGCTCATTTTACAGATGAGAAAACTGAGGCAAAGCAGGGTTAAGTGACTTCCCCAGGATCACCAAGCTAGTAAGCGTCTGGGGCCAGATTTGGACTCAAGAGGATGAATCTTCCCAACTCCAGGCCTGGTACTCTACCCACTGCGCCAGCTAGCTGCCTCTTTTCTTTCTTTCTTTTTTGGGGGGGTGAGGCAATTGGGGTTAAGTGACTTGCCCAGGGTCACACAGCTAGTAAGTGTCAAGTGTCTGAGGCCAGATTTGAACTCAGGTCCTCCTGACTCCAGGGCCGGTGCTCTATCTACTGTGCCCCCTAGCTACCCCCAGCTGCCTCTTTTCACTGTGCAACATCCAGGAAATAGGGGCTGCATCTACATCAAACACAGATCATCTAACTAAAACAGTCTTAAGGAAGGATCACCAACATTTCCTGGAAAAGGGACAGACTCAACAGACTTTCCCTACCTGGTGACGGAGGCCCCAACAGTGCCTTTTCGGTCAGCTTCCACAATGATTCTGTTTTTTGATAACTGCTCTTGAATGAGAATGACCTTCTCCACTCCTTTGACAATGAAGTAGCCACCTGCTCCAAAAGAGACAAAGGTAAGGCCTTGTTCATACTCCTCACAAAGGCGCCGTGCAGACCCTAGAGGCTGAGTGAGCCCTGACCCATCTGTCAGCTGCCCAGTGCGTCCAAGTCACCTCACCAATGACCATCTACAAATCAGCACGGTACGTAGCAGGGGCCTGAAGACAGACCACCATTACAGAGAACTGAGTGAGCTCTGCGGAGCCCAGACATCCCCTCAGGGTCACACCCACACATCAGGGGCCCCAGTGTTAGCTTTCTGAGCAGCAGCTCAAGGAAGAGCGGCAGCAAAAACAACCAGCTCCGCAATTGTTTGGCAATTTTCAGAGTAGAACAAGGCGGTGCTTCTTGATGGGACTCAATGTCACTTTTGCCTTCTAAAGACATGATACTATTATGGTTTCAGCCTAATGAAACCTTCTCAACAGAATTTCCTGCCAACATCTTTAGGGATTCAACATCAAAACACCACCACCACCTCCCTTGAAAAGCACATAGAATATTAATTAACACTGTGTCCATTTGGAGAATGTCAACACATTTCTTCATCTCAGCTGTACTTTGAAATGGTTTCTAGACCATCTATTTAACATCTTTCAATCTAGGCTAAAAAAAAAAAACCACCAAAAATGCTTTTTGTAGGATTGGCTTTTCATTTTGTTTAAGCATACCAAAAGATCAAGAAAAGAGACTGAGAATAAACATTTGGAAGACTGAAATTTTACTCATGAAGGAAAAAAACAACCACAGATCAAGCCGTTAAATTTTTGTGCTAAAAGAGTAAATAAATACTGGGCCAGCTTTCAAGATATTCTATGTATGTGTTTGATATCATTCAATGAAAGACATATGGACAGAAGAGAATGCATGGTAAACTGCAAAGTTTGAGACTTAAGGTTATTTCAGAAAACATGCTAATTTTTTTTTTAAGTTGGTGAATATCCCACACCCCTGCAGATTGGCAAAGATGACAAAAAGGGGGAATGGTCAATGTTGGAGGGTTGTGAGCAGACAGGCACACTAATACATTGCTGGTGGAGCTAAAGACCAGTACAACCATTCTGGAAAGCAATAAAGTGACTGAAATATCCATGACTTCTGACCCACAGACTCCACTGGGCATGTGCACAAAGGAGATCCCCGATACCAAACATTTCTAACAGCACTTGGCATGATAGCAAAGAATAGGGACAAGGTAGATGCCCATCAATTGAGGAATGCCTAAATAAACTGAGGTATAGGAATGTATGTAATCTTACTAGGCCACAAGAAATGAAAATGCGAGGAATACAGAGAAGCATGGAAAGACCTCCATGAATTAATGCAGAGAGAAGCACCTCTCCGCCCCTCCTCCCCCAATTAACTGTGAATGTTGCAAAATTATAAAGTACAAGCATGGTCCAAAATAGAGGGATGAGAAGACACTCCCATCCCCACCCCCTACCTCCCGGCAGAGGCAAGAGTCAACAATGGCCACACATATTTTCAGACTTCTCTGATGTATCAGTTAATTTTCTCTCTTGCTTTTCTTATCTTTTTTTTGTCTTTAAATATGCTATATGGTTATATGGAGTGGTGATATAATAAAACAAAGACTTCAATAAAAATGTATCTTAAAAGAAAACCAAAATAAGGATAGTTATAGAAAGAAAACATACCTGGATCTAAGGGGCATTCGTTGAGTTTGGCAAACTCGGCCGGAGTTTTCCCCGTAAGGACACAGTTTGAGCTTCGAAGCATAATGGGCATTCTGTTTTCAGAAAATAAGAGAGTGTTGTCATATATAGGTCACTTGCAAAATACAATAATTCTCAAAGACAAATAACCATAGGAGGATTGAGAGCAAATAAAAAATTCAATTCCTTAAACAACTTCTAAATCACTATTCAAAAATTCCAAGATGAGCATTATCAAAACAGAAATGAAAATCTTTTCACTTTTTTCTGATCCATAATACAGGCTTTGCTCTCTTCAGGATGCTGTATCAAATCACTCGATGCTTTTTGAGATAGTGTGATTAAGTTTTTATTGAAATATCCTGAAAGAGGCCCAGAATATTTGCCAAAGCCTTCAGCTACAGAGAGCACAGCTTCCATCTGAATTGTTTTCTCACTTTCCTGGACTGCTGGGGTAAAGGGGAAGGTAATGTCCACACAAGCAGGGAGCAATACCCCACAAAGAGACCCCCTGCCCTCAAAAACCAAGATTTTCTTTTTGCACAAAGAAAGGCAAGCTAGATTTTTTTTTTTATTTTCTTATGAGATATTCTATTTCCTCCGTCACATGCAAAGATAGTTCTCAACCTCTGTTCATACATAGCTAGATTTTTTAAAAAGCACAACAAAGTTCTTTTGTTCTCATCCTGATTAACATGGGAATACATTTAACAGAATCATCTTCACTGTGGGGAAAACCACCACTGAGTTCTTAGGAGGCTTTCCATAGCACATGGACGGGCCCAATGAGGGGCACTGCTCCTCTTCGATGCTGACACTACAGCCACAAGAAGCCAGGACTGCTGGAGGAAAACATTTTCCTGTCATTGCGTCTCATATCAAGGAATAGCCCCAGAAACTGCCTGGGTCAAACTGAGTGTCTCTCACATCCATGACTATTTTAACTCAAGTACATCAAAGACTGCAAGGAAATCCTTTTGTCCCATCAAGGCACCCTCACCTGTGTCTGAAGAACACATCAACCTACATCAGCCATTAAACAAGCATTTATTGAGTGCCAACTGTGTTCAGTACCAGAGGAGGTAAAGTCCCAACTTCGAGGAGGAGAGTCAATTAGTCAGACGCACAGACCAAAAGGCCCCACAGCAGCTCTGCTTACCACACTGGTATCTGATGCTCCCTTCTGGATGGGTGTTCCTGACTTCAGAAGCATCTGACCTGGCTCACCCACAGCGAGGGGTGAAGTCACCCAGAAAGGCAGAGGCGTCCCTGGCCTGAGCTCTCTATTGGAAGCTCCAAAAGGCTCTCTTCCCTCACAGACCAAGCCTGTGCCTTTTATACCCTGCTCCTGACCCCTGCCTGTAAAATGGAGTGCAGAAGCAGGACAGTCCAACCCATAGTAATTCTCTCCAAATACCACCCAAAGCACAGGAGTGGGAACTGGGAAGGCCGACCGGAGAACCCGGCCTCGTGACCAAGGCTGACTCTTTCCTATTTCCACTGACATCTGTAGAAGAGCTCCAGGATCTTCCTGGCTTGAGAAAGGAAGCCTAGAAAAAGAATGGTGATGGTGGTGGTGGCAGGAGCTTCCCCACCTTGGTTTCCAAATAATCTTGCCGGGGCACAGGACTCTGACACCTAAAAACTACTCTGGGAGAGTAAGGAAGAGCCCAAGTAAAACATTCTGGCAAGAAGGCCAGCCCCAGAAACTCTTCTCCAAAGGCTTGTGTCACCTTGTTAATGTCAAGGACAGATCAGGAGAAAGAATCTCTGTTAACTTTACAGCCATCATTTCAAATGGACAGTCACCGAAGTAAAATGTGCGCCTGTGCTTTCCTCACCTGCCGATGGGCAAAGCGTTCCGAATGATCCTCTGGCTGCCCCTCGTGTACTCGATATCCACTGTGATGGGAGCCGAGTACGTCATGTCTCGAAGACGGCACTGAAACCAAAGGAAGTCAGAGATGAGCGTGACTGCCCCTCCTGGTGAGGGGAAGGCTGCTTGTGGCATCTTGTCTCCAGCGCTTCTCTACTGCCAGAAGGGGAACCGGCGTTTCATTTGCATCAATCCCACACTGCTTCATTCTCTCCCTGACCCTGAAGCTAGACCTAGGACAGGGAATGTGTCCCCACTGTACACCAGGGCCCCCAAGCCTAACAATGGAGCAGAAAACCAGAGTCCTGATGGCTTCTGCACCAAGTACCCTATAGGTCTTCCTACTCTGGCATGTTCTTCGCCAGTTCGTGGAAAAATGACTCATTTGGCAACGCTGGAAAAAATAGGGACTCATGAGAGTCTAAATGATCAAGAACTGAATCACGGGATAAAGGAGAAAGAAAGCAGTCATCCTATGGAACACATAAGCCTTGAGGGCTATCCCACAGATCTACAATCTCATTACACAGACCGACAGAAGTTCCAAATATGATCATCAATAAACAAGTCGGCCCATGTCACAAAGCTGAGTATCCCACATCCTTCTAACAGATGCAGACTCGGCTTTCTTCAGACACTCCAACCCAGACAGATCTGAACTCTGAGTGAAATTACAGTCCATGCCAAAAAAATAGGCCAGAAAGCCCTCTGTTTGATGTGTTTTCATTGTTTCCATAACTAGATTATTAGAGTAAGAACAAGGATCATGTCCTATGTGTCTCTGGCAGGATTACAACACCCCAGCAAGGTACTCAGACCCAGAAGATAGCTGATAAATAGTTGGGGAGGGCTCCAAGAGAATGCTTTTAAACAATGCCACTTTTAAATCTAAAACCTGTATGTATCTTAAATGTGTTCCTAGTTAGCTGCTCATGCTACTTGGTTCAATAAATGTTACAATCTAACCCTCTGGCTCTTTCATAAGATTCTCAATATCTTGCTGCTCTGCTGTACAGTTTAACTTTTCTTGAGACAAACCAGAAATTAGGTCAGGAAATCATTTCCATCCCAATGTACCTCACAGCTAGAACCACCAGGGGGAGAACTTTCAGGGGAAGAATGGGATCTGTCCCTATCCTGCAACCATACTCAAACTAGTGATTTAGTTTGCCCCGAGGCACTAAGGAGGACATAAAATCAATTGAATCCATCATTGCTGACCAAAAGAAAGAGAAGAGAGTGTAACTAGGTAGCAGGACTCAGTGACCTCTCAAGGGTCCTTCTAGCTCAAATAATGAGACACGTGAGAAGGGTACAACTGCCGGCAGAGAACAGCACCGTAGAAATACACAGACTGGTCACATCCACATGAGCCAGGCTGGTCCAAGAAGGGTGCCTGGACCCTCTGGATTGGGAGGGGCAGCAGGATGAAGACAGCCGCGTGGGGCAGGGTCTGGTGGCCCATCCCAGTGATCCCGCACTGACAAGGAGGCTCAGAGCTCAGAGCTGCAGCAGACTAGGCTAAATCAGGTGTCTGCACTAACACGGGCGAGCCCCAGGGAAGGGACCCAGGGTCCCCTGGTTAGGAAGCAGACCCGCCAGGGTTGGAAAGCGAGGCAAAACTTGTGTGTCCATCAGTAGTGGGACAGGCCCCCCTGAACAGTCCCTGCATTCGTAGGCTAGGCAAGCTGGGGAGACCCAGTCTTAAATAAGGACAAACTAGAAACATCACTGGACTTGAACATCAGAAGATCCAGATTCAAGCCCTGGAACAAACACTTCCTAGTCGTGTGACCTTGTAACTTCACCTGTCAAATAGGACAAAAATACTTTCTCTACCCTCTATAGGTTTATGAGAAAAGTATTATGTTAAGTGCAATTCTCCATAGACACGAGCTACAGTTATAGACAGACAGGAATGACAGCCCATGAAGCCAACACTTGGAATTGAGAATTCAGCCGTCATGTGTTCAGGAAGAAGAGAAAAGGGCAGTTTGGCCAGAGCAGGAATCACAGTAAAGAATAACAGGGGACAGGCCTGAACCATACTAAGGAAGGAGGTCTGCCATGAGAGGCTGAGGAGTCAAGGCTCCCCAGAACCCCCAGGGCTTTCTGCAAAGGAGGTGATACTCAATTCCATTACACAAACACTGAGTGAGAGGTATTGTGCTTGGGATACAAAGAGGAAAAGCCCCTCTGCCCTCGAGAAGCTTAGATTTTGCTGGGAATAAAACAGGACCACAGATTAAGCAGACACAGCCTTCCCTTGGCTCTCCCATTATTCGATCCTTATACCCAAAGCACAGAATGATTAGGGCTGCTCTGTCTCAAAGTACACAGCAACATTCACTGCCTGCTTCCTGCTTGCTCCAGCACCCCTGGGGGCAGAGCATCTCACTGCCCCAGGTTCCATTCCTTAAGAGAAAGGAGTCACCAGATCACAGATTTAGTAGTGGGAGGGTCTTAGAGGTCACCTAACTCAAGCTGCTTCAGTTTGTAGGTGAGGAAACAGGCCCAGACAGTTAGTCTGTCATGCATAGAGTAAATGGGGAAGTGAGGAGCTGAACCCCAGGCCTCTGACTCCATATCCAAAATAACTAATGTTCTAGGAATATTAGTCCTGTGGGGACACACAAGAGGGATTAGGGAGGCAGGGAGGTCTCTGAGGAAGCTCAGGATTCCAATGACAGAAATGGACAAGAGGTAAGAAGGAGAGCTCTGCCTGAAAAGCAGCCCCCGAGATCTCATAAAATGTGACCTCCTGGAGGACAGGGCTGGCTTCACTTTTTGTCTTTATGTTCGGGCACCCAAGCCAGGGCTCTGCACTTGGCCCTTGCTTCATTACTGAGTTTGCTGAACTGATTCTGGAACTAAACAGAGGCAGGAAAAGGAAGAGTCAAAGACAGACGTGGGATATGGAGAGAAAGGTGATGACAGTGACAGAAGGAAGGAAGCTGGGGAAGGAGCACTGGCCATCCCGGAGGGGGGCTGAGGATGTGGTGGCCCAGGAAGGGATGTCCCAGAGGTGGTAGAGACAGGGCCAAAAGACTGGGGCCAGAAAAAAGGCCTGACACAAGGAAGCAAGATCAACCCATCAGGGGACAAAGTCAAGATCAAGGAAAAGGCCAAAGACAGATGCTTGCAGACTGGTGGTCGTTCCATAGTTAGCAAAGAAAGCAGAAACAAAAAGCCATTGGAGGAAAGAGAGGCACGGAGCCATCGAGGAAGAAACCAAGAGAGGAGAGTTTCCAAAAGGAGACAGACAGCAGGTCATGAGCGTCAGATGGGGGAGAGCCCCTAAGTGGAACAAAGACTAGCAGAGACAACGGGTGCAGAGAAGGAAGGTAACTGGGGACGAGGGAACAGCCTCAGCACCGAGTCGCATGAAGAGCTGCCTCTAGGTCAGGCAGACACAGGTGCAGGGTCTGCCTCGGGCCCACACTGGTTCTGGGACCCTGACATGGACAACTCTAAGTCACTGCTCAAGTTCAGTCCTGCATTGGCAGAAGTTACTCACTAGGGGCTCTGTGCACCTAAAAAATCACAGGCCTGGTCCCTTCCTCTCCAAAAAACCCTTTAAATAAACAACATTTATGGTTCTACCTACAATTAATTTGTTTTTGTCTTCTGTCCTTGTTCATGTATTTGAATTTGTGTTGACAGCTAAGTTTATCCTCCAAAACTTGGGGGGGGGGGGGAATCTCTATAACTAAAAAGAAAAGCACCACCAAAAATCAAGTTCCCCCCTTACCTCATGGGGAGACACGGGCCTTGTCACATTAAAGCTTTCTTCGACATCAGGAAGGCCCACATAGATGTTAAGATATCTGAAAAGCAAATAAATCCAATATCAATTCTATTTGGCACACTTGAAAAACTAACACCCTATATTCACCCCAAATAACAGGATCACATGTTGGTTGTTAAAGTTTGAAATCTCAAGGGAGAATGTCAATCTGAGCTTCTATTATTCACACAAAGGTATTTATCCATCCCCTCAACAAAGACTCATTAACTCCTATTAAGTGCAACTGTTCTGGGGGAGAAGGAGGGGTTGAGAAAATAAAATACACGGGCTCAAGTAACTTCCAAGTATGTCTCACTTTACCTATGGGACACATTATCAAGGTGTCCCTCTTGAACAAATTCACGACTCTATAAAAATACGGCCAGGGGAACTGATGCCCTCGAGTCAACAGAACACACCTGCGTTAAGCACTTACGAGACACTCTCCAGAGCACTGGACAATGTTAGTTTCAAAGACCAGGCAAACAGAGGAAACATAACAATTCTCCTCTTTTAATACCGAGTTCCATTTCAGAACTTTAAAATCAGTTATTTACCAAGCCGACTAAAAGGTTAAGATGTGGGTGTTGTGGTTTTTTAAGTGATTGGCATAACCTATTTAGTAGCAACCGTGTGTCTTAAAAGAACAGATTCTGTACGAAATGGTGAACCATTCCTTACTTTAAGTACCACATGGGGTCAGCATCACTGGTGACCTTTTCATTGGCTTTCATGATCTTCTTTATCTATGGGCAAGAACAGAAAGATGAAAAGAGATCTTAGCCTTGTTTAGGTGGCTCTCACTGCATATGCCCGGGCCCCAAAAGCATACTCACCTCGACATTGATGAAATAGTTGAAGGAGTCGATGTGCTGCTTCACCAGGCCCTTCACCTACATGAATGGGAAAGAAGGCCCGGAGTCAGCACCCAAAGAACAGTCTGTGGCACCGGAATCTCAGCCCGCACCAGATGCCAACAAAGAGAAAGCTTTGGGGAAAGCCCCACATTTTGCTTAGTAAAAACTCATCATCGTGGCTAAAATCAGGGTTTTATGCCACCAGAAATCACCCAGCTGAGGGCACTGCAGTGCCCAGGCCAAAGGTGAGGCAGGCACACTTTTCATTCCTAAACTCCCCCGGAGGCCAAAGATTAGTTATACTGCGTTCCTTAAGCATGCTCTTTCTCTGCTTGAGACAGCTGATTTCCACCTCACTTGTCTCCCACTTGGCAGAGCAGCCGATGTGTCAGAGAGTTCGGTGAAGCCAAGGCTCGGACAAGTACTAGATGAGGAGGCTGCACCTGCCCCTCCAAGCAGCAGCAGAATGCAAGCTCCCTGGGGCTAAGACTACTCCCCTACTATCTCTGTATTCCCTGCACCTCCCCACTAGGGCAGGACCTCAGCAGGCTCCCAGCACACCCAGTCCTTCATTGAGTCACAGCCATCCCCTCCAAAGAGTTCTTGCTGAGGTGCCTCCCTTCCAATTCCACATCCAGCAGCCTCCTCCAAGTGCATGATGAGCCACCCCCTCCCTCCCCCCCCCCCCCCCCGCCCGCCCCCTCTCTCCTCTCCTCTCTACCTCCATTCTCTATTTTTCTGGGCTATCCTATACACCACAAATCAGATGAATGTGACAAAAACCTCAATTCACACACATCGCTCCCAGCTCAAAAACATTCAAAGGCCCCCTACTGCCTCTAGCATAAAGCCTAAATTTCTGGAACTCAAGACTCTCCACAATTTGGCCTCTACTTATGTCTTAACCTTCTCTCCATCACTCCCCTCCCTAGGCTCTCTTCTCCAACCAGGGCTTCATTACTAGTGTGTGTATGGCATCTGCCCATTTGCAGACAACCTAACCTTGCACCAGAAGTCTCCACAGCCCCAACTCCAGTTATGCTCCAGGTAGTAGAGAAGTACTAAGTAGCAGTCTGAGAATTCAGGAAGACCCCCCACTGCCTCAGCATTTCCAAAGTAGCAGCAGACATTTTGGATCCTCCGACATCCTTCTTACCAAAAGAGACAAGGAAGACGACTCACTCAGAATCCGCCGGCATCCTTGGCTGGCACAAGTGCCAGCCAGCCATCAGTCCAGAAATTGCTGTTATAACAATCAACTGGCATCACTGAGAGCTCACCAGATGCTGACAACTCAATCACTGGGGAGAGCCTGTCATCATTTATTTATAAACAAGATGGACAGGCTTGTGCATTCTCACCTCTTCCCCAACTCTGGGATTACCTAACCCTCCCCTTCTTTCCAGGTTCAGATCTCAATCTCTGCCCTCTGTTAGATGTTTCTCAAATGCTCCACTCTAACACACTTCTAATGTAAATCTGGGGGCAGACACGCGTTACCTCTATTGCTCATTTGGCCTTTAGAATCTGTAACCTAAGTTATCTTGACATATGTGGTGGTTGGCCTCCCCAGCTAGAACACAAGCCCTGATGGAGCAGGATCCAGGTCTCCTCTCCTTCTTGTGTCCCTGCTGCTTAGCAATGGGTATGACACAAAGCAGTGGTCAAAATACGCCAGTGACAAGAATGAACTACAGAAAAGGAAAAGCAAATGGCCTTTTCTCATATCAGAACAGTGGAGTGAATATTAAATGTATAACACTGACCTTTAGAAATGCAGGAAGCAGCCTCCATTTTTCCTGTGAACCAAAACAGTAAGAATTAGGGTTTGTATAAAATGTGCTATTTAGTCAAACATTTTTAGCCATTGGTATTATAAATAAGAATAACTGAACCACAAGAGAGCTAGGTCAGCACTATTAAAATAACAACAGTCGTTTCCTTCTCTTGTGGCATCATCAGAGAGAGGGGCTGCACATGAGTGACTTTTCCAAAGAATGTGAAACTTCGTCCTTTAAGCACCAAAAGGATGTTCATTTTAACTATTTTTATGGAACACTTCCCTGCCTTTTTAAAGGGCAATGAATCTATTTCACCCTTTTCCTGATGACTCAGGGTAATCGTGTTAATTCCTAAGGCACGAGATGAAATGATGCTCTCAGGAACTGCTGAATGGTACAGGACTGTCTGGTCCCAAACCACTGGCCCCCTACACTATCACCTGAGTCCTGATTCTTCGGGTCCTTCTGCCTCCCTAGCAAGTTACCAGCTGTTATTTCTTGCTACCAATGTGCCTATTCTCACCAGCTTCCAGCTCCCTGTTCTAACTGTCAGTTTGTGACAGAACAGCCAGAAGCCGGGAAACCAGATCACTTGGTTTAGGGAATTGGTACTCCAGACGGAGTGGAGAAAGCATCGGGATCTAAAGTACACAGAGATGAAATCTGTCCTGGAGATGGTGCATTTTCAAAGACATCAGGGAAAGCTTAAGATATCTCAAAGAGGAAGACACTAGAAAAATGGGGAAAACAAAATGCCATTAGCACCAAAGAGGTGACTAAGAAGACTTTGGCAATTACCAACCTACATGTCTCTTTTCTCGTTTCTACACAACCTTTATAAGAATGGTCTAAATCTGTATTCAGAACATCCCTGAAGAAAATCTGATGAGAGAACAAACAGGCTTTTGCAGATTATCTTCAACAGCAGACCACATCTTTCAGCAACATCACTCACTCAGTCAATAAACATTTATTAAGTGCCTACTATGTGCCAGGCACTGTGCTAAGTGCTGGGGATACAAAAAGAGGCAAAACAGTCCCTGCCCTGAAGTAGCTCACAATCTAAAGGGAGGCAACTAGCAAACAACTACACACAAACAAGTTATATACAGGACAAAAAGGACATAATTAAGAAAGGGAAGGTGCTAGAAATAAGAGGGATTGGGAAAGGCTTCCTAAAGAGGATGGGATTTTTACCTGTCACTTCTAAGAATCCAGGGAAGCCAGTAGCGAGAGATGAGCAGGAGGAGCATCCCTGGCATGGAGGGCAGCCGGAGAAAATACCAAGAGATGGACTAACTGTGAGATATGCAAATTACAAGATCCTTCAGTGCTTATTGTTAATTATAGTAGACTCAGTAGAGCAAAGTGTAACCTCTCCTCAAAAAAGATGGTGGCCCAGTGGATAGAGGGCTGGGTCTGGAGTCAGAAAGTTCTCAATTCAAATCTGCCCTCAAACACTGCTAGCTGTATGACCCTGAGCAAGTCATTTGCCCTCTATTGGCCTCAGTTTCTTCAACTGTAAGATGGGGGTAACAACAGCACCTACCTCGCAGACTTGTTGTGAGGATCAAATGAGAGATTTGCTTTTTAAAAGGCCACTTAGCACAGTGCCTAGCACATAGTAGGCACCATAAAAATGCCAGCTTTGGGTGTTTTTGTTGTTGTTGAGGCACCTTCCTCCAAAATAAAGATAGCTCTCCTCCAGCAAGATGCATCCAAAGCATTGGGGGCAACAAGGTGGCACAGTGGATAAAGCACTGGTCCTGAATTCAGGAGGACTTGAGTTCAAATTTGACCTCAGACACTTGACACTAGCTGTGTGACCCTGGGCAAGTCACTTAACCCTCATTGCCAAGCAAAAAAAAAAAAAAAAAAGAAATGAAGGGAGGGAGGGAGGGAAAAAGAAAAGGAAAAGATGTGTCCAAAGCAGATGATCACAAGATAACTCAGGAGTGATGGAGAGCAATGAAGATCCTCTTAGCATAGATATCAAACAAGGTGACATGGGGATGATCATCTTTGTCATGGAGAATGATGACTTCACTGTTCACTTCAATGACACCTCTGACACCCTGGCATGCCATTTAACCTCCTTCACTCCTTACCACAACCTTCCTCAAACTGACAAGCTGAGCAAGCTGACACAGCTCACCTAGAGTTTGGGAGTATCTGACAGAGCTTCTCACGCTGTCCTTCTTGGGAGGATGGAGTTAGGTGGACTGAAAACGAGGTGAGTGGGAAGACCACAAGGGCATTTAGCAACGCAACTTGGAAAGCACTCGGTCACGGAGGGCCCCTACCACCCCCCCGCCAAGCAGTGCTTGACCACGGGCTATTCAATTAACATCATTACCACTGAAATGGGTACATTTCCTCCCCTGTAAAACATAATGTCTTATGAGCAAGACCCAGCTCATTCCTTTGTATGCCTATTACCAGGCTGCTGACTGACAAATGTGAGACATTACAAGTACAAGATGAGAAAGGCACTAGGCAGTTTGTTGAAAACACCTCAGGGCTTAGGGTACTGAAAGTTCAATAGAAGCTCCAACAACTGATTTATTAAAGCAGGTCTCTAGAACCCTCTACTCAGTAATCAAATCGAGAACCTGCCCAGCAGCCCAGCCCTCCAAGCCAGAGACCATACACTGCCCCCTCTCCACTGACTGCCTCATCTGGCCAACTATTTTAGGCAAGCAGACCCCAGTTATGACTTACTTAATTCCCTACTTCCGGCCATCTTTTGTAATCAACTCTGTGAGCACATCCTTGCTTTTGTATTTGGAAGCAGCTGGGCCTGGTGTCGCAGATGTGAGTTCAAATCCAGTCTCAGACACTTACTAGCTAGCTGTGAAACCCAGGGCAAGCCACTTAACTTTCCTCTTCTGTAAAATGGAGATAAGAATAGTACCTACCTCCCAGCACTGTTTTGAAAATCAAAGGAGATATCTGTAAAGTACTTGCCACAATGCCTGGCACATAGTAAATGTAGTATTTGACTCCTCAGGGCTTAGCATTGTATTTGGCATTTTATAAGTGTTTAAAAATGCTTTTTCATTCATTCGTTCTCAAGGCAGTACTATATTAAAGTCAACATACACACAAATTATGGCTGTAAAAGGATGGGTCAGGTAACCCGGTAACACCTAGATGTATGAAAGTGACCCAATCAGCAAGGAAACATCAGCGAAAAAGAGTGAAGAAAGAGCCTAAGGGATTGTAAAAAATGTAAAAGAGAAAGATCTCCTTGGTCACACTTTAAATTGAATTCTCTAAATGAAAACTCCCCAAGCCTGGAGAAGCCAAGTAGGTAAACAATTCCCCACCGTCCACCTCAAACGATATTTTTTTTTCCTTAGGCATTTCATGTATACATTATTTATGTATCACATCTCCCTCCTGAGAGGAAGGATGGTGCGGTGGAGAGAGCGAGCCTAGGAACCAGAAAAAGTCCTGCCTCTGACCATGAGTGGTCTGGCCTTAAAACCATTAAGCTCTCAGTTTCCTGGTCAATGCTCAATCATATAAGCTGCAGAGGCAGGAGCTCTCTCATCCAGGAGTTTGCTAGATCAGTGAAATGCCTGCCCAGGTTATGTTTCCTCCTTCCCTACTAGACTAAATGCTAAGAGGGCAGAGACCTCATCTTAACTAAACTTTGGGATAATAAAGCAGGGAGAGAAAACAGACTTGATCACGTTATTTTGCTTCCACTTTCTCTACCAAGGAGAATGACCCTCAGGCTGGGAAGTACAGAAAGACGATTATGTGGGAGCTGAAGCCACATCGCGGGGGGTTCTGACGAGGAAGCCCCCCCACGTCCCCTCCAGCTCCCAAGAAACTGACTCGGGGCTGACAGTCCGGGTAAGAAACCTCGTGCGCAAAGGTCGGCGCATGCGCAGCCAGAGCCCAGGGCCCATAAAGGGCGGAGCAGAGAGCTCCGAGCATGCGCCGCAGGCCTCGGACCATAACCCAAGCTGCATTCCCTGCCTAGCCCGGAGCCCGAGGAGGGAACGCCCCCAAACAACACTCACGTCCCGGCGCCACCGCCTCACTCACCTCCACTGTGGGGATGGGAGCGGCCACTTGCTCCGGAGTCAAGTTCCCGAACTCCTCGGTTAGCACGTCCATGACTCGCCCTCGCTGCCGCTACTCCCACCTCCTCAGCTTCACCTCCGCTACCCCAGCGGCGGCAGGCGGACCGCTAGGAGCGTGAACACCCGGCGGTGCGCCACCCAAACGCTTCCCCCCCGGTAAGGCACCACGCCTCACAGAGAAAAGGTTCCGCCCGCTTTTTTAGGGACCCTATGAGGCAAGACCCGGATGTGCCTCTGGCGGAGCCCCGCCCCCTGACGAATCCCGCCCATCTCCGGGAGTTCGCGCGGAGGGGGAGGGGGAAAGGAGCCAGCCACGTGGCGGCAGGCAGCTGGGTCTGATGCGTATCCTTTTCCAGAATATCAGTGGGAGGGGTATAGTACGTCGTTTCCTTCAACTCCAAGACCATTTCTTCTATGAGGCCTATCCTGATTCTCCCAGATGTTAGTCCCTCGTATGCATAATATCGTGGATAAAGTGCTGGACCCGGGGTCCCGAGGTGCTGGGTTCAAATTCTACCCCCAGACACCACCAGGGTAACGCTGGACAAGGCACTTAAAAATATGTATATATGTATAATGTATGCATAGGTAGAATATAACCTGTGCTTGTTTAATATATGGAAGCATTTAGGTGTATATGTTCATATATGGTATCTAAATGTTTCCCCATTTGTAACCTCTAAGCTGCCTTCCACTGAGATCCCTTGAAGGCAAACTGTCACAGTAGATAGCAAGACAGAGCTGAGTTCGAATCCAGCCAATTATTAATAGTGTGACTGGGCAAGTCAGTGGAACCAAAGTTTCACCATCTGTAAAATGGGGGCAATAATAGCTCCCACCCACCTCAAACCTGACACAGACTTAAAATGTTTGTTGCTTGATGGAAGACAGTGGAAATGTACTACACCAGCTCTCTTTGCATAATCGTGAAAATGTTTAGAAATATATCTTCATGAGGTGTGGAAAGAGTAGACAAGAAACCACATCAGAATGCCTTCTGGGGGCACCTAGGTGGCGAGGTGGATAAAGCACCGGCCCTGGAGTCAGGAGGACCTGAATTCAAATCTGACCTCAGACACTTGACACTTACTAGCTGCATGACCCTGGGCAAGTCACTTAACCTTCATTGCCCCATTAAAAAAAAAAATTACAAAGAGGCCGTCTTTCCATCCACAGCCTCCGTTTGGGGGGCCCTTGGTCATCTTCGTCTCCCCCAACATCCTCAAAGTTTGCCTCATGCTTTCTCTGTTACCATCTGCCCTCCAAGGAAGATCTGATCCACTGGGTCACAGCAAAGGGTGGGTGACTGATATATCCAACCAGTATTTATCGATGGCTCCTCAATTCCTCCCTGCAGCCTGCAGAAAGCCTTGTTCCCTTTCCTCAAGTCACTTAGAGTGATGATAAATCTCTAGGGGAGCTGGATCTAAACATAGTGTAGTTGGGGCAAACATCCTTGAACATGGAATTTCAAGTGATCAGTAAGCACTTGGGGATGTGTTTTCCCTGGCTATACTTAAGCTCTTGAAATCCTACCCAGCAGAGGGCCAAGTACCAACCCTTGAATCAGGAGGTCCTGGTCAGAACAACCGAGTCCTTCTCCATCCCCTTGCATGGCTGGTTTGGGGAGGGGGGGGGGAAGGAAAAAGGGAAAAAAAAGCCTTTTGTTTAAAAGGACTTTGGGTGACTTAAGAATTTCCTGGAGCTCTCTTCATCCTCCTTGGCTCCCTTCCATCAAGCCCACTCAAACATCCTGAAGTCTTTCCCATTGAGCTGAAATCTCTGTTTAAGGAGATGAGAGTCTGGAAGCCTTAAGATCTTAATAAACCACCCCTTTACTATAGAAATTCCCAAGACATTTAAAGATGTTCTCTACTCACCCAGAATCTAGGAGCCCTGTGGAAGCTCCAGATCTTAAAGGATCTCTGTGAAACCTGGTCAGGCTCTTGGGTCTTAGGTTTAATTAATTCATGGAGAATAAGCACTTAACAAGTGTGTATGATATGAGAGGCTAAGGGGCTAAGCACTGGGTGGTAACACGCAGATCGTCTTTAAGCAAAGACAGTGCCTGCTTTCGAAGAGCTTACATTCTTAGAGACAACATTGTATCATGTCCAACTCTCTGTGACCCCATTTGAAGTTTTCTCGACAAAGGTACTGGAGTAGTTGGCCATTTTCTTCTTGCTTCCATTTTACAGATGAAGAAACTGAGACAAACCGGGTGAAGTGACTCGCCCAGGGTCACCCAGCTAGGAAGTGTCTGAGGCCAGATTTGAAGCCGAGAAGGTGACATTTTAATAATGAAGTCCTTACTAGGAACGTCCAGAGGAAAGTAATGGGAAAGACATGAGCTTGGGAGGACCAAGAAGTTTGAGCTGAGTCTTGAAGGAATCCAGGGAAACCCAGAAGCTGAGGTGGGCAGAAAGTATGACAGGGCAGCTGGGACAAAAGCCCAGAGATGGGAGATAAGAATGGAGTCCACAGAGGTTTTGTTTTTCATGTCTTATTGCAGATAGACTAGAAACTTCCTGAGGGCAAGGACAACACTCAGCCCAGAGCAGCCTCTCCCCAACAAGTAATATAACAGTCAGTTTCCTCAGCTCTCGCCTCCCAGGGTTGGTGTAGGGATCAAATGAGACAACAGAAGCAAAATGCTTTGGAAACCTTAAATGACTCAAAATGCTAGCCATTATTTTGATCATCCATACTTCTTGTCATTTTGATGCAGTCTTATGCTTAAATTATATTCTGATCTGTTCCATGGCTATTGCATAATGTTGGAAACTTGTGGCATATTAAAAATTCATGTCATGGAGGCAGCTAAGTGGTGCTGCAGTGCACACTGCACTGGACTTAGTCAGGAAGACCTAAGCTGAATGAAATCCAGCCTCAGACACTAGCTGTGTGACCCTAGGTAAGTCACTTAACCCTATTTGCCTCAGTTTCCCCATCTGTCAAGTGTGCTGGAGAAGGAAGTGGTAAACCCCTCTGGTATCTTTGCCAAGAAAACCCCAAACGGGGTCATGGAGAGTCAGACACAACTGAAACAACTGAACAAAGGACAAGATTTGTCCAGGTCCAGTAAGCCTCGGCCCCCATTCCTCCCCACGGCACCACACCTGGCACGCTCTTCCTCCTCACCTCTGCGTCTTGGAACCCCTCGGGCCCAGCAAGGCTCAGTTCAAGTATCACCCCCTACAAGAGGTCTCTCCTGATTTCTCCCTGGTTGTTGGAGGCTCCCATCAGCACCAGCCCAGCATGAGCACACAGCAGGATACACATCACAGATGGGACTGCCAACTAGATCCTTCTGACTCCCAAATCTAGCCCTATCCCCACTACACCAACCCCCAAAGCAGAGACAGCAGTGAGGAGGGTCACTCGGAAAGCAGCAGAAGTGACTCATGATAAACCAGACTCCTCACCTCCTGACGGAAAGGAGATGGGTTAGAGGCACAGAAAGGGACCCACGTTTCCAGACATGATCATGGTGTGGATTTCTTTTTTTTTCTTGATCATATTCATTGATTACAAGAAGAGTTGTTTTTATTTTTTTAAAACTGGAGGGTGAGATCAAGGAAATGGGCAAGTGATTATTATGGCCAAAAAAGAAAGAAAAAAGGACCACTGAGGCATTTTTTTTAATGGACAGAGAACCAAGTGAAATTTGGAGGAAGACACAGAGAGTAGGACAGCTTTGAAACTACATAATGAATTGATTACTTTAGAATATGAGCTCATTCCAAGCAGGAATCTTTTCATGCTTTGTACTTTTATTCCCATCTAGCATCATCGGTGCTTAATAAATGCTTGGCTGATGATCTACTTTAAAAAACCACCTGTCTGTAATTAAGATTTAAACTTTCATATATAATCCTCCTTTTTCTGTTCTCTTTTGGATACAGAAATGTCCACAATTGTTAGCATTTGTTAAGTACAAAATAACAAAAAATAAAAATACATACATATTTTTAAGAACAGCAGAAGTCTCCAAGGGTGAGCAGTATTGGCCAAGTCTCTGAAAACTGCACCCTCCCCAATGAAGCAGACACACCAGTTATTTTTAAAGTCAGTGCTTTAATATTTAACTGAAAAAAAACCCAACAACAACACACATTGCCAGCTTGCATGGAACAAGTTCTTGCCAACATTTTCACAAACGGGAATTTAAGCAATACATCAAAATCTTAGTTTTACATTTAATAAACCTTGCATAGCAAAACGTGACCTTGTTAAACTCTTAAATGGAAGCCAACGTTTAAGCAATCTCAAAATGAATGGCATCCAGGAAGATGGGGATTGAGACACCTTAGTAAATGCAGTTGCCTAAATACAGAGACAGATTCATTTTGCTACCTTTAAAAAATAAAATGCCCTTTATTTTAAATGTAATTTTTTAAAAAGTGAAAATTGCTTTTTTTTCCTTGTGATATAAATTAAGTGCATAAAAGAATCACAACTGGATTCAAACCCTATGGTAAAAAACATGCTCTGCTTCTCTCCCTGTTTTAAACAGGATGGTCATTTACTGAAAAAGAGAAAATATGATTTACTGGATTCTGTCCCCTCTGAACCCATAATGTGGGGGCGAAGAATAGGACAGAGAATGCAAGAAACACCAGGTTATATTCAACACCTTACTGAATGGAAGCTGTGCCAAGAAGAGAGGAGTGGCACAGTACCTTGCAGTGCCCACCAATAGAGTTCCGTTCGGACAACTGTCCACATGTAGACGACACCTATTTTTAAATTGGTCATTGAGGGAGAAAATAAGTCAAGTGAATATACTCCGATTTGGGCATATAAAAATCAGAGATATCTCATTTACCTTGCCATTTTCTTTAACTTCGAAAAACATAAAGCAGTCGTATCCCCACATAGATGAGGGTGCTTTTGGGAGGAGAGAGAGAGCAGTGGTGGTGGAGGCAAGGATAGACAGAAGGAAATTTGAGAAAGGGGGAAAGAACGTAATAACTAAAGAAGACCTCCCTTCTCACACACAAACAACCCCTATGCTACAAAAGAGTACGTATTCAATCAAGTTAACTGTGCCCAATGGAGCCCAAGAAAATCACTCATCGAGAAATGACTTCATACAAGAGGAACAATCCCCAGAAGACCTATCCTAATGATTTCCCTGATTCTCAGTGAAGACCAATGCAGAATTCTGTAACAGGCAGTTGTTTTCAAAAACCAAAGGTCCATGAGTGCCCAGCTTCTCAAAGGATTCTGAATGCTTAGATACAAATAAAAGAGGCACAAAGTAGATTAGTAGACATCAAGGTTAAGTGATACAGAAAATCAAGTTCATTTTTCCCCTCTTTTCAGATGTAAAATCCACTTAAAAACAAACAAAAAACACCCCAAGGTTTGTTGCTTGGCAATATCCCAGATCATCACCTAGGATTATACAGTTCTTTTTCCTCTTTCTTTTTCTCTCTCAAGCAAACCCTATTTCCTATAGTCCAGCGCCACCTTTAAAAGGCAACACCCCTTCCATTCTTCCCATTTGATTAGCTGAGATCTGCAAGGAGCCTTTCGGCCAAAGCTCAGACCCCAAAGAAGGTTGTCTCCTTGCAGATTTTTGTGCTGGTTTGCACGTAGACAAGATGCAGCCTCCAGCAGAAAATTTCTTAGAAGTGATTGATTTCTAACGAGCTACCACCCAGTGGTTTTTTGATGACTTCATCAAAACAACATGGCTTTCAAAGATTTCAAATCAGATAGAAATACTGACGTCAGGCAATGTAACAAGTGATTTGGTACTTGTCGTGTAAACCCTTCCAGGTAAGCGCTCAGATCCCGGGGAGGGGGAAAATCCTAGGGAAGCTTTTCTTACTTTGCAATAATAAAATAGAATTGTACGTTTCAGCTACAATTGTGTTGACTGACTTCATTTTGCCAGTACGTTTAACGAGAGGGATTTCTACATCCCTTTAGTGACCACCCCAGTGGCTCCCCAACCTGTAACCCTGTCACAAGTTGTGCCAAAATAAAAATTAGATTTGGTAAGGGACAAATTAGGAGCGAGAACGCCTAGCCTAGGAATTTGGGTAGTTAAGACCAACATTAATGCTATTAGCATCATGGGATTGAGGAAACTTTAACAAAAACATCACCTATAGGTGATATAATCCATTATAAATTGCTTCCTGTCCTTCAGAAGTCTCTCTTTTAAAAAGCCACAAAAAACACCACGGTTTCCTTCCGATCATTTTTCAAAGAGGGACAGGATGGGTGGGCAAGGTGTTCGACAGGCATATGCCCTGTAACTGGCAGGAAAGGAGTTACACAGATCCCAGGTAACCCTGAAAGACAAGACAGGGGTACAGGGAATATGCCACGGTCCTTGTGATACATATTCAGGGAAAGGACCGGGTGCAGGTGTTCGCCTGTGGCCAGTCTGCTTGCTTTCCAATGCCAGCTCTCTACTAGTTGCTGGGAGGGTCGGTCTCTGCTGTTCTGCCTCCTTGCTCCATAAAGAGGAGTTTTCGGAGAATATTTGCATAAAAGGGTCCATACACCTGTTTATTTAGGTTGACAATGTTTGCGTACTGAGAGCCCAGAATCTCCAGCTCGGGCTGGATGACGGTGAGGCCCCCGGGCACAGGGGGCATGCATTTCTGATGGCTTGGGAGGCTGAGGAGACTCTTCATATACAGATGAAGTCGTTTATCTGGAAAAAAAAAATGCAGGAAGCTTCGTGAGAGACCATGGATATAGAACTGGGAGAGACCTTGGAAACCATCAAGTCCAACCCCTTCATTTTACAAACAAGGAAACTGAGGCCCCAGAAACTTTAGTGACCTAGGATCACAGACACAGAATGGGAAGGAACCTTAGAAGTCACTGAGTCCAGTCCCCTCATTTTACAGATAAGGAAACTGAGGCCCAGAGGGAAGTAGCTTTTTCCCCAGGGTCACACAGTGGGTGTCAGGGGTATGATCTGAAGAGAGATATTCTTGGTTCACAGTCCAGGGCACTCTATCTAGTCTTCCAGACTTCCTTATTTTTTGTTTATTTTTCAGTAGAATAGAAACTCCCCAAGGGTGGAGACTGTTATAGTCTTTTTACTTTGAAACCTCAACATTGAACAGTATTTGGAAGATAGCAAGTCTTTAATAAGTATTGACTGATGGGGAAAAAAAGTGAGACGCCCTCTTTTTGTTTATTTTTAAGTACAAAAAGCAGTCCAAAGTACTTTTGGCAGAGGGCTGGGCTGGTGGCAGTGAGAACCATGGCTGGTCAATATCTAATATCCATTGATCCATTGCTTCCATTAATCGAAAGGGCCAGAGAGGCCGTGGCTATAGGTTTGGCTCCGTAGTCAGAAAGCTCTGCTTGTGTCATGTCTTGGCTTTGTGACCATCACATCTCCAGTCTCAGGGACAGTCAGTTTCCAACTTTAAAAAACGGACAGATTCCATGCAGTTCACCACATCACAACATTCATCACTGTGGGGGACTTCTGGTGTGGAAGAAACTCCCAGTGCCGAAGTATCCTCAACCAAAGGATAAGATTGGGCAGAGGCTTAAGCAACCTTCCCGGCTCTCTGTCTGTCTTTTCTCCCCCCAGGACAGTCAACCTCAAGGTGGCCTGGAATTCCTGCCTGAGGGAGAAGTTCTCAGCACCTCTTGGAGAGCCCCATTCCATTTTGGGGGACAGTCAGCTTTACTCATCAAGAAGTTTTTCTCTCAACTTGGTGCCTAATTTTGCCTCTTGGGCATTTCCTCCCATTGTTCCTGCTTCTACAAACGTGCATCTCTCCTGACCCCAACCCCAGCTTAGCATCAGAGCTGGAAGGGTCTCACAGGCCAGGGGGTCCAACCTTCTCATTTAAAGATAAAGAAAGTGAGGCCAAAAAGACATGAAGTGTCTCGTCCAAGCACTGGAAAACAGAAAGTGAGAGAGACTGGACCTGAAGTGAGGTCAGATGACAAACCTAGTGTTCTCTCTACTGTATTCTGCTGGGGCACTGGCTAAAGAGCCACCCAGGTATTATGGTATCCATTTTACAGATGACAAGTCTGAGGTACGAAGAGGAGGCCCCTGGTGGCACAGTGGACAGACCACCAGGCCTGGAGTCAGGAAGTCCTGAGATCAAATCCTGCCACAGATACTTAGTAACTGTGTGACCCTGGGCAAGTCACTTCCACTCGGTTTGCCTCACTTTCCTCAACTGTAACCTGAAGACAATAATAGTGTCACCTCCCAGGACTGTTGTGAGGATCCAGTGAGCCAGTCATTGTGAAGCACTCAGCAGGTGGTTGCAACATCTTCAGCACCTAATAAGTGTTTACTGATTGAGCGATTAAGTTACTCAAGGGCCGGCTTCCCGTTTGTCTATCTCCAGTGCTTAGAAAAGGGACTAGCATCCAGCAGACACTTAATAGATGCTTGTGGATTGGTTGATGAGGCATCAGAAGGGGATTTTAGTCAAGACAACTTATCCGCAAGAGTGATGAGTTAAAGCAAAAACCTGAGAAATAACAGAAGGCAGGAGAAACAGAAGACTAGTATGGCTGCACTCACCGATCAGGGAGCAGATGGGGTTGCCCTCGGCGATGCTGGAGAGTTGACCCACAAGGTTGGCTTGAATCTCAGGACTTAGTGTGGACAAGCCTCTCTCTGCCAGGGACTTGTTGACTTCTACACAGGTCTGGAGGCCTATGGAATTCAAGGCCTCCTGGAGATTAAAAGTCCTGGTGGTGTAGGGGACAGTGAGGGAAAAGGGGAAGGAAAGAGGGAGAAAGAGAAGAGATGAAGGGAGAGAATAAAAGGAGGAGGAAGGGAGAGAAGGAGAAGGGAAGGGAAGGAATGTGGGAAAGGGAGAGAGAAGGAGGGAGATAGGGAAGGAGAGGGGAAAAGAGAGGAAGAAGGGAGGAAAGAGGGGGACCAAAGGAAAGAGAGGGAGAAAGATAGGGAAGGAGAAAGAGGAGAGGGGAGGGAGAGAGAAGGGAAGGAGAGAGGGAGAAAGAAGAGGAGGAAGCAGAGAGTGAGGTTCACATATTACACTTTGGGGCAGCTAGATGGAGCAGTGGATAGAGCACTGGCCCTGGAGTCAGGAGTACCTGAGTTCAAATCTGGCCTCAGACACTTAACACTTACTAGCTGTGTGACCCTGGGCAAGTCACTTAACCCCAATTGCCTCACTTAAAAAAAAAAAACCAACAATCAATCCCATATTACACTTTACCAATCTCCTTCTCCACCCACACTTCCCACTTGACGAAGCACTCTCCAATGAGACTAGCCAGGCCCACCAACAGCAATGGCATTTACACCCTCCTCATGGGACGTCCTCATGTTTCTTGGTTCCAGAACCTTCTCCAGTTCGGTACCCCCAGGACCCCAGATTTAGAGGCACAAGGTACCCACAGACCCCTCAGTCCAAGGCCTCTTACTGTACCCACCAGGATACCTGCCAAGGCCTTGACCCGAGCTCCGGTGTTCCTGACTCCAAGCCCTGCCCTCTCCCTCCAAATGCAGGCTGGTGTCTTCACCTTAGAGAGGTGATGGGACTTGCTCAGGGCCACACACCTGACATTACTACTACTAATAATATCTAACATTCCTAATGCTTTAAGGTTTATAAAGCACTTTGCCTAGGTTATCTTCACTGATCCCCATGACAAACATGTGAGGGAGGGGTGTTATCCCCATTTTACAGATGGGGAAACTGAGGCTCGAAGGGGCCAAGTGTGGGGGACACCCGGCTCTAAGCGTCTGAAGCAACATTCAAGTCCTGCCCCCTCCCCCTCTTCCAAGTCCAGCACTCTGCCCCATGCACCACCCAGATGCTTCGAGCAAGTCTTCCTCTGCACCCACTGACTCACAGGCTGCCTCCAGGCAAGAATGATGACATGTTAATAAAATGATGGCTGACGCTTACCTAAAGCATCATGGGATCCTGGGAGAATGGGCCCCTTATAGGCCATCCAGGCCCAAGCCCTTCAACAGATGAGTAAACTGAGGCAAGATTAAGCAATTGATCATCAGATCAAGGCTTTAGAGCCGTAACTTAGAAGCCAAAGCCGGACAGGCGCTTTACGTCTCTATTATCTTATTTGACAATGACTTATTTGTCATTTTATCCTCATTTTGCAAAAAAAGAATCTGAGGCTCAGAGAGGGCTTGTGCCTTCCACACAGAAGGCACTTAATAATTGCTTGTTGTTCTATGTTACAGGGGTACGGTGTCCTTGTGAGCCAGAAAGGGCCCTTGAGGTGCCTGTTAAGTGTCTGGGCTGGGATGTGACTCCAGAGAGGGCCAGTGCTCCTTCCCCTGTATCAAACTTGCCTCCCACTCAGAAAGTATTTATTAAGCACTTGCTGTGTACTGTGCTGGGCATACAAAGAATGAAACAATCCCTACTTGAAAGAAGCTTCCCTTGTGTGAGGGGTAATAGGGAAAAAAAAAGGAAGGAGGAAGGGACCTGGGGCAAAGCTCTAAGTACAACTGTGTCTCAGGATAACCCAGTTCAAAACAGCTTTCCATAAACTTAGTTTTGCCAGGTGGAGGTTTTGTTCTGGTTTTTGGCACTGTTCAGAGAACAAAGTCAAAGATGAGTTCTAATCTCTTCATTCTAAATGGAAACATGACATCCCTCCTGGCACAGAAAACCCCTCTCCCTACCCTAGACAAGAACATCTAAGCCTTTGGCAACATTAAAAAGGACTTGGGGAGGGGAGGGTGGGGAACCATCCAAGTTATAGTCTTGAAAATCCCATTGGGCCGTCCCAGAGCCCTTATGCGTCCAAAACTCATGAAGAACTACAGGGAAAAGTGAACCCACGTTGGCTTCAAGAACTTACTCTTTGTTCATTCCTTCAAGCAGGACAGTAGAAAGCCTTTTCAGTCGGTCTGCAAGCTCAGGCAAGCCTTCTATCAGAGTGCCCACCATGTTGTTAGTGATTAGTGACAGGCAAGCGATAACCTTCATTTGATTGAGTCTTTCTGTCAGTTCCTGAAGACGGGTTCCATCTGTCATTAGTGTCTGATCAATAAAAATAAAACAAAACACAAATTCTTAAAAACAAACAAACAACCCACGAGGCAGCATCTAATCCAATTCCCTCATTTTAGAGATGATGAAACCAAGACCCAGGGAGGCTAAGACTTGCCCAGGGCAGCATGGTGTGATAGTCAGTCCTGGATTTTTCAGTTCAAATCTCATGTGTAAAATGTTATCGTAATATTTCTAGGATCTAGGGTGTTTCAAGACTTAAATGAGATATTTGATATAAAGTATCCTGGGAACTCTACAGAAAAGTCAGCTAGTGTAGCTGGAGGACAACTCTTTTCCACCTTCCTACTCCTTCCCTGGGGCCCTGCAGTGATCTGTTTGGTGAGCGCCAGCCTGGGTAGGCTCTACATGAGGCCAAGCTTCACTCAATGGGCCCAGCCATATTCTTCCCAGCCAGTTGGCTGCTGGATACCCTTGTCTGCCTTCCCCATGGCCTCACTTCCAGTTCTGGAGCCACCAGCAAATCAACACAACCTCGCTACTCTAAGGGATGTGTGTCCATCCACTTCCTCATGACTCCACTCACCATCTCAGTAATTTTCCAAACCAAAATATTTCCTAGCTGCAACTCCCTTACATGTGTGGTCTCCCTCTACTAGAATGTAGACTCCTTGAGGGTAGGGCCTGTCATCCTTTCTGTTATTTGTATCTCCAGGACCTAGAACAGTGCCTAGCATATAGTAAGCACTTAATAAATGCTTTCATTCATTACTTAATCAGTTAATTGATTGGTTGATTAATTAATTAACTGGTTAATTAACTGATTGATTGATTGATTGATTCATTCCTGTTATTGTAATAAGTGGAAGAGCTGGGACTAGAACGCAGTTGCTCCTAGCAATGTTGGCGCCCAGCACTTACATTATTAATGTTGGCAGTAATAATAAGAATAGATTTTAAAGTATTAGACTGTAAGCTCCCTGAGGGCAGGAATTAGCTTTTTTTCTTTTTTTTTTTTTTTTGGTGAGGCAATTGGGGTTAAGTGACTTGCCCAGGGTCACACAGCTAGTAATTGTTAAGTGTCTGAGATGGGATTTGAACTCAGGTCCTCCTGAATCCAGGGCTGGTGCTCTACCCACTGCACCACCTAGCTGTTCCCAGGAACTATCTTTTACCTTTCTTTGTACCCCCAGAACTGGCACATAGTAGGTGCTTAATAAATGCTTGCTGACTTATTGATAGAAGGCTTCACTTTTTATTTGTTTCAACAACTTTATGAGGTGAGTAATTTAAGAATTGTTTTCTCTTACAGATGTGGAAACTGAAGGTGAGACAGAGGCAGTGACTAACCCAGGGTCACATAATCAATCAATCAACAAGCCTTTATGAAGGCCCTACCATACGCCTGCCAGGCCAGATGCTGGGGAAACAAGGGCAGCCCTCCATCCCACATCACCTGACTCTTCCTCTTACACTCTTACCGCTACCCCATAACAACACTATGTTATATTTACTTACAGATCTCATTTTAGAGGCACCGTGGCCCAGTGGCTAGGGCACTGGGCTTGGAGTCAGAAAGACCTGAGTTCGAATGTCACCAAAGTCATAAACACAAAAGTTATAGACACTTAGTGGCTTTGTGACCCTGGGCAAGTCCCTTAACATCCTCTCCCCCGCACCTCAGTTTCCCTGTCTGGATAATAAGAACCCCTCCCTCTCAGTAAGAACAAAAGCACTGACTTAGCCCTTACTATGGACTGTTGGGAGTATCCAGGGGAAAGTGGTTTATAAGTAAACATTCTCTTAGCCAAGGGTGACAATTATACACTATTGCGCATATACGAGGTGAGCAAATTCCCAGAAGGGGAGGAGGAGCCTGCAGCCAGCCCCGGGGGAGGGGGTTACCTCGGGTAGTTCCTTCTTTTGATAGTCCCACTGCAGCAGCTTCAGGTAACTGTTGTTCAGCACCGTGGTTGGGCTCAGGCTGGGCCGGGAGCTGCTCTCAGCTCCTGGGGAGGAGGCGTTTTCCGAAAGAGAGAATAATTCTTCATTGACAGATTCCTTTATCCACTCCTTGGTGACATCCAGGGCACCTGGAAGGGAACCGTCAGAGAACCGATGTACAGTGTTCTACAAAACTTAAAGGGCCGAAGAGAAGACAGTTTTTCTCATTAGCAGCAGCAGCATCTCACAGAAAGGCCTTTGAGAGCGGCACATGGAGGAGGCAGCTTGGTACAGTCAGTGTCAGAGCTGCAGTAAAGAAGTTCTGCCACTTAAAACTTTGGCCTTCACATCTTTGGGCCTCAGTTTCCTCGTTTACAAAGCAAGGGGAATGGACTAATTGGCCACTGAGGCCCCCTCCTGCTCTAGACCTAGGCAGCAAGACTGAATTCCCCTCTGCTCTGCTGCTTGTTGCTCAGTGACCTTGGGCACGTCTTTTCATCTCTTTGGGGTGAAGGGGTTAGATGAGTTGGCTAAGAAGGCCAAAAGAACTGATCTCCCCAATTGCTAGCTCCCCTCCTCCCAAACTTCCTTGACTTTATCTTGCATTTATTCTGTTCTGAATTATTCTGTCTATACTTATATAGGCACAGATCATCTCCCTGATAGAATGAAAGCTTTGTGAGAGTCCAGCATCACTTCATTCTTTATCTCTGAGTCCCCAGTGTCTAGTACACTGGTGAGACATAGTAAGTGCTTTAAAAGTTCTAGATGAGTGATTAGCTAAGCTCCTGAAGGCATGTAACAAAGTGCTGTTGTATCTTATAGGACAGAGAAAACTTTCGCCTTTGATTATGAGGTCAAGGAGAAGTCGTTAGCCCAGTCCCCTCCTTTTACAGATGAGGCCAAGTGACCCAAGGTCACACGGATAGAAAGTAGCAGTGGCAGGATTCAAACCCAGGACCTCTAGCTGCTGCTCCATTACCCCCGGCCATGGCTGCTTTTCCTGATCCCCTCCCAACCCCCTGAACCCCTTCCTGATAAAGCTTTGGCCAAAGCAGATGCTCTGACCAAAGGCCACAGGGAGCCTATGACTGAGCATGAAGGGAAGCACCCCTGTTTCCTCGTCACATGGTGTACCCTTCCTAAAATTAGCCTTTGCCAAACATAGCTCAGCTCTAAGGAGGTGCAGAAATATTTTCCATTCGTTGTAACTGATAAGAGTAGCACGTAAGCCTCTGCAAATGAGCCCGGGAGACGGCTGGGTTGAGACTGATCCATAGCAGAGATTTGCTGTATGTGATCAGAAAGGGGACAAACACTATAAATCAAAAGGAAAAAAATGGATGCTAGAATTGGGGCAGGGTGGTGCAATGGAAAGAGCACAGAGTTTCCTAGCCCAAGCACCCGGCTTCCAACCCCATCTCCTCTACTGACTAGCTGTGTGACCTGGGGAAAATCACTGCCCCTCTCTGATTCAATTATAAAATAATAGGACTGAGTTCTAAGGTCCCTTCCTGCTCTGAATTTGAGTATCTGGTGATCCCATGGCGCACCCCTGCTCTGCCTGGCCTGGTCAAATCTCTTCCCAAGCATGCCAAGGGGGCAAGGTGCAGAGTCAAGATGTTGGAGGGAGAGGAAACATTTTGGTTTCACCCAATCAGCAAGGAAATGTGCCAGGCTGGGGAAAGCCAAGAAAAGGTGCCAGCGAGTCATTTTTCCAGCCCAGAGCAGGTTAGGGAGACGGAGAGGTCTGCAGACACTGGGGCAGGACTGGCCAGGATCATGGTACAGGGGCCATTGAGGGATCTGGAACCATGAGACTGAACCAGGACAGGAAGCACCAGGGCAGAAAGAGATCCCAGGGATCCCTGTATTAGCCCTGGGCATAGGAACTGGGGCCAGCTGGCAGCTCCGTCACCCATTCACCAGTTCTGGGTCATGATGCCAGGCTGGAGAGGGGCAGCTGTGAGCTCAAGGGACCCGAGCTGTGTATGGAACGAGCAACAAGCTCTAGAACCATTCCTGTGTAGCACTGAGCCCAAGAGCTGAGTGGGAATTCAGCTCTAACCTTCAGGTCCACACATACACCTGTGATGGAATCATCATGGTCACAGACTCTGAACCTGCAGAACCTTCCAGCAGATGACAGTGACAGAGTCCGACAGCAGTTTTAAAAAACAAAGAAGGGGAGGGGGTAGCTAGGTGGCGCAGTGGATAAAACACCTGCCCTGGATTCAGGAGGACCTGAGTTCAAATCTGGCCTGAAACACTTGACACTTAATAGCTGTGTGACCCTGGGCAAGTCACTTAACCCTCACTGACTTACCAAAAAACCCAAAAATCAAAGAAGGGAAGTGAAGGGAAAATTGGGAAGAAAGCAGTTTATGAAATTTTAAAAAAGAAAATCAACAGCTTGGCCAAAGAGGTACAAAACATTACTGAAGAAAATAACTCCTTAAAAAGGAGAATCATCCAAGTAGAAGCCAGTGACTCCATGAGACATCAAGAAATAATAAAACCAAGGGCACCAACATCTCAATTATGAGGTTGGAGGTTAAGTGAGTGTCCCAGAATCATCCAGCTAGTGAGTGTCCAAGGTGGATTTTAACCCAGAGCTTCCTAACACCAAGCCTAACACTCTTCCATTGTGCTCCAATGCCGTGGGTCACCTAGGTCTGGCAATCCATAGCCCAAAGAACAGTGAGTTGAACCATGCTAGACAATTTGACTTTCAGAGCCCAGATTTTTAGTGCCATTCAGTATCTCTGGGGCCCAGAGGCCTGTGCAAGTGTGCATGGCTGGACGCCAAAGGTTTCCCTTGAAAAATGCCTTATTTTATATTTTAAGGTCATTGGAGAGAGAGTAAAGTTCCAACACCTGGAAAAGAGCATGATGTTGTAGCAACCCTTGCAGTAAGTCCAAGAAGGCAGGATTTGGGGCAGGCCCTGGGAAGAGGCTCCTCCTTTGAATTTCATCATCTGTTTTTGTTATTGTTGAAAACTGTACTTTCTTTTCCATTCCCCTGGTTCTAACATTTGAAATATAATCTCTTCAAATCCAATGGCATTTGTATATTTTCAGTCTATATTTACTTGAAGATACTTTTTTCCCCCTAAAAAAACAAAAGTTTACTTATAGAGAAACAGGGCAAGGAGAGAGCAGATCCGGATGGGAAGGAGGGAAAGGATGTAGAAAGGATAGAGGAGAGGGAGAAGGGGGAAAGAAAGAAGAGAAAGGAAGAGAAGAGAAAGAAAAGGGAGAGCAGAGGGAGAAAGGAGAGAGAGGAAGGGGAGGGTCAATGAGTAAACATTCCTCCTATGTGTCACTGTGCCAAACGTTGAGGATAGACAGGAATATGAAAAGGAAACACAGTTCCTGTCCTCAAGGAGCTTACAATCTAAGGAGGGAAGTCAACACAATGGGAACAGAAAAGGGGCAAAGAGGAGAGGAGAAGGATGAGAGAGGGAAGAAAGGAAGGAAAAGAGGGGAGATGGTGGAGCAGCTAGGTGGTACATTGGATAAAGCACAGGCCCTGGATTCAGGAGGACTTGAGTTCAAATCCGGCCTCAGACACTTGACACTTATTAGCTGTGTGACCCTGGGCAAGTCACTTAACCCTCCCTGCCATGCAAAAAAAAAAGAAAGAAAGAAAAGAAGGGAGATGGAGAGGAGGAAGGAGAAGGCAAGGGAAGAAAGGAGAGAGAAGGAAGAGTAAGTAAGGAAGAAAGGGAAAAGAGAAGACCTGCTATCTTCCCAACCCCCCCAAAAAAACCCCAACAACCAGCACCCAAAATAACTTGTATTTACTTCTATATTTAGCAGCTGTAGGGTGGGGTGAAGTAGGGTGTGTGGCTTTCAGTCTTTAGCAACCTTTCAGGATGTAAGGGCCACATCTTTTCATATATTTTGCATTTACCTACATAGGTTCATGCTATTTCCCCCAAAGAACACAGGGACCACTTCACTCATCTTTGTACTCCCAGGGCTTAGTGCAGTACCAGCACACAGCAGGTGCTTAATAAATACTGATTAGCTGAATATGGTTAAGTGAGAGGAAGAAGCTGGGTAGGAGAGAGGAAAGAGAATTCCACTAAAAAATAAAGCTCTATCCATGGTTCTTTCCCCCCCAAAATCTGGAATCCTTGTAGGAGAGGCATAGTTAACTATACTTATTCCTGATGCTGCCAATAATAGGATTCTTGTCTGTGAGAGGGTCTGATGTTCTGGCTGGAAAACCCCAGGGAAAAGGGGGGAGGAGAGAAGTAAAGGGAGGGGAGAAGGAAAAAGAAGGCTAGGTCCCACCCCCAGGCTAGCAGAAGCTGCCTGAAACTGACTGACAGAAGCTGCTTGAAACTGACAGACAGAAGCTTCCTGAAACTGACTAACAGAAGCTGCTTGAAACTGACTGACAGAAGCTGCTTGAAACTGACAGACAGAAGCTTCCTGAAACTGACTGACAGAAGCTGCCTGAAACTGACAGACAGAAGCTTCCTGAAACTGACAGTCAGAAGCTTCCTGAAACTGACTGACAGAAGCTGCCTGAAACTGACAGACAGAAGCTTCCTGAAACTGACAGTCAGAAGCTTCCTGAAACTGAATGACAGGGGCAGCTAGGTGGTGAGGTTGATAGAGCACTGGCCTTGCAGTCAGAAGGACCTGAGTTCAAATCCAGCCTCAGACACTTGATACTTACTAGCTGTGTGACCCCGGGCAAGTTACTTAACCCCCAATTGCTCCCCCCCAAAATTTAAACAAAAAGAAAAAGAAAAAAGAAACTGACTGACAGAAGCTGTTTGAAACTGACTGACAAGAGAAGTTGCCTGAAACTGACAGACAGAAGCTGCCTGCAGAATAGAGACACTCAAACTTCCTTGTTTGTTCAAGCCCAAATCTTGCTTTAGCCTCAGGAAGTGGATCAACTCTTTTTTCACTTGAATCATAATTAGAATTAGTTCATAGACAAAAAAGCAACCATTTCCACTGAGCAACCCCCCCCCCTTTTAGAGTTGCACAGGGCCAGGGTAGTCATCTAATCCAACTTCTACCTGAACAATCCCTCCCACTCTGATGACCATTCTGAGGAGGGGAGAAGGTCCCATTCAGGAAGCTCCTTAAGGGTAGGGACTACTGATATGCTTTCTTGTATTTGCATCCCCAGCCCCTCAGCACATCCCCTGGCAAAGAGTAAACACTTAATAAATACTTTTCATTCATCCATTCATTCACCACCCTGGTCACCCTCCTTTGCTCACTGGATTGCTTATCAATATCCTTCCTAAACTATGATGCCCAAGCTAAGCTCCTCATTTTACAGATGACACAACTGAGAGATAATGACTTGTCCAGATTCACACAGGACTAAAAAAATCTTCCAGTCCAGCCTGGCACCTTTCTACTAACATTGTTTAAAAGCCTCATTTCACCGGAGACTAAGTTATCTGAGCTACCAGGGAGCACCACTCACCCTTCCCCCTGCAACTCTGTATTTGCCTTTTATATACTTTGTATCTACTTACATGTGAATGGGATTTTTTTTTAAATCCTCATTCCTAGCACAAGAGGGACACAGAGTAGGTGGTTAATTGAAAGAACAAGGGTTCAAAACCTGGCTCTGATACTTACTACCTAAAAGGGGGAATCCTGACATAATCGAGAGAGGACTAACTTGAAGTCAGGGAGATAGGAGTTCAAAGGCCAGCTCTGTGACCCCTTGCTTTTTTCTCATCTATGTGGTGCCATAGTCCACAGAGCACTGGGCTTGGAAGCAGGAAGACTCATCTTCATGAGTTCAAATGTGACCTTAGGCAAGTCACTTGACCCTGTTTGCCTCAGTTTTCCCATATGTTAAATGAACTAGAGAAGGAAATGGTAAACTAGACCAGTATCTCTGCCCAAAAAACAACAAAACCCAAATGGGGTTGTCAAGAGTCAGACACACCCGAAACCGACTTAACAACATTTTCTCATCTATAAAATAAAGGTAGTATCGTGGTACATACCTTCAGGGCTCTCAGGAGGTTCAAGGGAGATAATGGCAGAGAATGCTAGCTGAACATGAGAGTCCCCTAGAAATGTCAGTTATTTCAGCTCTTTCAGGAGGACTTGATCATTTTCACCTCTGAAACCCCCTTTCTAACACAATGCCTGGAACACAGCATGAATACCTGCTTGGTGGCTGCTTAAAAGTTCCTTCCAGCTCTAGTTCCTTAAGGACAGAGGCTGTGTCATTTCTGTCTTTTTAGTCCCAGTGTTTGCCACAGTGCCAGGCACAACACAGCAAGTGATTAATAAATGTTTGGCCCATTGACTGTCTACATTCTGCCTCGAAGTCTATAATCCTATGAACCCCAGGAGAATTCAAGTTCTTGAGGGCAGGGTCTGCTTATTATTTGTCTTTGTGTTGTCCTCAGTAGTGGGGACAAGAGTGCCTAGTGCCTAGAGTAGGTTGGGCCATCAATAAATGCTGAATTCCAGATTCATCAATACTAAAAACGTCCCAGAGAGGACCGAAGTCTTGGGGGAAGAATCTTGCTACCAGTGTTATTTTCCTCTAAGGAGTATTTGCTAATCCTGGGCCTTAACTTGTAGAATTTCCTATGAAAACAGTCAGACTGCTTCTGGTATTTGGATGGTGTCAACTGCTGGATAATTGCTTATAAAAAATGAACTCAGTTCTCTCTCTCTCTCTCTCTCTCTCTCTCTCCCCCCCCCTTCCTCCCTCCTTTCCTCTCCTCTTCTCCTCCTCCTCCTGTTCTCATTTTCTCTCTCTCTCTCTCTCTCTCTCTCTCTCTCTCTCTCTCTCTCTCTCTCTCTCTCTCTCTCTCTCTCATCCCCATTCCAGAGAATGCTAGCCAAAAAAGGCTGAAAGCCCTCCCCTTAACTTGTGAGTAATTCATCTTTGCCAACCCTGAGTCAAGTCAAATTCCTGTGCCCAACCCCACCTTTGGAATGTCACAGTTCTTTGTTCCCTTCACAGTTAACCAAACTTTTCTGTCTTCTTGCTAGTTTTTACTTGGAGACATACAAAAAACTGTGAAATAAAGAGGGGCCACTGAAATAGCTTGTAGAGATCACCCTGAATCTGTAATTACAGAGCCAAGATAATGCCTGTTTGTGTTTTAAGCGCCTCTTTTACAACTGACAAATTACAGAGAAAGTTTCTTTTGTTCTCTACCATGAACAATAAAGCCCATAATGCTAAGGACAAAAGAAACCCAGTAGGTCCAAAGGAGTCTCTTTCTCTTTGGGGAGCAGCTGAGGCTCAGGGGGGATTCTGGAGTCTCTGAGAGACCCCACCTTGGCTTTGCCATGCCACTGAATGTCAATCTCATAGTTTCAGTTTCTTCATCTAGAAGTGTGTGTGTGTGTGTGTGTGTGTGTGTGTGTGTGTGTGTGTGTGTGTGTGTGGCGGGGGGTGTTCATTGTTGGCACCCCCACCCCCAGGCCTGTTTAGATCAGGGAGTGACTTTAAAGTTAAGATTAGAGAATTTCCCCAAGTTGGAAGGGAGCTCAGAATGCATCTGGTCCAAACTGTACAGAGGTACGGTAGCTGCAGATGTAAGACTCTGCACTGTGAAGAAGCCAACAAGGCATGCATTTTATGTGGTGCCAAGTGAGGAAAGTCATGGGAGTTTCACGTACAAACAACATCCTCTGTTCCTCCCTACAGTAATAAGGCTGCAAGACCTTTCATTCAAGAGCTTTTAGGAGGCCATGATGTCAAATCCCCTCAGTTTACAGATGAGGAAACTGAGGCCCCGCAAGAAGTGTTCTGTCCAAAGCCAAACAAGAGTGTGGCACAGTGGATCAAGAACTAGGTTCAGAGTCAGGGAGAGCTAGGTGTAAGTCCTACCTCTGATGTACTGTACTGTGCTGTGCTGTGTAATGCTGGGCAGGGGACTTAATGTCTCAGTACCCCAAAGTCTAAGACTATCAACTGATTCCATGGTAGAGAGGGTTTCCTCCTTGGGATTTCCTTACACTAATGAAATCACAGGTCCAGATCAAATTCTTTTTTTTGGCAGAGCAATGAGGGTTAAGTGACTTGCCCAGGGTCACACAGCTAGTAAGTGTCAAGTGTCTGAGGCCAGATTTGAACTCAGTTCCTCCTGAATCCAGGGCCAGTGCTTTATCCACTGAACCACCTAGCTGCCCTCCAGAATGTTTTTAAATGAATAAAATAGAATTACAAAGAAAATCAGTTCTACAGAAATACAGTTAGGAATGGCCACGAGCCACTGGTTTCCATTAAGTAGTCTTTGGGAGTTCAGTTACAGCTAAGTCCTTACGCCTTCCAGACTTAAACAAAGGGAACTTTTAAGTCCTTAGGAAAAAATGTTGTGTCTTGGTGGAAATGAAGTCAAAGCGCACCTGGCTGTCTCCTTCTGTCTCACATCCTCACTGAAGTACACATGACTTCAGAAGGGACAACTGTTGCCCAGGGCATTAAACTGTGGCTTTGAGAAGAAGCTAATTCTTCTCAGAAACTAAGCAGCTCAGCTTGCCTTTTTTTTTTTTTTTGAGAGAGGAAAAATCCACACACAAAAAAAAGAAAAAAAACTGTCCCAGCCTGGCTCCAGCCCTGACAGATATAACCAGATCTGTCCTCTGCATTCTGTAAGGGAGCTCCTGTGCAGAAAGCACATGTGCCAATAGGCACTCAAGCTCTGTGTGCCTTTCAATTGTCCCTAAGGCCCAACCAGGCAGAAACAGAGGAGCTGAATTTCTTCAGTAAGCAATCTTCCCTCCTCTAGGTCAAACCCCAGCTCCTTCTGCCCGTCTTCACACCACATAATTCCCCGCTGTTCACTGTCCTAGCCACGGACTGGAGGCTCTGCTGTGGTTTCTCCATTCCTTTTTTAAAAGGTAGTCAACAGGGGCAGCTAGGTGGTGCAGTGGATAAAGCACCAGCCCTGGATTCAGGAGTTCCTGAGTTCAAATCCGGCCTCAGACACTTGACACTTACTAGCTGTGTGACCTTGGGCAAGTCACTTAAGCCCCATTGCCCTGCCAAAAAAAAAAAAAAAAGGTAGTCAACAGAACTGAACCAAGGCTTCTGGATGAGGCCTGATGGGAAGGGGAAAGGGTTCAACTCCCTTGTCCTGAATGCTCTGCTTTTTATACCGGGTCTCTTTTCACTTGAATGGATTTGATGCGAGCCTTCCTTGACCTGGCCAGCCTCCAGTAAGCTGCTGAACCTTGGTCCGTTCCATTGCTGCTCTACTGCATCACCTTGGTCTAGACTGTTGATGATTTTTCCAAGGTTGATTATGTCAGACAATAGATTAGCTCTGCCTCCCAGCCTCATGTCATCCCAAATCCGATAAGGATGGTCATTCCAGAGAACAATTTAGAACTGGGACCACTGACCTGGAGCTGGAAGGGGCCTCAGAGACCATCAAGGGTGAGGAAACAGCTCAAGAGAGCATTAGTGACTAGTCAAGGTCACCCAAGTAGTAAATGACAGAGGCTACCTGTGAACCCAGGTCTTCTGATCCCAACGACGGTTTTCTTTCCACTGCACCTGGCTATCTTTTACTTTTACTGGAAAAATCACAAAGACTTATAGACACTGACCCAGCAATAACAGTGCCAGGCATATTCCCCGAGGAAGGCAAAGCTAGAAGGAAAGATCCTAATTGTCAGTGCCCTCTTCCTCCTCAAATAATGCCACATAGACTTATCTGTTTATACACTGTGGGCCCCTGTTAGATTGTAAGCCCCTTGAAGCCAGGGCCTGTTTTTCCTTTCTGCCCTGACTCCCAAGCTTAGCAAGGTGCCCACAAACAAGGGCAGTCCCTTCTGGCTCTAGCTCTACCATCTTCTGGTCTCCTTTAATCCTCACACTTACTAGCTGTGTGACCCTGGGCAAGTCACTTAACCGTGATTGCCTTAAACCTCCAGGGCCATCTCCAGTCATCCTGATCTTGCCACTGGATCCAGATGTCTCTGGAGGAGAGAGTGAGGCTGGTGACTTGGCATAGCCCTCCCTCCCTTAAATCCAACTCACTGCAAGTCATGACATCTGTCATGGTCTTCTTAGAGAATGAAGGACAAACAACAACAACCACCCTCACAACAGCCTTGGGAGTGGGTCACATAGGCATCATTATCCTCATTTTACCAAGGAAGAAGAGGAAGCTTCTGGGGGATAGGTGACTGGCTCAAGGTCACATAACCTGATCCAAACTGAGACCTTCCCACTCCAAACACGGAGCTCTACATGGGGCCTATGGGTGAACTTTGAATACAAACATGTTTGGCCAAGTCTTAGTGAAAGGTTATCAAGAGAATGATTCAGATTCTAGAGACCAAAAAAAAAAAAAAGTTTGCCCCAAAGAGACAGAGACAAATGGAATCACAGAAATGAAAAGACAGAGAAAGACTCACGAAGAGATGAGAGACACAGAGAGATACATATAAGAAACAGAAAGATACATAGAAACAGAGCGGGAGTGTCACAGAGACAGTAAAAAAGAGATACATACAGACACAGAGAGAGAAAGAGAGACATGCACACAAAGGCAAAGACATATACACAGAGACAGAAAGCCACCAAGAGAGATCTACACAGACACAGAGATCCACAGAGACAGAAACAGAGAGACAGAGAAGACACAAAGACAGCAAGAGAGGTACAGAGACATTGACAGAGGCACAGGAGACACAAAAGCGAGGTCAGAGAGAACAAAATCAGTCAGGAGCAATCACTCGTGAGGCAACAAGATGAAGATGGCTAATTCCTAATTAAAGAGGCCATGCCCCTGACACTCTGCTTACTGGGGGTTTCTTCTAAGATTTCCTGGAATTTTGTCCTTTCGTAGTCCACCAACTGGCGCTGAAGATGGGGTCGAAGGCTCCTGATGGTGAAGTTGACCATGTCCATTTTCATGAGATCCAGCACGTGGAATATTTGTCTTTAAAAATCAGAATGAGAATGAGTTAGAAAGGGAGGGGTAAGAGGAAAAGCAAAAACCAAAGTCTCACATCGAAAAATGTGGTTTAAAAATTAAATGGGCTAGGGCAGCTAGGTGGCTGAATCCAGCACTGGCCCTGGATTCAGGAGGACCTGAGTTCAAATCTGACCTCAGACACTTGACGCTTACTAGCTGTGTGACCCTGGGCAAGTCACTTAACCCCCATTGCCCTGCAAAAAAAAAAAATTGCGTGGGCTGATGGAGATGTGGGGACATACAAATATATATTTATATTTATATTTTTATATACACACACACATACACACATGCATCAGGGCAGAGAGAAGGAAGGAGATCCAGGAAAATAAGGAATGTGACAATGACTACAACAATTTAAAAATAATCAAAACTGAGGACTGGGTAATTATAATGATCAAACTTGTCCTTGACAAAGAAAGAGGGACATGTCCTTCTTCTCTTCTTTGCCAAAGGGGGCTATGGATGTGTAATACTGAATATACTGTCAGACATGGAGGATGCTTTGGCTAGTTGAACTACCATTTTTTTCCTTTTTTGTTTGCTGTTATATTGATGATTCTCTAGGTTGGGGAGGACGGGGAGATATATTTGGAAATGAAACTGACATAAAGTCAAAATAAACTTTTTTAAAAGAAAAAGAAAACTGTTTAAAATGTATATACGATATTTCTTTCCCTCCCAAAAAAATCCCACAAAATTTCACAGCCCAATAAAATAAGGTCATTCTTTAAAGAATTCTATAGCAATATATTACAATAGGCTAAGTGGTATTTTAAAGTATTATTAAATACTTTATTACTTATTTAAAGTTAACTTTTACTAATAATGAATGCTTTATTATTAAATACTATAGTATAAAGTATTGTTACATTATATATACTTAAGTATTAGGTATTTTAAAGTATTTTATATTTAAAATACTTAAGTATGAAATATATTTAGTGTATGAGGCATAAAAGTATTTTATACTCAAGTGTAAAATTTAAAAATTAAGTATATTAACTATAAAAATATCAGTATAAGTATTTTATACTTCAGTATAAAATATAAGTACTAAGTATATTAACTATAAAAATAGAAATATAAGTATTTTATATTTTATACTTCAGTATGAAATATAAGCATTAAGTATGTTAACCATAAAAATCAGTATAAGTATTTTATACTTAAGTATGAAATATATAAAAATATAAATATTTCATACTGTAACGATTAGAATGATGCCACCTGCTGGAGAGCTACTGTAGGAAAGCTCCACCATGAGGAGAAGGCACCTGATGCTTTTCTTTGGCGTCACTCCTGACATTTGCTTGTGGGAGGAAGGAGGGGTGAGGCTGGCTCTCTCACTCTCGTTGTCAGGACTCTCATGGAGAGTGGAGCAGGAGAACTGTAGCTCCCTTTGATAGATGAATCTAGGCCTCTTTCTCTCTCTCTCTCTTTACCAAATTCTTATTCTCCTTAATAATTGCTTAAAAGTCTAAACTCTTGCTAAAGCTTTTATTTTTATTTATTAAATTTATTGGCGACCACTCATTAGATATTTTAGACAGACTAGCTTGAATTTTAGCGCCTTACAGATGGCGACCATGAAGGGACTGTAATGATTGGAATGACGCCTTCTCCTCATGGTGGAGCTTTCCTACAGTAGCTCTCCAGCAGGTGGCATCATTCTAATCATTACAATACTTTAAAATACCTTGAAGTATTTTAAGATATAAAATATCTAACTGACTCATTCCACCCAATCACAGATGGATAGAAAGGCATTAAGCCATATAAACAAAGAAAGAAAGAAAAATAAAGGAGGAGGGGGAGAAGTGATTAGATGTCATACACACCCAGGATATTGATTTGTTTGACAACTCTTTTCTTCACAAAATCCCAGATTTAGAGATACAATGAATCTTAGAGGCCACCCTCCCATTTTACAGATGAGGAAAACAAGGCTGAGAGAAGTGAATAGACTTGGCCAGGATCAAGAGTATCTCAGGCTGCATTTGAAGCTAGGTCTTCCTGACTCCCAAGGCCATTGTTCTAACCACTGCTTCATCTTGCTCCCAATTGTACCATCTTGTGGAAAAGAGGGTTTTATTTGGAGATTCAGTGGTGGTGGGAGGGGAGGTATTGGACCCCCAAAAATATGAGAGCTTGTAAATCTAGTGTCTTTTCTCCTCCCAGAATTCTTTCTGTCTAGTCTGCATGTATCTTGTATGTACCTAGTTATTTATAATCTCTCCCATTAGAATATAAGCATATTCAGGGTAGGGATGATTTTTTTTTTCCTGGCCTTTCTTTGAATTCCCAATGCTTAGTACCAGTGCCTGGCAAATAGTAAAGTGCTTGATAAATGCTTGTTGTTGTTGTCTCAGATAATGAAGATTGAAACCCATCCCTGCAGACCCATGCTGGGTAATTTTCATCCATGGGCAGCCCATTAGGAAGCAACTGGCATTTTTTTTTAAGCATCAAGAAAACTTTTTTCTAAGAATTAATTGGAGGGGTAGCTAGGTGGCACAGTGGATAGAGCACCGGCCCTGGAGTCAGGAGTACCTGAGTTCAAATCCAGCCTCAGATACTTAACACTTATTAGCTGTGTCACCCTGGGCAAGTCACTTAACCCCAATTGCCTCACTAAAAAAGAAAGAAAGAAAGGAAGGAAGGAAGGAAGGAAGGAAGGAAGGAAGGAAGGAAGGAAGGAAGGAAGGAAGGAAGGAAGAAAGAATTGGAACTTTCCAGTAGAAATCAGCAAGAGACCCAACAAGCCCCTTGGCACAGTGCTTCCAAGGGGTAATGCATTCCAATGTGAAATATTCCATATGTGATCAGATTCCTTTGATCACACATTCTAAAACCCAGATCTCAGAGAACTTAAAGGCCATCACTAGTGGGCCAAAACGTAGACTAGGAGTCAGAAGACCTCAGTCCAAGTCCATAGATGTGCCTGCTGGGTGACCTTGGGAAGTCACTTCTCCTCTGTGGGGCTCAGCCAACTCCTCTGAGGTTGGGCTATGTCCCATCTCGCCCTTGCACTGGGCGATTCTTTGTCTTGGGGTGCAGGAGAATGGGAACCTATGGTATGAGCTTTCCATTTTAGGATGAAAGATTTATTAGGAGGCTTTCCCCACCACCTCCTTATTCTTTGAAATCAATCGATAAACATTTACTTAGCATTTATTGTATGCCCAGCACTATCCCAGACACTGCAAACACCAAGACAAAAAAAGAATATTGGAGTGGAAAGGGCCCTGCCTCTGGAGTCAGAGGACCTGGGTTCATATGCTACCTCTGACACAGCCTGTATGACTTTGGGCAAGTCACTTAATCCCACCCTGAGACTCAGTCTCCTCCTCTGTGAAATGAGGGGGGTAGACTAGATGGTCCCCAAATTCCTTTCCAGCTCTAAATCTACAATCTTATGATAAGTCCTTTCTCTTCTCTGGGCCTCAGTTTTCTGCAGGTCATGGAATAGTTAAAGCAGGAGTCCCTTTCAGCTCAAAATTTCTGATCCAATAACTCCTGCCCTTAATGGGTTTACAGTCTATTGGAAGAGACAGCCTACACGTAAATGGGCTTCTAAAAAACAAATACAGGGTAATCTTTGCTGGAGAAAAAGATGGCAAGTCTCTCCAGTATCTCTGCCAAGAAAACCCCATTCAGGGTCACAAAGAATTGGACAGGACCGGAGAGAAGACGCTCCACCCAAGCTGAATAGAAGGTTAGCTCCCAGAAGGCAGACAATTCCCTTGTCCTTCAGAGGACACAGAAGAGCTGCTTTGATGGGAACCCGGCACGCAGTACATGCTCGCTAGATTGTAGAAGAGAATACCAACCTCAGCAGCTCCACAATATTGCCGGTGGCTTTGAGTTCCTTGATGTCATCGTCCCGGACGGGAGCACACAGCTTGCCCATGGTATGGATGACATAGGTGGCCAGTCCCTGAATGTCCACAGCGTTGTGCTCTGCTTGCTGCCTGATAAGGTCGGTATCCAGAACTTCACTGATCTGGGTACGGAGTCGGTTTCCACCAGGAGTCAGAAAAGAGAGAAGGGTCTGTGGGCATGAAAAAAACTCCAGGTAAGAGAATTTAAGGGCTGGTTGAGGGGGGTTTCCCTCTTAAATTAAACAAAACAATGAAAATGATGTATTAGAAAGAAAAGGACTGGGGCAGCTAGGTGGCACAATGGATAGAGCACTGGCCCTGGAATCAGGAGTACCTGAGTTCAAATCCGACCTCAGACACTTAACACTTACTAGCTGTGTGACCCTGGGCAAGTCACTTAACCCCAATTGCCTCACTAAAAAAAAAAGAAAAAAGAAAAGAAAGAAAGAAAAGGACTAGGGCAGATAGGTAGCAACAGCCATGGAGTCAGGAGGACCTGAATTTAAATCCAGTCTCAGACACTTACTAGCTGTGTGACCCTGGGCAAGTCACTTAACCCCAATTATTAAAATTAAAAAAAAAAAAAAGAAAAAAGAAAAGAAAGAAAGAAAAGGACTAGGGCAGATAGGTGGCAACATCCCTGGAGTCAGGAGAACCTGAGTTCAAATCCGGTCTCAGACACTTGACATTTACTAGCTGCGTGACCCTGGGCAAGTCACTTAACCTCAATTGCCAAGGAAGGAAGGAAGGGAGGAAGGAAGAAAGAAAAGGGCATGGGAAAAAAGAGAAGGAAGTTCAGGGAGAGACAAATGGGATAGCCTTGGAACTAACATGCCCAAATTATCATAAACGTTTTTTTAAAAATCAGTATATAATGGGAATTTGTGGCCTCATGGACACTTTTCATTTTTTGTTCTTTGAATTATAACAATAAAAATAATGTCTTTGCATATGGAAATGCTCAATTTGCTAGTATTTGTCAAGATAAGAACAACAAAAAAATTTTTAATTAAACTAAACCGGAGGGGGCAGCTAGGTGGCATAGTGGATAAAGCACCGGCCCTGGATTCAGGAGGACCTGAGTTCAAATCTGGCCTCAGACACTTGACAGGTACTAGCTGTGTGACCCTGGGCAAGTCACTTAACCCCCATAGCCCTGCAAAACTAAACTAAACTAAACCGGAGGCAGTGCGGTACAGTGGAGGGACCTGGCATTGGATTCGAGATTGGATGCGTGCTCCTTATCAAGAGGGATCATTTCCTTCTTCCATCACCCAGCACAGTCCTAGCTCACAGTAGGTGTTTAATAAATGTGTGTTGACTGATTGCCATCTGGATAACAGCTGTATGAGCTACACAGGTGGAAAGAAGGATGGGTTTGGCAACTGAAGAAAGAGGTTCATATCCTGCTCTACCATTTATCCTCTCTGTGGCCTAGGGCTTAACCACTTTGGGCCTCAGTTTCCCCATTTGTGAAATTAGATGGTAGAACTGATTGGCCTCTGAGGCCTTCCAGCTCTAGACCTTGGATCACTTAAATTCTATGGTCACTTAACCTCTCTGAGACTCAGTGGCCTCACTTGTAAAAAAAAAAAAAAGAGTTGGATGGGACAGCCTCTGAAACTATGAAACAATCTATGAGCCAGAGGCAAGTCACTCACAACCCCCGTGTCAGGCAGCTCACTCCCTCACACTAACTTGCAAAGATGGGGTTGATCTGCATTGGATGCAGGGGCTTCCTTACTGTGAATTACTTACACCAGGGAAATCACAGGTTTATACCAAGAAAAGAAAAAAAGGAAATGCTAAGGTCTGTACCCATGGGAGCTAGCTCACTCCAGGTGTAAGCAACCTTGATAGAACCTGTTATGGAGCAGGCTGTAAGGCCTTGGGTAGCAAAGGCTTCCAAAAGAATGCACTCTCCCTCTTCCCTCTCCCTTCTTCCTCTGCCTCTCCCTTTGTCCTTTCTCTATTCCTCTTCCTTTTCCTATTCTTCTTCTTCCTTTCCCTGTCTCTCTTCTTCCTCTCTGTATCCCCCTTCCCTGTTCCTCTCTCTATCCCTCTTCCTTTCCCTATTCCCCTTCTTCCTCTCCCTATCCCTCTTCCTTTATTTCTCTCCCTATCCTTCTTCCCTTCCCCCTCTCTCTCCTGAACTAAATCACTTTCCCTGTAGCAAATTCCCAATATAGCAAGCCTAAAAGCAGCAGGGCTCAGATCGCCCAGAGTTCCTGGCACCATTTCAAAACCTTTGCAGATAAGCCGGCAGAAGCAGAAGGGCAGGTTGTAGGGCACAGCTTCCTGAGAACACCAGATAGGCCAGGCCTGTGCTTTTCCACCAAGGTAGTTTTCTATGATAGTGTGGTTCAGTGGTTACAGCGCAGACTGTGGGTCCTAAGACCTGCTTGATGTGTTGGCTCTAGCACTTACTCCCTATGTGTCCTTAGGAAAGTCACCTCCCAGGTAAAATGAGGCTGACAATAACTGACATTTCTATAGAACTTAAGTGGTTGAAAAGTACTTTATTTCTGTCATCTCACTGTAGCTTGACTAAAACCCTGGGAGGTGAGTAATTACTGCCTCCACTTTCCAGAGGAGGCAGCCGAAGTTCCTAGAGAGGAAGTGACTTGTCCAAGGTGACAAAGCCAGCACACGTCCAAGGCAGGACTGATCCTATGAATGGCTCTCTACCCACTGTATGGAAACAGAAAGTTCGAAAAGGAAAGGAGAGGGAGAGAGGAGGGGAGGGAGGATAGAATAAGAGAGGGAGGGAGAGTAAGAGGAGAGGGGAGGAAAGAGGAGAGAGCCAGGCATGGAAGGGGGGTAGGGGGTGGGGGGGTGGGGAGGGAGGAGAGGGCTATCAACTTGCCTCTCTTATTTCTTCAAAAAGTTTGATGGCGTGTTCATACTCGGGAGGATCCTCGTTGAGTTCGGCCTCCAGGTGGTCCCAGAAAGCCTGGTGAACGATGTGTTTCACTCGCCCTGCCAGGCTTCAAGAGAGAAGTGATCACTGGGTGAAAATCAGCTGAAGCGACCCTTCCCAGAGACCAGAATTCCAGACTAGAGACAAAGGAGACTCTGGCCCCCAAGGACGCCCAGGGGCTTGCCAAACTCAGCTGGGAAGCGCCAACACCCATTCGAGTCATCCCGGTCCCCAATCTGAGGCTTGTGTGGGGAGGCAGCAGCTGCCAGAGGTGGGCAGCCTCAGCCACGCCCTCCCAGCTCGGGGCGGGGCAGTTCCTGGGGAAGGGGCTAAGCCTAAAATCCAACAGAAGACCCATCAAGTTCTAACCCGCCTTGGCACATCTCACAGTCTTAACAAGGGAAAGAAAAAAGATAAAATAGTCAGTGCCAGGAGAGATGAAAGTTCATCTTCCCCATTTCCCTTGTAAGTGCTACTGTATCTGAAGCTATTGTACCTTATTCAGGTACTGTTTCTTGTCATGGAGGCAGAGTGATGTTCGAGGCTTTGAAGAGCCACCAAGATTTGGGTTCCAATCCCAACTGACACGTCCTCCTTGTGTCACCTTGGGGCAGTCCCTTCACTTTCCTTGAACCTCAGTTTCCTTATCTGTCCAATGCAGGGGTTGGACTAGATGGTGTCTGAGGCCCCTCCCAGCTCTAGAGCTAGGATCCTCATGAGCCACGGGGATCACGGTAGTTGTGGAGGCAGCCTCATAAGGTTGTTGAGGGCTCAAATGGGATAATGTGGGACATCAGAACAATGCAGAAATGGCTGCTTGGGTATTTTTCTTGGGGCTGGAGGGGAACTAAGAGGCCAAGGAACCCAACCTTTTCATTTCACCAAGGAGGAAACTAAAGCAGAGAAGGGATTTCCCCAGGGCTCACACTGTTAATAAGAAGTGTCTGTGGCGGGATTTGTTCCCAGATCTTCTTGGCTCCTGACCCAGTAACCTAGCCACTATACCCCACTGCCTCTCAATGTTCTTAAACTCTAGTACCCAGAACCAAACCCACTGCCCAACTTCTGCAGGCCCATCTTGTCCAGACCAAAACGTTTGGCCACTGCCCTAGACAAGCAGCTCATCTTTCCACGGGATCAAACATCCCCTGAGTGGGAGAGGATCCTGGATGACCACGGAGATGAATTCATTTCTCAAGGGTCTGACTTCTGCCTCAAGGCCTCTGGTGTGACTTGCCTCCTCCCCATCCCCCCAACTCTGCCACAGACCCACGTCCACTCACCTGTTCTCGGGCAGGGCTCCCTGTTTGACGTGAAAGTTCTCATTGACGGCGATCTCGTGAGCAAGTGTCATGTTGGAGATATTCCTCGCAGCAGCCATCACTTCATCAAACGTCACCACTCTGGGAGGACTTGTAGCTAATGGGAAGAAAAGACCAGGGTGAGCCAGAGCCTCACTTCTGGAGAGTAGCAGCCTCACACCTGACCCTCCCACATTCTGATACCATTTATATTCTGATCAAAATCTTTGTTCTTTTTTTTTGGTTTGTTTGGTTTTTTTGCAGGGCAGTGGGGGTTAAGTGACTTGTCCAGGGTCACACAGCTAGTAATTGTCAAGTATCTGAGGCCAGATTTGAACTCAGGTCCTCCTGAATCCAGGGCCAGTGCTTTATCCACTGCGCCACCTAGCTGCCCCCAAATTCTTTGTTCTTTAAAAAAGAAAAACAAGCATGTATGAAATGTTCAATATATGCTAAGTGCTCCACAAATATTATCTCATTTGATCTTCACAACAACCCCAGGAGGTAGGTACTATCATGATCCCCATTTTTTAGCTGAGGAAACTGAGGCAAAGAGAAGTTAAGTGACTTGCCCAGGGTCACACAGCTACTAAATGTCTGAGGCCAGATTTGAACTCAGGTATTCCTGACCCCAGGTCTATAGTTCTGTTCCTACCTGCCTACCCCTTGAACTTCACATAACATTCCATCTTCTATTTCTCTGTCTTATCTAAATGTAAGTTCCTCAGGGCAGGGATTTTGGTTTTTTGGCCCTACTTTATATCCCCAGTGATTAGCCCAAGGCCAGGACAGAATGAGTACTTAATGAAATGATTGCTGAATGATTGATCTCTCTTATTTTGGCTCAAACTTGTGTTTGAATCAGGGTCAGGAACTTCTAGTGTAGAAATTCCCTGTACCACTGCAGCTAAGACAGGGTAGGGTATCCTGAGATGCAATCATGCTATCAATCCATGAGAATTTACCACTGTACTGAGGCTAGAAGACAGAGGAAACTGTCCTTCCCCTTAAAGAACTAATGTTCTTATGGGGGGGGGGAATATGCACATAAAAATAAATTTAAAGTTTACACATAGTAGCTACAAGATAATTGAGCTGGGAGCATCTAGCTACTAAGCGTCAGAGAAAGGACTTAACCAAGGCTTCTTGATTCCAAAGCTATCCCTGAATAAATGAAGGAAAGAAGGGAGGCAGGAAGGAAGGAAGGAAAAAAACTTTTATTAAGTACTTTATTATTGTTGAGTTGTTTTCCAGTCATGTCTGACTCTTCGTGACCCCATTTGGGGTTTTCTTGGCAGAGATACTGAAGCAGTATTTCCTTCTCCAGCTTATTTTACAGATGAGGAAACTGAGACAAGCAGGGTTAAGTGACTCGCCCAGGGTCACACAGTTAGCAAGTGCCTGAGGTCACATTTAAACTCAGGCCTTCCTGACTCCAGGCCCATATTAAGGAATTACTATGTGCCAAACAGTGCCAAGTGCTGGGGATCTACATCCAAAAGGGAAGACATTACCCACTATGCCATGTTGCTGCTTATATCTTTCTTACTCCCTGAGCTTAGGAGTGATAAAAATAAATTTTTTTATCCATTTAGATTTTTTATTACTATAGATGGACTAACAAAGTTTAAAAAACAAAAACAAAAACCTGGCAATAAAGTAGCTGGCCACACATATAATGGGGTGTGGCTGAATAAGCCGCAGTCTCTGAAGATAATGGAATGTCATTGAGCCATAAGAAATGAGGGCAGCTAGGTGGCACAGTAGATAAAGCACCAGCCCTGGATTCAGGAGGACCTGAGTTCAAATCCACCCTCAGACACTTGACACTAGCTGTGTGACCCTGGGCAAGTCACTTAACTCTCATTGCCTCGCCAAAAAAAAAAAAAGAAAGAAAGAAAGAAATGAGGAAGAGGAGGAAGACCCAGAAGGCTTCATGTACACTAATAAGGAGCAAAAGAAGCAGAAGCAGGAGAATCACTCACACACAGGTGGTAAGAATAGAAATCATTACCAATAATAGAATCATTAATAATCATTATTTCTAATGTCAATCATTACTAATGATATAAATTATTGCTGATAATGTAATTGTGGGCAATACTTAGTAATACTATTATATGTAATGCTAATAGTAATATTATATAATACTAATAATTACTACTAATATGTTATTTTAATACTTATTGATAGTTATTCATGATATTTATTTTTCTAATACTAATAATACAAATCATATAAATAATATAGTTATTTTTAATATGTATTAGTAATGCCAATTAGTAGTGATGCTAATTATTACTAATAATATAAATGATTACCAATGTCGATTAGTCAGTCATGGGGCAATGAGGAACCACTGCCGGTCCTCATTCCACGCTGGCTCCACTAATTTTGGACTTCTCTGCACCTGTCCATCATGCCTTCCTTACCCAGGAAACTGATGACTGAGAAATCTCATCATCCTACAAGATCTAGTGTGCTTGGTCCTCCCAACTCATCAGTCTCTCCTGCCCCTCTCGCTGGCCCCTCTGGTTGGAGGAGACGATCATGGGCTCTATTTGAGGAAGGGGCTCAGCACAGCTTCCCCCCATTTTCCATCAGCTATGCAGCTTTTGGACTTCTTCATGTTCCCAGGAGAACACTTCTGCCCCTTCATTCATCCCCAGTGCCCCCACCTTTCCAGCTTCCTTTTGTTTGTTGTCTTCCTTAGATTATAAACTCCTTGAGGGTATGCACTGTCTTATTTTTTATTTATATTTGTATCACTAGGGCTTAGCACAGTGTTTGACACATAGTTGGTGGTTAATTAACGTTTATTGACTAGCTATCCAAAAAACATGGATTATACCAGATACTGTGCTAAGTGCTTAAAAGATTTAAACATGGGCAGCACTCTGATGGACTTGGGTCCTGGAGATGATGAAATCCATTTCCCATCAGTGTCTCTACAAAGGGAGATGGGAGGGAGTGGGGCTAGCTATTGGTCAGAATGTAGCATATGCTTTGAGATGCAACTGCTTTGTTTTTCTGTTAAAATGGGAGGGGGCATGCTGGGAAATTACTCTGCCATCAAGACAAAAGGCTAATATTAGCAAAACTATAAAAACTTCACTTTTAAAAATAGCAAACTATAGGATAATTCCGTGTAAGAGCAGCTGCAGGGAAATCGGGCATTTGAGGACACTGGGGGGGAGAATGGAGGGTGGCCCAAATATTTTGCAATGCAGTCAGTCACAGAACTGGCTCTGTTCCTAGCATTTTATTCTAAATATATAACTGCGGAAAATGTATTGCCAGGTGTGGTGGCCCGTGCCTCTGATCCCATTACTGGGGAGGCTGCTTTGGGTGGACATCTTGAGCTCAGGAGTTCTGAGCCACAGTGAGTCAAGCTGATTCAAACTTAGTTTAGCACCAACATGATGAGCTTTTTGGATTGAGGGGGGCCACTAGGCTGCCTAAAGAGGGGCAACCAGGGTCAAAGCTCTCATACCAATCAGTAATGGGATCAAGCTTGCAAGTGATCCCTGTACTTTCAGTGAGGGCAAGATAGGGAAACCCAGTCTCCACCAAAAAAAAAAAATCATTATCTTTTGTTTCTGCATCTCCTTTATTTTCAAATATATCTTTCGCCCTCTACCAAGAGAGCTGGCCCTTACAAGAGATTTTTAAAAGAGGGAAAAAAATAATTTAGTCAAATTAACCAGTAAATACATTAACCCTGTGTGACAGTATAGGTAATACTCCATACCCAGAATCCCCTACCTCTACAAAAAAGCATTAGGGTCAGAGTTTAAAAAAGGAAAGTGTTAAATACATAATTTTTAAAAGGGGCCTATCTGAAGGAAAATATTCACAGCTGCTTTATTTGTGATAGCAAAAACTGAATAGAATTGACCTGTCTTCCAAGGATTGGACAATGGTGGAAGACACGGTGATTTGTTAATATAACGTCATATGATGGTGCCGTAAAAATAACAAATGAAGAACACAAGGAAATATGGGGAAGACTAAATGACGCTATACCAAGTGAGAAGGGTAGGCCCACACTGACACTAAAGTGGAAAAGTCATGATCCAGAAGGGCAGACCAGGGGGAGAGGGGCACTTGGGAAACGCCTCTTTTTTTGTCTGAGGCCTGCTGGTTCCACAGGTTGAGATGAAAGAGCATGTTTGGTGCTGCCATCTGCATCAGGGGAGGCAACACCCACATTAATGAGCTCACAGGGTCAAGGATGTATTGTTGCTTTGGGTAAAACCAATAAATGAGGCATGCCCTTTGATCCACACATAATACCAATGCTAGGCACATACCCCAAAGGCATCAATGCAAAAAAGGAAAGAGCCCATACATATAAAAATATTCAGAGCAGCTCTTTTTAAAGTGGAAAAAAAAATGGAACTGGGGGATATTCATCCTATTGGGGAATGGCTATATCCACATACAAATTAAAGTATATTAATATATTATAACACATATGATATATATGTATCTATGCATCTATATACTCATACAAATTAAAGTATAGGAATAGAATACATGTGGTATATTATTTAAACATATTATGGTGCAGGAATATAATATACCATGTGTGGTATAATATATCAAATTCTATTTTTAGATATCAAATTATATAAGCATATCTAGAGATTATGCTATATGAAGATTATACATCATGTATAATTTAAAATGCATCATTCCTATCATTCCAATCACATATAATATAGTATATAAAATTCTATTTCTACATATCAAATTGTAGTGTATATATAAATTATGCTATAAGAATATACCATGTATAGTGTAACAGATCAAATTCTATTTCTCTATATATCAAATTATATGTGCATATATAAATGATGCTATATGAATATAATAGACCATATGTATAGCATACTATGCCATATTCTATGTCTACATATATCAAATTATAATCATATACCAAACGTAATATATAAATTTTGGAATACAGAGTAGGAATTTTCAATCTAGTTGTCACATGTATGTGGTTCTGCTCCTGTTACTTTCATTTAAGTATTTTCCATATTTCCTTATCCTATATGGGATATAGACATATAATATACTATACTGACGCCATATTATGGCACCATAAAAAATGACAAAATGGACAGTTTCAGAGAAAACTGGGAAGATCTCTATGACCTGATGCAGAGAGAAGTGAGCAGAACCAGGAGAACACCATGCTTTGTTTGAGGCTTCTTTGTTAAATGGTAAGGGTTCTACATAGTCTTATTCCTTATCTTGCACATTTATTTGAAAGCAAGCGGCATGAAATGGAGATTGTGAACTCATTCAGCTCAAGAAAGTATCTGTGAAGACCCACAGCAGCTATGATCTGCAATGGTAAAGAGAAGGCCCACGAGAGGGAAATCATAACCCCTGAAGGACTAAACTCTACATGATCTTATGGCTCACAAAGCACTTTCCCAAGGGACAGTCAGAGGACTCAGTTTCCATTGCCACCTTGGTCACTTAACTCCCTCAGCAACTTAAGACAAGTCACTTCCCATCCCTGGCCCTCAGCTTCGTCAACTTTTTTGTTTGTTTGTTTTTGCGGGGCAATGAGGGTTAAGTGACTTGCCCAGGGTCACACAGCTAGTAAGTGTCAAGTGTCTGAGGCTGGATTTGAACTCAGGTCCTCCTGAATTCAGGGCCGATGCTTTATCCCCTGCGCCACCTAGCTGCCCAGATTCCTCATCTTTAATGTGAGTGGGTTAGGCTAAATGATGTCCGAGGTCCCCGGGCGTCGGTTTCCTGTAGAATGTAGGAATCGGTCTTGATGACCTCTATGGTGCCTGAGTCTATGATCCTAAGTCCCAGTCTTCTTTCAGAAATTGCTTTGGAATCTCAAGGCATTCTATTTTATGATACCTTGGCTACTGAACCACCCTGGGCCATCTTTTTCAGATCTGTGAAAGCAGGGCTAGAGAAAGCCTGAGAGATCCCTTTAAGCTCCAGGTCAACCATCCATGAGCCCCATGCCCTCTCTCTGGGGTGTGCTTCCATTTACACTATGTGTGCACATAGGATTCATTTGCATGTTTTCTCCCCATTAGGCTGGAAGCTCCTGGGGGCAGGAAACATACTTTTGCCTTTATTTGTCCCCATAGCACTTAGCACATAGCACATAATAAATACTTAATAAATGCTTGTTGGATGGCTGATATGTATCTTTTCCATGACTTCACACGTTACAGCTGATATATCATATTGCTTGGCTCCTCAATGGGTGGGGGAGGAGCTAGAGGGAAAGAATTTGGAACTCAAAAGGTAAAAAAAATTAACACTAAAAAGAAATAATAATGAAATAAATAAAATATATAAAATTAAACATAGGAAAAGACAAATGATTAAATACTTGTTAGCTGACATGCAAGAAATTACTTTCTTTGAACTGTTACTTGTAGGCAATAATTAAGTGAGATAATGTAGCTGAAGAATTTCACTTGCCTAAAAGCACTATATAAAGGCCAGTTGCTAATGCTATCCTTATTACTACTGCTGCTGAAAAGCAGTATGGTATATAGTAAATAGAGAGCCAGCTTCAGAGTCAGAAAGACCCTGGATCAAGTCCTGCCTCTGAACCATTACTCTCAACGCCCCAAGCAAGTATCTCAGGCTGTAAATTGAGGATTAGATGTTGATCCTTCCCAGACAGAAGTTTCCTATACTGATGAAATCAGAAATTTTTAACCAACAAATTGCTACTGTTGCTGCTGCTGGTAGTACCCAATTTCATTTTCTGGTGCCTCTCGGGGGTGATATGTAAAACCATTTTTGAAACCACTAGGAAAACCCTCCGGTTACTTCATTTCCTGGCTGGACCATGGCTATGGACAAATTCAACTCAAAGCCACTCCAAAATCTCACCAGAGGGAAAAACAAAAAAAGGGCAAACATTAATTCTCCCCCAGGACAGGACCCAGGATTGATTTCTAGAGGCCAGTTTTCCCATTGCAGGAAAGGTACCCCATGGGAAGGTCATGATTTGGATTCAAACAGAAGTCCAAATGCTTTCCCTCTCTTAATTATTTCCACTTTAATCTGCATATACTTTGTTTTGTTTGCATGTTGTCTCCCTTATTAGACTGTAAACTACATTAGGGCAAGGACTGTCTTTTGACTGTTGTATCCCTGCCACTTAGTACAATGTCTGGCACATAGTAGGTACTTAATAAATGTTTACTGATTTATAGTTATCTGTTCCATCCATGCCTTTCCCATTAAACTATGAACTCTTTGACAGGCTAACTTTTGCCTCTTTTGTATCCCCTTTGCTTAGCGTAATGCATAGTAGGTGCTTAATGTTTGACTAACTGAAGTGGCCATCCTCTTTTGTACAAATAATGTAGCTGGGAGAAGGGAGGATAATTCAAGCCAGATCATCTCTGTATCTGGCATCAAAGGTATCTGAAGACCTACATTTCCTACCTAGGTGACCTTCCTCCCCCAGACCTGTTTCCTCTTAGGAAAAGTGAGTGGGTTTTGGCCTCGGGGACCCCTCAGAGCTGAAGCCTGCTGGGCCAAGAGCAATTACTGCTCTGTCAGCTTACAGGCTGGAGAGCTGGACTTGCTGGAGGAGTCGCTGGTGAAACTCCGCCGGGAGCACTCGTAGTCACTGAGGGAAGCCGTGCTCTCTGACATCCTCGAAGAGTCCGAGTCGCTCGTTGGGTCATCGTTCACTGAGCGCTTTTCATCATTGAAGGGCATTTTGTTTCGCCGTCTTAAGGTCAATGGAGACACCTGCACAGACAAACAGCCTCCACGTCAGTTTTTTAGAGCTGGAAGGACCTCAGAAAGATGGCTGAGCCCACCGCTCCAGCCCCAGACAGAGGGAAAGACCCGGGTTCAGATCTACCTGTGTGGTCCCTGGTCTAAGTTCTCTGTGATTCAAGTTTCCTCATTTACCAAATGAGGGGGTTAGATTCAGTAGTCCCCTTTAAAGTCCCTTCTAACTGTAAATCCACCATCCTATTGTTCAGCTGTTCTCAGTCATGTCTGACTCTTCATGACTCCATTTGGGATTTTCTTGATACTGAAGTGGATTGCCATCTCCTTCTTTGGCCAATTTTACAGATGAGGAAACTGAGGCAAACAGGAAAGTGACTTACCTAGGGTCACAGAGCTAGTAAGTATCGGAGGTCATATTTGAACTCAGATCTTCCTGACTCCAAGGCCATCTATCCTAAAGCAAATGGGTCTCCTCTATTTTGAAAGACTGCTAGGGAGGAGAGATTTCACAACTGACCAGTCAATGTGCTCACACAGTTCTGCTACAGTGTGGAGCAACCCATGAATATCCATGGGCCCCGTGCAACAAGAACAATCACAAAAGTAACAGCTGCCGCTTATACGGTGCTTGAAAGTTTGCCAAGGACTTAACTTTATCTCATCTGATCCTTGCAACAACCTAGGAGTTGGGGGCTATTCTTATCCCCATTTTATGAAGGAGGAAACTGAGGTTTAAAGATTTGTTCAGGGCCATACAACTAGGGAGTGTGCAAGGCAGAATTGAGACTCAGGCCTTCCTGATACCAGGCTGCCTTTATGCAATAAGCAATAGCCAGCCCTTTGTGAAGAAAACAAATGCCCAGGGCCTTTGCTAGCAGAATTTTTGAGATAGATTCATTTGAGGGCCATGACCCCTCAGGCCTGGGCACACAAGGAGAGCAGTGTAATAGAACATAGAAAGCAGACTCACTGGGCCCGAGTTCAAATCCAGATCCTACAACAGCTAACCTGGGTGAGTCTGTTTCCTCATCTGAAAATGAAGGCATTGGACTTGGCAGCCTCTACCTTCCTGCTTGTAATTCTATGAATATGAACTTCTGGTTTTATGAGGATGCCCCCTGGTGTGGAGTTGACACAAACCCCCTAACACTGGCCAACTCAAAGATCTACCCTTGGAGAGAGGGCTGCTGGGTAGGGCCAGTCAATGAATCAGCTCAGCTGGGTGGGGCACCACAAGGGAGGGGGAGAGGGAGCCATCTGGCAGCCTCAGATTCCAACTCATGATTCTTCCTAGCCAGATGCTAAGCTGAGCTGTTTCTACCCACTAAAGACCTGCTGTCAGATCCCTCTAAATTCCTCTGCCCTGAGGTTAACTCTCAGTTGTAATGGGCCTGTGTAGTAAAGGAAATATTATTATTTTAATTAACATTCAGTCCCAGGCGGGACACAGTCAGGATGGGTGGTTTCAATCTCTGGTTGGCTGTTATAATTCCAGGCTTTGTCTGCCATCTTGGTAGAGACAGCACGGAATAGCGGAAAGAAGACTAAACAGAACGCCTAGGGCTTGAGGCCCAATTCTACTCCTCCCTCAACAGATGACTTGGGGCACTGCACTGGGGCCTCAGCTTCCTCATTTATTAAAAAAAAAAAATAGAGATAGAGCTGTGCGCTGCTGCAGAGTTCTGAGCTTGAAATCCAAAGACCTGGGTTCAAGTCTCATCTCTGCTACTTACTACCAATGCAACCTTGAACAAATTCACATTTTGGCATCTCTGTATCTTTCTCTGTAAAATGACAAGACTAGGGACAGCTAGGTGGCGCAGTGGATAGAGTACCGGCCCTGGAGTCAGGAGGACCTGAGTTCAAATCTGGCCTCAGACACTTAACACTTACTAGCTGTGTGACCCTGGGCAAGTCACTTAACCCCAATTGCCTCACTAAAAACAAACAAACAAACAAAAAAACGACAAGACTAGACTAGATGATTTTTCGGGTTCCTCTCCTTTCCAGTTCTAAATTTTATTATTCTTTAACCTTCTGACATGATCTGTCAAGTGGGAATGCTCCAGAGTTCCCAGCTCCGATGACTCAACATCTCCCAGTTGGAAAGGACCTCAGAGGACCACTTCAATCTATCTGAACAGGCATCCTCTCTACAAGATCCCTGAGAAGTGGTCCTCCCCGCTCTGCTTGAAATGCCCCAAAGAGGGGGAAGCCGACACTTCCCTAGGCAGTCCATTCTACAACCTTTGGATGGCTCTCATCATTAGGATACATCTCCCCCTCCCTCCCAATGATAGCCAGCCTAAATTTACCTCTTTGTGCCTTCTATCCACTAGTCCTACTCACTGGGGCTAAGCAGAATGAGCCTAATCCTTCTTCTATATGATAGCTCTGTAAATATTTGGAGGCAGCCAGTAAGCTCCCTAAGACTTTCCATCTAGGGCAGCTGGGTGGTGCAGTGGATAAAGTACCAGCCCTGGATTCAGGAGGACCTGAGTTCAAATCTGGTCTTAGACGCTTGACACTTATTAGCTGTGTGACCCTGGGCAAGTCACTTAACCCTCATTGCCTGGCCAAAAAAAAAAAAAAAAAAAAGATTTCCCACCTACAGGCTAAGCACTCCAGTCCTCCCAAGGATCCTTGTTCAGCATAAACCATTATGATCAGAACAAAACCCAATGCTCCAATGTGCTCTGACCAGAGCACAGCAAGACAATGACTTCACTAACCCCTAGACTCTGTGGCTTCCTTAATGAAGCCCAGGACTGAATCTGCTGTCTTGGCTGCCTTGCCCTACTGTCCAATCAGGCTTTGAGCCAAGAATGCCCTCAGATTATTTCCAGACAAAGCAGCCATTCATACCTCACCCCATCTTGTACTTGGCTTGTTGGGTTTTGAAACCCAAGTCCAAGACATGACCTTTAGCCTTAATGAATTTCATGACTTTGTTCTGTTCAGAGTCCCAAGACTGTCAAGAGGATTTGAATCCTGATCCCGTAGTGCACTGTTAGCTATGTTGTTGTTGTTTAGCTGTGCCCCACTCTTTGTGATCCTATTTGGGGTATTCGTGGCAAAGATACTGGAGTGACTGGTCACGTCATGATGGCTGCGTCCTTCAAGACTCAGCCTGAGCTGCATGAAGCCTTCCCTGATGCCCTCTACTGCTGATGTCCCTCGCTAGCATTGTTTTCAATATCTTCTCATATGGTTTCCTTGTATCCTCAGCACCATGGAACAAGCAGACTCATAGTGGACATTTAATGGATGCTTATTGAGGTGGATCACTATTATTATCTGGCCTCTGGGTCAGGGAGATCCACGTTTATGTCATGTCTCTGACATGGTCTGCCTGTGTAACCTGAAGCATGTCGCTGTCCTCTGAATGGCCCAGCTCTCTAAGACCAGAAGTTACAGAGAAGGTGGCAACCTGCACAGGTAGACAGGAAGCCTCTAGTCCAGTGAAATCATAGGCCCAACTCCTATCCCGAATATAAGCAAAACTTAAGAAAAGCCTACAGGAGGGGCCCTGGAAGCACACAGGAGCACTTTCTCTATAGCTATGAGAGAAACCTTGGAAAGATGTACAAAGGAGTCCTGGGTGGGACAAGGGCAAGGAGCCATCCAAGGAAAGGAAAAGACTTATGGGTAGAAGGGGTGCTTGGGAAAAAGGTTTTCATTGGTATGGGGGAGGAGGAAGTGGGTGGCCAGTGACAGTGGTTCAAGAAAGAAAAAACAAGCATCTAGTAAACATTTAAAAACCCAGAAGAAAGTGGAATAAGTCCACAGGGGACAGAGGCAAGCCGGCCAGCATTGGAGGTCCCTGCTGTGTTAAATTTCATGTATTTTCTCCCTTTCATCTTTTAAAAAATTCTTTATTCTTTTTCTTGGGGGGGGGGAGAATGGGGCAATGAAGGTTAAGTGACTTGCCCAGGGTCACACAGCTAGTAAGTGTCAAGTGTCTGAGGCTGAATTTGAACTCAGGTCCTCCTGAATCCAGGCCCAAAATTATTTATTATCTCTCCCTTCCTTCTCCACCCCAACAATGGACAATCAGAAAAATAAAAAACAAGCCTCCTAACAAATATGTATAATCCAGCGGAAGAGATTCTCACAAATGAGATATTGGTAAGCATTTAGCACAGTGAGTGGTACATACTAGGTGTTTAATAAATGCTTGTTCACTCACTCACACACACACACACACACACAGTGGCTAATTTATATATTATATATGGTTTATAAAAAGCTGGATGTAATAAAAATCATCTTTTTCTCTTCTCACACTGAAATGCTGTTGCCTTTAGATGTTAGCTAAGCTTGTCTCTAAAAAAAGAAACTTTATGGAGGAAAAAGGATCTGAGACAGGAAGAAGGAGAGGAGAGGAGACAAGGTCAGAGGTGGGGGAGAAATCCCAGGGGAAGAGAACTCTGCACTGAGCAACACTGAGTGATCTGAGATGGAGGATTAAGGGCTAGAGCCAGCCCCACATGCCAAGCTGGAGGGACCGAGACGAAAAGGCAGGATTACCTGGGGATGGCTAGGGTAAAAGGAGGGGAGGAACAGGGTGGTGGTGTTTGGGACCCAGATGTGACATAGTTTCCGGGGGCAATAGAGCAACGAGCCAACAACCATTTCCCCAGTGTTTGCTATGTGACGACCTCTGGGCTAAGACGTGGGGATATAAAGAAAGGCAAAAACACGGTGGCATCAGGAAAACTCCTCTGGTCCTTTTCAGAGAATCTCAGAGTTGGAAGGAGGTCCAGAAGTCAACGGGTCCCCTCCATATTGAATAGAGAAACCCCTCCTATAACATCATCCAACCTCCACTTCCAGAGAGGAGGAATCTACTACCTCTGAAGACAGCTGGCTTTCAGACAACTCTAGTTGTTCAGTCATGCCTGACTCTTCTCGATACAGGAACGGCTTGCCATTTTCTTCTCTAGCTCATTTTCCAGATGAGGAAACTGAGGCAAATAGGCCTAAGTGACTTGTCCAGGGTCAGTAGTGTCTGGGGCCACATTTGAACTCAGGTCTTCCAGACTCTAGGCCCAGTGCTGTGCTACCTAGCTGCCCAGACAACTCCAGTAGCAATTCCAATCACAGGCTCCTAGACTGAGAGCAAGAAGGGCCCTTGAAGCCATCCCATCCAACCCCTTCACTTTACAGAAGAGGAAATTGAGGCTCAGGAAGGAGCACAAATCTAGAGCTGGAAGAGCCATCTAGTCCAACCACTTCATTTTGCAAATGATAAAAATTGAAACCCGAAGAGGTTAGAGAGTTTGCCTAAGGTCCCAAAGAAAGTAAGTAATGGAGAGAGATGACGGATACTGGTCCCTTAAATCTAAGCCCCCTGCCTTTTACATCCCCCCTTGACCACAGGAGCTCAATAGCAATTGAAGGTCAAAAGTCAATAATTTTCATTGCAGAGTCACAGAATTCTTCATCAAAATGGGAATAACAATGGCTTCTACCACACAAGGTCACTGTGAGATGAGATGGGATGATAGATATCAGGGTACTTTACAAACTCTGAAACACTATGCCAATGCTAGCCAATTATTCTGACCCACTGTGACCTACCAATTCCCTTCCGACTCTTTGATCATCAATCCAATCACTGCTGGACCAGTTTCAATCAAAACATCTTCTAACGAATGGAGCAAATCCTTCCAAGGCAGTGACTTCAATTCCGCAAACGAAGCCCTATCTTTCAGACAAACCTCAGGTTTTAGAATAACTGACTTCACTGCGGTATCTAAGTTTCTTGGACCTCAAGAAAATTTCTTTTTTCCTTTGACACTTTTAAATTCAATTTTTTAAAAAATTTGGACGAATCCAATGATTTCACCAGCATAAAGAATTCCTGGTAAGGAAACTCCATCTACCAATGAAGATCAGTAGTGGCTCTGTAACAGAGGTGACATGACTTGTCCAAGGTAATGTAGCCTAAAGTGGGGCTTGAACTCAGGTCTTGGTGGCTCTGGGGCTGGGTCTTTTATCTACCACCCCTTAGTGCCTCTCACTGAAGATCTGAAAGTTTGCTTCTAAAAACATTATGTTCTCTTCCCTCCCCTGCCCCTGCAAAATCCATTGCTTCACCCACAATTTTGACTCTTCTGAGACTTTGATGTTCCATGAGTCCCAGCTAGAGAACAACATTGGGAGAATACTTAGGAAAGATGGATTATTCTTTTCCAAGGAACAGCATGGAGTAACTCACCATCACTGTAAGCCTTGTACAATTTCTCAGATAACATGCCAGCTTCCCCTCTTGCTTATTCAGTTCTGGGCCCTTTGTCTATCTGTAGTATTGGTCTAAGATGTATTTGCTGAGGGACTAAATCAATAGGTGGCCCATTAGGTGGTTTTTAGCAAACTTTTCAGCAAGTTTGTACCAGGCAGTGTCCAGTGAGACCTAAACCCCAGATCCAGAGCTGGGAGGGACCTCAGAGGACGCCGAGTACAACACCATCACTTTACAGATGCGGGAACCGAGTTTCACGATGAAAGATTCTTTGACATGCTTCATTTTTCTTTATGGATGATAAATAATCACTTCTGAACAAGCCACCTATTACTACTCCAGAGATCCTATTTTTATTTATAAAGTACTATTACATAACTGCCAATTTGCTTAAGTACCTTGCATAAGATAGCATTGGGGTCATCTATTTTACCCACACACCCTAAGGGGCATAGGGCCTTTCTATCTGACTTAGAGCTAAAACTTCCCATATATATATATTGACTCTCCCTATTAGAATGTGAGGTCCCTACCCTACTGCCTCCAGGATCAAATACAAAATGCTATGTTAGGCATTCAAAGTCCTTCATAACTGAGCCCCACCTAACCTTCCAGTCTTCTTAGAACTTCTTGAATGCATACTCTTGGATCCAGACACTGGCCTCCTGGATGGTCCATGAACAAGATCCTCCATCTTTTGGCTCCCAGCATTATCTCTGGCTATCCTTCATGCCTGGAGTACTCTCCCTCCTCTGCTCCAACCACTGACCTCCCTGGCTTCTTTTAAGTGCCAATTAAAAACCTGCTTTTATTGGAAGCCTTCCCCAACCCCTCTTAATTCCAGTGCTTTTCTCTTTCAATTATTTCCTATTTATATTGTACATCACGTTTTGTATATGTTTATTTGTATGTTGTTGCCCTAATCAGACTGTAAACTCCTTGAAGGCAGAGACTAACCTTTTGCCTTTTTGTATCCCTAATGCTTAGCATGGTTCCTGGCACAGAAAAGGTGCTTAATAAATTCTTATTCACTCATTCATTCATTTACTCATTCATTCATTCATTCATTCATTGTCCATTTATTTTTTCCTGCACTGATGACTCAACCCTGTCTCCAGCCTTTTTCAGTTATCATAAGAGAACAGAGTTTTCATTGGGTAGACTGACCAAGAGTTAGAAGGAAACTCAGCGATATCACCAACTTCAACCATTTCATTTCATCTATGAGGAAACTGAAGTTCAAAAAGTGACCTACCCAAATTTATATAGGTAGAAAGTCACAGAGCTCATAGGGTCAAATATCTTGAGCTCAGTGGGACCTCAAAAGACATCTAGTCCCTAGCTTCCTAAACTGTGGGTCTGAATGTAAGGGTTACAAAGAAATTGGCAACAGTAAAAGGTTATGTAGGGGCAGCTAGGTGGCACAGTGGATAGAGCACCGGCCCTGGAATCAGGATTACCTGAGTTCAAATATGGCCTCAGACACTTAACACTAGCTATGTGACCCTAGGCAAGTCACTTAACCCCAACTGCCTCACTAAATTAAAAAAAAAAAGGTTATATATACCTATTTTGTATACCTATATACCCAGGGTCATGTTTTTTTTTGTTTTAGTGAGGCAATTGGGGTTAAGTGACTTGCCCAGGGTCACACAGCTAGTGTTAAGTGTCTGAGGCCGGATTTGAACTCAGGTCCTCCTGACTCCAGGGCCGGTGCTCTATCCACTGTGCCACCTAGCTGCCCCACACCCAGGGTCATGTAAAAAATTCTTGGGCAAAAAAAGGTCACAAGTGGAAAAAGTTTAAGAAGCCTTGATCTGGTCCATTTTACAGACGGGGAAACTGAGGCCCAGAGAAGTTAAGCTATTTCATAAGATCAGAGACTCAGAGCTAGAAGAATTCTCAAAGGCATCTAGTTCAACTTTACTGAAAAAGAACTCGAGATCCAGGGAAAAGTGACTTGCCCAAGGTGCTGTGGTAGTTAATAGCAGTCAACATTTGAACCCAGGTCCTCTGACCCAGAACCAGTGATCTTTCCAGTAACACTGTACCTCAAATGTTCCAAAGTCAATGCTCCTTCTACTATAAACTGCCTAATCTTTTCCCTCCAAGCAGATCCAGCCCTGGGCTCCCCTACAGACACAAGTCACATCCTAAAATCTTGGTTTTATAAAAATCAAAACTAAACACAATTGCTGGGCACTCTGAGGTTTCTATCACAACCCACTACACCTTTGTCCACTTCAGAGTAAATGAGGGCTAAATGGAATGTTTTCTTAAGGGTTTTAGAAACCGCCACCCCACCCCCAAGAATTCTGATACTTTTGCAAAGTCTGTTTGATTGGTGCAAAGCCTCTCAGTGACATGTTTTTCTGAGTGATAAGGCCTGGTCCACACAGATTACCTTCACTGTATGTACAACTGGGGACAAGATGGTACCACGTCAGAGCAGAGGCCTGGGCTCAGAGCCCAGCCCTGCTATTTACTCCCTGGCTGCCTCCCCTCTCTGGACCCGAGTGTCATCCCCTGAAAAATGACAAGGCTGTCTTCAGCGACCCCTGAAGATGACCTTTGGAATGCTAAAATGATGAACCTCTTCCTCTCTGGGCTTCACCTGTGACCTCCAAAGTCCTTGCTGCTCTAGAATTCCCAGCCCTCGGTGAGACCTGTGTGACCTTGGCCAAGTCAGGAGACTAGAACATGCAGGGGTAGGACCAGACCACCTGGGAGGGCCCCTTTGGCTCTCGATTTACTCATCTCTGAACCTACTATAGGGTTTCTTAAGTTTTAAAAGTTTGTTCATAGAGATTTTTCTGGCCTACCTGTAGGAGGAATCTGGGGCTCAGCACTGCTATTAGTCAGAGGGAAGGTCTCTGGGTCATTATTGAATAAGGAGATCACCTCAAGCAAGGGACTACACCAGATCACTGGTCAAAGAGAAGGAAAATCTGTTACAGAAACATTTTTCCCAGTGGGGTCTCCTCTCTCTGATGGCAAATCCTAAATGACAACATTTAGCTCTCAGCCCAGTAGGAAGGATCCTTCACCATCTTAAAGGTCAAGCAATGGCTGTGGAAATCTGATGGGGCCCTTCATGGTGACCCTGGAAGTTAATGACTCCCTGTGAATCATGGAGGCTGCTGAATATTACAGCCGAATTTCATTTCTGCAGGAAAACTAACTTCAAATGCTTAGACTCCGCTAGTGAAGGAAGACTGTCTTGAAGAGTGGAATATCCTCATTCAGTCTTTCAGGCCAAAGAAAGGGAAAAGGTGGCCAGGCCTCCGATATTAATCATCATTGGATTCCTGAACTGCTGAAGTAAGAGGCCCTGTTCTAATTCCTGGTAGCCCAGCCCTCTGTGGGTGATCAAGGATTAATCTGCCTAAATCACAGAATTTCGGCATTGGCAGGGTCAAGTCCATTTAGCCTAAATATGACAGAAAAAGGAAATAACAAATGTTGGGGAAGCTGTGGGAAAATTGGGACACTGATACATTATTGGTGGAGTTTTCAACCGATCCAACCATTCCGGAGAACCATTTGGAACTATGCCCAAAGGGCAATCAGACTGTTCATATCCTTTGACCCAGCAATCCCACTACTAGGTCTGTATCCCAAAGAGATCATAAACAAGGGAGAAGTATTTAGCCTAACCCAGAGCAGAAAATGGATTCCCTTCTTCGTGGAACACTGTCCACAGAGTCATCTAGTCATTCCTTCCTTCCTTTAAGAATAAAAACAAAGGAGTGGGAGGAATCAGTTCAGCAAAATTAGCCAACAGATGAACCCAGATGTGACATTTATACAGTGTTCCACACCCACCATCCTCCAACTCTATAAAGAGAGGAGGGAGTTACATTCTCATGTTTCTTCATGGGGTCAAGTGTGTTCATTATAATCAATCAGTCAACAAGCATTTATTATTAAACACTAATAGTTGTGCTAAGTGCTGAGGATATGAAGACAGAAACCAAACCAGCCCCTGTCTTCCAAGAACTTGGAGACCTACAGTAAAAGGCACCCCATTAATTCTTGGGACACCCCATTCTACTTCTAGACAGCTACCAACTGGGAGAGGTTTTTCCTTGTAAATGGAAACTCCCTGATAGAAGATTGTTTCACTCTTTTCATTGTATCCCTTCTTGGGGATCTTTCTATCTCTCCCTAGCCATGTTGTCACCTCCCCTAAAAGTGCTGGCCACAAAGTAGTCAATTAATAAATTATTGTTGATTGAGTAGCATGACCAAGCTTGACCCTAAAAAAGAAATGTGATACTAGACCTCCATCTCTTTTTTTTATTCCTCCCAGAAGTTGGGGATTACAGGTGTGGAACATGACATAAATGTCAGATCTTTTCAATCTGTTGGTTAGTTTTGCTGAACATATTCCCCCCTCCCTCTTCCTTTTTTTATTCTTTATTGTAAGAGATTACTCTTTTTGGGGAGGGATGCTATTGTATTCAGGGATACATTCAGAAATGATGATGGTGTAAACCAAAATGTAACAATAAATGTTTTGTGGGTTTTTTTTTTCTTTTTTTAACAACAGCAACAAAAATAGTTCTTTACTTTAAGCCTCAATGTATCTCTATGCAACAACTTCTACCCATGGCCCCTTGGGGCCAACATAATGAGTTGACCTAACCCCTCTTCCCTGTAACAATGCTTTAGAGAACCATGCTACAGTTGTGTCTTCCAGAGGTATTCCCTTTTTAAGATTAAACACCTTTGGTTGGTTCAATGGAGCCCCTAAGGCCTGGCTGCCCTCCCCTGGAGACCCTCCAGCTTATCACGGTTCCATTTTGACTTGTTCCTTACAACCTGGGCATCAAATGCGGTGCCACGGACACCACGGTACTTCAAGACAACATCGAACAAGCCAAGATCAACTCCTCTAACACTGTTTAGAGAAGGAAACAGGAAATAAGCCAGTGGCCGACTGGAGAAGCGAAACAATTATTCCATTTAAGAGGCCTCCCAGATGGTCTCCTCATTCCCATATATGATGTAATCCTGGGATCACGACTCAAGCTCGAACTCAAAGGTCATCAAGTCCAGATCCTTCATTTTTTACAGATCAAAGCACTGCACAAGCCAAAGGGGAAGTGACTTGCCTAAGGTCACACGGATTATTAATCTTGTAAATCACACTTTTCAGTATTCGGTTAAAATGCAGCCATCCCAGCTCTTATCAGTCTCTAACACCTTGTAGTGAATTGGCTATTTGACTTGCCCTGTCTGACCTGGGAAACTGGACACAGCTTGGACAAGTTTGGAAGGAAGGGAAGGAGAAAGACAAAAGGCATGACACAGAAGACTGAAGACAGTTGTTATTCAGCCACTAATGGTCTTAGGGCAAGTTACTTCACAAAATCACAGGATTTAGAGGTGAAAGGGACTCTGAAAATCAGCCCCCCCACTTCATTTTACAAGGGAAGAAACTGAGGCCAAGAGATATGAAGTGATTTATACAAAAAGAACTGGCAAAGTGGGCCTACAGCCCACCTCCAAGACCTGTTCAGCAACTTCTCTCTGCTCCCAACATAAGCATAATGGTCAGAGGCAGAGTTACGGAGAAAAGGTTTTTTGTGACATAGGTTAGTGGATAGGACATGCCTGGACTTAGATCATGAAAAGACCCTGGGAAATTGGGGACAGCAAGGGGGCAGGGTGCTGAAAGCAAGAGACAGGACAGTTTCCAAGAAAAACAACTCCTCCTTCTCTTCCTTTCAGTCCAGCCCAATATAGTGGTTGCACCAGTGGACTGAATACCTGTCCCAAGGTGAGGATCACTCTGCAGGGATTTTCAGTTAGAGAATATCATATTTACATAATTCAATTGAATAAACATTTATTAAGCGCCTACTATGTACCAGAAATGTGGGCATATTTAGACAAAACAAGCACTAACTAGCAATCAAACATTCACAGCATCTATAAAATTATGCCATCGATGAGGTCAATTTCTAGAAAGATAGGCTATCTGAAAAACTCTAACCTAACATTCTGTTGCAATTTCCTACTATTTATTCCGTAGCTATCTCCTACAACCACAAAAGTGTGCAAGCTAATTTCCCTATTGGTCCTGTTCTGAGCTGCTGAACCTCCTAATGGGGGGGGGGGGGACTGCAAAAGTAATTCTTGGGGCATCCAGGTGAGGCAGAGAGGTTAAGTAATTAACTCCCTCAAGGCAACACAGCCAGTAAGGGGATGGGTCAGGATTCAAACCCAGGTCCTCAGACTCCAAAAACCATTCTTAGTTAACATATAGAAAAGCACTGCCTCTCAGAATGGCCTGGAAACCAGGGGTTCAAAGTTGGGGACTCTGGGGGAACATGAAGAAGGCCTAGTATTTCTCTGATTTCTCCTTCTCTAAGTGTGTCAGGTCCCTTGGGGGAACTGCTCAGAACCTCTCTAAGGGAAAGGCACCAGGTCTTTCTAAGGGAAAGGAGGGGTAAGTAACCCAAGAGAGAAAAAGGGACGTGTAGAGCTCAGATCTCTCTTCCCAGCAATTAGGCAGCTGCAGCTAACAGCAGCCCTCCCTCCCATCCCCCTTCCAGGGTCGTAGTAGGGGGTGCTGGAAAATATCGAATTAGAGTACCGGGGTTCCGATCCTGACCCTGCCTGAACTCTTCGTTAAATGAGGAGGTGGCCTTAAATGATCCCTGAGGTCACTTCTAGCTCTGCCACCCCGGGGCTCCGGTCTCCTGCTCTCCCCACCCCTCCCCTCTAGCAAACTGCGCGTTTCCTGTCAAAACAAAACTGAAGGAGGAGCGGAACCAAGGGGAAGAGGCGGCGTCTCTGCGAAAGCCCAGGCAACCAACCCAAAACAGAGACAGCCACCTCCGACAACCCACATCCTTCTCCCACAAGGCCCAGGCTCGGGCTCCGGGGGGTGGGGGGTGGGGGGGTCACACCTGGGACTCAGACACGGAAATGAAGGGGGAGAATGGGTAGTGCCCCCTACTCAGTGGCGAGGGGAGTCAAAAGGGGAGGAGGGTGAATGGACAAGTTAAGTGCCCCCTGCCCAACTGGGGGTGGTGGGCGGTGAGGGAGGGAGGGAGGGAGGGAAGGAGACGAATGGACAGGTCAGAAGCAGGGTAGAGGGACAAGTGTCCCCTGTCCTGCCCTGGGACGGGGGTTCAGGAAGGAAAGAGGGTGAGAGTCAGGGGCCGGGTGGGGGGCGGGAAGGCAAGTGCCCCCTGCCCATTCTGGGGGACCTGGGGAAGTGGATGACAAGTGTCCCCCGCCCCCAGTCCTGCCCTAGTCTCCTCTCGAAGAGTATTTTTGGAAGCTGGTTCGGAGCGCACACGCTGGCAGCTACCCAACACGGACGTAAACAAGCCCCGGCACTCGGGCTCCCACCCGGGGCGGGGGGGTGCCAACTTATCCCGGGCCGCCCACCCCCCCTCCCCTTCCCCGCCGCTCCCACGCGGGACGGCGGTTCGGGGACAAACAAGTGAGAGGCGCACCGGAGTGGTGCGGTCCCCGGGCAGGAAACGGGGGCTGCCTCTCTCCCTGTCCCTGAAACAACGTCAAGGCTGAAGTGGGGGGACTCGGGATCCCCGTGAATGGGGGGAGCGGGACGAGGAGGCTGTACCCCATGCCAACATCGGGGCAAGCTGTCCTTCCCCGACGCGCGTAGCCGTGGGCTACCCACCGAGCGGGGCGTGGAGAGAGGCAGAGACAGCCCGTCCTCCCGTCCTGTCCGGTCCGGTCCCGTCCGTGCCAGTCCCCGCCCGGGCTCGGCTCCGCTCGGCTCCGCCGCTAGCCCGCCCGAAGCTCCGCTCGCCAGCCCCCTCTTCCCTCCCCCCGGACCCACGCGGTATTTAAAGGGCCCAGAGCTACAACGCAGCCAGACGAGGCGTCGCCCATCGCGCCCGGCCCGTGGGGGGGAGCGCGGACCCGGGGTGACCCATCCCGCGACCCGCAGCCCTTGGCCGGACCTCGCGCGAGGCTCGAGCGACACCACCAGGAAGATTCACCCACGCGGGACGGTACGGAACAGGAGCGTGGGGGCTACGGCCTCGACGGCGGAAAGCCGTGGGACCAGGTTCTCCCCGCTGGCAGAAAGTAGTTTGGTCCGGGCCGGGCTGGGGAGGAGAGAGATGTGTTTACGGAACTGGGAGATATCCTCGGTGCCGGGAGAGGCGGGGGCGGGGCCAGGGCAGCCAGAGGGCGGAGCCTGTGCGTGTACTAAGCCTGGATAGGGCGCGCGCACGTTCGCGAGCCCCCGCGGAGCGGCGGAAGGGAGAGAGCGAGCCTGAGCGCACGCGCGCGCGCGCGCGCGCACGCGCACGCACTGCCTAGACACCAAAACAATGCAACTGACAAAGGGCATGCTTTGACTGAGACTTTGCTGAGGGTGCGATGGAGGGCACTCCGCATGCACACGCGGGAACGCAACCCACTTTGTGTAGACACCAACACAACACAGCTTACCAAAAGGGAGCTAATGAAGCTGTTTGCAAAGTCACTGCATACTTAGAAATTCGGTACACTGTGTAGACACAACCACAGAGACACAAAAACATCGCAACCTCCAGAAAGGCAGCCGATGGTCTGCAGAGCTAGAAGATAATATTTGTAAAGTGATTAGCACAGCGCCTGGAACAGAGTAGACGCTTAATGAATGTTTATTCCCTTCCCTTTTCCCCCTGTATTGATAGAAATTCAGCACAGTCATCGATGCATAGCGTTAATGGTGCCGTCTTTTAAATATATATAATTACCTTAATTTATAATTATTTCCTTCCCAACTTCCTCCTATCCATCAAAACATCCCTAGTAACAAAGAATGAAGTAAAGAAAAAAAAGGGGGGGGGGAAGCAGTTCATTAAAAACAACCACCCCCTGGGGCAGCTAGGTGTCGCAGTGGATAGAGCACTGGCCCTGGAGTAGGGAGGATCAGAGTTCAAATCTGGCCTCAGACACTTGATACTAGCTGTGTGACCCTGGGCAAGTCACTTAACCCCAATCGCCTCACCAAAAAACAACAACACACAACCACCCCATCCATGGGATCTGAAATGTATACAATGCTCTACACCCATAGTTCTCCACCTCTACAAGGAAAGAAGTGGGGGATGGGGGACGGTTTACATCTATTTTCTGATTTGGACTTCACAAGAACCATGTAATGCCCCAATATGCCGACAACTCTTTTAGCTCTCTTTTTGTCAATTGAGCTGCTCTTCTGTCTTGGTGGTGTACATTCAGAGTATCCTGGATTTCTGTGTGTTCAAGTGTGTCTGTCTATGCCAACAGCTGCATTAGCTCCCTCTTAGCCTGTTGCCGTGTGTGTGTGTGTGTGTGTGTGTGTGTGTGAGTGTTTGTGTCTGCAATCACAATGTGTTGGATTTCTGGGCATCAAGTGTGCCTGCATTCCAACAGCTGCATTAGCTGGCTGTAAATACTCTATTATTCCCCTGTTATTCTGGTGTCTTATGTGCACATTTTAATAATAATGGATGACATGTAAATAACACCTTAAGATTTGCAGAACACATTATATTTCTTATTTCATTTGACCCTCACCATGAGGTAGATGCTTTTTAAAATAAATTATCCTAATTTAATATTTGAAGAAACTAAGGCTTCCAGTTGCTGAGTGGGAACAAAATAGCCTAAGGCAAGATTTGAACCCAGGTCTTTCTGATTCCAAGTCCCAACACTCCAGTCACAAAGGCAGTGTGGCATGGTGGATAGAGTCCTGCATCTGAAGGCTGGAAGCCTGAATTTGAATCATGCCTGGGATAGGTTTTAGACTGACCATTCACAGAACCTTTCACAGCCTTCATTTCCTAATCTGAAAAATGGGAAAAATAGATAGTAGTAGCAGACACCTCAAAAGGAGGATGAAATGAGATAGTGCATGTAAAGTGCTTTGTAAATCTTTAAGTACCATGTACAAGTAAGGTATAATTATAATGTGACAGGCTAACAGGTAACAAATACAGCTGTTGTATATTTGTTGTAGTTCAGTCATGTCCAATTCTCCGTGACCCCATCTGGGGTTTTCTTGGCAAAGATACTACAGTGGTTTGCCATTTCCTTCTTAATCTCATTTTACAGATGGGGAAAATGAGGCAAACAGGGTGAAAAGACTTGCCCAGGGTAATGCAGCTATTAAATGCCTGAGTTTGGATTTGAACTGAGGTCTTCCTGACTCCAGACCCAGAGATACTGGAGTGGTTTGCACGGTGGTAAGTGTTGGGTGTACCAAAAAAATTGGTAAAAAAACAACCCCTGCCCTCAAGGAGATCACAGTCTAACAGAGAGATATCATGCAAACAACTAGGTACCTACAAACTATATACTGAGTAAATTGGAGACAATCTCAGAGGGAAGGAAGTGGCATTATTTCTGTTCATTAAAATATTAGCTGTAATGACTACTGTGCAAATATATTCAACATGATTGTACTGTATAACCTATATCAGATTGCTTACTGTCTTGGAGAGGGGGGAGGGAAGGTAGGGAGACAAATTTAGAACTAGAAATCTTACAAAAATGAATGTTGAAAACGATCTTTATATGTAATTGGAAAAATACTATTAAAAATAAAATAAATTAGCTGTAAGATTTTTGTGCCAGTTTTTTAAGTCTTCTGTGTACTTTAAAACTGGGACATACATAGAGAAGGAACTATTTTAAAATGGGAGGGCAGCTAGGTAGTGTGGTAGATAGAGAGCAGGAAGACCTGAGTTCAAATCCAGCCCCAGACACTTCCTGGCTGTGTGACCCTATTGTCCTCAGTTTCTTCATCTGTAAAATGAGCTGGAAATGTCAAAGCACTGCACTATCTCTGCCAGGAAAGCCTCAATAGGGTCACAAAGAATCAGACACAAACAAACAACAAATTTTAAAGGGGGATCATTCTAAACCTTATCCGCTCTGGATGCCCTTCCTTCCCTCTTAATTTCATTTTAAAGATTATTAGGTGACTCATCCAAGGTCACACAGGCAGAAAGCATAAAATCCAAGATTTTAACCCAGTCCTCTTGAGTCCTCATCCAGCGTCCACAGTAGGAATGTCTGATAAGCCTGCACAGCAGGAAAAGCCCTGGCTCTAGAGTGAGAGGACATGGATCAAAATGCTGCCTCTTGGCATCACCACCCAGAGGATTCTGGGCTAGCCACATCACTGTTGATTTCTTCATCTATAAAATGGAGGGGTCAGACCACCTGGCTTCTGAGGTCCCTTCCAACTCTCCATCTCTAATCCTAAGTATAAGATTCAGGATCTGAATCCAGTCTCTCAAAGCCCAAATCCATAGCTTGGAGCTGGAAAGCAGCCCATGTAGAGGTAGAATTTGAACCCAGGTCCTCTGGACAGGCTCTGTTCACCCTGAACAACTCTGCCCTGCCCTTTCCCCCCACCGCCATACCCATATTATGTGTATATACATAAATATACCACACAATACTCTATGCCCACATTCGAAGAGTCAATCAATTATGCATTTGCAAGCACACACCTCCTCATAAATACACACCCAGATTTGCACAGGGGCAAAACACAGTGGAATATGCATCAAGTGTGATAGATTAATTCCCCCAGATCCAGCTAGGAGGCAGTGGCTAGAGCCCTGTGCCTAAAGTCAGGAAGATCCAAGTTCAAATCCAGCCTTAGACACTTATTAGTTGGGTGATCTTAGGCAAATCACTTAATCACTGTCTGCCTCAGTTTCCTCAACTGTAAAAAGGGGATCCTAATTGCACCTACCTCCCAAGATCAAATGGGCAATTTATAAAGTATTTATTTAACACAATACTGTTATTGCTAGCTGTGTGACCCTAGGCAAGTCACTTAACCCTGTTTACAAAGTGCCTGCAGCAAAGTAGGCACCGAATAGATTCGTGTTCCCTTTCCTTTTATGGTAATAAATGCTTATAATTCTTTTCTTACCTTCCTTTTTTTGTGGGGCAATGAGGTTTAAGTGACCCAGCCACACAGCTAGTGTCAAGTGTTTGAGGTCGGATTTGAACTCAGGTCTTCCTGAATTCAGGGCTGGTGTTTTATCCACTGTGCCACCCAGCGGCCCCTTACCTTCCTTCTCTTAGGTGTGCCCCATTTTCAAATTTGAGGTCTTTTACTTGCAAAAGTATCTTTACTTTCTCCAGCATTCTTGGCAACTGGAGTCTTTTTGAGTGGCTGAAACAGCTGGAACATTTCAAATAACCCATTCTGTGGAGAGCAGCACGAAAACAGTTTTCCTTCAGCTATGCATGAGGGTGTGGGGGAGGGAGATAGTCTTCCCTCTCTCCTTACCAATGGAAACCAGCATTTCCACTAATTACAGTATTTTCTGTTTGTAGGGAAATTCTTGGAGGACTGGCCCTACCCCCTTACAGGAATGTGAATGTATCCATATGAGGAATTTTCTGTTTCCATAGGTGACAATACTTTTTATTGTTATAGCTTATGTTTCATATCTTTTTAATATGTAGCTAATATATTAAATTTATTATATGCTATATTGTATAAATATAGTTCTATATTTTATTTATTTGGTAGGGCAGTGAGAGTTAAGTGACTTACCCAGGGTCACACAGCTAGCAAGTGTCAAGTGTCTGAGGTCAAATTTGAACTCAGGTCATTCTGATTCCAGGGCTGGTGTTTTATCTACTGCACCACCTAGTTGCCCCAGTTCTATATTTTATATTTTATTTCTATTTTACTTATTTATTATTACTTTATATATTATAAATATTCTATATCAAATAATGTATTTTATAATTACTATTATGCCTAGATTAGAGCAAAAAGCTGATGTGTTTCTTTGTGCCTTCTCTCATCACATTTTTGGAGAAATTAGGATAACTTCCCAGTGTCACAGACATCAAATTGGAAGGTGCCTCAGAAGTCACCTAGTCTAACTCTGTTCTGGTTTTCCATCAAATCTGACCTCAGACATTGACTAGCTCAGTGGATAGAGTGCCATCTCTGAAGTTCAAATCTGGCCTCAGACACTAGCTCCGTGACCCTGGGCAAGTTGCTTCACCCTGTTTGCCTCCATTTCCTCATCTGTAAAATGAGCTGGAGAAGGAAATGGCAAACCACTCCAGTATCTCTGCCAAGAAAACCACAAATGGGGTCACAAAGCATCAGACACGACTGAAAAACAACAACAACAACCTTTCTCAGCCTCAGTTTCCTCAGTCAGTAAAATGGAGATAATAATATCATCTATATCCCAGGGTTCTTGTGAGGAAAAAATGAAAAAACATTCGTAAAAGTTCTTTTCAAACCTTAACGTGCTACATAAAGTTAGTTACTGTTATTACTATCCTGTCCAATCTTGGTTGGATGTATTGGGATTGGAAGGGGGGACAGCTAGGTGGTGCAGTGGATAAAGGGCCAGTCCTGGATTCAGGAGGACCTGAGTTCAAATGTGACCTCAGACACTTGACACTTACAAGCTGTATGGCCCTGGGCAAGTCACTTAACCCTCATTGCTCTGCCCTCCCCCGCCAAAAAATTGGAAGGGACTTCTTTAAAAAAATATATATATATATGTATATATATATATATGTATATATATATATATATATATATAAATTTTTATTGATTGATTGATGCAGACCTGTGGGACATTGTGGAAACTCCATTCACTGAAGCAAATCAGCAGCTCCTCAATAACTTCTTATCTCAGAATGCTGCCTGGGGCACAGAGAGTAAAATGATGTGCCTAGGGGCATACAACCAGCAATAAAGCATACATGGAACTCTGCATCAAGAGCTACAGTTGCTGAAAGCTTCAGTGATTTGCCAGTGGTCCTCATGCAAGTGTGTATTTGAGACAGTACAGGTCTTTCGCTCTGATTTCTCCCTTCCTCAATTGCTAGTGCTCTAAAAAAAACAAAAAACCCAACCCCTCCTCCCACAAATTATCCTGTATTTACATATCTATGTACACAAAGTTCATACCCCTTCCTTTCCCTGTTAGAATGTACATTCCTTGTGAGAAAAGACTGGTTCATTTTTTGGTTTTGTATCTTCAGCACCTCGGACAGTGCCTGACACATAGTAGGTGTTTGTTCATTCTTCAAGCCTCTGAACCCCTTCTGAGTTCACAGACTCCCCGAAATATATTCACAGATTCTCTTGGGCTGTGCTCTCTCTCCAGTGATTTTTTTCTTTCCATCATTTTACAGGAAAATGAGACCCAGAAGAGGTTAAATAACAGCTTCATTTTCTGTCTTTGTATGTCCAGTCTCTCGAACAGGGTCTGGCACACAATAGACACTTAATAAAGGCTTGCTTGGGCAAAGGTTATGCAGCTAGTCAGTCGCAAAGCCTGGAAATAACCTCAGAGAACATCCCCTTGACCTGCTGAATTACTTTTTCTCCAAATGAAAACACAACTAATCAGAACCAGAGCTCTAGAGAAAAGCCTTTTGTGATCATGGAATTGGAGGGTCATAGATGGAGGGCTGGATGGGATCTCAGAGGCCAAGTAGTCCAACACCCTTGTTTTACAGATGAGGAAACTGAGGCACAGAGAGATCATGGGATTATGGCTCTAGAGCTGGAAGGGACGTCAGAGGCCAGGTAGTCCAACGCCCTTGTTTTACAGATGAGGAAATTGAGAATTTCAGTGACTTATCCCAGGTAATAAGTATCAGGGGTAGGATTTAAATCCAGAGTTCAGAATTCAGAGCCAGAGTTCTTTCCTCTCTATCATGACCTGCCCATGTTTAGATTATGAAAAAAAAAAACCTCTAGATTCCACAGGCCTGCTGATCACAGTATCTCAATGAAGACAAAATACTTTACTGAGAATGCTGAACGATATGATGATTTAATTACTTCCTTTGTTAACTAACTATAGTACCAGGAACTGACAGATCAGTAGGACAGGTAGAGTTATGGTCATAAGAGCAGGTGAATATGAGTCATTTACATTGCCAGGTCAAGCAAGGTGATGAATTCTCTGATGTGGGCATCATACTTGAAGCTAAAGAGTTTAGAAATTCAATGCCCCTCTACCTCACAACCCATTAAATTGGTCGCCCCCAAAATGATAAAAGACAGAAACAATCAATGCTGAGGGACTGTGGGACAAGAGGCTCACTCACTGCTGCTTCAATGGAAGAGCTGAAAATTAGTCTAGGAAGGATGTACCTCGGAAGATAGGTGTGAATTTCATTTTCCAGCCCATCCTCAGAGGCTTTCTGGTTTGGGAGGTCTTGCCAGGACTCGCTGATGCTCAGTTGGCTGGAACGCCAAGAATACAGGCTCAGCTTCAAAGGTGATGAATCTTTAGATAGGGGACCGAGACTGGACCTGTTACTTTATTAGGATATTAGCTTCCGGGGGAGGACCTTCCCTCTGTCAATTTGCAAACCTTCTCTACAGTTTTTAGTCTTATAGACAGTCACCTAGATCTCTGAGAAGTAAAGTGATTTGTCCAAGGTCACACTGTATGTCAGAGGGACAGGCCCACTAGAGATACTGTGCCATGCTGAATCTTGAGGGGTTAGTAGAGGAATAAATATAAAAATAATAAAATTAGCCTTTCTGGAGCACCTTAAGGTCTGCAGGGGGCTTTCTCTACAACTGCAACTTTTTATTTATATTTGTTTGGTGATGGTTTATCTTTCCAGATCTGTGATTTCACTCACTTGGGGAAGTCCCCAATGTAGAATTTTTCTCCAGTCATGCAGGTCAATGACTCCACTATAACAAGTCATTTTCTAAAACTGGAGATGGGCCCGGGTTTCTACTCTACCCTCCTCACTAGTGTCAAGCTCTGCCTGCCTTATCATACCTTCTCCTAGGCCTGAACTCCAGCCCAACCCTGCACATACACACACAAACACAAACACACACATGCACACACAGAAAAGCACCACTCCCAAACCAAGGTGCTGTGTGGGCACTTACTTGGCCAACAACGTTGTTGTTTCCTGGGTCACAAAGGGAACGGTGTGCTTGGGCAGGCTTGAAAAAGCAGGAGGCAGCACCAAAAGCACTTGGGGCCCAAAAGCGAGCACGGAGAGCTTCCGTCTTGCTATGTAGCTATGGCGAGGCTGGAGGGCATAGAAGGAGAAGCTTGATGCTCCCCAGTCCTGTGACCTTACCACACCCTGGGGCTACTAGAGCTTCTTTCCGGGTCTTGATGACCTCATCTATTCTTGGACAAATATTTTGGCCCTAATAGAAAAAAGAAAAGAAAAGAAAAAGAATTAAAATCTAATTCAACCACTGGAGATCCTTTTGGGGCCACAAGAGAAAGAAGTTGCTTTTGTCTTCAGTATTTAGGGGCTTAACCTAACCTAACAGGCAGTTTGGTTTAGGGCCAAGAGTCTGGAATTGGAAGACAGTGGGGGGAAAGTACTGTCTCAGAAACTAAGTGGCATCACTTTGAGTGAGGCCCTTCTCCTCTCTGTGACTCAGTGTCCCCTTACAACAAAGGTGGTGGGCTAGAATCTGATGGCTTCTCCCAAACCTAAATAACTAATCTTCTGGTAAGAGTCCTGAGCTAGGAGAACACAAGCTCATGGGCTTTAACACTATGGGGGGCTTGGGAAATCGTCTATACCAGGTCTTCTTTTTTTATTTTTTGGGTGAGGCAGTTGGGGTTAAGTGACTTGCCCAAGGTCACACAGCTAGTAAGTGTCAAGTGTCAGAGGTCAGATTTGAACTCATGTCCTCCTGAATCTAAGGCCCATGCTTTTATCCACTGTGCCACCTAGCTGCCCCTACCCCAGTTCTTCTTAACCTTTTCTGGGTGCTGGACCTCTTTGGTCATCTACAGAAGCCCAAGACCCCCTCCTCAGAATAAGATTGTTAAATATTCAAAGGGGGTGCCTCATTTCAGTCAAAGGTTAGTCAAAGCAAAGATATATGCTTTCCCCCTCCAAATTCATAGACTGCCTGAAATATAACTAAGGATCATCTAGTCTGGACAGTCTTCATTTAAGAAGAAGCCGAGGAGGTCCCAGGAAAGTCTGGTTTGGGAAATAGGAGAGATTCCTTCAAATGCTGGCTCTGCCTTCTGTGTGACCCCATCTTACAGGGACTTGGTTTTCCCAACTGTAAAATGGGTTTAGCTTGGCCCTGGGATATGCTGTCCTTCTGCTCTGTACCTGCCTCCTGGGGTTTCCAGGTTCTCTTCGAATCTGACACCCTTTGACTGTTTTTGCCTTTCTTTGTGTGTCTGGCACTTAGCACAGTGCCTGACACCTAATAAGTGCATGGTAAATGTTTGTTGACTGACTGACTGACTATACCTATAAATCCCTCAAGGCTTTGGTTTCATCAGCTCTAAAATGAGGGGGTTGACTGTGACTGTGATGATCCCTAAGGTCAGCTAGATGGCACAGTGGATAGACAGGCCAGGCCTGAAGTTGGGAAGCCTAGCGGTGGCACCCTGGACAAATCCATTCATCCTGTTTGCCTCAGTTTCTTCATCTGGAAAATGAACTGGAGAAGGAAATGGTAAACCACTCCAGTATCTCTGCCAAGACTCCAGTTGGGGTCACTTCATGCTGCAATTGAACAACAACAAAAACAAGGTCAATTCCAGCTTTGAGACTGGATCAATTCCTCTCTCAGTACGTCCTTTAAGCTTTTGGCTAATGATGTCCTACACTGTCCTTTCCAAGGTGTTCCAGGATGTTCTAGTGAGACTGCATTCTGAGATTCACATAGACTGAAGTGGCCACCTAGTCCAATACATATGTGTACTCATCTCTTTTTCTGCTTGAAGACTTTTAATGAGCAGAAAAATCCTACCTCCTAAGGTGTCCAATTGTAGTTTGGGATAACTTTCATTATTAGGAAGTTTTTTTCCTAACATCAAGCCTTCATTTGCTTCTTCTCAGCTTTCACCATTGGTCCTTATTAAGGGTGGGCTTAAAGCGGGTTCAGGTTTGATGTTGGGATGAAATGAGGCACTTACAAGTCATTGAACAATTTTTTTAAAAGCCAACACTGCAAAGATATGCAACAAGGCATTTAACTTCCTTCATCTCCATATGAAACCTGATCTGGCCAAGGGAGCATGGTATATGGTGTCTAGAGTGCTTTTCAGACATTCATCAAGTTGGAGGGTTCCTCACTCCACTTGGTTGATACTTTTTTTTTTTTTTTTGCAGGGCAATGAGGGTTAAGTGACTTGCCCAGGGTCACACAGCTAGTTAAGTGTCAAGTGTCTGAGGCTGGATTTGAACTCAGGTTCTCCTGAATCCAGGGCTGGTGCTCTCCACTGCGCCACTTAGCTGCCCCTTGGTTGATACTTTTTATACCCTTAGGTAACCAGAGCACTAAGTCAGAGACCAATCAAATCCCCAGAGAAGCTTTGTTATCTTTTGGGGATGGTGCTATGTGATGGGAAGGGGAACTATGATCTGATCACACTCCTAGTCCTACCCTCTAGGACCAAGCAGAACAAGTCCCTCTTCCATCAGACAGTTTTTAAAATACTTGACAGCTATAATGACTTCCTGAGTCTTCTCTTCTCCAGACTAAATGCCCCCCCCTCCATGATCACAGATGAAGGACCTTTACCATTTTGAATGTTTGAATTCCTTGCTCTGATGGGCTAGAACTAGGTGGTCTTATGCCATTCTTCAGAGTAGAGACTAGGTCACCAAATAGTTATATAAACGGCAAGCAGGGGGCAGCTAGGCGGCACAGTGGATAGAGCACTGGCCCTGGAGTCAGGAGGACCTGAGTTCAAATCCAGCCTCAGACACTTGATACTTACTAGTTGTGTGACCCTGGACAAGTCACTTAACTCCAATTGCCTCACCAAAAACAAACAAAAACGGCAAGCAGTTGCAAGATTAGACATTAACTAGACCATCAATGGAACCCAGATGGATCTTTTTTGGTACTTTCTTCTACCATTCACGTGGCATCACATGTAAAGCATTACTTATTGGCAATTATCTCATTAGCTTGACTGGCGTGTCAACAGCCATGCACACCAATGTCAGTTCCTGAAGTATTTGGGAAAACATTCCTTTGTGTTTTGGAAGGATTCCTGGAGCATGTGTCTAGATGACTCCATCTACCGGAAAGCAAGGGGAATGGAATGCTGCCAGTCTTCCTAAGATTCTGGGCGTTGCCAGTGTCCACATCTGTGGTTTTTGTAGTAGTTGGAAGGAGAAAGAAACAGAGGAGAGAGGAGAACAGGGCAGAAGAGAAGAAGGAAAGGGAGAAGAAGGGAAGAAATGGGTGAAGAGAGGATGGGGAAGAAAGAAGAGAAAATGGAAGAAGAGAGGGGAAAGAGAGGAAGAGAGTAGAAGAGAAGGAGAGGTGAAAAGAGGAGAGGAAAGAATAAAAGTGGAGAAGAAGAGAATAGGAAAAAGGAGAGGGAAGGGGAAGAAAAGAAGGGAAAGTAGAAGTAGAAGGGAGAGGAAAGGGGAGGGAAAAGAAGAGGAGAGGGGAAGAGTAGGGAGAAGAGGGGAATAGAGAGGTGAAGGAAGGAGTGGAGGAGAGGAAAGGAGAGGACAAAGGAAGAGGGAGGGAAAGGGAAAGAAGATAAAGGAAAGGGAAAGGGGAGGGAATAATTGGAAAAAAGAGATGAATCTTGCCTAAGTTACTTCTGAGGTCAAGGATGGCTCTGGCCCCTGTCCCATCACACTATCTTCCCTTATCCTAAAGAAATTCAAGAACCTTTAAGTCCTTAAACATAATCAAAAGGCTGCTTGCACCAAGGGTGAATAAGACCCTACCACTAAGTTGCTATTTAAAACTTCTGTTGATACTAATTTTTTACAAAAAAAAAAAAAAAGGAATTTGAACACACAAGGGAGGGAAGTTGTTACTTTAAAGAATCTGATCGTGAATGTGTTTCCAAAGGAAATAACTGACCCCTAATTTGTATTTTATATAAATCAAAACATTCAGTCAAGCAGTCAACTATCATTTATTAACCCTTAGTCATGGGGCAGCTAGGTGGTGCAGTGAATAGAGTACCAGCTCTGAAATCAGGAGGACCTGAGTTAAAACCTGGACTCAGACACTAGCTGTGTGACCCTGGGCAAGTCACTTAACCGAATTGTGCAAGGAAAGAAGGAAGGAAGGAAGGAAGGAAGGAAGGAAGGAAGGAAGGAAGGAAGAAAGAAAGAAAGAAAGAAAGAAAGAAAGAAAGAAAGAAAGAAAGAAAGAAAGAAAGAAAGAAAGAAAGAAAGAAAGAAAGAAAGAAAGAAGGAAAGAAAGAAAGAAAGAAAGAAAGAAAGAAAGAAAGAAAGAAAGAAAGAAAGAAAGAAAGAAAGAAAGAAAGAAAGAAAGAAAGAAAGAAAGAAAGAAAGAAAAGAAGGAAGGAAGGAAGAAAGAAAGAAAGAAAGAGAGAGAGAAAGAAAAGGAAAAAGAAAGAAGGAAGGAAAGAAAGAAAGCCCTTTCTGACACCAGGTCTAACATTCTCTCCACTGTGCCACCTAGTGGCCCCTTCATTTTTGTAGAGAAGCCATTGATTAGTTATCATTCTCCAAAAAATTAAAGGTATCAGTCACCAAAATGGCAGTGGAGAATCCCTTGGTGGGTGTGAATGGGTGTCAAGATATTTTCAGTGTAGAATTGTTCCGGAGAAGCATGTAAATGATATTATCAGAGGATTGTATAACCAGAAAAGAAGACAGGTTAATCATATGTCCAGGTTGAGAAATAACAAATGGACCACCTACATGTTCTACTGGCATCCAAGCAATATCAAGAGATTTGGAGGACACTTCCCTGGAATGCTGGGTTGATCCACCACAGAGGACTTCCAGAAGGACATAGATAAGAGACATAAAGAATGAGAAGGCATGGGTAGTTGCAATTGGCATTGTTAGGAGACTTGCCCACATTAATGATTCCATGCATCTATCAAAATACCAACATATAAAAGTGAAGGAAGGATTAAAGAGAGGAGAGACTGACAGCATGGAGACTAATTAGCACAGAACCTTGGACAAGAACTGGGGATGAGGCTATGAATTAGGATGGTGACTGCATTAGTGGAGAGAAGGATCAAAGTGTTCATTTAGATCCAGATGACCGGGGCAGCTAGGTGGGGCAGTGGATAAAGTACCAGCCCTGGAGTCAGGAGGATCTGAGTTCAAATGTGGTCTCAGACATTTGACACTTACTAGCTGTGTGACCCTGGGCAAATCACTTAACGCCATTTGCCTCACAAAAAAAACAAGAACAAGATCCAGATGACCACCTAACACCTGGGACCATAGACAAACTTCTCCAAATCCCCCTTGTTACCCAACCTTGAGTAAAATAAGGACCATCCCACTCTTATCATCTCTTCTTCCTCAATCAATTATCCAAAGGCCCTAAAGTATAGTTCTGGAAGCAGAGGTAGCAAATACCCTGATTCCCACCAATTGCCACTCTAGAATCCTTGAAAAGGAGGAAGCAGCTTTATCATGTAGCAGAACTGGGAAAAGCCAAGAAGCCACCCCTGGGACCACCATAACACCCTCCCAATTGAGACCTGGATTTGGAGGAGTGCAGCATTCTTTTTCCATCTTTAGCCCTCCTAACACCTCAACTGGCCCTATGGAATATTCCTTAATTAATCCTTTTTTGCACACACAGGTCTTGTGTATGCATTTGGTGGCATTTCCCACCAAATGAAGTCATTGAAACAGGTAGGAGAAGCTGATCATATCTCTTGTTCACTTTCAAACTCCTCCCTTTGACTGTTGCAGTGAGTAACCTTAATTTATTCCAGAAAAAAAATTAATAAGTAAACAGAGGTGGAATGACTCAGAGATTTAGAGTCCAGGTGAGTGTGATGGTGTCAACAACAAAACCGGAAATTTGGGTAGAGAGGCAAGATTAGAAAGGAAGATGAAAAGTTCAATTTCAGATATATTGAGTTGACAGTGTTGGCGGTCGATCCAAGCAGCAGTTTCTAGCAGGTAAACATAAATGATGGACCAGAGCTGAGGGGAGAGATCAGGGATGAATACTCACACGTCTTTGCGGAGAGGTGAACACTGAAGCAAGAGAACTAGAGGTTGGGATCAAAGGGGGAATTGTCAGTGCTAAGAAGGAAACCTACGGCCTTTTCTCTGATTAAGCTGGAAACTGTCAGGCATCCCTGCTACTAAAGAGAACATCAAAGGCTACATGGGAGGCTGCCTGCAGGACTGAAAACAAGATGGGAATTTCAGAATCATGGACAAGTCCTAATAAGCCCTAGCTAGACAAGCCTTAAAAGATTCTAGGTGAGTCAGTTCTACTCAAACCTTGGGGCAAACCAGGGTTAGATTAAGCTGGTGACTCATGATTTTGGCTACCGTGGTGGAAGGGAGATTTCACCTGTTTGGGCCCTCCCTTCACCAATGGAAATCATAATCCCTTATCACCCTGTATACATCTTGTCTGTGTTCTCCTTGTAAACCAACCATGGAGAATCTATCCTGCAGGCTGGAGGCCTTCTAATCATTATAATGAAAATATAATTAATAAATAATAGCATGTATTTTTAAAATGGATCTGTTTTTATTTCTAATATGTAAATATTGTTCTAATATGTAAGTGTCGTATCGATAGACACAACCCACGGGAAGCAAAGATCTTTGGGATCCTCAATAATTAAGAGAATTAAAGGTGTAGAGACCAAAAAGTTTGAGAACTGCTGTCCTAGATTTTAGCCTACTTCTTACACTCATCATCATTCATAATATGGTAGATCTTCTTTTGCTCCCCTCTAGGGTTTTTTTGATGGGGGGCATTATGTGTCATTTTAATTCTTCTGAGGATTTTCTTCTTGGTTTGTTTCCATATAACATCAGTAGGAGAATACTGATGTTGAAGAGATGAGCTTTGGTGGCATCGTACCAAAGGGAAGCACTGAAACTCCTATACAAGTTTCCAAGTACAGCCTGATCTCTTCCTCCTCTTCAATTCTGGGTCAAACTTGTGATCTATAAATAGCACCTAACCATGACACACACACAACACAGGGCTCCCTTAGTAATGTAATGCAGGAGACAGCCCTTAGCTACTTCCAGGTTCAGTGCAGGGTGGGGGGGTGTCAGATGATCAATTAGGCCCTAACTGGAAACTTTTCCTTCTCATAGACCATAGAAAAACCACAAATAAAATGTAAAAATATTTAAGTAAGGTAGATTAGCGAGGTATTTCCTAGGAAAATAAATTTACAACCAAATCGTTTAAAGTTTTGGTCACAGGATGGATTTGGCCTCTTACAGGTGATGAAGAAGAAACTTCTGGAGAAACTCAGTCAGAGGTGGGAAAACCATTGGTCCTTTCAGTGAGTGGTCAGGGTAAAGAAGGAATCAATCCTTCCCCATCTCCTTTCAGCTTGGTCTTAATAGATAACCTAGAGATTTGCACTTTTTTTGTTTTTGTTTGTTTGTTTTGTCAGACAATTGGGGTTAAGTGACTTGCCCAGGGTCACACAACTGGTAAGTGTCAAGGGTCTGAGGCTGGATTTGAACTCAAGTCCTCCTGAATCCAGGATCGGTGCTCTATCCACTGCGCCACCTAGCTGCCCCGATTTGCATATGTTTGGGGGGCAGGCATTTGTCCTGCTGCCTCAAGTGACCTCAGAATTCTCCCAGGACTCCTGGAAGACTCATTCATGCTTCCCTTGCTCCTTTCTATCCTGCCAAGGATGCCTCCTCTTCAGCTGGCTCTCCATGGCTGGCAGGAACACTGTGCTGTCACCCTTTCTCTTGTGACACTCTTTTCCTTCAAATTCATCTCACAAAATTCTGATCCCATCACTTCTTCCAGGCAGCAGCCTCACAGAATGATAACCTCAGCCTTCCTTCAATGTTTCAGCCATTACTGACCCTAAAATGGTCAGGAGTTCTCCAATGCCAGTACACTCATTACATATACAAATATAGATAGATAGAGATAGAGATATACACTGTTTAAGTGTATGTGTGTATGTATATAGATGCACATATTAATAAATGTAGATGATATGTATATATACATATATTCATAAGCATATAGATGTATTATACATATAGATATTAAGTTTATTTATATATACATATATATTTATAAATATATAGGATATGGGTGTATATATACATAGATTAAGTATGTTTATATACACACATATATTTATAAACATATTGTATATATATATGCATATATTCATAACCATATAGGATGTAGCACATATACATATATTAAGTGTATTTATGTATATATATTTAGAAACTTATAGGATATATGTGTGCATATACATATGTTAAGTGTGTTTATACATGCACATATATTTATAAACATAGGATATATGTGTGTATATGTTGTATTTGTATATAAACATATATTTATAAATACATAGGGTATATATGTATATATACATACATTAAGTGTCTGCATATACACACATATAATTAGAAATATAGGACATACATACAGATGAACATATATTAAGCATGTTTATATACATATATGTATTTATACATTTATGCTTATAAATATATCTATACATTTACATTATAAAACATATTTACAAATATTTGGGATATGTGAGTGTACAATATACATATATTAAGTATGTTTCTATATGCATATATAGAAACAGGATATGTGTATATATATACATATTGAGTATTTTTACATATACACATATTTATAAACACATAGGATATATGTATATATTGTGTTTATATATGCACATATATTTATAAACATATAGGATATACCTGTGTATATCCATATATTAAGTGTCTACATACACACACATATAGTTAGAAAGATATAGGACATATATGTATGTCGATAAACATATTAAGCATGTTTATTATACACATATGTATTTATGAATTTATGTCTATAAATATATGTATAAATTTCTATTTATAAATTATGCTTACAAATATATTTGTACAATTACATTATAAATATATTTATAAATATTTAGGATATATGGGTGTATGTTATACATATATTAAATATGTTTATACATACACATATATAGAAACAGGATACGCATGTATGTATATGTACATATTGAGTATGTTTATATATACATACATATATTTATAAATGTATAGGATGTATGTGTATATAGAATATATTGTGTGTATATACACATCTTTTTATAAATACATAGGTTTTATAGGTGATAAGATATTGGAGGAAGACCATGGTAAAGGCAAATGATCATTACTTCCATATTTAAATGAATTGTGGACTCATCGTCCTTATGAAAATTCCCCGGGCAGCTGGATGGCGCAGTGGATAGAGCACAGGCCCTGGAGTCAAGAGTACCTGAGTTTAAATCTGGCCTCAGACACTTACTAGCTGTGTGACCCTGGGCAAGTCACTTAACCCCAATTGCCCTGCAAAATAAATAAATAAATAAACAAACAAACAAATAAACGAAGGAAGGCAGGAATGAATGAATGAATGAATGAATAAGTAAATAAATAAACAAACAAATTAATTAATTAAAATAAAATAAATTAAAATTCCCCCACTAATGCAGACCAAAGTTTCTCTGTGACACTGTGATGGTCCTTAGGAGCTGTTATGGCCTGAAATTTATCACCTACAGTTAACCTAGTGATATGCCTCCCCAAACCATGAGAAGCTGTTTCTTGGACAGCAGACATACAGTCCATCACCGGGTTGATATTTGAAGCCATTGTACCTTGGTAGAGGAGAATGGCATGGTAGAAAGAGTGCTAGATTGGGAGTCAGGGGTCCTGGGTTCAATTCCCAATCATATGATGGAGGGGACGCCACTTAATTACTCTTGGCCTCAATTTCCTCAGTTGTAAAATAAGAGATTTAGACTAAAAGAGACTTTATGCAAGAATATTGGTGGAGCAGCTAGGTGGTGCAAGTAGATATAGCACTCGCCCTGGAGTCAGGAGCACCTGAGTTCAAATCCAGCCGCAGACACCTACTGCCTGTATGACCCTGGGCAAGTCTCTTAACTCTAATTGCCAGAAGAAGAAGAAGAAGAAGAAGAAGAAGAAGAAGAAGAAGAAGAAGAAGAAGAAGAAGAAGAAGAAGAAGAAGAAGAAGAAGAAGAAGAAGAAGAAGATTGACTCTGCAGTTGCCATTTCAAATCCTCCCTCTGACACCTACAGCTGGTGTGAGCTTAGGTAAATTTGCTTTCTCATCTGCAAAATGAGGAGGTGGAAGTGAACCTCTAAGGTTCCTTTCAGCTGTGAGTCTATAATCAGAGGTGAGGTTGGTGACTTTGCACAGCCCTCCCTCACTGAAATCTAATTCACTACAAATCATGACATCACCCTAATATCATGGTCCTCTTCTAGAAGGAGGGACAAACAACAACAACATCACTGATGATGCATAAGACTAGGACTTAGTTGAGGAACTCATAGCAATTAAAATTTCTGAGAAAAGTATACAGTTGTGTGTTGGTCTTCATGTTTCTTCAAATCTTGCTTACATTGTATCTAAAAATACTTAGTTTTTGTGGTTTTTTTGCAGGGCAATGAGGGTTAAGTGACTTGCCCAGGGTCACACAGCTAGTAAGTGTTAAGTGTCTGAGGCCAGATTTGAACTCAGGTCCTCCTGAATCCAGGGCCAGTGCTCTATCCACTGTGCCACCTAGCTGCCCCAAAATACTTAGTTTTAATAAAAAGTTTTCCTGTTATAGGAAATATATAGAAAAATGAAAAACAGGGGTAACTTTGCTTTGACTCAGGGAATCTGTGGTAAGCTCACCTGCTAGGTCAGAAGGGCAGAGGCAGGTGGTAGATAGTAGGTGGAAGGTGGCAGGTGGCAGCTCACCTAAATGACAAACATCATAGCAAGTTGGGGCTGCAGCTACATGGATCATGCATCCATGCTTTCCCCTGCCCAAGAAGCTCCAAGAGGAGCTCTTCCCTGGGATGGGATATCAACTCTATTTGGCTTTTTCCTTTTGAAAATCAACTTCAGGGACAGCGAGGTGGCACAGTGGATAAAGCACTGGCCCTGGATTCAGGAGGACCTGAGTTCAAATCTGACCTCAGACACTTTATACTAGCTGTGTGACCCTGGGCAAGTCACTTAACCCTCATTGCCCAACCAAAAGAAAAGAAAAAGAAAATCAGCTTCACACAGGGCTTTATTTATTTCTAAAATTTAATGTTGTTTGTTGAGTAGAAAATTCATTGTAGTGAATAGAGCTAGCTGGTCTATGAACTGGTAAGACTGAAGTTCAAATTCTGCCTCTTACACATTGGAGAAGTCACCCACTACCTCACAGTGACATAGGAAATACTCAAAAGTGCCAGCCCATATTTGTGAGTGGAGCATCCTTATGTGGAAGTCTACCAATAAAATCACAGGTTCAGTCCCTATTATTTTTAGTCCTCTCTTATTTTTAATGATGCCATTTGTTTTTAGATCACATTCATTTTCTTTTTCTTTTCTTTTTTTTTTTTTGGTGGGGCAATGGGGGTTAAGTGACTTGCCCAGGGTCACACAGCTAGTAAGTGTCAAGTGTCTGAGGCCAGATTTGAACTCAGGTCCTCCTGAATCCAGGGCCGGTGCTTTATCCACTGTGCCACCTAGCCACCCGATCACATTCATTTTCAAATATATCCTTCCCACTTGTCCACACCAAAAAGCCATATACCTTATGACAAAGAATAAAAAATAAGGAAGGAAATAAAGCATGTCAGCCATTTGTGACAGTACGTGTGCAGGTATGCACACCCACAGCCCCCCACCTCTGCAACAAAGGGAGGAAGGTACATTTTCTGAACCATTCTCTCTTGGGTCAGTCTTAGTCATTATAATGGCCTGTCACTTTGGGGTTCTGAAACCCTTCAGAGTCAGACTTTCCAAGCTCACTGCACATTCCTCTCCTACTCACACCGTTCCAGGCAGAGTGGGCTGTTGGCAGCCCAAGGTATTCTCTCTTCCGTCTGACTCTGCACAGGTCATCATGTTCTGTGCCTGCAATGCATTCCCTCCTCATCTTTCCATTATAGAATCTCTACCTTCATTCAGAGAGAGACAGAGACACATAGGGAGACAGACAGACAGACACACACACACACAGAAACAGAGAGAGAGAGAGAGAGAGGAGAGATACAGAGACAGAGACACAGAGAGACACACACAAAGGGAGACAGAGTGACAGAGAGGAGGAGAGATAGAGAGAAGGAGAAACAGAGAGAGACAGACACACAGAGACACAGAGAGAAAAAGACACGGAGAGAGACAGAGACACAGAGACAGAGAGGAGAGACAGAGACACAGACAGAGACACAAACACAGAGATAGAGAGACACAGAAGAAGAGACAGAGACACAGAGATCCACAGAAGAGACAGAGAGAGAAACTTCGAGATAAACATGGAGAGACCAAGAGAACATTTATCAAGCATTTATTTATGTGCCAAGTACTACCCCAAGGGCTGGAAATACCCATATACTAGCAAACTTGGCAGTCACTACCCTCAGAGAGCTTACATTCTAATGGGGAACACGATGTAGACAGGAGTGCCAGAAAGCAGAGTGGAGGAGGGAGAAAGGGTAATGGGAAAAAGATAATGTATCAGACAAGAAATAGGAGGTGGGGTCCAGAGAAAATCCAGGGAAGAGCACCACTTTTGAAAGGAAAGTTATCCCTTCTGCTTTTATTGTTGTCCCCCCCCCATCTGCCATTGTTTTATTTTTTTAATGGCATTTATTTCATTTTTTGCTACATTGTGAGTTCCCAGTTGTCTCCCTCTCAACCCCATCTTAGAGAAAGTCAACATTTCATACAGCTAAATATCCCCCATTACTTTATATATTGTTTTTCTTATTCTGTATACTTCCTACAATTGAAGGCAAGCTCCTTGAGAGCAAGGGCTGTTAACAATTTTTTGTTTTTTGTTTTTGTTTTGGGGTTTGTTTTTTGAGGCAATTGGGGTTAAGTGACTTGCCCAGGGTCACACAGCTAGTAAGTGTTAAGTGTCTGAGGCTGGATTTGAACTCAGGTCCTCCTGAATCCAGGGCCAGTGCTCTATCTACTGCACCACCTAGCTGCCCCCCAACAAATTTTTTTTAGAAAATATTTTGATACTTTTATGATCAATAAACTAACAAAGATAAATTTGAAAAAAAACGAAGATATTTTGAGCTTGGCAAGATTAGCAAACAAACATTTCACTCTTTAAAGAGGAATAGGAAGAAGATTGAATATAAAACTGAGAACTTTATTATGTATAGGTTACATATGAATTTTTTTATGGATCCTAAATTTACTATGATGATAAGAAAACTGCTGGCTTATTGGGGTGCCCTTTTGAACTTCCTTCTGAATCCAGAGAGGGATCATCTGCCCTGGATGCCCAGGTCACCAGCTCAGACAAACTACATCCTTGGGCCAGGAAAGAACTACCAGCTAGGATGGCCAAGTCCCAGTCGGTAATACCTGGAAGATACCCGTAAATTTATTCTCTTGTTCTTTTTATTTGTTGTTGTTATTTTGTTTTGTTTTGTTTTTTTTTACAGGGCAATCAGGGTTAATTGACTTGCCCAGGGTCACACAGCCAGTAAGTGTCAAGTGTTTGAGGTCAGATTTGAACTCAGGTCCTCCCAAATACAGGGCCGGTGCAACACCTAGCTGCCCAAAATATCAGAAAGTGGGGGATGTATCACAAGATTGGAGCAGGGTAGTGATTTTCAGAAAAGGAAAGAGAACAGGGTCTGCCAACTCTAGGGCAAAAAGCTTTGCCTGGAGTCCTGGGAAAACTATAGAGTAAATCATTAAAGAGATGTTTGGCAAACATATAGGAAAGGAAGTGGTGATTAGAAAGAACCAGCCTGTCTTCACCCAGAACAGGCCAAGCCAGATAACTTACTTTACGTACTGGGCAGATAGATAATAGATGAGGGGAATGCTATGGATAGAATAGAGTCTACCAAGATTCTGGTGAAGCTTTAGATGAGATTTCTCGCACTACTCCTGTGGGAAAGATGGAGAGATGTGAATTAAACAGTTATACAGGAGCAGCTAGGTGGTGCAGTCAATAGAGCACTGGCCCTGGATTCAGGAGTACCTGAGTTCAAATCTGGCCTCAGACACTGGACACATACTAGCTGTGTGACCCTGGGCAAGTCACTTAGCCCCCATTGCCCCACAAAAAAACAAAAACAAGGGGAAGCTAGGTGGTGCAGTCAATAGAGTACCAGCCCTGGAGTCAGGAGTACCTGAGTTCAAATCTGACCTCACACACTGGACACTTACTAGCTGTGTGACCCTGGGCAAGTCACTTAACCCCAATTGCCTCACTTTAAAAAACAAACAAACAAAAACAAAAATCAGTTATACAATCAGATGGATTCAGGAGTCTTTGGACCACTGGGCTCAACGTTTAGTGTTAATAGTTTAATGCCCAAGGAGATCTTAAATATCTAAGGGATCTGGGCTTGGTTCCTATGCTATTCAACACTGTTATTAATACCTGGGCTGGATGGTATGCTCAGCAAATTTGAATGCCATAAATCTGGGAGGGCTGGCTAAGCCACTGGATGAGAGAGTCATTGCCCTGCCCAAAAAAAAGAACATTGAAAAAAGATGGAGGGGGTCCAGAGGAGATGGGACCAGGATAGTGAAGAGCCTCTAGTCATGTCAGATAGGGATCAGATGGAGGAATTTGGCATGGTTTAGCCTGGAGAAAAAAGGACTGGGAGGAGGGGAGAGGGAGGATGTGAGAGCCGTCTTTAAGTATCTGAAGAGCTGTTATCTGGAGGAGGGGCTGTTTGTCCCTTTGGCTTCCAATGGAAGAAACAGGAACAACTGGGAAAGTTCCAAAGAGACCAGTTAGACTTAATGACACCGTGCTAAGTGTTTTATGACTATGATCTCATTTGGTCCTTTAAGCAACCCTGGGAGGTAGGTGTTATCATTAGCCCCATTTTACAGATAAGGAAAATTGGGGCAAACAGGTTAAGTGACTTGTTCTGGTTCAGACAGCTAATAAGTGGCCAAGGCTGAATTCAAACTCAGGTCTTCCTGGCATTCTATTCACTGCACCACCTATCTGCCTTATCATAGACTTACGATTCTATGAAATAAAAATAGAATATGTCTTGGGGAAAAGGTGGGGGTCCTTAGGTATTCCTCAGTAAAGGATAACTCTCTCCTACACGGTCCAATTAGAATTTTAAATGGTCCTTTATTTGGTGCTAGAGAAAGTGACCGAGGGCTAAATCAAAGACTTCATACCTGGAGAGGAGGGCTTAGAAACATCCTCCTCCTCTCAGAACAGAAGGAAGACAGGAGGTTTTATAGAGGATAGATGGGGTGTCCACTTGAAAACTGGAAAGTACCCTTTTGGGGTGGGGTGGGGGAAGCCTGAATGAGAGTTGAGGGGGATTTTTTTGAAATGATGGTCCTGACCTTTGGGGTTATCTCTGGCTCCTAGCTCTGGTCAGGTAGTAGCCACACCTAACTGACTTTCCTCCTATAGAATTTTATCTCTCCTTACTTCTTGGGTGTGTGGTGTCCTGATACCTAGTTGGTCAATCTAAACTTTAATAGTTCCTTGATTCCTCAATATGTCTGCCCAGTTATCTGGTCATCTTTGGTTTTGCTTCTCACAGGAAAAACTTCTGATATATCCTAAGCCCCATGTCAGTTTCTTCTCACAAAAACCTTAGCCAGTAAATTCTTATCTAATAACAATAGCTGATATTTCTATAGTGAGGTAGTGCCATATAGTGGGTAGCAAAAGCTGAGACCTATACAGGTGAAATAATTTGCCAACAACCTTACACTTAATTGGGGCAGCTAGTTGGTGCAAGTGGATAGAACACTGGGCTTAGAGCTGGGATGATTTGAGTTTAAATCTAGCCTCAGACACCTAGCTGTGTGACCCTGGGCAAGTCACTTAACTCCTGTTTTGCCTCAATTCTTCATCTGTAAAATGGGGACATACTGGGGAAGGAAACGGCAAACCTCTCCAGTATTTTTTCCAAGAGGACCCTGTGGACATTGTCCATGGGGTCATATAGAGCCGGGGGTGCAACTGAACAATTTACAGCCTGTTGGTGCTGGAGACAGAGATCTAAACCTGATTTCTCCCAGCTGTAGGGTGAGCGTGCTTCACTCGGCTGGCTCTCTAACAGAATGAGGTTAACCCACTGCTTTTTTTTCCCTTTCTTTTTTTAAGTCCCAGACAGTCTCCTCATCTGCTCCTGCCCCATTAACCAGGCTACATCTGTCACTAGGCAAGTCAGAGCATTTGGAGAAGATTTCGATAATCCCCCCAAGCAAACCCACTCCTCTTAATCCACCAAAGAGACCATCTCAACCAGCTGCATGGACCAGAGGGGGAGACTGGCTCAGCCATTTACAAATTAACCGCTGAAAATTCACAGCCAACGGCTTAGCCTCCCCATCAGCATCTGTTGCCCCTCCCCCAGGCTGGAACACACACCACCCCTCATCCAAATACAAAAGCTCCCGGAAGACTGAGCAGGGGCAGGCTAGTTAACTGAGCTCTGTAGTCTTGGTAAACAGGGCCTTGGTACTTTCTAAATTGGGAGGTGGCAGGGGTGAGGGGAGGGAGAGGGAGACCAATTCTTTCTAGGCTTTAAAAAAAAAAAAGCAATTGTCAAGATCCATTCATATGTATTGTGCTTGGGATGTTGTAAGCACTTTAGTAGTCGGTTTTTTAATCGGACTCAGCCCTAGTGGTAGTTAGCTGTCTTTATTAGGAGCTTTATTAGGGAATGGGGAGTCTAGAGAGGTGGTAGAAATGGGAAATGTGAAAGGCAGTCTGAAGGAGAGGCTAGATAGTTGGTTGGCCACGATGTTAGGAAAACTTGGGTTGGAGTTCTGTTTCTGAATATTTACTAGCTGGACAATATTGGGCAAATCACTTAACTCTTAAGATGCTGGGCAACTTTCTAAGATTTTAAATCGTGGATGAATTGCTAAATTGCACTCTTAGAAGGAGAATCCTGAACATTTCAGGTTAAGGCACTGTCCACTCAATCCACAAGGAGGCCATTGTGGGTGGGAGTCAAGCATAAAAGACCAGCCAGGTAGAAAGGGGCTTGTTGCTGTTTGGAGACATTTCCTCCTCCAGCTCATTTTATAGATGAGGAAACTGAGGCAAACAGGGTGAAGTGACTTGCCCAGGGTCACACAGTTAGTAAGAATGGATTTGAACTTGGGAAGATGAGTTCTGATTCCAGGCCCTGAGCTCTATCCACTGGGCCACCTCACTGCTCCTAAGGAAGGGACTAGCTTATGAAAATTCACTCAGATTCACAAGGTAGTAAATTCCTACTTCCTCTGAGTAGGAGAAGAGAAATGCCATTCATAGGTGTGATGTTTAAAATCTAAATTGTGGTTGCCTTAAATTAGAAGCTTTCGCACCAGTCCTTGGGCATTAAACATTTATTAAAGCATACAGATATTCCCATGGAGTTCAGAAAGTTAAGAAAAAAAGCCTATTTAACCTAGAGTTCCAGCCAGGTCTGGTTCTTCCTCAAGTCCTCTGCCACAAGCCTGCTTCAATCACGAACTCTCTCCAGCAAACTGATTGTGGAAGCTTTTTATAGGTCTGGAACAGAGGCGGTCCTTACACACTGCTTCAAGCTGATTGGTTGGCATCATCCAAATCCATTGGTTCTGAAGGTGTTCTCAAGGTGTGATTACAATCCAGTTAACTTGAAGTAGGCTCATCAGCAGTTAATCACTCTCACTTGATTCAATCAGTCTAGATTAATCTCCAGGTGGGTCTTTGAGTATCTGCTAAATCCATTATTTCATCACATTGGCATTAATAATAATACATAAGTAAACAAATAATAAATAAATTCATTGCTCTTAGCTGGGGGAGTGGCAAGTGGTATTAGAAAAATATTTTCATCCCTGATCCAAAGAAAAAAAAATCACAAATATAGTCTGAAATGGGTATGGATTACATTCTATTTAGAGGGGAGACATTATAATCTAGCCTTTTAAAAATAAAATGATTGGGTACCATCCCCCATATCAAGCTAGAAAAATGGCTTACTTTCTACATAACTGTTAAGGTTTTTATTCATATGGATGAGAGTAATAGAATATTCCATTAGGGAATACTATGCACAATGATTGTCTTAGGCAGTGATATCAAACTGCAATAGAAATGCTGTTAAACTACATAAGGATTCCTGCAGGCTTCATTCATCCTGACTTACTTTTAGAGTTAAATATTATCTATGTTATATCTTTATTCATTTGGGTAAATATTTTCCAATTATATTCTGGAGTATTGCCCCCCCCCCTTGACCCACCAGCCTCATGTTTGGCATCTCTGAAAGAAAAACTTGAAAGGTCACCTAGCCCAGTGGTCAAGTTCAAATAGAAACAGATCAAATCTGGCCTCAGGGGGCAGCTAGGTGGCACACCAGCCCTGGATTCAAGAGGACCTGAGTTCAAATCCAGCCTCAGACACTTGACACTAGCTGTGTGACCCTGGGCAAGTCACTTAATCCTCATTGCCCCACAAAAACAAAAAACAAAACCAAAAAACCCAAATCTGGCCTTACACACTTACTAGCTGTGTGACCCTGGGTGAGTCACTTCACCCTGTTTACCTCAGGTTCCTCACTTGTAAAATGAGCTAGAGAAGGAAATGGCAAACCACTCCAGTATCTCTGCCAACAAAACCCCAAATGGGGTCACAAAAAGTGAGACATGACTGAGCAACAACATGTATCATATTTTTATTTTGTCAAACATTTCCCAATTACATATTAATCTGGTTTTGGGCACAGAGTTTTGCTCAACTTGTGATCTAGCCCCTTTCTCCCATTTTACAGATGAGAAAGTTGGGATTCAGGGAGGATCATCGACTTAGAGCTGTACTCTTTATTTGACAGATAAGAAAACTGAGGTCCAGAGAGGTAATATAACATGGCTAGTGTTACACAGGTAGCAAGTAGCAGAGAAAGGATGTGAACCCAGGATTTCAGATGCCAAATCAGCACACTCTCCATTCTGCCACACCAAGGGAAGGAACTTGTTCAAGACCAAAAAGGTAGAGATAAGTGGCAGAGTTGGACTGGAACCCAGGTGCTTTGACCAGAGCCCCATATGCTTCTACTTACTACACAAGTCCCATGTTTTATCAAATACCATTTTCAAGCTGCACTTCAGTCCTAAAACTCTTTTGAAAAAGGAACTAATAGACCAGAGAGTGGGCTGGGTATAACCCCTCTGGAGCTAATTCCCCACCTCTCACCAGCAGACAGGTTGGGTCTCCAGAGGATGGTTGCCTCCTCTTCCCAGGGTTCTAAGGATAACCCTAAGAGTTTAATGTTTCTAATACTGTCTACTCACAAGCCCCCATTGGGTATGTTCTCCAATATCAGTCAACTAGTTCACATCAATTAAATTTTAGCAAAGGGTATTTGCAAAGGTGGTATAGCAAACAAAGTTGTTTCAGAAACACCTTCCCTTCCCTTGCACAGATATACTCTCTAGGGAAAGTGGGCTCATACTTAGAGAGTATATATGGCTCACAATTCTTGATTGCTGGGCATCTTTTTCTACCTTTCTGGAGTCTCCATGAAGTTTTTCTTAGGGGTAGTTCCAAGACCTAGTGGTCTTGTAGAGTCTGGAAACTGCCTGATCTCCTTATGTCTCAGCTCCCAATTGGATGAATTGTTTGTCACTGGTCCAGGCTCTGAAGATGTAGTCGGTGGGGTGGGGTGAGTGTAATACTCATTCTTCTACTTCTTCCCTTCCCCCTCTTTGGTTTAGGGTCAAGAGTTTGACTCCTTAAGGCACTCTAGAGACTAGAAACACCATAAAATTGCCTTCTTTGCTGTTGGACAGCACCATTCCAAACTGGCTTGCTCTATTATTCACAGTTCCAAAGGTATGTCTGAGTCACTTCAACCAATCACAAAATATTTCCTGTGTGGCATCATCTGCTTCCATCTAATGATGAAAGCATTTCACTGCTCCTGATTAATTTAGGAGTTATTACCATCTAGTTTCTACCTTTGGTATTTTTTTTCAGTGCATTGAGGGTTAAGTGACTTGCCCAGGGTCACACAGCTGGTAAGGGTCAAGTATCTGAGGCCGGATTTGAATTCAGGTTCTCCTGAATCCAGGGCCGGTGATTTATCCACGGCACTACCTAGTTGTCCCTCTTTGTTAATTGTTTAATTCAGGTAGGGTGGTCCTCCACCTTTTTATGGGCAATAGCCTTTGTAATAAAATACAATAAAGAATACATAAAATACAATAAAGTACATCCTTTAAAAAGCTCCCTTTCAATGGTTTTCATGACATATTTCAATATAATTGAAAGTAGACCAAAAAAAAAAAAGGAATATTGACAAGGACTCAGAGGGAGCAATGACACACTTATACTCTATACACTGAAATGCATGTTTAATTAATTAATTAACTTGATAAGCAAAACCAAAACAAAACCCACCCTTTGTATAAAAGTGACAAAAGGAATAATTCTGTTTGTTTTCTAAGCAAAACGTGAGGAAACTGCAAGGTATGGCTGAAAAGACTGGCTGTGACAGCTCTCTGGGAGCAGGGAGGGTGAAAGCTACAGGGAAAAATCTAGGTGATAAAAGCATCAAGGTACCAATAAAGTAAAGGTAAAGGTATCAATAAAACATTTTTCTAATTAAGAAAATAATTAATTTAAGTAAATAAAATAAACTGACTCTGGAATGAGGACTTAGGTTTAAGATTCTGTCTGAGACTTAGAACTCACCTGCCCTTGAGCAAATTACCATTCTTTGGGCCTCAGGTTTTTTTAATCTATAAAATGAGGACATTGGACTCAATGATCTCTAATGCCCTTCCAGTGTTACATCTACGATCCTCTAAAACATAGCCTAAAACGTGCTTTTCTAGAAAGCATTTTAACAGCAAGTGACTCTTCTGGGTCAAGTCCCCTGTTGCTCAACTAACAGCATCTAAGGAGAGCAGTAGCAGATTCTTGAGCGATGATGCAGGCTTGGGTAAGGTGTGACTGTGGGTGTTAGCCTGCCCGCTCCACATTGGGCACGATGCTGAAATGCCCCGGGGTGGAGTGGTCCAGAGGCTGTCGGGAGAGATATCACAATGGGGGATACCACAGAAGGAATGCCAGGTGGACAAGAGCTTGGCTGCATGAATGACCAAGTAATGCAAAGGAGAGTGGTTCTGATCCTGCTATGTGCATTTTGGAGTGCATGAGCACATATGGTGGAAAGAGTTCTGACCATGGGCTGAGGAAACCTGGGTTCCAAAATCACTTTGCCTATTTGGGCCACAGTTTCCTCATCTTTTAAATAAGGGGATTGGTTCCCAAGTTCTCCCTCTCCTAGTTCTCACCTTCCATGTTCTAAGAACCCTACAAGCTTCATGGTAATTGCTTTCCAATCTGCTTCTATGCTAGGTCAAGGAGGTCCTCACTAGGGTATATTTATATATGGGTATATTTCAGCTCCTTGGCTTCTGGCAGCTTTTTCTCCTTACCTTACAAAACTAACAAGGCTGGGGGACAGCTGGTTGGTGCAGTGGATAAAGCACCGGCCCTGGAATCAGGAGGACCTGAGTTCAAATATGACCTCAGACACTTGACTTACTAGCTGTGTGACCCTGGGCAAGTCACTTAACCCTCATTGCCCCACAGAAACCAACCAACCAAAACAAAACAAAAAACAACTAACTAGAGCTGAGTCTGATACTGCTTCACCCAAGAACAGGAAAAAATAGTCACAAGAGAGACAGAAAAGAGCACCACCACATGCCTGGCCAGATGTCAGCAGCCTGGGGTACGTGGAAGATCAAGGCCTGAGGCTTCTCTTCCCACCAGGAGGATTCCAGCATCTTCACTTGGACACAGCCAGGAATGGCAAAGATGGACTCATCTGGTTAGTGCCCTTTGTATGCATCCTCAGTTCTCCATTGGTGATCGATTGAAAAACTCTTCTTCTCCATGTGGTAAACAGACCAGAAAAATACCAGCACTTGGTCTGAAGTCTGTGGGGGGCTTGTAGCAGCAGAACATTTTGTACATATTCTTAAGGATTGGTCTCAGAGTCCAGTCTCCGTGTGTGTGTGTGTGTGTGTGTGTGTGTGCATACATATATACAACACAATATAATATGATATATGTTTATAACATGTGTATTATATGTACATGGACATATATGAGTGCAAAAATGTATATTGTATGTATTGTTGTTTGTCCTTCATTCTCAGGAGGACCATGACATCAGGAGATGACCTCATGATTTGCAGTGAATTGGATTTAAGTGAGGGAGGGCTGTGCAAGGTCACCATCCTCACTCCCTCTTACAGAGCCATCTGGTAAGATATCAGGCCGACTGGAGATGGCCCCAAGGCAGTGGGAGACTTGGCCTTTTTAAGTTAAGGTCTTACAGGTCTCAGTTTGTCTGAGGCAACACCCCGTCCATGATTAAGGCCAGGTAAGAAATAAGGCAAAGAAAGGCTTCTTTTATGGAGTCAAAAGAAAAGTATGTTTGTTGTCACCCTAATCAAGGCTTTTAAATACATAGACTGGACTTGACTGTGACAGAATTCTCTATGAAGCCTTATTTGGGGGAGGGGTGGTGAGAGGAAAAGGGGGAAGAGAGACAGATGGACACACAGACACAGACACAGACATAGACACAGAGAGAGACAGAGACAGATGCAGAGACAGGGGCAGACACAGAGACAGAGGCAAACACAGGCAGATAAAGAGGCAGAGACAGGCACAGAGAGAGACAGACACAGAGGCAGAGACAGATGAAGAGACAGAGACAGATGCAGAGACAGAGACATGCAGAGATAGGCAGACACAGAGGCAGAGACATAAGCAGAGAGACAGAGATAGAGACAGAGAGAAGGAGGAGGAGGAGGAGAATAAGGAGGAAGAGGAACAAGGGGAGAGGAGGGAAGAATAGATAGTGCAGTTTGATAGGGGGTATTCCCCCCAATTCATTCCTTGCTCTCTTTCTCTTTTTTAAAAGTATAAATGGGGGATACTCAAGTGGGTAATAGTTTAAAAGAAGATAGGAAATAGAGTAAATATCATGGGAAGGGAATAGGATGGAGGGAAATAGTTATGATGATTGAATATAATGGCAAAACGTATGGTACCTACTTTGCTGGGCAAATATGAAGAAAATTCTTTGTCAAGTTTAAGGTACTTTATTTAGGTTATCATGAACAGGATACTATCAGAAAAACCTGGAAAGACTTACATGAACTGAAGCAGAGTGAAATGTACTGTATACAAAATAACAGCAATAGTGTAAGATGATCTGCTGGGAAGCATGTGATTATTTTCAGCAAGGCAATGGTCCAATATAACCCTGAAGGACTTATGAAAATGGCAACCCATCTACAGAGAAAGAAGTGATAGTATCTGAAAATAGATGGAAAAACATTTTTTTCTTTTCTTTTCTTTTTTCTTTTTTTTTTTGGTGAGGCAATTGGGGTTGGGTGGCTTGCCTGGGGTCACATGGCTGGTGGGTGTTGGGTGTCTGAGGCCGGATTTGAGCTCTGGTGCTCCTGGTTCCAGGGCCAGTGCTCTATCCACTGCGCCACCTAGCTGCCCCTGGAAACACATTTAAAAAATTTTTTTTTTTCTCTTTGACAATTCCTCAATCTGAAGTTTTGGGAGTTTTTTGACTGTTTTCTCTCACAACCTAGCTAATGTGGGAATGTTTTCCATGACTACTTATGTATAACTTATTTTGAAATGCTTGAGTTCTAGTGGGTGGGGGGGTGGGAATGGAGGAGGGAGAGAAGTTGGAACACAATTTTAAAAAAAATTATGTTAAAATTTGTTTTTACATATATTTTGGAAAATAAAATTCTATTCAATAAAAAAATGTATAAGTGGGGGCAGCTAGGTGGCGCAGTGGATAGAGCACCGGCCCTGGATTCAGGAGGACCCAAGTTCAAATCCAGCCTCAGACACTTGACACTTACTAGCTGTATGACCCTGGGCAAGTCACTTAACCATGATTGCCTCACCAAAAACAAACAAACAAACAAAAAAGTATAAGTGGGTTAGAGCCCTTTCTCCTTTCTCCTTGTGACTTTGACTTTGGCACAGGGAGTCCCTGGGTAGTCTCATGGATGGCAAAGTCAGAATTTGAACACAGGTACTCCATGGATACAACTTGAAACCCATCTGTGACTTGATAGATTTTTTTTTTTTTTGAGATGAAGTGAAGAGCTGCTTGAGATACCAATCAGGATGATGAGATCATAGATTTGGAGCTGAAGGTGGTGTTGAGGGTGGCGGGGCATTTGAGACCATGAAGTTCAATCCTCTCATTTTACAGATGAACAAACAGAAGCACAGAAAGATGAGGGGATTTTCCCAGGGTCACAAACATAGTGCAATGAGTTTCTGAGGCAAGTTCTTTCTGACTCCAATTCCTGTGCTATACCAATTCCCACTATACCATAGTCCAGCTCCTTCATTTTTATTTTATTTTATTTTTTAAAATTTCTTGCAGGGCAATGGGGGTTAAGTGACTTGCCCAGGGTTACACAGCTAGCAAGTCTTGTGTCTGAGGTCGGATTTGAACTCAGGTCCTGAATCCCAGGCCAGTGCTTTATCCACTGTGCCACCTAGCTGCCCCCTCCATTTTTACAGCTAATGTAAACTGACGCCCAGAGAGATTATATCATTGCCCGTAGTCACATAGGGAGTGAGTCCAGGTTCAAAGCCAGGGCTGACTCTAAATTCAGTGGTCTTTGCACTGTATTACATTCTCTCCCAAACAGGAGAACCACCATTCATTGCTGATGAGTGACAGCATCCTGCTAAAGACAGACCTTAAAGGATCCTCTCACAACTATAGAGAACTTCCTTTCTGGCTTTCTTGCTGTTTCTTACCCATTCAATTCCATTTCCCACCTCCTTGCCTTTACTTGGGCTGTTCCTCATGCATGAACAGCTCTCCCTCCCATCCTCTGCCTCTTAGAATTCTCCTTTAAATCTTAAGCAACATCCCCTATGTGAGGCTTTTCTTTACCTTTCATCCGATGAAGTATTCCCCCAAATTATCTTCTATTTACTTTGTATAGGGTTTTTTTTGGGGGTGGGGCAATGGGGGTTAAGTGACTTGCCCAGGGTCACACAGCTAGTAAGTGTCAAGTGTCTGAGGCTGGCTTTGAACTCAGGTACTCCTGAATCCAGGGCCAGTGCTTTATCCACTGTGCCATCTAGCTGCCCCTTTGTATAGGTTTTATATGAGAAGCAGTGTGGCCCAGTGGATAGGGCTGGCCTCAGAGTCCAGCCGACTTGACTTTAAAGGCAGTCTCTGACACATACTGACAGTGTAACCTTGGGCCTCAGTGCCCCAGGCCATTCCTGGACATTCTGAGTGACAGAGGAGGTTCCAAACAGCATTCATAGAGAAATGTTCTTTAACTGGGAATTGTTTTGCCAGTGAAATCACAGATCCAAATCCCATTCCCATTAAAAAAACAAGTCTCCAAAACAACCTGGCGTATTTTATAAGACTTATGTGTGTCTATGTATTTCGCCAGAATGTGTGTCTATCCTATTTCCCCAATAGAATGTAAACTTCTGGAGGGTAGGGATTGATTCAGTTTTGTCTCTGTATCCCTAGCATATCACACAGGAGCTTTATAAATGCTGATTGATTGATTGAATGACCAGGGCAAGTCTCCACCTGACAATTAAGGCTAAGAACCAGGCAGGAGAAAGTAGGACATGGGAAGGAGCCAGATAGGCTAGAAAGATGGTATCAGAGAACAGGATTCTGGGCCATGCCAATATTGGGGGAAGGGTGACAAGGTGGGGGGGGAGGGGGTTGGCGCATGCCTGAAGCACCTCAGGCAGTGGGTCTGTCCCCCCTCACAGGATCTCCCTTCAGGGAGACTCTCTTTTTTGTGCACCAGGCCCCAATGACATCATGAAATACAGTAATGGCTGGCTCTTGTCCAGGGATGCAGTTGTCCAGAGGGTAACTGATCTGATTAAGAGTGCTTTGAATTAAGAAGGAAAGGGGAAAGGAGAAAAATGCTGTTCCTGCTAGAACAGCCAATATTTTTCTAGTGCATTAAGGTCACAAAACACTTTCCCTATGTTCTCAGTGGATCTCACAATCACCCTGTGAAGAAATTGCTATTATTATCCTCGTTTTATAGATAAGAAAACCAAGACTGTGAAAGGTTAAGTGACTTGTTCTGAGGTCATGCAGCTAGTTAGAATGAAAACTTATCTTCTTGAGTCCAGATCCAGCTACTATCCCCTCTATTACCTAGACTTACAGAAGATAGCAAGCATATAAGGGAGGAAGAAAATCAAGGGAGGGGCTAAACCACAGAAGAGTGGAAAAGAAAGATAGTTGTTAAATGTATTTTCAGATGGGGCTGATGTAGGAATTTATTTGCTGTGACTATACATATTTGTTTCAAGGGCTTTGATTTTCTTTTTTTCTCCAATGGGTGAGGTGAGAGAGTAAAGGATGGGGGGGGGGGAGACAGAGACTGAGACAGAGAAAGAGAGAGAAGGAGAGGGAGAGAAAGAAAGACAGAAAGGAGGGAGAGAGAAAAGCGGGAAAGAAAAATGAAGGAAAATAAAAAGGAATGGGGCAGCTAGATGGTACAGTGGATAAAGCACCAGCCCTGGATTCAGGAGGACCTGAGTTCAAATCTGACCTCAGACACTTGACAATTACTAGCTCTGTGACCCTGGGCAAGTCACTTAACCTTCATTGCCCTGCAAAAAAAATAAATAAATAAATAAAACCAAAAAGGAATAAAGAATGAAGGAAAGAGAAAAAAACCAAAAAATATCACTGAGGTATCTTTTTAAAAAATCAGAGAATGGAAGGAAGCACAATGAGGACAGCTTTGAAAGTGACTGGATTGTCTCGCTCTTATCTACATTCTCAGCACCTGTCATAGTACCAGGCACACAGAAGGTACTCATTAAATGCCTGATTAATTGATGGATCAGTACTTCACAATGGTTTTCCTCTCCTGGGGACACTAATGTGGTCAGCATGTTCTAAGCAAGTGATAAAGCCTTTGGGCAAGGCACACATGGCTAACTCAGGGAAAGGAATGGCCGTATCTCCAATATCTTCAATCTCTCCATCTCCCCATGTTCCTTCTTTGTCTTCCCATCTTTTTTTGGGGGGGGCGGGGCAATGGCAGTTAAGTGACTTGCTCAGGGTTACACAGCTAATAAGTGTTTGAGGTTAGATTTGAACTCAGGTCCTCCTGAATCCAGGGCCGGTGCTTTATCCACTGCACCATCTAGCTGTCCCTGCCTTTCCATCTTCTTAGATGTTCTTTGCTATATAAAGCCTTCTCTTGTCTCTAGCATCCTTGATGTGATCATCCTGTATCTTCCTTCACTTTCATTACCAACCTCCTAAAAAGGATTACCTATATTTATTGATCCCACTTCTTCACCATGAGAGGCAGCTGCGGTAGTGGATGGAACCATCTACTCCTCCTGGATACTTCTTTCTTCTTTGGCTGCCATGCCACTGCTCTCTCCTGTTTTCTTTTTCCCTACCAGTCTGACTGGTTCTTCTCCATCTCCTTTGCCAAATCATTAGCCAGCTCCTTCCCTAAAGCTCTGTCCTATGTCCTTTTATTTTCTCCCTCTCTATACAATTCCAACCTTGTTTTCATTTACTCCTGTGTATTCAATTGTCTGCTTTCTGCAGATGATGCCCTCTGATCTTTATGTCTGGCCCTTGGATTTCCCATTGCTATCTCAAAGCCAATCTCTTTAAAACTGAGCTCATCAACTTCCTCCCTAAACTCACGCCTGCTCCCAATTTCCCTATCTCTATCAAGGTTGCCACCATCCTCCTAGCCAGCCAGGTTCATGACTTTAGCATCAGCCTTCAGTTGATAAAACTGAAGTGGAAGAAACTCTTCCGTTTCCCTTGCTCCCTGATCCAATCTGTTTTCAAGTTTGGTTCGTTATCTTCACATCTCTTGCATACATCTCCTCTCCACTCCCACAAAAATTACCCTCATTCAGGCCTTCATTATGACTCTTCTGGACTATTAAAACAGCTTTGTAATTGGCCTCTTCATCTACAGCCTCCAATTCATTCATTCAATTGAACAAGAACTTATTAAGCCCCTACTCTATGCCAGGTTCTGTTTGCAAGAACAAAAGCAAACCAATTCCTATCCTCAAGGTGCTTATATTTTATTGGCAATAGGCAAGATCTCACATGCATACAGCTAAGGAAATACAAAATAGCCTGCAAAAGGGAGGAAGGGAGGGAGGGAGGGAGGGAACGTCAAGAATAACTGACTACTTCAGAAATGGTCTCATATAGGTGGTTTTACCTGAGTTATGCTCTGAGGATTATGAGGTATTCTAGGAGGCAGAAGTGAGGAGAGTGAGTGTGTATTTCAAGAATGGGGGACAGCTGGTGCAAAGACACAAATAGAATGTTGAGTGTGGGGAACAGCTAGTAGTAAGGTTGACTACAGTAGGGAATGAATGAAACAGAGTAATAGGAAATGAGAATTGAAAAATAAGTAGGAGTCTGATTGTAGAAGGCTTTAAATTCCAGGAAGAGGATTTTGTATATTATCTAAGAGCTATTGAAGACTTCTGAGGAGGGAGATGAAATGGTCAGATCTGTGTTTTAGCGCTAACCATTTGGCAGTTGAGTGGAAGAAGAATGGGAAGGTGAAGAGGCTGGAAGCAAGGAAATCAGTTAGGAGGTTATAGCAATGGGTTGGGTAAGAGGTGATGTGGTCTTAAATAAAATGGGGGCTGTATAAATGGAGAGAAGCAGACAAATGAAGAGATGTTGGGAAGGCAAGAGCAATAAGACATGGAGACTGATTGTATATGATGATTGAGGAAAAAGGAAAAGGCAAGGATGATTCTGAAAATGAAGGAGATCTCATCAGCAGAAACAAGGAAATTTCAAGAAAGTGCATTTTGGATGGAATATGAACTCCATTTTGGACCTATTGAACTTGAGGTATCTACTGGATTTCCAGGCCAACATCAAAAGATTGGAATATTTAAGGATTGGAAGAGACCTCAGCGGCTACGTAGTTCAAACGATTGTAATGTGGGGTTCATCAATGAGTGTCCACCCCTTAGAGCATGTTCAGATTTGCCCTTCTTGGTGGATTATACTGAGTATGCTCAGATACTCCTCAGCCGGTTCTGATCTGTCATATGGAAATTTGGAAGCCTGTTTCCAGTGGTGTATGGACTGAGAAGTTGGTACTATCTGATGGTGAAGTCTTTTAAATATGACTCAGTTGCCATCGAGTCAGAACTGAGTTTGCATACAAAAGGGATCATGAGATGATCACTTGGTTTTTTTCCTTCCTGGCATCGAATGAGGCCGCCCTCCTGTGAGCTGCTGGGTAGAGGGAAAAGTGGCTGCTCTATCCTCCTCCCAGCTACCATGTGTCTATGAGCATATGTGCCTTTTTCTTATGCATTTATTTTTTCCTGATCTTAAGTGAACTTAGGAGATGGAATTGTCCAGGCAGGGTTTATGTGAATTCAAGAGAGACATCATAGGTCCCACCAGCAATTGTAGACAATGCAGAGTCTACAAGAGTCAGTAGCAGTGAACACTTAAGTGGTAGCAACTGGTGATAGACGAAATGCTTACAGACAGATGGGAAGAATTGCCACCTCAGGATGTCAGAAACTTCAGGAACCATGATCTGTTGTGATGGATAGAAGGGAAAACAATGGATTATAGAAAGCCCAGAAGAAAGCTATACCTAAGGGAAAATTATAAAGTGATTCCAAAGGGAGAAAAGGACTTCCAGAGTCAAGGATTTTAAGGTATCCCTGAGCCCCATTTGTTTTCCACATGTATGCCTCACTACTTTGGTAGTTTCTGTCCACTCTCTCCTGGGACTTAGTGTGAACATGCACTGCAGAATTATGGAAGACAGTCTTATAACTACTCTTTCTATATCCTTTCAGTTAAGACCCTTTTGGAAAAGCTAATTGACACCAACTGGTTGATTGATAATGGAAGCACACCAGTAGGGGCTTCAGAGCTGTAGTGCTAAGAACTTCAACCTTTCTGGTTTATCCCTAGAATCCTGAGGATAGTAGTAATCAGAAACCTTTTGGGGACTTAGTCTGTGAGGGTGAATGCCCCTTTGGAGAAATAGCCTAGAGGGAGTGGTATGAATACCCCTAAAAGAATCTCCAGCATAATATATCAAGTGGTCATCCAGCCTCTGGTTGACATCTAGTAAAGAGGAACCCTCTATCTGTAAGGGCAACTCATTCCACTTAATCCTGAAATAATGCTTAAATTGGACTCTTTGTAACTTCCTTCCATTGTTCTTCATCTCCTTCCTGGGGCCACACAGAATACTTCTAATCCTTCCTTTACATGACAGTCTTTAAATATTTGAACACAGTTATTCTGTCCCCCAGAGTCTTCTCTTCACCAGGATAAACATGCCCAGTTCCTTTAAGAGATCTTCCTTTGACATAGATTAATGATTCTTTATTATTCTGGTTGCTTTTTCTTGGACTTCCAAAAACTTATCAATGTCCTTCCAAAACTGAATACGATCCTTTGAATATGATCTTACAAGGGCAGACTATCGAGGGACTATCATTTCCTTATTCTGTGAAGATTTGCCTCTCTTCATTAAGTCCAAAATTTCATCAGATTTTTTTGTTTTGTTACACTCTTCACTCATATTGGACTTCTAGGCCACTAAAACCCTCAGATCTTTTTCAGACAACAAGCCACTATCTAAACACATATCCTACATCTTTGAAAGTTGATTTTTTTTTTTTTTAGCCCAAGTGTAAGCGCATCCATTTTACCCCTTTTGGATTTACTCCAATAGGCACAATGAATAGAGCAATAAGGCTTGGAGTCAGGAAAACCTGAGTTCAAATCTAGACTTAGATACTTACTTAGATCCTGGGTAAGCCACTTAAACCTTTGCCTTCTTCAATTTACTCAACTGTAAAATGGGGATAATAATAATACCTACCTCACAGAATTAAAAATATCAATATACAAAATTTCCCCCCAATTACATGTTAAAACACCTTTAAAACCTTTTTTTTAAGTTTTGAGTTCCAAAGTCTATCCCTCTCTCACAGGATTATTGTGAATAAGAAATGAGATAATATTTGTCAAATGACTTTGCATGGTACTTGGCAAATAGTAGGCGTTTAATAAATGCTTGTTCCCACAATGCCGAATCCTGTGAAGATCCCTTTGGGTCCTGAATCTGTCACCCAGTGTATTAAGCTATCTTTCCCAACTCTGTGTCATCCTCAGATGTGCTGAGCACCCCATCTATGCCTTTATCCATATCACTGGCAAAAATGTGAAACAACACAGAACCAAGCATTGATTTCTGGAACGTTAGCAGGGTTTTGCAGCAGGCTGAAGTTCAAGAAAGAGATCAGGGCTAAATGTATAGACTTGGGAGTCATCTGCATAGAAATGATCATTGAAATCATAGTAATTTTCACCATTGGAGAGAGAGATAGAGGAGAAAGAGGAGAGAGGAGGGACTGAGATAGTCTTAGAAGACACTGACACAAATGAAAAAAAAAATCTTCCTAAACACAGGTCTCACTATGTCACTCCTCTGGTCAAAAATTTTCAGTGGCTCACTATTCTCTCCAGGATCAAATCCAACCTCTTCTGCTGGGAATTTAATGACCTCTACAATTCGGCTCTAATAGAGCTCTGTAGTCTTATTTCAGTCTGCTTCCCTTCATCCACTTTTCCATCCAGTCAAACTAGATTAGTGACTGTTACCCAATATGATGTTCCATCCCCCACCTCTATGCATTTCCATAGACCATGCCTCATGTCTTCAGTGAACTTCCTCGTCAACTCAGCCTTTCAGAATCCTTATCTTCTTTCAAGGTACCACCTTATATCAGGTGTCACTTCTTAGAGAAAGCCTCCCCTTATTTCCCCAATTGTTATTACTGTCTCACACCTCAAACTTTCCTACAGTTCTATCCTTCCTTCCTCCTTGCCTTGTAGTCACAACTGTAACTAGGGTAGCATGGGAAGGGCTTTGTTCCAGAGTGGCCAAACTTGAGAGGACACCAACAGAACAAATACTCCTTTGGCAGCTAGAAACAACTGAGCTTAGGTAGTAAAAAATAAAGATTTAAAATAGGAACCTTTGGCAGACTTCATTCTCTCTTCCTATAACATCCTCAGTGGTTTCTGCCCCAAGTGAACTCTCCTAGCCTGGCCAAACCTTGCTCTTCTCCCCAGGGTTTTAGTCCTTCTAGTAGCAGCATCTGCTAGATATAGGGACAGACACCCTGATTTTTTGTTCCCTTCCTTTGGGGAAGTGTCTCAGGGATTCTCCCTCTGCAGGACCTTGTTCCCTAAGATCTCAAGTCTCTTCCCACCCCCTCTTCCACCGACTGAATTTGTCTTTAAAAGCTGATTTCGAGGCAGCTTTAATATTCCTTTTTTCCCCCCAGGAAGCTCTTGTTGTTGCTGCTTGCCCCCAGCCACAGAATTGCTAGTTATCATTCATCTTAAAGTACACAAGCATATTTTATTTGTCTGTGTTCATTTTGTATCTCCTTTCACCCCTGCAGCATATAAGCTCCTGTTTCTTCTTTTCTTAGTATACTCAGTGCTTAATACAGTGCCTTCCCTATAGCATACACTTAATTAGTATTTGATCAATGAACAGATGCAAGAAGCAACTCAGTTTCTTCCAATATTCTTGTCACAACTCAATTCTGTTGGAAGAATCCAGGCTGTGTTTCTCCAAAGGACGAACATAAGCAAGAAAGCATTTACAGAATCAGAGATTTAAAGAGAGAAGAGACCTCAGAAACCTTTGGGTCCATCCCCCTTCATTTTACAGATGAGGGAAATGAGGTCCAGAGAGATTACATGACTTACCCTGGGCACATGACAGTGGCAGGATTTGCTCCCAAGACCTCTGACTCCAAAGAGAGTGCTAGAGGCAGAAAGATGGCATGGTGAAGAGGTCCGAGTCAGGAATACCTAAATTCAACAAACATTTATTTTATTTTTTCCAGTTACATGTAAGTGTAGTTTTCAACATTCATTTCCATAAGATTTAGAGTTCCAAATTTTTCTCCCTCCCTTTCCTCCCCCCTCCACAAGATCACAACCAGGTTATATCTGTACAATCCACAAGTGTTCTTTTTATCAGTTCTTTCTATGGGGGTGGATAGTAAGCTTTGTCATTAGTCCCTTGGGATTGTCTTGGATCATTGCATTGCTGAGAGTTAAGTCATTCACAATTGCTCACTGAACAATACTGCTAAGACCTAAATTCAAATGCTGCTGCAGCCTTTAATAGCTATGTGACTCTGGGCAGATCACTTATCTGATGTTTACCTCAGTTTCCTCTTCTGTAAAATGGGATCATAGTAGTACCTAACTTGCAGGGTTGTTGTGAGGATCAAATAAGACCATATTTGTAAATAAAAATAAAAAATAAACAGCGCCTGACATAGTAAGTGTTATATAAATGTGTATTCTCTTCCCTCTTCACTCCCACTGTAACATGTTGCCTTTCATGGGGTCATTGAGATTTGGAAGAAACTGCAGAGGTCATCTGTTTTAAGACCTTCTTTTTTTTTTTTTTTTTTTTTTTTTTTAGTGAGGCAATTGGGGTTAAGTGACTTGCCCAGGGTCACACAGCTAGTAAGTGTTAAGTGTCTGAGGCCGGATTTGAACTCAGGTACTCCTGACTCCAAGGCCAGTGCTCTATCCACTGCGCCATCTAGCTGCCCCAAGACCTTCATTTTTAAAGAGAAAGAAACTTCTCTTGCTCAGGGCTCAGGGAAGCTAAAAGTGACTTACTTAAAGTCTTGCAGATAATAAACATCTGAGGTGGAATCTGAACCCAGATCCCCAGACTCCAGAGCTTTCCACTGTACTGGCCCTGTCCAAGGTGCTGACCCAATGGGCCAGTCGGCAGGAAAAGCAGAGCTAAGTTGGCAGAACTTGAACTTTCTGCTGGCTTTTACAGTGTTTGCTGCCATATGGTGGGCAGGCATCATTCCCTTTCCATTGACAGAATGGCGTCACTGGTTGGTATAACCTTTTTTTTTTTTTTTTTGCAGGGCAATGAGGGTTAAGTGACTTGCCCAGGGTCACACAGCTAGTTAAGTGTCAAGTGTCTGAGGCTGGATTTGAACTCAGGTCCTCCTGAATCCAAGGCCAGTGCTTTATCCACTGTGCCACCTAGCTGCCTCCTCTGGTTGGTATAATCTTGATGGTGTAGCTATGGCACTCATCACTGCCAATACATAGGCTCATAGAATTCGAGTTGTGAGGGGATCTTGGAGATGACCTAGTCTACCTCCATCATTTTACAGATAAAGAAACTGAGGCTCAGAGATGGTAAGAAACTTGTCCAAGTTTACACAAATAGACAAGTGAATGTAAGAGATGAGTTTTGAACCCAGAACCTCCGACTCCAAATCCTGAGTTCTTTCTACTATTCCACATTGCCTCTCAGCTGCTACTATATGTGTGGGTGGCACACTTCTCTGGAACTACCACCTGATTAGCAGTGCCTGAAAGATGGGCATAAACCTGTTAATCTGTGTTCAAGCCATTCTGTGTTCCCTGTCTTATCTTCACACCTCGAGTCTGGACGCACCCAAAACCAATACCCCACACATTATTTCCCAGACATAACATCTTTGTTGTCTACAAGACAACTCAAAAATTCAATGTTCTACTGAAACCTAAAATACAAAATAGATGGTACAGTGTCAAGAGCACCTGGATGCAGAGGACTTGAGATCAAATCCTGCCTTTGACGTGGCCCATGGCAAGTCATTCAATCTCCTTGGATCTCAGTTTCCTCATTTGAAAAAAAAAATGAGTACAGATTACAAAGGCCCTTTGTGCTCCCTCCTGGTTCTAAACCTTTAATATGGTGGGACAGCTAGGTGGCGCAATGGATAGGGCATTGGACCTGAATTCAATAATAAACATTTTTATTTATAGTTTTGGGTTCCAATTTTTATCCTTCTCTCCCTCCCTCCCCTCTCGCCTCCCTGAGGCGGCAAACAATCATATATGGGTTATACATGTTGGACCACCAGCAGCAGCAGCACCACCATCATCATCAACAGTGGCTACCTCCCCAGATGGTGAGAATAAAATGAGATGATATTTGTAAAGCGATTGGCAACTCTTAGAATTCTATGTAAATACTCTATGCTGTGTCCAACCAAGAAGAGCAGTAGGGATATTTGCCAGACTCTACCTACGTGTGAGCTGAGCTCATTCTTCCCCTTTAGAGGCATTGAAAACGTCTTGTATACTGAATTGGCTCAGGGGCCTGAAGGCTCTGCTGTTGAAGAGGCTTCCCAGTGCCCTCGGTACAGAAGCCAAGGCATCCCTAATCACCTGGCTCCACCCTCTCTGGCTGTAATTGGCAGATCAGTAGCACGACCAGTTTAGAAAAGCTCTCCTCAGCTGAATCAATGCTGTTTCCTTTCCCTGCAATGAATGTTCTTCCCCAGCTACGGCTAAGGAAACCTCTTTTTTCTATGTTATGGGCTGAGGGTGTTTCTTTTTGTTCCATGTTCAGATACGAACTACCAGCCCAGTCTGAACCATGACTGACCTACTGCGCTAAGTCATTAAGTTTTCTGACTTCCCTCTTCCTCTCTATGGTACCAACTCCTGCCCAGTCTCTCTTGTTCACTGCCTTGGGGCTATCTTTAACTCCTCCCCCAACTCCATCCAATTGGGAAATCATGCACGTTCCAACTTTGCCATTCTATGCCTTCCTCTATGTTATCCCTTCCAAAACCCCAATTCTGGCTCTCTAGAACCAGCTTCCTAGACTACTGCAGTAGCCTCCTGACTGGTATTCCTGCTTTTATTCTCCCCACTGCTACTACCTGAATAATCTCTCCTAGATCGGAGATCTCTAGTCACGCCCTTTCTCTGATTAAAAAAATCTCCCGTGGCTCCCCATTGCCAACAGAGAAAAATTTCAAAGCTTCCATTTTGGTATTCAAGATTCCATATAATCTGAAACCACAAAACTTTCTCAGCCTCAATCATCTCATATTATTCCCCTCTAAACACCCAGCACTCCAAGCTGTCTATCTTCCACTTTCTATCTCTCAAATGATCCATAAACCCTTCTACCTCTAACGTTTTGCTGACACTCTTCCCTGTTCATGTACCACTCTACCTTCCCACTCCCTGACTGTTGAATTCCTGCCCATTTGTAAAAGCTGAATTCAAGTGCCACGTCATTCAGGAAGCTTTCCCTCATCACTCTGGTTGATGAAGACCTCCCCCCCTCCCCCCATCCCCATAGTCTGTGAAAGGAGGTTCAAGATCTCCACGAACAGAATGGTATCCTGTAAGCCTACTGAGGGAGGGTTGCCTAAGGGTTATCGCATGTGGAGTATGAGGGTTGCAGGCACAAGAGCAGATGTTAGAGGTAGTTTATGAAGTGGTCCTAATTAAATTAAACATCTGCCACTCTTTCTTCCCCTGTCCTCCACTGTAGTCATTCCTCTGGATTTGGACTAGGGTTTAAGATATGAAACAAATTATTTGCATAGAGTATTCTACAATTTGATCACAGACTGGTCTGTTATTATTTTTTTGTTTTTTGCAGTGCAATTGGGGCTAAGTGACTTGCCCAGGGTCACACAGCTAGTTAAGTGTCAAGTGTCTGAGGCCGGATTAGAATTTAGGTCCTCCTGAATTTAAGGCCAGTGCTTTATCCACTGCGCCACCTAGCTGCCCCTGGTCTGTTATTTTGTACATACCTGGACTCTGGGAAAATTTTCTAAAAATAAATCTTGTGCCTCAATCCATATTGAGTATTTAACAACCAAGCAAGGATCATTTATTAAATACCTACTGTGTGCCAGGCAGGGCAGCTAGATGGTGAAGTGGATAGAACATTGGGCTTCGAATCAGGAAGATTCCTCTCCCTGAGTACAAATCTGGCCTTGGATACTTACTAGCTATGTTACCTTGGACAAGTCACTTCACTCTGTTTGCCTCAGTTTCCTCATCTCTAAAATGAGCTGCAGAAGGAAATGGTGAACCACTCCAGTATCTTTGCCAAGAAAACCCCAAATGGGGTCACAAAGAGTCAGATGCCACCGAAAAAATGACTGAACATCAGCAAAAATGTGCCAGGCACCAAGGTAGGAGATATAAAGATACAAATGAAAGTTATCATGGTTCAACCTTGTTTTCTCTCTTGGCTATGGAGATATAAACACTGAAGATGAAGCCTTCAGAGCCTAGACAGATTATGTCTAGCTTATTATGACCTATGGACTAAAGAGGGATAGGACACAAGATTTGAGTCAGGACTGCTTCATTTCAAATCCTGCCTCAGACACTTTAATAACCGTGTGACTGAGGGCGGGTCACTTCAACTTTCTCATCTCCGGATTCCTCCTCCACAAAATGGGAATGATATAATTACACTTACCTCCCCCCCCCCCTCCAATTATCTCCAATCTGTCCTAATATACCTTATTTCTACATTGGCATTTGCATATCGTCTCTCCCTTTGGATCAGGAATTCGAGGGGCAGGGACTGTTTGTACATATCTTTGTGTCCTCATGCTTGGTACACAATAAGCGCTTAATAAATGCTGGTTGAGGGGTAGCTAGGTGGTGCAGTGGATAAAGCACCAGCCCTGGATTCAGGAGGATCTGAGTTTAAATCCGGCCTCAGACACTTGATACTTACTAGCTGTGTGACCCTGGGGAAGTCACTTAACCCTTGTCCCTGCCAAAAAAAAAAAAGCTGGTTGACTTGCCTACCTCACATGGTTGTTGTGAGGGTCAAATGAGATAACATACAAAATTTTATATAAACACTAGTTGTTGGTGGTGGTGTTGTTGTTAGAAACAGCACTGCCTTCCTCTTGCCCTGGAGATGAGATTTCCTGGGAGTGTGGAGCTGAGTGAGGACATTTGGGAGGATGGGGATGGAGAGAGAAGAGGGAGTGAGATGGACAGAATGGACACTGAGGGAGGGTGGGCAGAGAGGGCCAGTGAGTGTGGCTGCTGTATGATCAGGCTACCTCTGCTCCACTTTTTCCCACTGGCAGAGCCTATTTCCAAATAGGCTCGATCCAAAGCTTATCTGTTCTTTAACGGTTATTTACACTTCTGTTTACTTAGCATTGAGTTCCCAGCAGAATGTCAAAAGTATGATTGATCCTAACAATTTCTTATTTGTATGTGCAGTAATTCTAGCCCAGCTCTATTATGCCCTCAGAGTCCTAGGGGGACTTTTGAGAACTTTGCATATCCCTTCTCTGATGCCATATAGCATGCCAACGTGGTTCCCCCATTTTTTTTTGTTTTTTGTTTTTTGTTGAGACAATTGGGGTTAAGTGACTTGCCCAGGATCACACAGCTGGTAAGTGTCAAGTGTCTGATCCACCATTGTTAATCACCAGCCCATTAATTCCAGTTCACCAATTAACATTAATTAGCACTTATTTACCAAGGGTTTTGGACCTCTATGATAAAGCCAGAATCTAAGGATAAACCCTTCTTCAGCACCTCTGAGGGGCACACTATCATCCCTTTGGTTTCTGGGATAGGGGACTTGGTTTCTACATAGCATTGGTCCCACTAAGTGTATGTACAACTCTGGCATGGCTGCTGAATAAGTCTGTCTCTGCTACTGATGCCTCAGGTGCTGATGGCTGCTCTTTGCTCCTCCAGGTGTTTTGGACTGGCTATACAACCTGGCTTGGGTTCCTGGACCCCTATCTCCATTCTCCTTCACCTAAAGCAAAAGGACAGATGATGTGGCAAAGAATCAAGGCCCTATTCATCAGCCACATGTTGGTGTCAGATGCCCAGGGCCTGAGGCTTCTCTTTGTACAGTGCTGTCTCTCTTCTCTTCCTGGAACACCTCCCAATTAAGAAGGAACCAGACTAAAAGAAGGGAAGGGTTTGGGTCGACTAGTTCCTTTTAAACGTACCCCAGTTCTGGCTATGCAGCCAATCAATGATTGGCTGAAGAGACTTTGAAATAAAATGTCTGTGCATGAAAGTTGATGTGGAGATTGCATCAGCCGAGCACCCTGTGTGCTCTCCTTGGGACTGGGCTTGTTGGCTAGTGTCCTGTTACAGGCACGCTTCACCTTGGGAGTGGAGAGCCCAAGGACAGATAGGGCACACAAAGAGGGAGAAGGAGACAGAGAAAATAGACTCTGCTGTAAGCGTCAGGGTCGTGCCAGCGAGGGGCTCTAGGGCTAAAAGAAAGAGAAACATTGATTCGTATGTTCCATAACTTCCGACACGGGGGATATAAGTCAAGGGAATCTTGCCTTCAGAGGCTCCCCTGGGTACAATGGAGCTAAAGAGCCGCATCAGGGCAAAAGAGAATTGGTGATTAGGAATAAGAGGAAGCTTTCCTGGGACCCCAGGGCCAAGCTTATTTGCTTTCCTTTGGCTCATTTTAGAGAGTGGGAAACCGAGGCTTAGCAAGGTGAAGTGTCTTGCTCAGTGTCCCAGAGTTCACAAGTGCCAAAGGTGGGATCTGAACCCTGGTGGGGTTTTTTTTCCAACTTCAATACCAGCACGTTAACCACTGTGCCACAATGCCTCTCAAGTAGCTTATGTCCCACCGGGGTTAAAACACATACATGTATAGGTATATGTAACAATTTTTGTATATGCATACAATTTTGGTGAATGGTACTAACAACTTGGGGGGATTAGGAAAAGCTCTGGGTCAGAAAGGATGTATGAGCTGAGCTAGAAGGAAGCAACCATTCCTACTAGATTGAGGTGAGGAGAGGGTACAATCTAGGCATGAGCTATTCCATCACCATCATAAGCCACAACTTGTTTGCCCATTGCCCAGTTGATGGCCGTTGAGGGGAGGTAGACTTGATAGCCTTTGGGGTGCCTTCCTCTTTGGAACTCAGAATATTTTGCCTGGAAAAACAGAAGCCTTGTCAGCATTGTTGACAAGTGTCTTCAGGTTTTTGTGGTGGTGGTTGTTGCTTTAGATTTGGTTTCCTTGGTCCAGAAGGAAGAACCAGGAGCCAGGGGTGGGAGCTGCAAAATTAGATTTGGTCTAGATAAAATATCCACAATTAGAACCACTCCAAAAAAAAAAAGGGAGGGGGGGGAACAATTGAGGGGTCAGGAGGTGATGGGCTCTCTCTCTCTCTCTGGAGGTCTTCAAGCAGAGACTGAATGTCCATTTGTTGGTCATGTTGTAATTAGGCTTCCCACTCATCCATGGGTCACATTAGGCAGCCTCTGAGGGTTCTTCCAACTGTGAGGTGCTAAGATTCACTGAGTTGAACAAGTTGCCCGAGAGCCTCAGATTCTCACCTGGTAGAAGGTGAGCTCATTTTTTTTTTTTTTTTTTTTTTTTTTTTTAGGCAATGGGGGTTAAGTGACTTGCCCAGGGTCACACAGCTAGTAAGTGTCAAGTGTCTGAGGCTGGATTTGAACTCAGGTACTCCTGAATCCAGGGCCGGTGCTTTAACCACTGCGCCATCTAGCTGCCCCTGTGAGCTCATTTCTACTGAGGGTGAAGGAAAGAAGGGAGAATTGGAGGCTCAATGAGAGAAGAGAAGGCTTGGAGCTGTTGTTTTCACAGAAAATGATTGAATAATAGAAGAAAAGCCCGGGGTGCAGTAGTGAAGTTTGACAATACAGAGATGTGGTGGATGGGGTTGGTACAGTTGGGTGAATTACTCCAGCAGCATGTGGCCACAGGCATTATGTAAGTGGCTGAGCATGGGGTCAAGGCTGGCAGGGAAAAGAAAGGAGGACAGAATAGGTCTGAGAGACTGGCAGAATAGGGAAGAGGAAAAATATCTCCGTTCGAGTCCCTTCCAGGTCTGACATTCTTGTGTTCTAAGGTTCTCTCCAGCTCTGACATTCTCTGACATTCTCTGTTCTAGAGTCCCTCCCAGGTCTGACATGCTTGTGCTCTAAGGTTCTTCCCAGCTTTGACATTCTCTGTTCTAGAGTCCCTCCCAAGTCTGACATTCTTGTGTTCTAAGTTTCTCTCCAGCTCTGACATTCTCTATTCTAGAATCCCTCCTAGCTCTGATGTTCTTGTGCTCTAAGGTTCTCTCCAGCTCTGTTATTTTCTGTTCTAAGGTCCTTCTGGTCTCTGACATTCTCTGTTCTATAGTCTCTCCCAGCTCTGAGTCTTCTGTATTCTAAGGTTCTCTCCAGCTCTGATGACTTTCTCTGTTCTGGAGTCCCTCCCAGCTCTGACTCTATGATCCTATGAATACTGTACTCCTCCATACCATTGAGGGCTAAGAATCCATATAGGAGGAGTAAGTGAATGGAAGGAGTGGAAAAACTGGAGATTGTGATCAGAGAAGGGAATTTCAGATTTCACGATCTGAGAAGTGGAGCAGTTTCGAGTAATGGTGAAGCCTAAGGTGTGCCCACAAGCCCGGTGCCTCAATGATAGATTTCAGGACCATGTAGACAATGGGAAATAGAAAAAGAAAACTGATCAATCACAAGCATTCATAAAGCTCTTACTACTTGTCAGGCCCTGTGCTAAGTATGGAAGATACCCTCCAAAATAGCAAAAACAGGTCCTGCCTTTGAGGAGTTTATAATCTGATGGGGGAGATGACCCGTTGATAGATAGGTATGTACAAGATTTGCAGAATACATGCAAGGTAACCTTAGAAGGGAAAACACTAGAAGCTGGGTGGCTGAGTAAGGTGGGTGGGGGAGAAGATAGTCTTCTCCAGAAGACTCCATATGAACTGTATCTTGAAGGAAGTAAGCCAGAGGCAGTGCAAAGACACTGAGATGGAAGATTGAGAAACGTATTTGAGGGGCAACACAAACAACACTCCCCTCCCCCACAATGAACAAACATGTAAATTCTAGTTTAGAAGAAAAACAGAGGGACAGCTAGGTGGTGCAGTTGATAGAGCAGTGGCCCAGGATTCAGGAGGATCTGAGTTCAAATCTGGCCTCAGACACTTGACACTTAACTAGCTGCGTGACCTTGGGCAAGTCACTTAACCAATTGCCTCACCCCCCCCCCCAAAAAAAAGAAGAAGAAAAACAGAAAGACCTTCAGGTTTTCATTTTACTCTGCTGGAGTACACCCCTTCCCTCTCTCCCTCCTGAGAATCCCTCCCAATCTAAACCCAATTTTTTGGTTTCAAAAATTGTCAGAACTGTGAAAGACTTAACTATTCTCAACAATACAATGACCCAAGACAATCCCAAAGGACTAATGATGAAACATACTATCTACCTCCAAAGAAAGAACTGATATTGATGGAACACAGACTGAAGCATGCCATTTTCTACTTTCTTTCACTTTTTTCTTTTATTCAAGTTTTCTTGTACAAAATGACCAAAATGGCAATGTTTTACATAATCATACATGTATAACCCACACCAATTGCTTACCCCAATCAGAGGAGGGAAGGAGGGATAAAAATGGGAACTCAATATTATAAATGAAAATGTTTATTGCTTTTAAAAAAAGAATAGGGGCAGCTAGGTGGTGCAGTAGATAGAGCACCAGCCCTGGAGTCAGGAGTACCTGAGTTCAAATCCAGCCTCAGACACTTAACACTTACTAGCTGTGTGACCCTGGGCAAGTCACTTAACTCCAATTGCCTCACTTAAAAAAAAAAGAATAAAAACTTTTATATAACAACAATAACAAAAATTGTTAGAGAAGCGTTAAGGGGTAGTCCCTAGGACAGGGAGAAAACACAGAACCTCCCTTAGACCCCAGCTGCTGATGTACTAGACAAATGTTGGCTTGATCCCATGTACCTGTGACCCACCTCTGGCTCTGGCTTTGAAGATAATCCCAGCTTCCAGGAAGTTTGGCTTAGATACCCAGAGGGGCCAGCTAAAACAATAAGCATATAGTAATGACCTTTTTAAAAAAAGACTATTCCTAAACAAAATTTCACAGTAAGGAATCTTACTACAGCAAGGAGTCTAAGGGAAAAGTAGATATGGTGGCACATGCCAGCTAAGTCAAACCACTGCCAATACTTCATCCACTGTGCCCCCTCAGACACTGGTGGAGACAGCCCAGCCCCTGTAACCTTCACACAGAGCAGCACCCCTTGGGGAGATGCAACTTGGCAACTTCCTCTCTAGGTGATATAGCCCCCACCACCTCAGCAGCCACAGCTGCTGAAGACCCAGGAAAGAAACTTCTCACCCTGAAAGCTTTAGCATTGTCAAATGGTGCAACATCAGAAAAGGATATGGTTTTATCAGCGGAAATGACAGTAAAGGAGGGAAGGGCTTTACCCTCTGCTTTGCCACTGCATCCCAAGGACCATGTGACCTTTCTATCTGACATGCAGCTGAAACCTCTATATGTGATCTCCCCCTATTAAAATGTGAGCTCCTTCAGAGCAGGGAGTATCTGGGCTTTATTATTTTATTTCCCAGTGCTTTCTACATAGTAAGTGCTTAATAAATATTTTTTCATTCCTTCATTTATTCAATTCATTCCATTATCCATCCTCAGCCATTTCCCATCCCTCTCTAGGAATTGTTAGAGTGTGTGTGTGTGTGTGTGTGTGTGTGTGTGTGTGTGTGTGTGTGTGTGTAGGTGGTGGTGGGGGTTACTTACGAAGTTTTCATCTTGAGCTGTAGCAACTGGGGTGAAGGAAGAATTCAGAGAAACTTGAGAAAAATTACTATACATGCTAAGTCCAGCAATGTGCAGGAAACCACATAAACGTGCAGTGACAAATCACAACTTCAGAGAACTTAGAGCAAGGTATACTTTGCCTCCTTTTGGCAGAGAGGTGGTGGACAACAGGGGCAGAATGGTGTGGACGTTTTCAGAAATGGACAAGTATTGAGCTGGTTCTTTAGTCTTTACTTATTTATTCTAAGGGAAGATTCTATTGGAGGATGGGAGGAGGAGGCAGTGACTATGGTTCAGTGATAGGGATATACCTATCTATCTATCTATCTGTCTGTCTGTCTATCTATCCACACATGTATATATGTCTATCCACATATATATGTATACATATACAAATATATATACACATATATACAAATGTGTGCACACACATATATAGAAAAGAGAATATCAATCAAACTTTTTATAAGTATTTATACTGAAGGAATGCAGACTTACTGTGCTGGGAATTCTTATTCAGATCTAGTCTGGAGCCTGCAGGCTAGTCTTGATTTAGCTAGGCTCCCTTCCAGGTTGGTATGATTGGTTAGAAGAGTAGAGTAGTAAATATCTCAGACAGTTTTTAATAAATAAAGTGAGGCAGAATAAATAATCTGACTTCTAAATTACCCTTTTCTCCCTGCCCCCAAAAGAAAAAACCCTCCAATTATTTCTGACCTAGTTTTTTTTTGTTGTTTTATTTTGTTTTTGCAGGGCAATGAGGGTTAAGTGACTTGCCCAGGGTCACACAGTTAGTGTCAAGTGTCTGAGGCCGGATTTAAATTCAGGTCCTTCTGAATCCAGGGCTGGTGCTTAATCCACTGTGCCACCTAGCTGCCCCCTTCCAATAATTTCTAATTGTCTTTTTTTTTGGGGGGGGGGGGAGAATGCAAAATCCTGAGTCTGGAATTTAAAGCCTTCTGCAATCTGTCTCCCACTGACTTCTCCACTCCTGTTTCATTATTTCTCCTCATCAGACCCTCTATGTTCCAGCTGTTTCCCTTATAAGACTTTCCATACTCAGCACCTTTGCCTCGGCTATATCCTCATGCTTGGAATGCCCTCCATCCTTTCCTCCAGCTCTTAGCAGCCTACCATATCTTCCTTCAAAACAGCTCATTGATCGTTAGGATTGTCTGAAGCTTTATGCTTCTAACTCCAGTGCCTGGCACATAATAGGCACTTAAGAGAAATACTTGTTTATTTCTTACTTTTCTTGCCGCCCCTCCCCCGCCAATGTTAGTGCCTTCCCTCAGTTAACTATCTCCAATTTCTCTCATCTACGACTTGTTTGTACATAGCTGTTCCCACATTGTCTGCCCCATTCGATCTTTTGCCTTTGTATTCCTAGCGTTTAGCATGGTGCCTGGCACATAGTAGGTACTTAATAAATTCATGTTGAAGGACTGATTGATAGGTGCTTAATCAATGTTTGTTGAATTGAATTGGTTTGTTGAAGGAACTTAGACTGGTGATGACCTCCAAACAGTCTCTAGAAAACTGGGGGTCCAGAGACAGAGAGAAAGCAGTAAGTAAGAGACTAGCTTTGAGGGGAGGAGGTAGTAGCTTGGGATTGGTGAAGAGACAGACAGAAAGCAACTCCCACGTAGGAAAGTTCTTTTCATTTCACCTTAGTTATTGATAGACTTCTCAGAGACCCATCTGCAAGCTACTTGAAGATGTGTCCTTTACGTACAAAACTATCTACAGATAAACTCAACTTGGAGCAGTTGATCATTTATATGACTTTATCTTTTGTACTACCAAAAAATCCCTTAATCTCTCTGAGTCAGTTACCTTGCTTGGGAAATGGGCAACTGCCCATTTGGCCTAGGGGAGTGGACAATGTGCTGGATCTAGAGTCAATAAAACCTGAGTTCAAATCCTGCCCCAGATACTTACTGGTTGTGTGACCATGACCAAATCATTTACTTGCTTTCTGCCTCAATTTCCCCATCTGTAAAAGGGGCATAATGATGGCAGTAACTTCACAGGCTTGTCTTAAGGCTGAAAAGAAATAGCATATTCAAAAGGCTTTGGAAACCTTAAAGTGCTATATACAAGTGCTTATTAAAGCTTAAAATTGAGCTAAAACTATTGGGACACCCTATATAAATGTTACCATTAAATATTTTTATCACCAATAAGAATAATATATGATATTAATAAGATTTCATTATGCTTCTGGACAGGAGTGTTTGGTAAATGTTTCACAATTGGCGGTCCAACAAAACAAATGTCCACAAGACACATTTTTAAGTTCAATCTGCCTGCCTCAAGTCTCTCCCTATTCCAAGTCATCTTCCATTCTGTCATTAAAATGATTTCCTAAATCGAAGATCTGACCACATCACAACCCCCCCCCCCCAATAAATCCCAGGATCAAACCTAAAATCCTCTGCTTGCCATTCAAAGCCCTTCATACCTACCTATCTTTCCTCCTACCTATCTTTCCAGTCTTCTTAAACCCTATTCCCCAATACTTACCTTTTGATCCAGTGAAACTGGTCTCCTGGCTGTGGCTTTTTGCCTGGTCCACAAACAAGATATTCCATCTTTCAGAACCATGCATTCTCTCTGGCTTGGCCCCCATGCCTGGAATGCTCTCTCTCCTCCATTCCCACTACTGACCTGTCTGGCTTCCTTTAAGTCCCCACTAAAACCCCACCATCCACAGGTGGAACATTCCCAAACCCCCTTAATTCCAGTGCCTTCCCTCTATATATATTTGTTGGCATGTTGTCTCCCACATATGATAGTAAGCTCCTTCAGGAGACTCTTTTGCCTTTTTGTAGCCCCAGGGCTTAGCACAGTGCTTGACATATAGCAGGCACTTAATAAATGTTTATTGATAGATTTTTTAAACATTTCTCCCTTACCTTCTTGTTTGTTTGTTTGTTTTTTGTTTTGTGGGGCAATTGGGGTTAAGTGACTTGCCCAGGGTCACACAGCTAGTAAGTGTTAAGTGTCTGAGGCCAGATTTGAACTCAGGTACTCCTGAATCCAGGGCCGGTGCTCTATCCACTGCGCCATCTAGCTGCCCCCCTTACCTTCTTAATTCTAAACAACCACCAAAACAATGTTAGGTGATGGGGCCAATCACAAGTCATCCGAACCTATGTCTTGCTACTGGAATCCAATAACTCTGAAGGAGAGAGTGAGGTTGATGATGACTTTGCCTGTCTCTACCTCACTTAAATCCAATTCACCTGCAAGTCAAGACATCACCCTCCTGATATCACTGGTCTTCTTCAAGAATGAAACTAGCAAGAAGAAGTCAAGTGGTCATGTATAGTATTGGCTGATATCTGAATGCTCAGATTGAAAATTTAATAATCAGTACTCCTAAGGGGATTTGAACTCCCATACATCCCATCTCCTAGAACACAATTGATTCAACTGTTCCCCAACTGATGGGCCCTCATCTTCCTTCCAATCCTTTTCTACTACCAAAAAAAATTTGCTGCTTTGAATATTTGTGTATGTGAGATCTTTTCCTCTGTCTCTATGGGTAATACACTTTTCCAGTGACAGAAACTTTGTATGGCTGTCTACTACTTGGTAGATGGTCTGCAATCACAGATTCATTTTTTTCCCCCCCAGGGCAATGGGGGTTAAGTGACTGGCCCAGGGTCACACAGCTAGTAAGTGTCAAGTGTTTGAGGTCATATTTGAACTCAGGTCCTCCTGAATCCAGGGCCGGTGCTTTATCCACTGTGCCACCTAGCTGCCCCTGCAATCATAGATTTCTTGCATTATTATTGTTACTATTATTGCTCATTTTTATTATTTTTCTGAATATCAGGAATTTATGTTTGTCAAACCTTATTCCAGTGGCTCTAATGTGCATGGGGAAGGCCAAAACACTATCTAAAGATTCATAAAAGCTTCAGTGTGGAGAGGTCATATAAGACCAATTCTCTTATGTTTACAGGGGGGGAAACTGAGGTTCAGAAAAAGGAAGCATGGTGCATGGGGTCAGAGGACCTGGGTTTGAATTCAGATTCTGCCACCTGTGGGACTTTGGATTGTCACTTCATATCTTTAGACCTGTTTTTTTCATCTGCAAGGTGAATAAATTGGGCCAGAAGACCCCCAAGTTGGGTCCCTTCCCTTCCCTCTCTCAATCTATGAAGCTGGTTCTCTGACTCTAAATCCAGTCCTCTTTTCACTACCAGAATGAACTGAGGCAGAGACTAGAAAAGTAGGATTACTCCCCCCAATCCCAGTCACTGAAGAATGTCAGCACTCTGAGGGACCTTGGTGGGAGATCATCCAGTTCCCTCCTCTGATAGAGATAGCAAGCTAGAGAGACCCAGAGGGGAAGTTACTTGGCTAAACGCACCTGGCTAAATACTTAGTGATAAGAGAGACAATGAAGGTCAGAGTCTTAAGTCAGCTGCTGCCTCCTTCCCCCCCCCCCATCCATTCATCTTCTGGTGCTAATACCATCCAGGTAAGCTCAGGGTTGTAGTGGGTCTAGACATCTGATTCATTAAAGCCACATCCAGAAACACTTAAGAACATAGTATGTATTGTCTTGTTCTTTGAGAGCAGGGACTTGCTTAGTAATGGTGCTTGGCACATAGTAAGAGTTTAATAAATCTTTCTCTTCTTTCTTTCTTTCCTTTTTCTTCCTTCCTTTCTCTTTTCCTTTCTTCCTTCTCTCCCTTCTCTTTCTTTCTTCCTTCCTTTCTCTTTCTTGCTTCCTCTTTCCCTTCCTTCCTCTTCCTTCCCTTTTCTTTCTTTCTTCCTTTTTCTTCCTTCCTTCTTTCCTTTCTTTCTTTCTTGCTCTTTCTCCTCCTCCTCCTCCTCCTCCTCTTCTTCTTCTTCTTCTTCTTCTTCTTCTTCTTCTCCTCTCTCCCTCCCTCTCTCTCTCTCTCTCTCTCTCTCTCTCTCTCTCTCTCTCTCTCTCTCTCTCTCTCTCTCTCTCTCCTTCCCAAAGGATCAAGACCTATTCTAATAAGATGTGTGGATGGTGGAAAGCCCCCTCTACTGACTGTGAGTCAGGTGATCCAGGTTGTATGTATCCCTGACTCTTTCTAGTCAGCTATGTGACTCTAGGGAAGTTGCTTCATAGGATCACAAGTTTAAACACTGCAAGGGACCTTAGAGAGCTCATCTAGTCTAGTGGCATGTCAAACTCAAATAGAAACCTGCCCACAGAATACTGACTTAAAAAAAACAAAAAATAATGTTATCTATGTTGTATTATATTTTTATTTATTTTGCTAAACACCTCCTGATTACATTTTAATCTGATTTGGCCAGGATTTAGGAGTTTTGCAGGTGGAGGGTTTGACACCTCTGATTCTATTTCAATTCCTTCATTTTATAGTGAAGGATAACAAGGTTCAGAGGAAGGAAGGAATTTGCCCAAAGTCTCATAGTTAGTAAGTAGTCAAGGCTCTTCTCCCTCACCATCCAGCCTCTCTCTGCCTTGATCTCCTCATCTGTAAAATGGGAAGATTAGGATCAGATGGTTGCTAAGATTCCTGCCATTTCTGACATTCCTCACAGTAGTCTTGTGGGCTATGTAGTTGACTATTATCTCTATTGTACACATGAGGGTTATAAGATTCAGTAAGTATTTGCCCAGGATCACACGGCTGGTCAGTGTGAGAGGTGGGACTTAAGCCCAGATCTTTTGACGCCAAGTCTTGCTCTCTTGATGCCTTCAAATACAAAAAGAAGGTGACTGAGCCACCATCGCGAGTGTACCCAGAGCTGGGTTTTTCCATTCCTGAGGGATGTGCTTACACTGACCCCTTCACAATTCTGTGGGGACTCTTTGGGTTTTTTTGGTTGTTTTTTGTTTTTGTTTTTGTTTTTGTTTTTGTTTTTGTTTTTTTAGCAACAAACATTTATTTAATTTTTTTCCAGTCACATGTAAGGGTAGTTTTCAACATTCATTTTCATAAGATTTAGAGTTCCAAATTTTTCTCCCTCCCTCCCTCCCTCCCTCCCTTTCCTCCCCCCTCCACAAGATTACAACCAGGTTATATATGTACAATCCACAAGTGTTCTTTTTATCAGTTCTTTCTATGGGGGTGCATAGTAAGCGTCCTCATTAGTTCCTTGGGATTGTCCTGGATCATTGCATTGCTGAGAATAGTTAAGTCATTCACAATTGCTCACTGAATAATACTGCTGTCACTATGCACAATGTACTCCCAGCTCTGTTCACTTCGATGTTCATTAGTCTTTCCAGGTTTTTCAGGGATCATTCTGTTTGTCATTTCCTGTAGTACAAGACCATTCCACTACAATCATATAGCACAGTTTTTCCATCATTCCTCAATTGATGGACATTCCCTTGATTCTCAAATCTTAGCCTCCACCAAGAGTTGCTATAAATATTTTTTGTACAATTTCCCCCCTTTTCTCTTTTTCATGATTACTATTGTTAACTGTTTCCCTTCGATCCTACTCCCTTCCCCATGATATTTATTCTAGTATCCATCTTCTTTCATCCTATCACTCTTCAAAAGGGATTTGCTTCTATCTGTCCCCTCCCCCACTCTGCCCTTCCTTCTTTTGCACCTCTCTTTATCCCCTTCCCCATCTATTTTCCTGCAGGGTTAGAAAGATTACTCCACCCAACTGAGTGTGTACATTATTCCCTCCTTGAGCCAATTCTAATGAGATTGAGGTCTTTGAGCCAGTTCTGATGAGTGTTAGGCTCATTTACTGCCCAGATTAAATAGATTACTCCACCCAGTTGGGTGTGTGTGTTAGTCCCTCCTTGAGGCAGCTCTGATGAGTTTAATGTCTTTGAGCCTTTTCTGATGAGTATAAAATTCATTTACTGCCCTGCTCCTCTCCCATCTCTTCCCCTACTCCATAAACCTTTTCCTGTTTCTTTCATGTAGGATTTCACCTCTGCCCTTCCCCCTCCTCCAGTGCATTCCCTTCACCCCCTCAATTTAACCCTAAGGGTGTCATCACCTAGCTAGGTGACACAGTGGACAAAGCATCACCCCTGTACCCAGGGGGATCCCAGCCAAAACCTGGCCTCAGACACAAGACAGTCACCCACTGTACAACCCCAGGTATGTCCCCCAGCTCCAATTTTTATTTTATTTTATTTTTTTGTGTGAGGCAACTGGGGTTAAGTGACTTGCCCAGGGTCACACAGCTAGTAATTGTCAAGTGTCTGAGGCCAGATTTGAACTCAGGTCCTCCTGAATCCAGGGCTGGTGCTCTATCCACTGTGCCATCTAGCTGCCCCCCAGCTCCAATTTTTTATGGTTCTCTAGGGTATTATATTTGTGTGTTTTTTTTTGTTTTGTTTTGTTTTTGCGGGGCAATGGGGGTTAAGTGACTTGCCTAGGGTCACACAGCTAGTAAGTGTCAAGTGTCTGAGGCTGGATTTGAACTCAGGTACTCCTGAATCCAGGGCCAGTGCTTTATCCACTGCACCACCTAGCTGCCCCCCCTTTTTTTTGTTTTTTGTTTGTGTTTGTGGTTTTTTGTTTTTTTTTTTTTTGCGGGGCAATGGGGGAGGGTATTGTGTTTGAAAGTCAAAATTGCCATTCAGTTCAGGTCTTTTCATCAAAAATATCTGAAAGTCTTCTTTTTCATTAAAGTCCCATTTTTTTCTGCTGAAAGATTATGCTAAGTTTTGCTGGGTAGGTGATTCTTGGTTGTAATCCCATTTCCTTTGCCCTCTGGAATATCATATTCCATGCCCTCCGGTCCTTTAATGTAGAAGCTGCTAAATCTTGTGCTATCCTGACTAGGGCTCCACAGTACTTGAGTTCTTTCTTTTTGGCAGCTTGCACTATTTTCTCCTTGACCTGAGAGCTCTGGAATTTGGCTATAATATTCCTAGGAGTTTTCCTTTTGGAATCTCTTTCTGGGGGTGATTGGTGGATTCTTTCAATTTCTATTTTAGCTTCTTCTTCTAGAATTTCAGGGCAATTTTCCCTGAGAATATCTTGGAAGATAATGCCTAAACTCTTTTCCTTGATCATGGTTTTCAAGTAGACCAATAATTTTCAAATTATCTCTCCTGGACCTATTTTCCAGTTCAGCAGTTTTTTCCAGAAGATATTTCACATTGCCCTCTATTTTTTTATTCATTTGGATTTGCTTTATTGTGTCTTGGTTTCTCATAAAGTCACTGGCTTCCATTTGTTCAATCTTCATACTTAGGCAACTATTTTCATCAGAGAGCTTTTGTACCTCCTTTTCCATTTGGCCAATTTGAATTTTCAAGCTGTTAACTTTTTTCTCATGTCTTTCCTGCATCACCCTCATTTCTCTTTCCATTTTTTCCTCTACCTCTCTAACTTTATCTTCAAAGTCCTTTTTGAGCACCTCTAAGGCCTGAGACCAATTCATATTTTTCTTGGAAGCTTTAAATATAGGGGCTCTGACATTGACATCTTCCTCTGAGGGTGCACCTCAGTCTTCCTTGTTACTGAAGAAACTTTCTATGGTCCTCACCTTTCTCTATCTGCTCATCTTGCCTTTCTTTTACTTGACTTTTAGCTCCTTAAAGTGGGGCACTGTTTCCAGGCTGCAGTATCACAAGCTTAAATAGTCCCAGGTGGTATGACTTAAGGAGGATCAGGTTCTTCACTTGTCTGGCCTGTTCCCTGGTCCGTAGATGACCCCAGACCAACTTGCTAATCAACCAGCTTTGTGTGTTATGGTTGTTAGCTCTGATGAGCCTGTGCCCCTCCCCCACCTGGGCCACTGCTACTCAAGCATACCTCCTGGTTCTCAGCAGGGGTGAAAAATCCAAGTTCTGCCTCAGCACCAGCATAGACCCCTGTAGTCTCCCCCCTGCCCAGGGCTCAGCCCTCTCACCAGACTGTGGGCTTAGTTCCAGATAACACTGGTGCTTCAGCTGATTCTGAAGCTCTGGGGTCTCCTTCTCTGGTGAGGCCTTCCTGGGTCTGGATCAGTGTCAGGGTGTATGGGGACTCTTTGTGAGGGACAAAGGTATGGAGGGATAAGAAGTTTCCATGACCCCAGAACAGAGCTAACCTAACTGGTTCATTTGGGGACAGAACCCATGACCTTGGCTAAGCTCATTAGCACCTGTTCTAGCCAGTCATTCCAGCCTCCACAGGACCCTGGCTACACCAAGACTAGGGGCAGCTAGGTGGTGAAGTGGATGGAGTGCCATCCCTGGAGTCAAGAGAACCTGAGTTCAAATTACCTCACTAGCTGTGTGACCCTGGCCAAATCATTTAACCATGTTTGCCTCAGTTTCCTCATCTATAAAATGAGTCAGAGAAGGAAATGGCAAATTGTTCCAGTATCTCTGCCTACAAAACCCCAAATGTGGCATAGTGGATAAAGCACCAGCCCTACGTTCAGGAGGACCTGAGTTCAAATCCGGCCTCAGACACTTGACACTTACTAGCTGTGTGACCCTGGGCAAGTCACTTGCCCTGACCAAAAAACAAAACAAAAAAAAGAGTGGATGACTAACTACCACCCAGACTGCCCCATAGGCTCTAACCTAGATCTGAATGAGAATCCCCAACACAGTAGGTCTGTATTTCTTCAGTATGAACACTTAAAAAGTTTTATTAATATTCTTGTTTTTTAAAAAAATATCCTTAACCACAGTCACTGCCTTTCCCCTCCCATCCTCCAATAGAACCTTCCCTTAGAATAAATAAGTAAAGACTAAAGAACCAGATCAACACTTGTCCATTTCTGAAAACGTTCACCCCATTCTGCCCCTGTTGTCCACCACCTCTCTGCCAAAAAGGAGGCAAAGTAAACCTTGCTCTAAGTTCTCTGAAGTCGTGATTGGTCACTGTATCAATCAGGGTTCATGTGGTTTTCTGGACTTTACTGGGCTTGGCATGTATTTTGTACTCTGGGTTCTTCTTTCATTACAACAGTTCCTAGAATTCTCAAGTTTCCCTGAATTCTTCCTTCGCCCTAGTTGCTACAGCTCAGGATGAAAACTTTGAAAGCATCCCCCCCCCCAACCCCACTAACAATTCCTAGAGAGTGCTGGGAAATGGCTGAGAATGGGATACACAAGATAAATGAATGAATAAAGGAAAAATATTTATTAAGCACTAATTTTGTACAAAGCACATGAGGAAAGAACTGGAAAAGCCAGACACTCCCTACTCAGAAGGAGATCACATTCTAATGGGGGGAACAACACACACAGATGCACATCAGATGGAAAGATCTTTAGGCTGTCGAGGCAAAACAGATAGTCATGTATCTTCTTTAGTGTCATTTCCATTGACAAAATCCTATCTAGCCTTGTTGAAGATTCCATTGATGGGGAGCTCACTATCTCCAGAGGCAGGCCATTACCCTTTGGAACAGTAAAGAACAGAAGTTTTCCGGGTTTTTTAATTTAATTTTTTTATATCAAGTCAAAATGTAATCAAGCTGCTGAACTATTTGTCAGACTGGGTCTTTAGTGGGGGTGGGGTGGGGGGCAAATTTTCATCCTGAGCTATAGGAATTAAGGCAAAGGAAGAATTCAGAGAAACTTGGGAAGATTTCTATGAACTGTTGTTCACAGAACCAGTTGCATCTCTACATGGCTTGCTCCCCTAGATGATGGCTGAGGGCCCAGGCTAGAAGCTGAGTCAGTGGTCTTGGGAGGCGGGAATGCTGTTATTCTCAGGGCTCATGAGCATACCTGCCTGTCGGTGACAATCCATCAGCTGGTGGTGGTGCTGGTGAGTGTGATGGGCTTCTACTATGCAAGGGTTGCTCCTCTTGACAAGGGCTGGGGGGGCTGGAAGCAGTATCCTGTTATTCTGAAGTGTACCCTTCCCCCCTCTCCCCAGGAAAATGGAAGACTCCGACTCACCTCTTCCTCCTTTCCTTCTAGGTCACTGGCCCTTCCCAAAGAGGCTGCTATTGACCTAGATAATCTCTGTCCCCTGACAGCTAGGGTGGCATTCTTGTGGCTTGATTTCTATCCATCTCATCCATCTCATTTTATAATGGATTGCCTTCAGAGAGCATTGGTGTGCAAATATAAAAGGAGTTCATTTGAGCTTGGGGGGGGCAAGGTGGTCAAGGGGGGGTGATCACATTTATGAATCCAGACAGGCATGGTCAGTTACCTGTTTCAGCACCAGGCAGGTCTGTTATGCCTGAGGAAAGGCAGTGAGACATTTTGGACCAGGATTTAGAAGACTTGGCTTCTAGGATTACAGTATCATCCATTTGCGGCTGGAGGGACTTCAGAGACAGCACCTGAGCAACCTAAGGTCAGGCACTGCTTGTTTTGGTCTTGGTAGCCAAAGCACCTAGCACAGGGAGCCATCTAGTCCAATCCTCCCATTTTATAGAGGAGCAAACTAAGGCCCACAGAGGGTATGAATTGCTCAAGATCATAACTAGGGAGCCAGGGTTTATACCTAGGTCCTCTGACTCTATCATGAGCATTTTTTCCACTGCACAGAACCTTCTCCCCATTCTAGCTCTTCCATTTGACTACCTGGCCTTGGGCAAGCTGCAACCTCAATGAGTCTCATTTTCTTCATCTGTAAAATGGAGATAATAATACTCTGTTCTACCTACCTCACATGATTATTATGAGAATTAAATGAGATAATAATATATGTGAAAGTGTTTTGTTAACTGTAAAAAATTATATGAACACAAAGTTTTACTATTGAAATAACTGAATTGATCGTTTTAGATGATGCGAGGTAGGACCTTATGCCATAATAATAATGATGACTGGGACCTCCTAACAACCCCAGGAGGCAGATTGTACAGAGTATTATTATCTTTCATTTTACAGACAAGGAAAATGAGACATAAGGATGTTTCGACTTGTCCAAGTGGTCAAATGGAAGACCCACGACTAGGAGGCAGCCAGGTGGCAAAGTGGATACAGCCCTGGGCATGGAACCAGAAAGACATGAGTTCAAATCCAGCCTCAGACACTTAATAGATGTAAGTCTGGCTAAGTCACAACTTCTAGTCTGCCTTGATTTCCTCAACTGTGAAATGTGGATAATAATAGCACTTAGGGTTGTTGTGAAGAACAAATGAGATATTTGTAAAGCAATTAGCATAGTACCTGGCACATAGTTTGTGTTTAATAAATCCTTCCAGATGAGAAAACTTGAGGCTTTAAGAGGTTAAGTGACTTGTCCAGCGGTAAATTGCAGAGGTGATATGTGACTAAACCTAAGGCCCTATCTACTGTATTCCATTCCCTGCCTACTTTTCCTTTTGATGCCTTAATGAAAAAAAATCTCTAAACACACTTATTCAAAGTAGGAATCCCTATCAAAAGTTTAAGCAAAAACAGGAAAACAGCAGCCTATGATAGAGGTGAAGGGAAGATCTGCTGTTTTTATCACTACAAGTCAGAGGGCAGAGTAATCTTTCTGTTCATTAGATTTCTTGGAGCTTTGTATTTCTCTGAGGCACATATCATGTCACCCTCAGACTTCTCACACATGCTCTCCCCACCCTCCAACCAAAACACTAACCTAGATTCATTTTAGGTTAGTCTTTACTCAAACCATAGTTCTCAAGCACCCACCAAAACTTCTTCCATCAATCAAAACATGAAGACATATTAGTTGAAACAAAAGACATTTAGACAACAAACTAAATGATGAGGAAAATCCTCATCTTCCCCCTCTTCCTCACACATGGAAATTCTCTTCCAGAGAACATACAAGGTCACATATGGTCAGGAAAGTCATGTTCCCTGAAAGAACACCTAGCACTAAGGGCTTGGGTTCTGAGGGCTATAACCCAGACCTTTTCCACCTTGAAGAATGTTGCTTTGCCCCTTGTACCAATCAGGGTTTCTGTTGTCATCTTCTAGTCATGTGATGTCATTGAGCTATGGCTACTAAACAGAGCTGATAGCTAGTGTTTCCACTGAACTGCCATCTGCAGTTGTGGGTCATCTGTTGCCAGTTGCTGGTCTTCCACTAAATGACAACTACTGTATGGTTTTTCTTTAACCATAAGGGAGGAGGTCTTTTAGCACATAGCCTTAGGGATAATTTCAGCCTTTTCCTATTTTAAAACCCACATCCAGAGCCAACCAGTAGAAACCCTCAGGTTTAAGTGAAATCTCTTTTTCAATGCTTTTGATGCTATCTGAGCTACTACTCCCTGAATTCAGTCTATAATTTCGCTTAGGATGCCCAAATAGTTCCTATTATGCCAACTGTGGTCTATGTACATCACCCTAGGAGATAGACTGAAAGGGGCTGGGTAGAGCTGGAGATCTCTGCACTGCCTCTTTGCCAGAGATAAAGTCACTGCCCTCCATAGGCCATATTCTGATTTGTATTCTATTTAATCTGTGTATCTGTCATCACCCAAATTACATTATAAATTTCTAGAAACCACAGATCTTACTTCACTTATCTTGGAAACTCTATATTTTAGCAAGTGATTATCCTGATAAAATAATATCTTGCATTTTTGTATCAACTTTTTAAAGCCCTTTCATAACTACAGAACCACAGAATTTGAAGGGACATAAGTCTAACCCATACCTGAATAGGAATTTTCTTTATGATATTCTCTATAAGTGACCTTGTTGGAGACCTCCATTGATGGAGAACTCACCACTTGGGTAGCCTATCACACCTTGGAACAGTGACTCATGGCCAGAAAGTTTTCTAAAGCTACCTCCCTGCAACAGTCCTATAAGATTGGTAATTCAAGTACTGTTCTTCCCATTTTAGAGATGAGCAGACTGAAGTGGAAAAGAATGGCTAAGGCTAACCTCACTCTCAGGTTAAATTCATTTCCCTTCATTAAAGTATTTTAAGGCTGGGGCAGCTAGGTAGTACAGTGGATAGAGCACCAGCCCTGGAGTCAGGAGTACCTGAGTTCAAATTCGGCCTCAGAAACTTAACACTCACTAGCTGTGTGACCCTGGGCAAGTCGCTTAACCCCAATTGCCTCACTAAAAAAAAAAAAAAGTATTTTAAGGCTAAATTCTGGACCCCACAGCAAAAATGCCAGCAACAGTCCCTTTACTTTAGGTTAGTGGCAAAATACAATGTCGAATAGATAGAGAATCCTTCCTTCCATGACCCCGTCTGGTAATTCAAGGACTACTTGATGCAAATCACTAATTGTATGAGCTGGAAGAGACATGAAAGATGAACACCTTCCAATTGAGGTGGAAAGAAATAATTCAATGAGATAATATTGTAAAGTGCTTCACAACCTTAGAGCACTATATAATTGTTCCAATTCTACCTTTTGTAAGAAACTGGTCCCAATCTTTCTGCTCCCCCCTCTCCCAACCCAACTACCAGTGCCTTCTCTCTGTTGGTCATCTTTAATATCCTGTATATATCTTGTATGTACACAGCTCTTTTCATGCTGTCTTTCATTGGATTGTCAGCTCCTTGAAGATGTTTCTTTGTATCCCTTATGCCTTGTACATAATAAGTAATTAATGAATGTTTACTGGCTGACTCAGTGATAGCTGTTATTTATTTAATAATAAATACTTGTTTTGAGAATCAAAAGACCTGGGTTTGAGGTCTGTGAAACTCTGGGCAATTTGTAAACCTCTCTTAGTCTCATTTTTTTTTTCCTTCACTGAGTCTACCACAGTGCTGAATACTTAACAGTAATAAAAACTCTTATTTTTCTAGTACTTTAAATTTTAAAAGGCAAATGCCTCAGAACAACGCTATAAAATAGGTAGTGCACATTTGACCAGTAGGTGGTGCTGTTAACCACTAACCTGATCCTGTTAAACAGGAAAGCTCAGTAGATTTTCAAATCTCATGTTTTACTTCCATTGTGCAAAAGCTCTGGAAAGTTCCATGTTCCCCTTGGTTCTCAGAGTGGGCAAATATCTGTCTCCGACCTCTGCCTTTCTTTGCCTACTTGTACTTCTAGGTCTGGGGATCTTAACTTGAGGTCTACAAAAAAGTTTTTATAATATATTTTTGATAACTATATTTCAATATAATTTTTTGTAATCCCATGTATTTTATGCCTTTAAGAATATGATTCTCAAAAAGGGTCCATAGGCTTCACTAGTCTGCCAAAGGAGAACATGAGACAAAAAAGGTTAAAAAACCCTGGTCTGGAGGCAATGGTTAGTATGGATTTATCTAGTCCAAGCCAGTTCTGAGCCCATATCCTGCCTGCAAAACCCTGCATCTTCCCTGAACTTGCCATATATCACTAAGCCTAGTCACAGTGACTCTGGCTTACTGAAATCAACTCACCATAGGTCCAGCTAAGTACGCCTGGACACTATTTATATAATGTTTTGCTCTTGACAAAAAATCAATATGAACAATGAAATAATACACAATGAAGCATCTATTGCACAGCTGCTTCTTTCTTTAGTCCTAAGTAGTCCCCAGACAGTATATATAAGGTACACTGAATGCACAGTTCTATGAAATACTACAATTCAGTCTGTTTAGCCTCCCTTCTGTGAATAGGCAAGGAATATATATACTATCAACACAATTCCCAACTGATGTTGGACTCATAACATGCAATAAAGCCAGTCAGTCAACAAGCATTTACTTTTTACATTTTTTAAACTTTTTTTTTTTGGTGGGGCAATGAGCATTAAGTGACTTGCCCAGGGTCACACAGCTAGTAAGTATCAAGTGTCTGAGGCCGGATTCGAACTCAGGTTCTCCTGACTTCAGGGTCAGTGATTTATCCACTTTGCCACCTAGCCGTCCCAACAAGTATTTACTACTGTGCTAGGCACTGGGCTAAGTGCTAGCAATACAAATACAAGCTGAAAGATAATTCCTACTCTCAAGGGGTTTACATCCTAATGGGTGGAAGATAATACATAAAAGGAAGCCAAATGACAGGAGGGTAGAACATGGGAGAAAACATTCAAAATGTAGCATGGAGTGGAATGAGAAGTAGACAGCTTGGGCACCTTTCTATTTTTTTTTGGGGGGGGGGAACCTTTCTTGTTGTTGTTGTTGTTTTTTTTGGTGGGGCAATGTGGGTTAAGTGACTTGCCCAGGGTCACATAGCTACTAAGTGTCAAGTGTCTGAGGCCAGATTTGAACTCAGGTCCTCCTGAATCCAGAAGCTGCCCTGGGGCACCTCTCTTAAATGGAGGTTCTGAAAGGAGAGAGAGAAAAAAAGAGAAAGAAGCAGAGAAAGAGAAAGGGAGATAGAGATAGAGAAAAGGGGAAAGAGAGATGTGGGGCAAGAGAAAGAAAGGAGGAGAGAGACAGAGATGAAGAGACAGTGAGAGCACACTGTTGCTGGCACTGACCTTGACTATATCTCCGTGCATGTATCCCATCTCCTGTAGAGGGGTTGTGGGAAAGGGCAGGCTGGAGGTGGAGAGATGCCTCCTCTGTCCCTCTTTAAGTTTCTGACTTTAACCTTGCATTTCAAGTTTCCAGGAGCCAATTGCCATTGTACATCACAATTTCTCTGATACTTTCAGTCAAATTTGGCCACTTCCTTTAACACTGCATCCAAGCATCTTTCTCTTCTGTCAGGTCGCTTCTATGCACTAATACTGTATGACGGTGTTGCTTAATATTTTCCATAGTGCTTTCACATACATGAGCTCATTTAACTCTATGAGGAAGGTGTGGAGGCATCATCAGCCCCATTTTACAGATGATTAAACTGAGGCTCTCAGAGGTGAAACCACTTTGCCCAAGGTCACCCAGCTAATGAAAGGCTAAGCTAGAGGAAGACTTACTTTTCTTCGGACATACTGGCTGCTAAGGCAAGATTTGTACCTCTGGGGTTTTCCTGATTCTAAATTCTCTTAGCATTTTGGATTTAGAACTGGGATCTAGAACTCAGAGGTCAGTTTGTCCAAACCTCTCATATTACAGAAGAGGAAACTGAGGCCTGCTATGGTTAAGTGATTTCACAAGGTTGTTATAAAGATCAAATGAGGGGGCAGCTAGGTGGCGAAGTGGATAGAGCACTGGTTCTGGAGTCAGGAGTACCTGAGTTCAAATCCGGCCTCAGACACTTAACACTTACTAGCTGTGTGACCCTAGGTAAATCATTTAATCCTTATTGCCCATCAAAACAAACAAAAAAACAAACAAACAAAAAAGATCAAATGAGGAGCAGCTAGGTGGCACAGTGGATAGAGCACTGGCTCTGGAGTCAGGAGTACCTGAGTTCAAATCTGGCCTCAGACACTTAACACTTACTAGCTGTGTGACCCTAGGCAAGTCACTTAACCCCAATTGCCTCACTAAAAAAAAAAATCAAATGAAATAATATAACACAGGAAGTGCTTTGCAAACTTGAAAGCCAATACAGAAATGTTAGCTATTGCCCAAAGGGAGACAGTTGGGATCTGAGACAGGATTTGAATTCAGGTCTTCCACTCTAGAACTCCAACTCTTTCCAGTATAAATAAATCCTTGTTGATTGGCAGTGACTTATGGTCTCTAATCCTTTCCCTAAATACTAAATCTACTAATACATATATGTATGTATATGTGTGTATGTATGTAGGAGCTGTTACTATTGTGTGTCAGGTCCAGCAACTACTGTAAAATAAATTGTCTTATTGAGGGGGCCGTTATAACCTCCTGCTTCCCCCTCAAAGTACCTAAAAGGACATCTTTTCTTTTGAGTAAGAAAAAAGAAGTGAGTGGCACAAGGGAAAGTGTCCTGAATTTAGAATCAGAGGGCCCAAGTTCAAAACCCAGTTCAGTCACTTCCTACTTGTTTGACCTTGGGCAAGTCATTTACCTCCCTGGGCCTTAGCTTCCTGGACTTTCAAATGAGGAAGTTGGAGCAGATGGCCTGGAAGGTCCTTCTTAGTTCTAAGTCCTGTGATCTCACGATTCTAGGAATACCTGCCTAATCAGGCTAGTAGCCTGGGGGTCTCTCTGCTGGGGGTCAAGAGCTTCTTTGGTTCCAAACCAACACTATTATAATAATTACCCATGCTAGGAGGAGAGGATGGTCAAATAGCTTCCCCTTAGTAGCCAACCCTGCTGAGACCAGTACTTACACTAAGGGATTTTAATAGCAGTGAGTAACCAAGAAGCAAAGTGATGTGGAAAGTAGATTGACTTTGAAATCAGAAGATCCAGGGAATTAATGCCTTTGTGACTGTGGGTAAGTCACTTACCCTCCTCTATCCTGCATTAGAGCTCAGATCTAGAGCCAGAAAAGAATTCTTAGAGATTTCCTAGTGTAGACCCCACATTTTACAGATTAGAAAAGAGGCTGGAGGGGTGAAAGGCCTCCCTTAGGCCAGAAGGACTCGCTGCCCAAGGTCACATGGGGTGGAAGAGCTGGGATTCCAAACCAAGTCCTCTGAATTTCCACTGCTTATTTCCTCCTCTGAAATGGGGGAGGGGAAGGGACTTGCTAGCTTCAAAGGTCTCTTCTAAATCCAAGACCACGTGGTCGAAGGGTCGTGGGTCTGAGAGCCCTAAATTCTAGATTTAAATCCTGCCTCTAAAGTCCCCTGGATAAACACCAGTGGCTGTTTCACTTTTGGGGGGTCTCGGTTTTCTAATCTGTAAAATGCAGTTTGACAATGTGGCCCCTGAGCCCGTTCGGAATCAAAGACCCCATGATCACACAATTTCCTGAGGTGGAAAATGCGGGGGGGTTGGACTAAAAGTCCCTTTGCTCCCTTCCAGTCCTGGATTTTTGATTTTAGGATCCTTCCCCTCAATGAACTAGTTTCCTTCTCAGTGGTGGTGGGGGTAGGATTTTACATTCAGATGTAAATCTACTGTTCTATGATCCCAAGTCACTTCCACTCCCAGGGACTCGGTTAGTTGTTGTTGAGTCGCATCCCACTCTTCGTGACCCCATTTGGGGTTTTCTTGGCAGATACTGGAGTGGTTTGCCACTTCCTTCTCCAGCTCATTTTGCAGATAAGGAAACTGAGGCAAACGGGATTAAGTAAGTGACTTGCCCAGGGTCACCCAGCTAGTAAATTGTCTGAGGTCTGATCTGAATTCTAGGAGATAAGTCTTCCTGATTCCTGGCTCCGTGCTCTACCCACTGCACAGGGGATCCGGCTAAATGGCTAGAGATCCCTTGCAGTACCCAATCTGTGACCCATTCCCGAAATGCCTCTCTTCCGGGGCCTCAGTTTCTTTCTCCGGAAAAAGAGGGGGATTTGGGCTAAAAGGCCTCTGAGGTCCCTGGTAGTCTCCGATCTGTGACCCATGCTCCCTAAATCACTTCTCTCGGGGCCTCAATGTGCTCTTCTGCAGAACAAGGGTGCTGGGGTAGGCATCGCCGGTGCTGGGGGCGGGGGTGGGTCCTGTCAGCCCCGGACCTCCGATCTCAGCCCCCGAGTCCCCCAAGGTGGGGATCCACGTGAACCGCGGCGCCAGGCCTCCCATTTTCTCTCCTGCCCAAGGCCGGGGGCGCAGGCACGCCGGAGTAAGCCTCCCCTGGCCGGGAACACGCCCGGCTGGGAAGGGAGCCAGACTTTTCTTTCCCGCTTTCCCCCGCGTCGGGCAGGAAGCCCTTCCCCCGGGCGCCGCGGCTCTCGCCGTCGTCTTCCTCCTCCTCCTCCTCCTCTTCCTCTTCGGCCTCCTCCTCTACCCCCTCCCCGTTTGGGGGTCGTGGCGGCCTGGGCGGGGCCGGCGCACGGGCGGCCCAGGAGGAGAGGGGAGGCGGGCGCACGGGGAGGCGGGCGCACGGGCGGGCCGCCGGCCGGGGGGCGGGCGGGCCGCCGGGCAGGGGAGGGGTTGCCGGCTCCGGTTAGCGTGCGTGGCAGTCTCTCCCCACTCGGCAGGGGCGGGGCCGGCGGCTCCTCTCGCCCCCTCCTTCTTCCCTGCCCATCCTCCTTCCTCCTCTCTCTCTCTCTCTCTCTCTCCCCCTCTCTCTGTCTGTCTCCCTCTCTCCGCGCACTCTCCTTCTCTCCCTCCTCTCTCTCCTCTCTCCCTCTCGGCGGCGGCGTCCTCCTCCAGCGCGGCCAGGAGGTCCCCGTGCGCCTCGGTGCCCCCAGCGCCCCGGGAGGAAGGAGGGAGGAGGCGGCCAAGGCGGGCACACAGGCGGCCAGGCGGACCGGAGGACCGGCGGCCAGGCGGGCGGGCGGACCGGCGGACCGGCGGGCGGGCAGGCAGGCAGGCGGACGGACAGGCAGGCAGGCGCGCTCGGGCTCCGGGCGGCGGCGGCGGCGGCTCCCCCCACTCATTCACCCACCCACTCCCGGCCTCGGTTTGGCCATGTCCTCGGCCAAGCAGCGAAGCCCCAAGGGCGGCCACGGCTCGTCCGCCCCCTCCGAGAAGGGCGCCCACCCGGCGGGCGGCCCCGATGACGTGGCAAAGAGGCAGCAGCAGCCGCAGTCCGAGCAGCAGCCCAGGCAGCAGCAGCAGCAGCAGCCCAGGCAGTCGCCCCAGCCAGCCAAGCAGGCAGTCCAACAGCAGAACCAACAGCCCAAGCAGCAACAGAACCAACAATCCAAGCAGCAGCAGCCCAAGCAGCAGCAGCAGCAGCAAAACCAACAGCCCAAGCAACAGCAGCAGCAGAATCAGCAGTCCAAGCAGCAGCAGCCCAAGCAGCAGCAGCAGAATCAGCCCAAGCAGCAGCAGCAGAATCAACAGCCCAAACAGCAGAACCAACAGCCCAAGCAGCAACAGAACCAACAATCCAAGCAGCAGCAGCCCAAGCAGCAGCAGCAGAACCAACAACCCAAACAGCAGCAGCAGAACCAACAGCCCAAACAGCAACAGCAGAACCAACAGCCCAAACAGCAGCAGCAGCAGCAGAATCAGCAGTCCAAGCAGCAGCAGCAGCAGAACCAACAACCCAAACAGCAGCAGCAGAATCAGCCCAAACAGCAGCAGCAGAACCAACAACCCAAGCAACAGCAGCAACAACAGAACCAACAACCCAAACAGCAGCAGCAGCAGAACCAACAGCCCAAACAGCAGCAGCAGAACCAACAGCCCAAACAGCAGCAGCAGAACCAACAGCCCAAGCAGCAGCAGCAGAACCAACAGCCCAAGCAGCAGCAGCAGAACCAACAGCCCAAACAGCAGCAGCAGAACCAACAGCCCAAACAGCAGCAGCAGCAGAACCAACAGCCCAAACAGCAGCAGCAGCAGCAGCAGAACCAACAGCCCAAACAGCAGCAGCAGAACCAACAACCCAAACAGCAGCAGCAGAACCAACAACCCAAACAGCAGCAGCAGAACCAACAGCCCAAACAGCAGCTGCAGCAGCAGAACCAACAGCCCAAACAGCAGCAGCAGCAGCAGCAGCAGCAGAACCAACAGCCCAAACAGCAGCAGCAGAACCAACAACCCAAACAGCAGCAGCAGAACCAACATCCCAAACAGCAGCAGCAGCAGAACCAACAGTCCCACCCAAAAGGCAGCAGTCGCGGAGGGGGAGGGGGAGGTGGTGGGAAATCCTCACCGACCTCCGAAGCCTCCTCTTCCTCCTTCTTTGGCAAACTGGGAAAGGTTCTCAACTTTCTCTTCTACCTCACCCTCATTGCTGGGGCCGGCTTCTTCGGCTGGTCTGTCCATAACGTTTTGGAAGAAGTCCATCAGATCCGGCTCCGGAATGAGGGCTTCACCAGGCAGAGAGAGGAGCTGGGACAGGGCTTGCAAGGCGTTATGCACAAGGTAACAGCCCCCTTTTCTTCCTTCCCTTCTCCTTCCAAATAGGGCAGCGAGCGAGGCAGTCCCAAAGCATCATCCATGCCTCCTTTTCTCTAAAGCCCACGTCAACACTAGGGCTGACTTAGTGTATGAAGGTTTGCCAAGTGGGCTCGGTAGCTGTGTGACCTTGGGAAAGTCATGTCACTCCTCACCTGTAAAACCAAGGGCTTCTAAAGGTAACCTCCAGCTCTATGACCTTAAGAGACCTTTCTAAACCACTGTACCTCAATTTCCCTTTCTGTAAAATAAGATGGTTGGACTAGAATGCTACTGAGGCTGTTTTCAGCTCCAGATCTATGATACTAAGAACTTAACCACATATTGGACCTGGGGCGAGCTATTTAATTAATCTTTCTGGGTTTCAGTTTTCTTATTAGACCAGAAGACTTCTGAGGTCCATTCCTGCTCTAGGCAGCTAGGTGGCGTGTGGATGGAGTCAGTAAGACCCAAGTTCAAATCTGGCACCAGATGCTCACTAGTTGGTGACCCTGGGCAAATCACTAAATTGTTGTCTGCCTCAGTTTCCTCAACTGTAAAGTGGGCATAATAATAGCACCTACCTACCTCCTAGGATCATTGTGACCATCAGGTGACATGATATTTCTTTCTTTTTTTTTTTTTTTTTGGTGAGGCAATTGGGGTTAAGTGACCTGCCCAGGGTCACACAGCTAATAACTGTCAAGTGTCTGAGGCCGGATTTGAACTCAGGTCCTCCTGAACCCAGGGCCAGTGTTCCATCCACTGCGCCACCTAGCTGCCCCTGACATGATATTTCTAAGATGTTTTGTAAACCTTTAATTATTGTGAATAGTTTATTTTTTTTTTAGCTGTGTCCTACTCTTTGTGACCCCATTTGGGGTTTTCTTGGCAGAGGTACTGGAGTGGTTTGCCATTTCCTTCTCCAGCTCATTTTACAGATGGGGAAACTGAAGCAAACAGGGTGGAAGTGACTTGTCCAGGGTCGCCCAGTCAGTGAGTGTCTGAGGCCAGATTTGAGCTCATGAAGATGAGTCTTCCAGATTCCAGGCCCAGCAATCTATCCACTGTGCCATCTTAAAGCCCTATATAAATGACAGTTATTATTATTCTATAGTCCTAAGCACTGTGTATGTGTTAAAACTCATTGGAGCTCCTTGTAGTTGAGGAATTGTTAACCTTATTTTACACATTAGAAGACTGAGGTTCATAGAAGTTAAACAACAAGCATTTAATTAGATCCTTCTGTGTGCCAGATGCCATGCTAGGGGTTCAAAGACAAAAAGGAAAGTCCCTGCCTTCATAGAGTTTCTATTTGATCGGGGGAAACTGCTTGGATACAAAAATAGATACAAACTATATACAAAGAAAATGTGTGGTAATGGAGGGCAGTGGAGCAACTTGTCCATATCAGTGAATACCAAAGTAATATACAATGTAAATAGAAAGTAATCGAGGGGTTTGGGGAGATACCTGCTGCTGCTTTGGGGATGGAGAAAGGCCTTGTGTTCTTCAGGAGCTGAGCTTTGAAGAGGGCACGAAAATCTAAGAGAGGTGAGGAGGGAGGGCATGCCTAACATAGGAAGCAGCATGTGTAAAGTCACAGTGATTGGATGGAGTGTATGTTTGGGGGGGGGGGGGGCGGCAGCTAGGTGGCACAGTGGATAAAGTGCTGGCCCTGGATCCAGGAGGACCTGAGTTCAAATCCGACTTCAGACACTTGACACTGGCTGTGTGACCTTGGGCAAGTCACTTAACCCTCATTGACCCATAAAATAAAAAATGAGGGAGAGCTGGGTTGCAGTGTCCAAAAAGGGGAGGAATGTGTAATAAGAACCTGGAGACAGGATCGTGAAGGGTTTGGAATACCTGATAGAAAAGTTTGTATTTTATCCTAGAAAAGGGCCCTGCTTCCCTTTTCCCACAGAGCTGGGGCTGGTTTGGTTAGAACTGTGCTTTGGGGATTTCATTTCGTCATCAGTCCAGAAGATAGAATCTAATATCTAATATTTGTGAAGTGCTTTAAGGTTTGCAAAAGTGATTTACAAATACAACCTCATTCTCAACAACCTTGAAGCTGGGGGCTGTTATTATCTCCATTTTACAGATGAGGAAAGTGACTTGCCCAGAGTCACACAGTTAGTGTCTGAGAGGGGCAGCTAGGTGGTTAGAGCACCAGCCCTGGAGTCAGGAGGACCTGAGTTCAAATCCGACCTTTGACACTTACTAATACTTACTAGCTGTGTGACCCTGGGCAAGTCACTTAACCCCAATTGCCTCACTTTAAAAAAAAAAAAGGTGAGTGTCTGAGGTCCGATTTGAATTCAGGTCAGTTTCATGTGACTCCAGGTCTAGGGCAATATTCGCCACACCACTGAGGCTCCAGAGACAGAGACACAAAGGGACGTGTCCACGGTCACACTGCTAAGAAATGGGAGAGGTCTGAACCCTATTCCTGGCTCCAGTGTAGCAGGCCTCCCAGTACACCATGCCTGCTTGTTTCCGGGCTCTGCTTTGAAGAGTGAGCCAGAAGCTGGCATCTGTCTCTGTCTGGGAGGGTCCCTGGTGCTGATCGGATCATCCTGGCCCTTTGGGGAAGCATCCTGCTCCAGGTTGGTTAGGGATCTAGCCAAGTGGGCCCTCTCCAGAACCTCTTTGGGCAGCTGGCCTGAGCCAGCCCCAGGCCAGGGGGCAGGAACAGGGGCAGGAGGGAGCACCCAATCTTCCCCCTCCAAACAGAGTCCTTCTTTGTCTTTGTTTAGATGGGAGGGGGAAAATACATCTCCAAAAGTATTTATCTGCTTTCCCCCCAAGTATTGAATGGGGCTGCAGTAGTATTTTGTCAGCCACACGGTTGATTAGCAAAGGGAACCTGTCACAAAACATTAGCCTTGACCTGGAAGGAAATCAGTGTCTTTGCACTGATTCTTCAATGACTTGGAATGGCTGAGTCTGCAGAACAGCCCAGGAGGGCTGGGGAGAGATGGCCAGTCTTGCCTTCAGCCTGGGCCCCACCCAAGGTGTCCCAGACAAAGAAGTAATGGTAGATCCTGTTCCTGTCCTCTCCTGGCATCCAAAACTTACTTGGGGACCCAGGTTTGAGAATCTCATGGATCAGAACCTGAAAGGGACCTCTGACTCCCTCATTTGACAATAAAAGAAACTGAGGCTCAAGTTGAGGATGGGATTTGGAATTCCATAGATCTAGAGCTGAGAGGGACCTCTGAGGTCATCTAGTCCAACCCTTCTTGTTCTTCACATGGGGAAACTGAGGTCCAAGATTGACTTGCATAAAGTTGCCCAGGTTGTAAATGTCAGAAGTATATTTGAGGGACAGCCAGGTGTCGAAGTGGTAAAGCACTGGCCCTGGATTCAGGAGTACCTGAGTTCAAATCCAGCCTCAGACACTTGACACTTACTAGCTGTGTGACCCTGGGCAAGTCACTTAACCCTCATTGACCTGCAAAAAAAAAAAAGTATATTTAAACTTAGGTCTTGACTATAGTCAGAGAGACCTCTTCCCCAGCATGAGTTCTGAAAATTGAGTTGAAATAAACTTGAGAGTTTTTCTAGTATAGCCATCTTATTTTTTATATTCATATATAGTTATATATAAACATATAATTTATATGTAATAGTATATTTATATATAGACATAGAATTTATGTGTAATAATATATTTATATATAAATATATAATTTATATATTCATATGAGCTTATATATATACACTGTGATGTTTAAAATCTAAATTGTGGTCGCCTTAAATTAGAGGCTTCAGCACCAGTCTTTGGGCATTAAACATTTATTAAAGCATACAAGTATTCACAAGGAGTTCAGAAAGTTAAGAAAAAGCCTATCTAGCCTAGAGTTCCAGCCTGGTTGGGTTCTTCCTCAAGTCCTCCATGTGGAAGCTTTTTATAGGTCTGGAACAGAGGCGGTCCTTACACACTGCTTCAAGCTGATTGGTTGGTCATCCAAATCCATTGGCTTTGAAGCTGTTCTCAAGTTGAATTCACAGTCTAGCTTCTGAGAAAAATACCTTCTTCTTTTTTTTTTTTTTGCAGGCAGTGGGGGTTAAGTGACTTGCCCAGGGTCACACAGCTAGTAAGTGTCAAGTGTCTGAGGCCGGATTTGAACTCAGGTACTCCTGACTCCAGGGCCGGTGCTCTATCCACTGCGCCACCTAGCTGCCCTAACAATACCTTCTTAAGGGCTAGCCAGGTGTGATTACAATCCAGTTAACTTGAAGTAGGCTAATCAGCAGTCAATCACTCTCACTTGATTCAATCACTCTAGATTAATCTCCAGGTGGGTCTTTGAGTATCTGCTAAATCCCATTTCATATGTGTATATAAACTCATATTTATATAGTAAGCTATAAATAATGCATTATTAATAACATAATCATAATAAAATAAAGTGATTATAATATAATTAAGGGGCAGCTAAGTGGCACAGTGGAGTCTGGAAGACTCTGGCCTCAGACACTTACTAGCTAGGTAACCCTGGGCAAGTTACTTAACCTTCTTTGTCTTACTTTCTTCTTCTGTAAAATGAGCTGGAGAAGGAAATGGCAAAAAAAGTATCTTTGCCAACAAAACAACCCCCCAAAAGGGTCACAAAGAGTCAGACAGGACTGAAAAATGACTAAACAACAATATAAGTAGTGATAGAATTGACAATGCTTAATTTAAAAAATTGTTACTTTATTTTCAACTCCATAGTCAGCTATTTCTAGATGTTTTAAGTTTTGCATAGAACGGAAGAAATTAGAAGTCAGACTCCAACAGAAACTAAACTCCATAAGAATCTTTGTGGAACCCATACGGACTTAGTTTTTTAAAATGTAGTATTGTCTGTGTTTGCTTGTATTTTTATTTATTTTGTTAAATACTTCCCAATCACATTTTAATCTGGTTCAGGCAGTTCCCAAGTGTTGTGGATCCCTGATATCTGGCAGGTGGCACGTTTAATGCCTCTGATCTGGCCAGTCTTTTCACTTTACACAGATGAGGAAACTGAGGCTCAGCGAGGCTAGTTACTCTTCCAGTGTCCTACAGGGAGTTGGTGCTGGAGCTGGAAAAAAAAACTCCAGTATGAGTGGCAGAGATGAGATTTGAAGCCAGGTCCCAGTGCTCTTTCCACCACACTGAAGAGGGAGTTGTTTAACCTATGAAGTCTTTCCGGCTTGAATAGCATGTGGATGTACAATTCACCTTGGGAGGATGGTGAATCTGGAGAGATGGTCTGGGGTGTGGTCATTGGCCAGAAGGCAATCTGGAGCCCTGGCTAGGGGGCCAGTCTCAGCGTGGGCCTGGGAGACCTAGATTCAAGACCTGCCTCTGATAGATGTCAGCTTAGGGGTATCTTGTCACCTCTCCAGACCCCAGGTGACTATCTGCATTGGAGGGAGGCATGGGCAGGTCTGTATTTTGGATATCTCTGGAAATAAGCCTCCTCTGGCCCTCTTGGAAGCTGCTCTGCCTCCCCACCCCTTTTGCTCTGTGCAGACATGAAGCCAGCCTTAGGTGATCTGCTCTGCTCCTCCCCTTTCCCTTACACTGTTGTTTGTTTGTTTTGGTTTTTTTTTTTGTTTTTGGTGAGGCAATTGGGGTTAAGTGACTTGCCCAGGGTCACACAGCTAGTAAGTGTTACGTGTCTGAGGCCAGATTTGAACTCAGGTCCTCCTGAATCCAGGGCCAGTGCTCTATCCACTGCGCCACCTAGCTGCCCCAGTTATTTTATTTTATTTTTGCAGGGCAATGAGGGTTAAGTGACTTGCCCAAGGTCACACAGCTAGCAAGTGTCAAGCAAGTCGGATTTGAACTCAGGTCCTCCTGAATCAAGGGCCGGTGCTTTATCCACTGTGCCACCTAGCTGCGCCCCACCCCCCAACATTATTTTTAATCTCTTTAAAGTCTATGGGTGTATGTGCTGTGTATTGTGAAAGGGGGAAGGTGGGAAAAGAAAAAAAATAAGGACTCTTAGGAATTTATGGGCTCCCTGGGGAGACTAAACTGATACTGAGAAAGGGGGTAAATAATGTTTTGAGGGGAGAATATGACAAATTGGTATCTAGGATAGTTGCCAGGCACATTTTGGCATAGGGGATTCCCGATATCAAACTCCCTGTTCTAATGCAGATTGGCAAGACTATAACTTAGGGCCACTAGGTGGTACAGTGGATAGACCATGCTGGGCTTGGAGTAGGGGATTTTGAACCTGAGTTCAAATCTGGCCTCAGACACTTAGTAGCTGTGTGGCCCTGGGCAAATCACTTAACCCTGCTTACCTCAGTTTCCCCATCTGTGAAATGAGCTGGAGAAGGAAATGGCCAACCACTCTAGTACCTTTGCCAAGAAGACCCCAAAATGGGGTCATGAAGAGTCAGACACAACTGAAAAATGACTCAATAACAAGCCTATAAATACTTGGAGCACTGAAAATGACTTGCCCAGTGTCTCACAGCCAGAGACAGGTTTGGGGATATTGTTGTGCCTACTTTATAGATTGGAGAACCAAGAGTCTAAGAGGTTAAGAGTCTTGCTTGCCCAGGGTCATACAGGTAGCAAGTGTCAGGATTTTGAGTCCATGTTTCCCTGAGTCCAGCATTCTTTCACCACCCACCCCTTGCCCCAGCCTTGCCCAGGAAGACCTGGGTTGGAATCCTACCTCTGACACTTATTGTATAACCATAGCTAAGTCATTCAGTCTCTCAATTTCTTCTTCTATAAAACAGGTTTCATAATAATAGCAAGTATTTTTATACAGCACTTTAAGACTTCTGACATGCTTTATAGCTATCCTCATTTGGCTTTCATGACAACCTTATGAAATAGGTGGTGTTATTATTACTATCCCTGCTTTACAGATGAGGAAACTGAGGCACAGTGAGGTTAAGTGACTTGGCCAGGGTCACACAGCTTAGGAAGTGTTGGGGCAGGATTCGAACTCAGGTTCTTCTGAATCGACATCCAGTGTTTTGTCCACTGTACCATAGTTGCCATCCATACCTGTAATACCTACATCCCGGGTGGTTGTGAGGCTCAAAGGCAATAACATACGTCAAGTGCTGTAACTTATGAGATCTCTAAATATCAGCTGTTATTAGATTGGACCTTTTCTCAATGTCCCACTCAACTAGTCGGGCTGGTGGGCTCAGTTGGATAGCCATTTGTCAGGGATATTGAGAAAGTTTGGGGCAGCTAGATGGCTCAGTGGATAGAGCACTGGCCTTGGATTCAGGAGGACCTGAGTTCAAATCTGACCTCAGACACATAACACTTACTAGCTGTGTGATCCTGGGCAAGTCACTTAACCCCAACTGCCTCACCAAAAAAAAAAAAAGAGAAAGTTTGTGTAGATCAGAACTTCTTAAACCTTTTTCTACTCAGCAACCCCAGGTATATCAGTATATAAAATAGGTGGACATAAACGTTTACCGTGGCCAAATTCTTCGCAACCCCCCACATTCAGTTATGCAACCCCGTATGGGATCATGACCCACAGTTTAAGAAGCTTGGGTCTAGGTGACACCTGAGTTCTCTTCTGGCTTTGAGATTCTGTGGTTGGCCCACATGTGCCCCAGCCTTCTGCCCTGTTCATGCTGTGATCATAGGGTCACACCTAGAGCTGTAAGGTAACATTTGACAGGTGAGGAAACTGAGGCCCAGACAGGATGAGCTACTTCCTTAAGATCACACAAGTCTTTTTATTTTATTATTTTTTTCTAATAATAAACATTTTTATGTATACTTTTGAATTTCAAATTTTCTCCCTCCTTTCTTCCCTCCTCTCTCCCCTCCCTGAGGTGATAAGCAATCAGAATGTGTCTTTTTAAAACATTTTTTTAAAAAATAATTTTTAAAGTATATTTCATTTTCCCCCAGCTACATGTAACAACAATTTTAAACATTTGTTGTTTTTTTAAAAAAATCTGAGTTCCAAATTTTCTCTCTCTCTTCCTCACCCCTTCCCCGCCCTGAAACCATAAGCAATTTGATATAGTGTATACATGTTCAGTCATGCAAAACACATTGCCATGGTAGTCTTGTTGGATCTCATGAGTCTTTTTTTTTTTTTTTTTGTGGGGCAATGGGGGTTAAGTGACTTGCCCAAGGTCACACAGCTAGTAAGTGTCTGAGGCCAGATTTGAACTCAGGTACTCCTGAATCCAGGGCCAGTGCTTTATTCACTGTGCTACCTAGCTGACCCTGGATCCCATAAGTCTTAAGGATTTGAACCCGGGTTTTCTGACCCCAGAGCCAGGGTTCTTCCCACTAAACCACACTGCCTCCTCCTTGTTCATTGAAATCCTACCCATTTCTTTTCTTTTCTTTTTTTTTTTTAGTGAGGGAATTGGGGTTAAGTGACTTGCCCAGGGTCACACAGCTAGTAAATGTTAAGTGTCTAAGGCCAGATTTGAACTCGGGTACTCCTGACTCCAGGGCCGGTGCTCCATCCACTGTGCCACCTAGCTGTCCCCTTTTTCTTTTCTGTTCTTTCTTTCTTTTTGTGAGGGTTAAATGACTTGCACAGGGTCACACAGCTCATAAATGTCAAGTGTCTGAGGCTGGATTTGAACTCAGGTTCCCCTGAATCCAGGGCCGGTGCTTTATCCACTGTGCCACCTAGCTCCCCGCCCCCCCCCCTGCCCATTTCTTAAAGCCCAGCTCATTTGCCATCTCCTCCATGAAGCCTTCCCTGATCATTCTTCACCCCTAACACAAGCTTTTCCCTATTCAGTGATGTCTTCTCAAGTCCTCACAGAGTATTTATATCACATTTAGTTGTTGTCTATTAGTTATTTATGCCCTATCTCTTGACTAGACTGTAAGCTGCATGAGGACAGGGACCCCGTTTTATCTTTTAACTGTGTATCTCCTTTGGCACCTGGCATAGTATTCTGTACATAATAGGTAGATGGATGGATGGTAGAGAGGTAGATAGATGAATGGGTGGGTGGATAGAGGTAGATAAATGGATATGGATGGATGGGTGGGTGGATGGATGGATAGAGGTAGATAAATAAATGGATAGAAGGATGGGTGGGTGGGTGGATGGAAAGAGGTAGATAAATGGATAGATGGAGGGGTGCGGGGATGGATAGAGGTAGATAAATGGATAGATGGATGGGTGGGTGGATGGATGGATAGAGATAGATAAATGGATAGATGGGTGGGTGGGTGGATGGATGGATAGAGGTAGACAAATAAATGGATAGAAGGATGGGTGGGTGGATGGATGGAAAGAGGTAGATAAATGGATAGATGGAGGGGTGTGGGGATGGATGGATAGAGGTAGATAAATGGATAGATGGATGGTGGGTGGATGGATGGATAGAGGTAGATAAATGGATGGATGGGTGGGTGGATGGATAGGTAGATAGATAAATAAATGGGTGGAGAGGTAGATAGGAGATGGATAAAGAGGAATAAGATGGATAGAGATAAATGGAGAGGTGGATGGATAGAGAGATAGATGGATGGATAAATAGATGGATAGAGAAGTACATAGATGGATGGATGGATGGATGGATAGATAGAGAGGTGGATGGAGATGGATAGATAGTTTGTTGGATGAATGAATAGAGAAAGCATTAAGTACTTACTGCTTGCTTGCCCTACAGATGCAAACAAGCAAATCATTGCCCTAGGGGAACTTAAGTTCTAATGGGGGGAAAGTAGAAAGGAAAGTCCTAAAGAAGAATCTGTACTCTGGGCTGGGAGACGTCTGGAAATGGTGTTAGAGGGCTGCTTCCAGGCAAGATGAAGCAAAAGCTCTGAGCAAGGCCCCCAGAGACAGAGTGCAAGGTTGAGGGACAGGGGAAGATGAGTTTGATGGGCAGCCTAAGTACCGTCCGGGGAGCATGGCGAGGAGATGGCAGGAAGTGGGATTAGGGGCCTGGCAAAGCAAAGAAGGCTCAGTTACTTAGGAAAGGTTGACTTGCATTCAAGTGATATTGATCTAGCCCATAATTTCCCAGGGACAGAAGTACCCATCTGAATAATAATAATAAAGATAATGCTGTAATAGTATCTAGTTCAAGGCTTTCATTTTATAGATGAGGAAGGTGATTTACCTGAGGTGACCTATGGCGGCAGATTTAGGATTCAAACCCTTGTCATGATGTGCTCTGATGGCTTCCAGACCCTGCTTGGTTGGGATTAGTACTACTCCCTTTCCCCTCAAGGGTTTTGGGTGGTTTTACATCCGGAAAGGATCCTGGGTACTAAGTCTAATTGTGCCAGTTATACAGATGAAGAAATTGAGGCCCAGAAACCTCATACCTCAGGTAAATAGCAGAAGAAGAATAATTTGAATTTTGGACGTAGAATCCCAGAAGGAATGTAGCTGAGATAACAGATTTAGGAGCTGGCTGGGACCTTAGATGTCATTGTCTAATCACCTTATTATAATAATGAGAATCCAAAGGCCCATTGAGATAAAGGGATCTGGCTGCAGAGTCCCACCCAGAGCTTTCTTCTCTCCCCTCCACTGTTGTTTGGGCTTAGGGGTTATTCTTTTTTTTTTTTTTTTTTTGGTGAGGCAATTGGGGTTAAGTGACTTGCCCAGGGTCACACAGCTAGCAAGTGTCAAGCAAGTCGGATTTGAACTCAGGTCCTCCTGACTTCAGGGCCGGTGCTCTATCCACTGTGCCACCTAGCGGCCCCAGGGGTTATTCTGAAATGGAATTTCTCTTGCCCAGGGGACAAGAATGGGCTTCCTCAGGAGACAGTGGGTTCTTCCATCCTTTTGTCCAAGATAGCCCTTGGGTGGCTCTTAGGTCCTTCCCAGTTATGAAATTCTGTGCGTCTTGGGCAAATAGACCTCTCCCAGACAGAGTTGTCCAAGGTCATCTTCCTCATTCATGGGTTCTTAATCCTTTTTGTGCCATGGTCCCCTTTGGCAGGCTGCGATCCCTCTAGACCCCTTCTTAGAGTAATGTTTTTAATTGCTTCAAGTAAAAGTACATAGGATTACTAAGGAAACCAATTATATTGAAATAGTTATCCCCCAAAAAAGTGTACAGACTTGAGGTAAAGAACCCCTGCATTAGGGAATTAGACCCTGTTTCAGAGCCAAGGCTAGATCATTTCCCTTTTTGTCTCTTATCTCCCCCCAGTGCCTAGGACTGTGTATTATATTATTCATATTAGGTGCTTCATAAATGCTGTTTGAATGAATGGATGGATGAGAGAACAAACACTACTGTGGTAGACTCCCAGAGAGCCCAGCACTAGGCTGGCTTCAGGGAATCCAGCCAGTCACACAGCTGTTTGACTTGTAGCATTTGGCTGCCAGGGATGTTTCCTGTTCTGCTCTAACGCCCAGCCCTTGGAGGCTAAAAATAGCCCCGCGCCCCCCTCAGCGGCGGACATTCCAGCCTTGAAATAAAGGGAAGCCCTGGCTGAGCTCAGAGCAGCTTCAGGTCTGGCTGCCGCTAAAGCTGAGCCTGTCGTGTATCCAGAATGCTGGGGAAGTTGGAAATCACAGAAACTTAGAGGTGGAGGAGACAGTGAAGAGTCCACAGAGACCATTCAGTCTTATGTATGGCCTTCCTCCAATGCAGTGCTCAGGACAGAACCCAGTTCTTCAGACCCGGTCCCAGTGTATCTACAGATCCAGGTTCTAGATGAGGATTTCTCATTTGGGAGAGGCCCTTCGCTATATCCATTAACAACAGCAAACCCTGCTGGGTATGGGGAAATAGATTTAGTTTAGATGTTGTGGTTCTTTGGAAAGAGCATTGGATTTATAATGAGGAGAACTTTGCTTTTCTTTCTTTTTCTTTCTTCAGGCAGTCAGGGTCACACAGCTAGTAAGTGTCTGAGGCCAGAGAACCTTTGCCCTGACGTTAGCTATGCGTGTGATCCTGGAAAGTTACCTTCTAACCAATATGGACCCTACCTCATCTATAAAGCGGGGATTATAGTATTTGTACTATAGGCAGCTAGGTGGTGAAGTGGATAGGATGACCGACCTGGAGTCAGGAAGACTCATCTTCCTGAGTTCAAATCTGGCCTCAGACACTTACTAGGTGTATGACCCTGGGTAGGTTAAGTTTTCTTATCTATAAAATGAGCTGGGGAAGGAAATGGCAAACCACTCCAGGATCTCTGCCAAGAAAATCGCAAATGGGGTCATAAAGTCAGACATGACAAAAATGACTCAACAACCAACATCCATGAGGAAAACACTTTGTAAAACTTAAAAAGTGCTATCAAAACGTGAGTTAGGGTAGTACAAGATAATCCCTACCTTACGGAGTTTATAGCCTAAGTTGGCACATATGACACATCACCTCTGAGTTTGGAGAGGAGGGCATTCCTTAACAGTCATCAGTTAGCACACAGTAGGTGCTTAATAAATGTTGATTGATACCAAAGGGGAGCTTGCCTTCAGAGCTAGCTCAAGAGCTATGTGAGACCCCTCAGGGAGGTAGCATCAGAAGACTTGGGTATGTCTCCCTTCTGCCTCTCGCTCTCTCTGTGACCTCGGTTAAGTCACTTCAGCTCTCTTGGCTTCATTTTCCTCATCTGCAAAATGAAAGGGGTTGGACTTGCCACCTCTTCCAGCATGAGATCCCTGGGCCTCAGTTTCTTCATTTGTAAAATGGGAAGGTTGGACCAAATGACTTCTAAGGTCCCTTCTGGCTCCAAGGCTATGATGCTCTGACCCCTGTGAGGCTAGTACTACAGGAATCTACAGGAATTGTCTCCATGTTGTGTGTATTCTCTCTCTCTCTCTCTCCCTCCCCCTCTCCCTCTCTTCCTCTCCCCCCCCCCCCAATTTCCAGTGTTTTTCCCTGACCATCCTGGGAGGTAGGTGCTATTAGGATTATTCCCATTTTGCAGATGAGAAAACTGAGACTGAGGGGGGCTAAGTGGCCTCTGACCACACCTAATAAATGCCAAAGACTTCAAGCCCAGAATTTGATGCACTAGATGGCCTACTGCCTCAGACAGGGGAGGTGACCTTTTCACTAACACACAGGCAGTAAATAGTCAGCTCAATATTTCAGCCCAGGTCAGAGAATCATAGACTTAGAACTGGACAGGACTCAACCCCTCCTTCCCCCTTCCCTGTGTTTTACTGATTGAGGAAACTGAGTCACAGAATGATGAAATGACTTGCCTAAGGCTGCATAGCTAGTAAATGTCAGAGGCTGAATTCAAACCCAGGCCCACGTATTCCCAATCCAGTCCTTTTTCAATTTTATTGTCCTGTTTCTCCATATGGTTCAGTATTTAGGCAATCTATTAGTGCTCTTAAAACTTAATAATAATAATAATAATAATTTGCCTTTGGTCTATAAGACTTTGTCCTTCCTTAACCTCCCACCAGAAAGGTTCACCCTTACTGAGAGTTTGTAGTAACAGGGACAGTGAGCCTTGATTTATCCATCCATTCTCTTCTCCCCCCCCCCCCCCACTTCAAGGCAATGAGAGTTAAGTGACTTGCCCAGGGTCACATAGCTAGTAAGTGTCAAGTGCCTGAGGCCAGATTTGAACTCAGGCCCTCCTGAATCCAGGGCCGTTGCTTTATCCATTGCACCACCTAGCTGCCCCTCTCCATCCATCCATTCTTACCAAGTCCTCCTCCAGACCAATAGGTTAGATTGGCATTGCAGCCTAAGACTGTACACCCTGGCCTGAAAACAGAGAAACCTAAAATAGGCTTGAACTCCTGACCATGGCATTATAGATTTAGATTCACATCTGGCAAGACCTGAGAGCTCATCTCATCCAATCTCCTTATTTTACAGATGAGGAAAGCAAGGCACACCCAGAGAAATTGTCTTGGCCAAGGTCACATAGATAGCTTAGCCTAGGATTTGAATTCAGGCCCCCTGACTCCAAAATTAGTATTCTTAACCACTCTACCATAGTGTAGTATTACTTTAAAAAAAAAATTATTGTAACTTTTGTTCTTCTATCACGCTCACTTCCCGATATAGCTCTCCTCCTCCTGCCCCTCTCTATTGCTTATGAAACAGCTATTGCTTATGAAACAAAATTTTTAAAAAAGTATTTCAGTAAAACTAACGAACATATGGAAAAAGTGACATTAAATGGAGTGTTCCATGCCCATCGTTCCCCACCTGTGTAAAAAAAAAAAAAGGGAAGGAGGCTCATTTCTACATTTCTTCTTTGGAGTTGTGATGTTTTAATTGAATGAACTAACCAGGCGTTGTGAGTGCTAGTAAGAGACTCAAGATTTGTACCCATGTCAATGGATCATAAAATGAGAGATAGAAGGGACTTTAAGAGGGCATCTGATCTAACCCCTTGACCATAATTTGTTTCAACTAGAGGATTTTTTTTTTTAAATCCTTTTTCTTGGGGCGGCTAGGTGGCACAGTGGATAAAGCACCGGCCCTGGATTCAGGAGTACCTGAGTTCAAATCCGGCCTCAGACACTTGACACTTACTAGCTGTGTAACCCTGGGCAAGTCACTTAACCCCCATTGCCCTGAAAAAAAAAATAAATAAAATCCTTTTTCTTTCTCCCCACTGTATATCAGTCAAGTTCAGGGACCAGTCATAAACTTGGAGTTCATCTTTCGTTCTGATGGGACTCAGCAGTGCCTGAGTTGTTACAGGCCCAAGGCATGAGTGGAGGAGATAGGGGAAGGGAAGAGAGAATGTGGGATATCATTAACAGTTGGCTCAAATGCTGTTAGGTGACACATCTCAAGGGGAGATTGATTAGCAGGGCAGTAAAAGAGAAACCGGAAGTCTGAAGAACATCAGTTCCCATCCTGATTATGCTACTAGTTAGCATTGTGACCACTGGGTCTTTGTTTCCTTGTATAATAATAAAAATAGCTGTTTATATGGACATTTTGGGACAGCTAGATTGTACAGTGGATAGAGCCCAGGTATTGAGTCAGGAAGACTCATCTTTCAAGGTTCAAATCATCTGTGTAACCCTGTTTGCCTCAGTTTCCTCATCTGTAAAATGAGCTGGAGAAGGAAATGCAAACCACTCTAGTAGAAACCCCAAATGGGGTAATGAAGAGTTGAACATGACTGAAAACAAATCAACATGACATTTGATAGTTTTCAAGGCATTTTATATCCACTATCTTATTTGATTCTCACAACAGTCATGTGCAGTTTGTCCTATGGGTATTATTCCCATTTTACTGATGAGGACATTGAGGCACAAGGGCGTGCCTGAGTTTGAAGAGTCTGAGATGGGAGGGCCCTCAGAGGTAGTTTGATCTAAACTGAACAGGATCCAAAATCCCCTCTGATATTCCCATCATGTAGTCATCCAGCCATCTCTTGAAGACCTCTATAGTCAAGAGGGCTGTCAGGAAATGTCTTTGCAGCCTCTACTCATCCATTCCTCATGTTGCCCTGTGGGACCAAGCAGAACTATGCTAATCCCTTGTCCTTGAAATCTCTTTAGATATTTGAAGACTTGAAATCATCTCCCTCCCACCCCAATTTTTTTTTCTACAGCACAAATGCCCCTAGATCCTTTAACTGATCCTTGGTACCGAGGCCCATGAAATCTTGCTTGTTCTTCTCTGGACATTGCCCAATTTATCAAAGTTCTTTCTAAAATGTGGGGCCCATAACCAAGGAGATGGTGGTAAATGTTTACCAGGTGAATTCCCCCCCCCCAAAAAAAAAAAGTATGCGTGAGATACTTTTAAGTTTAATTTGCTTTGTTAAACAAACATAATCACTTTCTTAAGTGAAATTTTCAATGATTTCTAAAGTGAATGTCCATTTCTTTTTTTTTTTTTTTGCGGGGCAATGGGGATTAAGTGACTTGCCCAGGGTCACACAGCTAGTAAGTGTCAAGTGTCTAAGGTCGGATTTGAACTCAGGTACTCCTGACTCCAGGGCCGGTGCTTTATCCACTGTGCCACCTAGCTGCCCCCCACGTCCATTTCTAAAATGATGTGTAGACTTTAGATAATCAAGAAGATGATGATGAATCAAGCCTTAATTTATACTAATTGCTGATCTCTGAAGTCTGGAGCCTGATGACTCTGGAGGAGAGATGAAGGCAAATGACTTTGTGCAGTTCTGCCTCACTTAAATCTGACTTTACCTTTGTGTTGATGTTGTTCAGAATGAAGGATCAACAACAAACAAATGCTCATGCTGAAAATGTATCATTGGCTTAGGTTCCAGCTGACTTCCAGCACATTCCTGCTCACAATATCACACAATACATTGTATCTCCCAAAGTCTTAGTGTAGTTTTATGCTACTAGATTAAATAAGAGGTTTTACACTAATAGCTTAATAGCTTAGTGCAATTATACTCTTTAATAGCTTAAAACCTATTATTTAAGCTAAGTAGCATAAAACTGCACTAAGATTTTTGGGGCATCTGGTAGTTTACTTAACAATCTTAGGGCAGAGTACGGTGGACTTGCCATCTCCCTAGTCTTGGATACTGGCATCTCCCTGATGATCTCATTAGATTTTTTTTTTTTTGGCTGCCACATTGTTCTGTTGATGTTCCTTGACTTTGGAGTCAACTAAGGGGTTTTTTTGGGGTTTTTTTTTGCCTTGCTAATGTTGTATGCATGAAGATGATTCTTTGAACCAAAGTGTAGGACTTTACATTTATCTCTTAACAGAGATATTTTCACCTTGTTAGGTTGGAAGGCAGTGTGTTATGTAATGGATGGAGAGCTGGTAAGACCTGGCTTTGGGTCTGTGTTTGACACATTGGCTGCATGGACAAGCATTTCTCATTTACCCATGGCAATTTCTCCCAGATTTTAAGTTGCAGAGAAGGTACCAATCTGCATTGGTGGAAGGAGTCTTCCTCAACCGGAGTTCCCTATATCCATGAAACTTCAGTTGCCATCCTTATCCCTACTTATCTAGGTTCATTTGAGCTAGTCTGGCCTTTTTTGGATCCAGACTTGGTCACCCACTACATTCTATCTCTAGCCTTCCCAGCTTTGTGTTATTTCTAGATTTGATAGGTATGCCAGCCTTTATCTAAACGTCTGATAAAAACATTAACTATTACAGACCCTAGAGCACTCTGTTAATAAATAATTCCTTCCAAGTTGACATTGGGCCATTGATGGTTACTCTTTGGATCTGGTCTTAGGAGCCGCTTAGCTAGCTGGAGAGACTGGGAAATGCTTTACAGAAATCAACATAGAGGATCAATCACTATAGTGTCAGGTGGAGCTAACTGATCATTTCCTTGTTCAGAAATTTTTGGTGCAAAGGCGCTCAACCTGGGGGCTGTTAATTTTTTGAAAAATATTTTTTGATCCCTCTATTATAGTATAATTTGTTTACTTTGTAAACCTATGGATTTTATGCATTCAGAAACATGATTCTGAGAAGGGGTCCATAGTCTTCATGAGACTGACTATCTAAGGAATCCATGACACGCACAAAAGTTAAGGGTTCCTGCTCTAGTCATTCTGTTTGATGTTTACTTAATGCTTATCTACTTAAATCAGGACTAGAATCTAGGCTTAGGACTTATCTACTTGAATTAGGACTAGAACTGGCTCTCTATGATGTGTCGTCAGGGACATAAGGAGAGGGGGGATATATGCCACTGAAAATGACAAATTTCATTACATACTTACATGTCTTAACCTGTTTTCATAGGTCTCAAGACCAACCTGCCCCATCCTGCATTCTGGCACATTGTAGGGCTTTATAAATTCTAGTTGACTGATCAATAGACAATGGAGATGTGATAGGTTACCAGGTTGATGTGCATGTCAATTACCCTCATTCAAATCTGTCTGCTTCTTTTGGGGATTAACATCTCGCTTTTTTTCTTTTAGGTGCAATCTCTGCAGTCTACATTTTTGAGTTTTGAGTCCATCTTGAAAAACTCCCAACATAAGCAAGAGCTGACGGAGAAGGCAATCAAGCAGGGGGAGAATGAGATCAATCGGATCAGCGAAGTGCTGCAAAAATTGCAGAATGAGATCCTGAAGGATCTGTCAGATGGCATCCATGTGGTCAAGGATGCCAGGGAAAAGGATTTCAACTCCCTAGAGCACACTGTGGAAGAGAGACTCACAGAGCTCACCAAGTCCATCAATGAGAACATTGCCATATTCACCGATGTACAGAAGAGGAGCCAGAAGGAAATCAGCGAGGTGAAAGCCAAGATCGCTTCGCTGGAGGAGACAGACTGGTACAAAGATGACTTGAAGGCACTGAGGGATGTGGTGGACGGACTTCAGACCTCAGTGAAATCGAGAGAAAAGGATATTGAGTCTTTGAAGAATTCCCTGGAGACCATGGAGTCTGATGTCTATACCGAAGTCAAAGAATTGGTGAGCTTGAAACAGGAGCAAGAGAAGTTCAGGGAAGCTGCTGACAGCGAACACCTCACATTGCAATCCCTGAGGGAGAAAATTCTTCAGGCTGAAGCTTCCTTGTCCCATCTCCCCAATGAGATAAAGAGATTGGAAGAAGATGTGCGTCAGGTCAAAGCGAACTCCAACCAACAAGAAGAGAACGACATCTTCAAGAACGCAGACGCCTTAGACTCTCTTCAGAGGAGGAGTGACGATTTCGATTCCAGGTTTGAGCGCTTGGAAGGCCACCTCCACGCCATCCAGACAGCGTCTTCTCAGCAGATGAAGACTCTGCAATCCCTTCTTTCCAAGAACGAAGAGCACGAACATCAGCTGGCCACCCTTCAGGAACACCTTGAAGGCATCACAGCCTCCCATGGGCTGCTGGATACAGATAAAGATGGCCTCCAGAGTACTGTGAGAAGCCTGGGGGAATCTCAGCTCTCCCTATACAAAGATGTGGAAGAACTGAAGAGAAGCATGAGTGAGCTTCCCAGTGCTGTGGAGTCCCTGGAGAAGGTGCAGAAGCAAGTCCGCATTCTGCTTGAAAAAGCCCAGGGGGATACTTCTCTTCCTCCTGACTATCTAGAAAAACTGGTGTCTGTAGATGACTTAAAGTCTACCCTAAGCCACCTGTCATCAGACCTAAAAATGGACATGGCTGCCAACTCAATGAAAATTGAAACCAATAAGAAAGATTTAGAATCCACGAAAAGTTTATTGGATGACCTGAGGAGTGAACTGGACCGACTGTTTGTGAAAGTTGAGAAAATTCATGAAAAAGTCTAAACGAGTTATCAAGATGCTGGTGTGGAATTTCAAAGTCTCTCCCTGTTTCTCATGGCCAAAAAACAAACAAAAAAAAATTGTCCCTCTTTGTAATGAGCAATAGACACTCATGGAAGCGCCTGGGCATTCTCCAATGCCCCCTTGCCAACCCATTTAATTTATTTGCCATTGTTAGGCTATACCTGTGAAAACAGGGCTATGGTTGCTTCATTATTTTGTATCGACTGTTAGCTTTCTCCCTGAAGGGTCCCCATCTTCAGGAATCCAAGCTTTCCTCTAAAAAGATGTTTCCAACATCACAGAAAGGGGAGAATGATTTTCAGGTAACAATAAACAGGAATAGATTAGCATTATTAGCCTCAAAGGGCCTCCTTGGCCACCATTTTTTTTTTACTCAAGTAATAAAAAAGAATGCTAATTAATTAAAATCGTCCTTAAGGAAAATAATTTTTTTTTTGTTTGTTTTTGATGGGAGGGGGGAGGGCCCAGGTTTTCCATGAGATGTCACTCACTTATAGTCTTCCACTTTTAAACTGGTTGGAAACCAGAAACATCAGCACAATTTAGGGGGAAAAATATACCAATTCCTAGTGTTTGTTTTTTTTTTTTTAAACTACTTTACCATAGTCCCTCCTATAGGTGCTTTCTCATAGTTTCTCTTTAATCCCTATTCTTCCCACCCTCCCATTCTATACATCCTCTAGTGATATCCAAGGTAACTATGCAAGACTCAGAAGGCTCCGATGCCAAGATGGGGCATCCACACTGAGTAATCCTGAGCCCATCTGTGCCAAATCTTCTAGTTGGGTCATCAGATAACTCTTAGACTTAGCAGCCCAGAACGGGGGTCTGATAGATTCTTGAATCATATCCCAAGAGCAGCACAGCGTAATGGGGCGTCCCCTCAGGTATGCAGACCAAATGTCTATAACCTATTTTTTTTTAAAGTTTTTTTTTTTTAAATGATACTCATGGGGATCTGCTAATAGTAGATCCCTGTCTGTCAGTGGGGGAAAAAAAAAGTATGCACTGCATTTCATGTCATTGTTTTGCTCTGTCCCCATCCCCGCCCTGTTCCTGATGGTCTGTCCTGTCCTGTCCTTTAAAGCCATCTTGTTTTTTCTCCATTTGGAGCAATTTCAGACGTTCGTTTAGTTGACTGTGAAATGAACTGTATGGCTTCTTTACAGTATTTTTAATTCTTAATAAACACTTTGGAGCTTTGTACTTATGGGTGTGGTGGGAGTTGTTATTTGCTTGAGGAGAAGATTTTAATGGCGTAGCCAAAAGTGATTTTCACCTTTCGGTGACTCCAGGGTGTAGGTGGCCACACTTGGAGGCCTGCTAGTTCACTCAGTATTCAGCCACTTTAATGTGGGCCTGCCTGGGATCCTTCTGGTTATTTGTTGTTTTCCTCTACAGTGGAGAAGCAAGGCTAGGAAATAGAGAAGTGACCTTAAACCCAGGACAATTTGGAACCAAATGAGATATTTGGAAAGTTCTTCACACAGAGCCCAGAAAATGCTTTGAAAATGCTTATTCCCTTCCCTATCATCTTCCGAGTCTCATTTCTGACACATACCTGACCTTGGCCAAATCAACTTTGCCTCTCAGTGTCCCAGACATCCAGGACAGGGGGTTTTAAACTGACTTCTGTGAACTTTATTTCCTCCTTAATATTTTGAGGATTGTTGGGTCCTTTCAGTTCTGTCCGGCTCTCTGTGACCCCATTTGGGGTTTTCTTGGCAAAGATCCTGGAATAGTTTGCCATTTCCTCAGATGAGGAAACTGCGGTAGATGGGGTGAAATGACTTACCTAGGGTCACACAGCTGTAAGTATCTGAAGCTGGATTTGAACTCAAGAAGATGAGTCTTCCAGACTCCAGGCCTGATGCTCAATTCACGGCACTACCTAGCTGCCCCATTTTGATAATTCTATTTCACCCAAATTGATTTTTTTTGTAGTCCTATGCATCTTACTTTATGCTTTTAAAAACATTCTAGGGGCAGCTAGATGGCTCAGTGGATAGAACACCGGCCCTGGATTCAGGAGTACCTGAGTTCAAATCCGGCCTCAGACCCTTGACACTTACTAGCTGTGTGACCCTGGGCAAGTCACTTAACCCCAATTGCCTTACTAAAAAAAACCAAAACATTCTGAAAGGGGGCCCAAAGGTTCCACCAGGGTACCAAGATACACACACACACACACACACACACACACACACACACACAAGCCATTAAGAACCTTGGATTTAAGATCATAGTATGAGCAGTTGCCCATCTACTGGTAGAGGGAGTTTCCTCACCTAGGAATCTCCTTCGACCACAGAAACCCCAAGTCTAGTCCCTTTCCCCAGCTCCCTCATTGAGGTTTATACATTTAGAGCTGGAAGGAACCTTATAGGTCATCTGTTCAGCATGAACATGAAGCTGAGGCAGGCTCTGAACCCAGTGTTGTTCACACCCTTCCTCCCAGATACAAGCTCCTTCCTTAGCCAGGCATCTGGTCCCTGCCTTCCAAGCTTCGAATGCACTCGTCCCTTATCTCCAACTCTGAAAATTCTCAGCTTCCTGTAAGGCTTAGCCAGCTTCCTCCTATCTTCCTGGTAGGGCTCCCTTCCTCCTCAAATTTCCTGGTAAATTGTTTTATATTCTGCCACTCAGAGGAGAATGTCAACTCTTAAGAACAGGGACCATTTTTAAATTTAGTCTTTGCATCTTCCTTCCCTTGCATAGTCTCTGGCACGTGGTGGGGATAGAGAGGAGACCTGTGATTTCATTGGTCTAAGGGGATCCCAGGTATGGAGCTTCACCAGTGTAGGTAGCCACCTTTTCTTCATTTAAGTCTTAGAGTTTCCTTGGGCACTAAGTGGTTAATAATTATAATAGGTGATGTATATACAGTGCACCAGGCTTTCCAGTGATCTCCTTTGACCCTCACAACAACCCTGGAAGCTAAGTGCTATGATCATCCCCATTTTGTAGATGAGGCAACCGAGGCAGACAGGGCGAAGTGACTCACCTAGGGTCACACAGCTAGTAAGTGTCTGAGGCCAGATATGAACTCAGAGCTTCCTGACTGTCCAATGCTCTATCCTAAGGAATGCCCACAGTCCCCCAGGCAGTGTGTGTCAGAAGTGGGACTTTGAACCCAGGATGGGTTTATCTAATAGGTTAGGCTGCTTCTCCGAGTTGTGTTTGAATTGAATTCATTCAGCAAGCATTTGTTGTGTGCCTACTGTATTCATGTTGTTTGTAGTAGGCACTGAAACAGGGTAGGGGAGAGTAGAAAATAGGATCCTTGTGTTTGAACCATTAGGAAGACTGGGTGTAGTTAGGTGTCACAGTGGATATATAGCTCCGGTCCTGTAGTCAGGAGGACCTGAGTTCAAATCTGACCTCACACTTATTAGCTTGTGACCCTGGGCAAGTCACTTCACTCTGCCTCAGTTTCCTCATCTGTCAAATGAGCTGGAGAAAGAAATGGCAAACCGCCCTAGTATCTTTGCCAAGAAAACCCCAAATGGGATCATGAAGACTTCAATATGATTAACGGTGGGTGCCCTGGGGGAGGGGGCAACGAAGACTAGGCAAACATACACAAATCAACTAGAGAGAGGCAGTGTGTATACACATAGCATTCCAGACATCTTCAGTTGTAAGTTTATATGTTTATATGCACCTACATGTATATGTAACCTTTACATTATAGATAATGTATGTATCATCTATGTTTATCTACACATGTATAATATAACATCTACACAGGTTACATTGGCCCAATATGAATCATGTTTGTAGGAAGCTCAAGGTCAGGGACCACCTTTTCTACTCTTCCCTTTTCTACTTTTCCCTTCAGTGTCTACCACAGTGTCATGAACACAGTAGGCACAAGATAAATGCTTGCTGAATGAAGATACCAATCTCTCGAACTGTCATTCAGTAGCATGGTCTACCTTTTTTTTTTTGCAAGGCAATGAGGGTTAAGTGACTTGCCCAGGGTCACACAACTAGTTTGTGTCAAGTGTCTGAGGCCAGATTTGAACTCAGGTCCTCCTAAATCCAGGGCCAGTGCTCTATCCACTGCGCCACCTAGCTGCCCCTAGTATTCTTTTGAGACAATTAGGGTTAAGTGACTTGCCCAGGGTCACACAGCTAGTATAAGTGAAGCTGGATTTCAACTCAGATTCCCATTGACTTCAGGGCTGGCGCTCTATTCACTGCACCACCCAGTTGCCCCATATGGGGTGTGTTATTAAGAAAGCTTGATTTTAGGGTCGAGGGATCTGGGTTCAAATCCTAGTTCATCAACTTTTTGCCTATGTGGCCTGGCATGTCACTTTATTTCTCTGGGCCTCAGTTTCCCAATCTATAAAACAATGGTTGGACCACATCATCTGTAAGGTTCCTTCCAGCTCTAAATCTATGGTCCTATAATCTCTCAATCAGAAATCAAAACTTGTCCATAGCTTCCTCATCTATAAAATGAAGGGGTTGGGGCGGCTAGGTGGCGCAGTGGCTAGAGCACCGGCCCTGGATTCAGGAGGACCTGAGTTCAAATCCGGCCTCAGACATTTGGCACTTACTAGCTGTGTGACCCTGGGCAAGTCACTTAACCCCCATTGCCCCGCCCCCCCAAAATGAAGGGGTTGGGTTGTAATGACTTCTTAGAGGCCCCGCTGCACCCCTAAATGTGTGATCCTTCAGGAGACATAAGAGGTATGTGGGAAGACAGAAGTTCTCCCACCATTTGCCCTAGAATTAGAGGATCTCAGCTGGAAGGAGATTCTGGAACAATGACTCATCTACCTGAGGATCCCAGGTTGGATGGGGAAAAACACAACACGAAAAAAAGATATATCTTTATTTTCATGAACCTCTAACTGAAGTGTAACCTTTTCCCTAATCATTTAAAAACATGATTCTGAGAAAGGGTCCATAGACTTGACCAGATTGAAAAAAAAGAGAGAGGGAGAGAACCCCTTCTCTAAAGGTAAGCAATTACAGTGTAGACTAATGCATGAAGAAAGTTAAGGAATGTTCCCCTTTTGTCCCTTTCTGACATTGGCTCTTTTCTTATTCTCTTCTAGATAGCTCATCTTTGATGATCATAGGATCTTAGATTTAGAACTGGAAGTGGCCTGAAAGGCGTCTAATCCAATCCATTCATTTTACAGATGAGGAAACTGAGACTCAGGGACAGCATGGTCACTCTTTTTTTTTTTTTTTTCCTACACTTGTTAGGTAGTGGGAAGCAGTGAACCATAGCACTCTGGACCAAAGCCAGTTAGAGAGCTACCAAAGCTGACTGTCTATTTTTGAAATTCTCCTTCCTGCTCATTAGATGCAATGTTTCTGTCCCAGCCACTCTCTGACTTAGAGCTAGAAAGTACTTTTAACTTCCACTTAATTTCTGATCACCAAGTTGTATCCTCTACAATATCATTTCTGGGGAACTGCTCTTCCCAGAAGCATGGGATGTCTAAATTGGGAGGCCCCTTGTTTGTTTTTTTCAAACATAAGATGAATTTGGGGCAGCTAGGTGGTGAAGTGGATAGAGTACTGGGCTTGGAATCAGGAAGATTTATACTCATGAGTTCAAATCCAGCCTCAGACACTTCCTAGCTGTGTGGCAAGTCACTTTACCCTGTTTGCCTCAGGTCCTTATCTATAAAATGAGCTCGAGAAGGAAATGGCAAGTCACCCCAGTATCTTTGCCAAGAAAACCCCAAATAGGGTCACAATGAGTCAGGCTCATCCAACAGACCTAAAGAAGGCCATTCCTGCTGCCCACCCTCTATCCACTGCTCAATCTCTTTTTCTGGATCCTTATTCATTTCCTATCCCATTACCTTAGTGTGAGTATCTCTGCTGGGGATCTGACTTAGACTTTTTTTTTCTATCCAACCAATCAATTAATCAACATTTATTAAGCACCTATTAAGTGCCAGCCACTGTACTAAGCACTGGGGATAAAAAAGTAGGCAAAAGACAGTCCTTATCCTCAGGGAGCTTACTCTCTAGTGGGGAGACAACATGCAAGCCAATATATACAGACAGCAGAGGAGGAGATACATACTCCTCAGCATGGCAGTTCAGCTACCTGCCTTTCTAGTCTTATTTCAGATTTCAGTCCTTTACAAACTCACTGTTCCAGTCAGTCAGACTACTAGACCCCATCTCCCATCTCCCATCTCCCACCTCTTTGTCTGATCACAAAATCATTTTTTTAGAGTGAGAAGGGACCTCAGCCATCTACACCATGCTCAAGAAGAAATCCCCACTGGTACATGTCTGTCAAGGGGCTCTTTGGCTTCTGCTTGAAGATGCCCAGGGAGGAGAAGCTCCTAAGAAAGCCTACCCCATTTCAGACAGCTCTCATTTTCACAAAGTTTTTCCTGACATAACACAATAATTTACCTTTTTGGATTTCCCACCCATTTTCCTGGTTCTATCCTTTGGGGCCCAAACAGAAGAAATCTAATGATACATTCCACACCCAAGCTGTTCAAATGCTTGAACACGACTATTATGTCCTCGCTGCCTTCTCTCCTCTATGCAAAATATCCCCATTTCCTTTCAGTAATCCTTTTCTGAAATGGACTCCAGGCCCTCAGAATTGTCCTCTTCTGAGGATTCAGCCAGCTTATCAATGTTCTTCCTCAATGGTGACACCCAGAAATGAACATGTGCTCCCGGAATGTGGTAGAGTATAGAGACAAAATCACCTCATTTGTGTACCAACACCTCTCAGTTCTGCCCATGATCACATTAGTGTTTCTGGCTGTAGTGCTTTGTTCCTAATCATCTACAATAAATTTTATATTCATAACAATTCATAATTAGATTTCAGTCCCCATAAATTACCAGATCTTCCTCAGATAAACTGCTATCTAGACATGCCTTCCCCTTCTTGCACTTATGTTGCTTTTTTGCTTTTTTTGTTTTTGTTTTTTTTTGCTGGGCAATGAGGGTTAAGTGACTTGCCCAAGGTCACACAGCTAGTAACTGTCAAGTGTCTGAGGCTGGATTTGAACTCAGGTCCTCCTGAATCCAGGGCCAGCACTTTATCCACTGAGCCACCTAGCTGCCCCCCTAAGTTGATTTTTTTGAACCCAAGTGTTAACTTTACATTTATCCCTATTGAATTACTATATAAATAATATACAATGATTATATTAAGTTCAACCAATGCTCTAGTTCTCAAAATGTGGTCCAAGGACTCCTGGGGATCCCCGAAACCTTTCAGGGACCTCCAAGGTCAAAACTATTTTCATAATACTAAAATATTTTAGTGGTAATCATCACTATCTCTCTATGGCTGCCTCTCTCTCTCTCTCTCTCTCTCTCTCTCTCTCTCTCTCTCTCTCTCTCTCTCTCTCTCTCCCCCACACACACATTATTTGATCCTCAATAATTTTTAAGAGTGTAAAGGGTTCCCTAGACTAAAAGGTATGAGGCACCACTGCTCCACCTTGTCAAGACCTTTATGAATCCTGACTGTCATCCAGTTTGTTAGCTATCCTTCCCACCTTTGTGTCATCTGCCCATTTGATGAACAGGCTGTCTGTGTCTTACCAAGCCATTAATAAAAATGTTAACAGGAAGGGGCTAAATGCAGATACCTTGGCGCTTCACTAAAGAATTCCAGCTACCGACATTGAACCATTAGTGACTGGTCAAGTCAGCAAGCACTTACTAAGTGCCAACAACATGCCAGGCACTATGCTAAGTGCTATAGATACCAAGAAAGGCCAACAATAGGCTCCCTAACCTCAGGCTAATGACGGAGACCACATAAGAACAATTATGCACAAATGAGATATAGACAGGATAGATCAGAAATAATCAACCATTGGAGATGGAAGGCATCTAGCATTGGTGGGGGGGGGGGGAGGTGCCTCATCAAAGGCAGAATTTTAGCTGACACTAGAAGGGAGCCAGGAGGCTGAGGAGGGAGAGAATGCCAGGTATGGATTATGGCCAGTAAAAATGCATGGAGTGGGGACTATTGAGTCCAATCATTCCAATACTAATGGATCCATTTAATTATATTGCCAACCCATCCATATTCTTTCATCTTCTCCATAAGAACAAAAGGTGCTTTGATGCTTTACGGAAAATGTAGGCAAACCATATGAACACATTTCCTTTTATTTATCATTTTAGTAACTCTTTCCAAAAGGAATTCAGGTTAGTCAGGCATGACTCAGTGAAGAAGTGATGCTGGCTCATGGTAGTCACTATTTCCTTTCTGGTGTCACTAACCAAGATGTTAACAATCAGTTACAGAAGTGGAATTCTCCTTGGATGGATTTGAAAATTACTTGTATGTGTTCTTTTCCTGATAGAATGTAAAGTCTTTCAGGGCAGGAAGGGATGGTTGCATTCTGGTCTTTGTATTTCCAGTACCTAACATAGTTACTGGCACATAGGAGACACTTAATGCTAATTAATCAATGGGTTTTTTTTTTCCAGGGCAATGGGGGTTAAGTGACTTGCTCAGGGTCACACAGCTAGTAAGTGTCAAGTGTCTGAGGCCAGATTTGAACTCAGGTCCTCCTGAATCCAGGGCCGGTGCTTTATCCACTGTGCCACCTAGCTGCCCCAATTAATCAATGTTAATTAATCGGATTGCTGGCATATAATTTCCAGACTCTATTTTCTTCCTTTTTTAGAAAATCTGTACATTTACCCTTTAGTCCTACCATACCTCCCCTGTTCTTTAGACTCTTTCAGTTGTCAATGTTGGTAACTCCCCAATCACACCTGTTAGTTCCTTTTTTTTTTTTTTTTTGGGCAGGCAATGGGGGTCAAGTGACTTGCCCAGGGTCACACAGCTAGTAAGTATCAAGTGTCTGAGGCTGGATTTGAACTCAGGTCCTCCTGAATCCAGGGCTGGTGCTTTAACCACTGTGCCATCTAGCTGCCCCACACCTGTCAGTTCTTTAAGGCCCTCAGGGTGGAGTTCATCTGAGCCAGGTGAGCAGAATTCATGGAGGCAAGTTGGGTGCTTGTTTGGGATGTCCTGACTTCCCTTGGTCATCAACTGCTTATCAGTCATTTTGGTTCTATTATTTGGTTCTATTTCCAGTGCAGACACCATTTATGAATTACATTGAGTCACTATAATTTTCAATGATCCTGAAAGTAATGATGTGAGCCTGTGATTTATTGGTGTTAGGGAACTCCTGGTGTGGTAATGTTCTCCTCTGATACAGATTGTCACTCCTTTGACTTGGCCAGGGTCTCACAGCTCACTTGAATTCAACTTCCTTGACCACAAGGCTATTCCACCCTTTCCTATACCCTGTGGACATGGCTTATTATTATTATTAGGGATAAGGACTAGACTTCTGATTCCATTGATACAGGGAACTTCCAAGTGAGGAAACTCCCTCTCCCAATGCACATCAACACCTCCTCTGTAACTTAGAGTCTTAGAGAGATGCCTAGGACATTGAGAAGTCAAATGACTTGTTCAGAGTCACATGGATCTTATTGATTTAGAGGCCAGTTTTCTATTCATTATACCAGACAGGTGTCAAACTTGGTCAGGTCAAAAAATTCCTGTGTGGTTGCCTGAAGGAACCAGATTAAAATGGAATTGGAAAATGTTTAACAAAGTAAACAAACAAATAAACAAACCCAGAAATACAACATAACATAAATGATATGAATTTGGGCATTGCAGGGTAGAGACAAGATGGTGGAGAAAAGGCAGTGACTTCTTGGAGCACTCCCCAAATTCCCCCCTAATACCTTTAAATAATGCCATAAGACAATTCCTGGAGCATCAGAACCCACAAAAGGATGGGGTGAGATAATTTTCCAGCTAAATAAGGCTCAGAGGGTCGGCAGGAAAGTTCTGTTGTACGGGGGAAAATGGAGCCCAGCTGCTGACCCTAGAAAGTTTCTTTGGTGACAAGGAAGATCAAAATACACACTCAGATGAAAATAACAAAGTCAAACCTCCTATATCCAAAGCTTCTAAGAAAAATATGAATTAGTCTCAGGCCATAGAAGCACTCAAAAATGACTTTGAAGTTAAGGTAAGAGAGGTAGAGGAAAAAATGGAAAGAGAAATGAGAGTGATGCAGGAAAGTCATGAGAAAAGTTAACAGCTTGAAAAGCCAAATGGAAAAGGAGATACACAGGCTCTGTGAAGAAAATTGCTTAAAAATTAGGATTGAGCAAATGGAAGCTAATAACTTTATGAGAAATCAAGACACAATAAAGCAAATCCAAATGAATAAAAAAATAGAAGGCAATGTGAAATATCTCCCAGGAAAAACAGCTGACCTGGAAAATAGACCCAGGAGAGATAATTTGAAAATTATTGGACTACCTGAAAGCCATGATGATGTGAATATGTGGTTTTCTAAGTCAATATGGGGCCAGTAGTTTGAGTTTGACACCACTGAACTACATTACTAATGTCTTTCATGATGGTGATGACGATGATGACAGCCATTGTTTATATGATACTTACTATGAGCCAAGTGTAGTGCTAACAACATTACTATTATTATCTCCTTTGACTCTCACAACAACCTTGGGAGATAGGTGCTGTTATTATCTTCATTTTCTAGATGAGGAAACGGAGGCAATCCAAGGTTAAGTGACATGCCCAGGGTCACATAGCTAGTAAGCATTAGAGGCTGAATCTGAATTCAGATCAAATGAAATAGTGCATTTATAGCACAAAAATTAAAGTACTGTATGAATACTTAGCTATTATTATGGTGGTAGTGATTGTTGCTGTTATCATCTCACATCTCTCCAAAGGATGGCCTTGAATCTGCTTCCTTTTTTTTTTTTTTTTTAGTGAGGCAATTGGGGTTAAGTGACTTGCCCAGGGTCACACACCTAGTGTTAAGTGTCTGAGGCTGGATTTGAACTCAGGTTCTCCTGACTCCAGGGCCAGTGCTCTATCTACTGCGCCATCTAGCTGTCCCCTGAATCTGCTTCCTTAACCATGGCTATTCATCCCTATATAAAAATGAACTTTCTCAGTCCATTATGATAAAAATCTGTAGTATGGGGAAATGAGTTGAAGATTTAGCTTGCCAAAGGCTGCCACCTAGTGACTAATTAGTATAAAACATCATTACCAAAAAAATGGCTCGATTTTCTCAGTGCTTTCAATTTAATTCAATAAACATTTATTATTTTGGTACTATGTGCCAGGTACTCTGCTAAGCACTAGGGATATAAATGAAAAAGGCAGTCTCTACCCTCAAGGAGTTTACAATCTAGTGGGAGTGGGGAGACAACATGAAAAAGGAAACTCATTGATCCAAATGCCTTCCACATATGACCATTTTATAGATGGATGCCTGGGGTGATGACATGACTGGCCCCAAAACATACAGTCACCCTAACCCAAGACTTGATACTAGGCTTTCTGACTCATGGATATCAGAGTTGGAAGATGACCTCAGAGGTCATCTGATTCTACCCATTGATTAACAGAGACGCCATCTTCAACACATTCAACAAGTGGTCATTTGACTCGTGGCAAATGGATAGAGTGCTAGACCTGGAGTTGGGAAGATCTGAGGTCAAATCTAGCCTCATATACTTGCTATCTATGCAGCCTACACAAGTCATTTAACCTCTGTCTGCCTCAGTTTTTTCCTCCAGATTGTTGTGAGGAAAAATAAGATAATATTTGTAAAGCGTTTTGTAAACTTCAAAGGGCTATATCAATGCTAGATATTTATTATTATAATGAATGAATGAATGAAAAAGCATTTAAGTGCGTATTATGTGTCAAGTACTGAGCTTAGCTCTGAGGATACAAATTGGAAAGCAGGACAGTCCCTGATCTCAAGGAGCTTACACTCTAACAGAGTAGGGTATCTTAACCTTTGGGCAACAGTCACATAAGGCAGTCAACCTGGTGAAGCTAATGGACCCCTTGTCAGAACAAAGTTTTAAATGCATAAAATAAAATACATTCAGTTTCAAAGGAAATCCATGATGTTGAAATGCAGTTTCTTGTTATTCAGTTGTGTCCTACTCTTCATGACCCCATTTGGGGTTTTATTGGCAAAGATCCTGGAGTGATTTGCCATTTCCTTCTCCAGCTCATTTTATAGATGAAGAAACTGAGGCAGACAGGGTGAAGGGTCACACAACTAATAAGTGTCTGAGACTGGATCTGAACTCAGATCTTCCTGACTCCAGACTCAGCACTCTATTCACTGCACAACCTAGGAAGTGTATGAGGCTGGATTTGAACTTATGAAGGTGAGTCTTCCTGATTCCAAGCTCAACCCTCTATCCACTGTGCTACCTCTATCCACTATGGCACCTCTATCTATCTATCTATCTATCTATCTATCTATCTATCTATCTATCTATCTATCTATCTATCTATCTATCTATCTATCTATCTATCATCTATATATGTATCTATGTATCTATCTATCATATATCCATCCATCTACCCACCCATCTACTACATCCAGAATACAGTTAACTATATATATGCACATATATATGTATATACATATATCCAGAAATATAGTTAACTGAAATAGTTAACTATACACACATACACATATATACATATTTTTGTAAACAACTTCACAAACAAATTTAAGAACCACTGTGATATGGGAGAGAAAACATAGAGGAGGAGTAGTCAGCCTCAAGGCAGATAGGAGGATCCCGTGGTCCTTGTTGAGTGTCTTTTTCATTTCCACAGGATGGATTCCATGTCTATTTTTGATAGGGCCAAGGACTTTGGTGGTGAGCATAGCTTCAGAAGCTGTGCTTGCTGCTGTTGCCAGCTTAGATCTCTATATGGGTTGCTTTTCTAGATAATGGCCAGTCACAAAGCAAGAGGAGATAACAGGAGGAAAGGGGGCTACACTGGTAACTGTACATTATATATTTTTAACTGATAGATAGAATGGCCTCTAGCAAGTTGGGTAGATAGATTCACCACAGAGGATTTTTGGAAGAAATGGATAAAAATCACAGAGAATGAGCAGGCATGGGCTGGGTTACCATCTGCTCTGGTAGAGGGATGACTCATTTTGATTAAATAACAGATCCATGGGAACATCATATTGAAATGAAAAGTAGCATCATGTCTTTTAAAAATGTTATTATTTGTTTTTAACATTCATTTAAAAGTTTTTTTGAGTTCTGAATTCTCTCCCTTTCTCCCCTACCCATTGAGAAGTCAAGAATTGTGACATCAATTATACAAGTGAAATTATGAAACATTTCCATATTAGCCATGTTGCCAAAAAGCAAGAAAAATAAAGTGAAAAAATTATGCTTCAATCCACACTCAGACTCCATCAGTTTTCCTTTCAAGGTAGATAGCATTTTTAATCATAAATCTTTCTGAATTGTCTTGGGTCATTGTATTGATCAGAATAGCTAAGTCATTCACAGTTGATCGTTGTGCAATATTATTGTGTACAATGTTCTGCTGGTTCTGCTCAATTCACTTTGCATCAGTTCATATAAGTCTTCCCAGTTTTTTTTAAATCAGCCTGCTTGTCATTTCTTATAGCACAAAATTATTCCATCACAATCATATAAGACACCTTGTTTAGCCATTCCCTAATTGATGGACATCTCTTCAATTTCCAATTATTTGCCACCACAAAAAGAGCTGCTATAAATATCTGTACATATAAGTTCTTTTCCTTTTTAATTTTTTTTGGAATATACACCTAGTAGTGGTATTGCTGGATCAAAGCATATGCAAGTGTTATAGCCCTTTGTGTAGAGTTCCAAATTGTTCTCCAGAATAGTTGGATCAGTTCACAACTCCACCAAGAGATGGCTTAAAGATGAGAGGGGTTAACTGGGCCAAAGGAGACAAAGGAGATGAGGTGACTTGCCAAGATACCAAAAATAACCCAAATTCTAGAACTCCAAACACTGAACCATGCTGGCTTCCATGTGGCCAGATACTCAGTCAACAAGCATCACTTTAATAGTTACTTAATATGTGGTAGGCATTATGAGAAGCTTAGGGGATACAAGGAAAGGTAAAAACACAGGAGAAAGACTGGGGCTCCTCTGTATTTTGGTCTGGGTATATGTGATTTAATTGGAATAGAGGATTCCTATTGAGGAAATTCCCTCTACTAGTGAATTGCCATTTCTAGTCTTAGGGAGTTGCCTGGGTCACTGAGAGGTAAATTGATTTGCCCAGGGTCACACAGTCAGTATGGATCAGAAGCATTTTGCCTTCTTGTCAGAAACACGTGAGTTCAAGCTCTGCTTCTCTTACTCCTCTGTGTTGCCCCATTTACAATCTGGCTGTTTTTAGACAAAGACATTGGGAGCCATGCACCTAAAACGCAAATCCTCCTATTTACAGATGTAGGGGCACCAGCTTTCAGAGACCTGGAACAAAGACAGACACACAGATACTGGATCAGCCAACTGAAGTGAGGAAATGGCGCCATCTGGTGTCTACATCTGGGAATGCAGACTAATTTCCTTGGGTTACTTAGCTTTATGTAATCATTGCTTCCAGGAAAGAAAGTTTTTTGTAAATCAAATTCTTTCGTAAGTAGATGTGGGGAACTCATTGTTAAATGTAGAATTCTTTCACAATATGCACTCAGCACAGTGCCTGACATATAATAAGTGCTTAATAAATGCTAGTTGACTTGGGACAGCTAGGTGGTGCAGTGGATAGAGCACCGGCCCTAGAGTCAGGAGTACCTGAGTTCAAGTCTGGCCTCAGACACTTAACACTTACTAGCTGTGTGACCCTGGGCAAGTCACTTAACCCCAATTGCCTCACTAAAAAAAAAAAATTAATAATAAATAAATAAATAAATAAATAAATAAATGCTAGTTGATGAAGGGGATAGATTCTCCCTAACTTGTCTGTTGGGTAAATTTAGATTTGTGCATGTGGAATTGTGTCAAAGTGTCACTCATAGGTCATAGTAGACAATCAGATTGGGAAGGTCTTCTCAGAGATCATGAGGTCACAGATAATAGGCCAAGACAGATTTGGAGTCAATGAGACCTGGGTTCAAATTCTGACTCTGATGCCTACAACTGTCTCATAACTTTTGGGGGGGTGCAATGAGGGTTAAATGACTTGCCCAGGGGTCACAAAGCTAGTAAGTGTCAAGCATCTGAGGCTGGATTTGAACTCAGGTCCTCCTGAATCCAGGGGTGGTGCTTTATCCAACTGTGCCACCTGGTTGCCCCTCATAACCTCTTGATACCTCAGACAACTCTTTTGGATCTATCTACTAAATTAAAGAAGGGTAAGGGCTTCACAAACATTATAATAATGATAGCTAGTAGTTACCTAGCTCTTTAATGTTTGCGAAGCCCTGAACACATATGATCTCAAAGCACTGTACAAATATGATCTCAAAACATGGAAATATATGACCTCATAACTTATATGATTTCAAAGCACTATATATAACATATATATCACACACATATACATATACATATATGTGTGTGTATGTATACTTACACCTCAAAGCACTGTACATATATGATTTCAGTGTATATAAGTTCAAAGCATTGTACATATAACATCAGCCCTAGGATGTAGGTGCTATCATTACTCTTATTTTGCACATAAAGAAACTGAGGCTGAAACAGTAAATGACTAGCCCAGGGTCCTACAGCTTTCTAAGTGTCTTGTTTTTGTTTTTTTGTGGGGCAATGAGGGTTAAGTGGCTTGCCCAGGGTCACACAGCTAGTAAGTGTCAAGTGTCTGAGGCCAGATTTGAACTCAGGTCCTCCTGAATCCAGGGCTGGTGCTTTATCCACTGCGCCACCTAGCTGCCCTTTTCTAAGTGTCTAAGGGAGAATTTCCACTCAGGTCTTCCTGACTCTAAGACAGAGACCTGGCTATCTAGCTGACCACTCACTTTAGTCTCTCAATGTCCTTTTGTTCTTGAAGAGGACTAAGGACATCAGGATGGTGGGGTCTCAACTTATGAGTTTGTTGGATTTAAGTGAGGCAGAGCTGCTCTCTCCAATGTAGGTAAATGTTACATTATAATACCTACATTATACATGCTGCATTATGATACATTAATAATAATACCTCACATGGATGTAGCACTTTAAGGTTTGCAAAGTGTTTCATTTGTTTTCTCCTTTGATTTGCACAACAACCCCACAGTAACCCTAAGTGCTGTAATTATGCCCACTCTGCAGATGACAAAACTGAGGCCAAATGAGGTTAAGTGACTTGCTCCAAATCACTCAAGAAGTAAGTGGAGAAGGTGGCATTTGAACTGAGATTCTCTAACTTTGGAGCCAGTGCTCCAGCTACTGCTGGAACTGGGCACTTTCCATTGGACCACACTGCCTGTCCATTTTACAGATGAGGAAACTGAGGCTCAGTGTCTTGCCCAAAGTCACACAGGAAGGGATGCTTTCCCCACTATAGTGCTTTCCCTGGATGTGGCTCTTCCCACCGCTCCACAGGACTGTCAATATAGCAAGCTCATAAAAATGTTGCTAGCTCTATAACTAAAAAGCCCAGAGCAAAGGAAGCTATTTGTCAGAGGGAGGCCTGGCTAGAGGCAACCCTCAGATATGAGTCAGCTGAGATTGTCAGAGGAGCTCTGGCTCTTTCTTTAGAAGGAAGAAACCGGGAATAAAGAAGGCAGCAGATGGGGGAGTTTCCCTTTGCCTTCTCCTTCCCAACCGAACCCAAAAGGCCCAAACCTCAGAACAGCCTTTTCTGGCTCACGGGTCCTGCTTAGGTCTCCTGTCTCTGCATTTCAGGGGGATGCCTGGTTCTGCTGAGTCTTGGGAATCTCCATCTGTTCCCTGCAGAGGCTGATTTCTGACCAGGCTGGAACAGTTGAGCAAACAACCTTAAGGAACCAAACCTCATGCTCAGGGTTTCCCGGTTTGGGGGTTTTAGAAAAGCAGGACCAGAATGTATTGAGCTGGGAAGGGGTGTGTGTGTGGAATTTCCATCAGGAGAGGACCTGGCCAATGTTTGTGGTCAGTGTTGGGGCGCCCCTCGGCACAATTCATGAGGCAAAGTGGTATCTGATTCAGGCAGTGTTTGTCCCTTATTCTTCTGACTTTGTGGGATCATAGATTTAGAGCTAGAAGGGAACTAAAAAGCCAAGCCTCCTGATTGTACAGAGGGGGAAACTGAGGCACAGGGATGGGATCAAATTCGAGAGCTCAAATTAGAAGAGACCTTAGAGGTCACCCAGTTCAGATGAAATAACCAGTGTGGAACAAAGCTAGCATGTGACCCTGGACCATCTGGCTCTTTAAAAAAAATTGTTTTGGGGGGCAGCTAGGTGGCGCAGTGGATAAAGTACCAGGCCTGGATTCAGGAGGACCCGAGTTCAAATCCAGCCTCAGACACATGACGCTTACTAGCTGTGTGACCCTGGGCAAGTCACTTAACCCCCACAGCCCCACCCCCCAAAAAATTGTTTTGAACTTAAATACATAAAGATAAAAAAGAGAACATTTCCTTGTACACAGCACAACCTAAAAAGAGGATCGTAATAAAGCTATGAATTTACACTATTTACTATACAATATAATAATAATACACTATATTACTATATAATAAGTACTGCTCATTGTTTTCAAAGCTACTTTGCTTTCTACATTTTCTTTTATTCTTTGCTGTGCACTTTTTTCCCCCAAGGGGCAATGAGGCTTAAGTGACTTGCTCAGGGTCACACAGTTAGTAAGTGTCAAGTGTCTGAGGCCTACTTTGAACTCAGGTCCTTCTGAATCCAGGGCTGGTGCTTTATCCACTGTGCCACCTAGCTGCCCCTGCTGTGCACTTTTGATAATTTTTTCCACCCTTCCCCTCTTCTCTGCCCTAGAGATGGTTTTCATTAGACACAAACATGTGTGTATATATACATATATGTTTCTATGTATATGTGTGTATATTTATATATCTCTATCTTTATCTATCTATCTAAACCCATACTATACATCTATTTATCTGTTCTTTCTCTGGAGGAAGATAGCACCCTCCTTCATGGGTCCTTAGTAGCTAAAAGTTGTTCTTAGAACAATATTGCTGTTACTGTATATAGTTTTCTCTTGGTTCTGCTCATTTCATTCTTCATTATTTTGTGCAAGTCTTTCAGTCTTTTCTTAAAGTCAACAAGCTCATCATTTCTTATAGCTCAGTAGCATCCCATCACTACCGTATACCACAACTTGTTTATTCATTCCCCAATTGATGAGCATCCCTTCAATTTCCAGTTCTTTGCCACCACAAAGAGAGCTGCTATAAATATTTTAGAACATCTAAGCTCTTTTCCTTTTCTCCTAATCATCTTGGGAAACAGTCCTAATGGTGGTATTGATGGGTCAAAAGGTATAGGCAGTTTCTTTGGGCAGAATTCCAGATTGCTTTCCAAAATGGTTGGATTAGTTCACAGTCCCACCAACCATGTATTACTGTCCCAGTTTTTCCACATCCCCTCCAACATTTGTTGCTTTTCCCTTCAATTGTTTTAACCATTCTGATAGCTATAAAATGATATTTCAAGGTTGTTTTAATTTGCATTTCTCGAATCAACAATGATTGAGTACTTTTTCACATTCAAAGTTATAATTGCTATTTGTATATTTCTCTCCATCCTGTTTTCCTCACTGTAGTCCTTGTTGGCCTCTCTTTTGTTTTGTTTTGTTGTTTTTTTTTTGTGGAGCAATGGGGGTTAAGTGACTTGCCCAGGGTCACACAGCTAGTGAGTGTCTGAAAGGGTCTGAGGCTGGATTTGAACTCAGGTACGCCTGAATCCAGGGCCGGTGCTTTATCCACTGTGCCACCTAGCCGCCCCTTGGCCTCTCTTTTTATCCTATCCCTCCTCACAAATCTGGCTACCTCCATAATCCACACCCTTTTAAAGAATCCCTCCCTTATCCTCTCTCCTTTACTCTATTAATCCTCAATCTACACACCTTTCTAAAAATCCCTCCCTTATCCTGTTGCTTTGCTCTCTCTCATTGCTTTGTAAATTTAGAAGACATTTTTACTTTTCTAGAGGTATATGTTGTTCCTTCTTCTTCTTCTTCTTCTTCTTCTTTTTTTTTTTGGTGTGAGGCAATTGGGGTTAAGTGACTTGCTCAGGGTCACACAGCTAGTAAATGTTAAGTGTCTGAGGCCGGATTTCAACTCAGGTTCTCCTGAATCCAGGGCCGGTGCTCTAACCACTGCGTCACCTAGCTGCCCCTGTTGTTCCTTCTTTAACCCAGTTGTGATGAAAGTAAGGTTTCAGCACTACCACCCCTCCACCCCATCTGTTTCCTCTGTATCAGTTCTTCCTTTCACACCTCATTTATATGAACTTATTACTCCTTTTTACCTCTCGTTACCTAGTTATATGTTTTTTTAATTACCCCATCTTACTCAGCTCAGACGAAGTCTTTCATTGCTACCCAAGCAATGATGGCAGTCTTAAGAGTACTAATAACATTTTCACATATAAGTACAGTTTGGCCTTATTGAGTCACTTGTAATTGGTCTCTAATGTTTACCTTATGTTTCTTGTGGGTCTTATATGTTGAGTTTTCTACTAAGTTCTGTTTTTTTGGCCACAAATACCTGAAAGTCTTTTAGTTTGTTAAATGTCCTTTTTTTTTTTTCTCTTCCCAGGATTATACTCAGTTTTGCTGGGTAAGTTATTCTTGGTCACAATCCCAACTCTTTTGCTCTTCAAAATATAATATTCTAAGACCTCTGGTCTTATAATATAGAAGCTCCATGGTCTTGTGTGACCCTGATTATAGCTGTGCAGTATTTATTGTCTCTCCTTGATAGACTTTCTAGATCAGTTGTTTTTCTAATGAAATATTTCACATTTTCTTCTATTTTTTCATTCTCTTGATTTTGTTTTGTTATTTCTTGGCATTTCATAACATCATTAGCTTTCCCTTGCCCAATTCTAGTTTTCAAGTTGTTATTTTCTTTCTTAAGTTTTATGTCTCTTTGTCCAATTAGTTAACTTTCTTTTCATTATTTTCTTGATCTTCTCAGATTATTCTTATCCTCCCCCCCCCCCCCCCCCGCCCCCGGTCCCAATCTCTCTTATTTAATTTTTACAGTCCTTTTTAAGTTCTTGCAAGAACTCTTTTCGGGCTTGTGACCATTTGATGTTTCTCTTTGAAGTAGGAATGGCTTTTTAAACTTCACTATGGGGGCAACTAGGTGGCACAGTGGATAAAGCACTGGCCCCGGATTCAGGAGGACCTGAGTTCAAATCTGATCTCGGACACTTGACACTAGCTGTGTGACCCTGGGCAAGTCACTTAACCCTCATTGCCCTGCAAAAAACCCCCCAAAACTTCACTGTCTTCCTCTGAATATCAAACTAGCTCTTCTCTATCCCCATAATAGCTGTCTATGGTCAGGTTTATACTCCTTTGCTTACTCATTTTTTGGGGTTTTATTTTATTTTTAGCAGCTTGTTATTTGTAATCAGGTTCTAGTGCTGAGGTGTGGGGAATGGGGCCTCAGGCCTCAAGTTCTTTTCTGAGCTCTGTCTGGGCAGGACCTTGGGTACCTTCTTGTTATGGGGAAATAGATGGAGGTTTCGGGTAGGGGTTCTTAGGAATTCCTCTTTACAGAATTACACCTTCTTGCACACAAATCCAATTAGAGTAAAATAATAGTTTATTTAGGGGCTAGAGAAAGGAAACCAAGAGAGAAATTCTTGGACTTCTTCTCCTGGGGAGAAGGCATGGCACAGAGGCATGGCTCTCTGAGATACCTTTCTCCTCCAGCAAAAGACAGACAGATACTTCTTTTTTTTTTTTTGGTGAGGCAATTGGGGTTAAGTGACTTGCCTGGGGTCACACAGCTAGTAAGTGTTAAGTGTCTGAGGCTGGATTTGAACTCAGGTACTCCCGACTCCAGAGCCGGTGCTCTATGTACTGGTCCACCTAGCTGCCCCCAACAGGCAGATACTTTTATAGAAGACAGATGGTGGTGGTCTGATGGGGTGATCATCTGACTATGGAAAGTTCCCTTATTGGGGGAGGACCATCCCCCACTGGTGATGGCTGGGGGAAGTTGGGTGAAGGGCAGCTCCGGATCTCTTAAACCATCTCTGTCTTCCTCAGCCACAAAGGCAGCAGCCACACCTAATCTTATCTCCCCGAGGGGTGGGGGAGACTGGAATGAAGGGTAGGGGTCCTGGAGCTAACTCAGTCCTGATCCAGTGCCACTTATCTCTTTATGTGTGTCTGTCCTTTGGTTTAGTTTTTCAAGTAGAAGGTTGTTTTGATTTAAAAACTTCTGGGGTATGCTAGGCCCATAACATTTTTCACCCCCAAATCTGCACCTCGGGCCCCCACTCTCACGCTCTTCTTCCCTGAAGTCCTTCCCACAGCAAACTTCAGTTCTTCTCTGCCCTGGAACCAGGGACTCTGCTCTTCTAAGGTGGCCACAGACAGCAAGGTCCCAGCCCTCTACTACCTAGCACACACTGGGCATGTGCGCAGGACAGCCAGGCCTGGCCTCCTGCGATTGCATAGGGTCCGCATAGCCCCCCTCCCCCACTGTCTGTGAGGTGACAGTTCCTGAGGCTGAGGCTGCCCCATCCCTAACCCAACTGCCCCCGTTGTAAAGTGCCCAGAGGTGTTTGCACCTCGTCATGTGGGTTGGATCTTTTCCCGGGTCTTCTCAAGTTGTCTTAGAAGGACAAATGCTTTACCCCACTTTTATTTATTTCTGCCCCTCTATATTCACCTTGAAGTTCTGTCTTGTTTGAGGATGAAATTTCAAGAGGCTGGAAGTTTCTGACCTACTCCGCCATCTTACCAGAATCCTCCACTGATCGTCTGACTCTTTTTTTTTTTTAAAGTGAGGCAATTGGTGTTAAGTGACTTGCCCAGGGTCACACAGCTAGTAAGTGTTAAGTGTCTGAGGTCGGATTTGAACTCAGGTACTCCTGAGTACTCCAGGGCAGGTGCTCTATCCACTGCACCATCTAGCTGCCCCGACAGTCTGACTCTTAATCCAGGTCTTCAAGAACACCTGGGCTTTAGGTGGGAATGAAAACACTTGTAATAACAAAGTCTGGCAATATTTACCCATGTTTTCAGTCCTTGACATTAAGGACTTGAACAAAAGTGAGGTTTGTCCTTCATGTCTTTGTTTTTCATCTTTATCTTTTTTTTTTCTTTAAAAAATCTGTTTGTCGGGAGCAGCTAGGTGGCGCAGTGGATAAAGCACTGGCCTTGGATTCAGGAGGACCTGAGTTCAAATCCGACCTCATATACTTAACACTTACTAGCTGTGTGACCCTGGGCAAGTCACTTAACCCTGATTACCTCACTAAAAAAAAACAAAAAAAAAATCTGTCTTTTTGTTTCTCTTGTGACCAGATGCATGTTCTACCCTGATGTATCTCTCTGTTTTTCTCTGTCCTTTGTGTGCTCTCTTTCTCTCTCTGTCTCCTCTTTTCTTGCTCTGTGACTCCTCTGTCTCTCTTTCTCCCTCCTCCCACTTTCTCTCTCCCTCTCCCTCCTTTGTTTCTGTCTCTTCTTAATAACTAATTAGAATAGGGGGCAGCTAGGTGGTGCAGTGGATAAAGCACCGGCCCTGGATTCAGGAGGACTTGAGTTCAAATCCAGCCTTGGACACTTGACAGTTACTAGCTGTGTGACCCTGGGCAAGTTACTTAACCCCAATTGCCTCACCAAAACCCCCCCAAAAAACTCCAATGAGTATATATTCCATCAGTAGGAAGGGTGGACATGTATAAAGAATTTGTACAGTGCCACACACACTCAGGGAGCATGTGTGGCTTCATAACACACTGTGGAGCGAAATCCTCACCTGTAACAGTGAAGGGTGGTCAATATATTCTGATGATTTCATGGTATTGTTCCTACTAAACCTCCTCCCTTAGTCTCACCCAACAGTATAATAATGAGAGTTGTCTCCTGGGCTGGATCACACCACTTCACCTAAAGCCCTTCCTCTTTCCAAATCAATTAACCTTGTTCAAACTTAATACAGTGCCTTTGATCATTGATTCAATTGAGTTACTTTCACTTGGTTAAAGTATCAGAGTTAGAGTATTTTCTTGGATTCTTTAAATGGGAGGGAGTGATCGATTGACTCCATCTACCCTCACCCTAATATGTATATTAACCTCTTGGTTCGGCTATTTTCAATTTGCATCCATTCATAACAGTCTGTGCATCTTCTTGTTATTTATTTCACTCAACATTTCTTATAGCACAGTAATATTCTGTTATACTTATGTATTATAATTTGATTACCCACTTCCCAACTGATAGACATCTGCTTGGTTTTCAGTTCTTTGCTATAAGAAAAAATGCTGCTATAAATTTTTTTTGAGCATATGGGGCCTTTATTTTTGTCATTGACCTCCTTGGGGTATATACCTAGCAGTGGAATATCTGGGTTAAAGGATACAGAGATTTTAGTTACTCTTTCTGCATAATTTCAAATAATTTTCCATAAAGATTGGAACAATTCACAGCTCCCCTTACAACATATCAGTGTGCCTATCTTTCCATAGCTTTTCCAACACTTACTATTCCTATCTTTTGTCATCTTTGCCAATTTGCTGGATATGACATAAAACCTTAGGATTATTTTTATTTACTAGTTTGTAGTATTTTATTTATTAGTTATTTGAAGCATTCTTTCTTACAGGGCTGAATCTTTAGAGACTGGTTTGCTCAGAGCCATGCCTATTTATCCAGAAATGACTTTTGGACTTATATACTTCTTTTTAAATTTTTATATAATATTTTATTTTTGCCAATTGCATGATAAAACAATTTTTAAACATTTTAAAAAAAGTTTTGAGTTCCAAATTCTATCCCTGCCTCTCTCCTCCCCCTCTCTGCTCCCTGAGATGGCAAGCAATGTAATATAGGTTATACACGTGGAATCATGTACAACATTTTCATGTTAGTCATTTTGTGCAAGAAGACTAGAGGAGTTTTATACTTCTGTTAATTCTCTCTCTCTCTCTCTATATATATATATATACATACATATATACATACATATTTTATATCAGACCATTGAGAGAAATGTTTAATACAAATGCTTTTCTCATTTTCTTCTTATACTAGTTGCATTAATTTTGTTTATGCACAAGCTTTTAAATGTCATGCAGTCAAAAGTATTTATTTTACCTTTTGTGATTATTGCTATTCCTTATTTGGATAAGAATTTACCTCAGCCAAAGCTATCAAACATATATGATTTGCCATTCTTCTAATTTTTTTATTACTGTAAAATCTCTTTATGGTATAGTCACTTATCCATTTTGAATTTGTTGTAGTATGTGGGGGTAAAATATTAGTCTAGACCAGAGATGTTAAACACATGGCCCCATGTAGCCCACAATACTCCTAAGTGCTGCCTGAACTAGATTAAAATGTAATTGGGAAATATTTAATGACATTTACAAAACACAATAAAACATAGGTAACATTACATTTTAAAACAAGTCAATATGTGACCCACTGGGATCCTTATGTATGGTTTGGTGGGTTCTGTTTCTATTTGAATTTGAAACCACTGATCTAGACCTAATTTTTGCTAGACTGCTTTCCAGGTTTCCCAGAAATTCTTGTCAAATATATAATTATTTCCTAGGTAATTTGTGTTGTTAGGTTTATTAAAACACTGGGTTATTGGCTTAAATTATTTCTTATTCCTATTTGTATAGTCTATTTCATTGATCTACTTAAAAAAACCATAAGTATAGATGCTTTAGATGATTACTGCTTTTTAAATAGGATTTGAGGTAGAAAAAGTGCTGTTACCTCCTTCATTATTCCTACTACCCCTTTTCATTATTTCCCTTGGTATTCTTTTTTTTTTTTTTGTGAGGCAATGAGGGTTAAGTGACTTGCCCAGGGTCACACAGCTAGTAAGTGTTAAATGTCTGAGGCTGGATTTGAACCCAGGTCCCCCTGAATCCAGGGCCAGTGCTCTATCCACTGCGCCACCTAGCTGCCCCCTCCCCTGATATTCTATGTATTTTATTTTTCCAAATGAATTTTATTACTTTTTATCCCTCTGTAAAGTATCCTTTTGGCAGTTTGATTAGTATAGCACTAAATCTGTAACTAAATTTCAGTATTATTATCATTTTAATCATATGAGCATGATGTAGCCATGAGCACTAAATAAAAATGTTTAAAAATTATATCTGGATTGAATATGTTTTTGTTAGACTGACTCTAAGACATCTTATTTTAGTTTTTAATTTTAGTTTTAATTTTTTTTTTCAGGACAATGAGGGTTAAGTAACTTGCCCAGGGTCACACAGCTAGTGTCAAGTGTCTGAGGTAGTCATGAACCCAGGGCGCCACCTAGCTGTTCCTAGACTCTAAGACATTTTAGGTGTTGTGTGATTATTATTTAAGGAGATGTCCCTTTATACTATTATTGCCAGAGCTATGTATAGCTTAATGCCATAAAGAAATACTTTGTGGGGCAGCTAGGTGGCGCAGTGGATAAAGCACTGGCCTTGGATTCAGGAGGACCTGAGTTCAAATCAGACCCCAGACATTTAACACTTACTAGCTGTGTGACCCTGGGCAAGTCACTTAATCCTCATTGCCCCACCCCCCCAAAAAGAAAGAAAGAAAGAAAGAAAGAAAGAAAGAAAGAAAGAAAGAGAGAGAGAGAGAGAGAAAGAAAGAAAGAAAGAAAGAAAGAAAGAAAGAAAGAAAGAAAGAAAGAAAGAAAGAAAGAAAGAAAGAAAGAATTTGGATTCTTTGCAGATTTATTTTGTAGTCTGCAACTCTATTAAAATTATCAATGATCTTAATTAGTTTCTTTGTTTATTCTCTAGGATTTCCTAAGTAAACCATCATTTCATCAGCAAATAGAGATATTTTTGTCTCCTCCTTACCAATCTTTCATGCTTTTAATTCCTTTCTCCTGTCTCACTGATATTGCTAGCATTTCTAAAATTATATCAAATCAAAGTATGTGTGGGGGAAGGGCTTCCTTGCATTATGACTGCATTTACTTGGAAAGTTTTTAGTGTTTTTCCATCATATATAGTGCTAGCTATTTTGGGGGGTGGGGTGGGGCAATGAGGATTAAGTGACTTGCCCAGGGTCACACAGCTAGTAAGTGTCAAGTGTCTGTGTCCATATTTGAACTCAGGCCCTCCTGAATCCAGGGCCAGTGCTTTATCTGCTGTGTCACCTAGCTGCCCCTAGCTATTTGTTTTAAATGGCCAATTATTGGCCATTACAAAAAGAGCTGCTGCTGTAAGCATTTTTGTACATCCTTAGTTAGAATTTGTCTTGCTGAGGGGCAGCTAGGTGGCACAGTGGATAGAGCACCGGCCCTGGATTCAGGATGGACCTGAGTTCAAATCTGGCCTCAGACACTTTACACACTTACTAGCTGTGTGACCCTGGGCAAGTCACTTAACCCCAATTGCCTCACCAAAAAAAAAAAAAAAAGAATTTGCCTTGCTTCCTAATTAATTCTTTCTTTAACCCACTGTCCTTATTTTCCCCTTTCCCTTCTCTTCTTTTCTACCTGTTTCCTTGGTTAGATGTATTTATGTGCCCATCTGGGTGTGTATATTCTTCCCTCCTGTGATCATGCCAAATTAGAATTAGGTTCAAGTGTTATACATTCTTCCTATTCCTTTCTCCTCATTTGTATTGACTTCTACTTGCATAACACTATTATGTGTGACAATTTCCCCATCTTTCGTCCCTAGTATATTCCTTTCTTCCTCCCTTTCAATTTTTTTTATGATCATCAAGACATAATAGAACCACTCTTATGCCTTCTGTCTATTTAGACTCGCCTCCATGACACCCAGAGGATGATAAAGGGGACACAAGTATTATCTCCTCATATTGGAATGTAAATAGTTTGTTCTTTTCTTTAAAGAATTAATTAATTTTTAACATTAATTTTTAAAAAATTTGAGCTTTGAATTTTCTCCCTCCAGTCCTTTCCTCACCTATTGAGAGGGTCAGCAATATAATATCAATATACATGTGAAGTTATGCAAAGCATTTCCATATTAGCCATGTTGCAAAAAGGCAAGAAAAATAAAGTGAAAAAATTACACTTCAATCTGCACTCAGAGTTTATCAGTTCTCTCTTTGAAAGTGGATAGCATTGGGGCAGCTAGGTGGCGCAGTAGATAGAGCACCGGCCCTGGAGTCAGGAGTACCTGAGTTCAAATCCGGCCTTAGACACTTAACACTTACTAGCTGTGTGACCCTAGGCAAGTCACTTAACCCCAATTGTCTCACTAAAAAAAAAAAAAAAAAAGAAAGAAAGTGGATAGCATTTTTCACTATAGGTCCTTTGGAATTGTCCTGGATCATTGTATTGATCAGAGTAGTTAAATCTTTTAGAATTAAGCATCACTACAATATTGCTATTACCGTGTACAATGTTCTCCTGATTCTGCTCACTTCACTTTGTGTCAGTTCATATAAGTCTTCCCAGGTTTTTCTGAAACCATCCTGTTTATCAATTCTCATAGCACAATAGTATTCCATCACAAAATCATATATAGAATTTATCCAGTCATTCCCCAATTGATGAGCATCCCTTTATTTTTTAATTCTTTGTCACCACAAAAAAAGCTGCTATAAATATTTATGTACATACAGGTCTTTTTCCCTTTTCTTTGATCTCTGGTGTATAGACCTAGTGCTATTGCTGGGTCAAAGGGTATGCACAGTTTTATAATCCTTTGAGCATAGTTCCAAATAATTCTCAAGAATAAACTTTTTTTTCTTGTTTATTCCCTTATGATTGCTCAGTCATGTTTACCTTTTTATGTTTCTCTTGACTCCTGTTTTTGCACTTTAAAGTTTCTATATAGCTCTACTCTTTTCATCAGGAATGTGAGGAAAGTCCTTTATTTCATCAAAGGCCCATTCCCCTCCTCCCCACCCCCACCCTGGTAGGATTATACTCAGTTTTTCTGGATATGTTATTTTTGGTTGTAAGTCTATATCCTTTGCTTTGTGTAATATCATATGCCAAGATTTCTGCTCCTTTATAATGGTAGCTGCTAAAATGTGTGTGATCTTATCTGTTTGGTATTTGTATTTTTTCTTTCTGATTGCCTGTGGTATTTTTTCTTTCCCCTGGAAACTCTGGATTTTGGCTCTAGTATTCCTGGGTGTTTTCATTTTGAGGTTTCTTTCAGGAGATAAAAGGATTCTTTCTGTGTTCATTTTATCCCTGAATTCTAAGAGATCTGAGCAGTGTTCTTTTATGATTTCTTGAAATACAATGCCTAGGTTCTTTTTTCTTGATCATGGACTTCAGGTAGTCCAGTGATTATTAAATTATCTCCTCTTTATCTGTTTTGTAGGTCAGTTGTTTTTGCTATCAAATTCACTACATTTTTTCCCCATCTTTGACTTTGTCTTAATATTTCTTGTTTCATGGAGTCATTATTTTCTAATTGGTTTATTCAAATTTTCCGAGAGCGGTTGGGCAATATTTTGTACTGCTTATGCCAAGCTATTGATTTCTTTTAAAAATTCTTTCTTTTATAGCTCTCATTTCATTTTTTGCCCCTAGCACTCTAATTTCTAAACAATCGAACAAACCCCAAAGTATTTTTACATTCTTTTTTTGGTAATTCTTTCTTCATCTCTTCCAGGAATTCCCGCTGAATTTGTGCCCATACTTTGTTGATCTTTGATGCTTGTCCATGTTTTGGAATCATTCTCTTTTTCAAGGTTTCTGTTGCACATCCCTGTTACCATGATAACTTTTTATAGTGGGATTCTTCTTCTTTTGGGGGGAGAGTTGCTTATTATTGCAGTCACTTCCCTGACTTTGGACTTGATATTAGGGTGTGAATCCGTGTACCTCTTGAGGAAATATCTGGGCTAGTTCTGCTTTTGCTTTCTTGGGAATATCCCTTTCTTAGGGAGTTGTGTTATCTTAGCATCTCAGGGACAACTCAGTCTGGGAACATGCAAGCTTTCAGTGCTTCTAAAACAGGGTGTGATCCAGGCCAAAGTTCAATTGCTGTCCCCCTGATGTGAGCTCTGCAAGTTTCTAACTTAGCTTTGGGTTTGAGCGACAAGCCTGTGGGCTAGCTCCATCTGGAGTTCCACTAGACTACTGCTGGATTCAGTTATGATCAGCCAGTTGGAAAGCTCTGCTGGTTCAGAGTGACAAAACTGCTAACCCTGCTTTGGTCTGGGATTCCTTCCCTGGTTATTCCACTGGGCTGGAAGTTAGAATGGAGACTTCACTCCATTCCTGGGGTTTGAGCCATGTAGCTGCTTCTTGCTTCTGAATTTGCTACTTGCTCAGTACAATGTAGGTCCTCAGCCTGGAATGGCATCCTCAGGTCCCCTTCTCAATTTCCCCTGGATTTGTGATCTGGGAGTGGGAGTGAACAATAGAGTGGCCAGTTCGCATCTATTCCTGAACATCTTTAGGTCCCTCTCTACTAGATATGGGACTTCTTCTTGTCCTGGTGCACACAAATGCTCCCTGCACTGGCAGAGGTGTTCCTGGCCAGACCCTGTCCATAGTGTTAACAAGCCTTGGCTTTACAAAACTTCTCTTCCAGCAAACTGCTGGCCTCTCAGGCTCCAGGGTCCTGATTGCCATGTCCAAAACTCCTTTCCTCAGAAGAGGGGTGTGTCAAAGAGACAGAGCTAAGGCTTCCCCATGCCCAGTCACATTTCTGTCTTTAGTCTGGCCAGCAGAATCCTGAAAAGGCTTTGCTTTTTTATTATAAGGACTATCTCTGTTCTCTGCCTCTGCCTATCTGTCTGCTTTTGTCTCTGTGCCTGCTTCTCTTTCCACATGTCTTTATCCTTTTGTGATGATCTTTTGGTGATATTCCTAAAACATGGATCTGACCATGTCACCACCTTGGTTAAGATTCTTCGGTGGAAAGTAGGTGCCAGAGCTGATGCCAACCTGAATTCAAATGCCCCTTCAGTCGCTTAGTAACTGTGTAACCCTGGACAAGTCACTTAACTTCTCTCTTCCTCAGTTGTAAAATGGAGATAATAATAGCATCTACTTCCCAGGTTGTTGTAAGAATCAAATGGGATAAAATTAATAAGGTGCTTATTGCTCCTAGGTCAAAATACAAAATTCCCATTGGCCTTCATGCCTTTGTATAGGAGGTGCCTCATGCCTAGAATGCCTTCTGCCCTTACATTGTTGTTGAGTCATTTCAGTCATGTCCAACTCTCCATGACCCCATTTGGGATTTTCTTGGCAAAGATACTGGAGTGGTTTGCCTTTTCCTTCTTCAGCTCATTTTACAGATGAGGAAACTGAGACAAAAACAGAGTAAAGTGACTTGCCCAGGGTCACACAACTAGGAAGTGTCTGAGGCCAGATTTGAACTCAGGAAGAGGAGCACTTTATTCACTATGCCACCTAGCTGCCCCCTCTCCTCATATACCACACACATAATTGCCAGCTTCCTTTGAAGGACCTCCTGGGTGCCATCTCCTACTTAGGCCCTCCTTGGAGCCCTCCTCCCCCCCTAGTTGTTAGGACCCCCTCCCGCCTTCAGATACTTTTTATTACTCTGTGTTTCTTTATCTACGTCCATGTTGTTTTCCTGGGCAGAATGTAAGCTCCCCAAGGGCAGGGCCTGCTTCATTGTTGTCTTTGTGTCACCAGTGCCTAGCAGTGTTTGGCATATAGTAGAACCTTAAATGCTTTCTCTATTGAGCTGAAGTGTCTCTGTCACTTCTCTCAAAGCTTCCCTGGTTTTCTGTCTCTCTCTTTTCTCTTCCCCTTATCTCCCCTCTTTCCCCTTTGTGCTTGAGAAAGAAATGGAAATGTAGTCAGAAGCCACCCAGAGTTTTTCAACAAGGGTCCCACAGGTGTATCTCATCAATGACTCTGCCACCTCCCCCCATCCCCACCCCTTTTCCTGCTCCCTTCTCTCTCCACCCAGTCACTACTTCCAGAACCTAGGACAGGGTCGACTCCTGCAGGTGTGCCCGGGGCCACTCCATCCATCAGCTGCCAAACTAAACCGTGTGGTGCCAGGGTGTGATATCCGTGTGGCAGACATGTTTATGAAACTTTCCCTCGTAAAGTCTATAGCCCTTTACTTTGAAAGAGTGGGGAGGAATCCAGAAGAAACCATTTTCCTACATTGCTTGGAGAAAATTGCTCCAAAGCAGCTGCGAATGACACAGTGGGACTGAATGCATATGGTGGAGGGAAATGGGTCAGAGAAGGCCAACAGCAGCCATGGATTTTCCCCTCAGCACTTTTCCTTCTGGTTTCCCCATGGTCACGAATGTGTGAAATTCCTGTGGAGAACAGAGCTCTCTTTTCTGCCAGGCTCGGCTGGGTCTGGTTGGGACAAAATCCTTATAATTCTGCATGAGGGTGGAAAGCATGATAAGGATTGGAAGAATTGCAAATCCCTTATGTGATCCAGGCAGTCCTTCTCTTTGCCTTGGCAGCCCAAAGGCTGTGGGGTTCACAATGAGGTTGCTGTGACATTTGGTCCCCAAGGTAATGAAGTTTCAGTGACATTTGGCCCTTGTGCAATAAAGGCCTGTGCTGGAACAGGATTCTTCTGTGGGAATGAAAAGCACCTGATGACCTGTTATCCAGACATGAAAATGAACATATGGCTGTCTGTGTGGCTGAAGCAGAGAAAGAAAGAAAGAAAGAAAGAAAGAAAGAAAGAAAGAAAGAAAGAAAGAAAGAAAGAAAGAAAGAAAGAAAGGGAGGGAGGAAGGAAGGAAGGAAGGAGAGAGGGAGGAAGGGAAGGAGGAAGAAGGGAAGAAAGGAAGGAAGGAAGAAAGAAGGAAAGAAAGAAAGTAGGAAAGGAAAGAAGGAAGGAAAGAAGTAAAGAGGAAGGAAAGAAGGAAGGGAGGAAGGAAGGAAAGAAGGGAGGGAGGGAGGGAAGGAAGGAAGGATTTCAGAGTAATGTCCAATGAGGCTGGAAAGATAGGTAAGAAGGAGAAAATAGGCATGAAAGGTATTGAAAACTTCAGCCTCTAGGTTTCCATGAAATGAATTCATTCTTGGGGGCTTCTTGAGAATCATTCTCTTGGGCTCATTTTGACCCCACTCAGACTTCCTGAGGGTCCTCAGAATATAGCTCGGGTCTCAGCCTTTACAGATGTGGGTTCGAGATTCCCAGCTTCTGGGCAAACGCTCAAGGTTACAATGTATATTGGTTTTTCCCTTTTTCTTTCCTTCTTGTTACAATGTATATTGGATGCAGGATTGCCGCCCCGCCCCCCTCCACAAAAAGAATGCAGAAAACCACTATGGATTCACAGGAGCCCATAACAATACTTTCCTTACTTCTGGAAAGTCCCATTGTCCACCCCAGGGACTCTACACGGCTCCAGCCATACTCTATTACCCGTAGTATTAAGGTTATTCTTGGAAGGAAAGAGAACTTGGGGTTGATAGGTGGTCAGACCTTCACATCCCAGTGTGTCTCACATTCTACCCAGGGGATCTGTTGAGGCTTCTTACTAAATAGTGCTGCCTAAGGGCTTATACTCTTTTGAAAGAGATTCTTAGAGAAGCACGCCCTTTCCATTGGATTTACTGCAGAGTGAAGTTTAGAGAGATGAAATCACTCGTCTGAGGTCATTTTGCTAATCCATGTCAGAGTAAGGATTATGTAACAATTGAATACTATGTCCCCATTCCCATTCAGGCATGTTCAGGTACATGGATCCTCAGGGTGACTGCCTGGGTGACATAAACAGACTGATTTAAAAATTAAAGACAGTTAAAGAAAATATTCATGTCCCTCAGAAGCCCCTCCCTACTTGTTTCCTTGTGACTCCTCGATCCTGTCCCCAAACTCCAATTCTAACGCTATTTCCGAAATCAGTGGAGATCAATGAAAAATAAAAGTTGGGAAAAGAGTCTGCCAGGTACAGTTGGCTGAGACAGATTCAGCCAATAAGCCCAGAGAATTGAAATAGCATGTAAGCTTCCTGAGGGCAGGGACCATTTTCATTTTTGGATCTTGGAATCCTCAGAGTTTAGCACAGTGTATGACAAGCAGTAAGTGCTTAATAAATGCTGGTGGGGTGGGATGAAATTGAATTGACTTGAGGAATTGCGGGTGCCATGCTTTGGTCCTCTCTTGATTGGCATTCATGCCAATTCATTTCCCAGTTACAGGTTCTACTTAAATAAGGTGTTTTATATGGAGCTGCCTCACTGGTCCAGAAGTTTATAGGTAAGCATCTAGAAGCACTGTTATTCTTCTCAATTTTCTTTTCTTTTATTGACCTAAGGCTGCTCTTTATGAAGTCTGGCATGCCTGTGGGCATCTGCCTCTGGGCATGGCCTAGAGGACAACTTCTGTTTGACTTCACCAATCACTTACATCTGGTTTTCAACTGATTCCTCTTTCCTCCTGACCAATATATTTTTGATTTGTTCCAAGAACGATGCTCTGGTATTTTTCCCCTGTGGTGTATCTGGTTGGGCCTACTGGGAAGAACACAGAATTAGGTAACTCCATCACTGATTTTCTTGGGCAGGTGATGTCGTCTATGCATCCACTCCTCCACAAGCATCCTTCCTCAGCCCTCTCTCCCAACCCCCACATTCCCATTAAATTTCTCTTGGCTCTAATTGAGCAACCGCCTATGGAATGCTTTGTGCTGGCACCAGCCCTAAGCAGAATTGCAATGTAGCGAGACTTAATCTTCCTTTCTCCCTCTCAGCAGTTTCTCCTCTTTTCCCCATCTCTCACTTTGCCCACTGGCTGTCCATGGAGTCCTGCCAAGAATACTAAATCTAAGCAGTGGCTCAAGCCCAGAGAATACAGAATCATAGAAATAGGAGGGACCTCTTCTAACTATGCTAGACGAAGAATTCTTTCTTTAAAAAAATACTTTATTGTCACCTGGCCCTCACTTCCCAAATTACCATCCCCTCCCAGCCCCACATAACACCCTCTCTTCTAACAAAGAAGTGCAGTTAGGCAAAAGAAAACAATTGATCATCCATACCTGAAAGTGCATGACTCATTCTGCACCTTTGGGTCAACATTATCTCTATGTAAACGTCTCCCACATCTATAGATCCAGCACCATTCTCTTTCCCGAACTCCCGAATCTTCAATAATAAATTATGTATTGGGCATCTTCAACTGGATGACCTATAGATGTGTCAAACTCACTATATTCATGGCAGAACTAATTTTCTTTCCCCTCTAAATACACCTGTCTTCAGAACTTTCTCCTTGTTGCTGAATGAACCACCATCTTTTCAGTCACCGAGGTTTATAACCTCCACATCAACTGTCCAACCTTCCTGAGGGTAGGGACTATGTTCATTTTTGTATTTGTATTTCCAGTGTTCAGCATAATGCTTGGCACATGGGAAATAATGAATAAATGTTTTTTTCACTCACTCTTTTTTGATTCCTTTCTCACACTCACTCAACATATAATCAGTTGCCCAATTTGCCTTTCTATCAACACAACTTTAGCCTGACCTCTTCTCTCCACTTGCGTGGCCATCACTTGAGTTCAGACTCTCTTCCAAGAATCTTTTGGTCTCCTGCTTCAAAACTTTATGTTACGTTATATCTTTTTTTTTTTTTGTATATACCCACAAGCTACACATTTATTTCTCCTGACAGAATGGAAGCTTCTGAAAGCGAGAACTGTTTCATTTTTGTCCTTTTCCCCAGCACCCAACACACTACCTAGCACAGAAGTGCTGCTCACCAAGTTCCTATCTAACTGATTGATTTAGCCCCCTTCTTTTGGGCTGAGTAGGGAGCTATGCTTCATCTTTACTCCTCTAAAATCACAATTGGTCACTTCAGTGAGGTCTGATGCTTTCCAATATTATTTTTCTTTCTATTACTGTAGTCATTATGTAATTGTTCTCTTGGTTTTGTTTATTTTTTCTGTACCATTTCACATAAGCCTTCCCATATTTCTTCAAAGCCCTCACATTTGTTATTTCTTTTGGCACACTAATAATATTCCATTACATTCACAGAACACAATTTATTGCCATTACCTTCTAATTAATGAGGACCTATTTTCTTATTTTTTTCCTAACACAAAAAATATCACTATGGGTATTTTGATAAATATGTAACCCTTCCCTCTGTCTTTGAGCTCTGTGAGGTACGTGCCCAGTAATGTTATCACTGGATCAAAAGATACAGTTTAGTGTCTTGATATCACAAATAATTAGACCAATTCATAGCTCTACCAACAGTGCCTTAGTGTGCCTGTCTTCCCACAGCTACTCAAACATTGACTCAGTCTTTTATCATGTTTGCCAATATTATGGGTGTGAGGTAAAAGGTCACAGTTGTCTTAATTCACATTCCTCTCATTTACTGGTGATTCAGAGGCATTCTTTCATGTGGCTGCTAACAGTTTGGCACCCAAGAATCCCTCCTTTCAACTATCTCAGACAAGAGAACACCCAGCTTTTGCCTGAAAACCTGCATGGAGGTTTTCTTATTCTTTTAATCCTAACCTATCTCACTCTTTGTGGCATAAAAAATGATGGTGGTTTCAGAGTAACCTGGAACGACTTGAATAAGCTAATACAGAATGACGTGAGTATGACCAGGAAAATAATTTCTGTAATAACAGCAACATTGTAAAAACAAATAGCTTTGAAGTACTTAAAAAACTGTGATCAGGGCAGCTAGGTGGCACAGTAGATAAAGCACTGGCTCTGGATTCAGGAGGACCTGAGTTCAAATGTGGCCTCAGACACTTGACGCTTACTAGCTGTGTGACCCTGGGCAAATCACTTAACCCTCATTGCCTGAGAGAGAGAAAGAAAAAGAGAGAGAGAGAGAGAGATAGACAGACAGAGAGAGAGACAGAGAGAGACAGAGACAGAGAGAGAGAGAGAGAGACAGAGAGAGAGAGACAGAGAGAGAGAGAGAGACAGAGACAGAGAGAGAGAGAGAGAGAGAGAGAGAGAGACAGAGACAGAGAGAGAGAGACAGAGACAGAGACAGAGAGAGACAGAGAGACAGAGAGAAACTCTGATCATTGCAATGATTAACCATGGCTCCAGATGATGAAACAGGCACATCATCATGGAAATTCTATCAACTTTGGTACTCACACTTCATCAGGATCCACAGTTGTCTCTGCCCCTCTGATTAGAAGTCTGAAGGTCAAAGCAAAAAACTCCTCCCCAAACCTGCATTTAAAGGGAGCTCAGAAGCCCAGTCAACTCTTCCTTTCCCACCAGCTACACTGCTTGGTTTTGACTCTACCATCATCACCATCATACTTTCTTGTCAGGTACCTTATTCCTCCCTTCCCATTTTCAACATGTGTTCCCCCGTTAGACTGTAAGCCCTTTGAAGTCTTTTTCTTTTTTCGTATTAATGGAGCTTAGCACAATGCCTGGTACATAGTAGGTGCTTAATAAAGGTTAATTGAATCTTATTATATTTTATTGTATACACCTGTCAAATAGGAGATGGACTTGGGGCAGAATGAAATACACTTTTTTTGTTTGTTTTTGGACAAGGTCAGTGCAGGAATTTGTTTTTCTTGACTATGCATATTTGTCACGAGGGTCTTGTTTTATTTTTTCAATGAGTGGAGGAGGTGAGAGGGAGAGAAAATAGAATTTTAAATAAAAAATTATGCTAAAAGATGTTTACCCTATTCATATCACAAAAACAAATAAACAGCCTGACCATTCTCTTGGGATCTTGCAAGGATACTGAATAAGAACAACTCACCTTTATTTAGCTCTCTCTCTCTCTCTCTCTCTTTTTTTTGTGAGGCAATTGGGGTTAAGTGACTTGCCCAGGGTCACACAGTGTCAAGTATCTGAGGGTGGATTTGAACTCAGGTCCTCCTGAGTCCAGGGCTGGTGCTCTATCCACTGTGCCACCCAGCTGCCCCTCACCTTTATTTAGTAGTTTCTTCACAACTGTCCCATGGGGTCACTATTGCAATCATTAATACCTACTATTGAAAATGAGGAGACTAAAGCACAGATTTTAAGTGACTTGCTGAGGGTCACACAGGTTGTAATCCAAAAGAACTCAGGGTTCTTGATGCTAATGCTCTGCTACACTGTCTGCTATCTACACTGCCTGTATCTCTCCTAAACTACTTTCAGTCTTTAACCCCAGGGGAAGGAGGGACTAAACATGTCCAGGATGAGGCAGGAAGTTCCTTTCTTTTCAACCCAGATCCTTATACAGACATACCTCATTTATTGTGCTTCATAGTTATTGTATTTTTACAAATTAAAGGTTTATGGTAATCCTGTATCAAGTAAGTCTATTGGTACCATTTTTTCAATAGCATGTGCTCACATCATGACTCTATGTCACATTTTGGTAATTTTCATGATATTTCACACTTTTTCATTATTATTATGTCTGTTATGGTGATCTGTGATCAGTGATCTTTGATGTTACAATTGTGATTGTTTTGAGGCACCATAAACCAAATTCATATAAAATGGTGAACTTATTTGATGAATGTTGTGTATGTTCTGAGCACTCCACCAACGAGCCATTCCCATCTTTCTCCCTCTCCTCTACCTTCCCTATTCCCTAAGACACAACAATATTGCCATCAGGCCAATTAATAATGCTACAATAGCCTCTCAGTGTTTAAGTGAAAGGAAGAATCAATCTATTTAGAAAACTCCATTGTTGTCTTATATTAAGAAATCACTAACCAACCTTCAGCAACCACCACCCTAATTAGTTAGCAGTCATCAATACCGAGGCAAGGGCCTCCACTAGCAAAGATTATGAAGGCTCAGTATTCTTAATTCAGGTATGTACATTTTTTAGACATACTATTATTGCACACTTAATAGACTACTGTGTAGTATAAACATAACTTCTGTATGCACTGGGAAATGAAAAAAAAATTGTGTGACTCCCTTTAATGTGATTTTTACTTTATTGTGGTGGTCTGGAACCAAACCTGCAATATCTCTGATATTGCTTGTATTTGAATGTACCCAGTCACTCTTTATGAGGCTCTGTTGGTTATCCTGAACAAAATCTTGATGCTCTTGAAGCCTTTAACCCAAGACAGTTAGCAATGTGGGAATTTTATACCCAGGGGAAAGAACTATCAAGAGCAGTAGAAAGGTAGTCTTTGAGTACCTTGGAAATCATATTTTTTAAGGTAAGCATCTGAATAATCTACCCAGGAAATAACACGGTCATTTGTGTGTGCTTTAGGTAGCTGTGACTCTATAAGAGATTGTCTATCTTTTTCTTTTTTCTTTTTTTTTTTTACATTTTTTGGGTGGGGGTTAAGTGACTTGCCCAGGGTCACACAGCTAGTAAGTATCAAGTGTCTGATGCTGGATTTGAACTCAGGTCCTCTTGAATCCAAGGCCGGTGCTTTATCCACTGTGCCACCTAGCCGCCCCTATCTTTTTCAAAAGGCTAATATCATCTTAGGCTGCATCTAGAGAAGCTAAGTGCTGAGAGTCAGGGAGGTTTGCTGCCTTAGTGAGATTACATCTGGAAATAGAACAATAGAGTGAAAAGAGCACTGAATTTGGGCAGGTCACTTCACCTCTGGGCCTCAGTTTCTGCATCTGTGATAGGAGGGAGTTGGACCAAATGACCTCCTAGGACCCTTTCCGCTCTAGATCCATGAGCCTTTGACACAGGCAAGTCACTTTACCTCCCTTAGCCTCAGTTTCCCCATTTGTAAAATGAAGGGGTTGAACTAGATGGCCTCTGAGTTCTAGTTCTAGACCTCTGATCTTTGATACTATGACTGAATCATTTGGAATCCAAGGATTTTGGAGCTGCTAGGGACCTGAGGAATTCATTCATTTCTGCCCTTTACAAATGAAGGAGCAAAGGCCTTAGAGGGATCAAGCCTTTCTCAAGGTCAAACAGCTAGTAAGTGTTGGAGGCAAGATTAGAACCCAGGTCTTCTAATTCCCTGTACTCTTTCCTCTCTACCCCATTTCTTTCCCTTTAATGATTCTGAATTCTCAGTGCCGATAAGACATCATTTAATCACTGGATATAGAGTCAATAAAATCATTGCTTGATTCTTATAATTCTTCATAGCAGTAGCAATCAGTGTCCTGGGTCAACAAGTCAACACTTCCCTGATTACTTCACTACACCTGTATTTTATTTTATTTTATTTTTTATTTTTATTTTTTTTGCAGGGCAATGGGTGTTAAGTGACTTGCCCAGGGTCACACAGGTAGTAAGCATCAAGTGTCTGAGACCAGATTTGAACTCAGGTACTCCTGAATCCAGGGCCAGTGCTTTATCCACTGCGCCACCTAGGCGACCCCTGTATTTTATTTTAATATTTAAAAATTTGATTTTCCTGCAAATATAGGTTTGCAAATTCCTGGAGAATGTAAGCTCTTTGAGGTAGGTTGCTAGGTCTTTTTGGTTGTTGTTGTTGGTCTTTCTAGTACTCAAAGTCCACATGGCGCTTGGTGTATAGTGGTGTTGTTGTTGGATTATGTCATTAATGTCCCACTCTCTGTGACCCTATTGGAGGCTTTCTTGTCAGAGATATTTGAGTGGTTTGCTATTTCCTTCTCCAGCTCATTTTACAGATGAGGAAACGGAGGCAAATGGGGTTAAGTGACTTGTCCAGGGTCACACAGCTAAGTGTCTGAGACCAGATTTGAACTCGGGTCCTCTTGACTCCATGCCTGGCACTTTATCCACTGTACCACCTAGCTGCCCTTGGAATACAGTAGGATCTTATTAAATGGTTATTGAATTGGTTTGAATTTCCACCAGTAGTCTGGACTATGTTAGGTTGTCTCATTATCAATGAATCAATCAATATGCTTTTTTTTTTTTTTTTGGTGAGGCAATTGGAGTTAAGTGACTTGCTCAGGCTCACACAGCTAGTAAGTGTCAAGTGTCTGAGGCCAAATTTGAACTCGGGTCCTTCTGAATTCAGGGCCAGTGCTCTACCCACTGTGCCACCTAGCTGCCCAATCAATACGCTTTTGTTAAATGCCTTTGAGGTGCCAGGAAGACAGAAACAAAAATAAGAACAGTCACCGATCTCAGGGAGCTTACAGTCTAATGAGGGAGCTAAGATCTGCATACATTGGTAAATATACATATTGAGCACATACTGGATAACCCGGAGGGGAAAGGCAATAGCAGATGGGGAGACCAGGAAAGGATTCATGTAAAAGGTCGTCCTTGATTTGAATCTTGAAGGAAGTCAAAGATGCTAAGAAGCAGAGGTGCTTTCCAGGTCAGGTGGATTATGGGGGGGACAGCAATTTCCTCATGCAGCTCCCTTTCCCCACACACAATGTCTTTTGGCTCCAGCTTCCCTACTGGTTTTCCTGGTCAAGCTTCCTTTCCCCTGAAAGGCTGATTGGTTCTTGCTTCTCTGATGGATCTTTCAGACTTCGGGCAAATAAAAAGCCTAAGCCAGGAGGACTCTGGAGCTCTCAGACTTGGTGGGTGATGGAGACCATGTGAATTGCAATTCCCTGGAGATGAGAGAGATAGTAAGAGGTTGTTCTATCCTAGCCTTTTGCCTATCCTGGTTGTGTTTGGTCAAAGTGGACCCCCTCCTTGGTTAAATGTTCAGTGACTCACAAGTGCCTCATTTCATCCTAACATTGAACTCGGATTAAGAGGGCATTGGAGGTAGCACCTACAACATGGGGCCAGATAGTGCAAAGACACAGAGTTGGAAAACATAGTGTTGAGTACACAGAATCTTAAGAAGGGATGTATGCAGAAAATTTAGATTTCCACTAAGAGGCAGTGTTGTTTGATGGGGAAGAGCAGGTATGGGAGAATGACCCTCAGGTAGTCACCTTATCTGGACCTCAGTTTTCTCACCTGAGTTTGGACAAGTAGATCTCATATGCCAGTTCTAAAAGTGTTTCTCTAATGAATTTAATCAAGTAGTTGTGAACTGGAATGAGTAATCAGAATAATTTCTCTTAGATCAAAACATCCTGAGTTCAGCTGGGTGATAGGAGTCGTTGACCTCAACACTGGTTTTGTTGTTCTCATTCAGTTGTATCTGACTCTTCATGACCCCATTTTGGGTTTTCTTGGCAAAAAATACTGGAGTGATTTGCCATTTCCTTCTCCAGTTCATGTTACAGGTGAAGAAACTGAGGCAAAACAGGGTTAAGGGTCACACAGTATCTGAAGCTGGATTTGAACTCAGGTCTTCCTGACTCCAGGTCTGGAGCTCTATCCACTGTGGCTCTTAGCTGCCCCCAAACTGGTTACTAGTCCTTAAATAAAATTCCAAGTCTTATCTTGTTTTCTTTTCCTTTTCTTACACATTTCTAGGACTTGGCCATCCCCCTTTGCCTCAACATGTGTTTATAATTAATTTTCTTTTAAAAACTTTCCTTATTACATCTCACCCTATCTGTCCCATACTATTGGTTGTTGCTCCCTCCACTTGAAAGCCTTGGGTTTTCTTCTCAGATGTTATTCTAGTTCTCATAGAACCTCTGACCCCAATCTCTGTGTGCAAATAAAGATCCAGAAAGTCCCTGGCAGACAAGGCACATTCTCTGCTAGGAACAGATCCAGTATGAGCAAGGGACTTGGGACAATGATAGATAGATATGTGCTAAGGTCCATCTGGCTTTGACATTTGATGCTCTAACATTCTATCTTCGGGCTCTGTCATCCCTTTCAAAGGATTCCTTTATCCCTGACATTCCACATTCTATCATTCTGTATTCGCAAAGTCTTATGTTCTAAGAACCTTAGTGACTTGGATCTTATATGTTGTTTCTTTTAAAAAATATTATTTCTTTATTTTAACATTCTTTTCTTTTTAAATTTTGAGTTCCAGATTCTTTCCCTCCCTCCCACCTCTCCCTTCACCCACAGGCAAACAATATGATATCAATTATAAATGTGAAGTCATGCAAAATGTATTTCCACATTAGCTATGTCACCACCACCACCCCCCAAATTAAGAAAGTGGGAAAATTATACTTCAATTTGCACTTAGAGTTCATCAGTTCCCTCTGCAGATGGATAGTATTTTTTCATCATGAGTCCTTTAGAATTATCTTGGTTCAGAATAACCAAGTCTTTCATAGTTGGTCATTGTTTCAACATTGTTGCTATGGTACACAACAATCTCCTGGTTTATCAGTTCATAAAGGTCTTGCCTTGTTTTTTTCTGAAACCTCATCATTTCTTATTCCACAATAGTACTCCATCAAAATCATATGCTACAACTCGTTCAGCTATTCCCCAATTGATGGGCATTCCCCTCAATTTCTAAATCTTTGCCATCACAAAAAGAGCTGTTATGAATATTTTGTATATATAGGTCCTTTTCCTTTGATCTCTTTGGGGTATAGACCTAGTAGTGATACTGCTGGGTCAAAGGATATGCAGTTTTATAACCCTTTGGATATAGTTTCAGATTGTTCTCCAGAAATGTTCTTCCAGGCCAATTCATAACTCTACCAACAATTTATTAGTGTACCTATTTTCCTTCATTCCCTCCAGTATTTGTCATTTCTGATAGGTGTGAGGTGGTGCTTCAGAGTTGTTTTAATTTGCTTTTTTATAATCAATAGTGATTTAGAGCATTTTTATATGATATAGATAGCTTTGATTTCTTCTTCTGAAGACTACATGTTCATATCCTTTGACCATTTATCAATTGGGAAATAATTCTTATTTTTATAAATTTGTTTCAGTTCCCTATATATTTGAGAAATGAGACCTTCATCAGAGAAACTCACTGTAAAATTTTTTTATATTACTTCATTGCTTATAGTAAAATATCATTTTCCTACTTGTCCCAGTTATTTAGATCTATTTTTGCTTTTGCTTTATCTGAGATCATGTTTCTACTCTTTGCTTTTTTTTTTTTACTTCAGCTGAAGCATATTAGATTCTGCTAAAACCCTTTATTTTAACTCTACATGTGTCTTTCTGTTTCTAATGTGTCTCCTGTAAACAACATATTGTTGCATTCTGGCTTCTAATCCATTCTGCTATCTATTTCTATTTTATGGGTAAACTCATCCCATTCACATTCAGTTATGACTTTTGTTGTTGTTATACAATTATTATTTGTGACTCATCTTTTATCATTCCCCATTCCTATCCTGCATATCTCTTATCTCCTTCCCCTCCTATTTGGTAAAACAGATTTCTATGTTCACCTGAGTGTATTCTTCCCCTTTTGAAGCAATTCTGTTAGTCCCTCCTTGAGGCAGCTCTGATGAATTTAAGGTCTTTGAGCTTTTTCTGATGAGTATAAAATTCATTTACTGCCCTGCTCCTCTCCCATCTCTTCCCCAACTCCATAAGCCTTTTCCTGTTACTTTCATGTAGGATTTCACTTCTGCCCTTCCCCCTCCCCCAGTGAATTCCCTTCACCCCTCAATTTAACCCTAATGATGTCATCACCTAGCTAAGTGACACAGTGGACAAAGCATCACCCCTGGACCCAGGGGGATCCCAGCCAAAATCCAGCCTCAGACACAAGACAGTTGCCCACTGTACGACCCCAGGTATGTCCCCCAGCTCCAATTTTTTATTGTTCTCTAGGGTCTTGTATTTGAAAGTCAAATTTGCCATTCAGTTCAGGCCTTTTCATCACAAATATCTGAAAGTCTTCTTTTTCATTAAAGTCCCATTTTTTTCTGCTGAAAGATTATGCTGAGTTTTGCTGGTTGTAATCCCATTTCCTTTGCCCTTTGGAATATCATATTCCATGCCCTCCAGTCCTTTAATGTAGAAAATGCTAGATCTTGTGCTATCCTGACTGGGGCTCCACAGTACTTGAATTCTTTCTTTTTGACAGTTTGCAATATTTTTCCTTGACCTGAGAGCTCTGGAATTTGGCTATAATATTCCTAGGAGTTTTCCTTTTGGGATCTCTTTCTGGGGGTGATCAGTGGATTCTTTCAATTTCTATTTTAGCTTCTTCTTCTAGAATTTCAGGGCAATTTTCCCTGATAATATCTTGGAAGATGGTGTCTAAGCTCTTTCCTTGATCATGGTTTTCAGGTAGACCAATAATTTTCAAATTATCTTTCCTGGACCTATTTTCCAGGTCAGCAGTTTTTCCCAGAAGATATTTCACATTGCCCTCTATTTTTTTTATTCATTTGGATTTGCTTTATTGTGTCTTGGTTTCTCATAAAGTCTCTGGCTTCCACTTGTTCAATCCTAATTCTTAGGCTATTATTTTCATCAGAGAGCTTTTGTACCTCCTTTTCCATTTGGCCAATTTGACTTTTTAAGCTGTTGACTTTTTTTCATGTCTTTCCTGCATCACCCTCATTTCTCTTTCCATTTTTTCCTCTACCTCTCTAACTTTATCTTCAAAGTCCTTTTTGAGCACCTCTATGGCCTGAGACCAATTCATATTTTTCTTGGAAGCTTTAGATATAGGGACCCTGATGTTGACATCTTCCTCTGAGGGTGTCCCTTGGTCTTCCTTGTTACTGAAGAAACTTTCTATGGTCCTCACCTTTCTCTGTCTGCTCATCTTGCCTTTCTTTTACTTGACTTTTAGCTCCTTAAAGTGGGGCACTGTTTCCAGGCTGCAGTATCCCAAGCTTAAGAAGTCCCAGGTGGTATGATTTAAGGAGAATCAGGTTCTTCACTTGCCCGGCCTGTTCCCTGGTCCTTAGATGACCCCAGACCAACTTGCTAATCAACCAGCTTTGTGAGTTGTGGTTGTTGGCTCTGATGAGCCTGTGCCCCTTCCCCACCTGGGCCACTGCTACTTGAGCCTACCTCCTGGTTCTCAGCAGGGGTGTAAAATCCAAGTTCTGCCTTAGCACCAGCATAGATCCCTGTGGTCTCCCCCCTTGCCCAGGGCTCAGTCCACTCACCAGACTGTGAGCTTAGTTCCAGACAACACTGGTGCTTCAGCTGATTCAGAGGCTCTGGGGGGTCTGCTTTTTATGGTGAGGCCTTCCTGGGACTGTATCTGTGTCAGGGTGACTGTGGGGTTGGGCTCAACTCCTGTATCAGCACAGCAGCTCCCTCCTTCAGACCTTCCAAACTGTTCTTGGTTAGACAATGATTTCAGCACATTCTTCTGTGAGTTTTTTTAACTTGGACAAATGACTTCAACTGTTGGTGCCTCAGTTTCCTCATGTGTAAAATTAAGGGGTTGGAGATGATCTCCAAGGTCCTCTTGAGCTATGATTTCATGTGGCTAAATCATTCTGCTTCCAAGATAGTGGTTGCATGTATAGGGAGGCTGAAATTCTTATTGTCACAGGTACCAGTCTGGCACAGACCTTCATTACCTTATGCCTGGACTATTGTAAGAATCTTCTAACTTTTCTTCCTGCCTCAAGTCCCTCCTCCATTCAGCTGCCGAAATGATTTTTCTAAAGTGTAGATCTGACCATGTCACCTCCCTATTCAATAGATTCTTAGTGGTTCCCTATTGTCTCCAGCATCAAATATATGATTATCCATTTAGCTTTTAAAGCCCTTTCTACTTTTCCCGTCTTCTTAAACTTTAGTACTTCCACATACTCTAGTGACACTTGCCTTTCTGCAATTCCTTAAACAAGATACTCCATCACCTAATTCCATGTCTTTTTTTTTTTTTTTTTTTTGGTGAGGCGATTGGGGTTAAGTGACTTGCCCAGTATCACACAGCTAGTAAGTGTTAAGTGTCTGAGGCCGGATTTGAACTCAGGTCCTTCTGACTCTAGGGCTGGTGCTCTATCCACTGTGCCACCTAGCTGCCTCCTCCATGTCTTTTTTATTGGCTGTTCCTCATGCTTGAAAGCTTGCCTTCCTCATCTTTGCCTCGATTCCTTCAAGACTTAGCTCAGCCCTTACCTTTTGTAAGAGATCTCTTTTTGTCCCCAGCTCTCACTACCAGTGCTGTCCCTCTACCTCCACTTTACCCTATTTATATCTTTTATGTAAGTAGTTGTTTCCATGTTGTCTTTCCCATTAGAATATAAGCTCCCAGAGGGCAGGGACTATTTTTGCCTTTCTCTGTATCCCAGTGTCAAATATAGTGCCTAGTGCAATGGTAATAAATCTTTGTTGACTAACTGTCACCATGTATCTTGGCTATTGCTGGCCTCCCAGTTAGTTTTTGTTATTTTTGTGGAGTTGGCAGAATATTTTCTACTCTGCCAGCAGCCGAGTACACTCTATTACAGTTCCAAGTGGGTTTGGATGTCTGTTGTTAGCAGAGAATCCAAGCTCTCTGCTTCTTCTCTTCTCCCCTTCACCCTGGGCTGTCAGTGAACCGACCTTATTATTTCACTCACCATCAATAATTGACTTCTGAGCAGTCTCTGGAGCCAGCTCATGATTCTACCTGGCACCCTCTCATTACTAAGGACTGAAAGGCATCCTGCTCAGCTTTGGGGAAAGGAGAGGAAATGGATTCTGGCCCAAGAATCCTTTCCAATAAGTGTCTCTTTTTAGCAGCAGAGGAGAAGACGCCTCATTTATCACAACTCCCTGCAAGTCTCCCCTCTTGCTGAGCTGTGAACAGGAGGAATAAGATTGGAAATGGTAGGGCAGAGAGAGAGTGATCCAATTCTTCCTGGTAAGGAGCCAGTCACCCAGGGTGGGCAGTTGACACCCTAACTGGAAGAAGACATAGGTTTTATTCATTGAACTACCCATACATCTCCTCTAAAGGAGAATGGTTGGACTGAAAAACCAAACCAGAACAAGAAAAATAGTCTGAATGTGGACATCACCGGTCAATCTATCAACAAGGATTTATTATACAACTCCTCCGTGCCAAGCCCTGGGAATACAAAGACAGAACAAAACAATTCTTGATCTCAAACAGTTTATATGTTGTGGTAGGAAATAACATGTATTACATTCATGAATACATGCTTATAACATGTAACACCCTCCCTTTGTTTCCCCCTGCCTATTTGCACTTTCAGTTTGGGATAGTGAATCTGCACTCTGAGTCCCCAGTGATGTGTTTACCTTGTCTTTGGTCATGCAGAGCTCACAATTAGGTAAAAAAAAAAAAGACATTTGCTGAAATGGCACATTATGAACAGTATTAACAAAAATATCTTTCCCATATACTCTCCCACATATGCACAGTGTCATTAGGAAGAGTGTCCACATACTTAGATCTCATATATGTGGAGGTAAACATATAGAGAACACATTGTGTGGCAAGGTAATTTACAATCTTATTATTACAGGGTCCTCTAGATATCTTCTTGTGAAATTCTTGTGCTGTTCTTTCCAGGGCATGGTATCTCTGCTGGGTGATTCACTTTACTGGGGTCTTTGCTGCTTCCTGGTCTGAATTCTGACCAGCTCTTATTCTTGGCCATGGATGACCAGGAGTCCTGGCTCTGGGACTGTTGCCTTCCAAGCAGGATCCCACTCCAGGAACCAGATTCTACTTACTGAATCAATTTGATCTGACTCTGCAGATGGACTGTCTGGGACTGATATGTACTCCTTGCCTCCAAGCTGTACAAGGGAGAAGGTAGAGAGTGAACTCACCATTGGTGTTCCATTAAATGGTGTTTCATGTCCATAGCTGGCTCTGTTTTCAACTCAATTTTTCTGCTTTTACACTCTCTGGAAGGCTATCCCTAACCAGTGTCTCTTCCAGTTATGTCCTGAGCTCCAGCCCTGCACCATCAGCTGCCTTTTGGACATTTCAAATTGGATAGCTTCTCAAAGAAGGAATTCTCCAATGTTTATCTCCTGCACTCTAGAGGTTTCAGTTTCTTCTATTCCTAAGGGAGGAGGAGGACAAGCTTTGCCAAGGACGATGTGCTGGAGCAAATATGGGGAGAGGAATGAGACCATGATGAAGGTCCTAGGGACCTGAGAAGTCGGGGGTGGGGCAGTGGAGGGGTTGGCAGGGGAGTGAGCAGGAGGTGAGTTGCTGCCACCACTGAGACTAAATTGGCAGGGGAAGAACTACTGAGCTGCCAACACAAAGACTGTAGCCGAGCTATGTGAAAGTTACACAAAGCAGATGAGTGAACGGCTGGAGCAGTTCATACTGCTGAGAAGAGCATTGATGAGTCTGTGCATTCCCATTTCTTTACACAGAGAGAGAAAGAGAGAGAGAGAGATCGACAGACAGAGACAGAGACAGAGAGACAGAGAGATAGAAAGAAACAGAGACAGAGAGATGGAGGGGAGAGAGTCAGAGACAGAAAGAGAGAGGAAGAAGAGAGACAGGTAGAAAGACTGGCAGAGAGAGAGAGAGAGAGAGAGAGAGAGAGAGAGAGAGAGAGGTGGGGGGGAAGAGGCTTTTCCCAATTCTAGATGGTGTCCCAAGTTCCTTCCAATTCAACCCTCCTCTTACCTCCCCACTATGATTCTATTTTAAAAGCAGCTGTTTAATAAGAATTCAACTTTCAAGAATGAGTACCTCAAACATCTGCTTCTGGCTCAGAAGGCTGATTACCAGGTTTTCATTAAAGTTCCTCCTGCTCCATTCCCTCCATTCTCCCTGTACCCCTAAACCCCAAACCCCACCTGTCCCATTTAAGTGGTTTGGTTTTATAACCTGGCATCAGGAAATGACATGGAACATAGATCCCCAAACTCATACCTGACACATATGTTTTATAGGTGAAGGAACAATTGGCTTCATGAAGAGACTGGGCTGGGAATGGGCTTCACAGACACAGAGTGACTAGGATATTAATTTCATAATTATATTCCTCCAAAGGGGGAGGCTGTACAGCTGGTGCACTGTGTGTCCCATTGGAGAGAGAGCAGAGAGCTGGGGGTTGCTCCAAGGGGTTTCGTTTGGGTTTGAGGGGGAAAATATCGTTAAGTTTTGCTTAAAGAAAACAGTCAGGCTTGGTTTTAGCTCAAAACATCTGTGCCACTGGGTGGCATTTTCTTATTCAGTCTAGTTCAAAAATAATTTATTAATGGAACTGAAAATTTTTTAAAATGAATGCTAAATTTTTTATATGTAATTGGGGAAAATATTATTAAAATCATTTATTAAATTAACACCATATGTCAGGGACTGTACTCAGTGCTGGTGATACAAAAACAAAAAGGAACAAAGTCCCTGCCCTCAAGGAACTTACAGTTCACTGATCAAGTGCTAGTCAAGGAGACCTGAATTCAAATTCTGTCTCAGACATTTACTAGCTATAGAAACTTGGTCAAGTAATAAGCTCTCTCAGGCTCTTTCCTCATCTATAAAATGAGGGGGATGGGTTGGCCTTTAAGGTCCTTTCTGCTTCTAAGTCCATGATTCTATGTATACATGTCAGTAAAGTAACACAAAGTCATTTCTAGAGAAATAGTATGTAACCCCTCTCCCAAAGCCCATAAATATGGAACTTGCTCCTCACTGATGGAGATAAATGCCCTGCCCTGTGTGAGGGGCTGGGTAGAGTTGGCACCTTCACTATCTTTGGTCTTTGAGTCTTATTCCAGCTTTGAAATGCTTTGGACACTTCTAGCTTCAATAGAGAGGATGGCACCCTCATGTAGGGCAAAGTATTCATCTCCACCAATGAGGAGAGAGGGACTTTGGGACTGAGATTAAATGAACAATGACAGTTATTCCTTGGTGTTGTCATGTATTTGAAAGGTGGTGTGATGGAAAGGGGCTTGGAATCAGCTAGACCTGCGTTCGATGATGCCTCAGACACTTGTGTGACTAAGACAAATGATTTCATCCCTCTGTGCCTCAGTTTCCTCATCTTTAAAACTAGGGAGTTGGACTAGATGACCTCTTAGGTTGCCTCCAGCTCTAAAACTATGATCATAGGCAAATACAAAGTAATTAGGAGAGGGAAAGGACACTAGAAACTGGAGTTCAGGGACTCATATTTATACTTAAACAAACATTAAAAAATAATTATGAACTAGTTCACATTTCCAAAGCATTCTAAGGTTTGCAAAGGGCTTTCCTCCCAGCATCTCTGTGAGCTCCGTGATAGTGCAAGTACCAAAGGTAGTTTTTCTGTGCCTGATATGCTCTTGCTCCTCATTTCCAACTCTCGAAATCCCAAATTCCCTCCAAGGCTCCCCTAAAGAGTCACCTCCTACAGGAAACCTTACTGGAGCCCTGTTCCCCCTTCCCCTTAATGCTCTTCGCCCACAAATGACTTTGTATTTACTTCGTATACATTTTGTAATTATTTATCTCTATTTATGCTATCTCCTCCCAATAGAATGTAAGCCCCTCTAGGGCAGGAATGGTTTCCACTTTGTCTTTGAATCCCCAGGATTCTGCACAGTACCTGGAGCATACTAGGATGGGTGTGTCTTTCTTCTGCCCTATGGCACCTTTCACTCTCCCTGTAACTTTCTAAGCCCAAATCCCCTTTCTTAGCTGCCACTCCCCTATACCTACCTACTATCTCTCCCGTTAGACTATAAACTCCTTCAAGGCAGTGGCTGTCTTAGCTTTTGGCTTAACCCAGTTCCTGGTACATAGTAAGCACTTAATAAAGGCTCTTTCATTCATTCCTCACACTATCCTTCAGACATCATAATTGTTCCCACAAATGAACAAATGTGGATCATTCTTCCCAGACAATAGTTACAGCGACTGGCGTTTTCTAGAAGTTTTTTTGATCCTTCCTGCAGTTTAAATTGTTGTAAAGGTGAAAGCTTCTTGGGTATTCTTTGGGTCATTTCTGGATCTTACTAAGTGGATTTCTTCTGGTATAATAGTTCAAGAGATCCATGGAAGCAGAGCGGGGAGGTGGGGCTGGGAAAAGAGGTCCAGCACTGGGGGAGGGGGAGGGATCTGAGGAGCTGTCCAGTGTCTCTGCAGTGTCTCTGTGCTGACGCTCCTCCCCCACCTCCCCCACCTCAGCTGTTTTGTCTTCTAGTTTGCCACAGGAGGCCATGAAATTGGTCACTCAAAGCCTGTGCACAGCTGCAGGAGGTCAAATTCTGCCCTTCTGGTCTGGGCTGCTTTCATTTAGCCTCCTTGGGGACTTTGCTTTTAGCATGGGAAGGGCTCTCTTGGGAAGGAACAGCTTGGTGCAAAATGAGTTAGACAGTCGAGAGGACAACTCCAAGCAGGATTTTTAACCTCTTAGGCAATGCTCTGCAGTAAGATGGCAGAGTGTCCCTCCTCAGTGGAAACTGTCATTTCCCCCAAATGTAATGCATTTGTTTATGTGAAGCAGTATGGAAGGAAGACCTGGGTTCCAGTCCTGTCTCTGACATATCCTAGCTGAGCAATCCTGGGAAAGTCACTTAAACTTCCAGGGCCCCAGGAAACTTTCTAATGTATAAGTTAGAGATGAGTAGCAAATCTGCACGGGGGAGGGAATTTTCAACCCAGGAAATTTCCTATTTGGATGCAATCAGAAAGATGCATACATACATACATACACAGTAAACAAACATTCATCTATCTATCTATCTATCTGTCTATCTGTTTGTTTATTTATTAAGATCCCACTTCATGTTATTTTTTTTGTTTTTATTTTTTTAAATTTTTTTAATGTATGAGGTATTTTATTTTTTCCGTTACATGTAAAGATAGTTCTCAACTTTTGTTTATACATGCTTTACAATTTCAGATTTTTCTCCCTCCCTCCCCTCCCTCCCCCCTCCCCTAGACAGCAGGTAATCTGATATAGGATATATCTATATATCTCTATACATATACATATATATATATATATATACACACATAATAACATTAATCCTATTTCTGCATTAATCTTGTTACAAGAGAAAGAATCAGAGCAGTGATGCAAAACCTCAAAATAGAAAAAAAAAACACAACAGCACCCAAAACAAAAGAAATAATATGGTTCAATCAGCATCTATACTCCACAGTTCTTTCTTTTTTTTTTCTTGGATTTGGAGATCCTCTTCTATCATGAGTTCCCTGGAACTCTTCTGTACCATTGCATTGGTGAGAAGAATATAGTCCATCACAGTAGGTCAACACTCAATGTTGATGATACTGTGTACAATGTTCTTCTGGTTCTGCTCATCTCACTCATCATCAGCTCACGTAAGACCCTCCAGGTTTCTCTGAACTCTTCCTGCTCATCATTTCTTACAGCACAATAGTATTCCATTGTATTCATATACCACAACTTGTCCAGCCATTCCCCAATTGATGGGCATCCCCTCAACTTCCAATTCCTTGCTACCACGTAAAGAGCAGCTATAAATATTTTTGTATATGTGGGTCCCTTTCCCCCTTCCATGATTTCTTTGGGCAAAAGACCTAAAAGTGGGATTGCTGGGTCAAAGGGTATGCACAGCTTTATCTCCCTTTGGGCATAATTCCAAATTGCTCTCCAGAATGGTTGGATCAGCTCACAGCTCCACCAACAATGCATTAGTGTTCCAATTTTCCCACAGCCTCTCCAACATTTATTATCTTCCTTTTTTGTCATTTTAGCCAATCTGATAGGTGTCAGGTGGTACCTCAGTGTTGTTTTAATTTGCATCTCTCTAATCATTAGAGATTTAGAGCATTTTTTTCATATGGGAATAGATAGCTTTGGTTTCTTCATCAGAAAACTGCCTGTTCATATCCTTTGACCATTTCTCAATTGGGGAATGACTTGGATTCTTACAAATTTGATTTAATTCCCTATATATTTTAGAGATGAGGCCTTTATCAGAAGTACTGGCCTCAAAAATTGTTTCCCAGCTTTCTGCCTCCCTTCCAATTTTGGATGCATTGCTTCTGTTTGTACAAAAATTTTTTAATTTAATATAATCAAAATCATCCATTTTGCATTTTATAATATACTCTATCTCTTGTTTGGTCAAAAACTGTTTTCCTTTCCAAAGATCTGATAGGTACACTATTCCTTTCTCTCCTAATTTACCTATGGTATCACCTCTTATGTCTAAATCATGTATCCATTTTGACCTTATTTTAGTATAAGGTGTAAGATGTTGGTCTATGCCTAATTTCTGCCATACTATCTTCCAGTTTTCCCAGCAGTTTTTGTCAAATACTGAGTTCCTATCCCAGAAGCTGGAGTCTTTGGGTTTATCACTTCATGTTATTTTATCTAATGGAAAGGATACTGAACAGAGAACAAGAAGATTTGGACTTGAGTTTCTACTCTGACACTTGTATGATTTTATGCAAGTCTTCTCAGAGCCTCATCTGTAACATAGAGACAAAAATACATGCCCTCACTACTTTGTAGTGTTATTTTGGGGATTTAATAAATTAATAGACAAGAAAATGCTTTGCAAATGCTAAAAATTCTACACAAGTATAATCAATCAATCGATAAGTATTTTTAGGTACCTACTATGTGCCAGGTATGTGACAGGTGCTAGCTTTTACAGTCTCCTCTTTCATCCTCATCAAGAGGCTTCTTAATTCCTCTTCACACTCTGCCATCAGAGTGTTATCGTCTGTGTATCTGAGATTGTTGATATTTCCCCATGGCAACCTTAATTTTAGGTTGTTAAAAAATAAACATTTTTATTTAAAGTTTTGAGTTTCGAATTTTATTCCTTCCTCTTTCCCTCCCTACCTCCTCCCTAAGGCAGTAAACAATCATATACAGGTTATACATGTGCAATTATGTAAAACCTTTCCGTATTTGTCATTTTGTATAAGAAGACTCAAATAAAAGAAAAGAAAATGAAAGAAAGAGTGAAAAGTTGCGTGCTTCAGTCTGTGTTCAATTGATATTATTTCTTTCTCTGGAGGCAGATGATATGCTTCATCATTAGTCCTTTAGAATTGTCCTGGATCATTGTACTGCTGAGAATAACTAAGTCATTCACAGTTCTTCATCAAACAATATGGCTGTTACAATGTACAACATTCTCCTGGTTCTGCTCACTTCACCATATATCGGTTCATATAAGTCTTTCCAGGTTTTTCTGAAATCATCCTGCTTGTTATTTCTTATAGCACAACAATATTCCATTACAATAATATAGCACAGCTTCTTTAGCCATCCCCCAACTAATGAGCATCCCCTTGATTTCCAATTCTTAGCCATCACAAAATGAGCTGCTATAAATATTTTTGTACAAATAGGTCTTTTTCTCTTTTTGGTGTTGTCTTTGGGATATAAACCTAACAGTGGTATCACTGGATCAAAAGGTACGCACAGTTTTATAGCCCTTTGGGCATAGTTTCTAATAACTCTCCAGAAAGGTTGGATCAGTTCACAACTCCACCAACAGTGGATTAATGTCCCAGTTTCCCCACGTCCCCTCCAATGTCCAGCATTTTCCTTTTTGTGTCATATTGGCCACTCTAATAGGTGTGAGGTGATACCTCAGAGTTGTTTTACTTTGTATTTCTCTGATCAATAGTGATTTAGAGCATTTTTTCATATGACTATAGATAGCTTTGATTTCTTTGTCTGAAAACTGTTCATATCCTTTGACCATTTTTCAACTGGGGAATGCCTTGTATTCTTATAAATTTGACTGTTTTAGTTCCAGTTTTTTATTTATCTAGCCTGGCATTTCACATGATATACTCTGCATATAAATTAAAGAAATAAGGTGTTAATATCCAGCTTTGTTGTATTCTTTTTCTAATCTTATACCAATCAGTTGTTCCATGTTCAGTTCTAACAGTTGCTTCTTGGCCCACATACAGCCTCTTCTGGAGACAAGTAAAATAATTTGGCACGCCCATCTCTTTGAAGACTTGTCACATTTTGTTGTGATCCACACACTGAAATGCTTTAGTATAGTCAATGAAGCAGAAGTAGATGTCTTTCTGCAACTTCCTTGCTTTTTCCATAATCCAGAGAATGTTAGCAATTTGGTCCCTACTTTCTTTACCTCTTTGAAAACCAGCCTGTTCTTCTGATAATTCTCAGTTCACATACTGCTAGAGCCTAGCTTGCAGAATCTTGAGCATAACCTTGTTGACACATGAAGTACACACAATTGTTTGGTAACTGCTCTTCTTTAGAACTGGGACTAAATTAATCTTTTCCAATCCAGTGACCACTGTTGAATGTTCCAAATTTGCTGGCATATGGAGTGTGGCACTTTAACTGCCTCATCGTTTAGGGTTTTAAATAGCTCAGCTGGGATTCCATCCCCTTCACTAGCCTTATTGTTTGTAAGGCTTTCTAAGGTCCACCTTGCCTCATTCTCCAGGAGGCATGGTTCTAGATCAGTAACTACACCATCGTAGTTATCGGTGATGCTAAGATCTTTCTTATATAGTTCTTTTGTGTATTCTTGCCACCTCTTTAAGGCACTATAGAAATACTAGCTACTATTATTATCATTATCATTGTCATCATCGTTCTTTTTATTACTCAGCTCTAATTGTCAGGAAACTTTTCCTTATGTTGAGTCTACCTCTGCTTTTCTATAATTCCTACCCACTTTTCCTAACTTCTCCTAGGACCAAAAAGAACAAATGTAATCTTTCTTGCCCATGGAACACCCCTTCAGGTTCATTGTTGTTCAGTCATTTTAGTCGTATCCGACTCACCATGCCTCCATTTGGGGTTTTCTTGGCAAAGATACTGGAGTTGTTTGCCATTTTCTTCTCCAGCTCATTTGACAGATCAGGAAACTGAGACAAACAAGGGTAAATCACTTGCCCAGGGTCACATGGCTAGAAGTGTCTGAGGCCAGATTTGAACTCAGGAAGATGAATTTTCCCAGTATGTACTTTTTCTTCATGTACTTGACAGCGATTGTTGTGTTTCCTCTGAGTCTGCTTCCCCAGCTAAATATTCCAGGCTCCTTTAAGTGGTCATCCTATGGTACATATATGCCTAAGGCCCTTCACTCTCATAGTTGCTACACTCTGAAAATTCTCCATCTTACTAACATTCTTATACTGACTCTAGGACTGAACACAATAGGGAGAGAATAAAGGCCAAGACTCAGACACAACTGTTGGCTTATTGGAATTATAGACTGGGAGCTGGAAGGAACCTTGGAAATCACCTGGTCCAACCCTCCCCCTCCTCCCATTTGACAGAGGGGGAAACTGAGGCCCAGAGATGGGAAGTGGCTTTCCTAAAGTCCCACACATAAATAAACCTGGACAAGAACCCATGTTCTCTCACTCCAAATCCAGGGCTTTCTACTTCACCATGCTAGCAAAATGGAAACAGAGAACCCCACCCCACCCAGGGGAGAGGGAGCTTTCTGAACCACATGTTGTCATCTGGCTCAAGAGCTGGGGATCAGGATGTGAATGCATAAATGAAGACCAGAGCTAAGCTCCCCAAAGGTTGTCAAGCCAACCAAATAACAGCCTTCCTCTGGATGGAGGGAAGGGAAGATGGGGGCAGTGAAAGGATCTGGGGAATTTGGGCCTATTTGACTGTGCTCTGTGTGTAATAATATGCTCTGCTTGGATCAGCCACACAGTTTCAGCCCTGTTTCAAGTCCGTTATTTATTATTATTTCTCAAAACTGCCTCTGGGTTCTGTTTCTGAGAAATGACTTTTCAATTACACATTGACAGGAAGGTATTTTGATGGCTGAAAAATATTGCCCATTGTCATTTATGTTAATTCCTTGGAACTTGCTGTGAATATAGGACTCTGTCTTTGGAAAGTATGTACACTTTCTGTCACATGCTGGGCTATTGATACTTTTGATGAGAGAGAGACAGAGAAAGAGAGAGAGAAAGAGACAGAGACAGGGAGAGACAGACAGAGAGAGAGAAAGACAGAGAGAGAAATAGAGACACATACAGAGAGAGAAAGACAGACAAACAGAGAGAGAGAGAGAGAGAGAGAGAGAGAGAGAGAGAGGGGAGGAAGGGAGGAAGAGGAAAGAAAAAAGAAAGAGGGAGGAAAGAATAGAGTAAGAAAATGATCTTTGGAGAATTAATATTAGGGAAGAAAAATTGAAAAGCTTGGGTGAATATAGTTCATATCATTTCATGTAAATAGATGACATTATGTGAGAACCTAAGAACTGTTGAACTGGGTCAATTCATTCTCCAGCCAGGACTGGCTCCAATTCGTACACTGAGGGACATATGTGAGAGGACACTATTGTTTTTTCTGATGTCAACTCTATAATAAGCCCCCAGCAGCTTAATTTCCCCAGATGACTCATGGTCCTATCCATCTTTAAAATTAGGGGGTTGGACTAGTCAGCTTCTGAGATACCTTATAGCTCTAGAGCTAAGGTCCCATGAACCTCCCTGAGCCTTCATTTCTTCACATCTTTAAAAGGAGAGGGTTAGGGGGCAGCTAGGTAGTGCAGTAGATAAAGTACTAGCCCTGGATTCAGGAGGGACCTGAGTTCAAATCCAGCCTCAAACACTTGACACTTACTAGCTGTGTGACCCTGGGTAACAAAAAACAAACAAAAAAAGGAGAGGGTTGGATTTGGTGGACTCAGAGATCCTTTCCAGCTCTAAGTTCACCAAACTGAGGAGGGTGCTAGAGTGGAAAGTACAACAGGCTTGGGGTGAAAAGGGTTTCACACCCCACTTTAAATATGTACTTATTGTGTGACCTTGGGCAAGTCCTTTGTCCTCCATGGGTTTCAGTTTCCTTAATAATAAAAATGAAGAAATTGAACCAGATGGACCCTTCCAGCTCCTGTGATCCAAGGAAATATGTGATTGGTCATGAAGGCAGAGTGATAGCCCAAATGTCACCCTGCACTGCACTGATCATTCCTCTGGGCTATAGGAAGGGAAGGGGATATTATTGTGCCATAGGAAATGATGAAATAGATAATTGCAGGGGAAATTGGGAAGACCATTGTGAAGTGATGCAGGACGAAGTGAGCAGAACTAGGAGAACAATTTATACAGAGATAACAACACTATAGAGAAAAAAACACTTTGAAAGATTTTGAAGCCCTGATCAGAATAATGATAAAGCATCCATCCCAAAAGGAGGAAGATGAAACATGCTTCTCACTTCCTGACCGAGAAGTGATGAACTTAAAAAGCTGAAAGAGAAGCATGTTTTTGGATATAGCTGATGTGGGAAGTTTTGCTGGACTATGTTTGTAGATATATATTGAAGGATTTGTTAAATGGGAGAGGGAAATGGTGGGAGGGATACCTTAATTTAAAAAATTTTAAAATTAATTAAAATGTTTATTACTTGAAAAATAAATACTTAATCAAATACTTAAATAATTGAAAATACTTATTACTTGAAAAAAGAAATACTTAAATCATTAAAATACTTATCACTTGAAAAAATATACTTAAATGATTAAAATACTTATTCCTTGAAAAATAAATAGTTAAATAATTAAATGCTTATTACTTTAAAAATAAACACAATTAAATACTCAAATAAGTAATTAAAATATTTATCTCTTGAACAACAAACAATTAAATAAATAATTAAATACTGATTGCTTGAAAAATAAAACAGCTGGGTCTTATTAAGATCTTAAAGTACTTATTACTTGAAAATATAAATAACTACAATTTTTTTTTTTAGCTGAGTTGAGCCTTGAACTCAGTTCTTCCGATTCACATCCAATCCTTTTCTGGGCTGAATCAGGCTGCCCAGCCCTGAAGGTTACTGAGTCTTTAGTTAATGATTCAGAAACGGGCCTTACAGGACCCCAGAAATCTGTTTGTGTCTCCCCTGGGATCCATCATCTCAGTACTGGTGATGCATGCAAGTACCAGCTAAAAGAGATTTCCCATTGAGAGAATGACAGATGAAGCAGCTTTGAGTGCAATTTCCTCCCTTTGTCCTAAACTGACTCCTTCCAAGTTGTGAGGCCATGGCTTTCCCCAGTTCCCATGACTAATGTTGCTTAGTACCTTTCTTCCATAAAGTACAATCAGACCAAGCTGGGCCCTTTAGAGATCAAGGCCGCCTCACTGATGTTGGCAGGGACAGCCTAGAGCAGCCGCCGGTGACCCTGCCCTCCTTTCACAGACAGCTGGCCTTGGGAGGGGAGGGGGGAGGCTACTGGTGGTTAAGCTCCCCCTGCCTCGTCTTCCTTTCCTCTCCCTCTGCTGTGTGTGAGCGACTAGCCCTGTGACCCCTGTCTTTCTCACACTGCATACATATCAAGGCTGCCTTTTCCTTCATAGAGGCCCCTATTCTTCAGTCTGTGCCTTTACCACCCCTGCTCCAAATGACCCTAGGCCTTTGTTTCAGACACCCCATCTCTGCTGCCCACCAGGCTGGACTGCTGCTCAGCCCCTTTGCCTAGCTTGTCTAGGAACATCTGATGATGAGAGCTATAGTTATAGGAGACCATAGGGGAAACCGAGGCCCAGTGAAGATAAGTAATTGGCTCAAGGTTGCCATTCTTTCTTTGCCTCTAGTGGGGCCTCAGGAGTAAGTACAGTGGAAAGAGGCATGGGTTTGGAGTCAGTAGGTAGGGAGTACAGATGTGTCACTGTAGACAAGTCACTTCATCTCTCTGAGCCTCGGGACCAGAGAGAATCATCCTTGATACATCACGTATCTTCTACGTCATAGCTGGATTGTGAGCTGGGTACCTGAATGAGATTTCCACAATAGAAATTCCTCCCTACTGATGAGTCTTTACTCATTTGAGTAATGCCTTACACTTGAACCTTTCAGGTCATAGAGGTATGATGAGGGTTATAAAAATCTTCAAGTCCCGTGGAAATGTGAGTTAAAATTGTTTCTACCATCTGCCTAGAGGTTATTACGAATAGAGTACTTTGCAAACCATAAAGTTTTATAAGTGCAAACTATTATTTTTATGTAACAGTAACTATTGCTTTCCCCCCCCCCACTGGCTGATTGACAGGTAGATTACATTTCATGCCTCCTCTGAGTTATTCCAGGATCCTTAACGAGTTTGGGGAATCTTGCACTAGCCATTGTCTCAAGTCCCCAATGATTGTGTTTCTTCCAATCTGGGGGATTGAACTCAGAAACTGAAAAGGACAGATAAAACAAGACCAAAACCCCAAATCTATTTCTTGGGGCCACAAGGCCTAAGGAGAAAGGAAAGGTGACCCTTTTCCACCTAGCCTACTAAATGGGGCCTCTGCAGTGGGTGAACCAGATCTTCACTCCAGACACCAACAGAAAAGAGAAAAACTGTGTCTGTCAAGTAGGTTTAAAGATGCAACCAGGGGCAGCTAGATGGCGAAGTAGATAGAGCACCAGCCCTGGAGTCAGGAGTATCTGAGTTCAAATCCAGCCTCAGACACTTAACACTTATTAGCTGTGTGACCCTGGGCAAGTCACTTAACCCCAATTGCCTCACTTAAAAAAAAAAAAAAGATGAAACCAATTCCAGGTATGTAGCCAACAGAGAGAGGCTGCTCCCAACCCCATGGTAGGCCAACCTGGAATATCTTCTCCCACAAAAAGGTCCATAGTGTCTTCCATATAGGTGTCTCCATCTTAGGAGAACTGGGCAAGCCAAAACCCCATTACAATTATTATTCACAGGATCATTGGGAGGAGCTGGGGAGTATACTAACTCCAACATATCATTTTATATACAAGGAAACTAACTCCCATTGATGGGTCACACAGGTAGTAAGCATATATGCAGGATTCAAACTCAGGTTTTCCTACCTCCAAGTCTAATGCTCTTTCAATGGTGCAATGCTGCTGCTCCCTTATTACTGATTCTGTTTCAAGAGTGGGAGGATTATGGGTCATTTCTCTCTCTCTCTCTCTCTCTCTCTCTGGTGGGGCAATGAGGGTTAAGTGACTTGTCCAGGATCACACAGTTAGTAAGTGTCAAGTGTCTGAGGCTGGATTTGAACTCAGGTCCTCCTGAATCCAGGGCTGCAGCTTCATCCACTCTGCAATTATGGATCATTTCTGAAAGCATTTTTTGTTAGTAATTTTCTTTTTTTTAATTGAATAGAATTTTCTTTTCCAAAATATATGTAAAAACAAATTTTAACAATAATTTTTTTAAAAAATTGTGTTCCAACTTCTCTTCCTCCTCTTAACACTTGCCCATTAGAAATGAGCCAATGAGTATTTATTAAACACTTACTATGTATCTTCCACTGGGATTACCTAGAAGGGACCTTAAAGATCAACTGATCAAAGCTCTTTATTTTGCAGTTGGGGAAACTGAGGGCCAGAGAGGGTAAGTGATTGGCTCAAGGTTACCTGCCTCTAGTGGGGTTTCAGCATGGTAGAGTGGAAAGAGGATTGTGTTTAGAATCAGAAGGTATGGAATGTAGTCTGCTGTGTGACTGGACAAGGAGTTCGCTTAATGGTAACCTTAATTCTGGAAGAGCTAGGTGGCACAGTGGAGAGAGCTCCTGGGCCTGGAGTCAAGAAAACTTAAAATTCCGATCCAGCCTCAGATACTTACTAGCTGTATGACCCTGGGCAAGTCACTTAACCCTGTTCGCCTCAGTTTCGTCATCTGTTAAATGAACCGGAGAAGGAAATAACAAACCACTTTAGTATCTTTGCCAAGAAAACCCCAAATGGGGTCATGAAGAGTAAGACACAACTGAACAACAAAGAAAACCTTAATTCTGAGGTAAAAGATGGCAGGGGAGAAAATAGTCATTTTAATAGAAGCCTAATTGCATTAAGTCTTATTTTCCCCCGATTTTAAAATTGCCAGAAAGATAGAGACGGAATGTAATAGAGGAGATTATTGTGAGGCTATGGTTTAGACTAGATAGTGCCTTAGGTACTTTCCAGCTCTGAGATCCTGTGTGTGAGAGGGTGGTTTTTTTTGTTTGTTTTTTTTTTAGTGAGGCAATTGGGGTCAAGTGACTTGCCTAAGGTCACACAGCTAGTAAGTGTTAAGTGTCTGAGGCCGGATTTGAACTCAGGTCCTCCTGACTCCAGGGCCGGTGCTCTATCCACTGCGCCACCTAGCTGCCCCGTGAGAGGGTGTTCTTATCACAGAAATGGAACTAGGGTGGGTAGCCACCAAAGACTCAAATGAATGAGGGCTCTATAAGGAAAATTCCTAAAAAATTCATTATGAATTTGAAAAACATATTTTCACATAGAAAGGACAGGAAAAAAGAGATTATCAATGAAACCATGAATTCTTTTTATACCCAGCTTGTTTGAAATTTGTGTATAATAAACATAACATGATTATATCAACACTGCCTTGTTTTTTAAACAAGGGATCCTCCTTATTATGAATTTTTAAAAAAGCAGCTTGATGGCGCAGTGGTTAAAGCACCGGCCCTGGATTCAGAAGTACCTGAGTTCAAATCCGGCCTCAGACACTTGACACTTACTAGCTGTGTGACCCTGGGCAAGTCACTTAACTCCCATTGCCTGCAAAAATAAATAAATAAACAAATTAATTAATTAATTAATTTTTAAAAAAAGTAGGGGCAGCTAGGTGGCGTAGTGGATAGAGCACCAGCCCTGGATTCAGGAGGACCTGAGTTCAAATCCAGCCTCAGACACTTGACACTTACTAACCCTGTGACCCTGGGCAAGTCACTTAACCCCAATTGCCTTACCAAAAATAAACAAACAAACAAAATAATATAGAAGGGAGGTGGGCTGGATTACATTTGGGAAATTGCAGAACCTTTAACAACCCCACACTTCTTCCTTACACAAAAACCCATCTTCTTCTTTTTTTTTAAACCCATCTTCTTTTTTTTAATCTAACAGCAACATTACATTGTTGATGCTCTAGGGCTGTGAGTCATGGTACACTGAAATCTCCAAAGAATTGAAGCTGTGAGTCACCCAAGGGACAGTGGAGAAGTACACAGTGGGCGTGAGTGGGCTGTGGCATGTTACCTATAATGAAATGAATAGGAGAAAAAAGAAAATTTCATAGAAATTTGCAACTGGAAAAGGAGGTTGGCTTAGCCAAAAACAAGGGAAAGGACTGATGGGCAGCTGGCGTACAATTAGCTCCTTTGCTACCCAAACAGTGTTAAGTAGGAAGTTATTCTACTCATTGGGTGGGCCTCCTTGTGGTGAACATAGGCAAGGAGAAGAATAAAGCAGGATAGGCAAGTGTGGGTGAGTTGCAATCTTTGCCTTTGGTAGGAGAATGGAAACACACAACACTCTTTTGAATCAGGTGGCACTAGGGTCATCACTTCCATTTTACAGGTGAGAAAACTGAGGATTTAAGAGGAACTATGTCAATGGAAAGTGATATCTTTTATAATTTATAATGGACATCTTTTATTTTAAAAAATGATCTTTCTTTTTCACATTAATTTCTTTTTATCTTTTTAAAATTAAAAAAATTTAAAAAATCATTTGCTTTCTTTCTCACTGGCTTCTAAAATTGGAAGGAAAGAAAGGAAAGTAAAATCTTCTTAAAAATACGCAAAATATGGGGCAGCTAGGTGGTGCAGTGGATAGAGCACTGGCCCTGGATTCAGGAAGACCTGAGTTCAAATCTGGCCTCAGACATTTAACACTTACTAGCTGTGTGATCCTGGGCAAGTCACTTAACCCCAATTGCCTCACCAAAAAACCAAAAAACACGCAAAATACACAAAACAAAGTCCCACATTGGCCCTATCCAAAAATGGGTGTCTCATTCTGCCCTCTGAGACTATCACTTCTCTGTCCAGAGGTGGGTAACAGGCTTTATTGTTAGTCCTCTGGAATCACAGTTAGCCATTGCATTGATCAGGTTGCCTAAGTCATTCCAAGTTGTGTTTACAATGTTGATGTATTGCATAAATTGTTTTCTCACTTCGCTCTATATCAAATCATAGAGATCTTCCCAGCTTTGGCTGAAACTGCCCTTCCTTTGTTATGGTACAATAATATTCTGCTGCATTTATAGACCACCATTCGTTTGGCCATCCCCCAACAGGTAGGCACTTCCTTTAGTTTCCAGTTTTTTGCTACTATGGAAAGATCTACTACAAATATTTTTGTACATGTGAGTTCGTTTCCTATTTCTTTGATCTCCTTTGGGTATAGGCCTAATAGTGGTATTTCTTGGTCAGATGCACAGTTTAGTAACTTTTTGGACATGGTTCCAAATTGCTTTCCAGAATGGCTAGACCAATATGCACATCTCCCAACAGTGCATGAGCAGGTGCATTTTCCTGCTATCCCTCCAACCTTTGTTGTTTTCATTTTTTGGCCTCATGATAAAGAAGAAAAAATAAAGAGAAAAAAAAGGCAGTTTAGCAAGACTCAATAATAACACAGGAGCCAAGTCTTACCACATAGTGTTTCATACCCATAGTTCCTCACCTCTTATTGATATTACTTTTTGCTTCTTCAGTGGAATATTTTGGTTGTTCAGTCATTTTCAGTTGGGGTTTTCTTGGTAAAGATACTGGAGTGGTTGGCCATTTCATTCTTCGGCTCATTTTAGAGAGGAGGAAACTGGGGCAAACAGGGTTAAATGACTTGCCCAGGGTCACACAACTAGTAAGTATCTGAGGCTGGATTTTACTTCAGATCTTCCTGACTCCAGACCCAGCATTCTATCCACTGCACGACCCAGCTACCCTCTTCTACTCTTCCCTTATGCAAACTCCCCTCCCCTCCCTTTCTCAGCCTTCTACCCCTTGGGGAGTACTCAGATCAGGTACCCACTGAAGCTACAGCACAGGCATCATTGGGAAGAATGCCCCCATCCCCAAGCTGACCCACACTTTCTGCCTCTCCTTCCCCCAGACTATCTTGTGATTGTGGCAGTTGCCTCAAGAGGAAGACTTTGGTCTAGTGACCAGGGAGTAAAAGGTATACCTCTCTCCTTTTAATCTTTTAATGGAGGACTATAAAGAGAAGATAAAATTTTAATTGAAGAAATATGTACTAAAATGATTGACTCTTGGCCCTCCAGATCCCTCAGGTTTAGATCTTGGGGTGCCCCAGCAGTGGGTCAAAGCATAAATTTAGAGCTGGAAAGCACCTTCTGGATCATGTAGTCTAACCCCTTTACTTTACAAAGGAGGAAGCTGAAGTGCAGGGTGGGGGAGGGAGTCATACACATGGCAAGCATCAGAACCAAAAGGCAGCGCTCCCCCCCCTTCTGACTCCAAATGCCACATGCTAAATAGCAAGCAGGTGTTCCCCAGGATGGGAATCAACCCTGATTGGGAAACAATTAATGAGAGAACGAATATTACAATGAGGGGCTGAAAATGACATCTTTACCCTCTATACCCAGACCACTCCCAGCCTGGGGCAATTTAGACAAAAGGATCTGTCTCGGGGCAGCTAGGTGGCACAGTGGATAGAATACCGGCCCTGGATTCAGGAGGATCTGAGTTCAAATCCAGCCTCAGAGCCCTAACACTTACTAGCTGTGTGACCCTGGGCAAGTCACTTAACTCCCATTACCTCACACACACACAAAAAAAGGATCTGTCTCTACCCAAGCTTTGTTAAATGGAATTCACCTTAAACTAGAGGTTCCTTCTAACATTGGGTGGGGTTAGAGAGAGAAGGTTAACTCAGGCTTCAGAGACTGAGGTCTTGAAAATAGAAAAAGGGGAAATTCTGAATCTCCTCAAATCATTAGTTATTAATAATCATTTCTCTCAGTGACACAGTCAGGAGAATATTGGACTAGGGGTCAGAAGAACTTGAGTTGAAATCATGCTTTGGACACCTACTAGCTGTGTGACCTTGGGCAAGTGCTTTAACGTCTGGCTCGGTTTCTACCATTTCCATTGTAGGGTAGTTGTGAGGATCAAATGAAATAATACATGAAGCATTTTATAAACCTTAAATTCCTATATAAATGCTAGCAATTCTTTCTATGGGCAGGTCATTCCCTCTACCTAATTCCTTCTGGGCTAGAGCCAAGAGTTGATCATCTTATTGCATATTTTCAATTAATGAATAAGCGATCTATGATTTATTAATTAAATCCTAAGGAGTTGTCTGAAGAACATAGAAGTCAAGTCATTGGCCCAAGGTCACACAGCTAACAAGTATCAGGTGCAGGACATGGACCCACATTATTCACAAGGCCAATATTCTAACCATAGGAACCAATAAGATTATAGGACGGAAGGAGACTTAGAGGTCATGTTCTAATTTTATGAATGAGGGAATCAAGGCTGAGAGATATTAAATGGCTTATCTAACCCAAACAGCAAGTAAGTGGTAAGATTCTATCCAAATGCAGGTCCTCTGGCTCCAAACTGAACTGAAGTCCCAGATTGCTTTTTATTTGTACACTAATCTTATGAACTAGATGAGTCACTTTCTTATTGTTTCAATTAAAATAAAATTTTTATTGATAATAAGTTACCTAGCATTTATATTGTGTCTAATTATGTGTTGGGCACTAGGCTAAGTGCTTTCTTTTTTTCTTTTTTTTTTTTCTTTTGCAGAGCAATGAGCATTAAGTGACTTGCCCAGGGTTACACAGCTAGTAAATGTCAAGTGTCTGAGGCTGGATTTGAACTCAGATCCTTCTGAATCCAGGGTTGGTGCTTTATCCACTGCACCACCTAGCTGCCCTGCTAAGTGCTTTATAAATATGATCTTGTTCCATTCTCACAACTCTGAGAGGTAGCCCAGAGCACTAGCCGCTGAACCACCTTATTTCCTCTATTATCTATCTATTGATTATGTACTGGCCCCTTGATACCCTTTTAACTTTCATTACTTTCATTTTTTAATATACTATTGACCTACCCAGTAAGCCTTTCTTTGTATGAAAGATATGTACACAGCTAGGTGGTACTGGACCTGGAATAAGGAAGATGGGAGATAAAATCCAGCATCAGACATTCCCTGGCTATGAGATACTGGACAAGTCACCTAACCTATGTCTGCCTCAGTTTCCTCATCTATAAAATGGGGATAATAATACTACCTACTTCTCAGGATTTTGTTGTGAAGATAAAACGAGATATTGTTTGTAGAGCACTAGTTAAATGTGCAGCTAGGTGGCTCTGTGGATATATTACTTATTAGAAAATGCTAAGTAAAAGCTAGCTATTGTTATTATTGGATAGTGAGGTGATGTGGTAGACAGAACACCAGGTCTGGAGTCAGGAAGATCTGAGTTCAGATGTAGCCTCACTTACTAGCTGTGTGACACTGGGCAAGTCACTTTACCTTGTTTGCCTTAGTTTCCTCCTTTGTAAAAGACATTGGAGAAGGAAATAGTAAACCACTCCAGAATCTCTGCCAAGAAAACCACAAATGGGCATGAAGAGTTTGACTCTACTGAAACAACTGAACAACAGCAACCATGTATTACTACTACTGCTGCTATTATTACAAAAGGGGCAAAACCTGCCCACAGCAGTAGATAGAGCTGATAGCATTTGCAACGTTCTACACCCATCGTTCCTTCTTTCTTTAAAGAAAAGAGGGAAGTATTTTTTCAGCTTTTTCTAGGAACAGGCTTGTCATAATTCTACAATATTCAGAGGGTTTTTTTTTTTGTTTTTTTGTTTTGTTTTTTTTAGTGAGGCAATGGGGGTTAAGTGACTTGCCCAGGGTCACACAGCTAGTAAGTGTTAAGTGTCTAAGGCTGGATTTGAACTCAGGTACTCCTGAATTCAGGGCCGGTGCTTTATCCACTGTGCCACCTAGCCGCCCCCGGTTTTTTTTCTTTTCATTTACATTGTTGTAGTCATTGTGGATGTCATTTTTCCTGGTTCTGATTATTTCACAATGTATCAGTTCATCAACTTCTTCCCATGTTTCTCTGACTTCTTATATTCCTGGTTTCTTATAATGCAGGGTGTTAACACTTCTACACTTCAGTCTCTTATAACAGAGGACATCAAAACTATTTTACAAAACTATTATTAGCACCTACCTCCCAGAGTGGCTGGGAGGATCAAACCAGATAATATGTCAAGCACTTTGCCAATTTTAAAGCTCTAAATAAATCCTAGCTATTATTATTATTATTACTGGATAAAAATAGAAAAGTATGCTGACAGAACAGATAAATATTTTCTCTATTTTTCAGATGAAGAAACTGAGGCTAGAGAGAAGTTAAGAGACTTTGCCTGGGGCTCACACAGTTAATAAGTATGGAAGATAGGATCTGAAAATGAGATACAACAACCTATCCATTGTGTCAGCAAGAAAGAGAAATCAACAGAACATATTAGATAAGTGTTATCCCCATTTTATAGAAGAGGGAACTGAGATATTAAGTGATGGTACTTAAGTTCACACAGTAGATCGGCAGTTGAGCTGAGACTAGAGCTGGCATCTTCTAATGTATCTAAGATATCTCTTCATAATTGTAGATGAGAGCCACATTTTTCCACTCCTGAATAACAATCCTCTCTGAAGTTGACTGAATTCCGCCCACCCTTTCATCTCAACCCTTTTTTTTCAAGGGCGACCATTCTGGATTCCCGATGCTTGGAAAGGAGGAATGGAATTCAACTCCTTCCCTAGCCTCTGGAGAAGTGGTGTCTGGTTTCTGGGGCTTGTGAGAGAGGGTTTGAGTACATACATCTTTTGCCACTTGGTGGTGCTGGTGGAAGCTATTTCTGCTTCTAACTTCAGCCATCCCTTCATGCAGAACATTATCCATCAGTAGCTATGCCTTGTGCTTCTAACATTAGCACTTACCCTACTAGGCTGGTCAGTGGATATAGCCTGGCCAAACATTTTAGGCATAAGTGGGATTTTTTTTTTTCAAAGCATATGCATGAGGTAGGGCTTGGGATGAAGCATGCCCTTAGCTGGTCTGTCTGGTTGGTTACATAGTTGATCTAGGGATCAAAGCCCACGGATGTTTGCCAAATGCCCACTTTATTTTATACCAGGGAGACAGTCTGAGGCTCCTTCCCTTTGCCTCCCTATTTCGCAGACAGGCAGTCTCTTTCGTTCCTTCAGGGGAAGGGCTGTTGTGTTTGTGTCTCTCTTTCCCCATTGCTTGGCAAAGGGCTTGGCACGTTGGAGAAACTTATTAAGTGCTTGTTGGCAGACTGATGGGCTGAGAAAAAACCAAATTCTTGGGATTATCTTGTGAGCTGATCTTTAGGACTTTTCTTTATGTACAATTTGTTAACAGAAAGGTAATCCCTTATGCCTTGGAGGACAATACCTTCTGGCTGGGTTGGTATGGCAGTGGCAAAGGGAGAGTTGGTGATTATCCGCATAGATCTGCTTCCATGGCCCACAGACAACCTGGTCCTGGATCTGCCACTAATTTGTTCTGCCTCACTTAAATCTAATTCAGAGGGGCAGCTAGGTGGCGCAGTGAATAGAGAATTGGCCCTGAATTCAGGAGGACCTGAGTTCAAATCCAACCTTAGACAATTGACACTTACTAGCTGTGTGACCTTGGGCAAGTCACTTAACCTCCATTGCCCCACCAAAAAAAAAAAATCTAATTCAGGCGCAAGTCAAGAAATCACCCTTAAGATATCTTTAATCCCCTTCCAGAACAAATGACTCAACAACAACAACAACAACAACAATGAACCTACCAGACCCTATCAGGTCCCTTTCAGACCATCCATCCAAAAGTATTTGTGAAGTGTTAGGGACTAGAGATAAGATAAAAAAACAAAGATAAAAACCAGTGCCTGCCCTCAGGGAGCTTACGTTCTCAGGACTATCATTTTTATTCAATTCAATTCAAGGATCATTTATTATGTGGCTAATATGTGCCAGTCACTGGGAATGACAAGACAAAAAAGAAATGGTCCTTGCCTTCAGGGAGCTTACATTTTATAGGACCTAGCCAACCTACATATCTAAGCATACAAGGTGTTCCAACAGTCTATATAGGGTATATGTACACAAAAGAGATCCCATTAATTTTGCAAGGCAGGGCATTAGTGGCCAGGGCTGGAGCTGGGCTTTATGTACAAGGTAATGTTGGAAGTGAATCTTGAAGGATGCAGATTGATTCTGAGATGTGGAGGGAGGAGGAAGAACATTCTCAACACTGAGCATAGTCTATTCAAAGGCACAGAGAGGGAACATAGAGTATTGTGTTCGAAGAATAACAAGAATTCCAGTCTGACCGGACCATACAAGACAGGTGGTGTATGATGAGATTGGAAAGGCAGGTACAGAAAACCATGGGGTTGGACTTTGGAATTAGTAGAAAAACATCTCTCCATTTTTTAATATCCTTTGACTCCAAATGCTGTTATTAAGTATACCCTTTGAGGAATCATCTCCACTTTGGGTCATAGATCCCTCTGTTCTTTTAAGATGTAGCTTTAAAAAAAAGTAGCTTAAGCATCATCTTCTGCAAGAAGCCTTTCTTAAAAAACAAAAACAAACAACCCCCCCCCCCAACACACATACACACAAAAAGAAGCCTTTCCTGATGCCCCTGACTGCTGGTGCTCTCCCTCCTAAACCGCCTATTTCTTTAATGTCTTTTTATTTATTCATATTTATTTTTATATTTATGCTGCACATATTTCTAGATAGACTTGCCTACCCCCAATAGAATGAGAGCAGGGATTGTTTAATTCTTTGTACTTACAGCATCTGTCTGGTACATGGTAAAAAAATTAATAAATGCTTGTTGATTGATCGACTGAAAATATATGCAATTGTTGGTGTAGTTGTGAACTGGTCCAACCATTCTGGAGAGCATTTTGGAACTATGTCCAAGGGGCTATAAAACTGTGCTTACCCTTTGACCCAGCAATACCCCTAATAGGTCTTGTGGGGACCAATTTTTAATTGGGGAGTGCTAGCTAAGCGGCTCGCCGCAATATTGGGGCAAGGAAGGAGACCGGCAGCCTCCCTCAAAACAGAACAAGATTTATTTTAACAAGAACGAACTAAAAAAAAAACTCACACAAACAGGATCAGTAGGATCAAGGGAAAAGGAAATAAAATGGGGAAAGGGAAATTATAATACCTGAAAAAATACCACCGCCCAGGAATCAGCTGAAAATATGAAGCAGAACGCCTGTCTCTTTCCAGCTTCCACCTAGAATGCCCAATTCTCCTCCCCCAAACCTATAAACACCCCACACAGTCCCAGCCAATGGGATGGCCGCTCTGACAGTCACATGACTGCCCTCACTAGGCTTCCAATCATTATAATTTTGCCAGGCCCATGTAAGCTTTGGCGAGTGGTGATGACATGAGGTGCCAGAGCCCTGGCAACAGCTACAACCAGTGGGTGGAACACCCTGCGGTTTGCGGAGCCCCAGGCCAGTGAGCGCTGAGGCATAAAAACCTCAAATAACAATTAATTCTTTAGTCTATAGCCCAAAGAGATCATAAAAAAGGGAAAAGGTCTCATATGTACAAAAATATTTACAGCAGCTCTTTTTGTGGTGGCAAAGAACTGGAAATTGAGGAGATGCCCAACAATTGGGGAATGGCCGAACAAGTTGTGGTATATGAATGTAAATGGAATTCTATTATGCTGTAAGAAATGAGGAACAGGCAGGTTTCAGAAAAACCTAGAAAGACTTACACGAATTGATGCTGAGTGAAGTGAGCAGAACCAGGAGAACATTGTACACAGGAACAGCAACATTGTGTGATGATCAACTGTGATAGAATTAGCTCCTCTCAGTAATACAATGATCCAAGAAAATTCCAAAAGATTCATGAGAGAAAATGCTCTCCACATCCAGAAAAAGAGCTATGGAGTCTGAATGCAGATCACCTTTTTTGTTTGTTTGTTTGTTTTTTGTTTCTTTCTTCTTTCTTGTGTTTTTTTTCCTTTTGTTCTGATTCTTCTCTTACAACATGACTAAAGTGGAAATATGTTTAATATGATTTTACTGTATAACCTGTATCAGATTGCTTGCTGTCTTGGAGAGAAGTGAGGGAGAAAAATTTGGAGTTCAAAATCTTACAAAAATGAACGTTGAAAACTATCTTTACATGTAATTGGAAAAACTAAAAACACTATTGAAAAAGAAAGTTATGGGGCAGCTAGGTGGCACAGTGAATGGGGCACTGGCCCTGGATTCAGGAGGACCTGAGTTCAAATCTGAACTCAGATATTTGACACTTACTAGCTGTGTTACCCTGGGCAAGTCACTTAACCCCCATTGCCTCGCAAAAAAACAACAAACAAACAAAAAAGAAAGTTATAATGCAAAATATTCATAGTAGCATACACACACATCATATATATATATATATATATATTTGCAGTATCAAGAAATTATAGGACAGCTAGGTGGCGCAGTAGATAAAACACTGGCCCTGGATTCAGGAGTATCTGAATTCAAATTTGGCCTCAAACACTTGACATTTACTAGCTATGTGACCCTGGGCAAGTCACTTAACCCTCATTGCCTTACAAAAAAAAAAATTAAAAAAAAAAAGAAACTAAAAAAAATGGAAAAAACAGGAAAAAATAGGTCTTCATTGAAGGAGAAACAACTGAACAAATTGTGATATAGGAATGTATCAGAATACTTTTTACAACATAGGAACTGATAAATATGAGGAATTCAGAGACATATGGAAAGACTTATGTACCCAGTGCACAGGGAAGTAAGCAGAACCAGTAGAACAATAGAAGCAGTGACTGGAATAAAGGAGAGGAAAATGAGCCTAAGAAGGAGATTAAATGCAGTGACCCATTTCAGCCCTGGAGAACAGGTAATGAGCCACATTTTCCTCCTCTGGGTAGAGAGGTGGTAGGCTACAGGAACTGGATGTAGCATATGCTATCAGGCAGGATCATTTTATCACTTGGTTACATTTCACTCTTTTTTTTTTTCAGGGCAATGAGGGTTAAGTGACTTGCCCAGGGTCACGCAGCTAGCGTCGTGTCTGAGGTTGGATTCGAACTCAGGTCCTCCTGAATCCAGGGCTGATGCTTTATCCACTGTGCCACCTAACTGCCCCCTACATTTCACTCTTGAATAATAATGATAATAATTACGGCTAACATTTATATAGTGCCTACTATGTACTAGGCACTGTGCTAAGCACTTTACAAAGTGCCCAAGGGGCACTAGGTGGTGAAGTGGATAAAGCACTGGCCCTAGATTCAAGAGGACCTGAGTTCAAATTTGACCTCAGACACTTGACACTTATTAGCTGTGTGACCCTGGGCAAGTCACTTAACCCCAATTGCCTCACCTCCCCCCCCAAAAAAATTAGCCTGGTAGAGAAATCGTCTTTACATAGTGTGAAGTTAATGCAGCCCTTTCTCAGCAGCAGGAAATTTTCAGCCATTGGCTTCCCAAAGGAAGAGATAGAGAGTCATAATAGGGCTAAGGACTGAACCCGGGATTTAATTGGCATAGGGATTTCCCATGTGAGGAAACTACCTTTGCCAATGCATGTTGGAACCCCCTCTGCAACTTATGACCTTAGAGGATTGTCTAGACCTTTGGGAGATGAAAAGCCTTGCCCAGAATCACAAGCAGTGTATGTCAAAGGCAGAACTTGAACTCAGGTCTTCCTGGCTTTGAAGTCAGCTCTGTGCACCAGGCCATACTGCTAATATTTGTATTCCTGCTTCCTTAAGGTTTCCAAAGCGCTTAACAGACAAGATTTTATCTGAGCTGTATAAAAACCCTGGGAAGTAAATACCACAAGTATTTAAGACCCTATTTCATAGATGAGAAAGCTGAAGGTAAGAAGTGAAGTGATCTGCCCATAATCACACAGTATGTATCAGAGGTAGGATTTGAATCCAGGTCTTTGGTAATATCAAGTCCAGGCACTATCAGAAATAATCCTGGATTTGGAATCAAAGGACCTTGACTTTGTTTTTTGTTTTGTTTGTTTGTTTGTTTGTTTTGCGGGGCAATGGGGGTTAAGTGACTTGCCCAGGGTCACACAGCCAGCAAATATCAAGTGTCTGAGGCCAGATTTGAATTCAGGTACTCCTGAATCCAGGGCCGGTGCTTTATCCACTGCACCACCTAGCCGCCCCCTAGGACCTTGACTTTGAAGCCAGACTTTGTTGCTTATATAATCTTGGGTAAGTTCTTCTGGGCCTCAGTTTCCTATTCTGTCAAAAGAAGTAAATAAAAAACTATTAAAAAAAAAAAAGGATTGGATGAGGTCAGAACTATAACTAGGCCCAGGCAGTTGGGACTTTGTCAAAGGGGGTTGGAATGTAGAGGGCATTAACAGCATGTATAATGCTCCAGGAGGTAGAAACAAGTGAACTTAGCCCTTGGTGAGCTAAAATAGGAAGCTCTTTGGAGAGGAAGTGTTTGTCATCTCGTAGCTTCTTCAGTTGTGTTGCCAAATCATACATCCTCCCCCTGGTTGTTGCACCACAGGTGAAGGTCACCTCCTCCATCAGATGCCTCCATCTTGCTCTCTGTGCCTTGGTGAGTCCTGGGGCCTCCCCCTACCCACCACAGGGACCCCAAGGTCTGAGGCCTCTCCCTTCACCCCCTACAACTGAGTTGGCCCTAGCTGCCAATATCGTTAATTATAACTCTGGACCAGATGGACACTTAAGGTGACCTGAACAATCCCTAAGTATATATTAATATAATGCATAAGCAAAGATGAGAGAGAACACATTCAGGAGAGAAGTAAAGGCCTCAGGGAACTTTTTGCCTAGAGTTCAGTCTAGTTTTACCCACTGTCAATGTGACTTTAGTCTGCCAGTTCACAAACATTTATTAAGCACCTACCATGTGCCAGGTATTCTGCCAACTGCTGGGGATACAAAAAGGGGGCAAAAGACAGTCCTTGCCCTCAGGGGACCTTATACTCTAATGAGGGAGACAATATGCCAATATATATATATATAAAGCAAATTTTACACGGGACAAATTTGTTATTTTTCAGTCCGACTCTTTGTGACCCCTTTTGGGTCACACTAGTATCTTTACCAAGAAAACTTGGTAAAGATACTAGTGTGGTTTGCCATTTCCTTCTCCAGCTCACTTTACAGATGAGGAAACTGAGACAGAGTCGCACAACCAGTAAATGTCTTAGGCCGCATTTGAACTTGGAAGATAACTCTTCCTGACTTCAGGCCCAGCACTCTATCTACCTCACCACCTTCCCGCCCATACAGGATAAATAGGAAATAATTAACAGAAGTAAAGCTCTAGAATTAAGAGGGGTTGAGAAAGACTTCCTATAAAAGGCGGAATTTTGTTTGGGACTCAAAGGAATCCTGGAAGGTTAGTAGTTGGAGAGTAGGAAGAAGAACGTTATAGTTATGGGGGGGGGGGTATGGGGGGGAGGGAGAATGCCTCAACTCATTCTCAGTTGAGGAGGGGTAGAGATCTAGCAAGTATAATATCTAGACGTATGACTGGGACTAGAATTTTTGTCAGCTTGACAGCTATTGGTGCAGTGCATAGAAATCAGGAAGACTCATCTTCCTGAGTTCAAATCTGGTCTCAGATGTTTATTAGCTGTGTGACCCTGGGGATATTACTTCACCCTGATTGCCTCAGTTTACTCATCTGTAAAATGAGCTGCAAAAGCTAGATGGCGCAGTGGATGGAGCACCGGCCCTGGAGTCAGGAGTACCTGTAAGTTCAAATCCGGCCTCAGACACTTAACATTTACTAGCTGTGTGACCCTGGGCAAGTCACTTAACCCCAATTGCCTCACTAAAAAAAAAAAAATTAAAAAAAAAAAATGAGCTGCAAAAAGAAATGGTAAACCACTCCAGTATCTTTGCCAAGAAAACCCCAAAATGGAGTCACAAAGAGTTGGACATGAAACAACAACAGGAATGTTATCCTCCTGGGAAGAGCTTCAGTCTTAAAATCAGTAAAGTAAAGGGAGTGAATTTTGGAAAACAATTGAGAGCTTTTGAAAGGCATTGTGGGGTAATGGTTGAAGTGCCAGCTTTGGGTTCAGATCTTGCTTCTGACACAAATCCTGGCTGTGTGGCCATTGCTTATTTGGGGGTCATACTAGACAGGGCTTCTTAAACTTTTTCCACTCATGACCCCTTTTTGCCTGAGAAATTTTTACTCAACCCTGGGTACAACAGTATATAAAATAGGTATACATAAACTTTTTACTGTTGCCAGATTTTTCATATTGCCCACATTCAGTTATGGGATCCCATATGGGGTGTCGACCCACAGTTCAAGAAGGTGGGTACTAGATGACCTCTGAAGTACACCCCCTTCTCCCATGGCTATGAGCCAATGAATTATGCTTAAAAAAAAAAAAGTCACTAAAGTATAGGTACTCTTTGACCTAGCAATAGCATAGCTAGGAATACATTAGGTTTTATAAAATTCTTTACACTAGAGATTTTTACAGTATCAAAGAACATGAAGGAAAGTAAGTGCTCACCAATTGGTGAATTTTTTTTTAATTTTATTTTTTTCATTTGGGGAATTATTTTTAAAAAAAACCCAACCTCTAGCATAGAAACATGATGGAAAACTATAGCACTATAAGAAAAAGTGAATGTGAAGGATTCAGAGAACCATTGATAGATTTGCATGAAATGTTCCAAATGTTGTCTGTCCCTTGTAGAGTGAAATTGGCAGAACCAGGAGAATGACTTACTTGGTTAACCCACGAATGTTAAAGGAAGCAAGGCTGCAAGTCCATGTGGTGACTTTTTAGGAATTCAGAGGACTGGTGGGGAAGCCCTGCTCCTGTCTCTTGGCAGGGAGACAGAATAAGGCATACATACATGTATTTATTTACTTCACTTTCCGTTCCTCCAGACTTCTTTTTCCTCCCTTACACAACAGTCATCTCACCTTGGAAGATCATGCTGCCCTGTGGTGTCTTCCTTTGATTGCTCAGTTTCTTCTGGGACCTCTATTTTAAGGAAAGTGCATAGGTCAGCCGTGTTCATGCCTTCATTCCACTCCTGACTCTCTAGATTTCTTTCTTCACTGTGTATAGCCTCCTCATTCCCCCATCTATTCATCTTTGCTTTACGTGTCATCTTCCCCTATAAGAATGTAAGCTCCTTTAGGGCAGGGACTGGCTTTTTTTTTGTTTGTTTGTATTTGTATTCGCATCACTTAGTAAAGAGCCAGGTACACAGTAAGCCCTTAATTGATATTTGTGGTTGATTTGACTTGATTTTTCTTCTTTTTCTTCTTCTTCCTCTTCTTCTTTTCTTCTTCCTCTTCCTCTTCCCTTCTCCTTCCCTTTCCTCTTCCCCTTCCCCTTCTTCTTCCTCTTCTTCCTCTTCTTCTTTTCTTCTTCCTCTTCCTCTTCCCTTCTCCTTCCCTTTCCTCTTCCCCTTCCCCTTCCCCTTCTTCTTCCTCTTCTTCCTCTTCTTCTTCTTCTTCTTCTTCTTGGTTCAATTACTTGTGAGAAAGTCACTGATGTCTCTGGGCCTCAGTTTCCTCATCTGTAAAATGATAAGGTTAGCCTAGATGGCCTCTGGGGTCCCTTTCAGCACTGATTCTATCATTTGGGAATAGAACAAACTTGAAGTATGTAGCAAGGCATCCTCTCAGATGGGGAGTTGGAAATGGCTGGTAATTATGAGCTGGTGACAGTGGAATTTCAGGGGGCAGGGGAGGAGGTGTTGCCTGGACATTGGTGAAATGGGTAATGTCTTACTCACTGGGCAGTCAGCTGCGCAGCCTGTCTCCACTCAGGCCAGGCGGAGGGGAGCTTTGTACCATCTAAGGGGACATGTCACCGCTCGGGAACAGGTGGACGGCATGCTTCTCCCGTCACTGACAGGCTTGCAACATGCCAGAAATGTTCTTGTCCTCGTGCCTGCCTTTAGGAGCCCAAATCCCTGGTGACAGTAAACATGACTCAACAGAGGGCCCAGCACTAAGTCTCGGTACCTACCGTTTAGCGTGTTTGGGGAGAGAAGCCAGAGCTCCGCTGGTTAAGAAGAGAAAAAGAGACAGGCAGACAGAGAGACAGAGACAGAGACAGGGGAGAGACAGAGAGAGACAAAGACAGAGACAGAGAGATGAGGACTGACCTCAGAACTGTTTTTGCTTGAGATATATTGTCTGGTGGCCAAATTATGCAGATAATGATTTCAATTGTCATCGGGTTTAGAGATGGAAAAGACCTTGGACCTAATTTCCACCTTTTCTTCTTCCCTGCTCCACCTGAGAACTCAGCTCTGGTACTGACTCTTACCTGGGACCTTTTCTGATGCTCCTTCTGAAATTGTTAGCCTTCTCTCCTTTTGCAATGACTTTGAAATTATATTGACTTATCTTTGTACATACTGTATCCACTCCCTCCCCTACCCCTGAGGGGATATAAATAACCAGCCGATGAGAAATAAAAAGGGAAAATTGATATTCACTTGGGCTAATTACTTGATACCGCTGAGTCTCAGTTTCCTCATCTATGAAGTGAGGATGACGGATTAGATGCCCCTATCTATGGTGCTTTCTCCTCCCTTCCCCTTCCCTTCCTTTTATTATCACATTTTTAAAAGATGGTCTAGTACAAGGATTTTTTTGGTGAGGCAATTGGGGTTAAGTGACTTGCCCAGGGTCACACAGCTAGTAAGCATCAAGCATCTGAGGCTGGATTTGAACTCAGGTCCTCCTGAATCCAGGGACAGTGCTCTATCCACTGCACCCCCTAGCTGCCCCTACAAGGATTTTTAACCTGGGGTCTCAGGAAATATTTCAGGAGCCAATGCACTTAGTTTTAAGGTTATTTTAATAAGTGTAGTTCAATACACTTGGTTTAACTTTTGCAATCCTATGTGTTTGGTTTAATGCATGTAAAACTTCGATTCAGGCTTCACCAGACTATGCTCCGGGTGTGGGGGTGGGGGTGGGAGCTAGCACACAGAATGGTGCTAGTCTAGTAGATTCAACAATGGAACGAGAGTCACAAGAGCTGGGAATCCAGCTCTGCTAATGACCACTTCTGTCACCTGGGGCAAATCAAGTCACTTCTCTGGGCCTCAGTTTCCCAGGAACACGGATCCTATGAAAGCTGGAAGGGACCTCAGAGGCCATCCATTCCCACCTCCTCTTTTTATAGTTGAGGAAACCCAGCACAGGGGTGAGGGTGGGGGAGGGGGTGGGAAGTGACTTGTCCAAAGCCATGCAGGTAGTAACCAGTTGGAAGAGGTGCCCTGGGTCCTTCCCCATCCACCCCCATCTTGAGATACTATAACCCGGGACATCAGTGGAAGTCAGGGGATTCCAGAAAGCCTGAGTCAAAGGTAACTGCAGCACCAAAGCACTCCCTGCACTTCCTGGCTGGAGCCATCGGCTGTGCCGGCCCCCTGACCTTTGATTGTTCCCTTTTTCCAGGGTGGGATTGTGTTGTGTTTCTGGAGCTTGGCCAGCCCTTCCCCTGTGGCCTGGGAATTTTTTTCTCTCTTTATTTCAGCTCTCCCAGACTAATCCCTTTCATTTTATTCTGCAGGAAGAGACTGTATTATTTTTCAGTTTCAAGATACTATTGAAAAACAAAAGAAACAAAACCCCAGAGAAACTTTGAACCAGGAAAGGGAAGGTGAAGGTCCCTGAGAGGCAGTGTGGTAGGACTTTGGACCCGGCATCAGAATGACCTGGGTTCAGATGCTGCCACCTTGGCCACTTACTTGCTGTCTGACCCTGGGAACACCTCCTTAATCTACCTGTCTGGGCCTCAGTTTCTTTAACTGTAAAATAAAGAGTCTGGACTTAAAGACTGCTAAGGATTCATTTAACATTAAAGCTATGATTTTGTGACTTCTTCTTCTTTTGTTTTTAAGTGAGACAATTGGAGTTAAGTGACTTGCCCAGGGTCACACAGCTAGTAAGTGTTAAGTGTCTGAGGTCGGATTTGAACTCAGGTCCTCCTTACTCCAGGACCGGTGCTCTATCCACTGCACCACCTAGCTGCCCCAGATTTTGTGACTTCTTTTTTTTTTTTTTTTTTAGGCAATGGGGGTTAAGTGACTTGCCGAAGGTCACACAGCTAGTAAGTGTCAAGTGTCTGAGGCCGGATTTGAACTCAGGTACTCCTGAATCCAGGGCCGGTGCTTTAACCACTGCGCCATCTAGCTGCCCCCCCCCAATTTTGTGACTTCTTAAAGAATCTCAGGTCAGACCTAGAAGGGGTGTAAGAGATCATAGAGTTGGGGCTGCTAGGTGACATATTGGATAGAGCAACAATCCTAGAGTCAGGAGGACCTGAGTTCAAATATGGCCTCAGATATTTCTAGCTATGTGACCTTGGGCAAGTCACTCAACCTTGATAGCCCCCAAAAAAGAGAGAAAGAGGGGGAGAGAAAGATCATAGTTCATCCCTCTCATTTTACAAATGAAGAAACTGAGGCCCACAGAGGAGAAATGACTTGCTTAGGGTTAGATAGCTAGAATATGAATCACAGAACTGGAAAATGAGAAGGTGACTTAAAATGATCTTGGTCAACATCCTTGTGTCATAGAGGAGGAAACTAAGGCCTGGAGTTAATAATAAAATCAGGACATTAACTAGAACTCAAGGTCTTCTGAATTCAAGTTGAATGATCTTTACTAAGTAACCCAAAGTTCCATTGTGAACTCATTACAAGATATTAATACCACTTTGACTACTAAGTTGTTTATAGAAATTTTAATTATCTAAGATCTAAATATACTAATTTTACTTGAGTTTAAAAAAAACAACTTAGGACCAGTCAATTAATAAACATTTATTAAGTACCTACTATGTGCCAGGCACTGTGTTAAACCCTAGGGTGATAAAAAAAAAAAAGAGGTAAAAGACAGTCCAGATTCTCAGGCAGCTCACAGTCCAATGAGAGACAAAAATTAGTCAATCAATAAACATTAGTATGTGCCAGGTAAAATGGTGGGTATACAAAAAAAGCAAAAGACAGTCTCTATTTTTAAGAAACTTACAATCTAATGGGGGAGACAACATATGACCAAATACATTTGTTGTTGTTTATTCCTTTAAGTTGTGTGTGACTCTTTGTGAACCCATTTGAGGTTTTCTTGGCAGAGATACTGGAGTAGTTTGCCATTTCCTTCTCCAGATCATTTTATAGATGAGGAAAATGAGGCAAACAGGGTGAAGTGACTTGCTCAGGGTAACACAGTTAGTAAGTGTCTGAGGCTGGATTTGAACTCAGGAAGATGAGTCTTCCTGATTCCCAGGCCTGGTGCTCTGTGCACTTTGGCGCCACCTAGTTGTCCCTGCATTTTACAGAAGAGGAAAATGAGGCCAGTGATTCAGTAGCAGTAACTGATAGTAACCAACACTTCTCCCCCAGGTGCTAAATCCCTTTCTCCACTTATATTTTAACTCTTTTTGTAACTATAAATGGGTGTTTGCATCACCCAGATTGCAAGCTCCTTGAGAGCAGAGATTGCTTACCTTTGTCTCTGTATCCTTAGCACTCCGTCCAAAGTCTGAAACTCAGTAGTAGCTTAATAAATGCTCATTGCTCAATTAAGTTCAATGAATTGCTCTTGTGTGCAAAGCACACTGGAAAACCCAGAGAGGACAGGTAGTGGAGACTGGAAGTTTAGGTAAGACACAGCTCCAGTCTAGTAGTAAGGCTTATGTGGAGAAGGAAGTTAGATGCCTTGTAACTGCCCAATTCTGACTCCTTTCTCTTTGCTTTGGAAGCAATTCTTAGCGCTCATTTAGTCATCTGTTCTACATTAAAATCCCATGTATCCCCCAATGAGTTATTGTGGTTGGATGTTAGTGTAATGCCCCAAATCATACTCATCATTTACATATTTAATTTGTTTTTGACTGTTTTAGGGATGCTCAGTATTCCCCCTCCTTGACATTTAATGAAAGTTTCATGTGTGGTGTCTATACATACAAAGTCATCTAGAGAACCAAGATCAAAATGCCAGCCAAAGGAAACTGCCATTTCCCCAATTATGTCAATCCATGTCACATTCGACACACATTTGATTCAAGTAATCCAGATCTCTTCAGATCTATGTTTTGGTTTTGTAGTATGTAGAATCTTAGAATTGTTGTTGTTGGGGGCACCTGGGGGGCACAGTGGATAGAGCACCAGACCTGGAGTCAGGAGTACCTGAGTTCAAATCTGGCCTTAGACACTTAACACTTACTAGCTGTGTGATCCTGGGCAAGTCACTTAACCCCAACTGCCTCACTAAAAAAAAAAAAAAGAATTATTGTTGTTGTTCAGTTGTGTCTGACTCTGTGACCCCATTTGGGGTTTTCTTGGCAAAGATACTGGAGTGGTTTGCCATTTCTTTCTGTAGCTCATTTTACAGATGAGGAAACTGAGGCAAACAGGGTGAAGTGACTTGTCCAGGGTCAAACATTTAGTAAGTGTTTGAGGCCAGATTTGAGCTCAGGAAAATTCGTCTTCCTGATTCCAGGCCTGGTGCTCTATGCACTATGGCAATTCCTAGAATCCTAAGGTTAAAAGGGACCTTAAAGTTAGTCTAGTCCCACATCACTCAACACAAGACTCCCCTCTACAGTATCCTTGACACATGGCCCATCCAACTTCTGCTCAAACACTTTAATTTACTGTGCTGCATTGGGGCTACAAAAACAAACAAAAATAGTTCCTGCCCATAAGGAGCTTACATTCTATTAAAAGGATATTTGTAGGGGGCAGCTAGGTGGCGCAGTGGATAGAGCACTGGCCCTGAATTCAGGAGTACCTGAGTTCAAATCCAGCCTCAGACACTTGACACTTACTAGCTGTGTGACCCTGGGCAAGTCACTTAACCCCCATTGCCCCACAAAAAAAAAAGGATATTTGTGTACAGATAAATAAAAACAAAGAATATAAAACATTATACAAAGTGATTTCAAGAGCAAGTCTCCAAATGGGCTTGAAGGAACATGAAGGCACTGTGTAGAATAGAAGTTCTTCATCTGGGATCCTTGACTTATTTTTTAAAAATAATAAATATTTTTATTTACTGTTTTGAGTTTCAATGTTTATCCCTCCTTCCCTCCCTCCCTCCCTTCCCCCCTCCTTAAGTCAGTAAGCAATCAGATATGGGTTATACATGTGTGATTATGTAAAACATGACCGTATTCGTCATTTTGTACAAAAAACACTTGAACAAAAGAAAAAATGAAAGTGACCAATAACATGCTTCAGTCTGTGTTCAATCAGTATTAGTTCTTTCTTTGGAGATTGACTTTGTTTTTCAAATCACCTTGAAAACTATTCAATACATTCGGTTCCCTTTGCAATCCTAAGTATCTTGTTTTATACATATTGCTCGTGTATCTCCATCATCATTCTGGTTGTCCTCCCCAGGATGGGTTTGTTAGCATCCTTCCTCAAGTGGGGCTCTCAAAACCAAAACATTGTGTTCTTGACATGGCTTGAGTAGGGCAGAGGTCAGTGGGACTATCACCTTCTGCAATCTGGACACATGGGCTCCATCGATGCAGTCTACTGTCCCATTAGTTATTTTGGGATGCTGACTCAGGTTGAGCTGACTTTAAGAAGGGGTCCAGGGCACAAGAAAGATCAGGGACCCTTGATGTAGCTAGAAGGGTGTGCCCAACTTGTTGGGGATAATGAGAGGCAGAGGGGAGGAAAGACTACATGCTAGACATAGGAGACTGTCTATGTAAGGAGCATGGGGAATGAGGGTAGAATGTGGGGCTGGATAGTTTGACTAGGAGACTAGATAAGGAAAGTGATATGGGAAAGACTGGGAAGGTAGGTGGGAGCCAGGTTGTGGTGGGATTTATCTGAACATTTCAGAATTATTAAAAAAAAGAAGAAGAAATAAAATTTCAGAATTTTGTTTTATTTTCTGCCACTAGTACATGGGAATCACAAGAACTCTTTCTTACTAGATCAAAGAAATAGACAGCGCTTCATTGGACTGGATAGATATTTTGATTCTTTCCAAATGTGAGGGTCTGAGGACTACTTTGATATATTCTACAGAAACATTTTAGAACCTTAGACTAGAAGGACCCTTGTTCTTGTTCAATTGTGTCCAACTCTTTATGACCCCATTTGGGGTTTTCTTGACAGAGACTGGAGCAATTTGCCATTTCCTTCTGTAGCTCATTTTACAGATGAGGAAACTGAAGCAAATAGGGTGAAGTGACTAGTCTAGGGTCACACAGCTAGTAAGTATCTGAGGTTGAATCTGAACTCAGATTTTCCTGACTCTGGGCTCTATTCACTGTACCAGATGCTGCTCCAGGGGGACCCTTACAAGTCACCTAATCCAATGCACTCATTTTACATAAGAGGAACTGAAGCCCAGAGAAGGCAAGGGCCAATGTTACATGGTGAGTGAGTAGCAGTCAGGACCAGAAACCCAGCTCTTCTGATGACCAGTTCAGGGTTTTTCTTCCCCCATGAGATCATAGAGGGCTCTACTCTCCCTTTTAAATTAATATAAACATTAACTTATAGGACTATTTAAAAATTTTAATTGATATTAAATATTTTTGTACGGAGAAGTCATTTTTTCTTTTCATAATGTGTTGGGATAGTTTTCATCATAGAGCTAGAAATGGAAGGGGCCTCAGAGGTCATCAAATCCAATGAGAGGGTGCTAGATTTGGAGGCAGATCACTTGGTACAGTCATTTACCATCTATTTTCTCATCTGTACAATGGAGTTAGACTAGCTGTGAAGGCCTGTCCACTTTACCTTTGTAACATCTCTTACATATGCCCCATTTTTTCCTCTGACATGGCCGCCATCTTGGTAAAGGCTCTCATCATCTCAGGCCTGGACTACTATAATAGCTCCTGGTGGGTCAGCCTGCTTCCAGTCTCTCCCCAGTCCAATCCATTCTCCATTCAGCCACCAAAGTGATTTTCCTAAAGTGCCGGTCTGACTGTCCTGCCTCCCTATAATAATAATAATAAACTCCAGTGGCTCCCGATTGCTTCCAGGGTCAAATATGAAATCCTGTTTGGCGTTCAGAGCTCTTCATAAGGTAGCTCCCCACCCACTTTCCAGTTTTAGCCCTCACACCCCTCCACACAGGCTACAATCCATAGGTAACACCAGCTTCCTTGCTGTTGCTCCCTCAAGATACTCCCAACTCGGGGCACTGTCACTGGCTGTCCACTCATGGGGTGCTCTCCTCATTTCTGTACCCTGGCTTCCTTCAAGTCCTAGCTAAAATCTCACCTTTCCCAAATCGTCTTAATTCCTCCCCTCCGTTGATTCTTCAGAATTGATTCCGTTTATGTGTATGCAGTTGTTTACATGTTTTCCTCCATTAGATGGTGAGTTCCCTGAGGGCAGGAATGACCTTTTGCCTTTCTTTATAACTCTAGCACTTAGCACAGTGCCTGGCCTATGTCAGGTACCTAATAAATATTTATGCGCTGACACTGGAAATGGGAATGAAGAGAAAGACACTCCAACAGGATGCTTGCTTCACCACACAAAGTAACACTCGGATGATTTTCAAAATTCTGGACAGAATCCAGAGTCCTTCTTAATCACCCACCTTCGTGCTTTTACATTATAGGGAGCAGTCTGGACTTGAGATTTCACTTCCTCTCTCCAAATAGACCCTCACCTTCACAGCAACTTAATCATCATATTAGAATGATCCTGGGGGGAGGGGGGGGTATGTATTGAGGGGTAAAGGGACTTGCCCAGGTTTACAGTCAGGTTGTGTACAACAGGAACCCCAATCTTCCTTGTTAAGAGGGAGGATCTCTGTGTCCTTAGTAATTCTGCTCAGCTACTAAAAATCCACTCAAATCCCACTTTGCATTCCAGGGGCTTCCTTGTCCCATAGCATCCTTTCTCCTTTCCTTTTCCCTACCTAGAGGACTGAGGCCATGCCCTAGTTAAAGCTTGGGTCTCTCTTAGAACAAAGCTTCTTAAACTGTGGGTCTCCACCCCATATGGGGTCCCCTAACTGAATGTGGGGATCAATTTGGCAACTGAGAAAGGTTAGATATGCCTATTTTATATATGTATATGCCCAGGTTGCATAAAAATTTTTCGGTTGAAAAGGGGCTGCAAGTGCAAAGAGTTTAAGAAGCCCTGTCTTAGGGGGCAGCTAGGTGGCACAGTGGATAAAGCACTGGCCTTGGATTCAGGAAGACCCGAGTTCAAATCCAACCTCAGACACTTGACACTTAACTAGCTGTGTGACCCTGGGCAAGTCACTTAACCCTCATTGCCCTGCAAAAAAACAAAACAAAGCAAACAAAACAAAGCAAAAAAAAAGAAGAAGCAGCCCTTTCTTAGAACACCCCTAGATACTAATTCCAGCCCCTGGGGAGCATGGAGGAAGCTTGCCCTATTTATTTCTCATGGCTTTTCTGGGAAGTGTCTGGTCATTTGCAGTTGGCAGAAAGGAAACATTTTTTTCCAAATGGAGCCCAAGCCTGCTCTGGGCTGTAGGAATGTTTCAGCAGCCCCTGGACCTTTGTGGTGGGGCTTGAGGGCCCTGTCAGGCCCTGAGTCTGGAACATCAGCAAGCAGGAGGGCTTGCATCTCTCTGCTCTGGCCACAAGGCAGACTGGCTGGTATCTATGCATACTGTCCAGCCCCCTTGCAAAAGAAGGTCCTCACCAGCTGGTTCTCTACCTGGAAGTCTACTTGGGTGAGGGGAGGAAGGTAGGCCATGGTCAGGGTCCTGGCCGGCCTGGACTTCTCGCCAGCCTCCGACCTACTACTACCCCCGCCCTCCGCCTCCAGCTCCACCCTGCTTCACGGAGGCGGCCCGGGCTGGAGGGAAAGGGCCGCTTGGGGCTCCCCCAGCTCAATTCTCCTGCCAAAGTGGGGGTGGGGGGCTCCGAAGGCCGGGGTGCGCGGCCAAAGGCCGGGAAGGAGGGACTGGGGACTGCGTGGAGAGAGGGAGGAAGGAGGCAGTGACTCACCTCCTGTAACCGTACACCCCTCCCGGTCTGCCTCTCCCCTCCCTGCCCAATCACCTCCAGGCCTCCGGCCGCCGCTGCCCTCCCCTCTGCCAGCGCTGCATTTAAAGGAAAATGGAGGGGTGGCCCGGGCCCCCAAGCCCCCCGCCCCCCCTAGCCCCGGCTCCACCGTGACGGTGACGGTGGGGGCCCTGAGCTGCTCCAGCCTCCCCCCCCCGCCCCGGCTGCGTCCACTGGCAGGGAGAGGAGGCCGGGAAGGCCTGGAGAGGGGGGAGAAGGAGGAGGAGGAGGAGGAAGAGGAGGAGAGGAGCGCCGGCGAGCCGCTGGGGCTGGGGGCTTGCAATAGGCACCCCTGAGGCTTCAGTACTGCCCCGCCGGCCGCCGCCGCAGCCCGGGGGAGGGGGCTGCTTCCTCCTCCCCCTCCCCCCCCCAGTCTCTAGCCTCCCCCTCCCCCTCCTCTTCCCCGGCTGCACAAAGAGCAAGCTCAGACTCGCAGCCCCTTCCCCTCCCTCCAAATCCCGGGGGTCTCGGGGCAGGCTCCGCGGTAGCCGCCGCCGCCGGCTGGGAGGCGGGGAAGCCCCGGCCGCGCCGGCCGCTCCTCCCAGCTAGTGCTGGGGGCCGGGGCCAGCGAGCCGCCCCGCCCCCCGCCCCCTCCCCTCCCCCGGCCCGCCCCGCCCCGCGAGCTCTCTCGGGAGGGGTCGGGGGCGCGGCGGCCGGCCAGCCCTCCCCCTGCTCCCCTCCCTCCGCCCTCCCCTTCACCAACCCCAGCGGCTCGGCTGCCCCCGCCGCCACCTCTGCCGAGCCTCGGCTGCGGGCGGGCGGGCGGGCGAGCGGCCGGTGCGGGCCGGGCCGGGGCGGGGCGCGCGGGCTCCGCCAGATGTGCAGCAGCTGCAGCAACAGCAGCCTCCGAAGCGGCCGCGGCCACAGCAGCCTCGGCAGCCGCCGCCAGTGACCGGGCACGGGCCGGAGCGGGGGGCGCTGCAAGGCGCCGCGCCGGGCAAGACCGAGACTGAGCCACCGGGGAGTCCCCGGGACCCTCCTGCGCAGCCCAGCCCACGCCTCGGGCTCGGGCTCCGGCTCGGGCAGATGGAGGGGGCTGCGCCTCCGCAGCTGGCCGGCCCCCCTCCGCCCCCCGGCTGCGGCGCCTCGGACCCAGGGTCGGGAGCTGCAGCGGCCGCGGCGGCTACGGGGACCCCAGCCCCGGCGGGCTCGGTGGCCAGCTTGGGCACTCTGGCGTCCGGGGCGGCCACGGAGCTGAGGAAGCAACAGCAGCAGCAGCAGCAGCACGGGGTGAAACGACACCATCACAAACACAACCTCAAACACCGCTTTGAGCTGCAGGAGACCCTGGGCAAGGGCACCTACGGCAAAGTCAAGAGAGCCACCGAGAGGTTCTCGGGCAGAGTGGTAAGGGCAGCCCCCCTTTGCCCCCTCTGCTTGGGGGCAGCTGAGGACCGAGGTGGCGAGTGTGCGTGCGTGCGTGCGTGCGTGTGTGTGTGTGTGTGTGTGTGTGTGTGTGTGTGTGTGTGACAGTCCTTAGGAACTTGGCCCGGAACCCCCTCCCCTCCCTTGCCCACCCCGACCCCTCGGGCCAACTATGAAACAGACGAGTGCCAGTATCCATGCCCAAACACTTGTTACTCTTGTCTGCACATACTTGGGTGGGTAGGGGGGCGTGGGTATCGACCCCGCTGCAAAGTGGTATTTTTGATTGGAAAGCACTTGGTGGTGCGTTTGTATTCCCCCTAACGCACACCCATTCAGACGCGTCCGCGGGGATGCCTTCATCCCTCTCCTCCAGACACACATCTTCTGGTCAGCCGCAGCCCATCGCCCATCCACCTCCTCAAGCTACGGCTGCAGGAGGCACACAAGCACACGCGGACCGTCTCTTCCGACATCCACCCATACACTGTACGTTCACGCACCTACTTGGGCCCCGGGGTTGCCTGCATTGCTCCTAAGAGGCCGGTGGCAGGCTCTCGGTTTAGCTGCTGGAAATGAGTATTGGTCTCAGCCAGCTAAGCAGGGACAGGGAAGAACCTTGCGTGCAAGGGAGCTGCTGACAGTTTTGCTTGAACTGAGGGTAGGTGGGTGCGTGGGGAGAAGCTCAAGTTTTCTTCATCTGCGACCAACCAGCCAGAGGCAGTATTACAGATTCCTTTGCCTTTGAAATCTTGCTCCCTCCTTGCTCCAGTGCCCAGGGTGATCTGGCTCAGAGTGACTGACTATTGATTGCTTCTTAATGGATGACTGGCCAAAAGCTTTGCTAGCTCAGGTGGGCTTCTTCTCCCCCAGCCCGATACAGTCATTTTAGTGCTGCCTTCTGCCAGCCATGCATTGAGCTACATACTCATTGGTCTTTTTGGAAAGTGACAGGCAGCTAGCTGCAGGGAGATGCGTCCCTGAATCTTTAAAGCAGATTAAAGGCATTTCCATAGCTTCCAAATCAGAGCCAGAAACTAGTTTAGGAACGCGTTTATGGAGTGACATGGTGCATGGTGAGGTTTAAATTTGTTGTTGGGGGTAGGGGTGTGCAAATGGGGGTTCTGATCTCTGCCCTGACCACAGGCTAATAGGAAAACTAAATCGTTCAGTGAAGTGGGATTGTTGATTTTTTTTTTCCCCTCTGAGTCTGCATACCCACAGTGATATGGAAAAAATGAGGTAACCATCTGGATAGTAATATAACACTAAAATGCCTTTAAGTATCTGGTATTTCAGGTAAAAGGTCTTTTTTTTTTTTCTATTTGAGGGAAAGGGGGTAGGTAGGACTGAAATATTTGGACAAATGCCTTCTTCACTATACTCGTGTTCTCCTATCCTGGGTTGGAGGAGGAAGCTAGCTGCTCTCAGAGGTCTCTGAAGGTGGGATGGTGAGCCTTGCTTACTTTTGGGGGAAGTAGCTGTGCCTTGGATGTTGCGTTCAGCTAGGACAGCTGGCATCGGCTTAGGGCACTTAGACTGAGCACTCAGGTATGTTCTGTGCCACACTCGTACTGGAGGGGACATTCACCAGAGCAGAAGAGATCCATCATCCTCGGCCTTAGGAGAGAATGAAGACTTGAAAAACATGAATTGGTTTCTTGGAGTGGATATGATCTTAGCTCAACCTCTCAGACAAGCGAAAGCCTGGCTTTTCCCCTCTCCTCCAGCTGCTGGAGATCCTGAAATAAAATTGGACAGATTCGGAGTTGTAGCTGGCAAACTGGGCTGTAAGGGTAGCTAGATTTGGCTCTGGGTGGAGATCCTGCTGTTGAGGAGGGGGGGAATGGCCTGGGGGGGAGCAGGGGAGGTGCTCAGGTGCTTAAGACAATCAGCTTTTTCAGTCTGGGGATTTTTGTCCGTAGTGGAAGGTGAATAGTAATTCTCCTTCTGGCCATTATTTCTGCTGGGGGAGGGTAGAGTAGAAGGGAATCTATCTGCAGAAGGGAATCTATCTGCATCAATGAATAGCAGGCTTTCTTCCTTTCAGTTTGTCTTTCTAGAGAAGCAAAGTATATGCGTTCTTTAGCCACCAGGGGGTGCACTGAGAAAAGGCTTGACCTCCCTCTGTTCACAGTCGATTGGCACCAGGGGTGCCAAGGTCACTCTTGTAGCCCAAGTTGGGTAACCCTGTATCCTTCTGGTTAGTGCAGCTACATCTCTTGCTCCGTAAATAATAATCACTCAGATTTATCTAACACCTTCAATTTGTAAAGTGCTTACTGTGCAAAGAAGAATACAATGCTGGCATTTCTGTAGCGGATTGCTTTGCAAAACCTTTAAATGTATTTCGGTGCCAGCTGAGCCTCTGAGTGGACATGGGAGGGAGGTACTATTACCCCCATTTTACAGATGGGAAAACCAAGGCATAAAGAGACCTCCTATTTAGTATGTGCCAGTTACTGGGAATACAGAGGCAGAACCCAAACAGCTCCCTGTCTGTCTGTCCTTCAGTGAATTTTGTTTTCACATCCCTACTTATCATGTTATATTGTCCATGAGAGTAAGGACTATATCTTATATAAACTTTTGTGTTTTCCTCAGGGCTCAGCACAGTGATGTGTTGGTGCTTAAAAAACATTTGTGGTCTGGTGTGGGAGCAGTGCCAAAGAGATCTGAATTCTCTTCTGAGCTTTGCCAATTACCTGCTGTTTGACCTTGGGCCAGTCACTTCCTTCTCTGGGCCTTGGTGTTATCATCTATAAAATGGCCTGAAAGGCTTCCCTAAGCTCCTTTCCAGCTCTCAGGTTCTATGCAAAGTAGGAAGATACAGGGCACAGTATCCTTCCTCCCACCCCTAAATATATAGTGTTGGTGATCATTCTTTCCATGTATTCATTGGTGAATTAAAAAAGGAAGGAGAAACAATAGTTGCCAGATTATAAGCAAGGATTTAGCAATTCACTTAGCACAGTGGATAGCAGCAGTCTGGGCCTGCAGTCAGGAAGACCTGAGTTCAAATCCAGCCTCTGACAAGGACTAGCTGTGTGACCCTGGGCAAGTCACTTCATTTCTATTTGCCTCAGTTTTCTATCCATAAAATGGGGTAATAATAGCACCTACCTCCCAGGGTTATTATGAAGATTAAATAATACTCGTCAAAGGCTTTGCAAATCTTAATGCATTCTACAAATGCCATTACTATTGTTACTAGGTAATTCTTGTTCTTGTGGGGGTAGATTTTTCACCTTGTTTTGTTTCTCATTGATTATTGCTCACATTTCTACAGCAGTTTAAAGGTTACTAATGGCTGCTGTTTCTGTAAAGCTTTAGAATGGGAAAGCGTTGTGCAAACAGAATCTTGGGTCTCACAACACAACCTTATAAGGTAGTTGCTCATTATCCCCATTTTGTAGGTAAACAAGACTTTGAGAGCCCAAGAGGCCTGGGTTCAAATCCTGCTTTAGGTCTCAGCTACCTAGGTAATCAGGTACAATAATAACAACAATATAGTTAATGTTTTGTAGACCATTTTAAGGTTTGCAAGGTACTTTGCAAATCTTCTCTCTTGATTCTCCATTTTACAGATGAAGAAACTGAGGCACAGAGAGGGTAAAGTGACTGACTCAGGGTCATGTAAGGAGTCAGTGTCTGTTGTGGGATTTGGAACCCTAGTTTTTCCTGACCCACAAGTGTCATCATTGCTCAAAACAAACCCATGATGGAGACAGTACATAAATTATTATTATTTCAGTTCAGTACTACTAAGTGCCTACTATGTGCCAGGTCCTGGGGGTTACAAAGTCAACTATAAAATAGTCCCTACCTTCAGGGAGGTTATATTCTTTTGCATTTAGCTGGCATATATAAAGCTTGCCAAGGTCTTTCTGCATACTTTCTTGTTTGAGACTCACAGCAACCCTGTGTGGTAGGTGCTATTATTATTTTAAATTATTTATTTAAAACTTTGCCATTTAAAAGATGAGGAAACCATGGCAGACTAAGCTTAAGTGATTTGTCCAAGGTTACACAGCTAGTAAATATCTGAGGTTGGATTTGAACCAAGGTCTTCCTGACTCCAGAACGGACTTTCTATCCACTGAGGCACCCAATTAACTGTCCCTAATCTATCTCACTTCAATTCCAGACCTGGCTTTATTATCTTAGTCTCGGGTCCTTCTGAAAAGTGGAGAAGTTCAATGGATTATGATGCCCATTTTCCAGATAAGGAGACTGAGCTTCAGAGAGGCAAAGTTGAACACCCAGGTAGTAAGCATCAGATCTAGCCGTCACCTGCCTCTCCATCCCCACCCCCACCTCAGTGTACTCCCCATCTCTTCATGTTGCCTCTCTCTATTCGTTGGTGGGACTGGAGTATTCTTCCTCTGACTTCAGTAAATAATCAAATAATCAAGAACATGCCCGGTGTAATTAGCAAGGTGAGATCACAGGAAATAGTGAAAGGAAGCTTTGGTCTCACAATGGATCCTGGGGCATTTCTGGCTTCCTTGGGTGTGTTGCAAAACTTTTGTTTTGAAAGTGTGTTCAACCCTTTGGGTCAGTACAGATGACACAATTCAGGTGCCTGCCCTCGGTGTTGACTTGCCCTCCCCTAACCTTGGGGTAAGACTCAGTAGGTATCACATACAAACTAATTCCACGGAGGAGGGCATCATGGGATCATGAACAAGGCCAAGTTCTGATTCCAGACTGAACCTCATTATCTCTAGCCTGGGGCAGCTTGCATCAGCTGCCCTGGGAGACATCAGGAACACAGTGAGGGAACCAGACCAAACCTGGATCATCTCTGGGGCGCCCCTGTGCCGCCATCTTGGAATTGGTTGTTTGCTTGAAGTCCTGGATACTTGCTGAGCAAGGGGAGCCTTCTGACCAAAAATGGGTATTTCTAGCACTGGCCAAAAGTTATTCATAGTCTAGGGCTGGAAAAATAAAGATTTGGGAGGCTAACTAGTCGGTTGGAGCACTTGTGGGGGCCTGTGAGGATGTTCCTGGAAGCCAGTGGAAAAAGTTGACTGCCACCAGTATTGATAGCTCTTCTGTAAAGGTTAAGAACCACTGGTGTGTTTTTTGTTTATTTTAACGGCTGTAAGTGACCTTAGACATCTTGTGGTCTGACTACCTCCAGTAACAGACTAGGAAGTAGAAGCCAGGGAAGGGAAGTGATTTGCACAAGAACAATAGAGCTAGTGGGATTGGGGGCGGTGGTGGTGTAGGACTGGATCACTTGACTTCTAATTCATCTGTCAAACCTTTCCTCTCTTTTCTCTTTCTTTCTTTCTTTCTTTCTTTCTTTCTTTCTTTCTTTCTTTCTTTCTTTCTTTCTTTCTTTCTTTCTTTCTTTCTTTCTTTCTTTCTTTCTTTCTTTCTTTCCTTCCTTCCTTCCTTCCTTCCTTCCTTCCTTCCTTCCTTCCTTCCTTCCTTCCTTCCTTCCTTCCTTCCTTCCTTCTTTCTTTCTTTCTTTCTTTCTTTCTTCCTTCCTTTCTCTTTCTCTCTATCATCTATCTATATCATATGCATAATATATACCAAAAAATAAATGCACATTAATTTTTTTTGGGGGGAAAGTACTAGCAGTGGATGGGGGTATAAATCTAGAAAGTCAGGTGGCTTAGTGGATGGAGCACCAGACTGAGTTGGGAAGACCAGAATTCAAATCTTGCTCCAGACTCTTTGTGACCCTGGGTAAGTAATTTAATCACTGTCTGTCTCAGTTTCCACATCTGCAGAATGGTTATAATAATAGTACCTACCTCACAAGGTTGTTTTGAGAATCAAATGAGGTATTTTTGTTGTTGTTGTTTTTGTTTTTTCACGGGGCAATGGGGGTTAAGTGACTTGCCCAGAGTCACACAGCTAGTAAATGTCAAGTGTCTGAGGCCGGATTTGAACTCAGGTCCTCCTGAATCCAGGGCCGATGCTTTATCCACTGCGCCACCTAGTGGCCCCAAATGAGGTATTTTTAAAGGGCTTTGCAAACATTAAAGGGCCATATAAATGCTAGCTGTTGTAGAACGACAGGCTTTTAGCCATGTTCATTAGGAATTCAGGCCATGCTCTAGAAGGCCTAAGTTCAAATCTTCCCTCTAACACTTTTATCATGTTGTTATTGTTTTTATTATTATTACTACTGTTATGTCAGCTGAGTTTTGAAAGAATCAAGGTATTCTAAAAAGTGGATGTGGAAAAGATTTAATTCCAGGCCTAAGGGAAGGCCTGTAAAAGAATGGTGTAAGTGGTGAGTAAGCCATGGTAGAGCATAAACCTTGAGGTCAGGGAGCTCTTTTTTTTTTTGTCTCTATGTCCCCATTACCTGGCACATAGTAGGTGTCTTTATGAACGCATTGAATTAAATATGCTTGAAGAACTAAGCCAGGCATGAGAAACATGACTGGATATAAGGTAAAGACTACAAAGGTGGGCAGACCTTTCTCCACAGCCTACTCTCTCCTGTTTTACACTTGATGACCCCAGGCATTAGAAAGACAAGATCAGGCACACCTTCCTTCAGTAGCTTTTGTTTCCTGTAGTCACTTCCTGTCCTCTGAGGCCTTCTCCAGCAGACACAGTGACCCTCATTTCTTCTACCCACATGAAAGTCTGGAAGCGTGTGGGAGCTATGATTTGTTAAGTATCTGCTCTGAAACAACAGATTTATCATCGGGCTGCTCAGACAACAGGGAACATTGTATGAATCAGGAGATCTTGGGCCACTGAATGCTAGGGGGCTGGGCTAGATGACGCACCACCGTGAATAGAGTCTGGCCATATTGGTAAAGTATCCTGGCAATTTACCAGGGACACCAGATGTTTAATTCATGTAGAACCCTGCAGAAACCTTTAACTGAATGTAGAAGCTGGAGATGGGGGTGGGAAGGAGGGGAGGAGGGGTGTTGTGGAAGCCTCTAGTTATCCTCTTCAATAATCTCTACTGAAGCAAAAAAAGAGCCTTCATTTTCATATTGCTTATAGTATACATGCAGAGGGAGTGTGGTATAGATGCAATAGGATATTTGTTCAATTGTTTCAGTCATGTCTGACTCTCTGTGACCCCCAATTAGGGTCAGAGATACTGGAGTGGTTTGCTATTTCCTTCTTCAGCTCATTTTATGGATGAGGAAATCGAGGCAAACGGGGTTAAGTGACTTGCTCAGCTAGTAAGTGTCTGAGGTTGGATTTGAACTCAGGAACATGAGTCTTATCTCTAGGCCTGGTGCTCCATACACTGTGATGTCACCTAGCTGTCCCACAATAGGAGATGCCAGGGCTCAAATCCTGCCTTTGACAGTTACTGGCTGTGTGACCTTGGGCAGGTGTTGGAGCTTCCATTTTCTTGTCTGCAAAAGGGAGGCGATAACACATGTTCTCATAGGACCTGTTGTGAGGATCAGATGAGAGGATGTAGGTAAATTACATTCTGAATCTTGAAGACGTTAGAAATCAGGATCAGCTATTTTATTTTTACATATGATTTACATATAATAATTTCTATTTTATATATATTACACACATTGATTTTATACATTTATATATTATGTGATATGTTTATATACTCTATGATATATAATATCATTGGATTATAGATTTACAAGCAGAGGGTACCTGAAAGATGATCTGGTCTAACAGTCTCCTTTGATAGTGGTCTTAAAAAGAGAGGAAGTCACTTGCCCCGAATCATGCAACTTTAAATAGCAGGGACAGGATTGGATCCAGGTCCTTGGACTTCATATGGAATTGGAAAGAGTGCTAGATTTAGATCTAGAAGACCATATAGAATGTTAGAACAGGGGAAGCTCTCCCATAGAGGGAGGGCAGAAGGTGGCTCCCATTTTATCCACATCTCCCATAGTCAATGGCCATCTCCATCAGTGGGTAGTTTTTGGAGCTATAGCATTCTTGCAACTTCCTCCCCTCTCCTCCCTCCTTCCAGTCCCCCTGAGATGCAAAAATGATGCAAGGTGGGCAGCTAGGTGGTGCAGTGGATAAAGCACTAGCCTTGAATTCAGGAGGACCTGAGTTCAAATCCAGCCTCAGACATTTGCCCCTTACTAGCTGTGTGACCTTGGGCAAGTCACTTAACCCTCATTGCCCCACAAAAAAACTTTTTTAAAAAAATGATGCAAGGTGAGCATTGACTGGTGTCCAATCATCTCATTAGGTTCAAATCTTGTCTGAAAATTACTCCCTGTGTTTCTCTGGCCAAGTCCCTTGACCTCTATAGGACTTAATTTTTCCTTATCTGTAAAATGAGAGGGTTGGGGTGGATGGCTTCTGAGGTCCCTTCTGGTCCTAGATCTTAATATCATATGGGTCCAAGCTTTCCCCACACCTCAGTTTACCCATTTGTAAAAATGAGGGAATTGTGCCAGGTGGCCTCTGGGGTCCCTTCAGCCCTAAATCTGTTATTAGCCTATGATCCAAACCCCAAATCACATGGACCACATTGTCCTCAGATCCAGTCTTTGGCAGATAGGTAGAAGGGGGTGGGTGGATAAATGTCAGGAGGAAGAAGGACCTGCTTTGTTGAAATACAAGAGTGACCAAGATGAGATGGATTTAATTCAAAGTACTCACAGGACTTACTTTCTATACATCAAGGCTATATAGAGGAATTAAAAGAAAAAGAAAACACTAGCAACTGCCTGGAATCATGGATGGCCTGCTGGAAGAAGTGGTCCTTGGGATTTGTTTCGATAAAAATTAGGGATTGGTAGAGGAAGGGTGTGCCTTCCAGATCTGAGGGACATACCATACAAAGGCAAGGAGGTGGGAAATGGTTATATTGTATGTAGGCCAATTGGACTGAGATGGAAGGCAGGTGAAGGAGAGTAGGGAATTTTTTGCTCTAGGAAACCTCCTGGTCGGGTAATGCAGGCCAGCATTTGTCTGGTGTCACATAGTTAGTATATGTCAAGGGAAGGACTTGAACCCAGATCTTCCTGGACCTGAGGCCTGCTCTGTATTCATAAGGCTCAGTGAGGGAGAATACTTTGGCAACAAAGGTAGGAAGGTCATTGGGACCCAGATTGTGGAGGGTTTTATGTGGTGGGCTGGGGGGGGGGGTGGTCGTTGTTGTATTATACCCAACTCCCAGATCCTCCCATTGTCCCTGCCTCAGGTTACAGAAGGAGCCATTTTTTAAGTGTCAGAAGTGAGAGCCAAGCTGAGATTTTCCAAATGGAGTGTGTGGAATTTTTCATTATTTGCTAAAGAGACAGCTAATCCTCTTATGGCTGCTGCCGATGGCAATTGTCCTGCTTGTGGCAGGACTGTCTTCTGCTGGATCCCGAGTCCTTGTGACGTCACTGTAACCCAGCTGACAGTGACAACAAGAGCTACTCTTGACAACTCGCCTGACCCTCTTTCCCACAGGCAAAGTACCTGGCATATAGTAGGTACCTAATAAATTCTTCTTGGCATTCCCACCATATTACCCTTTTATATTGACAAGACCTTTGAGAAACTGGAACTTTTTCTCTATGAATGAGAGATTATGAAATTCATTTGCTTTTTAGATGGGTACAATTTGGAAAAAAATGAAAACATTAAATAGTAATTATAGTCATTTTGGGTACATAGTTCCAAATTGCTTTCTAGAGTGGCTGAACCAATTTGCCACTCTGCCAATATCTCACTCATGCCTATTTTCTCTTACTTTTTAAATTGTCAAACATTTTATATTTTTCTCTCTCCCATTTCTTTCTACTTTCTGAAAAACAGAAGAAGAAAGGAAGAAAACAAAAGAAAGAAAGATATCCTGTAGTATATATGCAGAGACAAACAGAATATCATTCCATATTGGACAAATCCAAAAATGTATTTCTTTTTCTGAATATTATTAGTCCATTGTTTCTCTAACATGAGGTGGGCAATGCTCTTCTTTATCAGTGCTTCAGAATCATGGTTGATCACTTATTGATCAGGGTGCTTAAGTTTTTCAAAATTGTTCACTTTTATAATTTGTAATAGTATTATTTTTCCTAATTCTGCCTAACTTTACCTCGTATCAGTTGATACAAGTCTTCTTAGGTTTCTCTGAAACTATCTCCTTCATTTCTTTCAGCACTAGAGTCTTCCATTATTTTCATTTGTGCTAATTAGTTCAGCCATTCCAATCAAGGTATCCATGTCACCCCTTAGTTTCCTTTTTTTGCCATCACAAAAAGAGCTGCTATAATGTACTTGTTTCCTACACCTTCTCCATTCATCATTTGACATTTTCCTTGTTTCCTCACCTTTGCAGATCTGATTGATGGGCATAAGGTAGAACTTCAGAGTTGCTTTAATGTGCATTTCTAGACTTATTAATGATTTGGTCCCTTTTTTCACATGGCTATGGATTGCTCTGATTTCTTCCTCAGAAAACTGCCTGTTGCTATCCTCCAACAATCTATTAATTGGAAAATGGCTCTTATTCTTATGAATTTGAACCATTTCCTTACATGTTTTGGAATTGGGATGTTTATTAAAGAAACTAGCAGTAAAGATTTTTTTTTCTTCCCAGTTTTAAGGAGGAAGGAAGAGCACTGATAAGTAAGGGCTCTTAGGAAAGGCTTTTGGGAAGGTAGCAGATGAACTGAGCCAGAGTTGAAGGAATCCAGGGATTCCAAAAGGTGGAGTGCATTCTCCGTGTAAAGGACAGCATATGCAAAAGTGTGGAGGTGGGAGATAAAATACCAAGTTTGGGCATGACTACCGAGGGAAAGAGGCTAAAAACCTGCATTTTATATTTGAGGTGCTCAGGGCACCTCTCTGTGTCTGTGTGTTCTGATACAGAAAGATGCATTTGCTGCATTTTTTTCCTCCAGTTAGCTAATCACCCCCAGTTTCCCAAGCTGACTGAAGTGGCCCTGTCAAAGGAATGAGCTGTGTGGGTGTGTGGATGGGCAGCTAGCAGCAGAAATCCGGAAAAGCAGAGGACTGGAAGGATGCGTGCACTCAGCACTTGGCCAGGGCTTAGCATCAGCTGGTGCTGGTAACTTCTTAGAGCTTGCCTTGAGGAAAGAAAACTGTAGGCTTTTTGGACATCAGCCCTGGGGGAATTTCATGATTCCCTAACATTCAGTTTCAGAACTTAATTTAGACTTAAAATTTCAAAGGCCCAGCAAGGCAGGATTGGAATAACTTTGTTCTATATAGAATCCTGATTTCCCCCCATACTGAACAAGGTGACAAGGTGTGATTCATTTGTTAAGTGACTTGGCCAAGGTCACAGCTGGTTGGTAGTGATGTTGGGATCACAGATAGAGAGCTTGGAAGGTTCTTTAGAGGTCATCTAGCCTTTTTACAGACAAGGAAACGGGTATCCGGGGGGGTTCAATGGATTGGCCAGGACTGCTAATTGGCAGTATTCAACCCAAGTGCCGGGTCTTTAGAGGGTTTTTTCACTGTGTCCTTCCATTATCTGTTCTCAGAAAATGAAATTATTATTCTGCATTTGCCTTTGGATGAGGTTATTGACAAGCGTGTGGATAACCGGGGCAGTCCTGGTAGAATCTTTTGTAATTGTTAAGAGCCAGACTATGGAAGGAATTGCAGAAGAAACCATACTGACTTTCCCAAAAGATTGTAGTCATTTAAATGCATGGCCCAGGGGCTCTCTAAAAGGCATGTTATCTCTCTTCCCTGAGTAATTAAGGTGTAACTCCCTCTGGAATTCGGGGGCTGGAAATGCTTGGACTCTTCCCTCCTCTCCTCAGAGATTTGCATAAATCCCTTTTCCTATTTAAAAGTCAATAGAGAGGAAAATCATAGCAAATATTGTGCACCCCCCTCTTCCTCCTCCCTCCTGAAATTCCATCTCATTTCCTTTTGGTCTCAAAACAAGGCCTAACTGGGTGAGCTGTTTGGATTAGCTACCAATTTTCCAGTGGCCATCGGAAGGGTTGTCTTTGTGTTCACATTCTAAACTCTGATAGATTCTTAGGTTGGTTTGGTATCTGGTACTCAGCGGGATGGCCCATCCTGGGATACCGGGCATCCAGAGGGAACAAGGGAAGACCCCTGTGCATCTGAATGCGGAGCAGGAGGAGGGTTTCTTTCTCCAGGCTTGGAAGAGCTACATACCAGTTGGAAATGCTAATGGCCTATAAAAATACCAGCCCCAAATAAAACACCATTATCTGCCCCTGTTATTTCAATTCTTTGAGTAGGAGAAGGGGTGAGGGGTGGGGGTGGGGCATCTGGTGGTGTGGAGAGAGGTACTGCATAGTTTAATTCCATGGTGGCAGTTGGTAAATTCCATAGATGATTTCCGATTACCCCTACTTCTTTAATCACCCAGCATGTGTTTATTAAATGCTTACTGTATGCCAAGCAGTACCTCTTTCTATTATGATAAATGGGGGAGGAGGTCCCAGGATCTTAAATAGGAGACAGTCCTACCCAGCTTACCTCTCCTTTCCTGACTCGTCATTCTTCTGTATTATTTAAAAGTCAATGAAGGAAAATCATAGGAAATATTGTGCATATTTTTCCCCCGCCCCGTTCCATCTCATTTCCTTTTGGTCTTAAAATGAGGTCTAATCTCATGAGCTGTTTGGATAAGCTACCAATTTTCCAGTGGCATTTGGAAGGATTGGCTTTGTGTTTCTACTCTGAGCTCACATAGATCCTTAGGTTGGTTTGGCATCTGGTAGGTACTCAGTGGGATGGCCCAGTTCTTATTACTGCTATTCAGGGTACCACCTTCCTGGTCACCCAGGCTCTCAACTTAGGTGTCATCCTCAACTCCTCCCAGCCCCAGCCAATCTCTTGCCAAGATTTGGCAATTTTACTTTAATAACATCTCATGCCTATGCCCCTTTCTGTCTGCTGACACTGGCGCCATTCTGGTATATGCCCTCACCACCTCATGTCTAGACTATTGCAATAGTCTGGTGATGGGTTTGTCTGCCCTAAGTCTCTCCCCACTCCAGTCCATCATCCATTCAGCTGCCAAGTGATCTTCCTAAAGCAAAGGGCTGACCATGAACTATAGTGGTTTTCTGTTACTTCTGTGATAAAATATAAACTCTTCTGTTTTGCCTTTAAAGCCCTTTACTACTTGACCCTCAGCCTATCTTTCTAGCCTCATTGGACATTACTCTGAAATCAATCAATCCTTCCTTCCTTCCTTCCTTCCTTCCTTCCTTCCTTCCTTCCTTCCTTCCTTCCTTCCTTCCTTCCTTCCTTCCTTCCTTCCTTCCTTCCTTCCTTCCTTCCTTCCTTCCTTCCTTCCTTCTTTCCTTCCCTCCCCCCTCCCTCCCTCCCTCCTTCCCTCCCTCCTCCCTTCCTTCTTTCCTTTCCTCCCTTCTTCCTTCCTCTCTTTCTTCCCTCTCACCCTCCCCTTTTTGCCACCTCTCATCTCTGTGCCTTTGCATTGGTCATCTCTCATACCTGGAATACACTCCCTTCAAAGCTCAACTGCATAGAATCACTGTCTTCAACATGTGCCACTCACGTACTACTTTTCACACAAACCAGAGTGTCAGTGTGGTGTGGTGGAGTGCTGAATTTAGGGTCAGTAAGACCTGGATTCAAATCCCATTCCTGATATTCACTAACTGCATGACCACAGGCAAGTCACTTAACCTGAGTCTCATCTGTAAAATATAGGGGTTGGATTTGATGACCTAAGGTCCCTGCTTTCGATGATCCTGTCCTTCTATCCAGATAAGTGTGTTGCTCCAAAGCAGGTAAACCCTCATTTTCGTCTTAATGCTCTGGAGAGTGCAGGTGAAAGTATTTATCTTGGCCCCAGCTCTACTTGGCGCTGGTGTAGAGTCTCTTTGTTTCAACATCAGCCAGGATTAGTGGCGGGATGGGCCCTGAGATGCACTTGAAAGTGTCTTGGGCTATTGTCTGCAGCCTGGATTACTTTCGATGGACCGCCCCATCATAAAAGCTGCATAAATCATGGAAAGTGCTCTCTCCTCTGCCTTCTCATCTTTCCCTCAGATGGGGTGCACACATTGGAGTGGGCTTGCGTTCAGATGTCGGCTCCAGGATACTTTAGCTGAACCGTACAAGACCATTAAGCAAATGTAATGGCTTTCTGGAAAGCAGGGCAGGGTGTTTCCAACCAAGTGTTTTACATAGAGAACATCTGGGGAGTATTGGTATTTGGGTGTATGGTAACATCAGAAGGCGGCTTTCCTGAGCTCAGCTCCGATGTTTCTGGGCTGTGGCTGCTGGCTATGACAATGCTGTTGTTAGGGGATGCTTCTTTTGAAGTGTTGCCATTGAATCGGTGCCAGTCCCAAGAAGGAGTGTTGTCCTTCTCGTTTCCCCTGGCATTCCAATTGTTCCTATTCTAAGCTCTGCCAAGGCCTTCGGTGGACACTTTTATGATATGTTATCTGAAACAATTTTCCCGGTGGCCCAAATTCTGAAGAAATTTCATCTCTTCTCTCAACGCCTTTGCGTGAGCAGACTCCTTTGACTGGAATGCACTGTCTTCTGCTTCTTAGAACCCCTAACTCTCTTCCAAACTAGTGGCTTCTTCTACATGAAGATCCACTGTGCCACCTAGCTGCCCCAAAATATATATTTTTCAAAAGCAAATTGACAGGGGCAGCTAAGTGGCGCAGTAGATAGAGCACGGGCCCTGGATTCAGGAAGACCTGAGTTCAAATGTGGCCTCAGACACTTTGATACTTACTAGCTCTGTGACCCTGGGCAAGTCACTTGTCACTTAACTCTCATTGCCCTGCAAAAAAAAAAAAAAGGCAAGTTGACAAGCCTCTAGGTTAAGAAACTGCCCTAGGTCGGTGATTGTATGATCTTGACTTCACCTCTCTGGGTCTCAGTTTCCTTGTCTGTTCTAGGACCAGTTGATTCCTGAAGTCCCTTCTAGCCCTAGAACTGTGATCCTATACCTGCATTAAGCTTGGATCCTTTATTTGGTGGACAGACTGCAGGGAGAAAGAGATTATGCATTCAGTGGAACTGGGAGAAAGCTTCTGCTTGCTACCTCCAGTTAGTATTAGGGCTTGGAGCTGCCCCTACTGGAAGAACCCGAAACTGTAGCTTTTGTGTCAGTGATGTTTTAGACCTGAATAAAAAGCAGAGTTTTTGCCCGGAGCTTAGTTTTTGCTGGTCTCCACACCCAGGCGCATTCACATACCTTTGCCCAACTTGAATGCTGTAAATCATGTGAGCTACACGCATAAAATAACAGTGCTGAAAGAAATCAGCCTTAGATTCTATGTAATCAGTGCCCTTATATACTTCATAGTCATAGTATTATGTAGTGAAAGATGTGGAAGGGACTCCTTTATTTTATTCTGAGGCTCTGATAGGGGGCAATGACTGTTCCAGGTCTTAATGGTAGTCATTGACCAAAGCTGGGAGGGATCTTGGAGGTCCAATTCACTCACCCATTTTGCAGATGAAAAAACTTGGTGCAAGTCACTTAACATCCACATCCTAGGGGGGTTGGACTAGATAGTGAGGATTCCACGAATAAACCATACCAAAAGAAACATATCTCTAGAAAAACCTTTCCTTTGGTTAAGGAAAAGAACCTCTTATGTGGCTTAGACTTAAAAAGCTATTTAAAGATAGACCATGAATTGTTCTTTGCAATCTTTTTATTTTCTTCATGTTGCCCATTTTCGATGTCAAAATCAGACAGATCAGTTCCAGGTTAAATTAAAAAAAAAAAAGTTTTATTGACTCCTTGCCCCTTCCTCTATCAAAGTCGTATTTGGATGTCCCATCCCCCACACTAGTAGAACTCTTCCTCTAAACTAGTTCTGCCCAAAATGACAGTGACTACCTCTTAGCAGTATGCAACGTTTTACTGCAAGACTCTCCTACTTCTCTGCCGAGGTCGTTATTTGTTTTCTGAGACCAAGGTTCAGATCAGTTTTGTGTTCTGTCTAAAAGCATTTACATTCATATTTTGGATCTCTGAGGTCTGTGATGTCAATAAGTCCACAAGCGTTTATTCAGTGCCTACTGTGTGTGCGCGGCATAGTGCTAAGAATACAAAGTGCTTAGGATACAAAGAAAAGCAGAAAGATAGTCCCCATTCTTAAGGAGTTCACAGTCTGATGGGGGAGATAACATACAACCACCATATATGAACAAGGTAGATACAGGATAAATTGGAGGTAACAGATGGGAGGAACTAGCATGGATGGGGGGCTTCTTACAAAAGGTGGGGTTTGGGCTGAGACCTGTAGGAAGCCAGGGAAGTGGGGAGGTGGAGATGAAGGTGAGCATTTCAGGCATGGAAGACAGCTAGAGAAACTGCCTGGAGTCAGGAGATGAGTGTCAGTAAAGTGATGCAATAGATAAAGTACTTGGGCCAGGAGTCAGAAAGACCTGAGTTCAAATCTGGCCTCAGACATTTACTAGCATTGTGACCTTGGGCTAGTCACTTAACCTCTATTTGTTTCAATTTCCTTATCTGTAAAATCTTGATAACAATAGCACCTAGCTATTGTGAGGATCAAATGAGATAATATTTGTAAAGCTCTTAGCACAGGCACATAGGTAAGTACTACATAAATGTTAGCTGTTATTATTATCTTCTGGGAGCAAGGAGACCAGTGTCACCAGATCAAAGAGTACATGAAGGGAAGTAATGTGTAAGAAGACCAGAAAGGTAGGAAGAGGCCAGGACATAAAAGGCTTTTCCAGATGATCCTGGAGGTGATAGGGAGCTACTGAAATTTATTGAATGGGGGTTTGGGGCTGGTTACATGGGCAGAACTGAGCTTCAGGAAGATCACTCTGAGAGCTGGGGAACAGGAGATGCACTGGAGGGGGAGGGGATTTCATGTGCCTTCAGAATGAAATTAATAATGAAAAGAAATGCGCTAAATGAATTAATCATACACGTATGACAATGTTCCAGCAATGCCTGTTCATGTGGGATGCTGTCAAATGGGGTTTTGGAGGCTAGCAGAAAGTTTTGATGGAGAGTGATGTCCTGGGTGTGTCTGACTTGAAAGAATACTGCCACGCCCTTCTACCCTGGCAGGTTGAGATTCATCAGGTTGCCAAACAAAACATGATTTGGAAAGAGGCTAATGACTATCTGTCACTCTCCATCTTAGCTTATTACTGGTGGAATAGAAGATATGTAGCAGGAACGGAAAATAAAGAATGTCAGATAGGGCCTAATTGGAAGACTTGGGTTAAGTATCTGTGATAGTTAGAGGCGTGGTAGCACCCATCCTGACACAGTGAAATGAGACTGAGGTCCTGGGTTCAGATCATCCTGATTCTCCTACTTAGCACCTGTGACGCTTGAGTAAATCATTTCAACTCTCTAGCCTGCGTCTCCCTTTGTAAAATGAGGGGGTTGGTCAACATGATCCCACAAAGTTCCCTTTCAGCTCTTCTGGGCCTAAGTTTCCTCCCTTATAAAATGATGAGCTCTATGCTTTCTAGCTTTCTAGCCTCTGTTGGCCTGAAGTCACTTCCCCTCTCCTAGCTGCAATTGCATAAACTCATGGACTCATATGTAGTAAGTGACAGAAGCAGGGTTTGAACTCTGGTCCACCAATTCCAAAGCTAGTGCCTTCCTGTCGGACCACACGGTTTTTCCTTCTCTTTGGAAGGAGCGGACTGTACTTCATGGAAGATAGCCTTGCAGCTTCTCACCCTGGGAGATCCCTTTCTTCCTGATGTTCCCTCTTCCAGTTGGTGACTTCGTCCTTGAACCTCCATTTTAAGGAAGTGTCTAGGGCAGCCATGTCTACTCCTCTCCTCATCCCTTTCCTGACTTTCAGAACTCTTCCCTCACACCCCTTTCTCTTCCCACCCCACCCCCCCCTTCAGCTCTCTCTCTCTCTCTCTCTCTTTTTTTGCAGTGCAATGAGGGTTAAGTGACTTGCCCAGGGTCACACAGATAGTTAAGTGTCAAGTGTCTGAGGTCGGATTTGAACTCAGGTCCTCCTGAATCCAGGGCCAGTGCTCTATCCACTACGCCCCCTAGCTGCCCTTCAGCTCTCTTTTACATACTATCTTCCTCTATTAGATCACAAACTTCTTGAGGGTAGGACTATCTTTTTGCTTGTATTTTTATTGAGTGCTCGGCAAACAATAAGTGCTTAATCAATGCACACTGTTGACTTTATAAGATGTTCTCCGAGGCTCTTTTTGTCAATGACAAGTTGATGGCCAAAATTTATTCTTTATTCTTTCTGGGCCTCATTTTCCTCTTCTGTAAAAGAGGAGTGAGTTAGGGCAAGATGATCTGCAGATCTTTTCAGTTCTAAATCCTAGGATCTCCCTCTTCTGGAAGGAAAACTCCAGCATAGAAGAAGGACCAGGCCCTGCGACACTGAATTTATCTCTTTGCCACGTGTGTGCTGGCTTGGGTTCCATCATGCTCGAAGGCTGATAGATAAAAGTTGTGTAAGCCTGGGCTTCCCAAGCCACCACATAAACAGACTCAGAACAATCAGATGCTACTCGTTTGTTCCTCCAGTTTACATGTAACCTTAGCCTTGTGGTGTTCCAGGAAAATTGTAACCTGGAAGCAAAGTGACTTGACTTCTCTTCTGCAGAAATTCCAATCGGATATTGCATTTGGCTTTGGACAGTGGGGGAAGGCAGAAGTCAGCAGCTGTTTGGCAGCTGGAGAAACGAACTGGGGATTGCCTCATTTTTATGCTCTCTGGTTCTGGCCTTTGTAGACACATCTTAAGTTGAACTAGGGGAATTTCTCACGTTGCCCTTTGTGTTAACCCACAACACTGGCAGACGGGACTGGGAGACTTGCAGAAAATAGTTAATGTATAACTGGAACCCTCCAGCTGCTGAATAAGAAGCCCACTTTCCTCCCAAGGGAGTTGTCTTTTGGGATATGTAATTGTTAAAAAAATTATTGATATATTTAGTTTTTATATCACTTTGGTTATTCATTGAGCTATCCATTGTATCCGAATCAAAAGGAAGGGGGAAAAAAAGCAATCAAACAAAATTAATGAAAATGTCAGCCAAAGCTGACAGTTGATGCCCTATTTTGCACCCATTGTTCTCCAGGTCTCCAAAGCAGTGAGCACTTTTTGAGGGTCAAGCTTCGTGACAATTACATAAGCTGAAGTTCTTATCCTTTCCATTTCCACTCTTGCCATTGTACATATTCTTTTCTGGCTCTTCACTCTGTCAGTCTCAATTGTTAACAACGATAATAACAGGAATAATGATGGTGGTCGCTAGCATTTATGTAACATTTTAAGGTTTGCAAAAGCACTTATGTTATCTCATTTAATCCTCCCAACAAACCTATAGTAAAGTAGGTGCTATTGTTATCCCCATTTTAATTTTTTTTAATTTAATTTTTTTTTTAAAGAGGAGGAAATTAAGCCCAAGAGAAGTAAATTGCTTGCCCAGGGTCCCACAGCTAGTAAGTATCTGAGGCAGAGCCTGATTCAAAGTCCAGTGCTGTAGCCAAATCACTGCCTAGCTGCCTCCCTGCCCTCTGTATCATATTTATTGTTTCTGACTGGGCTATAATACCGTAATTTCTTCTAGCACTATTAAGTGCTCACTTTATGCAGAGTTCTGTGCTAGGCACTGGGGGAGACAGAAAGTTTATATCAGATGCAGTCTCTACCTTCCTAGATCTTGTGGTATAGCAGAAAAAGTGTAAAAAGATAACTGGAACATAGTCTTCTTTCCTGGAATTCATCTAGATGACACTTGATAACTATGGGTGCCCCATACAACTCTGTCCTGAGCCTCTTTTCTTCCTCTTCTATACTCAGTGGTCTCACTAGCTGCATCCCTGATGCCGATGATTCTTGGACCTATTTCTCCAGTGCTAATTTCTCTTCTCACCTCTGGTCTTGCATCTCCAACTGCTTATTAGAAATCTTGAATTAAATGTCTGGATGTCTCATAGACATCTTAAACTCAACATGGCCCCAAACGGAACTTTCATCCTTAACTTCTCATTTTCTCTCACCTGACACACCTTGCCCCATATCCAATCATTTGCCAAGTCATTATTTACCTTTGTAATGTGTCTCAAATGTTCCTCCTTCTCTCCTCTGACACCATCCCCACCCTGGTGCAAGGTTCTCATCACCTCATGCCTAAACTATTACAATAGCCTGATGGTGGGTCTTCCTGCCTCGTCTCCCCCCACTACTCCAATCCATCCTCCATTCAGTTATCAAGTCGATCTTCTAAAGCTGAAGACTATCTCTCCCTCCTTCCCCCATTTAATCTAATAATTAAATCCTCCAGGATCAAATATAAGATCTTCTGTTTGGGTTTTTTAAGCTCTTCAAAGCCTGGTCTCTTTCTGTCTTACCAGTCTTCTTCCACCCTACTTGATAATACCCTCTTCTGCTGCTTAGAGGAAGCTCACTCCAGGCTTAGCACAATGCCTGCTACATCACAAGCAGTTAACAAATGCTCGTTGGTTGACTTTTCATTCATTAGTCTTCCTGACTAGGTACTAAGCTGTTGTTGCTGTGTTGGTGAAGGATTCCTGAGTACAGTCGACATCCTCTAAATTTGGTGCCCTGGGGCAAGGCCCTGTTTTCCAATCTTAGTTTTCACACCATTTTTGAAAATTTTTTTATGCTTTGTTTTTGGGGGTGGAAGTGCCATCAGAACTCAAACCCTAAGAGAAAATGCAGAGAAAAAGGAGACGATTTCCCGCCATCCCACAGTTCCTCATGCCTTCTCCTCTTGCAGAATCACTCCTTGCAATGATAGGCTGACATTTTTAGCTCAGTCCTTGAAGGGCAAGCAGAGGAAAGGGAAGAAATCCCCATGTTGATAAGTCTTTGAGATTCCAAGCTACTTCAACCTCTTCAAATAAAATCAGACTAGACATTTATCACCCTAACATGGAAAGCATCAATGGAATTCTGAAAAAGTGTCTCAGGGCACTTAAAAGGACCTCAGGGGAATGAGTCAGGCAGGATTTTTGTTTCCCTTTCCATGGGCTTTTTATCCACACAGCTTACAATCCTCTTCCTTACCCCACTGCTCCATCCAACCCACACTATTTGCTATTTATAGATTAAAGACCCCACACTAATATGGTGAGGTAAGCAGCTCCTTCATTTCACAGATGGAGAAACTGAGGCTCTGAGGATTAAATGATATCCTTAAGGTTAAATGGGTAGTAGATATAGGTCAGGATTTGAACCCCAAGTCCTCTTATGTCCAGTCCTCTGTACTTAGGACTCATTGGAAAAAAAAAAAAAACAAACAGAATGTTTTCTTTAAAACAAAACAGGACAAAAATTTTTGTTGATGCAATTTGTCTTTTTCTGAAATGGCCCATCTCTATATTTTAGCCTCCCTTATTACAAAGAAAAATAATTATCCAAAAATAGTCAATAGTGAGACTGCAACAGACTATATACCATTTTGCCCATAGAGTGCCCCACCTCTCTGCTCTTATCTGTTCTCAAGGCCTGACACTGTTTTTTCAATTACTCGATTCAGTTTGATCTTGTCATTTAAGTTGTTGTAGTCCCTGGGAGGCAGCTAGATGGCTCATCAGATGGAGTGCTGGGCCTGGGCCTGGAGTTAGGAAGATCTGAGTTCAAATCCAGACTCAGATACCTACTAGCTGTGTGACCCTGGGCAAGTCACTTAACCTCTGTTTGTCTTAATCTACTAGAGAAGGAAATGTCAATCTACCCCAGTATAAGAAAACCCCAAATGGGGTTATCAAGAGTTGGACATAATTGAACAAGAATAATCCTAGAGTATTCTGTATCTATATTTTAGTCTATCTCATTTTGGAATTCTTCGTACTTGTTCTTTTTTGTTGCAAAATAATATTTCATCACATTCAGATACTGTTGTTCAGAGGTGTCAAACTCAGGGCTTGTCCCAGATTAAACTATAATGGGGATATGTTTAACAAAATAAGGGAAAGCACAATATGACATAGATAATGTGAATTTGTAGTTTTCTAAATTAGTATGGGGCACAATTTGAGTTTGAGGCCACTTCTGTAATTCAGTCAGCCTTTCCTCAGTCCATGGACACCTACTTTGTTCTCAGGTCTTTATTTACACCAGGATGGCTGCTATGAATATTTGGGCATACACATAAACATACGTGTGTGTGTGTGTGTATGTATATATGTATGTACACACAACCTCAATTACCTTTGTTCTTATCTTTGATCCTCGTGGGGCATACTTTGGAAGTGGAATCCAAAACATGGTTGGTCATTCTTGGGTTCAGAAAATCTCTTTTCCTGCTTCTGAGAAGCAGAAAAGTTATGAGTTTTTTTTTTTCTCTTTTGATAGGTTCCAACAGTGTTGGTAATGAAAGGGTAAAACCTGTAAAGTTTTTAAAATGTTGTAGAATGTGGGCTATAATTACGGCTATTACATTAGTAACTGTCTATGGGCATGTTGACATTTTTTAAAGGGAAAACAACTCCCTGAAGGTATTTCCCTTCTACCTCTTCTGCGGTGGGTGGAACCTTCTCTCCACCCAGTCCTTTCCCTTGCTCTCTCCCCTTCCTCCATCTGGGGCCCCCTCCCCCCAGTGGAGCTTCTCAAGTAGAAAAGATCCAAGAAAAAAGTCTAAGAAGATCCATGGTGGACTTTTCTCAAGCCTCTTGAGGGACATACTACATCACGGCTTGCTGCCAGGAAAGTGATTTGAATGAGGCCTTCCTGATTGTTTTATAGCAATGATGGACTCGGATCATTCTTTGGCTGCTTCCATATTGCTCCCTGAATAACAGGTGACTCAGTGGATAGAGCATCAGGCTTGGAGTCAGGAAGACCTGAGTTCCAATCCATCCTTAGACACTTACCAGCTATGTGACTCTGGGCAAGTCACTTAAACCTGTTTGCCTCAGTTTCCTCATCTGTCAAAAGAGCTGGAGAAGGAAATGGCAAACCACTCGTATCTCTGCCAAGGAAACCTCAAATGGTGTCATGGAAAGCTGGAAATAACTGAAACAACTCAACAACAATAACAACAATAAAGGTGACCTTGGGGACAGCTAGGTGGCACAGTGGATAGAGCACCGGCCCTGGAGTCAGGAGTACCTGAGTTCAAATCCGGCCTCAGACACTTAACACTTACTAGCTGTGTGACCCTGGGCAAGTCACTTAACCCCAATTGCCTCACTAAAAAAAAAAAGTGACCTTGGAGGTAGGAAGAACCTCAGCTGCTGAATCAAGATCCAGGAGGATGCCTTTGACTTTAATGTCCTTTGCTTTCATGATACTGAATTTGCAGTCAAAGGATTAGGGTGCAAGTGCCATCTTGCATTAGCTACTGATTGGCCTTGGGCAAACCATTTGAATTCTCTGCGTCTCATTTTTCTCATCTGAAAACATGTTAACCAGGTGTCCCTTGAATAAAAATGTGTGTGTGCAGGAATGTGTGTTGGGGAGGGCAGAGAGGACTGAGGCTGGGGTACAGTATGATGTGCCCCAACCTTTGTTTATCCCGGGAATGTCCTTGTGCATAAGACCTCCCTGGGAGCAAACCTTGTAGATTTATAACTGTCATCTATGGTCATCAAAGCTCTTCTTGTCTCGAGCATCCCTGGTGGGGAAAAAATACATTCGGCAAAACTCGGTGTTCAGTTGTTCAAAAGAGAAAACCGTTCAATCTCTCAATGAGAGGACCCAGGCTGGTCAGATTTGACAAGAGGTGGGAATTAGCCTGGCCAAAGTTCTCTTAAATGTTTAGGCTCCAGAGGTGGGAAATCATCCCCAGCTCTAATATTGAGCCAGGTGCTCTGCTGAGGTTTGAGGCCTCAAGCTGTAGGGTGGCCCGTGCAAGAAAGGCCCTTTTACAAACCACCCTGCAATGTCTAGACGAGAGAATGTATTTTAAATGGGCCACCTGGAGTAATATTAACCATGACACTTGATTTCCTGGGCTGGCCAACTCCTGTCTCCTTTATAGGTGAGGCTCCTGTGTCTTCTGAGAGTGAGCTGTAACTTTTTGAAGAGCTTATTATAACAGGCATTAAAAAAAAAAATTAGAGGCCACTGAGTCCTCTTTTACAGATGAGGAAACTGAGGCACAGAGCACTCAAGTGACTTGGCCACAATTACTAAGCATCTGAGGCAGGCTTTGATCCTAGGGTCTCTGCCTCCAGAGTCAGCGTTCTTTCCACCATAGCATCCTGCCTCCTTTGCAAAGGGTGGCCCGTGAGGTCTCTTCCTGAATTAACAGTCTAAGATTCCTCCTCAAGAAGCATGTCCCTCTTTTGTACTCCCTTCACAGCATCCTTGGGAGGTGAAAAGAGGAGGGGCTTCGGTAGAGCTGTGGGGAGCAGGCTTGTCCAATGTTGGTTAGACACCTTTAGTTTCCCTAGCACTTAATGGAGTTGTATTGAGAATCCACACATTTTCTCTTTTGTTCTCCGTCTCCAGCATCCCCTTTGGCAGATGGGGAGAGGGGGAGCTGGGATTGCCTGTTTCTTAACTGTTAGCTGGGATTCACAAGCCAGCTGGTTTTTTCCCCCTAAATCTCTCCCCTCTCCCCCCCCCCCCCACACAATGGCATTATGCCTCCATGGACCAAGGATGGGGAAAGAATTTGTCCTTATTGTACATCTGACAATAGAGGCCTTCTTGAGTTCTTCTGCATGGCCAAATGCAGGCCCTTGCATAATCAGAGGAGTGTTTCCCCCCCCCACCCCCACCCCCCAGGCCTGTATTTAGTTCATATAAGAATGCAGGAGTGAGTCCAAGAGCCACCCACATCCTGGTTGTATACATGGTCTAGACATGGGTTCACAGCCTCCTTCCCGCCCCCCCCCCCCGGAAAAAAGAATTAAGGATCCTGGGGTTCAAGGAAGAAAAAGAAAGGATTTTGAAGCAGTTTTGCCGTTATTGTAGCAGGATGACAGAAACTACTGGAGGTATTTAGAGAGGATGATACTGTCTGATGTTATAACATTGGCCATGAAGGAGCCTGGGGCTCAGCTGGGGGATAATGAGACTCTGGTAAGGTTTGTTTCTGGTTCATTCTGTGAGGGTGCCCCCCCCCTGCCCCTGCTGGTGATGGGGGTGGGGGGTGGGGAGGTAAGAGAAGGCCACCCTTTGTCTCCTATATGTTTATATAATGAAGGGATTGGAGTTTTTAAAAATACATTTGAACAGATAGCTTTCATTTTTACATCACCCAAATTTCCCAATGTATTTTTTTCCCTCCCAGAGAGCTATAGAAATAAAAAGGAGGGGAAAAATTGCTTGGCAAAAAGACCAGATGGTCTTCAAGGTTTTACTTTAAAAAATTAAATTAAAAAAATTCAATTAACAATTTATTTTCTCTCCTTCCCCTTTATCGACTCCCCACTGGGGAAAAAAAAGGAAAAACAAAACCTTTAAAGTCCCTTGGGGGGTTGGGGGTGGGGGAGAAACACTGAATTTGAAGCCAAAGGACTTGGATTCCACTCATAACTCTGCTCCTTACTAGCTTTGTGGCCTTTGGGAAGTCCCAGGCAACCTCAGTTTTCTTATCTGCAAAATGAGAGAGTAGTAAGACTTTCCTTACTTCTCTCTAGGACGAATGCATTTAACAGATTGTAAACTGCCCCATAAGTGCAAGCAGTGGAATTAAGGAGTTCCCAGGAACTTTCCCCCCTACCCTCTGATATAGGACTGAGAATAGAAGTGAGATGCAGTCAGGATTTGCCATGGGATTCCAGATAAAACAGAGCTGGGAACCCTTAGAACAGAGAATGTCTCAGCTGGGAAGGGGCATAGAACAGGGAATGTCAGAACTGAGAGGGGATTTAGAATGGGGTAAGTCAGAGCTGGGTTGGCACTTAGAATGTGGAATGTCAGAACTGGGAAGGATTGTAGAGATGATCAAGTTCAACCTCCTTATTTTGTTATTGGATATAAAGTAAGTCTTAGAGAAGTGATGTGATTTCTCCAAAGATATAGACAGGTGGTTAAAGCTGGATTTGAACCCAGATCTCCTGGCTCCAAACCTTTCAATTATTATTTTTTTTTAATGTATGAGGTATTTTATTTTTTCCGTTACATGTAAAGATAGTTCTCAACTTTTGTTTATACATGCTTTACAATTTCAGATTTTTCTCCCTCCCTCCCCTCCCTCCCCCCTCCCCTAGACAGCACAAACCTTTCAATTATACTGGACCTTGCTAATTGATGGATTGATAGATGCTTATGTTCTAGTAATGTTTCAATTTGGTTCTTGATGAGAGAGTGAGGTTGGGGAAGAAAAATCAGTGGTTGTCATGATCATTACCTTTATCTGGGGAAGGAAAAAAAAGAAAGAAGTTCAAGATTGTTGAAGCCAGTTATCTTTCATTTTGTGAAGTGGAAATGAGGCTTAGTTTGATGAAGTATCATTGACTGAGGAAGGATTTTCTCAGGGGAGCCTCATGCTCTCACTGTCCAGATGGATGGCTGACCTGTCTCTCATATGTGAAAGGAGGCCTTGGGGTCAGACCTGAGGTCACTGGTAGAGGGTTTCCAGGGATGGTGGGCGCAGCAGAACCTGGATTTCTGTAACTGGCAGCAATTATTCTGATCTTCCACCCAAGTAGTTAATTTTTTCTTATTCTTGAGGCCAGAACAGACCAATCACATTACCAGCTTGTTTACAGATAGAGATGGTTCCGTTGGCAGGCAGGATTTTCCTTGTTAGGTTGTCATCATTTTTTTGCCTTTTATTATCACTTTGGGTTACATGAGGGCTGGATAAACTAGCCCATGGTGGTTTTCTTCTCAAGTTAAGTGCTTTATTTTGTGCCTGGATACAAAGGCAAAATCTTTACAAAGTGCTTTCCTTAGGACAACCCTTTGAGATGGGTTACTATGGAATTATTATCCCATTATAGAGATAAAGAAACCAAAGCTTGGGGGGCAAAGTGACTTATCTATGGTCGCAGGGCTGGTAAGGGCTTGACTGGATTACACATGTAGCCTGGGCTCCAACGCAGGACCCTTGGTACCCTTTTCACTTTCCATGTTGAAGGCTGATGTTTCTGGTCAGTTTCAGTAACATGGTGAGTGGGGGGAAAAGTGATTTCTAAACTGGTCATGCCCATAGCATGTGATGGAGGCTTCGTTCCTCAGTCACAGATGTAACAGCCGCCTGTGTGGATTGGTTGGTGTATGTGACCCATTTAATCCTTGGCACTCTTTAAACTAGGTTCTATCTTGCTCTGTTTCAAGATGTTGGCATTCTATTGTCAATGGCGCAATCAGCCCCCATCATTGTGAAGCTTGAGCCATAGGAAGACCCCAAACCCAAACCCTTGGTGCCATGCCCATCACACTTCATGCTCCTGGGGTCTGTGGGAAGCGTGTTTTTGCTATAAACCAAAGAAATGAAAGAGATTCCCCCTCCTCCCCCCACCCCCCAATCTCTGTTTTCTTCATTGTGCATCTTGCCAAGTGACATCTGTATTTATTTTCCCAACTCTCTCAATGGCTGATTTGCATCTGTTTAGATCCCTGAATAACATTTCATTTCCTGACTTTATAGGTTGCCATAAAATCCATCCGTAAGGATAAGATTAAAGATGAACAAGACATGGTTCACATCCGACGGGAGATTGAGATCATGTCGTCCCTCAGCCATCCTCATATCATCAGCATTTATGAAGGTCAGTGATGCTTCCTTGGCACTCCCTACCATGACACACTCCAACAACCCCACGTCACAGACCAAAGGGCCTTTCAGGGGATTATGTATCAGGTGGGATGTCGGCCTACTTAACCCTCCTGATGACCTTGGATGCACCTGGTTAGACCACTTGTAGAAATCCTTGGTGTGTGATGAACTGGGTCCCATCAGTTACATGCCACACAACAACCCAACCACAGGTGATTTACAGGATAGAGTCTGCCTACAGTTTTCCCTGAAAGACAAACAAAAACAAGCAAAGACAGAAACTTGGGAGGGGGATTTAATTTAACAAGGATTTATTTATTTATTTTTATGCATTTTTTTTCTCAGTCTTTTGTTTTTTATCATTGAAATTCCTTCTTCCCTCCCAGAACTATCCCTTATAACAAAGAATTAAAAAAAAAAAACAACGCAGCAAAACTGATCAATATATTGAAAGAAAATGACAGCTTGTGTAATTCAGCAAGCATTTATTAAATGCCCACTGTGTACAACACATCATGCTGGGGGCAAAGGATTAAAAGACAGATGGGACCAAAAAAAAAGATAAATGTCCTCAGTGTGGTGTAGTGGATAAAGAGCTGACCTCAAAGCCAGGAAGAACTGGGCTTATATCTTGATTCTGAGATATACTGGATGTGTGACCTTGGGTAAATCACTTAACTTTCCAGTACTTTGGGTAGCAATCTGTGACTATGCATTATTAAGAAGGTGCTAGAACTCCCTGTGCCAGGGAAATAACAGGTCTGGCCTAATTCCTCCCTGTCTTCAAGGAACAGATTATATTTTCTCTCTCTCTCTCCCCCTGTCCCTCTCTCCCCCTTTTCTCTTTCTCGCTCTCTCCTCTCTTTTTTCTTTTTCTCCTCTTTTCTCTCTCCTTTCATTTCTCTCTTTCTCTTTCTTCCCCTTCTCTCTTTCCTTCCTTCTTTCTTTTCTTCCCAGTAGCTAGTGCAGTACCTCATACCTAACAAGTACCCGGTGGATGCATGTTGGCCTGAGCTGCCTTGTGTATGGCTTGTGCACAGATAGACAAATCTGAGACCATTTGTGGAAGGGGAGAGAGGCTTTCCCGAGTAGATGATAGCACCTGGGCTAGGATTCACGAGACAGCTTTGGGATGGAGTGGTTGTTCTTTTGATAAACACATGCCCTGATCTTGAATCAATGAATAAACTCCAAACTGGCCAGAGGGACACCAGGAGGGAGGGGGCTACACAGCCAGCAGATGGTTTGCAAATGTAGCCTGAGTTATCTCTTGTATATACTGAGGGGAAGGAGGGTGAGAGGGGGAAAGAGAGGGGAAGGCAGCTGGGGAGGGGTCAAGGGGAGGGAGAAAGGCAGCTCTAGGGCAAGTCACTTAAACCCTCTGAGTCTATTTGCTTGTCTGAATAATATCTGTAATACCTCCTTCCCTGGGTTGACACAAAGATTAAATGAGATGATGAAAGGCCATGTGGTACAGTGGATAGAGTCCTTGACTTAGACTCAGGAAGACCTGGGTTCAAATCCTACCTCAGTAAGTCACTTATTCTCCTTGGGCCTCAGTTTCCTCTTAGGGTCTCTTGGGTTTCTCCCGGCCCTAAGTCCATGCTTCTGTATATGTCGAACACTGTAACCATGAAGTGTTATGTAAGTGATGTCAGCTATACCTAATATTAGAAACTAACTTTGGTACTATCTCGCCCTGAGTGTTTGCCTGGGCTTCTTTCTCAAGTGTTTTTGGAGGCTTTTTGCTGTCGTGGTTGCTGTGAGACTGTGAGCACGCTTGTCTGTGTCGGAAGGCTAGATAGGGGCCAGGGTTTGGAGGGTGTGGAGAATAACAGACGCACAGAGTGGTTTACACTTTTTAAAAATTTAAATTCTTTGTTTAAAAATGACTCTAAGTCTGCCTTCTCTTCTTCCCTTTCCTCCTCTCCAAACCATGAGAAAGCATGAAAAACCAATGTCCTGCTACAAACATCTACAGCGAGAACAAAGTTAAATCACTTCTTATTTTGCCCGAGTCCAAAAAAACCACCTTATCACTATGCGTGGAGACTCGTAGGATGTGAGAGCCGAAAATGTCACAGGGTGGTTTACTTCAACTCTGCTCAGCTCACAATGGGGAAACTGAGGCTCACAGAAAAGACTTGTTCCATGTCACATGACTGGTCAGAGGTGGCGTCTTGCTGGAGCTATGACTGCTGATGTTCTGGTCAGCATGTCAGACTCATCTTCATCTTATGGATGAGGAAACTGAAGCTTAGAAAATGGAAGTGACTTGTCCAGGGTCACATGGCTAGTAATACCTGAGACAGGATTGGACCCAAGAGTTCCTGACTCTCAAGTCCAGTGTCCTCCTATTTTGCATTGCCTCTCATCAATTCCTTTGTTTGAGGTGCCCTGCTGAGATCCTAGGTAGAAACTTGGATGTTACTATTAGCCCCTTGGGTGTATGAAGCTTGTAGGCTTATAAAGATGCTGACACTTCACTAAGACCATATTTAGTGGCCATGCTGGGCAGACAGAATTCATCTAACTGAACCCCCTGGTCCTTTTTTTAAGGAGAATCCCAAAAACCAAGAGAAGGGATCACCTAGCTTGCTGTTTTCAGAACTGGGACTTGAACCATGATATATTGGAGGGCAGCCATTCTGTGGAAACATCTACATGGCTGCTTCTCTTGCCTCTCCATGCTGGGAATGTCTTTCCTCCTTCCTTCCTCCTTCAAAAGCCCCCAACTTCCTTCAAGGCTTAGCTCAAGGCTTTCTGTTGCCAACATGAACCCTAACCTGCTCCCTCTCTCCGTCAGGGGTTCCCCCCCACCAAGTAGATCTTTGGATTTCATGTTCTGAATTGATTTCTCTTTTATGTGCATAGAATATCAGCTCTTTGTGGGCAGGTGCTATGCTCACTTCTGTCTTTGTTCCCCTCCTGCCTAGCACATTGGGATAAGAAAAGGGACTGAACCTGTGATTTCATTAGTAGAGGAGACACCCAGATGAGGAGCCTCCCCCTCCCATTGCAGGTTGGCACTTTCTGAAAGTGACGGTCTTAGGGAGTCCCCTAGAGCCTTGAGAGGCTAAGTCAGGGGTCACCCAGCCAATATGTGTCAGAGGCTGGTCTTGAATCTTGATCATCCTGCTTCTAAGATTGCCTCATTATCATATAGAATAGTGATTCTAAGCATGTGGCAGGCACTTCATAAGGACTTGTTGAAAAAGCTCTGGGTCTAAAATCAAACGGCTTGTCTCCAAACCCCGCTTTTTGATGCATGCTACCTGGGTGACCTTGGACAAGTCACTTAACTTCCTGGGCTTCAGTTATCTCATCAGTAAAATGAGATAGTTGGACTAAGTGACCTGAGGTCTTTTCCAACTCCAGATCTATAATCCTTAGGACAAACAAAACCCAGCATACCAGATGATCTTAAAAACTACCATCCTTGGCGGTACAATAAGTTAGTATCTTTCTTACCCCATTGATGGGGGGTGGTAAGCAATTAATCCCCAAATTTGTCAACTCTGCTTCTGCCCAAACAGGCCCCTATCTTTAATACTAAGTAAATATAAATGGATTTTAGAGAGCTTTCTAACCAGGCCATCTGATGTATTTTGTAATGGGGTGGGGAAAAAATATCTTCCCCCTTGATCTTCAAGAGGTGGGACCCCTGTTCTCAGTCAAAAGAAATTCCATTTTCTCAGCAGGGCAGTAATTGGTAATATGGAGAGGGTAGCTGAAAAGGAAAGGCTTTGTCAAACCTTTGAAGTTCTGAGAATTGACTGGGAGAGATAAAAACAGATCTTTGCCCCTAGTTCTCATTTCAGGACCTGAGCTCTGACTTCAAAGCATGATGTTTCATGGGACCCTCCCCAGCCCCTCCTCTCTCTGAAAGCCCGTGATATCCAATATGCGAAATCGTCTTTCTTGAGCCGACCCATGGGAATCCCCCAATCCCATCTGGTCATCATTCTGTGCGTGAAAACAAAAAACTGAGGAAGTCTGGTGTCTGCCTATCCCTCAGTAATTTCCAGGCCCTCATTTCTGTGACCAGAAGCTTTTTTTGTTTTGGTTTTTCACGATGGTGATAATAACGATTTCCACTTTGAAAACCAGTCAATCAGCAAACATTTACCGCTAATGTGCTAAGCATTTTTTATGTGCCAGATATACATAAGAGGCAAGTATGGCATAATGAAGACTTCCTGAGTGGCACCAGGAGATCAGTATAGACTAGAATGGTCCAGGAAGTCTTAACAAAGGCTATGTTGGAACGGGCCCTAAAGGGTGGACAGCATTCAAATATAGGGAATGTGGTATCATATTCCATGTTGAAAAAATGCTATGGGTAAAGGAGGTAATCAGTCTGACTAGAGTGGAGGGTTTGTGTAGAGGACTTGTGGGAGATCAGTTTGGGAAGAATCGATTTAAATCATGATTTTAGTAGATGTCTGGTAAAATATGCCCCTTGCCTTTTATCTCAGAGGTGGTAGAATGTAGGTGTGGAATAAGATATCCATTGTCAAACAGCCAATGGGCTGATTTTTTTTATGCATTGACTTTGTTGGTTACAGTTTAAGAGAGTTGCTTGGGGCACTACAAAGTTGTGACTTAAGTGCCCAGGGTGATATAGCTAGCATGAATCAGAGGAGTAAAACTTGCTTCCCAGGGGGCAGCTAGGTGGTGCAGTGGTTAGGGTACCAGCCCTGGATTCAGGAGTACCTCTGTTCAAATCCGGCCTCAGACCCTTGACAATTACTAGCTGTGTGATCCTGGGCAAGTCACTTAATCCCCATTGCCCCGGGGAAAAAAAACCCAATTTGCTTCCCAGTCTTCTTGACAGTACCCTGTACCACACTTTATCTCAACTTGCCCATTGTTGTTATTGTTTAGGTGTAACTTTTTGTAACCCCATTTGAGGTTTTATTGGCAGAGATCCTGGGGTGGTTTGCCATTTTCTTCTCCAGCACATTTTACAGATGAGGAAACTGAGGCAAATGGGGTAAACTGACTTGCCTAGGGTCACACAGCTAGTAAGTGTCTGAATCTAGATTTGAACTTATAAAGATGAATCTTTCTGATTCCAAACTGAGCACTCTATCCACTGTGCCACCTAGCAGCTCCAACGTGCCCAGAGTAGGCCCTTAATATTTGTCAAATTGAATTAAGCTGGGACAGCTAGGTGGCACAGTGGATAGAGCACCAGCCCTGGAGTCAGGAGGACCTGAGTTCAAATCCAGCCTCAGACACTTAACACTAACTAGCTGTGTGACCCTGGGCAAGTCACTTAACCCCAATTGCCTCACTAAAAAAACCAAACCAAACCAAATTGAATTAAACTGCCTACTATGTGCTCAGCACTGAGGGGGATGCGAAATTCGGATAAGACACAGCCCCTGACTTCATATAGCTTACAGTCTGTTGTTCAGTCATGTTCAAATCTTTGTGATCCCACGGACCATAGTACATCAGGCCCTTCTGTTCTCCACTTTCTCTTGAATTCTATCTTTCTCATCCTCTGCCATCCTTTCCCAACATCAGGGTTTTTTCCAGTGGGTCCCATCTTCTCATTATGTCGCCAAAGTAGTTAAGCTTCAGCATCAGTATTTGACCTTCCAGTGAAAACCCTGAATTAATTCATTTGAATATTGACTGATTTGATCTCCTTGTAGTCCAAGGGCTGCACTGTTTCTGAGGAGCAATTCTCAGAGCCCTGCATTGCTACTTGAAAACCATAGTTTTGACTATACAGACTTTTGTTGGCAAGGTAACGTCTCTGCTTTTTAGTCTGCTGTCCAGATTTGCTGTAGCTTTTCTTCCAGGGTGCAGTCGTTTAATTTCATGGCTACAGTCACCATCTACAGTGATCTTTGAGCCCAAGAATAAAAAAATCCAGCCCTGCTTCCATTTCTTCTCCCTCCATTGGCCAGGAAGTGATGGGATCAGTGGTCAGGATCTTAGTTTTTTTTTATGTTAAACTTTAAACCAGCTTTTACACTCTGCTCATCAGCCTCATCAAGAGGCTACTTAATTCCTCTTTACTTTTTTTTGTTTGTTTGTTTTTTGCAGGGCAATGAGGGTTAAGTGACTTGCCCAGGGTCACACAGCTAGTAAGTGTCAAGTGTCTGAGGCCAGATTTGAACTCAGGCCTGAATCCAGGGCCGGTGCTTTATCCACTGCGCTATCTAGCTGCCCCTCCTCTTCACTTTTTGCTATCACATTGATATCATCTGCATACCTGAGATTGTTGATATTTTCCCCAGTAATCTTAATACCTACTTTTGATTCATCCAGCCTGGCATTTCACTTGATGTACTCTGCATATAAGTTAAATAAATAAGGTGATTACATACAGCTTTGTTGTACTCCTTTTCCAATCTTAGACCAATTGATTGTTCCGTGTTCGGTTCTACCTGTTGCTTCTTGGCCCACATACAGCCTCCTCAGGAGACAAGTAAGATGTTCTGACACTCCTCCCTCTTTGAGGATTTGCCACATTTTGTGGTGATCCACACATCCAAAGGCTTTACTGTAGTCAATGAAGCAGAAGTAGATATTTTTTTTCTAGAATTCCCTTATTTTCTCCATCATCCAGTGGATGTTGGCAATTTGGTCTCTAGTTCCTCTGCCTCTTCTAAAACCAGCCTGCTTGCAGACTCTTAAGCCATAACCTTGCTGGCATGTGAAAAGAGCATAATTGGTAATTTGAACATTCTTTGGCATTTCCCTTCTTTGGGACCACCACTAGCCTTATTGCTAGCAATGCTTCCTAATGCCCACTTGACTTCATTCTCCAGGATATCCGACTAAATCAGTAACTCTCACTATCTTGGGTATCAGTGATGTTGAGATCTTTCTTGTATAGTTCTTTAGGCTTGCAGTCTAGTAGAAAATGATGAAGGAGACACTCTCAGCATCTTTTAAGCCCTTACTATGTGAGGGGAAAAAATCCCACCACTCTCAAGAAGCTCAAATTCGAATGGGGGAGACAATATGCAGACAAGCACATATATCCAAGATACAGACAGAGTAAGATGGAAGGTTATGTCAGAGAAGTCACTAGTAGGGATGAGACAGGGAAGGGTTAACTAGAACAGGCTCCCTTCTGAAGGTCCAACTTGGGATGAGTCTTGACAGAAGCAGGGGAAGGCAGTAAGTGGAAGTAAGGAGGCAGAGCATTGCAAGCATGGGGAACAGGGCAAAGATATAGCCCCAGATGGCTAAAATGAGAAAGAATTTCTAAGGTCCCATCCAGCTTTGTATTCATTGTTAAGAATTATCTGATAAGGGTAACAGAGGTACCAAATACACTTGAGGTCCCAAGGAGAAGGTTCTCACTGACAGAGGTCAAAGGGAATGAACTCTGTTGGTTGCTTAATTGTTACATTCAATACAAGAATATTCTCATGATTACAGACATTTAGAATTAGCAGAGGGCCATTGACATGAAGAGATTTCAGATCTAGAAGGACTTTCTGAGACCCTCTAGTCCAAACCCTCATTTTGCAGAATGTAGAAATGAAGGATGAGGAACTGAAGGGACTTGGCCAAGGTTACGGGGAGTAAAGCATCAGAAGTGGGAGTTCACCTACATCCTCACATTCCAGAGCTGATGTTCTTTCTGGTTTGGGTCCTGTGGCAATCGCAATCGGCAAATGAGTGTTGATATCTTCATGGTCCGGTTCCCAACCTAATGCTTTGTTTAGTTACCCAAATATCAACTCCCCTTCTTTGGGACTCCTAGCACATTGAGGTAGGTTGTTGAGTTTGGCAGAGAAATACGATGTACTTATGTTGACTCTTTTATTCCCATGGCTAATGGTCAAGTAGCTGGGGAGGGGGAAATTACCCTTTGATGTCAAGTTTCACTATTTCCATGTTAAGTCCTCATAGATTGGATCAAAATCAAGGGTTAATGACAAGGCATTAGAAAGTAGCAATGGATTTTCTCTACCTCCAATCAAGGAAGACCCCTTTTTCCTGATGTGGTCATCTACTTTTCTAATTAGCTTCCTATTAAGTGAGCTGTTTGACCTTCAAGTCTATTATTTTCATTGTTTTCTTTGGTGATTAAGGACAACACAAAGAAAGGCAGTGCTTCTCCACAGCTGTCCTGCCTTACCCTTTGGAGTTTCCTAGAATTCAATGTTTTCTCTTGCTGAAAGAATACCTCTTCTTAGACTAGCAAGTTGTGTCTTTAAAAACCATGGAAAATGCTTTTGCACTTTAGTATAGTGACTTTGGGAAGTGTCCAGTATACTATGATGTTTAAAATCTAGATTGTGTGATCGCCTTAAATAAAAAAACTTCAGTACTAGTCTTTGGGCATTAAGCATTTATTAAAAGCATACAGGTATTCACATGGAGTTCAGAAAGTTAAGAAAAAGAAGGCCTACCTAGTCTGGAGTTCCATCCTTGTCTGGTTCCTCCTCAAGTCCTCCGTCACCAGCCTGCTTTAATCCGGAACTCCCTCACAAACTGGTTGAGGAAGATTTTTATAGGTCTGGAACTGAGGCGGTCCTTACACACTGCTTCAAGCTGATTGGTTGGCATCATCCAAATCCATTGGTTTTGAAGGTGTTCTCAAATTGAATTCACAGTCTAGCTTCTGAGAACAATACCTTCTTAAGGGCTAGCCAGGTGTGATTACAATCCAGTTAACTTGAAGTAGGCTAATCAGCAGTCAATCACTCTCACTTGATTCAATCAGTCTAGATTAATCTCCAGGTGGGTCTTTGAGTATCTGCTAAATCCCATTATTTCATCACAATACAGTAGGTGCTTAATTAATGCTCATTGACTTTCCATGGTCAACAATAGCACGGTAGCATGGTCCTTGGGAAACAGGACCAGGCCAGGAAAGGACCTTTGACGCTAATTGGAATCATTTTACTTTTAGCCTCAGTTTCCGTATGGGTAAAAGGAAGGGGTTGAACTGGATGAGCTCATAGAAACACAGAATTTAGAGAGAGGCAGGGGCCTCGGTGACCATCTACTCCAAACCAAATATGAATGGAATCCCTGTTATAACAGACCTGATAGGGGGTGGTCCGGCCCCTGTTTGGAGGCCTCCAAGAAGGAACCCATCACCTATTGGGCAGCCAGTTCTGTTTTGGAATAGCTTTAAACATTACAAAGTTTTCCCTGATGTCCAACTCAAATTTGCCTCTTTCCAGTTTGTGCCCATTGCTCCTGATTCTATCCTCTGTGGTCAAATGAGCCTAATCCTTCTTTCCCCTGGTCAGTCCTTCAAATACTTGAAAACTGTTATCATGTTCCCCCTGAATCTTCTTTTCCAGCTAAAACATGCCCACTTTCTTGAGTGGTGGTTGTTCAGTTGTTTCTGACTCTTTTTAAATTAAATTAAATTAAATTTATTTATTTTGTTTTTGTATCTGACTCTTTATGACCCTGTTTGGGTTTTTCTAGGCAGAGATAGTAGAGAGGTTTGCCATTTCCTTCTCCAGCTCATTTGACAGATGAGGAAACTGAGGCAAAAAGGGTTAAGTGACTTGCCTAGGGTCACATAGCTAGTGAGTGTGTGAGGCTGGATTTGAACTCAGGAAGACGAGTCTTCCTGCTTTTATTCACTGCATCACCTGGTTACCCCTTGGGGTGATTTGAAAGTGTGCTTAATTTAGTCAGATAACTTGAACTCCGTTCTCAGCTCTACTGCTTTTGTAAGACTGGGCAAGTTGGCGAATGAATGGCAAACATTTATTAAATGCTTACTGCATACCAGATACTGTGCTAAGCCCTGAAGATACAAAAAGCAAATCAAGACAGTCTCTGATCTTTTGGAATTCACATTCTAATTGGGGGATCTCAGTTTCCCACTCTATAAAATGAGAGAGTTGGACTTAATGGCTCTTAAGGTCTCTTTCAGTTCTTAGTTGATGAGGCAGTGATCCTCTCTGGGCCTCAGTTTCCTCCTCTGTAAAATGAGGAGGTTGGACTAGTTTATCTCACAGGTCTCTTCCAACTCTAAATTGATGAACCTTTAATCTGTTCTGGGTCTCAGTTTCCTCCTCTGTAAAATGAGGGGATTGGATGAGCTGAGTTTATAGTCTCTTCCAATTTTGCATCTGAGAGCTCGGCTGAGTCGCAGATGCTCAGCTCTCACCCTGCGTTTCTTAAAGGAGAGGCAGTCCATATGGTTGGATCCTGCAGACCTTTAATCAGGCAACTGTCTTTAGCAGTGGAAAGGTACTTAGGATCCGGGACTGCTCAGCAAGTAATAAAAATACCATCGAGTGGAAAGACTCCAGATGGAAGGAATGTCAGCGTACTAGGATTGGTTTAGAAGATCGCCTCGATAGAAGGGTAAGGCATGAGGAGAATTTGGAGTAGGTGCTTGCCCCTCTCTTTTAACACCAACAAATGAGCATTTTTAGCTCTGGGTTATGTGAAAGTGTAGGAACCGGGCCATGATGAAGTCGCACCATTTTCTTTTTGCTTAAAATAAAAATAAAACCCAGTTTCTCTTGCATTTTGGGTCATTGTGTTAAAAAGAGATTTTTTTTTTTAAAGTGACTACCTTTTTCTTCTGCCTTTAGAAATCACTTCTTTTAGGGCCCTAGATTGATCAATTCAGAAACCGACAAGGAAAGCGGACCTTTTAAGTCTTTCTCCAACTGTCCCTGTTTTCTGGGATCAAAGCATGTATAGATCATATCTATATATCTATATCTACATCTACATTTATATCCATACCCATACCTATACCTCTACTATCTATATGTGTCTTACATATCACATATATGGAATTATTATTATATTATGGGATCAAAGCATATACATATATATGTGTATGATCAAAGCATACATTCATACATATCTATCTATCTGCTTTGATCCTAGAAAACAGGAACATAGATATGTATGTGCATGTATACACACATACATATGTATATGCATGCATGTATTCTTTTTTTCACTGTGAACTTAATAATGATCAATACCATGATTGTACTATACAAGGGAGCTCGGAATGAGAGTTGTGTAAGAAGCGCTGAACTTAAAACCAAAACCAGTAGATTCTATCTTTTGGAAGGTGGTAAAAAAGTCACTCCCCCCCCCCCCTCCCCCCCCCCCCCCCCGTCCCGTCCCGTCCCGTCCCAGCCCCTTGGCCAAAGTTGTTTTTCGTATATGAGAGCCATCTCCTTCTGTTACATAGTGTTTGGGTATTAAGCTCCTGGACAGCAAGGAGGGCATCGTCAGGGGTTGGGTCATTGACTGGTCGAAAGCCATACAATCATAGGGCAAAAGCAAACTTGACAATTCACCCACTGATGAAATCCACAGTTCCTTTGGAGAGGAGCCTGTTGCTGCAGCAACTAGACCTCCAAAGGAAATGAGCAGAATCCTTCCAGTTTCTGTTTGGGAGGGAGAGAGTTTCTCTTTCTAAAGAGTTTTGTGTGTTGCAGCATAGCTTGGCAAATGTCAGTGTGTGCCCAGATCACGCGAGATTCACCAGAGAACCAGAATTGCCCCCATCATTCAAGGCCTAGCTCAAGCATCACTTCTTTTGGGAGCCTTCCATGATTGTTACATTTCTCACAAGGCAGAGGGAGCTCTGTGGGCTGGAGCAGTTCAGGTGGGCTTCCTGGAGGAGGTGGGACTTGCCTTCTTTCATGGATAAGTCCCTCCAGGGACCTGGTCCTCCTGCATTCATCCCAAAATGCTGCTGCCACGAACTCCAAGTGATGAGCTAAGTTTCTGGGCTGGCTTTTACAGCTTCCCCTCTCTCTGGCAATGAACGGACGCCTGTCCTACCCTTTTGGGGGCCTGATTAAATGGTCTAGGCAGGAGACGCAGGTTTTGGCTCTTCAGAAAGGAAACCTTCCCCTCCTTGTGGAATAAAAAATTTTGCCTCGTGACTAGTAACATAAACACACGCTCATCCACTCTTAGAGCCTTATAAATAGTCGGCCGCACACTGATTCAAGGGAAGCAACATTTTTTTTCTTCCAGAAGAGTGGTGAAGTGTCCTTTGATTTATTTCAGCCCAGTTACAATTAAATTCCATTAGTCATTTTTAAAGGGAGCTGGGTGGTGAGGAGGGTAGGGCATCAGGATTGAAGGGAGTTCAAATCCCACCTCAGACACTTGCTGGCTGCGTGACCCTGGGCAAATCACCTAACTCACTTTCCTCATGTGTAAAAAGGGGATAATAATAGCTCCCAGGGTGGTTGTGAGAGAAAATGAAATGTCATTTATAAAGTGCTTTGTCAATGCTGTGTCAATGCTAGCTATGATTATTTTATCTTTGTGCAAAGGAGGCAGGGGATTCTCTTCCTCCCACCCCCATCCCCAATTAATTCTATTTAAGAACCAAGCATGATCAGATTATAGAACTCAGGGACATCAGAAGCCAGATGGTCCAACTTCTTCCTTTACTAAGGAGGGAACTGGGGCTTGGTGACTGGTGTGCCTTGCCTGGAGTCACAGTTAGTAAGTCTCTGAGGCTGGATTTGAACTCAAGTCCCTTGACTCTTGAACCCTTGTTCTTTGAGTTCAGCTTCTGTGACTGTGACCCTCCTCCCTGCTGCCCTGGGTTACTGATGCCATTTCTTAACAATGGAGATGTCAATCCATCCTTCTAGACTCTTCTCCACGTGCCCCTGTCCATTCTAAGTAGATGTTTCGAGACGTTCTAAAAAGCGATGGTTGGCCTTGTCTGCCCCTTCTGTCAGTGCAGGGCCGGAAGGAGGCCAGGCAGCATGGAGGCCCGTCTTGTATTTTCCTTTGTTTCGCTGGTTGTCATGGACAAGGAATTCATCCCCAAGTGGCCAGCCTATTGGAGATGAGCCCCAGTGCTTAGCTAGGCTGGTCCTTGGAAAGCAGACACAGACTGTAGCCAGGAATGTAGGGAAGACTCTTCGTCATGGCTCGACCTGTTGGGTTTCTACTTTTCTGGCATTCGTAGCCTTTGAGAGTTCAGGCCCCTTTCCATGCCAAGTGGCCCTTGTGGAAGAGTCTCTGGGGATGCAAACTTGACCTTGTATGTGGTCCAGGTGCTTGAAAGAGCTGACGGTTTGGTAGGATAAACAAGCCACTTTCAGACACATGATTAGGACCGGACAAAGGGTTGAGGAGGTAATCGTCAATCCTGGCTGAGGTAGGGAGGCAAGCCGACAAAGACAATAATAATAAAGATTGGGGGGGGGGCAGCTAGATGGCGCAGTGGTTAAAGCACCGGCCCTGAATTCAGGAGTACCTGAGTTCAAATCCGGCCTCAGACACTTGACACTTACTAGCTGTGTGACCCTGGGCAAGTCACTTAATCCCCATTGCCTGCAAAAACCCCCCCCCCAAAAAAAAAAAAAATAAAGATTGGGGACAGCTGGGTGGTGCAGTGGATAGAGCACCAGCCCTGGATTCAGGAGGACCTGAGTTCAAATCCGGCCTCAGACACTTAACACTTGCTGGCTTTGTGACCTTGGGCAAGTCACTTAACCCCAATTGCCTCACACACACACACACACACAAATAATAATAATAATAATAAAGATCATGATAAAAATAGCAGATCTTTACAAAGCACCTTAAAATCAGCGAAGCACTCTCCGTGCTATTTCCTTTAGTCTTCACAACAGCCCTTATAAAGGGTAGGGGACTACGAGGATCCTTATTTTGCATGTGGGGAAACTGAGGCAGACAGAGGTTAAGAGTCTTGCCCAGGATCACACACTAGCTAGTGAGTGACTGAGGCAGAACTCACTATTAGGTTTTCTGATTACAAGCCCAGAGATGTTTTCACCATAACCCTTGTCTGTCTCAAGAAAGCTTTCAGATCCACTAGGCAAACCATCACAAGACCTTAGCCTCTGAAGGAAAGAAATATCTTTACTCTAAGGCATCCGAATAGCTGAATGTCTCAACATTAGAAACCAGATTTTAAGACAGATGGGATGCTTTATAAAGTACATTGCAAACCTTACCGTGTTCCAGCAATGACGGGAATGACTGTTGACTTTGATCTCTCTTCTCCCTCCCCACCCCTTTCAGACCTGACACACTCAGGCTAGATTTTGTTATTTTACATTTAGGGTGTTTTGATTTAAAATTCATAGGTCATAGAATCCTGGCTTTTGAGCTGGAAGGTGCCACGGAAGTCATCCCATTTATTCTATTCATTCACTCAATTCAACAGCCATTCATTAAACACCTAACTTGTGCTGTTAGGTGTTGGGGAAAATAAAGAAACTAGGCTTAAAACTGCACTAAGACTTTTGGGATACTGCCTACATCAGTGTAAGGTATTTGGTATTATTATTATTACTGGAAGACTTAAGGAGAGTGGGCCTGTGAATTAAGAAGACCTGGGGGCAGCTAGGTGGCGCACCAGCCCTGGAGTCAGGAGTACCTGAGTTCAAATTCGACTTCAGACACTTAACACTTACTAGCTGTGTGACCCTGGGCAAGTCACTTAACCCCAATTGCCTCACTAAAAAAACAAAACAAAACAAAAAAGACCTGGGTTCAAATTTTACCACTGGCATATTCTGGCTAAGTCAGTGAACCCTTTTTCTTGCCCTGGGTCTCTCTCTAAGACTCAGAAGATGCCACACAGGTGCTGGGGGTGGGGAGTTTCATCCTCTGTCCACTCCCTGCATCCATGCAATCATAGGTGTGGCCAAATGATATTCTTTTTTTGTTTGTTTGTGGGGCAGTGAGGGTTAAGTGACTTGCCCAGGGTCACACAGCTAGTAAGTGCCAAGTGTCTGAGGCTGGATTTGAACTCAGGTCCTCCTGAATCCAGGGCTGGTGCTTTATCCACTGCGCCACCTCACTGCCCCACAATGATATTCTGATTATAAAAGATGCCTTCCTTGGTTATCTCTCCTTATTCACAGCCCTCCCCCAAAGACCTTACCTCACTGTTGTGTGGCCTCTCGGGGGTTGGGGGGTGGGTGGTGGGTGGTGGATGTTAAATGCCTTCAACACCAGCTCTGACTCTGTTCATTCCTCCCTTCCTATTTGACTTTAGGGAGGCCACTTCATCTATTGGGATGTCCCCTTTCTACTTTGTGAATGAGATGATGGGATTAGCTGATCCCAGAGGGAGGGCCTTCCAGGGATGGATCCCAGGTGTGATTGTGTGGCACCTGTGTGGCATCTTCTGAGTCAACTTGCTTAGGGATACTCAGCTAGCAAGTATCTGAGGTTGGATTTGAACTCAAGTGTTCCTGACTCCAGTCCAAGCCCTCTATCTGATGAGCCACCTGGTAACCCTTTGCTGTGTTGAGTTCTAAGGGAGGGGAAGCTGTGTGTATTGACACTGGCCCACCAACCTGTTAGAACCATGCTCCTACTTTTTTTTAAATGTGGAAACCAGACCTCCCTAGGGTATGCCGGTTTAATCATTCTTGCACTAGGAGCCAGAGCTGCATCCAGAGATAGCTCTCCCAGTTTCCAAAGTTTATTGTTAATGGATGTGCATGCAGGCTAAGGTCTCTGGCAGAAGCCTGTGCTTCGGGGTGCGGGGAGGCCAGCAGATGGGGAGCAGCCAGTTTTCTCTGGCTCTTCCTCTCCTTCCTCATTCTCTCTCAATTCATTTTATCAGAGAGGCTTGACTGAGGTTTAGGAGCTAACAGGGAGGACTTCTAGATCCCAAATCAAGGTAGGGGAGACCAAATGATGCATGAAGGGATGTCTACATGTGAATGGAACTTCAGGTTTAAATGCCAATCTCCTGGGCTCTGTTCCTTGTATATGGATTCATGACATCTGTGCTAGGGAGAAGGGGGATCTAGAACAGGATGACCAGCCCTCCCTCCCTTTCTTCCCTCCCTCCTTTTCTTCCCTCCCTCCTTCCCTTCTTTCTTCCTTCCTTCCTTCCCTCCCTCCTTTCTTCCTTCCTTTTCTTCTTCCCTCCCTTCCAGAATGAATACTTCACATTACCCCTGATGTTTCCTAGTTAGATAAGAATGGAAGGAGTGGAAAGAACATACAGTTGAGTCAAAAGACCCAGGTTTGAGTTTTTCCATGACTCTTTACCAGCTGTGTGACCTTGAACAAAGATGCCTGGTCCTCGATTTTCCTCTCTGTAAAATGAAGAGGTTGATCTAGTTGCTTCTGAGGTCCCTTCGGGGGTTCAAAAGAAAAGCCAATCTAGACCTAGGATTTTACTTCTTTCTGAGGCTCAGTTTCCTCAACTGTAAAATGAGGGAATTGGATTTGATATGCTTTAAGGTTCCTTTTAGTGCTAAAGCTTTTGGCTAAGTACATTTCTTTAAATTTAACAAAGTCAGTCAAACTATAGGTACTCTTGGCCTACCTGAGTAAGGAATCTGCTAGTCTGTGGGAAGATGCCTTGACATTATGAATGCTGGATTCTTTCTGGCTTCTCATGGATCCTTGAGCTTCCTGGCAGATTGGTCTCCTCTAGTGTTTTCTAATAAGCTTGCTCCCTGAATTTGGACTTTTCTCCATTATTCTCCTCTCCAGTGTTTGAGAACAAGGATAAGATTGTGATCATCATGGAGTATGCCAGCAAAGGGGAGCTGTATGACTACATCAGTGAGCGGCGGAGGCTCAGCGAGAGGGAGACAAGACACTTCTTTCGGCAAATAATCTCTGCGGTGCACTATTGTCATAAGGTGAGAGGCAGAATTGGCCCTGGGGATTCCTTTCTCTGTTGTGTATATCAATTCAATGTCAATTCAGTTAAAAAAGAAATTGATTGAACCTGTTAGAACAAAAGAACCCATTGACTTAATACAGTAAGGAGCAAGATTTAAAGAACTACAATACTTAGCAACAAGTCACATACCTCTGACTGAAACTGAGCTGGAATCTTTTCTGGAGACAATTTGTTGTAGCAGAACGGGCAACTTTCCAAGAGTGATCAAACTTGGACTTGTGACTTTGTTCTGTAACTATGTGACTCTGGGCTGGTTGCTTACTTACTTTTTGTTTGTTTGTTCCATTTTCCCCTTCTGTAAAATGATGAGGTTAGATTTGCTGATCTCTAAAAATGCCCTTCCAGGATTAAGATTCTATTGCCCTCCCCTTCCACCCCTTATGGAAAAAAGCTTTTTGAGGGGTTCTTGGGAATCATCAAAGCCCAAGTTAAAGAGCCAGTGTCTGAATTCTTTGCTTTTGCATTGGGAAAAATGATGGTACTCCAAAAGTGTCATCACTTTATTGGATCAGGCCAATGGCTGTGTTGGTATTCTCTTCTCCCTTCTCTCTATTCATGTTCTCCTCCAGCTCCTCATGTTGTTATGCTCAGCAGAGTGAGGTGTAGCAAGTGCCTACCACACAGACCCTCCCTGAAAGCTGTCTGGGCCCTGTACGACTTTGAATGATTTAGAGAAAGACTTGGGAGCCCAAACGGACTTGTTCTTTCCTATTGCTAATCTTCATTTGTGTGAGGTTAGAGCTCCCCAGATCTGAGAGGACCTGAGAGGGGGAAATCAGTGCTTTCCTCAGGACTGATGTCAGTGGCAGATACTGTTTGCCGGTGTCTGGGAAGAATATATTGCATTTACACAGTGGAATTACATTCCAAAAAAGAATCCCCCCCACTGTTTTACAGGCATTGGGGGAGAAACAGATTCCAGTCATTCTTCCCTTAACCACACACAGCAAGTGACTAATACGGTTCTTGTCACTAGTCCCTGGGTTGGGAGTGTTATGACCATAAAAACAGCCCCAAAGTGTAGATACAGAGACCACCCCTGCTGGTCCAATTTTTTAATCTGTCCAACATTTCCCTTGGTTCACAGTCTCCCTTCCTTCTTCTCTTTCTTTCTTTCCCTGTCTCTTTCTGGCTCTCTGTTGCTGTCTTATTCTCTCTCCCTGTCTCCTTTCTCTTTGTTTTCCACCGATTCTGTCTCATTCTTTTTGTTTCTGTCTCATTTCTTCTCTCCATCCGGGTATCATGCTGTCTTCTTCTGTCTGTCCCTGTCTCATTTTCTGATTCATTCTCTTTTCCCTAGTCTCTCTGTCTTTTTCTGTCTGTCTCATTCCATTTTTTCCCATCTGTCTTTGCCTTTCATTTACTGCCCCTGTCTTATTCTTTCTGACTCATTATCTTCTTTTCACTCTCTCTCCTCCTCCCTCTCTCTCCCATCCTTCCTTTCTTTCCTCCCTCCCTGTCCCCCTTCTCCCATGTTCCCTCTCTCTCTCTCCCCCATCTCATTCTGTTTCCCTCTGCTGTCTTTGCCTTATTCTCTTTGTCTCATCATTCATTGTCCCCATCCCTCTTTCCTTGTTTCATCTGTCTCCTCCCAACCTTCTTCTCATCCATGTCTCTCATCTTCTTATTTCAGAATGGTGTTGTCCACAGGGACTTGAAGCTGGAGAACATTTTGCTTGATGATAACTGTAATATTAAGGTAAGACTCTGGGGTAATTGATAAATGTATAAGCCTCAGGGATTTCAATGAAGGAGTAGCTTCACTCCATCTCTGCCTTTAACAACTCTTACTTTTTGACTAGTCACCAAGGGGTTAGGGATACCCCTCTTAGAGCCAGCCTTGTCTGTAGGTCTCTGGTTAGCAGAGGTAACCCACAATACATGATGTAGCCTTTGGGGGGTATTTCAATGAAGTAGAGGCTGGACCTGCTCTTGAATAATCTTGTTCATTCTCCAGGTAAAGGGGTCAGTACCTCTATGAATTTGGCTTGAAGGAAAAGTTGGTATTACAGAAAGAACACTAGTTTTAGAGTCAGGACCAGGGTTCAAATCCTACCATGGACAACTCACTTCCCTTCTCTGGGACTTAGTTTGTTCATCTGTAAATGAAAAGGGTTGGACTGGATGGCCTCTAAAATCCCTTTTGGCTGAAAACCCCATATTAGGAGCACCAAAAGCAACTGAGGCCAAGTGGAGTTTGGCATCATTGTAGGGCTGGGAATCATTTTTAAGAAATATTATCTTGGGGCAGCTAGGTGGCACAGTGGATAAAGCACCGGCCCTGCATTCAGGAGGACCTGAGTTCAAATCCAGTCTCAGACACTTGACACTTACTAGCTGTGTGACCCTGGGCAAGTCACTTAATAGCCTCATTGAAAAAAAAAAAAAAGAAAAGAAAAAAGAAACATTATCTTATTGATGCTTTTTTAAAAGCATCACTCTCGCTTCCCAATCAATGACTCTCCTTTCCCCTCTTCCTCCATCCTTGTAACAAAAGAAACATGGGTAAGCTAAACAAATCAACACATCAGCTCCATCTGATAGAAGTATGCTTATAGCCCATGTGTGCCCTACCTCCCACTGAGATAAGACAAAATGTAAACTTCATGAGGGCAGAATCAGTGTCATTTTTTCTTTCCCTTCCCAGAGCCTGGTTGAGGCTTGCTTTACCAGCCATCCTTCTGCAGTCATGATTAGTCACCACATCATTCAGAGTTAGAAATATTTTCTTTGTTGTTTTCCTTTATGTTATTCCAGTCATCATGGAAACTGCCTACCCTTCTTACTTCTCTGTGTATCAGTTTATACAATTCTTCCCAAGTTTCTCTGAAATCTTCACATTCATTATTTTTCACAGCACAGTGAAATTCTTTTTAAGGCCAATTTTTATTTCAACCTTTTGTTTTTACATCACTTATATTTTCCCAACGTGTTCTTCCACATCCTCTCAGAGAGTCATCCCTTATAAGAGAGACTAATAAAGAAAGGGGGGTGGGGGGGAGTAATAATCTAACAAAACTAACCAAGATTGAAAAAGACCCTTATAAGCAGTGTCCCACACCCATAGCTCCCCACCTCTGCAAATGTAACGATTGGAATAACGCCATCTTATCTCCCATTTGTCTGGTTAAACAGACTAAAATCAAAAATAGGATAATTAGGGAGTTTAAAAGGTCCATTCGAAAAAATTTAAAGGAAAACACAGCCAGTACACCAGTACTTAGCAGTTAAAGGGAGAGGGAGGGGAAATTTCTTACCCAACCAGCAGATCAGAAGACTGAGGGTTAGCTTTCCTCTTCGTGGTCAGCCATCTGTTAAGGGCTAAAATTCTAGCTAAACTGTCTAAAATATCCAATGAGTGGTCGCCAATAAATTATAAGCTTTAGCAAGAGTTAGACTTTTAAGCATTTATTAAGGAGAATAAGAATTTGGTAAAGAGAGAGAGAAAGGCCTAGATTCCTATCTATTAAAGGGAGAGCACATTTCTAGCTCCCTTCTCCGCCAGCGTCCAAAGGAAAAAGCGCGAGACTGAGCGCCAGTCTCTTCCTTCCTCCTCCCACTAGTCCGCGTCACTTCCTGACTCCTGAAGAAAAGACTCCTGGTCTTGCCCTCAAAGACCTTCCCTTCATGGGCAGAACTCTTCTACAGTAAGTATCCAGCAGGTGGCGTTATTCCAATCGTTACACAAAGTAAGTGAGAGAGAAGATACCCTTTCATATGCATTCTTTGGAGAAATGCTTGGTCATTATACTTTCCACGTATTTGGTTTTGTTAGTTCTTTTCCTTTACATTATTGTAGTTATCTTGTACCTTGTTTTCCTGGTTCTGCTTCCTTCCCTCTGCATCGGTTCCTATTCCTCTTCCCATGCTTCTCTGTATCCACTACACTGATCATTCTAACAGCACAATAAGATTCTGTTCATGTGCCACAATATGGTTAGCCATTCTCCAGCTGATGGGCATTCGGGTTGTCTCCACGAAAGAGATAGCAAAATAATATCCCATTACATCCACATGCTCTGATTTCTTCAAACATTCCCCAGACAGTGGGTACCCACTTTACTTTCTTTGATTCTTTGCTACTGCAGTAAGTGCAGCTGTAAATATTTTAGAGTCTATGGGACCACTTTGAGAATGCTTCCCTACCCATCTTCTCTTCTGCTTCATTCCCAGCTCTCCGCCAAGCCCCTGATAAAACAAATCATGGAGGCTGCATCAACATTTGCTTGTGGAAAAGAGCAAAGTGTGTTCATTGAAGAGTTTACTTTATAGATAGTATTGTTGCTGGCGGCTGCTGGGGTTAGAAAGAACTCTCTTGGCCCACAGGGTTCAAGTACCTCCTACCGACTGCTCCGAATGTCCTTTTGATCACGTCTAGAAAATAAGCAAATGCAGTTTTAAAATAAACCTAGTGCACCACATGAGCTTGAATATGGAATGGCCTTAGGTCTCCAGGCACTGTCGGGGCTTCCCAATTGGCCATCCATGACGTCAGAGACATGTCAATGATCCCCAGACAAAGCATGGGAAGGGTCTTTTTCTGTCTCCTTTGTTGTTGTTTCTATCCAGGGAACTGAGAGGCCTGGGGAGAAGATTTCCTTTACTCAGATGGAGTTGCTTTGGCCTTCCGGGTTTCTGTTTATAATGCACTGTGACTCCCAGATCCCATGGCTCCCTTCCCTTCGCCCTCAATGAATGAGTGGTCATCTTAGCTCAGTCTTCTCTTCCCACAGTCTAATGGGCAATCCATGGAGGGAAAAGAAAATGTCGGTCAAGGATGACTGCCCATCGAAACAGAGAGGGACAGCATGGGACAATGGAAAACATAATGGATTGGGAATCAGAAAACCCAGGTTCAAATCCCAGCTTTGACACTCCCTATGTGACCTTGGACAAATCACTTAACCTCCTTGGGCCTCAGTTTCCTCTTCTGTATAATGAGTGGTTTATACTCGATGACTTTTAAGGTCCTTTCCCACTTTAAATCTATGATCCAAAAATTGTAAGCAAATGCAAAACACTTGAGTTGGAGTCAGAAGATCGGGGTTCAAGCTGTACCTCTACTTCTTCCTACCTAGTTAGGTGACCTTGGGTAAATCACCATCTCTAAGCTTTTCGTTTCCTAACCTGTAATGGTGATCATGAAGTCCACACTCTCTACTTCATGGGATTGTTGTGAGGTTCAGATGAGATAACAAATTGGGGATAAGTGGGTTTGTATTCCCACTTCGCCAGCTATATCTTCCCCTTCCTCCTCCAACCTTCTCTTGAAACAAAGGGAAAAAAAAAAAGTTAGGCAGAACCAATCAATGTATTTGATAGCATATACAACATACCATACCCATAGTCCCACACCTCTCCAATGAAAGGAGGGAGGTGCATTGCTTCATCTATTCTCCATAATTGAGATCGATCATTGCAATTACATAAAATTCAGTTTTGTTTTATTGGGGTTTTTTTTTTTTGTTTACATTGCCTTATATGTTGTTCTCCTGGTTCTGCTTGTTTTGCCCTGAATTAGTTCAGAGAAGTTTTCCCAGGATTCTCAGAATCCATCATTTTTTAAATGTTGTAGTAACATTCCTTTAATTCATGAATCTTCATTCCAGAACTTAAGGGCACCCACTTTCCTTCCATTTTTTTTTAACTGCCTCCAAAAGAGCTGCTATGAATATTTTCTCAAATATGAGCCTTTCCTTTCTCTTGGTGCCTTCCTATTTTTTTCAATAGGAGGGAGGCAGTTAGGAACATTGCTTCCCTCCCCCATGGCTTTCAAAACAAAAAAAGAACCCTTTTCAAGGCACTGAATGAGCCGGGATCGTGTCTTTTGGTCTGCATGATGTAGTCTCAGTAGAGGTAAGCCAAATAGCTTTCTAGCTAGTCATAAAATTCCCCAGTGGGAAAAGAAGAATGGTTAGAATTCTACCCAGTGATTGTGCGGGTGACAATGGGCCAGAATCTTGGGAGAATGGCTGATTTGCATAAGCTAGAAAGGAAACTATGTCGGGTCAGAGGGTTCAGTGGGAGCTGAGCTGAGCACATCAAGCCTGGGACCATTGTACTTCCTGTTGGGAGTAGCGATTTTTAAATGAAAGTTCTGATGCGCCCAAACTAAAGCTTGTACTTGGAAATTATGGCTCTTTTTTTGGGGGGGGGGGGACATTTGCTAAATTAAAATGAAAGAACAGAAAATGTATCCTTCACCCTGAGCCACCATATTTTTCATTCCATTTATACAGGGGATAACATTAGCATCGTCACCATATTTTTATTTTTATTTTTTTTGTTTTTTTTTAACAAGAAATTTTATTAATGTCTTCTTTTGAAAAAAATCATAGTCATTTTCATATATCCTTCCTTCCTCCCTCAACTCTCCCTAGTAACAAAAGAAAAACAGTTAAGCACAAACAATTAGCATAGTCAATCAATCAACAAATAGTTATTATGTGCCCACAATGTGTCAGGAACCATTAGGCACTGGGGATACAATGCTTACTTCTAACAATCTTACATTCTGATGAAGAATGCTGTGATTGAATCTGACAATAGTTCTGCCTATGCAGCGCCACTCCCTAACCCCCCTCCTCCAGTGATGAGAGGAAAGCATTATCCATTCTACCCCAACCATCGTTGGTTTTTCAGTTATTCAGTTTGCCTTTTGTTTTCATTTAATCAATTAATATTACATTATTATTTTGTATATTCTTCCAGTTCTGCTTATTTCACTCCGTATCAGTTCATGGAAGTCTTCCCACATTTTTCTGAATTCCTTTGCCATTTCTTATTACACAATAATATTCCATTATGTCCATGGTTTTGAGGCAGCATGGTACATTGGAAACACTACTGGCTCTGGAGTCAGAGGATCTGGATTCAAAACCTACCTCTTATCCTACCTGTGTGATGCAAGCAGGGTCCCTCCTAGAAGCTGAGTTTTCTTATCATGAAGAGGTTGGACTAGACCATCTCTGGGGTCTCTATCAGCTCTATAGATATGATCTTGTGCCATGTCCCTGTTGTTCCCCTGGACTCCTCATCCCCAACTGGAATGATAGAATTCAAATCCCAGATCTGGTTCTTGGTGACTCTGGGGAACTTCTTTGAACCTAAGTTTCTTTATCTATAAAAAGAAGGGATTGGGTTTGATGGCTTCTAAGGTCTCTTCCAGTTCTCTGTCTATGCTCCTAAGACCTTGAGGGCCAGAGGGAGCCTTGGGGAAGCTGGGTCTTGCCTCTGGACTCCCCACCCATTGTACCTTCTTAGAGCTCCCTGACTTTTGTTGCATTTCCTCCAGCCTTTGATTGTGTGATCTCTCTGTATTCTCAGCTCCTCCTGACTCAGCCTTTTTGCAGGAAACATTTATAAAAGGCGTTTTCACCCAAACACATGGCCACAAGCTGGCCTGCAGGCCCATGATGTTCAAGTTGGCTTTGCCTTCACATAGTCGGCAGCCTAAACCGGTTTAGAGGAACCGCTTCAACAGATGGCCTCTTAGGCAATCACGGGAGTAACAGCAGTTTCTATTTTGAAGCACACCTCCAACAATACTTTCAGGATTTGGATCCTCTTTTTTCCTTTTATTCTTATGGGGGCCTTAGGCTTCAAAAGCCTGCTCACATCCTGTGGATGCCCAATCTGACCTGAGTCTCTGTGGTCTCCGTGTTTGCAGGGCAGCTTACCCCCCTTCTCTGGCATAGCATGCTTGACAGTCCTCTGCACCCAGCACATCTGGAGCTGGAAATGAGCTCTCTGGCAGTTGCTAGGGGTGTAGATTCTAAAAATAATCACCCCCGTCGGTCGACAGAAAAAAAAAAATGAGAGAAATGCACTTCTTCCTTTGGCTGCATTCCGTACTCTGTGGAAGCTGGCCTCTAAAATAAGAATCCGCCCGGCGTGGTCATTAGCTTCCAATTAATAACGATGGGAGAACGGAATGCTGACAATTCCCATAGCATTTTCCTGCAAAGTGACTTGTAATGAGAACCCAGTTCCAGTGGCCTGGGGCTGGGGACTTCCCTCTAGGAGGGCTGGAAGGCTCTCTTGATGCCAGGTCACTGTGTCCATCGGTGGTAGGGATGGACCCTGTCACTTCCCCTTGCTGCAACGGAAATGCTGTTATTCTGTATAAGAAAGGATGATGAAGGAATTGGCCCCAGAAGCAAAATGAACACCTGCAGGTACTTAAACAGGCAGCTTGGACTTACAAGGTTCAACAAGAAGAAAGGTCATGGACTTGAAGCAGGAAGGGATATGGCTGGGGTCACACAGATAGGAAGCTCCGGAGATAGGATTGTAACTTACGACTTGACCCTCCCGTGACAGTTCTTTCCACTGGACCTCAGCATCACGGGATGTAGACTCAGAGCTCTATTTAGGGCCAATTTCTTTATTTTATGGATGAAAAAACGGGCCTGTCCAGCATCACACAACTGATAAGTCTGCATTAGGATTTGAATCCATATCTTCTGATTTCCAAGTTCAGCAGTGAGACAAGCCCCAGCATCCATTGGAGCTCAGGATTCTGCCTCTGTCAAGGGCCCTGAGAGAAGGCTCATGGCATTTTGGGGAGTTCCCTTTCAGTGACACCATCTTTGATGTCTAGCACTGGACCCCAGGCTTATTGATTATTGTTGATTATTATCTGTCATTCATTTCCTCCACCCCACTTGTTTTGTCCAACTGGATTACTCTTCCTCTGTCTCTCTCGCTTGCATCCTTCAAGGCTGACCCCAAAGTCTATATCCTTTTGAAGACTGTCATGGGGAACATCCTGAATCAGTCCACTCTATTCTCAGACAGTTTTCCAAATTGCTTTTCCCCCCTTTTCTTTTTTTTAAAAAATCTTTTTTATAGTTCTCTTCTTTTTTTTGAATTTTAAAATTAAATTATATTTTAAATTCCCTTTATTTCCCTCCCTCTTTCCCTTACCCAGTGAGCAAAAGTGTAACAAAGATTGTAAAATAAAGGGAGGGATGGTGGGAAGCATTTCATCAAAATCACCCAATACATCAACTGTGTCCAACAGTATTTGCAATATTCCACATCCATAGGCCCCCTACCTCTTTGAAGACAGGTGGAGAGGTACATTTCTCATCTGTTCTGTAAAGCCAAGATTGGCCAGCTCATTTTACAGAGTTGGTTAAGTGACTTGACTTATCCAAGGTCATACGTAAGCTTCCCTCGTTACTCTGTTTAGTCTTTGTCTTGACTCAGAGTAACTGACCCTGAAGCCCATTCTCAGAGCTGAGCTGTCCAGCTTGATTCTAGTCATGGTGAAAAGCTGGGCTAAAGATGGCCACACTTTGTGGTGAGGCTGCCTGGGGGACTGTCTGCTTGGTGGTGGTCTCTGGGAAGCTGCTTCTGGGACATGTTGGGAGTCATGAGCCCACCCTCCAGATACAGCATTTCTGTTGGAACAAGTACAGGCAACTAGCTGGATCTTTGCTGGACTTTGAGTTGGGAAGAGCTGAGTTCAAATCTTTCCTATGATACCTACTAGCCGTGTGACCCTAAACAAGTCACTTCATTTCTTAATAACTCTCTAAGACCAAAAGTTTGTAGTAGGCACTAATAATGATGATAAAAATATGAGTCATTACTTGTCAGTATATTCAGTAGACCCTGAACAGCCTCATGATCTCGTCTCTGAACAACCAAAAAAGTCCTTTTTTCGGGGGGGAGGGCATTTTCACATCCTGGTCACTTTATCTTCTGAACCACATTATCTTTTTTTTTTTTTTTTTTTTTGTGTTTTTTTTTTTTTTTTGCGGGGCAGTGGGGGTTAAGTGACTTGCCCACGGTCACACAGCTAGTAAGTGTCAAGTGTCTGAGGCCGGATTTGAACTCAGGAACTCCTGAATCCAGGGCCGGTGCTTTATCCACTGCGCCACCTAGCCGCCCCCCACATTATCTTTTTTTAACCACATTATCTATTACTTCCTTCCACACTTCAGTCCATCAACCCTGGCCTTCTTGCTGTTCCTCACACACATCACACCTCTCCCATCTCTTTATCTTTGCATTGGCTGTGCCCCCTGCCTGGTCCTCACTCTCTCCTCACCTGTCTCTTAGAATTCCTGGCTTCCTTTTAGACTCAGCTCAACACCCACCTTCTTCAGAAGGTCCTAACTGATTTCCTCAGCTGTCTTATCAGCTAAGTTTCCTTTGTATCTCTCCTTTATGTATCTTCTGTGTTCAGTCACTTTTCAGTTATGTCTGACTCTTCATGGCCCCATTTGAGGTTTTCTTGGAAGAGATACTGGAGGGCTTTGCCATTTCCTTCTCTAGCTCATTTTACAGATGAGGAAACTGAGGCCAGAAGGTCAAATGACTTGCCCAGGGTCACACAGCTATTGTCTGAGACCAGATTTGAACTCGGGTCTTCCTGACTCCAGGGCTGGTGTTCTATCTACTACTCAACTGCTCATGTATCTTCTATATAACTAATTATTTCACATGTTGTTCTCCCAGTAGAATGTGAACATTTGTTTTGCTTGGAACCACACATATCTGATATGAGGGGTTTATTATTCTTTCTTTCCTTCCCCCCCCCCCCCCAGGAAGGGAGAGTTGGAGAAGGAGTAGGTTACTAAAATGGAAAAAAAAAAAAAGAGGATCATCGAAGTATTTAAAAAATGAAAAGAGCAGAATGAAGATTTGTTGCAAACAGACTAGAGTGCTCTGGCCGCTTCAGGCCAATTGGGTCATGTGCTCAAAGACAAAAGTAACACCCATTTGTGGCTTCATATGGAAATGCTCATGTTGTTGGGTGTGGGTTAAGGTCCGAATTTAAAAGTGGGGGGGGGGGGGGGAGGATGCAAACTCCTTAAGGGCAGGGCCTAATTTTGCTTTTTCTTTGTGATCTCAGCACTCTGCATAGTTCCTGGCACACTGAAAAGGCTTAATGAATGCTTGCTAGAGGGTAAAGGGAGTTAATTCCATTCCAAGAACTGTTAGATTAAGTTAAGGATTTGGAATATGATGGAGGGTTTACAAAAAAATAATTTGATGCTTTTCAAATTACTCTGCACCAACAAGCTATCTAATTATTCCTTTAAAATAGATATGATGATATTGTGCCCATTTATAGATGGGGAAAGTGAGGCTTAGATCTGCATGGGCTGATGAGACCACACATACTCGCTAGGTGCTAGGTGCTGGCGGTGGGAGGGAGGGATATGCAGGGATAAGGTTCCATCCCTGCCCTCAAAGAGTGGATGGTCTAGTTGGGATGGTAAGATATGACTATAGTACAAATCAGTCCTGGACCAAGAACAACCACATAGGTTTTATTTCCTAGTGGAGAGGAAAGGGAAGGCTTCATGGAGAAGGTGGATTATGAATCAGGACTATTTTCAGTCATTTTTCAGTCGTGTCCTACTCTCTGTGACCCCATTTGGGGTTTTCTTGGCAAAGATACAGGAGTGGTTTGCCATTTACAGATGAGGAAACTGAGGCAAACAGGGTGAAGTGACTTGCCCAGGGCTAGTAATTGTCTGAGACCAGATTTGAACTCAGGATGATGAGTCTTTCTGTTCTGGTTTTGGTTTTGGTTTGTGGGGCAATGAGGGTTAAGTGACTTGCCCAGGGTCACACAGCTAATAAGTGTCAAGTGTCTGAGGCTGGATTTGAACTCAGGTCCTCCTGAATCCAGGGCTGGTGCTTTATCCACTGTGCCACCCAGCTGCCCTGTCTAGTTTATATAGTAGGTGTTTAATAAATGCTTGTTAATTAATTGTTTGAAAGCAGATCTATAATAAATATTTGAATGAATGGTTGGATACCCTCCCTCATAAACAGGAATGATTCTTCCTATTATTGCTGCCTGGAGTTAACATCCAGGTTTTTCAACTCCTTAGAAAGAGGCAAGATTTGTTTTTTCTTGTTTTGTTTCAGTTTTTTGGAATTCATACATTTTCACGGAAGTGCCCAGCACATGAAGTCATCTTGATTTCTATTAATCTTGTGTCAGGGCCTCTGACAGCTTTAATGAGGGAAGTGGATAAACATCAGTCTGTGAGGATGGGAGTTGGCCCCAATGTAAATATTCTCAGCCCGAGCCATAGAGAAAACTAGACTGCCCTGCCTTGGCCGATATTGGTGTGTGAAAGAGGTTGGCTGGGTGTATGCACATGTGTACGTGCGCTGGCGTACCTGTGTGTGTGACTGTGTGTGTGTGTGTGACTGTGTGTGTGTGACTGTGTGTGTGTGCGTGAAACTCACACTGTGACAGTATGAGACAGTGTGTGTGTGTGTGTATGAGAGAGAGAGAGAGAGAGAGAGAGAGAGAGAGAGAGAGAGAGAGAGAGAGAGAGAGAGATCCAGTGCCCATACCCACAGATGGCAGGGAGGGATTGTGCTGTCTCGAGGACTTTGGTGACACAGCCTCAGCTATGGGCTTAGCAGCTTCCTAGAGATGGGTGTTTGAATGACCCCTGGAGGGTTCTCCCCTGAGCTAGCTCCATTGGCCCTGTGATTGACAGGGCACACTTCATGGGCCTTCAGACCAGCTTTCTACCAGCTCTGCAGGGGGGGGGGTTGATAAGAAAGTGGAATTTCAGTAATTAAGTGCAATCCGAGCTCAGTGAATGGCTTTCTCTGAGACCCATCCTGCCCCAGCTGCTTTCAATGACATTCCATTCATTCAATTGAAATTTCTTTTTCTTTCCTTTTTTTTTTTTTTAAACAAAATAGGCTCATTCTGGTGTCTGCCTTTGCAAGCAAGCAAGCATCTGCTGTGTCCCGGTTGGGGCTCTGAACTAGTAGCAATGAGCAATGGAGATTTCTCAGCCAAAGCTCCTCCCCAGCAGAGAGAAAGGGAATTGCATGGGGGAGAGGAGAGGGAAGAGGAAAACAGGGAACGACAAGGGGACAAGGGGAGGTTAGGTGATGTAGTGGTTGGAATGTCAGGCCTGGAATCAGGAAGACTCATCTTCCTGAGTTCAAATCCAACCTCAGACACTTCCTAGCTGTGTCACCCTGGGCAAATCACTTATCCCTGTTTGCCTCAGTTTCCTCATCTGTAAAATGAGCAGGAGAAGGGAATGGTGAACTACTCCAGTATCTTTGCCAAGAAAACCCCAAATGGGGTCATGAAGAGTCAGACATGACTGAAAAATGACTGAACAACTGCAATGTGCCAGATGCTATGCTAGGCACTTTACAAGTACTGTCTCATTTGATCCTCACAATAACCCTGGGAGGGAGGTGTAATCATTATCCTCATTTTACAGATGGGAAAACTGAAACAGACAGGTTAAGTGACTTGACTAGGGTCACAGAGCTAGATTTGAACTCAGGTCTTCCTGACTCCAGACCCTATGCCCATTGGCTATGGGGCCACCTAACTTTTGTGTGTGTGTATGTGGGGGCAATGGGGGTTAAGTGACTTGCCCAGGGTCATACAGCTAGTAAGTGTCAAGTGTCTGAGGCCGGCTTTTAACTCAGGTACTCCTGAATCCAGGGCTGCTGCTTTATCCACTGTGCCACCTAGCCACCCCTGGGGGCCACCTAACTTTGACCTTTGACTAGTAGTGTCTTCCTAATCTTCAGGTTCCTCACCATTCTCTTTCTTCAGTGATTTCATTGATGCCTTCTTCATCAAGGCCAAGAACCTTAATCTGGCATTCAAGGTCCTCTATCATCTGGCTTCATTTTCCTCAGTTTCCTCTTCTGTAAAAGGAAGGAGTTGAGTTAGACAACCCCTGAGGTCCCTTTTAGCCCAACATCTATGATTCTATACGCGGAAACCCTTAGCACTTAATAGGAGAGGGCTAGGGACAGGACGTGTGATTTCACTGGTATACTGTTCAGATTGGCACTGTAAGGGGCTAAAATTCTAGCTATGATGTCTAAAATCTAATGAGTGGTCACCTTAAATTAGAAGCTTTAGCTCCAGTCTTCGGGCATTAAGCATTTAAGGGCTAGCCAGGTGTAGTTACAATCTAATTAAGTTGAAGTAGGCTAATCAGCAAAGTCAATCACTCTCACTTAATTCAATCAGTTTGGATTAATCTCCAGGTGAGACTTTGAGTAGCTGCCAAATCCCGTTATTTTCTCACAGCACCTTGCCTGCCTTGTTTGTTCAGGGTCCCATAACTAGTCTCCATGTAAAGCTTTGAATCTGGGTCTTCATGGCCTTGAAGCTAGCTCTGTATCTATCCACTAGGCCGTACGGCCTCAATGCCTCAATAACAATCACAAATTCATGATACTCCCTACATGACCTTGGGTAAGTCATTTGATCTCTGTGGGCCTCAGTTGGGTCATCTGTAAAATGTGAGGATTGGGCCCGATGCCTTCTTCCCCTCCAGCTCTGATCCGGCATCTTCTGATGCTCCGGATTTCATCCCTGGATTATTGCTAACTAACATTCTGCCTGAAGTATAAGACTGTCATCCAGACTGTAGGGTCCCAAGAGAGGGGCCTCCCTGTTGATACTCAGCATGATTCAGTCTGTCTCAGATAATGCGTGGTCAAGCTTGGCTACCATGAAGAACGTCTCTGATTTCAAGCCTCACCATTTCCATTGTTTTTTAATTTTGCCGTTACAAAGCAGCTCAGACTGAACAGAAAAGTTTCAAAATACAAAAGCTGCTTCTTAGAGAACACAGCCCGGCAGATGGTCCCCGGGTCAGCTGAACAGAGAGGGGATGGGGTGCGGGGGGAGGGATGAGAAGGGGAGCCAATATGGCTGGTGGGTCTCTGAGAGACGAAGAGATCCTTGGGCAGGTATAAAAAAAACAACACTACCTTTTTTTTTTTTTTTTTTGGTGAGGCAATTGGAGTTAAGTGGCTTGCCCAGTGTCACACAGCTAGTGTTAAGTGTCTGAGACCTGATTTGAACTCAGGTCCTCCTGACTATGATGCTACCTTTTAATTGTTTTTGTTGGGTCGTTTCAGTAGTGCCCAATTCTCTGTGACCTCATTTGAAGCTTTCTTGGCAGAAATACTGGAGTGTTTTCCCATTCTTTCTCCAGCTCATTTTATAGCTGAGGAAACTGAGGCCAATTAGCACACACAGCTAGTGTCTGAGGCTGGATTTGAACTCAGGTCTTCCTGACTCCAGGCCTGGTGTTACCTAACAGCCAAGAGGGTCTGTGACACATAGAAGGTTAAGAACCTCTAGTTTAGAGGGACTAAGAAAACCCCATGGGGTCACAAAGAGTCAGACACAACTGAATGACATAAGGATAATAAACCTATGTACCCCATTCTCAGAACATTATTTTAAACACATTATTTAAGACAAAATACACAAAGGATTACAATGGAAGCCAATTATAGTGAGATACAGTTATTAAAATACATACATATATATCTATACATATATACATACATACATACATACATATATATATCTTTTTCTTTTTCTTTTTTGCGGGCAGTGAGGGTTAAGTGATTTGTCCAGGGTCACACAGCTGGTAAGAGTCAAGTGTCTGAGGCTGGATTTGAACTCAGGAACTCCTGAATCCAGGGCTAGTGCTCTATCCACTGCACCACCTAGCAGCCCCCTAAAGTATATATTTACAGAAATAACTCAGTTCACAGACCCTAGATTAAGAAACTCTGCTCTAAATTTTAGCCAATTATCCATAATGGGAGTTGATACGAAACAATATTTATAGTAAATTTAAAACCGTGCTTATGCTATAAATGGGGGCCTCTTATTTTATATTCACTCTGCTAGACTGGTGCTCAGTTAAGTGAGTAAACATCATGTGTCATTAGGCACTTGCAGTGATTATTTATAGGCAGACAGGAAGCCAACTTTTTGGTCATGAGATTTCAAAAAATCAATTTCCAGTGAATGGCTTCATATAAACAACACATATGATAGTGAACATCTTTGGGGTGTGTGTGTGTGTGTGTGTGTGTGTGTGAGAGAGAGAGAGAGAGAGAGAGAGAGAGAGAGATCTCATACCATAACTTTTTCTTTCCCTAAGTGAAAAGGGCCTTCTCCTGGAGAAAAAATGCAAAGGCAAAAATGGAGATGTAGCCCAGTGGTTTAAGGGAAGAGCACTCCTGTGGGAAATGAGGCTCTCCCAGCAGATAGCCACTGTTTGGCGGGAAAAAATGTAGACGTCAGAAACGTTGGTCAGACTTTTGGTGAATGAGGCGGTTGGCACCTTGGAACTTAATGAATGCTCAGTGAACCGGGTTGATCCAAATTGAATTAATGAGCAGAACGACATGTTGGTTCTCTTTGCAGATTGCTGACTTTGGTCTCTCCAACCTCTATCAAAAGGATAAATTTCTGCAGACTTTTTGTGGAAGTCCCCTTTATGCATCCCCAGAAATTGTCAATGGAAGACCTTACCGAGGCCCCGAGGTAAGTGACGTGGCTGGGGTGATGGGTAGAATTTAAATACAGAAATAGATTTCGATAGATTCTTCTATTGGATGAGAAATACACATACACATTTTTTTCCCCCTTTTCTGTTCTTCTTTCCCCCTCACCCTCTCTGTGTCCCAAGGCTGCTTTGCTATGAGACTTAGATGACTATCACATTTGCAGATGACACAAAGGGATGTTTTAAAGGATGATAGTCAGGAGCTAGAAAGATAAGAAGATGGAATGCAGTAGGAATAAGCATATGATCACTGAATGTCAGGATTAGAAAAGAGTGTGACCTTGGGCAAATCACTTTACCTCTGAGTCTCTGTTCAGTCATCTTTAACGTGAGAGACCTTGGAAGACTCTCCCATCTCTAGGTCTGTGGCCCTATGAGACCTTGAAGGCACTCTACTCCAATCCCAATAGTATCTCGTCTATAACAAGCCCGATAAGGACCATCCAGCCTTGCTTGAAGCCCTCCAGCGACGGGAGCTCACTAACTATGGAGACATCCCGGCTCACCTTTGAGCAAACTAAGCCTTAGCTTTTGGGGCTGCCACATTCCACAAAGATTAAACATAGAATATGGAAGGGCTCTTGGAGGCCAGAAGTTCTTTTTGTTTGTTTGTTTGTTTGTTTTTGTGGGGCAATAAGGGTGAAGTGACTTTCCCAGGGTCACACAGCTAGTAAGTGTCAAGTGTCTGGGGCCAGATTTGAACTCGGGTACTCCTGAATCCAGGGCTGGTGCTTTATCCACTGTGCCTCCTAACTGCCCCCTTATACTTTGTTTTTGTTTGTTTGTTTGTTTTCAGAAGTTCTTAACTTAGGGTCCCATGGGTAGATTTCAGGGGGTCTGTGAACTTGGGTGAGCAAACAGCTCCATCTCTTTTTCACTGACTTCTAATTGAACTTGAGCATTTCTTCAATCATGAGTGTAGGTTACAAGCATGACCAGACTGCCCAGAGAGGTCCATGATGCTAAAAAAAAGGTGAAGACCGGGCAGCTAGGTGGCGCAGTGGATAGAGCACCGGCCCTGGAGTCAGGAGTACCTGAGTTCAAATCCAGCCTCAGACACTTAACACTTACTAGCTGTGTGACCTTGGGCAAGTCACTTAACCCCAATTGCCTCACTTAAAGAAAAGGTGAAGACCTCTCTGATATGGCCCAGCCCTTTCATTTTACAGATGAGGAAACTGAGGCCCAGAGAGATGGAATGGTTTGCCCAAGGTTGTGTGGGTAGTAAGTGGCAGATGCTCTGACTCCAAAGCCAGCTCTGTTTTTATCATTTGTCTGCCTGGTCATCGCAGGGCATGACATCCTGTCATGTGCCACCTGAACACTCTCCCCAGCTTAGCAACATCATTTCTAACAAGGGAACATTGTACCCCAGATGCAGTATTCCTAGGGCAGAATCTGGTGACATTATCACCTTTTTAAGCCCAGCTCCTGTGCTTCCATCGAGGACTCCAAGTCTTAGCTTTTTGGGCTACCATATTCCCCAAGGAGAGGCAGTTTGCGTGTCATAAAGATGTATGTTCAAGACCTGCCTGTGATGCATGCTGGCTGTGCGACCTTGGGCATGTCACTCCTCAAACCAGAAGCAAACATGCTAGGGCTTCGATTAAGAGTGAATGATGGGAGGGGCAGCTAGGTGGCACAGTAGATAGAGTACTGGCCCTGGATTCTGTAACGATTGGAATAACGCCACCTGCTGGATACTTACTGTAGAAGAGTTCTGCCCATGAAGCGAAGGTCTTTGAGGGCAAGACCAGGCATCAGGAAGTGACGCAGACTAGTGGGAGGAGGAAGGAAGAGACTGGCGCTCAGTCTCTTTTTTTTTCCTGAGGACGCTGGCGGAGAAGGGAGCTAGAAATGTGCTCTCCCTTTAATAGATAGGAATCTAGGCCTTTCTCTCTCTCTTTACCAAATTCTTATTCTCCTTAATAAATGCTTAAAAACCTAACTCTTGCTAAAGCTTATAATTTATTGGCGACCACTCATTAGATATTTTAGACAGACTAGCTAGAATTTTAGCCCTTAACAATTCAGGAGGATCTGAGTTCAAATCTGGCCTCAGACATTTGACACTAGCTGTGTAACCTTGGGCAAGTCACTTAACCCTCATTGCCCCACAAAAATTAAAAACAAACAAACATTTTTTTAAAAAAAAAGAGTGAATGATGGTAATAATAATAATGGCTAGCAGGCTAATAATAATAATGGCTTTGTGGAGTGCAAAGCACTTTACATATATCATCTCATTTAATCCTCACAGTAACCCTCTATGGTAGGTGTTCTAATTATTTTCTTTTTATAGATGGGGAAACTGAGGCAAAGTGAGAAGAAAGTGCTGCACCTCTATAATTGATACCTAATGATGATTATAATAGTTAGCATTTCTATAGCACCTACTATGTGCTTTATAGTTATGATGACTTTTGTTTGTTTTTGTGGGGCAATGGGGGTTAAGTGACTTGCCCAGGGTCACACAGCTAGTAAGTGCCAAGTGTCTGAGGCCGGATTTGAACTCAGGTCCTCCTGACTCCAGGGCCGGTGCTTTATCCACTGCGCCACCTAGCCGCCCCCTGATTACCAATTATTATTATTGTTCTGTAGTCACTGAAAGGAGGAATCAGACCTTCCTCCTGGATGCCCCTGTGACATTTAGCTTAAGTGCTTGGAGAGAGTTACCACATGGCAGTTGCTAAATGCAGCCTCTGGGTGATTTAGGGGGGACTAGGGTTGAGGCCAGCTGCCATCTTGGCTCTGCTAATGGGCTAGGTCAGGGGTTCTTGGCCCGGGTTCTGTGAACTTGTTTTTGTTTTCATATATGTGTGTATTTGTGTGTATGTGAGAATACATACACACATATACATATGAGAATATATGTGTGTATATGAGAATATATTATATAAACTTGTTTTTGTTTTCATATATAACAAATGAATATATTATATAAATAATATGTGTGTATATGTTTATGTATGTGTATATTCATAGATATACACACACATACTATACAGGGTGTTCCAAAAGTCTTAGTAAAATTTTAAGCTATTAAAGCTTAATTTAAAAAATAATCCTCTATATTTTATATATTTAAAAACATTCTGACTCCCAAGGGGACTACCGCATAAAAAAGGGTTAAGACCCCCTGGTCTAAGGGCACTTTGCCGGGCTTGGCCTTTATTTCTCTTCTGCTTCTCATCCTTCTTCTCCAGGTGGACAGCTGGGCACTGGGTGTATTGCTTTATACTCTGGTTTATGGGACAATGCCCTTTGACGGCTTTGATCACAAGAATCTCATCCGCCAGATCAGCAGCGGTGAATACCGGGAGCCCACGCAGCCTTCAGGTGTGTAACAGAGCTGGAGGGAATTGCCACCAAGGGCTGATGGGAAGGCTCGGGATTGCTGCCTTCCGAGGTCCAGTTAATAGTTGGGGAATCATTTTGTTACAGCAAGCATGTCGGGAGTCCCCAATCTCCCAATTGTGTCCCCTCCCCAGCCCCTGACAAAGAGAGCTTCACCCTACAGGGAAACATGGGTGAGCTGGAAAATTCTCCTGCATCAGGAGGTCTGTAGGCCCCCATCCTGCTCCCAGTCACTCCCAGCCACAGAATTAGGCCAAATTTCCCCATTTCCCCCTTCTCCTTTCCTTTTTTTTTTTTTTTTGCGGGGCAATGGGGATTAAGTGACTTGCCCACGGTCACACAGCTAGTAAGTGTCAAGTGTCTGAGGCCAGATTTGAACTCAGGTCCTCCTGAATCCAGGGCCAGTGCTTTATCCACTGTGCTACCTAGCTGCCCCCTCCTTTCCTTTTGAATGGCTTTTACTTGGTTGCAGGATTCACAAATCTCAGTCTAAATTCACATGCCAGATAATCCAGCCTGAGTTTTTTTGGATCAAAATTCTTGTTGGCCTACAGAGAATCCTCTCCCTAAGTGCCTAAGTGGCAGCCTGGGAGCAGCCTGGTAGTCCTGAGGCTGCTGGGAGGAGTGGGGGCAGGGGGCAGCCAGGGACTTAGCTTCTGGAATATTTGGCCTATAAACTGACCCCAGTTTGGGAACTTTTTTTCCCCCTCTTTAACCTCCAAAGGTCAACCCCATAAACCGAGATAGATGGTAAGTTTGTCTGGCCTCCAGGAAGTTCCAATAGGGACCTTTCAGCTAGGTCTGGGAGAGCAGAAGGTTCCCGACGCTTAGTGCAGACAAGCTGTAATTTGAGAGCAGGCCCTGATATAGATCAGTTCTTTTGCCTGACCCTGAGGTGAGAGGGGGGTTATATGAAAAAAACAGAGGGGATAGAGAAGCAGCATGGCACCAAGCATTGGTCTTGGCATTAGAAAGGCCTGGGTACAAGTACTGCCGCTGGTTCTTCAGAGAGAGAGAGAGAGAAGTGTGTGTGTGTGTGTGTGTGTGAGAGAGAGAGAGAGAGAGAGAGAGAGAGAGAGAGAGAGAGTGTTTGTACAAGTGTCCCTTCCAAGGGATGAAAGAGTATTTGATCATCTGTGTTTCTCTTTTGTTGGGGAGTGGGGTTGGGGGATACCCACTAGAAGAATTTGATAGGCCTGTTCTAGGTCAAGTGCTTTTTTCTCTCTCTGCCCATTTTTTCCCTTTAAACAAAAAAGACTAGAGTTGGTGGAAAGGTCAGAAGCTCCTTGACATTCCTTTACCAATATGGCAAAAGATGCAGCTTCTTGATAACCCACTAGCACATTGCTCTGAATTCTGAAGGTGCTCAGCCTCAGATCCCACAGGGTAGCCTGGTCCACAGCTCCCAGTGGGCCCATCCATCACGGCGCCTCTTTAATCATTTACCTGCCCAGCGATCATTCTTCATAGTCACATTTTCACCTTCTTTGTTAACCAAAGACTTTTCTGCTCTTGGCCTTAGATGCCCGAGGACTGATCAGGTGGATGCTGATGGTCAACCCAGAACGCCGCGCCACCATCGAGGACATTGCCAACCACTGGTGGGTCAACTGGGGCTACAAGAGTAGCGTTTGTGACTGTGATGCCCTGAGGGACTCAGAGTCCCCGCTGCTGGCTCGGATCATTGATTGGCATCACCGTTCCACTGGCCTTCAAGTGGAGGGGGACACCAAGGCCAAGGGTTTGGCCAAACCTGGTGCCCCGGAAGGTGTGTTGGAAAGGCAGAGGTCACTGAAGAAGTCTAAGAAGGAGAATGATATTGCCCAGTCCAGCCAGGATGGACCAGCAGAGAGCCCGTGCAAGTCCGGCTCCAAGAGGCCCAAGAGCATCCTGAAAAAGAGAAGCAACAGCGAACATCGATCCCACAGTGCGGGTTTCATTGAAGGGGTGGTCAGCCCCACGCTGCCCTCTGGTTTTAAGATGGAGCAGGAGCTGTGTAGGACTGGGACACCCCTGAAGAGCCCCGTGGAGGCCGAGGGAGCTGGCAAACTTGGACCCAAGCAGTTGGCGACGATGCCCAAAAAAGGCATCTTGAAGAAGACCCAGCAGAGAGAATCAGGTTACTACTCTTCTCCCGAGCGGAGTGAGTCATCCGAGTTGTTGGATGGTAATGATGCCCCGGGAGGCAGCAACCTCCCCTCGCCGGGGGTCCCCGACTCAGCCCGGGGGGGCCCCCACAGCCTCTCTTACCGGAGGAAGGGCATCTTGAAACACAGTAGCAAATACTCGGCGAGTAGCACAGACTCCACACTCCTCAGCCCCGGGGCGCCCACGCTGGAATCCACGGAGGAGCGTGGTGTGCCGGGGGAAGGGCTCTCTCGGAGTTACAGCCGCCCATCCAGTGTGATCAGTGACGATAGCATCCTGTCCAGTGACTCCTTTGACCTCCTCGACCTGCAGGAGAGCCGGCCTGCCCAGCAGCGGATCCGGAGCTGCGTCTCCGCCGAAAACTTCCTGCAGATCCAGGATTTTGAGGGGCTTCAGAACAGGCCACGACCTCAGTACCTGAAACGGTATCGAAACCGGATGGTGGACAATAGTTTCTCCCTGCTCACGGACATGGACGATGTGACTCAGGTGTATAAGAAAGCCCTGGAAATCTGCAACAAACTTAATTAGCGGCTGGGTGGTGGGGAGCCTGGGGAGGGGAGGGTGGGCCGAGGGGAGTGACGGATCACCTTTGTGCTGGTGGGGATACCTGCCTGGTTCTTAGTTTACTGACAGATAGCGAGGATCTCCAAACCTGTTGGAGGAGTCTTCCTCTGCCAAATCCTGTGAGTGTGCCAAGCTGCACAGGGTGCATGAAAGGAAAGGCCTGCGTATCTGCCAGAGCCGTGTGGTCTAACTAGCATATACCTGATGCCATCTGTTCTGAGGTCCCAGTGGCTGGCACGAGTGTCTAGGAGGTCTCTCAGAATTCTCGTCCAGAATGCTTCTGGGCAACGGCAGTGGGGGGAAAGTAAAAGTGGGGAGAAATACCCTGATAGTCACCCTCAAGCTTGGCCACAAGAGTGTTTTGGATTCTGGGGGACAGACATGTAACCAGTGCTCGGGTCCTGGCCCAATATGTACACTCTCCATCTTCTCGATGCCTGCCATCTTTTTATCCATCTCACTGCCCCGTTCTCATAGATGCCTGAAGGGGCAGGGGCGGCGGGGGGGGGGGGGGGGGGGGGGCAGCAGGGGAAGAGAGAGGATAAAGTCTCCTGGGTGTGCCACTCGTTCTTAGCTCTGAGAAGGGTCTCTGCGGGAGCGGGAGAGTAACATCAGCAGCAGACATAAAGCTGGGGGAAACAGTCTCTTGGGTTTTAGCCTAGGTGACTGAGAGCCAACTCCCCCTCAGGAAAAGACATCTCATCATCGATCGATCTTTTCTAAGGTCACAGTATTAACTGGAATGCTGCCTTGTGGGCCCCCAACCTTACAATGGACATCCTTTTTCATGGCTGTGATCTCCAAAGGGTTGGCTGGTTCCTCTCTGCAGTGTTCCCCATCTGCAAGCAGTGCCCTCTGGCCAGAGCGGGTGTGCCCAGGAGGAGTCGCAAAGGTTAGATAAAGTAGGTAGCTTCTAGAATGTTAGTGTGTGGGAAGGGTGTTGGGCCTAGTAATGTCCGTCCTGCCCAAATGGAATGTGACTCATTAGGGCTTGGAGGATGCATCAAAATTCTGGGCTTTTAAAACGAAAACTGCCGTGGATCGTGGATTAGTGATGGAAGGGACTTTGGGGGCCAGTGAGTTCAATCCCCTCATTTTACAGATGAGGAACTGAGGCCCAGAGATGTTAAGCAATTTGCCCAGGGTCACACAGCTGCAGGGTGTCTGAGGCCAGGTCTTCCTGACTCCCAAGTCTAGAGTTGGTGTGATGCAGTTGCAGGAACGGTTGGGATTCAGGACCTCTAAATGGGAGAGCGCTAGACGGTTGAACCCATAAAGATTGTCCATCCTCCTACTGGATTATTGTAGTATGAGTCTTAGCTGGGGGGGAATTGCAGAGTTCATTCTTTGATTGAAGACTGCCAGGCTCTGAGAGGCAGAGAAATGTGGGGGAAGGCCTAGGAAGGTGAAAGAGGACATACCCCAGAGACTGGAACATCAACTCATCTGGCTCCCCACGAAGAGGGCACTGCCTCGCTCCCATCTTAACCAGTCAACCAATGGACATTTATTAAGCACTTACTGCATACCAGGCAATGGGAATACAGAGAAAAAAGCAAAAAAACCCCCAAACAGTCCCACCCTTGCCCCTCTCCCGAGTGGAGGATTGCCCCCAGGATTCCTTAAGCCAGAAATGGGGCTAGAGGAAGGACTCAGCCCTGTGGGAGTGTTAGAACCACAAAGGATGCTGGGAGAGGTGGGGGGAGGTGGGTCTTACATATCAAAGAAGTGAAAAGAGTCAAGAGGTGAAGTGCCTTCCTCAGCATCCCATAGAGAGAGTTAGCCGGAGAGGCAAGACCTGAACTGGGTTCTCAGGATGGCCAACCGATCTGTGCTCTTTCTACCACATCCTAATGCTGTTGTTCCCTGTTTGAATTGATTCCCCTTCCTCTCCCACATACACTCAACAAGGAAAATGGATGTTTCCCCCAAGTGCATGCGCCAGGGGCAAAGGCTCTCAATAACTCACCCCCTGTGCCATTTTGTACGTCACAAACTCAACGACCAAACCTTCTTTGCTACCAGCCATCCGTGGATCGTAGCTGGCCTGGTCAAGAAGCCCCTGCATGATTCAGGTACAGAGGCTGCAGAAGTGCCTCTTACTTTCAGCACCCCATTTTTTTCTCTGCCAAACAACTGTTAATAGTCTTCAAAGGACTCTGGTGCAGTGTATTTCCAAACCCATTGAAATACCATTTTCTTCCCCGGTACTCTTCCCCTCTTAACTCTCCCCTCCCCCTTGACACCCCTGCCCCTCCCCGGTGTACTTCTTTATTCCATTCTGTGGGCAAAGATCATGAGTCCAGAGCTGGAAGGGACCTCAGAGGACATTTTACAGAGGGGGAAACTGAGGCCTTGGGAGTTTCAAAGACTTCATCAAAATCACACAAGTAATACGTCATAGCATCATTGACCCAGAGCCAAAGGAACCTCAGTGGCCATTTAGTCTGACTGACATATTCCCAGGTGAGGAGATTGAGGCCCACGTGACTTTCCCAAGGTCGCAAAGGTAGTATCAGAGGTGGGATTCTGAACCCAGGGCCTCTGACTCCCGAGCAGAAGAGTCCATGGATTCTTTTAAAGGAAAACTTCAAATAGGGAGGAACACCTTCAGCCAACTTTTCTGCTGGATTCTGGCCTGCCTGTTAACCAGTGCTCACAGGAGTGATGTTTAATTAATTTCCATGGAATTAATGATGCTGGAAAGGGAACCTGGTGTTCCAGGTATCCATCCCTCTTAGGCAAGACCCCCTGGTGTCTTCGTTTACACATCTGCCCAATGGGTATACCAATCCTTCCCTTCATGGGTGAGCTGCAAATCTTCCCTAATGTTCAGAAAGTGCTTTAAGATGCCAGGTGAAAAAGTGTGCTTACCTGGATTGACCTCCCTGTTTGAATAGCCAATACAGGGATTAGAAGCATTTTTTTTTTCAGGTTGAAATCAGGGAGGGGGGTATTGCCCAGGCCTGCTCTCTCAAGAACAAATGTGAATGAATGATCGATCGATTGCTTCTTGTCAGACTGGAAATGTTCTGTAGGGATTGTACTGGCATGTTATCATTCCTAGAAGATTAAAAAAAAAAAGGAAGACAGAGAGAGAGAAAGAAAGAAAAAACTTGACTGCACATAGTTGTTTCACTCAGTGTTGTGATTTTTATTTAATTTCTATTTTTTTTGTAATACAAAGTTGACTTTTTTATTTGAATTTGTCTTTTTTTTTATTTATTGGTCTGAAAGCCATTTCAAAGGTATAATATATTTGGTGTAATTTAATTGGTGCAGTGCGTTGGAAGGCTCCAGCCAAAATTGGTTTTCTCTCATTGGTTTGTTTGAGCTCAGCAGCACATGGGGAAAAGCTGGAGAACTCACCCAAAGTGGATTTTTCATTGGATACTGATTTTTTTTTTTAAGGTTAAATAAAAAATGCAAGCTGATCTGAATTGCTGTGACCTGGCATCTTTTCATCATATTTGGTCTGGTCTTCGGTCTCTTCTCTTCGACCCCTCCCTGCCCCGTGAGCCTCCCATTACTTAGTTGGAAGAAGCATGAATGAACTTTTCTATCACAGAAATGGAGAAGCTTAGAATTGGTAGGGACCATCTACTCCAATCCACACTTAGCATCCCAGGACCATAGATCTGGAGTGGGAAGGGGTCTCACAGGCTATTTAGTCTGACCCTTCATTGTATAGATGAGGAAACTGAAGCCCAAGGAAGTGACTCATCCAAGGTCAATCAGGCAGTAAATGACAAAGCTAGGATTTGAACCAGTATCCCATGACTCATTCTAATGTTTAAAAACTTGCCACTACACTTACTACTCATTTTGGTCAGTTTTCTTTCTTTCTTTTTTTTTTGGTGAGGCAATTGGGGTTAACTGACTTGCCTAGGGTCACACAGCCAGTAACTGTCATGGGTCTGAGGCCGGATTTGAACTCAGGTCCTCCTGAATCCAGGGCCGGTGCTCTATCCACTGCACCACCTAGCTGCCCCTTTGATCAGGTTTTCAAGCAGGGACCTCGAGAGTTTTCCATGAATATCCACAAGTCATAAAGATATTGACTGGGCAAAGGTGAAGCATGGGGACTTGGGCCCTGCCAAGGACTAAAACAATTTGGTTTGATTCATGATGTAACTATTGAGTGTTTGCTGTGTGCCTCCCCTTGTGGGGAAGAGAAGAGGAACTGACGACTTCAGCTTCCTTGCCCTCAGGGAGTTTACACTCTGACTGGGGAAACATACCCACAGTGAACAAAATGTTTCCAGACCAAGGACCAAGGAGGCTGAGTCACTTGCCCAAATTCACATGCCTAGTAAGTAACCCTAAAATGTGTTTCTAAGAAATTAATTTCATAGCAGGTCAGGCTATTCTTTCTCCATGTGTTCTCTCCCTCTTTCTTTGTCCTTCCCTGCCTCTTTCTATTCCATCTCTCTGTCTCTCCCCCCCTCCTCTCTTTTTCATTTCTTTGTCTTTGTCTCTCTGCCTCTCTTCCATCTCTCTGTCTCTGTCTCCCTTTGTCTCTTCCTCATCCCCTCCTGAATCTCTCACTTCCCTCCCCCACCCTTTAAAAACTAGATCCCAGTGTGGACTTCATCTGGGGACCACGTGTTGGGGAGAGCAGCCATCTTTCATTAAAACAGTATAATCACAGCTGATCCAATTTACGGGATTGCCACACATGCCTAACAAAATATTGTATGACCAATAAAATTACTGTGTTCCGTGTAATGCACCAGTAATTAATGTTGTAAACCAACTTTCTGAGCAGCCTGCATATTTTGCACACAAATGAAAAGGAACTTTTTCCACATTCTCATTCCTGGTGGTTGTGCTGAAACGGTTTGCTTATGCAAGCCAGGTATCTTGGCCAGAGATGTTGCTGAGTGCCTTGGATTTGCAGTAATGGCTTCTCATCTGGTGGCAATTGCCAACCTCTTCTCTTTCAACTCCTAGCAGGCTCTTCTCTGTCACCAATTGGTGCCATGTGTTCCTTCAAAAGAAGAGATTTCCTCCCCTTCTGCTCTATTCCCACTGTCACTCCTTCATTCCTTCCCTGTGCTCTCATTACCTGACATTTTGATGGCTGTGATATCTGTCTAGCTGTTGTTCTTGACTCCAGGAAGCACAGTACCATGGAGAGAACACTGGCATTGGACGCACAAGACCTGAGTTCATGGTTTGGTGACCTTGACCTCCTTGGACCTCAGTTTCCTCATTTGTAAAATGGAGTTAGATTAGATGGCCACAGAGTTCCCTTCTAGTGCTAGATCTGTGGACCCTGATATTGTCATAAAAGGGCATACTTGTGATTGGAGCTCTTGGTTTTGAGGCTCACTTCAAGAGGAAGAACTCTAGACTAGCTCCAATGAAATCAAAACAAAACATTGTCATGGTCAGAGAGAAAGAATGGAGGGAGATTTGGTGGAATGAGTCCTAGATTTGGAATCGAGAGAATTTGAGTACAAATTTCAATCCTTCCACTCATTGTTCCATCCAATCATTCATTGATTCAACAAAAATGTATTAATTAACAAGTGTTTATTAAGCACCTACTATGTGCCAGGTGTTGACTTAGGTGCTGGGGATACTATGAAATAATCCCTACTTGTAAGGAGTTTATGCCCTTATCACCAAGATAAGCCACACACAAACATATACAGAATAAATACAATGTGAATACATATGAAGTCATTTGATACAACGTGGTTTGGGAGGAAGGATGGCACTAGCAGGTAGAGGAATCAGAAGGGACTTATTGTGTGAGATGGTGCTTGAGCTGAATCTTAAAGGAAAAGAGGGATGCTGTTGGATGGAGATGAGTGAGGGAATTCCGTGCATCAGGGATGGCCAGTGCAGATGTCCAAAACATGGAAGATGGAGAATCATGTGTGAGGAACAGAGAAAAGGAAAATGTGGCTAGGTCACAGAGTTTGAGAAGGGGAATAATGTCCAATGAGTCTGGAATGCTAGGCTAGGGACAGTTTGTATGGGGTTTTAAAAGATAAACATTAGACTTAAATATATTTTATCCTAGAGCCAATAGGGAACCAATAGAGTTGAGTAGGGTACTGCACCTATGGAAAGTCCCTTTGGTGGCTTTGAGTAGATACCTTGAGAGACCTGAGGCAGGGAGGTCAGACAGGAGGAAGCTCTTGCAATAATCCAGGTGAGAGGCGATAGGGGGCCCGAATGAAGGTGATATCTTTGTGAGTAGAGAGAAGGGATCCAACATGAGAGATGTTGAGATAGAAATAGCATGATTAGGTGTGTGTGTGTGTGTGTGTGTGTGTGTGTGTGTGTGTGTAGAGAGAGAGAGAGAAGAAGAGAAAAAAGAGAATTAAGGATAATTCTGGGATTATGAACCTGGGAAAATGGAAGGATGGCAATACCTTTGGCAGATATAGTGATATTTGGGAGAGGGAGGTAGTTTAGGGGCAAAGATAATTAATTCCATTTTGGGCATAATGAGTTTGAGATGTCTCGGGGGAATCCAATTAAACATGTCCAATAAGCAACTGGTGATGGAGCTCCAGAGACAGACTTGGGTGGGAAATGTAGATTAGGGAGCCATCTGCATAGAAATCATAGTTAAACCCAGAGGAGAGAAGAGGGCTAGGATAGCACTTTGGGATAGAGTAAGGAAGCATGATATGGATGATGAGCAAGCAAAGGAAACTGAGACCATATGATCAGCAACAGGAGAGTCATATCTCAAGTCAGAGAGGAGAGTATATCCAAGGAAAGAGTGTTAAATGCAGCAGATAGATTGAGAATGATAGAGACAGAAAAGACCATTACATTTGGTTACTTTGGTGAGAGCTGTTTCACTTTTGAAAGAGAGGAAGTGGAGGTGTGGCATATAGATAGTTTTTTCAAGGAGGAAAGGGAGGAGAGATATGGGATAATATAAAGGGATGATAAAGTCTAGTAAAGGGTTTTTAAGGATAGGGAGACTTTGGCATGTTTGAAGGCAGCAGGGAAGGAATTGGCAGGTAGGGAAAGAGGTTGAAGATTTGAGACAGGATGATTGAATTTGTAATCTGCTGGGAGAAGATGGGAGGGGAGGGGATCAAGGACACATCTAGAGGGGTTAGCCTTGGCAAGGAAAAGGCTACCTTTGTCAAAAACTGGGAGAAAGGAATGTAAGGGAGGGGTTGATTGAACCAATCAATCACCCCCACCTCACTTAAGGTAATAATCTTAATCAGGAGAAATCACCTCTTTAATCAATCATCAATCAACCAACCAAATGACATTAACTAGGCACAAAAAGCCCTTACTCCATTTGGAAGGACTGAAAGCCATTGGATAAAATGAATTGATGCTGTGCAGGAAATGTTTTGAGGTCTGTTAAGAAGATCCAGTCACACCCTTGTATAAAACAGTAAGCCCATACAGAGCCTAGATATTTGAGTAGCAGGCTAGCTCAGTTATGGAATCAGTTCTAGCCAAACCCTTGAGAGGAAATTCCTTGGGGGTGGGGAGGGATTGAGAAGGAGAAGAGCCATAACCCTTGTGGACTTAAAAAATTTGGAAGATCAAGAAAGAAGGAAGTTCAGAAGCCAGAAGCAGTCAATCTCGCTTCTAGCATCTAGCCCAGCCTGCAGAGGAATAACCAGACCAAAGGGGAAGCAACAATTCCACTGTGCTGAACCAACAGAGCTTCCCAGCTAGCTGATAGGGGTATCTACTGTTTCTCAGATCTAAGCCCAGGTAAGGAACTTGCAGAGCTCAGACCAGTAGGACAGAATCAGACTTTGCCCTGAATCAGACCACTTTTGAAGCAATGAAAGCTTGCATGTTCCAGCCAGTCCCTCAGAACCTGGAATAATGTAACACTTGATGCTCTAAGCAAGTAGCAACAGGACCAGCCCAGACCTTCCCTCCAGCCCTGCTGAAGTCAGGAAATAAACTGGAAGAATGGGCAGACCAACAAACAAAAAGAACTCCATGATAATGATCTTTTCTGTTGGCAAGTATGCTCAAGACACAAATGTAAAAGAAGAAAATGACTCCAAAATGTTTACAAACAATGCCTCAGAGAAAAATACAGCTTGGGCACAAACTCAACTAGAATTCTTTGAAAAGAGAAAGAAAGAATTAAAAGAAGAGTTAAAATATTTTTATATAGAGAATGAGAGCAGTTGAGGAAAAAAATTGGAAGAGAAATGAGAGCTATGGAAGAATAAATTGGAAAAGGAATTAACAGCTTGTCACAAGAGGTACAAACCCTTGTCCAAGCAACAAACTCCCTGAAAATTAGAATGGACCAAAAAGAAGGCAATGATTTCATGAAGCAACAAGAAACAACAAAACAAAGTGAAAAAGCTGAAAAAATGGTAGACATCTATACAAGCATGGAAGAAGGGGTGGGTAGAGCAGCTAACACTTGAATTTTACTCTCATCTGAACTGGTCAAAAGCAGGAAGAATATGCACACACAGTTGAGTACAGAAAGACATTTTACTCCACAAGGAAATACCAGGGAAGGGAGAATTAGAAGGAAGGTAGATGAAAATAGGGATTATTCTTAAGCAAATCAAACTCTGAGAATGTTCAAAAATATTTATTGCTCTTTTCAAGGTGGCAAAGAATGGGAACCTGAGAGGTGCCTATATGCCTATAAATTGGGGAATGAATGAACAAGTTATGGCATATAAATATGATAGAATACTATTGTGCTGACCACTGTAATAACTAATTAGAATTCCATAGGACTAATGATGAAACATGCTACCTACCTCCTAACAGAAAGGCAAAGGACTCAGAATACAGAATGAGACAAAATTTTTTTTGGACATTGGTCAATGTGGAAACTAGTTTTCATTGACTATACCTGTTTTACTCAGTTTTGTTTTCCTTGTGTTCTCAACTGGGGATCAGTTGGGATAGGAAGGTAAGAAGACAGATCTTGACTAGTTAAAACAAATGAAAGAAAAGAAAAAAACCCCAAAAGGTTTGATAATTTTGGACTTCCCATGGGTGTCCTCCAGTGTTTCTGGAACAGCAGTGGCTGACAGAAGTCTCTAGTCTAGAAGGGAAGAGAAAATGGACACACAATGAAAAGGTAGCTTTAAGATTCTACAAGACTGTGTGACCCTGGGCAAGTCACAACTCTTATTGTCCTACCAAAAAAAAAAAAAGATTCTACAAGAAGCTCTGCAGAAAGCACATTACACCAAAAGGTAAATGTGTTCTATGAAAGGAGAAAAGGAATTGTATCAAAACAGAGGCTGTGAGTTACTCCTCATGCCAGAAGTAATAAGTGGAACTGACCCTAACAACTGGAGGAATCGGTATGAACCTGGGGAGATCATTGCCTTTCTTTGGCATCCATCGATTCCACTGCAAAATGATGGGGCTGGACTAGAAGACCTCTAAAATCCTTTCTTGGGCTGGATCTATGAAACTATTCCTCCAATAATGTTCCAAGACAAAAGTTGCATTGATGGAGAAAGCCCCTCAATGATAGTTCTCTATCCACCTTCCCCCCCCCAAGGGTCTGTGCTTCTGTGCTCTTATGGGCTTTTTTTTTTTTTCAGGGCAATGAGGGCTAAGTGACTTGCCCAGGGTCACACCTTAGTTAAGTGTCAAGGGTCTGAGGCTGGATTTGAACTCAGGTCCTCCTGAATCCAAGGCCAGCACTTTATCCACTACACCACCTAGCTGCCCCTCTTATGGGCTTTTAAAATCTTGAATGTCATTGAGTATATTACTATTCTTACCCAGCTTTGTGTCATCTGCTAATTTAACAAGCCCGCCTTCTATGTCTTTAGCTAAGCCGTTGATAGAAGTGTTAAACATTCAGCCTATAAAGGAACTGCATGGATATAATTAAGTCTTAGAACAGTGTGGGTCCAGTGAGATAGGGGCCAAAGGGAGAGGAATCATTTCCCATCATCCTCTCCATTGGTGCCACATTCATTTAGGTCCAGATGACACTGACCAGACTCCATGGTCTATGTTTTCCTCTCTTTAATTCTCCAGCCATATAATGGGAGGAGGGAAAGAATGTGCCTCTTTTAATTTTTTTCCCAACAGCTTGTCCATCTGCTATTCCTTAAGTGTCCATGGGAAAGGAGACCTCCAGCTGATGGGCCGCTCCCACCAAGCCATTCGATTCCAATAGCCGTGAGCATCCAGAGCTGATTGTTCTTCTAGTCAGTGGGGAATGGGCACCACACACCAGCAGCCCTGCACATGTTTTCCACTGCAACCTTGCCTTGAGGGAACTAGGACTCCTGGGGCCTGGATGCTGAGGGGGTCCTTCTGGGTGCCATGTGGAAGTGCCAAATGCCATGCCCTAGATACAAAAATCCAGCTGGGGTTGAACATGGTGAGAGCGGCTGCTTCCAAGGTCAGTCAGACCTCCTGACATTTTTCAATCAAGGCCTGTTTGATGGTGTACAGAACTCTAACCGCTATTTCCAGAAAAGCCATAGATCCACCAATTTAGAGCTAGAAGGAACTTTATAAGTCAATCTAGTTCACCCCCTTCCATTTGACAAAGGAGGAAATGGAGGCTCAGGGAGTGAAATTCAAACCCACGTCTTCAGAATTAAAATGTAAGGCTTTCTTCTGGCTACTTCTTGTAGTTAGGAATGAGAATCAGCAAAATCTGCCTTTGCCAACTTCTTTTTCCAGACTGATTCCAGATTGCCCTGTCCCTCCCATACTCACCTACTGTTCCCTGCCCATGACATGCCATGTAGCATGTCTTTGTACCAGGCTGACCCCTGGGCTGCTTGAAGTACTCTTCCTCTTTGCCGTTCAAGGCTTAACTCAGGTACTGCCATTTATGGGGAGACTTTTTCCCACACCCCTCTAAGTGATAATTCTCTTCTTACCTAAATAAGTTTGTATGTCTGTGTGTATGAAGGTGGGGGGAGGGAACAATACAAAATATGATTTTTAAAAAATTGATGTGTCCTCATAGCTACCACTAGAACTTAAACTCTTTTGAGGCCCAGGATTGATTTTATTTTTGTATCCCCAGACCTAGCATAAAGCCTGGCATACAGTAGGTGCTTAATAAATATTTATTAGGTTGAATTTACTTGAACCTAGAGAGGTTTGGGGTTTTGTTTTTATTTTTATTTTGTTTTTTTTGGAGGAGGTAATGGAGAAAATGAGTCCAGGGATCTCATTTCCGAATGCAAAATGAGAAAACTCAATGGACTGGAATTTGTGAATCAGTGAGGATAAAAAACATGCCAATTCAGCAACCGTCTGAGTCAGGAGGGAAATCTTTAAACCACTGGCCTTTGGTCCATGGGCCAGGAGATGTGTTTGAAGCAGAGCACGGCACATGTGCCAGGACTAAGGAAGCCAAGGTCACTGGGTCTGTCCTCACATGGCTCATTTTGCTATGTTCTTTTCTAGGTCTTTTTACAGACACTGTGCCTAACCCCAACTAGGCAGCTCTCAAATGCTGGGGACCAAAAGGAGGAAGCCAAGGGTTCTGGATCATCCCATTTGCCATGGCCATCCTAAAGAACTGGAAAAACAACAACTTGCTTCACAGATAGAGCAGAATGATACGTTTCTGTAGTTGGAGGACCTGAGTTCAAATTCATGAGCTTAGACAAGTCATTTAATTTCCCTAAACCTCAGTTTTGTGATCTGTAAAATGAGGAATTGGACTGAGTAACCATTAAAGTTCCTTCTAGTTCTAAATCGATATTTCTAATTCAGCAAGCACTTATTAAGCACCTACTGTGTGTCCAGGTATATGCTACAAAGACATAAACTAGTCTCTGCCTTCAAGAAGCCTATTATCTACTCAAAATCAAATGCCCTGTTGATAGGATAGTGTCTGAGCAGATGTACGCAAGCAGGTCCATATTATTGTTTACTAGATAGAGGTTAGAACAAGATGTGTTTTAGACAAGATCCTGAAGTTCAAGGAACAAAATTTAAAAGTTAGAATATCAGTTTTCCAAGGAAGTTGTCTATTTGTATATCTTGTACTCAAATTTGGGTCAATGGCCCATGATAGAATCTGCAGAGACATGTAACAGAGACCTGGCATTCATTTAGTAGGATTCCTCTGGCAAATGGGATGCTGTGGTATAATGGAAAGACCTGAGCAAGAAAAGTGAGGAGATTTGAGTTCCTCTTTGCTTTGTTGTTAATTTCCTATGTGACATTGACTAAGTCATTTCCCTTCTGTGGGCCTCAATTTCCTTTTCTACAAAGTGAAGGGTTTGGAAAAGATGATACCAGGGTTCCACTATCTCTGACTGCCAAGAGCCTGTGACTTATGACAGCAGCCCAGATAAAAGACCAGAGAGGACTCAAAAGGTGCTGTGAAGGACAGTTGCCACTGATGTCACATAGTTATGGCTGCTTAACCCTTTGGTTAACTCTGTTGAAGATTTCCAGGAGAAACTTTTCTAGGAATGCATGAAGCATGGAAATAGAAACACATCCAGGAAAAGATCCCCAGGTAACCAGACTCCAGAGCTCAGCCAAAGATTTCTTACCTGGCTCTCTTGTCCAGAATGTCAGAATGCCAGCCCAGAGACTTGGTATCTCCCTCTTTATATATACCTACAGGCAGCATTACTGTGGGAGAGAGGATGTACATCATATTGATATAGCTAATCTCTGGACTTGCCCTTCCTCCCTTACCTTTGGATGGTTAGAATAATATAAAGAGGCCATTTAGAGTTGGGACAGCAACATATTCTAGAGAGAAAGGATAGAAGGAGAGGTACATTGGTTTTTTGGGGGTTTTTTTGGTTTGTTTTGTGGGGCAATGAGGGTTAAATGACTTGCCCAGGGTCACACAGCTAGTAAGTGTCAAGTGTCTGAGGCCGAATTTGAACTCAGGTCCTCCTGAATTCAGGGCCGGTGCTCTATCCACTGTGCCACCTAGCTGCCCCCAGGTACATTGTTTATGTGCCAGATGTCTCCAATTGTTGTGTTCTGCCCAACGTCTGGGAAACTGAAGGGAATGACTGTTTGAGTAGGAAGTGAGAGGGTATCTGAGTTTATTCTTCTGGAGAAAATAGAAGGTCTTCCCCTTTGGAGAGCAGTGATGTTGTGAGATTCTTCATTCAGGACAGGGGCACTACCAGCCATTCAGTGAATGTCAAGCAGGTAAGAAAACACATTTACTGCTTTGATGCAAGCTTTGTTGCTGAAGAATTATGTCACTGTCAGTTTAATAAAGCTGATATGATAGGAATGTTTGACAGGTTTTTCCCCCAGCCTTTTATCTTGTCGTGACCTGAGTTTCAAAGCCCATTGGCCTGGGACCCTTTCCTCACTGGTGGAGATCAATGCCCCACACATGCATAAAGGGAGTTGGCAAGAGTGGGAGAGAAGAGATCTCCACTCTCTTCAATCTCATCAGGTTTTGTAATCACCTTGGGTACGTCTGGCTTCCAGCTTTAAGAGAGATGATGGATGATGCCAACCCCACTTTAGGGGACTTCTGAAGGTAAAATAAGAATCTGGAAAGAAGCCAATAGAAAGGGAGCTGGCAGTCTCCAACATGTCTCTATCCCCAGCTTGCTACACTAGAAATTTTGGGGAGTTTCCCCTTAGGTGAACTGGGTCTCTCTCTCTCTCTCTCTCTCTCTCTCTCTCTCTCTCTCTCTCTCTCTTTCTCTCTCTCTCTCTCTCTTTCTGCTGAGATGACTTACCTCACTCCCAATGGGAGAGCTCTTTGCTATGTATTGACTGGTATACATTCTCCTATGCATCCCTTCTTTGTTTTCTGCTGCGCTTTTCACTTAGATAATTTGATTATTATTATTTTTTTTTGCTATTCAGTATGTGTATTTATTGTGGAATTGGTATTTGGTGGGAAGGGAGTCAGGCCTTAGATATAGAGCTTGGTAACTCCCTCCCTCCTCCCTCCTCCCTCCATCCCTCCCTCCTCCCTCCATCCCTCCCTCCCTTCCTTCCTTCCCTCCCTCCTTCTTCCCTCCCTCCCTTCCTTCCTTCCCTCCCTCCTTCTTCCCTTCCTCCCTCCCTCCCTCCCTCCCTTCCTTCCTTCCTTCCTTCCTTCCTTCCTTCCTTCCTTCCTTCCTTCCTTCCTTCCTTCCCCTTTCTCAGTGTTCTAGGCACTAGGGAAACCAAGATGCTGCCTTCAAGGAGCTTACATGTTTGTTATTGTTGTTGTTGTTTTTGGGCAGGACACCTTCAACACAGATATTAGGGCTATAGGATTATAGGTTAAGAGTTGGAAGGAACCTCAGAGGTCACCTGGTCCAAACCCCTTATTTAACCCCTTATGTGTAACTCAAGACCATAGAGGTAAAATGACTTATCCAAGGTCACATGGCTAGTAAATGCTGGGGTCAATAGAACAATAAAAGATGACATTGATATAGCAGAAGCACTTTACATATCATATTTGACTCCCCCCCACACACACACTCAATGGCCCTGTGGAATAAGGACTAGGGCTTTGTTATTCTCACTTTTCCCATGGGGGAACAGAGGCTTGCGAGCAAAGGGACTTGACCAAGGTCACCCAGGGAGTTCCTAATCTCAGGTTGGTGCTACTTTGCCTGTACTGGGCATTCTTCCTCTGGTGGCAAAATCCAAGCTCTTCCTTCTCCACAGTGTTGCCTTTATAGGCCTTCATTTCTTTGTCTATAAAATAAGAAGGTTAGACTAGAACAGGGGTTCTTTGCCTTGGCTGTATCATGGACCCTGATGGCAGTCACCTTGGGGAAGCCTCTGGGCAAATCCATAGGATGACAAAGGTTATCAAGACAGTGCAAATAAGGATGTTCCAAGTTCATGGTCCCCTCTGGAATCTATCCCTCCTTGGGGTAGTGGTGGGGGGGGGGGTGGAGAAGGACAGTCAGCATCTTTGCCAGACTTCAGAACACTCATCAACAAGGTGACCAACCATGAATCCAGAGGAGCAGTGATGAAACATGCTGCCCATCTGAGGCTCCTCTTCCCATCGCCTGAAGACCATGGTAGCTTAGGCTGTCTGGTAACATCCCTGGCAGTAGCCCTTCCTTGTTCTGCTTTGGAGGTGTTTGTTCCAGCCCCATGGCAGGGGAGTGGAGAGGACGCTCTTATTTTGGAGATATCAGCTGTGGTCCCAGTTTAGAGTGGGATGGGCATTCCTTTCACACCCTTCTTCCTTGTTAACTGGTACAGTACCCTTGGCAGTAGGGTTCTCCTTTCTTGATCCTGCCCATTTGATCCAGTTACAAAGACACTGCTTTTACAGGTAGTCTAGAGCAGGGCTTCTTAAACTTTTCCCACTTGTGACCCCTTTTTGCCCAAGAAATTTCTAAGTGACTCTGGGTATATAGGCATATAAAATAGATATACATCATCTTTTACTGTTGCCACATTTTTGTGACCCTCACATTCAGTTATAGTACCCCATATGGGATTGCAACCCACAGTTTAAGAAGGTAGGGTCTAGAGACTAGATTGTAGACCATTGCCGCCCCTTTCTTTCCACAATGCTTTGCAAATGGCACCCTGGGAGTTGTAGTCAATCTGAAGAGAGGTCCTAGAAGGGGCAGTTTCGGAATCAGGAGAATCTATAGTCTGCAAGCACATGTAGGAAACCCACCAAAGGTTCAACCAAAGACATCGACAAAGGGGCAAAGTGATTAATGAACACATGGGTGTGAGCAGGCAGGCAACACATAAACCAGAAGCTGGGGAATCACTTGTGCAAGAGGAAGGCTTGGTCAACAAGCAAGGTAGGAGTAAGTGAGCTAACAGCACAGAAGGACCAGTTAAGGTAAAAGCCTGGGTAAGCACCTGAGATCAAAGACCTTCAGGAGAGTCGGGAGGGACCTCAGGGTCATCCAATCCAATTCTCTCATACAGTTAAGGAAACTGAGACCCAGGGACATGAAGAGACTTGCCCAAGGTTACACAGGTAGTATGCATCCCGGGTAGGATTTGAATATAGATCCTTTGACTCCCAAGTTCGTGTTCTTTCCACTGTAAAAAGAAGTTGGGTAGAAATTGCAGAGAAGCTGATGTAAGGAAAAAACCCCAATGATTAGAACTGTCAGAGTTGAATAGATTGTTTTTCTTTCTTTTTAAAAAAATTTTCTCCTCCTCCTCCACTAATTTTTTTTTTAAGAGAGGGATTGTTAGGTAGGAAGGTAGGAGGGATATATTCAGAAATTAAGGTTATATAAATGAAAAAGATAACAATAAAATGAAAAAAATTGGTTAAAATAGAAAACTACCAGACCACTCCCAGAGGGGCTTCATACCAGTGATCTAGGCTCTCTCTTTCTCTCCTGTGGTAAGGTATCTCTCCTCAACCACTTGCCCCAGGTGTGGTTTGAGGCACTTGCCCTGTGCACTAATATTCTACCAGGAATGACTCTGCCTGGGCATATGGGCAATTGGACTGGCATCTCGAATGAGTTACCTTTTACTTCAAAGGTGCAAGATGCCACTGAGGGTCTAAAAGCAATAAAACAAAGTCCTTTATCAAATCAGTCAGGAAAGCAGACTGAGTTCTAGATTATGTTCCAGGTGTGAATTAAAAAAAAAAATGAAAGCCCACTGATATAAGCACACCCCACTGCTCCTAGCTCCCAAGCTGTGTTGTCAAGATGCTTGATAGTTTTCTCCTTCTTCCTCTGTCTCTGTCTCTCTCTGTCTCTCTGTCTCTCTGTGTGTGTGTCTCTCTCTGTGTCTGTGTCTGTGTCTCTGTCTCTCTCCATCTCTCTCTGTCTCTCTCTCTCCTCCCTCTTCTCCCGTGCTTCCTCCACCTTTCCTTTTCATCTCCTATTCCTTCCTCCAAGGCTTAGGGGCCCAGAAGGGGGAAAAATCTCCTGGAGATTGTATTTCTGATGCCCAATTTTGGAAGAGTTATCAGCTGCTTCCTTTCTTTTTCTTTGTCGACTTTTACCTTCTCCATGCATCCTTCTTTCTCTTTTTTGATTTTCCTCTTCCTTTTGACTCCCTTTCTTCTCTCTGGTCACTTTTTCTATTCTTTTCCTTTCTCCCTCTTTCTTTATCATTTGGCATTTGAGACTCTGTACAACATGATGCCATCTGACTACTTCAGCTGTTATGTCATGTGATTATCTTCTATCCTTCAGCCAAAGTAGAACACCCAGTATCCTAGTGCACTGTGCTTTCCTACCTCCAGACCTTTGCTTACTCTGTGCCCTCTGCCTGAAATACCCTCCTGTTAAATTCTTACTCACCTTTTAAAGGTCAGATCAAATACCATCTCCTGCTGGAATCCTCCTAATGCCACTAATTAGTAATGACTTTCCTTCCCCGATAGATCTCAAACTTCACCTCTGGCACCTCCAAATGCACTTATCTTGCATTTGTATTAGTTTGTTTTAGTATTATGTGGGTATATGTCAACTCCCTCTACTTCAACAATAAGAAATTATTGTTATTATTAATATATTTATCTGCTTATTTATACATTTATTTATTTATTCATCCATTCATTCATTTATTTGTTTGTTTTTGGTGAGGCCATCAGGGTTAAGTGACTTGCCCAGGGTCACACAGCTAGTAAGTGTCTAGTGTCTGAGTCTGGATTTGAACTCAGGGCCTCCTGACTCCAGAGCTAGTACTCTATCCACTGTACCAGCTAGCTGCCCCAACAACAAGAAATTATGAAACTGAGCACATGTCAGGTAGTGAGCTAGGCACTGTGAACACCGACATGAAAAACAGCATATCCTCTTGTAGGTTCTGTGGAGGAGAGCAGAGTGTAAGATGCTGGGAAAGGGAATAAGATGCTAAGTTGGAAGGTGCTTTAAATGCCGAGCAGACATCTTTCTTTTTTGACCTTGGAGGTGATAGGAAGTCACTGGAGCTTGTTGGGATGGGGTGACATGGTCAGACCTACATGTTGGCTGCTGGAGGGTGGGCTGGGGTGGGGAGAGACTTGAGGCAGGGAAAGCCAAGAGGAAGCCATTGTCCTAATTCAGGTGAGAGGTGATGAGGGTCTGATTTATTAGCTATGGTAGGATGAAGTCATCTTGAACAGCAAGACTTTTGAATATGAAGTTTGCAGTGCTAGAAATGATGTCTATCACCTGTATAAACTCTCATGCACACTTGAATGATTTGGCATCAGAAGTTTCTAAACCATTTCAAAATCTTCCAAATGAAGAATTTGAGTGGGTTTTGAACCCATTTGTCAAAAGCATAAAAAAATGTAATGCTTTCTGATTAGTAAGCAAGAGCAACTGATTGACGTCATGGAAATTTACTCAATGAGTTTCAACAAAAGCTTTGTGTAATTGTGGCTGGTTTTGAAAAATGACTATCATGGTTTTGCAAGCACAGAATACTGTGCTTACTAAATGACACACTTATTCTATTTGAATTTTCTGTAGCATGGGTGAGGTATTTCAGCTATGCTAGCCACTAAAATTAGGTGTCAAAATTAGATTAATTTAGAACCAGACTTTCTTTTGAATTGTATTACAAAATTAAACCAAGATTTTCAAAAATAATGAAGAGTATTAAATTACATTCTCTCTAATCCTATCTCAATGAGAGTTTAAAAAATAATGATAGTTAAAAAGCAGTGTCTATTTCATTGTTATCTTTCCCTTTAAAATGTCTTATTTTTATTTGGAATTTGTGATGTATATTGGACAGCCCTGGCTAGTGGCAGAATCTGGGAAGTGAACTGTGTCCTTTCATAATACATTATTACAGTAGAGCATGTACATAATTTATAAATAAATATACATATATCAGGAGGTTTAAAGATGCTCAGAAATATTTTACTCTTAGGGATTTGAGATCTAAAAAGTTTAGAGAACACTGCTCTAGTTAACAAATTGTTTTGATTAGTCAAAATCTGGGCTCACTGACTTGAAAAAAGCAACCGAGTAACTAATAATAATATTGTTAATAATAATACAAAGAACAACTCAAATTTTATAGGACTGTGAGGTGCTTTCTTCATCGCAACCCTCCAAGGAAGGTTGTGGAAGTATACCTATTTTGCAGATGAAGAAACTGAGGCTTGCCTAGCAACTAGTAAACATCAGATCCAGATTTGAACTTGGACTTTGGCTCTGAAACCTCTGTAACTCCCTCCCCAAAAGTTCTCACACCACTCCTTTGGCTGAATCAGCTGTCAGGAAACCCATCCCCAGGCACCCCAGGGTCCTAAATTAGCTTGTCTTCTGGGCTTTACCAGGCTGATAGTTTTCTTCTCTTTTGGATTTCACAACAGTGCTTCCTCCCATCTGTTTTGCATTGGTCCACTCTTTGTTCATTTTTACTGTCTGCCTCTTCCCATTATCCAGCCACTGCCTCACCCAACTAGAGGGTCATTTACATAATCTAATTGACCCTCTTTTTCTCCAGCCTGCCCACACAATCCTGGTTTTTCCCTGCATCCACCACCTGCCTTTCTGCCCACAATGATTTGCAAACACAATATGCTTCTGGGAACTTTATGTCCATTTTTTTTTTTTTTGAGTGGTTCCTTCAGAGGATGAATCAATCCCATCACCGATTTACATTCTGTAGGGCTCTACTCACAGAGAAGGCTTCCATCAGCATTGGTGGAGGGCATTTCCTCACTTGGGAGTTCCCTATCCCCATGACATTTCAGGGCCAGCTCCTTTATCTACATTAGTTAGGGTTAAGGGATCAGTTTCAGGGTTCTGAACCATTCAGGGTCCTTGGGCAGCAGTAAGCAATGGGCTCTCTGCCCCATTCCTTCCCAACCCCTTTACTTTCCCATGTTGCAGCAGGCCAGGAGAAGAAAAAATGACCTCAACTCCTGTTCACTCATCTGAGACATACTTCCTCAAGCAGTCACAGGCACACAGCAATGGTCTAAATAAACCAGAGACAATCTGGGGCTGAGCTAAGTGCCAACAAATACACCAAGTATAACAAAATCGTCCAAGAAATGCAAGCACCAATTGTACCATGCTGTAGCTACACAGGTGATGAAAGAGCCCTGCATTTGGAGATGGAGAACCTCTATTCAAATCCTGCTTCTGATTCTGGATAAAGAGTCACTTCATCTCTGAAGGCTTCAGTTTTAGCCTCTATTAATACTGATGGGGATAATAATAATAATTCCCATTCTGTCTGTATCATAAGGGTGAGGCGAAGATTGAATGAATCAGGGGGCAGCCAGGTGGCACAGTGGATAAAGCACCTGCCCTGGAGTCAGGAGGACCTGAGTTCAAATCAGGCCTCAGACACTTGACACTTACTAGCTGTGTGACCTTGGGTAAGTCACTTAACCCCCATTGCCCCACCAAAAAAAAGAAAAAGATGAATGAATCAGTCTGCCACTAACTAGCTGTGTGACTTTGAGCAAGTCCCTCTGGGACTCAGTTTCCTTTTCTGTAAAGGGTGCATCAGTCAATCAATCAATCAATCAATCAATCAATCAATCAAACGAGTCTCCATTACTTTGTATAAGCTTTGGAGATTCAAAGAAAGGCAGGGATAGAACCTGATGGATGCTTATGCATGCACAGACCAAGCCCAGGGGCCCTGAATAGGCCAGAGCACTGAAATTGGTCCCTTAACCCCGACTAATGGGGAGATAGGGACTAGCTTTTCAGGGGCAGGGGACTGAAGAAGAGAATCAGACCCGTAATCTCAATACCATAGGGTGGGGTACCCAGGTATCTTTCCATTAGAATACAAGCTTCCTGAGGAGCCAGGCTGCCTTAATCACCAGACTGGATTGCGGGTTGGCATCGGGAGACTTGGCCCAATCAGCTTTTTGATGGGCTTATTATGTGTCGGAAGCTGAGAGATGAATTGTCTTGTGGGAGGAAGAGAAGGAGGCCAGTGTCACTGGGGTAGGGTGAGGGTGGGTGGAGGGAATAAGGTATAAGAAGACTTGAAAGGATTTGGGGTTGGGGCTAGGCAGAGGCACCCAGGTTTCAACAGTGGATAGAAAAAAAAAAACAAACACAAAAAAACAAAAACAGTGGATAGAGAGCCAGACCTGCAGTCAGGAAGACCTGGATCCTACCACAAACCCTTACTAGCAGTATAACCCTAGGCAAGTCACTTAACCTCTGTTTGCCTCAGTTCCCTCATCTATAAAATGAGGAGAACAATAGCCCCCACCTCCTGGGGTTGCTAGAAGGATCAAGTGAGATAATATTTGTAAAGTATTAAAAGCAGCTAAGGAAATGCTAGCTGATTTCATAATCATGATTATTATTGTTCTTCTGCCCTGCAGGTTTCTCAACTTTGGGGTGATGGGGGAGGATGGGTAATCTCCCCTGGACCATTCCTTCACCCTTCCTCCTCACCTGCCCCTCTTCATGCCTCTGGCATTCACTGGGTATTTTCAGGTTGGCAGCCCCATTTCCCCTCTACAGGAGAGAATCTCTGTCACATTCATGTAGGAGGGACTGACCTTACCCTACCCAGAAAGCACTGCAGCTGGTGGTAGGGAAGGAGACAGGAGGATATGGGAGTTTCTATCTAGGTCAAGCAAGGTGAGAAATAAATTTACATGGAAAGGGGCGGGCAGCTAGGTGGTGCAGTGGATAGAGCACTGGTCCTGCATTCAGGAGGACCTGAATTCAAATGTGACTTCAGACACTTAACACTTACTAGCGGTGTGACCTTGGGCAAGTCACTTAACCCCAATTGCCTCACCAACCCCCCCCAAACCCCAAAACAAACATGGAAAGGGGCACCAAAAATTGCTTGGGGGTAGGGGGTGGATAAGCCTTAGCTAAAAAAAAAAATGGCCTGGCACCTTCTTTGGAGAAATAAAGAATACAAATCAAATGATGGGACAGGAATGTTTCTTAGCTGGCAAACGGAAGTCTTAGCAAGTCTGCCTACAGAAAATGAATGAGTATGGGATTATACTTAAATAGTTTAGGAATTTCAGTAGAAAGGACTGGGGTCAGGGAATGAGCAAATTCCCCTTTTGACTTCTTCAAGTATTTGACCACTCGCTGCTCATGCAAGAATCACTTAGGCTGGGTTTCAACTCTCAAAGGCAAGCTTCATCCACTCCTTTGCTTACCACCTTTGTGACCTTAGGCAAGTCATTTCCTTTCCCTAAGCATGGGTTTCCTCACTTGGAGATGAAGGAATTAGATTAGATGACCTATGACCTCTGGGGTTTCTGCTAACTCTAGGTTCCTGATCCTAAATCCAAGATAAGCCTCAGTTTCTTCATCTGTAAAATGAGAGGGTCAGATTATGACGTCTCTGTTCCTCAGTTTCCTCATTTGTAAAATGAGGGGGTAGGACTCTATGGCTTCTGAGGTACTGTCCAGTTCTAGATCTATGATTCTATAAAAATATATGTTTGACATAGGCATCAAGGAATGCAAGGCAACCAACCGTAATAGATGAGAATATTGAGAAAAGAAAGAGAGTCAAGCTCTGGCCCCTTTGGGGCCTTATGCTGCTCCCTGGTGGGGTTCTTTCATAGTGTAAAGCACTCTGATAAACCAGTTTGCTCTGAAGAGTCAGTGCTTCACTGTGTTATGCCCCTCCCAGGGATACTTGTATTGTAGAAGGGTTCTGTTCTGGAAAAGAGCTATGCTTAATCCAAAGGCGTGACACCTCAATGGCAGAATTCCAAGCCTCAGGGATGGTGCCACTGACCTAGTTGTGCACACTCCATGCCAGCTATTCCCTTGCCCTGGATTTTGGTCACACATTGTGCTTGGGACCTTCCTATTCCTCCTCGGAGACTAAAATTTGTCCCTTGGATACAGAAACTCAATTGCCAGCATCCTCATCACTGTCTCTCAATCTTATTATCACTGAGTGGCTATGGGGTTGGGATCCAGACTCCCACACACCAGGGGCTCCTGGACACTTCCTTACACACGTCCTTCTGGTCCTCCCTTCAAAGTCATGACCCGGTCAGTCATTCACGGTTCCTCTGAATGGCCCAAAGCTTCATGACTCTTTCTTCTCTTAAGCATACATGTTTATAGGGTCCTAGACTGGGAACTAGATAGAATCTCAGAGGCCAGAGATCCATCCCCTGTTTTACAGATGAGGAAACTGAGGCACACAGAGGTCCTTGCTTTAAAGTTGAAAGAGACTGCGGAAACCATCTACTCCAACCCCCCCCCCCTTTTTTTTTTTAGTGAGGCAATTGGGGTTAAGTGACTTGTCCAGGGTCACACAGCTAGTAAGTGTTAAGTGTCTGAGGCCAGATTTGAACTCAGGTACTCCTGACTGCAGGGCCGGTGCTCTATCCACTGTGCCACCTAGCTGCCCCCCTTTTCGTTTTATAGATGGGGAAACTGAGGCCTAGAGTGAGGACATGAGTGACTGGAGGTCACACAGATGGTGAGTGGCCGAGGCATCCCTTGAGCCCTGGCCTTTGATTCCTGGTCCGCTAGGCTGCCCAACACCCAAAAGGCCTTTCCTGCCTGTATGGAGTTCACGTTGCACCGGCATGGTTGGGAAGGGAGAATGATAGTGGAAATGAAGAGGAGGGGTGGAGGAAGGACAAGATCCAAAAGGATGTTCCAAGAACTAAAGCCATCTCCCTTTCTTTTTCAGGGGCCAACTTGTCATTAGAAGCTTAGCAACATCTGACCTCCCCGTTGCTAATAAACAAACCCAGTATTTGATGTAGCCCTAAGCCAGCCCTCCTGCCTGATCGGGGTTCTGACAGCTCTCCCATCCCACCCCCTGGGCCTCCCCACCCCAATCCAGGCTTAGGGTTGAAGTCTTTTGCTCTGGGGGGGGGGGGGATTTTTTAAAAGTTAGTGCCAGCTGCAAATCACAGCAGTCCACGGGGAGAGCAGCAATCAGAGGCCCCAGCTGCCTCGAAATCAGGGCTGGGCGGCTGAGAAAGGCCTTTTGGAACAAGGCAGTAACTATGGAAAATAATGACGTGGGGCCACAAAGGTTTCTTGGCCTCAGGCCTGGGGCTTTCTTCTGCATTTATAGCATGCTCTCTGGTTATTGCTTGTTATTGAGTATGTTTACGGTGCTTTCTGGTGGTGGGGCCCTTTACAATCACTTTTTATCAAATTTGCAATGGGTTTTACAGTCATTTTCAAAAATATGCTATCCTCCTTACTGACAGGGAGTGCTTGCACCTGGGTGGGAAAGCTGAATGCCCTGTTGTCCTTTTAAATATTCAAGGGGAAAAAAAATCATGAGGACTTTGTACCCACCCAAGGGGGGAAGAAATCAAAACATCAGCATAAAGCAAAGGATGCTGGGTCTGGAGCCCAAAGACCCCTAACTTCAGATCCCTTGTCAGCTAATCATACTGCCCCAGTGACGTGGTAGGGCAAAGTGCTTCCATTTCTTCTATAAAATGGGGAAGTTTGTATCAGAAGACCACAGCTAAACCTTCCAGGTCTAAAGTCGGCCGTGGTATGAATCCAATTCCAGAAAACACAGTGGAGAAGCAATGAGATGCAGTGGATAGAGTGCTTGTTTTGGCATCTGGAAAGCTAGGGTGGGAGTCTACCCTCCCATGCTCAGCAAACAGTCTCTGATTCCTTATCTGTAATATCAGCGGGGTGGCTTAGAGCGTTTTTTCAGGTCCCTTCTATCAGTAAGTCTATGATCAGGAACTTTTGTTTGACAGCTGGACCTGGGAAGGATAGAAAATGAACAATTCAGCTCAATTTAATTCAACAAGCATTTATGAAGTGCTTTCTGGGTGGTGGGCACTGTGCTAAGCACCGTGGATGCAATTATAACAGCTAACATTTCTATGGTAGCTGTAAGAATTGCAAAATGCTTTATGCACATTATCTCATTTAATCCTCACAACAACCCTGGGAGGGAGGGGTTGTTATCATTCCCATTTTTTTGTTTTTGTTTTTGGTTTTTTGCCAGTCAATGAGGGCTAAGTGACTTGCCCAGGGTCACACAGCTAATAAGTGTCTGAGGCTGGATTTGAACTTGGGTTTTCCTGACACCAGGCAGTGCGATATATATCCACTGCACCACCTAGCTGCTTCTAGATCATATAATCTCATTTTATAGAGGAGGAAACTGAAGCCCAGAGAGCGGGGGAATGATTTGTTCAAGGTCATAGGCAGGAATTAAGAGAACTTGCCCTTAGACAAAAGTTTTCAAAATACAAACATAGTATTTTTTCTGTTATGCCATGCTTTGCAGAGGACCTGCTTATTCTTGATTTTTTGTGAATCTCATTCATATATGTATATATATATGCAAATATTATATATATATATATTTGCATTGCAATGAGGGTTAAGCGACTTGCCCAGGGTCACAGGGCTCCTTCATGTATTTTTATGGTAGAATGACTGTTAATGTCTTTCAAAAGATACAGTATAAATCTTCATCAATTCAGGAATACAATTTGGGATAGAAAATAGTTCTTTACACTTGCCCAAAGGGGCAGTGACTAGACACTGATAATTTCCATATTATCCTCAGTGAAGGAGCTGGTGACCCTAGAGCTATGGTCTCCCAATCACTCCTACTGATGTGGGCAATGCCCTCCTTTGACTACCTTCTTCCTCCTATTGAGTCGTCTCAGGAAGTGGATGAAACTTTAGACTTGTAGGTTTTGGTCCTGGTTCCATGGCCCTTCTCTTGGCCAAGGCAAAGCCTCTCCATGTGCATGTGATCCCATTCCATCTGGTTTCCTCCCTCGGATTGCACCTTCTAATCATCCCTACTCATTTATCCTCAATCTAATTTTGTCTACAGGTTATTTCCCTACTGGCTACAAAGATGTTCTTGTCTTCCTCATTCTTTTTTTTTTTTTAAAGTTTTTTTTTTTTATTTTTTAATTTTTTTAGTGAGGCAATTGGGGTTAAGTGACTTGCCCAGGGTCACACAGCTAGTAAGTATTAAGTGTCTAAGGCCGGATTTGAACTCAGGTATTCCTGACTCCAGGGCCGGTGCTCTATCCACTGCGCCACCTAGCTTCCCCGTTCCTCATTCTTAAAAAGGCTCTCAAGCGATCTGACTATTTTCCCCAGCTATCTTCCCAAATCTTCCTTTTGTGGCTAAAGTCTTTAAACTAATTATCTACAATTCTCCTTTCACTCTCTTTTTAATTCTCTACTGCCTGACTTCTGATCTCATCATTCAAATGAACCAACTTTCTCCCCAATTACCGAGGATCTCTTAATCACCAAATAGCCCTTAATCCTTCTTGACCTCTCCAGCCCTTGATACTGCTGAGCACCCTTTTTTCCTTGATATTCTTTTCTTTCTAAGGTTTTTGGAAACCTGGTTCTCTTTGTGCCTTCCTGGTCTTTTCTGTTCATCTAGATCATACCTGATAATAATGGGTGACCCCAGGACTCTGTCCTGAGTCTTCTATTCTTCCTCTTTACCAATTCGCTTGGTGATCTCACCAGCTCTCATTTTTTAGGGAGGAGGGGTGGGGGGAGGAGCAGGGCAATGAGGGTTAAGTGACTTGCCCAGGGTCACACAGCTAGTAAGTGTCAAGTGTCTGAGGTCGGATTTGAACTAAGGTCCTCCTGAATCCAGGGCCAGTGCTTTATCCACTGTGCCACCTAGCTATCACCTAGCTGCCCCCTACCAGCTCATTAAAAATTAACATCTCTATACTGATTATTTTCAAATCTACTTATCCAGTCCTAACTTCTCACCAAATCTCTAGACTCACATCTTCACCTGCCTATTGAATATCTCAAATTAGATATCCCATAAACACTTTAAATTTACAGCTGTTCAAAACTGAACTCTATCTTTCCCATCAAACATTCCCTCATCTCAACTTTCTGATTATTGTTCAAGGGTACCAGCATCCTATCACCCAGATTGAAAACCTAGTGCCATTCTCAACTACTCAGTCTCTCTCTCATGCCCCTATATCCAATAAATTGCCAAGTCCTGTCCTAACATCTCTAGTTTGAGCCCCTTTCTCTCCTCTGACATTGCTGTCATCTTGGTGTAGGCCTACCTCAACCCATGCCTAGATTATTGCAACAGACTTTTTTTTTTTTGGTAGGGCATTGAGGGTTAAGTGATTTGACCAGGGTCACACAGCTATTACAAAATCCTTTGGCATTTGAAACCTTCCATAACTTCACCCCTTTCTACCTTTCAAAGATCTTACACTTACTGTCATATACTCTGTGATCCAGTGGCACCAGCCTCTTGGCTGTTCCTCACACATGATGCTCCGTGTCCCAACTCCATGCATTTTTTTTTTGTGAGGCAATTGGGGTTAAGTGACTTGCCCAGGGTCACACAGCTAGTTAAGTATTAAGTGTCTGAGGCCGGATTTGAACTCAGGTACTCCTGACTCCAGGGCTGGTGCTCTATCCACTGCGCCATCTAGCTGCCCCCTAACTCCATGCATTTTTCCTGCCAGTCCCTCACGTGCAGAATTCTCTCTCTCTTAGAGTCTGCTTCCTGCCTTCCCTTCTTCCTTCAAGTCTGAGCTAGAATCTTACTTTCATACTGAAGCCTTTCCCAATCCCCCTTAATCCTAGTACCTTCCCTCGGTTGATTATCTCCTATTTATCCTGTGCATATCTTATTTGTACCTAGCTATTTGCATGTTATCTACCCCACTAGACTCCTAGCACCTTAATCAATACTCATTGACTATCACTTACTACCTGAGTGACCTTAGTAAGTTATCAACTCAAAAGATCAAAGATTTAGCTGGAAGAGACCTTAGAACTAATTTTAAACAATCACTGCATTGGACAGATGAAGACACTGAGGTTCCAAGCAGGTAACTGAGTTGGAATTTGAGCCCTGATGCTCAGACCTTAAATTTATTTCTCTGACTGCTATTATATTTACTTTGGTTTCCACATCTGTCAAATGGGTATAATAATAATATGCATATTATCTGAGGCTATGGAAAAGGTGCTGACCTATCTGCCTTAAACTTTAAATATTAAGAGTAGAGAGACTGTGTTTGAGTAAATGACCTATTTTTTTTTTGGTGGGTCTATAAGGGTTAAGTGACTTGCCCAGGGTCACACAGCTAGTTAGTGTAAAGTGTCTGAGGCTGGATTTGAACTCAGGTCCTCCTGAATCCAGGGCCTGTGCTCTATCCACTGCACCACCTAGCTGCCCCAAATGACCTAATTCTATATGAAGTATGACAACACTCCCAAGCTGGAGAAGGCAAAGGGAAGAGGAGGAGGAGGAAGAGGTGAGGAAGAATGATGAAGGGATAGGTAATGATGAAATTATACTGGTGGCAATGAAGTGATAATAGAGGTAACATAGTATAGCATTGGGATCAGTAAGTTTGTTTTAAAATTTTTATTAATTCCATTTTTTAAAACAGAGAAATGAGGGTTAAGTGACTTGCCCAGAGTCATACAACTAGTGTCAAGTGTCTGAGGCCGGATTTGAACTCAGGTCCTCCTGAATCCAGGGCCAGTGCTTTATCCACTGTGCCACCTGGCTGCGCCCTTATTCATTCCATTTTAATACAATTAATTCGTTTCTTCATAATCTCATGTATTTTATTTTGTGCCTTTCAAAGCATTGTCCTGAGAGCAGATCCACTGGCTTCACTAACCCTAACCCAATGCCCAACGAGTACATTAGGCCAAACTTGAGGAAAAGTCTAGACTTGGATTCAGGTGATCTGGGTTCTAGGCTCAGCTGCATCACTCCTCACCTATGTGATCCTGACCGAAGCACTCACTTTTCTGGACCTCAACTTCCTCATTTGTTAATGAGAGGTTTGCGCTCCATAGTCTTCTAAGATCTCTAGTAGTTCCGACATCGTATATGCCAAGGTCCCTTGCAGCCCTGAAATTCTAAATTCTAAGGGTCCATCCACCTCTTTCAGTCTACTCTCAGGTTTCCTTGAAGTTCCGGTTTTCAGCCCTTCCTGGCTCTGACATTCCACATTCATAGGTCCCATCCAGCTCAGTCCTTTTGTGTTTCAAAGTCCTTTCCAGCCCAGAATTCCATCTCCTAAACTTCCTTTGCCAAAATTCTAGAGTCTATATTGCACTGCCAGAAGTCACATAAGCTTATGCAATTGCTCTGATTTTTTTTTTTAGCTTTCATTTTTCTTTCTTTCTGTTCCTAATTTAGGCTTTTTAAAGAGATTAACATTTTTTGAAGGACAGAAATATTGTGGTCTATCTTAAGTAGGAGATAACTTGCCAAAGAGCCTGGCCTAGAACCTTCCTGGGTAGTTTGTGAGATAGCCAACATTTTACCATTCTCTCATGCTGTGGTAATGATAGTAGAGAGCTCATTAAATGAAATCCACCCACATTATTTTACTAGCTATTAGTAGTTATTTGTTGATGGATAAGGTTTATTATTATTATTATTATTCTGACTATATCTACTTAGTTAGCTCATCTGAGAAGCAGCGTGGTTTAGTAGAGGGAGTAGTAGACTTCGAATCAGGAGACCGGGTTCAAATTCTTGCTCCCTTTCTGAGCCCCAGTTTAGTCATCTGCAAAATGGTGATATTTATCTTCCATACTACCTATCTCACCTATCAGATATGTTGAAAAGAAAATTCTTTGCAATCCTTTAGGTCCTAGAGAAACATGGGTCAACTGAAGCTAAATAAATCAGTTTAGATCTCTGTTTGCTGAAAGGGCATATTAACTTTCATGAAAGCTAAGTGATACAGGCAATAGAGCACTGGGCCTGGAATCAAAAAGACCTGAGTTCAAATTGACACTGGACAAGTCAATTGTTGTTATTCAGTTGTGTCTGACTCTTTGTGACTCCTTTTTGGGGGGGGATTTTCCTAGCTGAGATACTGGAATGGTTTGCCATTTCCTTCTTTACCTCATTTGACAGATGAAGAAAGTGAGGAAAACAGGGTTAAGTGACTTGTCCAGGGTCATACAATTAGTAAATATCTGAGGCTGGGTTTGAACTCAGGAAGATGAGTCTTCTTGCCTCCAGGTCAAGCACTCTATCCACTGTGCTACCTAGCTGCCCCAGGATAAAAAAAGACCTGAGTTCAAATCCAGCCTAAGACACTTATTAGCTATGTGACCCTGAGCAAGTCATTTAACCTCTTTTTTTGTTTCAGTTTCTTCATCTGTAAAATGGAGACAATCTACTTCTCAGAGTTGTTGTGAAGATCAAATGAGATAATAATTGTAAAGCACTTAACACAGTGCCTAGCATGTAGTAAATACCATATAAATGTTACTTATCATCATTACTATTAAAACCACCAGATTGAACATGGACATTCATTTCCAGGAATCCAGCAGACAGGAGAATGTGGGATGACCCAAATGTCTTTCTCAGTACTGGGAATCAAACAAGCCACCTTGAATTTTTAGCCCTGTTGAGGGTGGATCAGTGATGTCATTTTCTTTTTTCTTTTTCTTTCTTTCTTTTTTTTTTTTTGTGGGGCAATGAGAGTTAAGTGACTTGCCCAGGGTCACACAGCTAGTAAGTGTCAAGTGTCTGAGGTCAGATTTGAACTCAGATCCGCCTGAATCCAGGGCCAGTGTTCTATCCACTGCGCCACCTAGTTGCCCACCCCCCCTTTTTTTAGTGATGTCATTTTCATATGTGATGGCACGATGGGCAACACATGCCAATATTAATCTACAAATTGCTGTGAGTCAGTTGCATGTTCTCCAGCCTTGAACCCAATTCTCCCAGCTATCTTCATAACTGGATCAAATGAGATAATATTTGTAAAGAGCTGAGCACAGTTCCCAGCACATAGTAGGTGCTTAATAAATACTTGTTCCCTTCCCCTCCCTCAAGTTCATATACAAAGTGAATTGCAGTCAACCCTCAACTTTCACAGGGTAAGGTTCATAGATAACAATGCAAAAAAAAAAAAAGGAATGTTGGTAAATTGAACCTATGGGAAATATAGGGTTAGGTTCCTGGGACCACCAAAAGCATATCTTTCTCTAGAGATTGCTGAAAATATGCTTTTTTGTATGTGATTCTTCTAAAAACATTAATTTTGGTAATATGCACTTTTCCTAACACAGTAACCATAAAATAACCCATAAAATGCAGTACACAAAATAAAATTGGTAACATGCAAAACAATTTTTCTTGTTAGTAATTCCCTAGAATTCCATTACCTTTTGTCCTAATATCTCAAAAAAAATGATTTCAGACAATATTCCCTTCTCATATGAACACATGAAATCTACAGTACCATAAATACTGCACAGCAAATGAAATTCTCAAAACTAAAACATTTTTTTAAACCGGAATCTTACCTTCTACTATGCCAGATGTTGGTGTGAAGACACTGCACTGTATAAAGAATCACTAATTTATTAACACCAAACTTGTGGCCAACGTAAGTTTCTCTACAACCTTTATTTTCTCACTAAGCGTCATCACTGACTTTGCACACTTGAGCTTAGAGCCCAAAAGACTTGCATTGCATGTGGGTGGCATAATTACAAGACACAATTTGAGCTTTGAAGGCAAATTGACAATATGTAACCAGTGCACAGAGATCCCTTTACAGCGGTGGGGTGAACAAGACCAGAGAAGCTCCTAGTAGGATACCAGGGCTCCACAGCCTGGGGGCACATCATGCCTCTCATTCTTTCCTCTATTGCACAGAGCCATGAATATGTGAGGTTGTCAACAATGAAAGTGAAAGTGAGATTGATAAAATCACACAAATCCACTCAGTCATGAAAGTTAAATGTGGGAATGTGGAGGGTTGAGTGTATTTCATTTCACCCTTTCAATGTTCATTTGATAAAATGTAAGCTTCTTGAGGGTAGGGACTGTAGCTCCCAGCATAGCACTAGCACACATAAGGTAGGTACTTAATAAATGGAGTGGGAGGGGGCAGCTAGGTGTCACAGTGGATAGAACACCGGCCCTGGATTCAGGAGGATCTAAGTTCAAATCTGGCCTCAGACACTTGACATTTACTAGCTGTGTGACCCTGGGCAAGTCACTTAACCCATATTGCCACACACACACACACACACACACACACACACTGAACGAATAAATAAATAAATGGAGTGGGAAATGTTTCATTCTTTTCATTTGTTTTTGTGTCCCTAGTGCCCTAACACAGTCCTTAACATAGAGAAGAAACTTATGAATCAATTATTGATTAATTGATTATTGAATTGAAGAAATAAACTCTGAAATAAATTGATTAAATCTATAGGAATGAATGAAATGTGTGGGTGTGTGTGGGGGAGGAGCCACTATGCTTATTAACTGTGTGATCTTGGAGAAGTGAGTTCCTCTTTCTTAATCAATCTCAATTTCCTCAGCTATAAAAGGAAAGTATTTGACTAGATGATTTCGAAGTTTCCCTTTGAGCTCTAAATCTGTGATCCTACCACTTCTAACCTAGAGCTTTTCCCATTATCCGTGTTCAGTGCCTCAAATTTGGGCTTTCTCCAAACCAGTGGACAGCCTGCTCTCTAGCCACGTCCTCCACAGTCTCACCAATGACCTTAATGCCAGTTGAGTCCTTTCCTTGCTTTTTCCTCGTCCCCAGTTCTGAATGATGAATCATAACAAAAATCAACTCTAGCCTGATTCCTGGATGGGAATCCTTCCCAATGGTTCCATTCATCTTCCCTCTAACTTTCAAATCAAACTGCCTGGAATCAATGCCCTTCCAGCTTGTTGCCTTCCACATTACGATGTAAGTTCCCCGAGGGCAAGAATGGTCATTGCTTTCGTATTTGTATCCTGGTCGCATAGAACTTTATAAACGTGTCTTAATCAATTGGATAAGTCTTTTATTGGTTCCTGAAGAATGAAATGGACCTGAGATGCCCTACTGCCAATCCCTTTCAATGAAACCTTCAAAAGATTTCCAGTTGCATTAGGATAGAAACATGGCTTAGCTTTAGGAGTGAGAAAGCTCTCCTCTGGGGCAACTAGGTGGCGCAATGGATAAAGCACCGGCCCTGGGCTCAGGAGGACCTGAGTTCAAATCTGGACTCAGACACTTGACACTTACTAGCTGTGTGACCCTGGGCAAGTCACTTAACTCCCATTGCCCTGCAAAAAAAAAAAAAAAAAAAAAAAGGAGTGAAAGAGAAAGCTCTCCTCTGGAGACAATAGACCAATTGGGAAGGCCCACACTTGATCACACAATGAGGCACAGTCAGCCAGGAGTCCACACTGCCTGAATTTTGCTCATTCACTTTATAGTGTTGTGGGTCAATTTACTCGTGGTAGTGGGAAGTCCCTTTGACGTGCACCAAAAGTGGTTGGGGTGCCTTGTCTCCATGCCTTGAGACAGTGGGGCTTCTTCTTCCTAAAGGTAACATTTGGAACCAGTATTTATTTCATGGGATTAGAGATTTGGAGGTAGAAGAGACCTTACAGACTGTTGAAGCCAACACCCTCAATTTAGAGATGAGGAAACAGGTGTGGAGAGGTTCTGTGATTTACCCAGGATTCCACTGTCGTTAAATGTCTGAGGTGGGAATTGAATTGGGTTCTTTGGATGCCAAGTTCATTTCTCCCTTCATTGCCTTGGTCTAAGATATCTTTCTTCCCCTCATCTCCCATCAAACCCAGGTTTGGGGCACTGAACACAGATAATGGGAAAAAAAGTCCTGAGTTAGGAGTGATAGGATCACAGATTTAGAACTAAAAGGGATCTAGGTATAAAGTATGCTGTAGGATTTTGGGCCAGGGACAGAAAGGAGAAGGTGGGCACTAGAAGGGTGGTCAAAGCCGGTGATTGCTGCCACCACTGTTGTCAGGTGATGGACAGATAAATAAGGATGTATTTGCAGCAAAGAATCTTCGGTACCCTCTACATTTCCCACCTCGGGGAGAAGTTTGGCTATTTCACCCTAGTTATAACTTTGGGCTTTGCATACAGACTCAGAAATGGATGGTACATTGTTAGAGGACCCACCTCCCTAGACCTGGAGAGGCTCATTACTAAGTTGGCTATAAGGTGATGAATTCTTCCAGTTCCATCAGCCACATCTTAGAGGCCATGAGATCTGATGAGTAGGTGGAGTGAAATTCAAAATCATTGAAGTATTGAAAGATTCCTTGGCCAAATCATGAAAATGCCTGCACATAAACTATGGGGAAGCAACGTGGTATGGTGGAAAGTGCATTGGTTCTGAAGTCACAGGAAGTGAATTCAAATTCCACCTCACACACTTACTACCTGGTGACCTTGGTCAAGTGATTTCACCACCTTGGGCCTCCATTTCCTCATCTAAAAAATAAAGGGTTGGACTAGCTGGCCTCTGAAGTCCTTCTCAGCTCAAGCTCTATGACCCAGAAGGTGTTCCTTGCAAAGGACAGGAAACTGGGGGAGGGGCGGGGCAGAGAAGTGTAGTTTTACATGTCCTGGAAGACTCCATTCAAATGGACACTCACTTTTTTGTGAAGGTGGTAAGAGGCTGGATGAATTGTCAAGAATGTTCCTTATAGTGGGCAGCTAGGTGGCACAGTGGATAAACTACCAGCCCTGGATTCAGGAGGACCTGAGTTCAAATATGGCCTCAGACACTTAACACTTATGAGCTGTGTGACCCTGGGCAAGTCACTTACCTCATTGCCTCATCAAAAAAACAAAACAAAAAAAGAATGTTCCTTATAGAAGACCTGACCTCCCAGAAGATCACACAACACTTCTGTGAGTTGGTCAATCTTTTGCCTGTTTAAAGCCCCAGAAAACTTCTCACCGTCTTCCATCTTCCCGACTCAACCATCCAAGGACTTGCCTTTGTAGGGGATGGAGGGATGACTCTTTTCTCATCTGGTTTAGAGAAAACTCCACACTGAAGTAGAGACAGGCCCTGCAGCAGAGCCTGCTGGTCTTGCTGTATAGGTGTGTTGCATCATCCCAGGAAAGCCATGTGGCCCAGCAAGGAGAAACTATTTTTAACTTTTTCCTTCAAGTGATCTGGAGGCTGCAAGAGCTTTGAGTTGGAAGGGAAGTCGATGTGAGTCACCCACAGCACAATCCTGCTGAGGAAAGAGCTGGCATCGGGGTGAAAGGGAACACCGATGTTCTGTGCCAACCTCCTGCCTGACATTCATTTTAAAAAGGTGCTAGAGAAAAAAGCCAGGGGTAGCGAGTGGAGTGGCCAAGATGCTGAATCGGGGAAGCTCCAAAGTAGTGGGGAGAGGCCCTTTGTCATCAAAGGTCCCTGCTGCTTATTTCCAAAATGTTCCTCCCTCTAGATCTACCGCTGGGATTGCCGATTTCAGTGGCATTTCGGGATGTGACATGTCTTTATCCGCTTCCAAGGAGGAAGGAGAGAGGAGTGGGAAGTCCTGCCAGATTCTGTGGTGGGTGAGCCATCCATCTGGCTTTCAAGACAGTGGGGTCAGATTCTACGGCTGCCCTGGGCCTAGGGTGTAGGCTGACTCTCTGGGTAGCACCGATGAGGCTGTGTGTTGACCCCTGGGTCTGGAGCTGCAGCTGATTTTCTGGGCTGGGTGGAGAAGGCTTGATGTTAATTCCTGAGAATGGTTATTGACCCCTGGGCCTAGATTGGAGGCTGATTCTGAATAGCAGTGGGAGGCTGGGTGTTAACCTCTGAGTTTAGAGCTGCATCTGGCTCTCTGGACAGTTTCCTGGAAGAAGTGGGAATTAGGATAAAAAATTTAGAACTGGAGCAGCCCTCGGAGGCCGTCTGGTCTGACCCAGCTCCTTCATTTTACAGATGAGTAAATTGAGGCCCATTGGAGGGGAGTAATGCACTTGAGGCCACACAGATAGGAACCTCTGAATCCAGAGCTAATGCCCCTTTCTGGGTTTTAAAGGTAGTGTAGGATTTAGAAGCAGAGCATTTCAGGCAGGAAGAAAGACCAGGAGGTGGAAGTGCACTAGGCAATGAAGGCTGGATGTTAGCCCATGGGCCTAGAGCTGGGACTCACTCTGTACAGGGTGGGGAAGGCTTTCTATTAACCCTGGACCCATTTCTCCTGGGGTTGGTCCTAATCAAGGAGTAAGAGCCCTTAGTCCAAATGAGATAATGGCATGACCTCAGGAGGTGGAAAAAGAGAAGAGAAACTTGAAGTGCAGCTGTCAGGGCGGATTCTCAGAGACCAGTGGGATTATCCAGCCCTTTACTGGAGTGATTCTGGGGAAAGTCTATGGGGAAAGGAAGCTGGTTTATGGCTGTCTTCAACATGGTCTGCCACAGAGGGGGAGATCTCAGGGCTGAAATGCTGAACTGTACATTCATTTCCTACCTAAAAAGGGGACAGAAAAAGCTCTCCACCAAGGCATCTTTCAGTCAGATCCCCTATTAGTGTCTACCCCTCTGACCAGGGGTTACCTCATATCTACTCTGTGTGTATGTACGTGTCTTCCTCTTAAGTTATGTTGTTGTTTTTAGTTCTGTCCTACTCTTCATGACCCCTTTCAGAGTTTTTTGGTTTTTCTTCGCAGAGATACTGGAGTGGTTTGCCATTTCTCTCTCCAGCTCATTTTTACAGATGAGGAAACTGAAGCAAACAGGGTTAAGTGACTTGCCCAGGATCACACAGTCAGTAAGTGTCTGAGGCTGTATTTGAACTCATCTTGCTGACTACAGGGCTGGCCACCTAGCTGCCCAAATGATAGGTTACCTTGTATCTTCTCTTTGTGTACCTATGTGTCTCTTTACACCCCAACACCTCTCACTACAGGTTACTTAGTATCTGCTCTCTATGTTTCTTGCACATGCTTATTTACTTTACATGTTATCTCCCATTTTAGAATACAAGTTTCTTGAGGTCATGGTCCATTTCCTCTTTGTTTTTTGCTTGTGGATAAAGCACTTTTTTTTTTCTTTTAGTGAGGCAATTGGGGTTAAGTGACTTGCCCAGGGTCACACAGCTAGTTAAGTGTTAAGTGTCTGAGGCCGGATTTGAACTCAGGTACTCCTGATTCCAGGGCCGGTGCTCTATCCACTGCACCATCTAGCTGCCCTGATAAAGCACTTTTAACATCTGCAAAGCTCTTTATTCTCTTTTCTCATTTGACTCACAGAACAGCCAGTGTGGTAGTTTTGGTTTGCTTTATTGGACCGGTAAGTTCCTCTGTGTAAGTAACCCCAAGTGAGGAAACTTATACCAATGCAGATAAACACTTGCTCTGCATCTTATATTTTCTCTAAGAGTTGGCTCCCAAAACGTTAAGTGACTTGTCCAGGGTCACTCAGCCAGTTTATGTTGGAGGCAGGTCTTCTTGACCTGAAGGTTGATTTTATCCATTATATCATAGTGCTTCTCACGGTAGCATTTGGTGCATTAGAGGTATTATTGCCACCTTGTTATCCATGAGGAAATTGAAATTCAGAGAGGTTAGGTGACTTGCCTAGAATCACACAGTTCTTATCAGAGGCAGGATCTTCCTGATTCCAGATCTGGCATTCTTTCCACTGTACCATGTGATTGTCAGTAAGATGGGGAAATAAAGAGATTTGACTTAGCTAAATACTTGCAGGTTGTCCATTGGTTGATGAAGTTTCTTAGGCATAACCACTTACCAAACTACTTACTAAGTAAGGTGTGAAGGAGCTGCAATCTTTGTTGGGGAGGGACTGCCCCTGAGGGTGAAACCATGAATCTTTGGAAGTATTGAAAAAAGAATCTAATTCTATTCATCAAAAGAAACCCCTAAACCATCACTGCTTTCAAAGAGCATATATTTTATGGGAAACTTATAAGAACACTTTAAAAATGTGCATATGTGGGGGGAAGGGTTGACGCTGGGGCTTGGGCATCTTCCCAATGAACATTATTCCCTTGTTCAGTCCTGCTGGCTTCCTTCCAGTTCTCTTCGCTATTTCTCTATCCTTGGTCCAAGAGAAATGATCAACCTGCCTTAGTAAGAAACATTCCTAAGTGGTGACTTTCTGAAGTGACCTGCTTCAGATGTGATGGCTAACTTCAAGCATCCCTTCCAGATAATCTTACCTTCCATATTCCCACTTTCAGCAATTTATCCCATCCCCTCATTTTGCAGATAAGAAAACCGAGGTCTGGAGGTTAAGAGACTTCCCCAGGTTTAAACCTCAGAGGTAGACTATGAATACAATTGTAAATCTATGGCTCTTTCCATCATATCCTACAATGGCCAAGACAAGACTGTAGAATAAATAGGTAGTACAGTGGATAGAGCACTTGGTTGGGAACTGGCACGATTCATCTTCCTGAGTCCAAATCTAGCCTCAGATACTTACTAGCTATGTGACCCTGGGCAAGTCATTTCATCTTATTTGCCTCAGTTTCCTCATCTGTCAAATGAGCTGGAGAAGGAAACGGCAAACCACTCCAGTCTCACTCTTTCCTCCAGAACCCTCTGGGTCTGGTGACCAGATATAGATCAGGATGACTGGAGATGACCCCGGATGTTGAAGGCAGTTGGGGTTAAGTGACTTGCTCAGTGACACAGTAAGTGTCTGAAGTGAGATCTGAACTCAGCTCCTCCCAAATTCACTTGGTACCCATTTAATAAATGCTAGTCGATTAATTGACTGCAAATTGATTGGCTGCCCACAAAGTCATTCTCATCATTTCATTAAAGCCACCTCTTCTCCCCTCCCCAATCATTTCATTTGCCTCCTTTTGGTTCCTGCCTGTGATTGAAAGTGTTCCAAGAGCATTTCTTTAGCATTGTTCTTGGTCTAGACTCATGCAGAGTGGCTTGGACACTTGAACCAAACTGAACTGTGAACCCAGAGCCCTTAGGAGCCATACTCATTTTCTGAATCCCAAACTCAAGCCGAGTATGAGCTTATTATTACTTTGCTGCAAAAGCAGCCAAAGATTTTCCCCAACCTGCCCACAAACCCACTCTGAACCTAAACCAAATCATCTATGTTTTCAATGACTATTGAACTGGAACAAAACCGAAATATCCAAATTGTCTCCAAACCAAACCCACAGTGAGCCAATATTTCAGCTGCTTTGAATCCCTGGCTGGCCTTTTTCTCTGTTCATCCTAACTGCTGAGGTTTGGTTGTACATCAGAGCTGTAACTGAGCGGAGTGGTGGGAGCTTAGTCCCAGGGTGCTCACATTAGAGTGAGTGTTTGCGGTTGTCTGCTGCTCCTTTGCCCAGCCACAGGACTCCTGGTCCCTTGCTCAGCCTTGGACTGCCTCTCCCAGTGTCCTTCCATTGTTTTGTCTCTTTTTCTGGACCCCTTTTCCCCTGCTCACCGTTAGTCAGTCAACAAGCATTTATTAGGAGATGTTATGTGTAAAAAAAACCCCAAACAGTCCTTGCTCTCAAGGAGTTCACATTCTAATGAAGGAGATGACACGTACTCCCCAACTGCCTCTTTTCCTTCAGACGTTTAGGAACTGGCAAGGTCATGCCATGGGGTTGGGAGTGGGAATAGGGGGTGACAAGCTGTAATCCCTGGGGGTCAGATTATCTTCTGGTGCAACTACATTCAACTGAAGTAGGCTGTCCTCTTCACTGCTGGGAATCCGTGCCTTTCAGGGGCAATGCCAGCAACATGCCTGGAGTTTCTGTCTCAGCCATCACATAAGATCAGGCAGATTAACTGTTTTGTAAATCTTCAATCTTCCCCTATATAGGGAAAAGAGCCCTGGAGTCAGAGGGTGCAGGGCAGGACACCTAGAGAGGCTCAATAAATACTCACCGACTAACTGGCTGGCTTATTATGTGTGTGATCCTGCGCAAATCCTTCAACCTACCTCCAACCTACCTGGGAGCCTTTGTTCTCTCATCTATAACCAAAAGGGTTGAACTATGTGACCCATGACCTTTCCATTCTAAATCTATGACCTACAGATCTCGGTGTTGAATTTGGACGAGTCCCTTCAATTTTCTGAACCTCAATTTCATTATCACCAAAATGCAAATAATGATACCAGTAGTACCCACCTTACTAGGGTGGTGTGAGGTTTGCATGGAAGAAGAGATACCAAATGTTTTGCACATGTTGAAGTCCTATATAAATGCCACATCACCATCACCACCACCACCACCACTGTCATGATCATTATCACCTTCATTGCATTACCATCATCAATAGAAGGAGGGGATTGGACTCGATGACCTCTTTGTGTCCTGTGTCCTAAAAGTCCTGTTACCCACATGATAACCAAGTGGTATTGGACATTGAGGTGTAGCAGAAAAAAATACTGGGACTGGAGTCAGGCAAAAAAGAATTGAATTCTACGTGTGACCTTGGACAAGTGATTCACCCTCTGTCTGCCTCAGTTTCCTCATCTGTAAAATAGAAATCATAATAACACCTGCCACCTAGGGTTGTTGTAAGGTTCAAATAAGATAATATTTGTAAAGCACAGTGCATGACACATAGGGAATGCTTAAGTAATGGCTTATTTCTTCCCTCTCTCCCTGTGTGACCTTGGCTAGGTTTCACAATGTCTCCCATACTCAATTTCCTGAGGTTTAAAATGGGGAAAGGGGTTGTACTAGTCACTAGATGATTCCTTCCAACTCTGTGTCTATGATCACATGATCTCTTGGGGCCTTGGTTGTTTCATCTGGAAAATGGCAATAACAGTCCTGTGCAAATTAGGAAAAGCTCATCACAACAGCCTTCACTGGCTGAAGACCTATAAAGGAAGGTCATCAAAAATTGACTCACATACTGACCAAGCTAACAACTGGACAAAGTGACCTACCCAGTACCCCCATGACCTATAGATTAAGGGACATTAGAGGGCATCTGGACCATCCTCCTCATTTTACAAAAGAGGAAACTGAGGCCTCAGGAAGTGAAGAATCATAGGGTTAGAGCTCAGAGACCTCATAGGCCACCTTGGACTATAGATAAGGAAACTGAGGCCTGTGGGTGAAGTGACTTGCCCAAAGTCACACACGTAAAAGCTAGAAGAGACTTGCCAAGGATCCACAGTTAGTAAGTGATCCAGGTAGAATCTGAAGGCAGGGTTTCTGACTCTAAATTAAGCTTTATTTGCACAGTGCCACCCCTGCCTAAAGGCTGCGCCTGCTGATCTCCTGGGGTCCCTCTGAAGTCTCACACCAGTAGTTCTATGAGAAGTGGGAGCTGAGAGCCTTGGGAGGCCGAGATGTGCTGGGAGAAGAAGCCTCAAACCTGCAGCTTGATTGTGAGCAGGGGACATGAAGGAGGGGAAATTCCAGCATTGGGCAAGGATGCTTCTTTCCTTCCACCCTAATTCTCTCTCTCTCCCCTGCTTGCTTTTGGACCTTTGCCACTGTTTAAATTTAAGCAGATTTGCTATCCCAACATCTGCACTTTGGTTATTTGACTATTGCCTGGCTCTGGGTCAAACCACAGGAGAACACACCAGCCAGTGATTTACAATCCAGCCTGGGATTAGAATGGCTTTATTTTCCTTGGACCCCTATTTACTGGCCCATTGGTATTAGTGCACAGTGTTATAATAACAAGGCTGGAATTATTAGGCCTCATAGAAATAATCACAAGGAATAAGTGGCTAGAACACTCAGATTGGGTCCATACCAGGCAAATAGAGCATGTAGTTTAACTGTTGCTTTTGATCATGTCTTTAAAGGCTCAACTCATGTGGCATCTCCTATAGGAAGTCTTTTCAGGGCCTTTAAGTTGGTAGTGGTTCCTTCTTCCTCCCCTTCCAGTTAATAATGGTTTGTCCATTTTATGTTTTGTCTTCTGTTAGAATGCAAACTTCTTGAGAGTAGGGATTGTACTGTTTTCTTGTATTTGTATTTCAACACATAGAACAGTGCCTGGTATATAGGTAAATATCCATCCATCCATCCATCCATCCATCCATCCATCCATCCATCCATCCATCCATCCATCCATCCATCCATCTCTATCCATCTCTATCCATCTATCTATCTATCTATCTATCTATCTATCTATCTATCTATCTATCTATCTATCTCTCTCTCTCTCTCTATCTATCTATAATCTATCTATCTATCCATCCATCCTTTGATCCATTAATCTTATATATTCACCTATCTAGCCATCCATATCTATCTTTCTATTTATCTATATAAGACTTATTTGTGAACAAATCGTATCTGCTTTCCTCAATACAATGTAAACTCCTTGAGCACAGATAGAATTCTTCATTTTGCCTTTGTACCCAACTTGCATACAACAGATGTGTAATAAATGCTTATTGGATTGATCAGATTGGTTTGGATTATAATATGTTTGAACAGACCACAGAATAAAATTTCATGATGCTCTGATAATGTGGTGCCCCTATTAAAAAATCTTCAGTGACTCTTTGCTTCTTATAATCTTATAATCTCCAGGCAGTGGGGTGGTCTGGTAGAGAGAGTGCTGGGCTTGGAGTTGGGAAGACTTGGGTTCAAATCCCACTTCTAACATTTACTAATTGTATAACCCTACATAAGTCCCTTAAATTCTCTCAGCCTCAATTTTCTCATGTGTGAAATGGGGATAATAATAGCACCTACTTCACAGGGTTGTTGTGAAGATCAAATGCAATAATTTATGTCAAATGTCTTGCAAAACATGAAGCGCTGTATAAGTGCAAATGTTAGTTATTACTATTACATCAGGTATTTATTCATTCATTCATTTACTTATTTATTTGTTGGTTGTTTTTGTTTTTGTTTTTTGCTGGGCCATGAAGGTTAAGTGACTTGCCCAGGGTCACACAGCTAGTATCAAGTGTCTGAGGCTGGATTTGAACTTAGGACCTCCTGAATCCAAGGCCAATGTTTTATCCACTGCACCACCTAGCTGCCCCCACATCAGGTATTTATACAGATTTACAACATATGGTTATAGCACCACCCTTAGAAGGTCCCACCAAGCCTTAGAATACTGGCCAGGTCAGCTGTATCAGAAAAGCTCATCACTAGGTTGGTCTTTCTTTGGGTAATTAAATTTTCAGTGGCTGAAACTCATAAATATCATTTACTAAATCGTAGAGGGATTTTTATGTGTAGATAAGAAATATCCTCTATGAAAGAAACAATGGGTTCTTGAAGGACATTTTTAGAACAAGAGAGGAAGGGTGCTGTGGATGAAAGCATGTTAGATTTGAAATCACAGGACCTGGGTTCAAATTCTCTCCCTATGGCTTCCTACATGTATGATCTTCAGCAAGTCACTGAACCACTCTGGATGTGTTTCCTCAAAGGTAAGTGGGGGAGCTGGTCCTTTCCAACTTTAGAGCAAGATCCCTATGGGAGTCTATGTGTTGTAAGGAGGCTGATCAGTGTGACAAGGGAAGGATGGTGAAAAATACATTGGGAAATGTGAAACAGCATTGAGTAATAACAGAGGGCTGGAAAGCATGTAGGCTGTTGTGTAGACTCACGCCTGTAAATCAGTACTGCTTTCTTCCGGAAGGGAAAGGAAGGTGTGAGGTGTGCCAAACATCAGACATCACAAAAATGAAATTGATGATATCTTAGTAGACAGGAAACAACTTGATGTGCTTCAGAATAACTGCCTGTGAGTTGTCATATCATCAACTTGTTAGAGCAAAGGCCAAAGTGAACGTCAAGTTAGGAAAAAAGGATAAAGAAGAAAAGCTGTAACTTCAAGAAGGTGTTGACTCTAAAAAGGAAATGAATGAATGTAAAGACCTGGGCTCTGATGAATTCTATTTTCTAGAGAAGTTTAACTGACAGAAAATAGTTGCCCTAATAGAAAGGGCAAAAGAAGCTAGAAAAAAATCTCATTCAGTAAACACTTAATCTCTGTACCAAGCCTAGAGAAAAAAATTGGAGGGGAGGGGCCAAGATGGATGGAGAAGGAAGCTCTTTTGCAAATCATGACAGAGGAGAGTGATCCAAGATTCAGAGGATGATTGTTTCACAAAATTGCAAAACATCAGGAAAACAGTGGAGCTGGAAATGACCTTGGGAAATGTTTATCTTATCATGTGACCCAACTAAACCAGGTCATTCCAGGACCATTTATAGATGAAACTGGAAAGAGGACCACAAGTAGATGCAAAATGGAACAGAACTGCTAGCACTTCTGTAGCTGTCTGTTTTTGTCATTGATGTCAGTGGAGTCACCAAGTTTTTTCTGTGATATTTTGGTACCTGATGTGCTTTATAAAAAAAATGGAAATAGCAAAGAGGAACATGAAGGTAAAGAAGAGCAGTGGAATTAATCACATACACAAATAGAACATTTTTCTGAAGGTGATAAAATTGTTTTTATTTTTATTGATATTTGTTTGTACATCATTTTCATTTCCCAATTTATCCAGGGGCATGCTGGAGTCAGCTCAGACCAATTCTGGAGAGCCAGTTGTTAAATTTTCATTGTGATTATTTTTACCTCGAAAATTGTTACAAATCAGGGCTTGATTTATTGTTTTGTTGATTATCAAGCCTTGAGAAAATATTCATAATGCAGATTAAACTGTAAATTGTGTGTGCATGATTTCCCCCCCAAATATCTAGTTGTTAAACATTTTACTAACACATCCTTGTATTGTTCTATAAGCATAGCTTAAGTTTAGGCAGAGTACAGTAGAAGGTTCAGGGAATAAAGTCATCACTAGATGGAAAGTCTAGCATTTAGATGATGGTGGTGGTGGTGGTGATGATGATGATAACAATAACTTCATTTATTTAAGATTTGTAAAGTGCTTTATATCAATTATCTCGTTTGAGCCTTACAATACCCTTGGATGTGTCCCTCCTCTTCCTACACCACAGGAGGCATCTTTAATCCTTCATATTATTAAAAAGAATAAAAAACAATGAAAGGGGAAAAAAAAGAAATTTAGCAAAACTAACCAACACATCAAACAAGTCTGATATTATTTGGAGTGTTGTATTCCCCTAGTCCCCCACCTCTGCAAAGAAGGAAGTGAGATGCATCTACATAACTTTACTACAGGCTCAACCCTGATCAATTACACAGTACTCAGTTTCATTTTTTTGTTTTTCTCTCCACTTGCATTATTGTAGTCATGTGAGTATCATTCTTTTGGTTCTACTTACTTCATTCTGCATCTGTTCACATACATTGAAGGTGATAGAACTTTAAAGGCAGTGCAGCAAAATAGGAATACTGGTTTTGGAATCTTGTCTTCAGCATTTACTAGCTTCTAAAATAATTTCATTTCTCTATTTCCTCATCTGCAAAATAGGGCTAGTTATACTTACAACACAAAGCAATGCTATAGAGTTGGTGTGATGAGGCTAAGTGCTTTATAAACTTTTAAATTCATGATAATTTTAAAGGCATTTATGGATCAATGTTTAAAATATCTCAAAGAGGGTAATATTTCATAAAAATGGAAAAGATAATAGATAGCACTATTGTCACCACTTGGAGCTCTATTACATGCTCTCTGTTCTCCATCTCCTCATCAATTGCCTTTTCACCCTGGACATGCCTCCACCCGGTGATTCTCTTTTCTGATTGATGAGCCCCTGACCCAGGACACCATTTTAGGAGGTACCCAAGATGTTCTCAGTTTACTTCCTTTATATTCCTCATTCCCTCTCCCCTTCTTGCATGGCTAGCTCTACCCTTATCCCTGTCCCTAATCCTTTATGTACTGTCTTCTCCCATTAAAACACACACTCCTGAGGGCAGCTGTGTGACCTTGGGCAAGTAACTTAACCCTCATTGCCCCACAACTCCCCCCCAAAAAACCCCCAAAACCCAACATCTACAACATCAACAAACAGACAACAAAACCAAACCCAAAACACACACACTCTTTGAGGGAAGGGAATGTATTAGTATCCCAACACAGCACAGTGCCTGGCATACAATGTTGGTATTCAGTCACTTTCAGTCACATCCAGAGATACTGGAGGGGTTTGCCATTTCCTTCTCCAGATCATTTTTAGATATGAGGAAACTGAGGCAAACAGGGTTAAGTGACTTGCCCAGGGTCACACAGCTAGTAAGTGTCAAGTGTCTGAGGCCAAATTTGAACTCAGGTCCTCCTGAATCCAGGGCCAGTGCTTTATCCGCTGTGCCACCTAGCTGCCCCCCTCCCCATGATAGTTCTAAGAGAGATTGATCCCAGTTCTTAGCAGACCTCTACAGCCATGTGTCAAGGGCCAGTCATGATTAGGGCCACTCAGGTGTTTTATAGGGATGGGTGGAGGAGTCTCTTTTGGAGCTCGTCAGTTTCTCATCTCTAAAGCACAAATCAGCTCAAAAAGGAGGCACTAGCATCTCAGAAGGTTCTGTGTATAGAAGATTCTAGATACGGGAGGCTTACAGAAAAGAAGGAAGAATTGTGGCTAGGGTATTCATTCCATTGCTGGCAGTAAAGTCAACCTTCATTCCAAATTCCCTCTGAGTCGGACTGTACATAAACCATAGTTAGGTGGTCAGTGACATTTTGGGATGATGCCTTAGGGTTTAATTCAGTCTGGTCTTAAGAAAGGACCAGCACAGTGATTAGTTTGGGAGGAGGGTGTGAATCAGGCTTTCTCCCAGGGTTCCAACATTTAGAGGGTGCAGACAATTTAATGGATGGATTCCTTTGGCTGCCAGACACTGCTTTATGAAGCAATTTCCACTCCTGCTCGACTGTTTTGTCTGAATTTAGTATGAATTCCTTCTTAAATTATTTTTACACAAGTTGAATCGAAGGCCCTATTTGGGTTGTTTACACAGAGCCCCTTTTTTGGTGGGTGTTGCTTGCCCCAGATATGGTTCCTGCTGCTTGACCTACTTGTCAAAATTGCTAGTTACAGTTCTGGAAAGAACCCTTAATGGCATTCTTCAAATTCAAGGAATTTTACCTAATTGCAAAGACTATCAGTATTTCATCCAAAGTCTGTGGAAGCTGAAAACTTTCAAAGGATTGTAGATGGAGACCACAAAAGGACTTCAGAGGTTTTTTAGTCCAAGCCTTTCACTTTAGAGATGGAGAAACTGAGGCCCAGGAAAGTTAAGTGACTTGGCCAAAGACAGCTCCATAGTAAGCAACAGAAGTAAGATGTGAACAAAAGCCCTGAGATTAAAAAAAAATTGGGTGGGTGGGTGGGGTAGGCATTTGGGGTTAAGTGACTTGCCCACGGTCACACAGCTAGTAAATGTCTGAGGCTGGATTTGAACTCACGTCCTGACTCCAGGGCCAGGTTCTCTATACATTTTACCACCTAGCTGCTCTAAGCCCTCTGATTTTAGAGCCAGTTCTTTCCACTGCATCAAGGCTTCTGTTTCTTCCCTCAGACTTTCTATGAGAAGATTTATCGTACAAGAGATATGATGCAAGGGTCTTTCAGGTATTCAGGAGCCTCTAACCCTCCATCATCCTTTAGCCTATTGTTCCCAGTGAATCTGGTCTAGATCTTTGTAGAGATGGACCCCTGAGCATGTGCCATACTCTAGGATTCACTGAGCTAGTGAGTTATGCATCCCTGCAAAGTATCCCAAGTGCCCCATGATGAGGAGCACAAAGGCTCATCATTCTTCTCTCAGCATCAAAAAAACGACACTGGTTTCTCAGCTTCCTCGGTAGAAGAAGAAAGCCGGGAAGGGGGAAGGAGGGATTCTGGGAGCCACATCCCAGACGCCTTTTCCCTAAGGTTATGTAAGGTACATGGTTTCTGTGTTCAAGGCCAGGCAGCTGCTTCCAAGTCCTGCCCCGAGTTCTGGAGAATGTCAGGACATGGTAGGGATTATTGGAACATTAGGTCAGCTGGGAGCCAGGGGGTTAAGGCTGCTCCCTGAGAGCAGAACAACGGAAAGAATGTTGGATTTAGAGTTAAGGAATCTGGGTTCAAATCTGAGCTTTACCATTTCCTATTAGTGTGGCTTTGGGAAAATAACCTTAACCTCCATTTCCTTGTCTGTAAAATGAGAGGGCTGTACTAAGATCCCTTCAAGCTCCTAGGATTCCACTATTCCTGTTCATTAATGGCAATCCTCTGTAGCCTCAGTCAACATGCATTTATTAAGTGCCTACTGTGTGCCAGGATGGGACAAACAGGGAACAGATTTCCCTGAATCTTTGGCTCATCTTCCAAGGAAAAGAGAGAGGACCATTCTGTGCACTATAGATATCTGTTGGCTTGTCAGGAACCCTTCTGAAAGTTTTACGTGGTTGGGAGCTGGAAGGTGTGTGTGTGTAGAGGGGAATGTCATGGAAATTTCTTCCTATGCTCCCAGACATCTGCCCTATCCCTTTAGATGAGAGGGTTCTAAGCATCCCACCAGGGGATCCCAAGGAAATGGAATGCCAGTTCTGTCCCCTCAATTTAATTCTATGTCTTAAAACAACTTTGCTAAGGGCTGGTCCATCCTGCCAGGAAAGCTGAAAAGTGTCTATTGTTTTTGTTTTTATTTTAAAATAGGTTTTTATTGGGGCAGCTAGGTGGCGCAGTGGATGAAGCACCAGCCCTGGATTCAGGAGTACCTGAGTTCAAATTCGGCCTCAGACACTTGACACTTACTAGCTGTGTGACCCTGGACAAGTCACTTAACCCCCATTGCCCCACCAAAAAAAAAAATTGGTTTTTATAGATATCTTTTGTTTTTTTGCATTGCCTAGATTTCCTCTTGTATATTCTGCTCCCCTACCCACCAAGGCATCTCTTATAACAAAGGATTTTTTAAAGAAAAAGAGGGAAAAAACAAAATAAATTCAGCAAAACCAATTAATACATTAAAAACAAAATCTGACGTTACTTGCAATGATTGAGGGGAAGGGTCTTCTCACATTTCTTCTTTGGAGTCAAATTTATTAATTTCATAATAATTTTCAATTCCCCACCCCATTTAGGTTACTGTAGTCATTTTGCATTTCCCTCTCTCCTGGTTCTACTCACATCACTTTGCATCAGTTTATTTGATTCTTTCCATGTCTCCCTGTCTTCATCATATTCATGGTTTATTATTGCATGGCATTACTCCATTACATCCATGTTCCATGATTTGTTTAGCCATTCCCTGATAAATGGTCATCTACTTTGGTTCTAGGTCCTTCGCTATTACAAAAGAATTGCAATAAATATCTTGGTGTATATAGGATCATTCCTTTTATGTGTTACCTCCTTGGGGTATGTGCCTTGCTGTGGAAACTCTGGGTCAAAAGGAATGAACATTTTAGACAGAAAGGTCTGTATTCCATGGCTGTATATTCCACTTCCTAGCTGTGTGACCCTGGGCAAGTCACTTAACCCCAATTGCCTCACCCAAAACAAAACAAAACAAAACAAAACAAAAGTATGTGTGTATACACCCATATATATGTACACACAAAAAGTATATGCCTCATTTATAAAATTTGTACTCCATATAAAATTTGCATTATACAACATACACATACATATGTGTATGTATACAGTGTATGTTTATATACACATATACACATGCATACACACATGCATGCATGCATGCACAAGGCTATAATGGCCCTTAGAGGCCATTAATTCCAATTTCCCCATTTTACACATAGTTAAACTGATGCCCAGAGAAATTAAGACAGTTGTTTCAGGTCACACTGATTATAAGCATCAGGGGTAGGGGTTTGATTCCCCAGGCTCTGAGGGAGGCCGAGTCCTCCCTGGGCTTCCAGAACTGAGTGCTGCCAGGCTCTGTCCTGCGTGTTCCCCAAGGAGGCAGGCTGCATAACTCATTAGAAGGCAGGAGAGTACAAAGGTAAATGGGTGTAGAGTCTTTCTGTTCCCTGTAGGAGCTGGTCTTTTAAGTCTGGCTCCCCAGACATTGGTTTGGGCTTACTGGTCCCCATGCAGGAGGAGAATAACGAGGTTAACTGGGCTTCATTCATAATTACAGAGCTGGAAGGGCCCTCAGAGCTCAGTTGTGGTTGCAAACTTAAATTGCATGTCTGCTTGGCGTCTATGTCTCCAATCTATTTTTGTATAATGGCTAATAATAATAGTATTTATATGGGACTTTAAAGTTTGTAAAGTAATATATATGTATATGTGCGTGTGTGTGTATGCATGTGTGTGTGTGTAGCCTCACAACTCTGTGAGGTAGGCGCTATTGTTATCCCATTTTACAGACAGAGAAACAATCTGAAAGAGGTTAAGTCACACAACCAATAAGCATCTGAGGCAGAATTTGAACTTGGGACTCTCCTGCTTCTGAGTCCACCACTATGGCACCAAACTGCCAAAAGTTTGGGAAGTGCTAGGCCAGAATACTGAAGTTCTGAAGTAGAAAGAGTCATCTTGGCTTAGTAGAGAACTGGCTTCTAGTCCTTTGTCTGAGTGACCTTGGGCAAGTAACTTAAATGCTCCATGTCCCAGGCAACTCTCTGACTCTAAGTTGAACAACCATTGTCCTTCTACACTGGTAGAAGGAATTTCCTGTGCTTAAGTTGTGGCTTGAAGGGAATTTATGAAAATGGATATGTTTTGTTTTTACATTATCTACGTTTCCCAATATTCTCTTCCCTTCACTCCCAAAGTCATTCCTTATAACAAAAAAAATTTTTTTGAAAGAGGGGATAAACACTTCAGCAAAACCAAACTATACAGAATTCTGCACCCATATTCCCCCACCCAAATTGTATGCAGAATTCCACATTATGTCCCCCCACCTCTGCAAAGAAACTTGGAGGATGTACCTCAAAAGACACTTGTATAGACAAAACCATTCGCCTAAAAGTGAGTTTGGTTCTGTGGGGTGTGTGTGTGTGGCAATTGGGGTTAAGTGACTTGCCCAGGGTCACATAGCTAGTAAGTGTCCTCTTGAATCCAGGGCCAGCACTCCATCTACTGTGCCACCCAGCTGCCCCTGGTACTGTTTTTTAAAACGTAAAAGAAACTAACAAGGAGCTGGAAGTAGCTATGCCTTTTTCTTTTTCTTTTTTTTCTACCTCATCAACAGAAAATGAAGCTTTTTAGCTAAGTGAGTAAACAAGTCACTTGCCACAAATTTCGTTTTAACTGGAGGAGGGAGGAGGGAAGGGAAGAGGGATCCACCTGGTCAGCCCCATTTTAGTCTTACAATAACTACTAGCTATCCCACAGGGGCCATCCTCTGGCTTGGCTGAGGATGATGAAAATGAGTCTGGTCCTCCTCTGGGGAGAGGGCTAGGAATCCCAAACCACCTTGGATTTTTGGGAGCTTTGATCTGAACTACCTGTACCTTCTCCATCTCATGGCTTTTTAGAGCAATTAAGCATCACAGGTGCTTTCCCAGGGGCAAGGAGCCCCAAATGAATCTCAGAGGGCCTTTGAACTTTGGGCTAGTCTCTGCCTGATGATGGTACTACTCTAGCTTGGAGCTTCTGATCAATGTAGTGATAAACGCTGTGTCCAGGAGACTGAAGATGAAACACAGCCCACCACTGGCCTCCTGCCAGAGAAGTGATGGAATTAAAATGCAGAGAGTGACATACAGTTTCAGTCATGGCCAATGGGAGAATTTGTCTTTCTGGACTATCCACATTTATGATGTGCGATCCCCTTCCCTTCCTCCCTCCCTCCCTCCCTCCCTCCCTCCCTCCCTCCCTTCCTCCCTTCCTCCTTCCTTCCTCTCCTCCCTTCCTCCTTCTTTCCCTCCTCCCTTCCCTCCTTCCATCCTCCCTCCCTCCCTCCCTCCCTTCCTTTCTTCCTTCCTCCCTTCCCTCCTCCCTCCATCCCTTCTTCCCACCCTCTCTCCTTCTTTCCCTCTTCCCTCCCTTCCTTCCTTCTGACATGGGGCTTAGGATAAATCAGAAGAAGTTTCTCCTGTGAGAAGCAAAACCAAAGATAACCAGATAACAGGACAGACATATTGAGGAATCAAGGGACTATTAAAGTTTAGATATCGGGACAGACATACCTAAGAAGTAAGGGGAGGGGCAGCTAGGTAGCACAGTGGATAAAGCACCAGCCCTGGATTCAGGAACTGAGTTCAAATCTGGCCTCAGACACTTGACACTTACTAGCTGTGTGACCCTGAGCAAGTCACTTAACCCTCATTGCCCTGCAAAAATAAATAAATAGATAGATGAATGAATGAATAAACAAACAAACAAATAGATAGATAGTTAAATAGATAGATAGATAGATGGATAGATAGATAGATAGATAGATAGATAGATAGATAGATAGATAGATAGATAGATAGATAGATAGATAGATGGAGATAAAATTCTATAGCAGGAAAGTCACTTAGGTGTGTCTACTACCTGACCAGGAGCTAGGAGACAGAGATAGCCCCAGAGGTCAGGACCCTCATTCCAAATCTAAAATCCCCCTCAACTCTCAGGAATATGACAAACTTTCCCCACCCAAAAAGGAACTTTCCATTTTCACCCCATCTGTCCTCTATAAAAGCTTTTGCCTTTCTTCTGTTGAAGAGTAGGATGTTTCTAAACCACCTTCTCCCTAAGGGTGAAGTCTTTGACTTCCCACTTGGTCACTTTCTCTAACACCAAATAAAAGACCATTTTAATTCTAATCACTGTGTGTGAGAATGTAATTCTTTACTGAGGAATGCCTAAGGACCCCCCACCTTTTCCCATGAACTTTCCTTCCTTCCTTATCTATCTTCCTTCCTTCCTTCCTTCTTTCCTTCCTTCCTTCCTTCTTTTCTCCCTTCCCTCCCTTAAGCCAGCACCATTCACTTATAATGTCCTTCTATCTATACCTGGTCATGATTATTTGCTTTGGAAAACTGGTTTTTAAATTATGGCAATACTTAGTCTCCCCTCTTTTCTCCCTTTTTTCTTCTCTCCTTTTCCCTTCCCCTTTCCCCATGGTATGTTAAAAGACCTAAGTGAAATCACTGAACATGTTTTTTTTTTTTTTTTATCTGCTATGAAGGACTTAGAGGAGAACATGACAAGAACTACATAAGAAGCAGAAAACCCAGACGAGTTGCAATCTGTACCATTAGAGGGGGTTTCCATTTCAGTGAGATCCTGGGTCTTTTGAAACATGGAAGTATAAGATGACATCATTTGCCCAACAAGAAGCTTCCCTACAATAAATATGAAAGAGCCACAGACCTCTGGGACCCCAAATTAGCTCCTAACCTTGGGAAAAGTTATGGGACTAATGCTTTTCCAGTCTGAGAGGTGGGCAGCCCTTGGTGGACAGGATTGCTATTCAGCATCTCAGAATGTACTGAGAGTGCTTCTATCCTGTCTCACTTTGTATGTGTGTGTGTGTGTGTGTGTGTGGCAATGAGGGTTAAATGACTTGCTCAGGGTCATATAGCTAGTAAGTGTCAAGTGTCTGAGGCTGGATTTGAACTCAGGTCCCCCTGAATCCAGGGCAGGTGCTTTATCCACTGTGCCACCTAACTTCCTCCTGTCTCACTTTTCTTTCTTTCTTTCTTTCTTTCTTTCTTTCTTTCTTTCTTTCTTTCTTTCTTTCTTTCTTTCTTTCTTTCTTTCTTCCTTTCTTCCTTCCTTCCTTCCTTCCTTCCTTTCTTTCTTTCTTTCTTTCTTTCTTTCTTTCTTTCTTTCTTTCTTTCTTTCTTTCTTTCTTTCTTTCTTTCTTTCTTTCTTTCTTTCCTTCTCTCTCTCTCTCTCTCTCTCTCTCTCTCTCTCTCTTTCTTTCCAGGGCAATGAGGGTTAAGTGACTTGCCCAGGGTCACACAGCTAGTAAGTGTCAAGTGTCTGAGGCTGGATTTGAACTCAGGTCCTCCTGAATCCAGGGCCAGTGCTTTATCCACTGTGCCACCTAGCTGCCCCCTCGTCTCACTTTTAAGAAGGTGTATGGCCCATGTTGCTCAAATGTAGACAATTCTCTATTATCCGTGCTAACAGAGCTCAGCCTTGAAGTTGAGAGTTCATAAGTTATTTGTAGTGGCCCTTGGAATGTAGTAGATGATGTTTCCTCCCTCAAAGCTTAATTCCACATGGCTTAGGATGTTATTAAAGTTTGTTCTCGTTTTCTAATTGCACCCTGACTGTGGAAGAAGGTGGGGGTGGGAGTGAGGAGTGGCACGCTGGCCAAGGGAGATGGGGAAGAGTTAGTCGGTTCAAGAGCATGCTGGGGCAAGAGAGGGAACTGGGCTTGTCAGCCCAAGATGCTTTGGATCATCGGGAAGCTGTGGGGAGGGGAGTGACAATATATGGTAGTCCAGAATCTCACCTATCTACTCCTGGGATAGTCAGAGGAGGGTTCAGTTCTCAACCTGGTTGGATCTGATGTGAAGCAGAATTTTATATACATATACATGCAACATGCACACACACACACACACACACACACACACACACACACACACACACAGGAGGAAAGGAAGAAAGGGAAGAGACAGAGAATCAGAAAGAGCTAGAGAAATACACAGAGAAAAACAGAGACAGATAGAGACTGAGACACAGAGGTGGATAAAATGGAATAGAAAGAAGGAAAGGGAGAAGAGAGGGTTAGGAGAAGAAATAAGTGGAGAGGGAGAAAGGAAGAGGGGACAGAGAAAGAGGGAAGAGAAGGGGACAGAAAAGAGGACAGAAGAAGGGAAGTAGAAGAAGGGTGGGGAGAGAAAAAAGGAAACAGGAGGAAAGAGGAAGACAGAAGGTGAGGGGGCATCATTTGAAGAAGAGAGAGGAAGGAAACGGAGGGAGGGAGACTGTGGTAGACAGAAGGGGAAAGGAAGGGAAGGAAGTGATGAGAGAGAAAAAGAAAAAAGGGAGAGGAGACAAAGAAAAATGGAGATAGTGTGGAAAATAGAAGGACAGAGGGAAAGGAAGAGGTATGAAGAATGTGACCTTATTCCCCACTAGTCGTCCAAAAAGTAGCTAAGAAACCATTAATTGACTTTGTGAATTATAAACATTTTTCTTCTGTTGAACCAAAAATAACTAGATCTCCCATGTGCTCAACTAGGACACAGCTGCTTTTGTGCTGGGCGGGAGTGGGAAGTCCCTGGGGAGTGGGAACTAGTTCTTCCTTCACTGCAAAGGCTTTCAAAAGCTCCCCAAGGGAGGTATTTAGTGGGTGCTTGCTGCAATTCATGGATGGAAGATTGTAGTAGTGATAAGGACAAAGGTGATGACATGACCCCTGTTACTTAAGACTTAGTTACTTGAGGAATTTCCTCCCATCCTTTTCTGTATATATCTCACAAGCATCTTGGTGTACAATGGAAAGAAGTCCTGCATTTGAAGGACCTGGATTCAAATCCTGACCTTGACCCTTCCTAGCTGTGTGACTTTGGCCAAATCACTTTGTTTCTTCTTTCTTTTTTCTTTTCTTTTCTTTTCTTTTCACAGGGCAATGAGGGTTAAGTGACTCGCCCAGGTTCACACAGTGAACACACAGTGTCTGAGACTGGATTTGAACTCAGGTCCTCCTGAATCCAGGACCCACACTTTATCCACCATACCACCTAGCTTCCCCATTAGTTCCCTCTTTTGCAAAATGAGGGAGATGAACTCGATGGTCCATGAAGTTCCTTCCATCTCTTGACCTAGGATCTTCTAACCTGATTGTCAAATTCTGCCCTCCTGTCAGGAAAACCAGAATCATGATAGAACAAAATGCCATTTCAAAGGGGGTCAGAGTTCAGAATGCAAGTCTAACAAGCTTTGTGAATATAAAGCAATATGCTCCATGCAGGGGAGAATACTTCGGAGGTTTCAAATTCAAATAGAAATAGGGGTTGGGGCAGCTAGGTGGTGCTGTATTTAGAGCATCAGCCCTGCAGTCAAGAGGACCCGAGTTCAGTTCCAGACTCAGACATCTACAAGCTGTGTGACCCTCCCTGGGCATCTCACTTAACCCCAATTGCCTCAAGAAAAAAAAAAAAAGAAATGGGGTAAGTCAATAAATCACACATAAGGATTCTTGTGGCATTTTATGAGAAAATCACCCATTAACATTATTTATTTTCAATTATATTTTAATTTATTTTATTAAATGTTTTCCAATTATGTGTTGTTGTTGTTTTTTGGTGAGGCAATTGAGGTTAAGTGACTTGCCCAGGGTCACACAACACAGCTAGTAAGTGTCAAGTGTCTGAGGCCAGATTTGAACTCAGGTCCTCCTGAATCCAGGGCCAGTGCTCTATCCACTGTGCCACCTAGCTGCCCCTCCAATTATGTTTTAATCTGCTTCTACTACACTGAGATCAGCCTATGGCTGATCCAGGCTTCTGAGATGATGTTTCTAGCTTGGCCCTCCCAATGCAGAGTTGATTGTATTGTTAGGAAAGTGAGCAAAAGAACCATCTTTGGGCAAAGCCATGTAGCTCTGGGGAGTCCAGTAACCTGGATGGATTTTTCAGTGAACCTATCTATAGTTGTATTCCTCTGGTGTTCCCTGAATCCCTGGGTCTTATTGGTGGCTCTGCAGGTCTTAAGGTCCAGCAGACAATGAAGAGCTGGGAAGTGACAATATTATGTCACAAGGTCAGTGACAGATGTTTCCTTGACAACACCTTCCGAGACCTTCCATATTCCCTTGAGTAAGCCTGTAACAGAGGTCATGGAACCCTGGCAGAGGTCATGGGACTCTTGCTCAAAGATAGGATAAGGCAAATGCTGGTGGATTTATTTCAAACTGGTTTCATTAAAATGGAGAAGCAGGAAAAAGTCAGAAGGGAAAGGGAACTAAGAAGAATAGTTTTCACAGGATCATAGATCATAGACCATCAATTTAGGCGGCTTAGCTAGGACAGTGAAGACCTGAATTCATATCCAGACTTAAACACTTAATAGTTGTGCAACTCCAGGCAAGTCACTGCACCTCTGCCTGCCTCCCTTTCCTCATTGAACTCTGTCCACTGTGCAAAAGAAGAATTGATTGAGTGCTTGTTGCCTTACATTCATCAGAGAAACAGAAAAAGCATTAGCAGGGTAAGGGGATGAGCCCAAGGGATGGATGCTATCCTTACTTCTGGGAACTATATTCCCTGTGAAGCCTGTTCATAGAGCAGCAGCTTTTAGCAGGCCCATTTTAAAAGAATACAGGAAATATCATTAAGGGGAAAGACTCAGGAGATCAATTGCTTAGGCAGAAGATCAATGGTGCAATGAGAGACTATGCATGGGAAGACAGAAGAGCATCTAGGAGCCAGGAGTGGTTCAAATAGGCAACAAGAAGGGGAGAGGGGAGAAAAAAGAGATGGAGATGGGAAGACATACATAGAGACAGAAGCAGGAAAAAAGGAGAGAGATGGATGGGGAAGAAGGGGGAGGGAGAGAGAGAGAGAGAGAGAGAGAGAGAGAGAGAGAGAGAGAGAGAGAGAGAGAGAGAGAGAGAGAGACTGGGGACCTAGAACCCAAGGGACCTAGAACCCAGGGGACCTTGCCTCATTTACCATAAGATACTGATGTATTCCTCCTCCCCCTTCCCACTCACTCTTTTGGGGAGACTGAGTACTTAATTGTGAGTTAGACCAATACAAAGTAATTACAAAGTAATGTAAGCTTAGACAAAGCAATCTCGAGAGAAGGCATGAGCCACTGGGGAGAAACAGAAAAAGACCGAGAGGGAGTGGGTATGTGATTGTATTCCTGTGTGGCAGACATTCCTTTCCCATCCCACTCACTACAAGGTCTCAGCCAAGAGATTGTCTCTCCCCAATGTTACCACGTTGTTGTGCTAATGGGCACCGTCCTCACACCTCCTGGGGAGAACCACCTCCCTAGCCACCTTCTTTGTGGTCTCTTTTCATTTTGCCATCTCGGAATCGACAGGGCAATTCTTTTTTTTTTTTTTTTTTTGGTGGGGCAACGAGGGTTGAGTGACTTGTCACACAGCTAGCAAGTGTCAAGTGTCTGAGGCCAGATTTGAACTCTGGTCCTCCTGAATCCAGGGCAGGTACTTTATCCACTGTGCCACCTAGCTGCCCCTGACAGGGTGATTCTAAGTGCAAAATCAGCTTCTGGGAGATCTGCAAAGGAGGGATTTCATTGGCATCTCGCTTCTATTGTGAATTATAGAGTCTGGGGTGACTATCTGATCAGCAGATGGGGCAGGGGCGGTGGGGGGGAGGGAAGAGGGGATAAAAGAAACCCCTATCCATGAAGCATCGTTAGGAATGGTCCATTTAGTGTGAGTATTGTTCCATATGCCCACCCGCCCAGGGGAACAGCTGTTCTGGGACTGCCCCTTTCCTTTGTCGGATGAAGCAGGAGTAAATCGGCCTAACCGGATTTATCAACAGTCTTAGCATCCAGAAGCTAGTCTTGATTTGATCATTACTTAGGATTTGCTCAATGGTAGCCGTGTGCTGGGCACCACACAGGGTGAGGGAGGAAGGCATGTTCTGGGGCCCAAGGGTTTCCAGCGGTGAGAAGAAAACAGAAGGCCAGACCCAGACCATTCTGCTGAGAAGGCCATGATGTGTGGAGGTGTGAGGTTATGATGAAGGTCTTTCCTTCTTCCTTCTTCCTTTCCTTCTTTCCTTCTTCCCCATCTCTCTTTACACCTCCATTTCTCTTTCCTGTAGCCCGTCCCCATCCTTTCCAGGAGGAAGTCACCCACGGGTGAGCCCCTGCAATATTCCGTCTCCTGCACGGCTTGCTAAATGTTTCCAGTTATCTCTGCGGATCTGAATTATAAACACCCGTGTCTGATTTTGTTTCCATTAAAGTTGGGAGGTGGCAGCAGGGGAGGGGAGAAAAGGGACAGAGAAAGACCCTTTGGCTCCTGGTGAAGAGTTGCAGATGGGGCGCCTGTTTTCTTTTCTGTGTTAGTAGTGGCGGAGACATGGGGCCATCAGCCTGCCCTTCTTAGTCTTGGAGATGGTGGCCCCAGCTACTCAAGGTGGGGGGTCTGGGCAAAACGAAGCACAGACCCCCAGAATAAAGCAATAGGCCAGCAGTTCTGCCCCTCCCCTCCACTCTGTTCAGCTCAGTTCAGCTGCTCTAAGCCACACCCTTAATCTTAAAACTGTTCGCTGTTTATTCTCCCTTCCAGGGACCTGTTGGAGATTAAGCCATCTCACTGTAAAGTTTCCTCCTGTCAACTGCAGACATCCATGCCTTTCTGGATATCCTTAGGTGTTACATCAGTTTCCCCATCCCCTAAATGGGTGGGAAAACCCCCCAAACACAACTACATATGTATGCCCCACTCAGCCCCCATAGTCCTCCTCTTCTTACCAAAAGAAGGAAGGTAGGTTTCCTCTTTGCAGAACCAAGATTGGCTATCACAATCGCTCAGTTTCACTTCCCTTTTATAGGCAATTTCATTTGCACTGCATTAATGTAGTGATGCAAACTCTTCTTCTGGGTCTGTTTATTTTCCTTTTTACATCAATTCATATTCTTGTGTCTCAAGTCACCCTTTCTTCCTGCAGAGCATGCTCCTTTAAATTTGTGTACTGGTTTATTCAAGCTATGACCCAACCAATAGCCATCCAATCTGCTTACGTTTCTAGGTGATCACAAAAAGTGCCACCAAGAATATTTTGGTGTCTGTGGAACTTTTCTTTCTGTCTTTGACCTCCATGGGGATATGTGCCCAGCAGTGGGAAACCTAGGTCAAAGGGACTGAATAATTACATGCTTTTTCCAGATTGTTTTCCAGAATAGTTGGCCCAGATCAGTGAACCTGTCCTGCAGCATTCTCTAATTTTGATAACTTTTCTTGGTAGCTCTGTGTTGATTGCAGCCAATCCCGGGTGTTGGTGTGGTCTCTTTCAAAGAGTTCAATGCTACCCCGCTTGTAGCATTACAGGATTATGGTTTTAGAGCTGGGACTTTGAAGGTCATTGTGTCTAACCCCCTAATCTGTAAAATGGGAAAACTAAAACCCAAAGTTTAAGTGACTTACCCAAATTCATCCAGAAACAGCAGGGGCAGGATTCAAACCTTCATCCTTACAATAACTCTCCAAGTATTGTTATTGTTAGGGACAGTGAGATGGCTGGGATAATGGAGAGAGTCTCAGACATGGAATCAGGAAGACCCGAATTCAAATCCTGTCTCAGACATACTTAATAGATGTGTGTGAAGGGGCAGCTAGGTGGCGCAGTGGATAGAGCACTGGCCCTGGATTCAGGAGGACCTGAGTTCCAATCCAGCCTCAGACACTTAACACTTACTAGCTGTGTGACCCTGGGCAAGTCACTTAACCCTCATTGCCTCACCAAAAAAACAAAAGACAAACAAATAGATGCGTGTGATCCTGGACAGGATACAAACTCTCTCAGCCTCTGTTTCCTCTTTTATAAAGCAAAAATAGCATCTATTTTCCATGCAGAGTAGTAAAAAGGAAAATCAACAGGGTCGTTGTGAGGGAGTAACATATATAAATTGCTTTGCAAACATTAAAGTCTTATAGAAATGCTCGCTATATATTTTTCCTCTTTTTGTTTTTGTTTTTCCCAACATGTTTAATGTGGAAATATAGCTTGTGTGACTTCATCTATATTATGAGGATTTTATTTCTTGCCTTCTCAGTGGATGGTGAAAGGGTGGGAGGAGGGAATTCGGAGCAGAAAATTAAATTAAATAGGTTTTGAAAATTAAAAAGAAGAAATGCTAGCTATTATTAGCCATTTCCATTTTACAGATGATGAAATGAAGCCTTGGAGAGGCAAAATGACTTGGCCAAATAACTAGTAAGCCTTGGGGCCAGGATTCGATATAGCTTCTCCTGTGACTGGTCTATTGCTTTTCCCATTACACCATTCCGCCTCTCGCACTGCAAGGAGGTGTTGTGAGAGCAGATGGATCCTCCTGGACTTTCACCAGAGCCACATGAAACACCAGAGACTAAACAGTGAGTCACCCAAACAGCTTCCTTGCCTTGGGCCCGGCTTTGGTCTCTGAGGAGGACTTCTCTGCTGAGGCTGCTCCTTTCCCTCCTTCTTTTAATTTTCTGTCTGTGTGTTCTTTAGGTGGGGGCAGATGGAGCAGACGCAGGAGAGCTGGGGAAGGCGTGGCTGGGCAGAGAGTCCCATGGGGTGACCTTGCCCTTGGTCTCTCCTCCTTCCTAGTGTGCTGGAAAAGGCAGCCCTGTGGGGGCCAGGAGACCCAAATTCAACTCTTCACAGCTGGAAATGACAGATATCTATTTAGTCCTGACTCCTTCATTTTACAAATGAGGAAACCGAGGCACAGAGAGGTTGAAGGCACTTGTCTAAGATCGTGGACTGAGTCAATGGCAGAGCTAAGATCTGAACCCAGGACCTCCTGCTCTAAACACAGTATTCTTTTTCTCTGTACCATGCTCTGTTCCTCACTACCTGTGGGACCTTGGGCAAATCACTTCTCCTTTCTGATTCTGTCTTTCCTCCTTTTAGATAAGATGACTTCTCGCATTCCTTTCAGCTCTCAGTCCTACAGCTGCTAATAATCCCAGACAGTGAATAGAGCTTTAGGCAGCTAGGTGGTGCAGAGGATACGGCGCCCTGAGTTCAAATCCAGCTCAGACACTTACTAGCTGTGTGACCCTGGGCAAGTCACTTCACCCTAGTCTGTAAAATGAGCTGGAGAAGGAAAGGGCAAATGATCCCAGTATCTTTGCTAAGGAAACCCCAAATAGGGTCACAAGGAGTCAGACACAACCTAAACTATTGAACAACGACAAAAATTGAGCCTTTCTTTATTATCTCATCACAACCACTCTGTGAAGGAGGCAAGCTAGGTATTATCCTTGTTTTATGGATGAAGAAAAGAGAGGCCCAGTGAGTTTAAGGGACTTGCCCAAGGTGCACAAGGCTAGTAATTGTTGGTCAAGACAAGAACCCAAGTTACTCTTTCCATTACACTCTACTTAGGGAGCATTCTGTAATCTGCTCAGGGAATGGAAGCCCTGAGGTTCTGTTCAATTCAATTCAGCTCAGTTCAATTCACCTCAACTCAACTACCTTCAAAACTCAACTCAACTTAGTCAAAAAAACATTTGTTGAGTTCCTAGAAAATGTTTCAGGAAAGCAGATGCAAAGGCAAGAATGAAGACATCCCCTTCCTTCAAGGGGCTTATAGTCTGCTGGAGGGAATTCAGGGCCATGGTTCTTTCTTTCATGGACCATCTTCTGCACGAAGCCTTTCCAAATCCCCCTAGAGGCTGGTGCCCTCCCCACTCCCCAAATCACCTTCTTTCTGTTTTGTTTATATTTTATTTAGTCTATTACCAATACAAAAGTATGTGTTATCTCCCGGGATAGAATCTGGACTTCTTTTTTTTGTTGAGGCAATTGGGGTTAAGTGACTTGCCCAGGGTCACACAGCTAGTAAGTGTTGAGTGTCTGAGGCTGGATTTGAACTCAGGTCCTCCCGACTCCAGGGCTGGTACTCTATCCACTGCACCACCTAGCTGCCCCAGAATCTGGGCTTCTTAAGGATAGACACATTTATTTTTGTCTTTATCTCCCATACCTAACAATTACAATGCCTAGTAGGCACTTCATAAAAAGCTGTTGGTTGGTTGTTTGGGAAAAATGGGTATTGAACTTATGGAGGAAGCCTCTGAGGGGTGGCAGCTCCCAGAATCCCATTGCCTCCATCCATAACTGACTCAAAGGACTCTGTAGTTACCTGCAAATTTAAAATGGACTGGCTCCCAGATACTTCTCTCTTGGGAATTTGCCTGGCCCACTTAGCAGAATTTGGCTCACCCTGAGCAACCCCAAAGGCAAGGGGAAATAGAGGAAAGGACACTAGGTTTGGAGTGAGAAAAACTGGGCAGCAGTTCTGATACTTTCCACCTATGCAAAGTAGGCACATGATGCTCCTCATCTGTAAAACTGTAAAAATAATAGTGATGGGGCAGCTAGGTGGCGCAGTGGATAAAGAACCGGCCCTGGAGTCAGGAGGACCTGAGTTCAAATCCGGCCTCAGACACTTGACACTTACTAGCTGTGTGACCCTGGGCAAGTCACTTAATCCCCATTGCCCCACCAAAAAAAATAAAATAGTGATGCTACCTTTCTCCATAGGCTTTGAAATGTGCTTTTTTGTTTTGGGGTTTTTTTGGTTTTTTTTGTAGGCAATGGGGGTTAAGTGACTTGCCCAGGGTCACACAGCTAGTAACTGTCAAGTGTCTGAGGCCGGATTTGAACTCAGGTACTCCTGAATTCAGGGCTGGTGCTTTAACCACTGAGCCATCTAGCTGCCCCGAAATGTGCTTTTAGAAGCAGAGGGTTAACGTCTGATAGGACCCATGTTTATCCACTCCAGGGATTCTTTACCTGGATTCTGTAGATAGACTTCTTGAGGTGTGGGAATGAAGATGGAAAAAAATTATATTTTATTTTTCACTAACCTCTAATTGAAATTTAGTGTTTTCTTCCATTATGAATGCAGGAAACAAAATATTACTATGAGAAGGAGTGGGAGGTCTAGGAGACTTTCCCAGACTGCCAAAGGGGTCCATGGTCACCCGAACATTCAGAACTCCTGATCGAGTCTAAGCTTTTCCCTTTTGCTTTTGTTATTCATCCTTCATTCTTGAAAAGGACCATGATATTGGGAGATGATGTCATGACTTGCACTGAATTGGATTTAAATGAGGGAGGGCCGTGCCAGGTCACCAGCCTCACTCTCTCCTCCAGAGCTATCTGGGTCCAGTGGCAAGACATAGATCAGGATGACTGAAGATGGCCCCAGATGTTCAAGGCAATTGGGGTTAAGTGACTTGCCCAGGGTCACACAGCTAGTAAGCATCTGAGGTGAAATTTGAACTCAGGTCCTTTTGACTTCAGGGCCAATACTCTATCCACTGTGCCACCTAGCTGCCCTTAACCTTGTCCTTTTACATACAAGAAAAGGGAGGCTCAGAGAAATTAAGGTCACACATTTAGAGCTTGAAGGGACCTTGGTAGCCATCTAGTCCCATCCCCTCCATTCATAGATGAGAAAATTGGGATGTAGAGAGTTAAAGCAGCTTGTGTTAGGTCACACCCAAGGCAGGGGCAGGATTTGAATCAAGAGCTTTTGGCTCCAAATGCAGCATCCTTTCCATCAAACAAGATTGCCTCCTACCCTGAAATCTGCTTTGTGCCTGACATTTTCCTCCAGAGCATTTTGTACAAAGGATGAGGGCTGCCCAACATTCAAGAAACTTTTGTTGAGTTGAGTTGGATTATTGACACAGTACAGGAGGTCTTTAGCATCCCAGGCACCTTTGAATATCAAAGACCCCCGCATGGTTGAGACCTCTAAAATGACAATGGAATGAGACAAACGGGGAATAGAGTCTCCTGATGTAATTCTGCCAAGTGTGCAGTGCACCCCACAAACAGTGAAGATGGGAAAGGGCTGCTACCATTGGAGTTCCCAGGCCTATAGCATCAACAGCAGCCGCCCCCAAGCCATGATTCTTGGGTGTGTGTGGTGGGGTCCCATGTATCTCCTTGCTGGAGATCATTAAAGCATCACCGATCCTTTCAACTTGACATTTTTCCTAGGTGATCATTCTGGGATGCAGGTGTGCCTCCCCCAGGGAGCCAGACAGGACCGATGAGTCAATTTCCCTGAAAGACCTATTCTGCAGGAATCCCTCCGTGGAAACACATCTGAAGAAGGGTGGTTTCCCATGAGACCACAGCTAATAAGAATGTGTGGCTTTCACAGAAAGGGTTCTTTGTGCTTCATAAAGGAAAAATGTTGTTCACAAATACTTGGGGTCTGGTATCCATCACTTTCAAATATTTAGTGGAAATTGTCTGCAGAGCTGTGACAAGGGGATGTGACAGCCAGGAAGATGCCTTGGGGCTGATGGGTTTTAATTACCCTGCTTTCCTTCCCCTCCCTGCTATATTTCTTCCTCCCTTCTATTTTTCCTATGGCCATGAGCCTCACTTTCTAGAATTTGTTGCTTGTTGCAGGATACGATGGAAAAGAGCCTCAGATTTGGAATGAGAGGACGGAGGTTTGAACCCTAGCTCAGCCACATATTAACTATTTGACCATGGGTGATTCCCTTCCGCTCTCTGGGACTCAGTTTACTCATTGTTAAAGTGAAGAGGTTTGACTAAATGATCTCTAAGGGTCCCTTTCTGCTCTAAATGGATGACCCTATGATCAAATCCAAACTTCCTGTTAATCAAAGCCTTCTGTAATCTAGCTGCAATTTTAAGTAAACTTCTCTTCTATATAGGCATATAGGGGCAGCTAGGTGGTGCAGTGGTCCTAGAGTCAAGAGAACCTGAGTTTAAATCTCACCTCAGACACTTACTAGTTGTATGACCCTGGGCAAGACACAATTCCAATTGCCTTAAACATCTGGGGCCATCTCCAGTTGTCCTGATATATATCTTGCCACAGGACCCAGATGGCTCTAGAGGAGAGAGTGAGATTGGTGACTTTGCATAGCCCTCCCTCACTTAAATCCAATTCACTGCAAGTCACAACCTCACCCTATTGTCATGTGAGAAGGAAGGACAAACAACAACAACCTCACTTTATTGAACTTTGTAGATAATGCATTTTTTTATTATAAATTGAAGGTTTGTGGCAACCCTGCATCGAGCAAGTCTACAGACACCATTTTCTCAACAGCATGTGCTCACATTGTGTCTCTGTGTCACATTTTGGTAATTCTTGCAATATTTCAAACTTTTTCATTATTATTTTATCTGTTATCTGTGATCTTTGCTATTATTGTAATTGTTTTGGGGCACCATGAACCACACCTATATGTTCTGACTGCTCCACAGACTGGCATTCTCCTCATCTGTCTTCCTCTCCTGCTCTCCTCAGGCCTCCCTATTTCCTGAGACACAACAATATGGAAGAATATTACATAAGCTTAGTCGATAAAGCAGTGGCAGGGTTTGAGAGGATCAACTCCAATTCTAAAAGAAGTTCTATTGTAGGGAAGAGGCTATCAAACGGCATCCCACGCTACAGAGAAAGCTCTCATGAAAGGAAGAGTCAGTCAATATGGCAAATTTCATAGTTGTCTTATTTGAAGAAATTGCCACAGTCACACCTCTGCAACAACCAACACCCTGATCAGTCAGCAGCCATTGACATGGGGCAAGACCCTCTACGCGCAAAAAGGTTAGCACTCCCTGAAGGGCCAATGATGGTTAGCATTTTTTAGGAATAAAGTATTCTTCAAGGTATGTACATTTTAAAAGACATAATAGTATTGCACACTTAAAAGACCCCAGTGTGGTGTAAATATAACTTTTATATGCATTGGGAAACCAAAAAGGTCTGTGTGATGCTTTCCTGTGATATTTGATATTTGCTTTATTGTGGTGGTCTGAATCAAACCTTCCATGTTTTCAAGCCATGCTCTAGTTAAATACCTACATTTTGTAAATTTAGGCATTCCCTTTAATGATGTAGGTTGTGGCCCATCCAAGCTTGCCCATCTTGCGTGACTTATCCATGTCATTTGATAATCATTATTACTCCCATATTGTTATTAGTTCTATGACAACAACGATCATCGTTGTTGTCGTCATCGCCACCATCATCGTGACATTGGATGTTTTTTAATAGTTTGGTTTATGACTGTCCTAGTGGAGGTCTGAGACCAAGCCAATTGCGTGTCTCATTTTTTCCAGTTCCTGCCTCCCAATATTTTTTTTTTTTGTGGGGCAATGGGGGTTAAGTGACTTGCCCAAGGTCACACAGCTAGTAAGTGTTAAGTGTCTGAGGCCGGATTTGAACTCAGGTACTCCTGAATCCAGGGCTGGTGCTTTAACCACTGCGCCATCTAGCTGCCCCTTCCCAATATATTTTAATCTAGGTGAAATCCTCTTAAACACCCCCCAGGTTTTAAACACCCTCTCATCTTCCTCCCTTGGTACCTGAAGAGTCCAGCTCTGTTCTCCTGGAACCTAGCGTACATCATCTAGTCCACTTTTACCCTGAAAAGTCGACTCCCTCTCCCAATGACTTCCAGACCCCTCTTTATCCTAGGCCAGGCTCTGAGGCTGAAGGTAGGGAAGCTGACAATGAAGCCCATCTCTAATCTGTGGTTTGCATTGAGGCCCAGTGAGTTTAGCTTACCCAGCTAACCGCAGGGGTGATGATGCTAGACCCTGGGGCTACCTCTCAAACTATCAGGGGCCTTCAAAAAAAAGCTGAAGGGACAATCCCCATATTGTCCTCTTTTCTACCCTCACTCTCACCTTGGGCCCAGCCAAGCTTGGCCTAAAGTAAATCATTGATTGATCAGGCACAAAACCCTCTCAGTCTGTCTGCCCTGTTTAATTAAGGCAAAGCCCAGAGCAAAGCCCAGATCTGAAATATCAGCTCCTGTCAGAGAGATAAAAATAAAGAATTTTGGCCCTAAGAAAGTTGGCTTCTCCCATTCAACTTGTGTATTTACCCTTTAGAAAAAATGTCACTAATGTTGTTTTAATAATGTTTTTGGTGCCTAGGGACCAATAACACAAGCAGGGCCTATTTACTGAGGGTTTGCTGACCATTTAATGATGGGCCGTGTATCAGACACTGGCAGGATACACGGGCCATCGGTGATATGTAATTACCAGGCAAATTCATCATTACTCCTGTCTTGTAAACCCGAATATGTGTTAACTAATACTTTGGGGCCCACTGAAGGTAATGATGAAGGCCTGTCCTCCCTAAGAACATGTAATTACCCTACAGCAAGCAGGCTGCATATTTACTAAGCAAATCTAGGCAATTATTATCTGGAAGCCAAATCTTGCCCCTGGAGCCACAGAAATTCACTCAAGGGCAGGCCTCAGCTCTAAGGAGAACTGGCTTCCAGGCTGGGTCAGGGATTGGTGGGGGTGGGTTTCTTTAGATATCATTCCAATATATTCTTCCATCTTTATAGAGTCAGAGAACCTCAGACCCAAAAGGGGCTTTGGAGGCCTTCCAGTTCAAGCTCCCCATTTTATGTTTAAGGGAAACTGAGCTCTGGAGAGAGGGATTCTAGGATCATGGTTTGAATTGGAAAGAGGCCATGCTGTCTAACCTCCCATCATCCCTCCTACCAACCTGGTGGTGTCCCTGGGCCCTGTCCCAACCCTAGATAACTCCCATTAATATTCTTTCATCATTACTTCTCCACTGCCTATAAATGCATCTATGTCTTCTCCATCCTTTTTTTTTTTTTAAAGTGAGGCAGTTGGGGTTAAGTGACTTGTCCAAGGTCACACAGATAGTAAGTGTCTGAGGTCAGATTTGAACTCAGGTCCTCCTGACTCCAGGGCCAGTGCTCTATCCACTGTGCCACCTAGCTGCCCCCCTCCTATATATCTTACTGCTCCTTCTCACTGTTCCTTTCTGAATCTTCCTTTGGGTCACGTCTACTAATTGTGGGTGTCCCCTAAGGTTATGTTTTGGGCCCAATTACCCCCTCCCCCACTGTATACAATCTAACTTGGTAATTTCATTGGCTCTTATAGTAGGCTGAGCTTAAATTTGAGGGCAGCTAGAGGGCACAGTGGATAGAGTGTAAGGCCTAGAGTCAGGAAAAGCTAAGTTTAACACATACACTGAGAAAATCACTTACCCCTATTTGCCTTAGTTTCTTTATATGTAAAAGGAACTGGAGAAGGAAGTGGCAAACCACTTCAGTATCTTTGCAAAGAAAATCCCAAATGGGGTCATGAAGACTAAGATATAACCGAAAAGAAAACAACTAAAAAGCTTAAATTTGGTGTAATCAGGCAGGTTCAAGGTTTTTCCTTGAGGAAAAAAAATACTCTTGTGAACTGTCAAATCCAATTAAAACTACTTCAATAATAATTAAAAAAATTTTTAAAAACACTAATGCTTGCAGTTTAAAAACATGGGGGGCAGCTAGGTGGCGCAGTGGATAAAGCACTGGCCTTGGATTCGGGAGGACCTGGGTTCAAATCCAGCCTCAGACACTTGACACTAGCTGTGTGACCCTGGGCAAGTCACTTAACCCTCATTTCTCTGCCAAAGAAGAAGAAGAAGAAGAAGAAGAAGAAGAAGAAGAAGAAGAAGAAGAAGAAGAAGAAGTGGCCATGGGGAGCGAGAAGGACTTCAACTCCTCCATCTGGACCAGTTAGTGGGGGAGAAACAAACAAAAAAACCCCCACATAATGGAAGAATAAAAGATATAAATATAATTCTCCTTCAGTAGTCATCAAGTTAGGAACTGAAGGAAGCCACCTATAATTGGAGCTCAGGAAAAAATGTCTGACAACCTTTCTGCCCCCAGTTTCATTCATTTATAGTTCAAACTACCCAGTGTGTAAAGCCACCAGATGGGGCTGAGCTAAGGTGCAGGATGGAGGATCATCTATGGCCATAACGGTAACAGTAACCTCCAGATCCTGCCCAGCCAGGGTCTCACTCCAGCTCCTGTGGGTTCAGTGATCATCCCCATGTGGATGAACCAATCCAAGGGTATAACTATCCTCAAATCTGCAAGGGGAGGCTAAGAGATGGTCACTGGATGGAGTGAAGAATGTGGAGCCTGAGCCCAGGATGGAGCCAGACACATACTTTTCTCGAAGATCTTCCTAACGCAAAGGATTTTTGAGATTCGGTCACCAGTGGGAAGCACGAGCTGACTGGGGCCAGGGTAGTGACTGGCCCCCTGATTACCTCTGGCAGGCCCTCCCTTGTATGCTATACTGGTCCAAATATAGCTCATAATTTCCCCCCTAGTTTGGCTCATCTAAAGCCTGAGTGTAGCCAATAACCACGCTCTGGTTGGCTTTCTTCTGCCCCTGCCTCCTGAGTGAGAATGGGGTTGATTGAGTTGATTGTAGAACTTGTAGCCAGTCTCCACCAGACTCTTCTTTTTCCCTCTGCCCAGATGTGGTTCTTTGGGGTTGCCAACAGTGCCTACTTGCCAACCCTGCCACAGTTACCATAGGTCCTTGGGGACTTGCCCTCAGTCTGGCAGACCTGGATGACACACCCTCCGCCTCTCCTCTTTAGCACTCTGACTCTAGCCATAAATATATATTCCATATGGCATTTCTGTGTAATTATTTTCAAGAGAATAAATATACATTTTTACCTTTGAAAGAAGTCTCAGTTTAGGAGATGCAGCTGCTATTCAGGGGTGGCCTCTCTCTGGACCAACACCCAGAGTTACAGTAGAGCTATGATATCACCAAAGTCAAGACTTCTTTCTTTAATACAGATATCAACCCCATTCATGCCTCTTCGACCTGTTTCATTCTTGCCTATGTCTTTTCCTAAATCTTCTACAGAGGCTCAAAGAATGAATAAATGAATGGAGTAGTGAATGAATAAAAAAAAAGCATTTAGTAAATATTCACTATGTATGAAGCACTGTGCTAAGTGTTGGGAATAGAAATCTAAAAATTGAGACAGTCCTCATTCTCAAGGTACTCACACTCTAGTTGGGGGAGATAACGGAAAAAGAAAGCTGGGATACAGGGCAGATGGAAAGGCTAAAAAGTCCTAAAGGTGCCACAGATGCATCCATGGCATCCAAGGTGACTTGCCCAAGGTCACATAGACAGGAAATAGCAGAGCTGGGGGTCAAGTTAAGGTTCTCTGACTCCAAATCCAATGGGTTTTTTTCTGCATTGCATCACACAACACCACAACCATCTCCTTTGCAGTAGTCAAATAATCCATCAATAGGCATTTATTAAGTGCCTACTAGGTATTAGACCCCAGGGACAAAAATACAAAAATGTCGAAGTCCCTTCCTCCAAAGAGCTTCCATTGTATGGGGGTGGGGGGAGACTATGTATATATTATATATTGTACACATATGCATTTATGTAATCTATCCATTCATCTATCTATCCTTATCTAGCCATTGATATTTCTCTATTCATATCTATCTATCCATTCATCATGTTTGTTTTTTGTTTTGTTTTGTTTTGTTTTTTTCGGGGCAATGGGGATTAAGTGACTTGCTCAGGGTTACACAGCTAAGTGTCAAGTGTCTGAGGCTGCATTTGAACTCAGGTACTCCTGAATCCAGGGCCGGTGCTTTATCCACTGTGCCACCTAGCCGCCCCTATCCATTCATTATGTATTTCTACTCATCATCTATCTATCCATATCTATTGATTGATATCTATCCATCCATATCTATGTATCCATTTACTATCATCATCTCCCTCCTCTATATAAAAAATATATAAGGAAATATGTGTTCGTACATATGTGTATGTGTGTTTATACATTGTGCCTGCACATATGTGTGTGTGTGTGTGTGTGTATAGGCACTAACATCTATGGCAATGAAAAAAGACTTCATATATGGTTTGAGCTGGGTCTTGAATGAAACCAGCTATGACCAACCCACATTCTTTTCTGATAATATCCATCTCGATGATGACCTTTATGCCATGTTTGTTTGTTTGTTTTTGCACTGAGGATGCATCTTTGGTAATACACTGCGACCTCCTTACACCTACCATGTGTAAAAATGGATACTTGTGGAAAGAATAACTAGTTTAGAATTATGGAGGATTCTGTTTCACAAATTTGATGCAATCCGCCTCCTCCCGCTCATTTATGGGCCGAAAGCTTCAGGCCAGAAGCCAGTTAATTTAACGAGAATCCAGGAGCGCTAGGGTACTGAAGTGGTAATCTAGATAATGGGTTATCCACTTAATCCACTTTCCCCTCTGTGGATAGCAAGACAATCCCTTCTCCTTATTCTCCCTTCTCTTCCCCTATTTGCAAAGTGCTTTTAAAAGAACTTTTTAAAGACCATGGATCCCACTCAAGTGACTTTGTCATATTTCTGTACTAGATAAAATCAGAAAAACGTCATCCTCAAACAGGAACCCCGGATGACCTTACGATTTATGGTGGTGGCCAGACCTGAACACATTACTTCAGGTATATTCTAATGATTATAGAATACAATTTCATGTCTTCTCCTTATTGTGTTTGTGAACTTGATTTTTTTTTTAAATCAAGAGTAAGATTTTACTTTTCACCTTATTATATTTGATTTTGTTAGATTTGGTTCAGCATTCTAGCCAGCTGAGGTCCTTTGAACACTGGTCACACTGCAGCCATATTGTGTGGCTAGGAATCATGGGCTGCCACAGTCTCTGAAAGACTGAAACAGGATCACCCAAAAAGCAACAGGTTGTAACAAGGAATTATGAAAGACCGGTGAGATAAAGGCTTTTATCAGATAAATGTACATCTGAAAAAAAAAAAAAGAAAGATGGGCAGAGACTGCCTAATGAGAGCATGGACCTTGGACCATATACAACATACTCTGCCTGGCACCAGCCCATATGGATGTTTGGTGAGCCTGCTTCTGGGAACATGCTGTGATGTATAATGATGGGGGTCTGTTCTAACTCAAAACATGTACAGGTATTTTTTGATGATTTCCTTTTTGGTGACAGAAAGGCTGCTGATTCAGAACTGGGTTTGCCTACAAATAGATGAAAGCTCATTCCTTCTCTCTCCCTCTCCTCCCCTCCTTCTATTCCCTCTCTTCTCACCTCTCCCTGGTTGCCATATGATCATGAATGCATAGTGCTTTTGTTTTCTGTCCCAATTGTGTTTATTCGTTTCTGATCTTAGGTGAATGAGTTATAAAGATGGAACAGAATAATTATGATTTGGGTTGAAAGAGCCACCAGAAGTCCAGCAATAGGAGTAGTGGTTTTTTAAGTAAATTGCTATTGGTCTATCAGTTTGGGTTAAGAATATTTTAATTTATTAATATTGTATACTCATAAGGAATTGACTGTGAGTGTCCTTAACTTCTTATGGTCTCAGGCTGCATAGCAGAGAGCTTTATCAGGAGAAAAGCCCCCCAAACCCATGCTATCTCCTAGAGACAGAATACCTACAAAACCTACAGTGTTATAAGAGGGAGAGCCAAACCATGAACATGTCCAGAGAGAGAAAGCTCTTGACCTCTTCCGAGAGTTTTTATCCTCTTTTGATAGAGGCAGGTCATTATACATTGATCAAAGCTAATTGTTTAGCATTATTCAGTTCCATAGTTGACATGACTTGAGGGTGGTCTACATTAAAATGAACTCTACAGATGACTTCTGGGAGAAGAATGTAAAAGATCTGCAGGGCAAAGGCAAAGGGCAGTATCTAGGTGTAGTTTGATCCCATCAGGTCTTCACTGAGCTAGACAAAAGAATCTATCTCCATTTCTTTTGTTCCTTTGGGTTTGTCCCAGACTGATATCTAAACTTTCTGGAGTGGACTGAGGAACTGATCTCTGGGTCCCCCAAGAAAGTCATTATTAATAATTATTTTCTCACAAATACATAGAAGAGTCTGCTAGTAATTGCAACAATTCTTAGTGAGGAACCAGATCTGAGGAACAACCTACTTGATTCACTCAAACAGTGGATGGATCTGACATCTGGGGCACAGGGAAAGAGATTCATCTACCGGCTATACTACACTCCCAAAGTGAATCAGGATGCTCTGTAACAACTGTTTCAAGTATGAACCCTCTCTCACAGGGACAAAGTATGTATGTAGAGCAGAGAGGTGGGGGGGAGGGGATGTTTTTGTAGCTTTGTCCTTGCTATACTTTCTCAACAAAAGCTAATTGAGGTTAATTAATTAATTGATATTGAGAAGATATTGATGGGTAAGCTATTATTGGGAAGACAGGGTTTGATATTGGGGGAACACACCAGATGGAATCTCATGAATAATAATAATAGAAAGAGACCCCAATCCTTAATATTATCTAAAACTCTCAGGAGAGTAGTAGCCTTGTTCTGGGGACCCCATTTGCTAGTCAGAGTATAGATTCAGGGAACTACAAGTGCTACACAAGGAAGACGTCCAGGACATTTGGTTGGTTCACTTCTGACAAGCTTCTGGGCAACCATGGAAGGGAAGATATGAATGAACTGTGATCTGCATAATTGGAAAGAATATCTTTAGAGTTCTGGCTGGTTTCTGATGACTCTGGGGCAGAGACACAAGGCTTCAACTATCTCCAGGATGCCTAGCCTTTAGTCATTTTATATCCTTCCTAGGGAAAAGGAAAGGAAAATAAAAAACAAAAACATGAGTCAGAGGACCCTGACCCCTAAGTGTTTCCCATTAGGACCAAGAATTCTGAAGTGTCCACCATGTCCTGGAATGAGGGAGCTTAAAGGGGCATTAGATTCTAATTCCCCTGGAGGTGTAGGAGATGGCTCCCATTTGTAAATGGGTGCAGAGAATGTTTTTACTTCTTAATTCCTTTCTCATTGTTTACTTTATCTCCTGTCTTAATTTAATGCTTTTGCTATTGGATTTATGTGTCTCTTGTGTGGTCTGGCAATAGAGAAGAGATTGGATGGAGGCTTGGGCTGGGAGTTGGAGAGTTGATTATTCTAAAGAAGTCATAGTAAAGTGGGAGAGTAGAGGAGGAGTTCTCCTCCTGAAGGAGGATATGAGAGCTAGTGCTAAAGAACCTGGACTCAGTAGTCAGAGAAACCGGGTTCAAATCCTGCCTTTGATGCTCATCTACCCATGTGACCTTGGACAAGACACTTCATGTTCCTGGTCCTTGGTTTCCTCCTCTGTAAAAACAATTTAGTTGAAGTAGATCATCTTTGAAGTTCTTTCTAGTTCTAGAACTAGGATCCTATGTCACTTCAACTCTCTGACCTCAGTTTCCCAACCTGTAAAGTGAAGGGGTTGTACATATGGTTTTAAGGTTTAAGGTTGCTTCCAGCTTATAATTCTAAATGACTTCAATAATAATTAGTGTAAGACAGCATTTATATAGCACTTTAACATTTGTTTCTATTTTTATTTTTTGGAGATAATTGGGGTTAAGTGACTTGCCGGGGGTCACACAACTAGTAAGTGTCTGAGGCAGCATTAGAACTCAGGTCCTCCTGACTCCAGGGTTGGTGATCTATCCATTGAGCCACATAGCTGCCCCAACTTAAACATTGATGAAATACTTTACAAATATCTCATTTGATCTTCCCTCTAGAAGGGAAGCACTATTATTATCCCCGTTTTATAGTTGAGGAAACTGAGACTGAGGGAACTTAAGTGAAATGGCCAAGAATACACAGTGTCTGAGGCTGGATTTGACTTGGGGCCTCCTGACTCCAAGCTTAGTTCTCTATTCATCTTTTTTTTGTTTGTTTGTTTGTTTTTAGTGAGGCAATTGGGGTTAAGTGACTTGCCCAGGGTCACACAGCTAGTAAGTGATAAATGTCTGAAGCCGAATTTGAACTCAGGTACTCCTGACTCCAGGGCCAGTGCTCTATCCACTGTGCCACCTAGCTGCCCCTCTATTCATCTGTAAGATGGAGAATGGGACTAGCTTGCTCCTGAAGTCCCTGCAGTTCTCAATCTATGACCCTATGGCTGAAAATTATTTTAATTTTCTGAGCCTTTGTTTCCTTATCTGTAAAATGAAGGGTTTAGACTAGATGGCCCCTATACACGTATTCCACACTTCATCCATTTATGTCTTGTCTTCCTAACTAGGTGGTGCACTGAATAGAGCGCCAGGCTTGGAGTCGGGAAAACCTGAGTTCAAACCCCGCTTTAGACATTTATTGGGTAGGTGACCCTGGGTAAGTCACCTAACCCTGTTTGCCTTAGTTTCCTCATATGTCAAATAAGCTGGGGAAGGAAATGGCTCAAGTATTTTTACCAAGAAAACTCCAAATGGGGTCCCAAAGAGTCAGACACAGCTGAAATGACTGAACAACTACAAACAAAAAAAAGCTTCCTAACTAGAAAATAACTCCTGGGCAGCTGCCACTTCTCTTTTACCACCCCTTTCCCTACAGTGCTCAGCACAGGGTTGGGCACAGAATAGGCACTGAGTAAACATGTAGAAAGGACCTCTTACAAAGAATGAGTCAGGGTCAGCTAGGTGGCGCAGTGGATAGAGCACTGGCCCTGGAGTCAGGAGTACCTGAGTTCAAATCCGGTCTCAGGCACTTAACACTTACTAGCTGTGTGACCCTGGGCAAGTCACTTAACCCCAGTTGCCTCACTAAAAAAACAAAAACCAAAAAAAACAAAGAATGAGTCAGCCACTTAGTCAGGTGCAGGAGCCCAGGGCACTGATCAGTCTGACAGGTACTTTAAAGGAGAGTGGGAACTGAGTTTTGAAAAAATCCTTGTGGACTCAGTGGTTTCCTTGGTCCTTTGCTGTATGAATGATGGGCAATATGGCAATGAAAAGAAAGAAAAGAAAAGAAAGAAAGGAAGGAAGGAAGGAAGAAAGAAAACCCCAAACTAAGCTTTTGGCATCTTCAGGGCTCTGTGAAGACGGATGGTCTGCCATTTGGTCTTGGGCCTGGATATCTGTGCAAGCCTCCTTAGACTTCTCACAAGCAGTCCCTCATCCCCAATGGTGGGTGTCCTCAGTTGCTATTAGGTTGGGATTGCTGGCAGCTTCCTCCCAGGCTGGAGCTCTGGGCTATTAGTGACTTTCTATGGGGTTTTCTTCAGCAGGAGCTCATTAAGACTGCTTTCCTTCTTCCATCCCCCTCTTCCACCCTGCCCCCAACCATCCCCCTACCCATCCCATTCATTGCATCCCTTTAATGGCACAGATTGCTAGGGGATGCTAATTAGGATGAATTCAGGCGTGAAGTCTGATTGATGTAAAAATGGTCTCCTTGAAGCTCTTTTGCCCCCGTTGCCTTTGATTCCCATTGCCTATAGATTCTTGCACGTTCAGAGGATCAGAGATTGAGCAGGGACCTTAAAGGTCATTTAGTCTTTAGGTCACAGGCATGGGGACAGGGACTAGACTTGTGATTTCATTAGTATAAGGAATTCCCTAGTAAGGAAACTCCACCCTCCAAGATCAGTCAGCATGTTGTATGTACCATGCATCATGCTGAGTTCTCTAGATACAAAGAAAAGGATGGAATAGACCCTGACCTCAAGAAGCTTACATTCTACTGGGGGGAAAGTGAATAAATAAATAAATAAATGTAAAATAGTCTAAGAGAGTAGTGTGAGGGGTGGGGAGGGGGACACTAAAAAGTGGGGGAATCAGGAGAGATCTTTTCTAGGAGCTAGGGTTCTGAGGGTCAGTTGATAAGCATTTATTAAGGGTCAGCTAGGAGGTGAAGTGAGTCAGTAGGACTTGAGTTCAAATCTGACCTCAGACACTTGACACTTCCTATCCATGTGACCCTGGGCAAGTCACTTCACCCTGTTTGCCTCAGTTTCCTCATGTATAAAATGAACTGAAGAAGGAAATGGCAAACCACTCCTGTATCTTTGACCAGGAAACCCCAAGTGGAGTCATAAAGAGTCAGACAACAACCTGATTAGATATGGGGGTGAATGAGAATGAAGACAAGATTTCTTACAGGTTGCAGACCTGAGTGACTGGGAACACAATGGCTCACACAACAGGAAGAGGGATATTCAAAAAGGGGGCAGATTTATTTTGGGAAAAGACTATGAGCTATGTTCTGGCCAGGTGGAGATGCCTGTAGGATATTTGGGTGAGATGTTTAGGGGACAGATAGAGGATGGTGATTAAACCATGGGGGCTGGTGAGATCACTAGAATAAGACAATACCTGATCAAATCTTAAAACAGGTGACCCAGACCAGTAAGTGCAGGAGGCCTTCAATGAGGAAACTGGAAGAAATCAGAAAGAGGCCATGCTTGAGTCAGACTTTGAAGGGTGGCAGTATTTGTATTGGCCTTTGGCTCTTGGATCCTGATCAGTTTCTGGGAATTCAGTGCTTCTCTGGACTGGTCCAGGGGACCTTATTTTTGGCCCCAGATCTTGGGTCTTTTTCCATTTCTTAATGGTCCCTGATCACTGATCCCTTCCTGTGCCCCCTTGGGGAATGGGTCTGCTTGGCTCCCTGGATCTTGAGGTCTACCACACCCCATCAACCCTTAATTCCTTTTCCCTCCTTTCCTGTGGTTGCCACTGTAACTGGACACCTGCTTCTAGCCTCTGTTCTCTCTTTCTCTTCTAACCCCTTTCTCCACACACTCCAGACCACAAGAGTTCATATTCTAGTGTTTATTTACATGAAAAGAAGACATATGACTTCAGAAATAATACACAAGAGTGAAGTCACTAGAGCAGAGTTAAAGGAAATCGACTTCGTCCTCACCAGTTTAAACCTTCTAAGTGATTCTAGCTGTAATTCCTTGGACCTAACTTATCTCAAGACTCTCTCCCGGAGCCTCACGTCACCATGTGTGGCTCCCTTGTGTTTCTGGAAGAATCGAGTGTCTTTTTGAATAGATCCTTCATGCTTATTTGAGGTCTGGTCCTTGTGGAGAGAGGTCATTGGCCCATTCTACAATCAGAGAATGATTGAAACATTGCCTTCCAGCTAGAAGAAACCTTTGATGTTATGAAACAAAGGGACCATGATGCTATCAAACTCCTTTCTTTTACAGATGAGGAAATCCAGACCTAGAAAGGTAGAGCGATTTACCAAAGCTCACATAGGTACCAAATATTAGAGGCAAGATCTGACCCTGGGTCTTCTGACTTTCAATCCAGTACTCTTTCCACTGGACCGCACTGTGTTTTAATTGGAAGGAAGGGAGGCAGATATTTTCACAATCATAGAGAGGGGGGGTGAGCTAATCTAGGCATGGCAGATGTACTGGTGTGTAATCAGAGATGAAAGTGGGCAAGATAAAAATGGTGGCAAGGGAATAGTGCAGTTTGGCTTGAACGCACAATATGTGAAGGTGAGTAGTACAAATAAGGTTGGAAATGTGAGAGAGTCTTCAGTACTATTATTGAAAATAGATACTTTATTTGGTGGGCTGCTGGGAACAACAAAATGTTTTTTTTAGTATGGGACTGATAGGATATAAATAGGAGATTACTCAGGTATTTGTGCACAGAATGGATAGGGGAGGATGGATTAGATAAGGAAGGAGAGAAGGGGGTATGACTGAAGACAAGAAGACCAAATAGGGAGGCAAATACAATAATTTATGAGATAAGAGGAGAGGAAGTAAAAGTGAAATGAATAAAGATGGGCTAGGGGAATAAAGGAAGGGGGAAAGATACAAGAAATATTTCCATGGGACAACCAAGAATACTAGCCACTGGTTGGATGTAGAAAATGAGGAGGAAGGATTTAAAAGATGATCTCAAGGTTATTAAGTCTGGAAGAAATAGGAGGCACCAACAGAAGAGATAGAAAACAGTGGTCAGAGTGAGAGAGAAGATTCAATCAATCAATCACTCAACCAATAACATTTATTTAGCATTTACTGTGTGCCAATCCTGTGTCATGAAAACCAATGGAGAAAAGGGTATTCAGAAGAAGGGGTGGCATGCCTGATGCAGAAGAGAGGTTGAGGATGGGACTAGAAAAAAAAGGCCATTGTTTTGGTGATAATGAGGTTTGTCATGGGGCCCAGAGTACCCCAGAAGTTCTCTGGGGTACATCAAGGAATCTTCTCCTTGAGAAACTAAACCAGAGGACAGATATGCCTAGAGAGATAAGCAGAACCAGATCAGACTGAGCTAGCTTCGGAACCTCCACCCTTCATTCTGATCTCCCATACCTCTGGGGAGATAACTTTGGGTGTGGCTGTGGCCTTTGTGTCCTGAAGAGAGAGATGGCTTGAGAGATCCATAGCCACCCCTCACTCAATTCCTCTAGCCACTACTGGAGGGATGCTCCTTCCTCACTAAAGGAACTTTCCACAGTCAAATGGTCACCCCTCCCCCCGTCAGTCCTCTATAAAAGTACCTACCAGCCTCCTGCTTGAGGAGATTGGTACCTCAGAGCCACGTGCTTTGTTCCATACCTATCTCCCCATGAGAAGTCCAAGGATTTCTTTCATGGTTTCCCTTCCCTCCTCCCTACCCTTCCTTTGCCCCTAAATAAACTACCATCTTCTTCTAACTACTTTTGTGTGCAAGAGGGTGTAATTCTTTAAAGAGGAATTCCTAAGAACCCAACCGTTACCCTAAACCCCCTACCCAATTTTCCCCCATAACAGGTTGTTGTTGGTGATTTTTTTGCATGACAGTGAGGGTTAAGTGACTTGCCCAGGGTCATACAGCTAGGATAATGGGGTTGTTAATGAGAAAGCTCAGTTCAGTAGAGTGGTGATTGTCCATAATTAAGTTGATGCTGAAAAAAGTGGGCACACTGAGGTTTTTTTTTTTTTTTTTTAAGAAAATCTTCCCTTGGCAGTGAAGGAGAGGGGATAGGTTGCTAAGTTTTAAAGTCACAGCATCAAGGAATACCTGTTTTGTTTTTGTTTTTTGAAGTGGGAAGAGTTAAGCGTGTTTGCAGTTTGATAGGAAAGGACTTGTAGAAAGGGAGAGATGTTTGAAAGAGAGGGAATGACCAATGGAAAAAAGAGGAGGAAATAGGATTGAGGCGACAGGTGGAGAAATTAGCCTTGGCAGGCACAAGGGTTACCCTTTCCTCTAAGACTAGAAGGAAGGAAGGGAGAATAGGAAAGGGCATTAAAAGGGTTATATAGAGAGAACAAGGGAGTGGAGAGGGGGGCCCTCAGATCATCTAGCCCAACCCTCTTATTTTACACATGGGGAAAACTGAGGCTTGGAAACATGAAACGATTTGCCCAAGGTCACACAGGCAGTAATGAGGAAAGTAAGAATTCAAAGGAAAGACCTGAGGCTCCATACTGTTAAGTTGTGGAGGAGTTGAAGATGGAGCACGGTAGGTGATTAATAAATGCTTGTTGGATTGTTGTATACAATTACAACATTGATTTAGAACTAGGTAGGACCTTAGAGAGTGAACACAAGAGTAAAATGTGGGTCAAATTTGTAAATGGAGGACCTGAGTTTGATTTAAACACTGGCTCTGCTGCTCATTACTTATAAGACCTAGGGCAAATCAGCTCACCTCCCTGGAAATTCCCTACTTAGTCTCTCTTCAGGTGCCTGTCCCTTTAAGAATTCCCAGGCTTGATTCAAGTCTTCCTTCTGGCTCTAGGCTAGAGATAGAAATCTCTTTCAAGTCAAGTCAAGGAGCATTTATTAAGTACTAACTGTGTGCCAGGCACAGAGAGGGCTGGGGGTTTTCCCCTTTGAACTCTAAATTCCAGGAGGACTTTCACTCCTCAAACTTCTGTTGCCTTAGGATCATAGGGAGAGGTTTGGAGCAGACCCAACATCTAGTCTCTGGGGAAACTGAGGCTGAAGTGACTTGCACATAGGCATGTAGTTTGGGTAATTAGACTGTTATGGGGGAAAATGGGGTCCGGGATTTGGGTTAGGGGTTGGGGTTCTTAGGAATTTCTCTTTAAAGAATGACACCCTCTTGTACACAAAAAGCAGTTAGAATAAGGTGGTAGTTTATTTAGGGGCAAGGGAAGGGAAGGGGGGAGGGAAGGGAAACCATGAAAGAAATCCTTGGACTTCTCATGGGGAGATAGGTATGGAACAAAGCACGTGGCTCTGAGGTACCAATCTCCTCGAGCAGGAGGCTGGTAGGTACTTTTATAGAGGACTGATGGCGGGGAGGGGTGACCATTTGACTGTGGAAAGTTCCTTTAGTGAGGAAGGACCATCCCCCACTGGTAGTGACTAGAGGAATTGAGTGAGGGGTGGCTATGGATCTCTCAAGCCATCTCTTTCTTCAGGACACAAAGGCCACAGCCACACCCAAAGTTATCTCCCTAGAGGTACGAGAGATCAAAATGAAGGGTGGAGGTTCCAAAGCTAGCTCAGTCTGATCTGGTTCTGCTTATCTCTCTAGGCATATCTGTCCTCTGGTTTAGTTTCTCTAGGAGAAGATTCCTTGGTGTGCCCCAGAGAACTTCTGGGGTGCTCTGCACCCTCAATAAGACCATAGATTTAGATTGGGAAGAGAGGATAGTTCAACCAGCTGCTGATGTTGTTTGTCCTTTTGTTCTTGAGGAGATCCACCACATGGGGTGGATTTAAGTGAGAGAGGGCTGTGCAAAGTCACCAGCCTCACTCTCTCCTCCAGAGTCATCTGGGTCCAGTGGCTAGATAGACATCAGAACGACTGAAAATAGCCCTGGATATTTAAGGCAATTGGAGTTCAGTGACTTGCCCAGGGTCACACAGCTAGTCAGTGTCTCAGGTGAAATTTGAACTCAGGTCCTCCCAACTTCAGAGCCAGTGTTCTATCCACTGTGCCACCTAGTAGCCCCCCCCAGTTCAACTTGCTAAAGCCTAGAAGAATGTGGGCAGCTGGTTGGTGACATTGTGCACAAAGCACTTTGTTTGGAGTCTGGAAGACTCATTTCCCTGAGTTCAAATCCAGCCTCGGACACTTACTGGCTGGGTGGCCCTGGGCAAATCATTAAACCCTGTTTACCACAGTTTCCTCATCTGTAAAATGAGCTGGAGAGGGAAATGGCAAATCACCCCAGTATCTCTGCTAAGAAAACCCCAAATAGACTCATAAAGAGTCAGACAGGACTGAAATGCCTGAACAATAACAAAAAACCTGGAGTGGTAAACTGAGGTAGTAAGTGCCAGAGACAGGATTTGAATCCTAGTCTTCTGCCTTCCAAGCACACCACTTCCCCTTCAGATAAAAATCTATGGTCCTTGATAACTAACATTTATACAGCTATTTGCCAGGTACTATGCTAAGTGCTGGGAATAATAATAAAGAGCTACCAATTACATAGCACTTACAATTTGTTGGCCCCGCTAAGCACTTTACAGATAACTAATTTATTTCCTTGACAACAACCTTGGGAGGTAGGTGCAATGATTGTTCCTATTTTATAGATGAGGAAACAAGGAAAGTGACTTTCCCAGGGTCTCACAGCTGGTATGCGTCTCGTGTTAAGATAATGGATTTAGCAGATACTTAAGGACCCACCTGGAGACTGTTTTAAACTGATTGAATTAGATAAGGCTACTGATCGTTGACTGCTTACTAGATTGTAAGCACGTCTGGCTGGTACAGAAGAGTACTTAATGAATTTGAATGACAGTAGCCAATCAGCTTGAAGAACCTCCCATTTCTGGGAGGGGAACATGAAAGAGGAAGCAGACGCAGGCCGGACTGTTTCCTTTTTTGGTGCTAGTCTGGGGAATTGACGTCTCAGTGTGGTGCTGAAAACTGCATACTGTCCCGGGATTGGTGAGCTACTTACTGAAAGCCTAAATTGCTTTGAACTAGTTTAATTGGGAACAATCTGGGAGTGAACAGGTTAAGTTTAGAGTTAAGAAAATCTATCTGAGGACAGCTAGGTGGCACAGTGGATAGAGCATCGGCCCTGGAGTCAGGAGGACCTGAGTTCAAATTTGGCTTCAGACACTTAACACTTACTAGCTGTGTGGCCCTGGGCAAGTCACTTAACCCCAATTGCCTCACTAAAGAAAAAAGAATATCTATCTGTATTTCTATTTTCCTATTTCCTTATCTTTGATTTTTATTAGTTTCACCTTTGTTGTTTAATTCCCAAGTAATAAAATCTGATCCTTTTGTGAACTAAAGCTTAGAGGCTCCTTTTTTTTTTTTTCCTAGCTGGTCCTCCCCACTGACTATGCAGATAAGCAAACTAAAGTCCAAAGATGGGAGTAGCTTGTCCACCAATCACACAGGTAGTAAGTCTTAGAATTTGAACTCTCAGGCAGCAGCTAGGTGGCACAGTGGATAAAGCACGGGCCCTGGATTCAGGAAGACCTGAGTTCAAATCTAGCTTCAGACACTTGACACTTACTAGCTATGTGACCCTGGGTAAGTCGCTTAACCCTCATTGTCCCGCAAAAAAAACAACAACAAATAAAAAGAATTTTAACTCTGGGCCTGTGCTAGGTACTATGGGGCATAAACAAACATCAGAAATGGGCTCTGGCCTCCAGCAACTTGTAGGTGGGCAGATAGGACAAATAGAACATCCCCCACCCCCAAACCACCCAGCAGTGAATACATCTAACCAAACAGTCAGAAGGGGGTTAAGCTTAAACGGGCTAATGTAGAGAAGTAGCTGGTCTTGGAGACACTGGGGGAAGTCAGATCTCCTAGCCTCCTTTCCTTCCCCTCTCTCATTCCCTTCCCATTCAGGGCTGTGATTCAGGATAATGCCATCCAGTTGGAGCTCAGAATTTTCCCTGGTATTAAGAGATTAAGTGAAAGGGAGAATTTCCCTGAACCAAGATTGTACCAGCCAAGGGTATAATCTCCCTGAAGTCTTGGAGGCCATGCCTAGGTTGGGGCTTCTGGGTTGGGAGACTGTGAGGGTTTGGGGAGTCTGTGAATTATTGAGGATTCAGCTTTATGTTTCTTGGAAAATGTACTATTTGATTCCTCAATGAAGCCTCAGATATGCAAAGCCCCGGCAGGATTGGGTTCATCTGAACAGCAAAGCACTAGGGCCTCAGGGGTACAGGGTTCTGGGGAGGCATTCTTGAAAGGGGCAGGACTGGATTTCTGGGTCTTTGATTCCAATTCACTGCAGAGCCCCCAGCATCAGGCCCAGTATCCATAAGCCCTCACTGTAACATAGCATTGCAGAACTGGAAGAAATCATAGAAGCCACCTCGTCCAACCCCCTCATTTTACCAATGGGGAAACTGAGGCCAGGGAGGGCTTCCCGAAGACTCTCCAATGTGTCAAGGCCAGGATTTTAACATCTCCTGGAAGGGACCTCAGAAACCATTTCATTTCACCTTCTCATTTTTCATTTTCTTTCATTTTTCTTTTTTGGTGGGGCTATGGGGTTAAGTGACTTGCCCAGGGTCACACACAGCTAGTAAGTGTCAAGTGTCTGAGGCCAGATTAGAACTCAGGTCCTCCTGAATCCAGGACCGGTGCTCTATCCACTGCACCACCTAGTTGTCCCCTTGAGCTGAAGTTTGAAAGAAACCACCTGATCTAAGACAGAAGAGAATCTCCCTCAGCCTCTTCAGTGTAATGCCCAAGTTTTTGTAAATGGTGTGGACAACATAGTTACCATTCTTTAATGCTGAATAAATCCCCTCTGGCATTGTGGATGCTCAGGTCTTCTCTAGCCCAGTCAGTTCCCTACCATTGGCCAGGCACTACATGGTGGGTGATGTGGGTACAAATTCAAAAATGAAAGTCTCTGCCATCAGAAAGTTGGCACTATTGGGGGACAACATATCCCCCAATATAAGCATAATATATATAAGCATAAGGATATGTGTGTGTGTGTGTGTGTGTGTGTGTGTGTGTGTGTGTGTGTGTGTGTGTGTGTGTGTATGGATAAAGAGCAAACAAATTATTTCATTGGTTCCGGGAGCCCCTTGTATGGTCCCTAAAGATACTGGTAATGATCTCAAAGAGGCAGTGAGTAGTGCTTCAATTCTGTCCTCAGATACCACTCATTGTGTGACCTTGGACAAGTCTCTTAACTTCTCTGTCCAGTCCTCTGAAAACTATTTGTCAGGAAGCGACTTAAGTTAGTCACTGGCTTGGCTTTCAGATCTGGGTTCTTACTTCCTTAGCTTTGACACACTGAGAAACAGAAATGTTCATCAGACCAGAAAACCACAGAAATTTTCTTTTGATCCACTTTTGGCACGCACTAGTTATGATTGATTTGACCAGGTCTGGGAGAGGAGAGAATGGTTCCTTTGAACAACTCTGACCCCAGCTTCCCAACCTGACCATCATTAGTCCTTTTTACCTTCCTACTCCCTCCCCCCTGCCCAAAACAAAACAAAACAACCCACAGTAGCCTTAGGGAAAGAATGAAGGGAAAGTAAGATGGGAATAAGAAAGTTAGGAGAGAGAAGATGGAAAAAAAATCAATAGAGCAGAAAAGGAAATGAAGAAAAGGGGGAATAAAAGGATGATGAAGGGGAAAAGAGGGAAAGGTAAAGAATAGAATTGTGAATCTCATAGTTGGAAGGGACCTTAACAGGCATCCAATCCAACAGTCCTGATATGGAGTGTTCCATGTCTACTTGAAGACCTATAATGAAGACCTTTTGAAGCAGCCAATTCTATCACCTCCCACCTCCATGCCTTTGCATACATAGTCAGTCCCACCTCTGGAAAGCATTCCTATCTCACCTAAGCATTGCAGAATCCCTAGCTTTCTTCAAAACAAAGGTCAGGGCTACCTTGCCCAAGGGTCTTTTCTAGTCCTTTTTTACTTATCTTTTTGCATTGCTTTCACATTTTTGCATTTACTTGTTTGTTTGCTCATTGCACTCCTTCTAGTGGGGCAGCTTGGTGTCATGGTGGGTAGAGCATTGGCCCTGAAGTCAAGAGCACTTGAAGTTCAAATCTCCCCTCAGAGACTTACTAGCTGTGTGATTCTGGGTAAGTCATTTAACCCCAATTGCCTTAACAACGTCTGGTGCCATCTCCAGTCATCCTGATGTGTATCTTGCCACTGGACCCCAAGGACTCTGGAGGAGAGAGTGAGACTCCTGACTTTGTTGCCCAACCCTCCCTTAAATCCGATTCTCTGCAAGTCTAGACATCCCGACCCTTCCCCCCACCCCCCACCCCATGTCCAAGGACAAATAACAGCAGCAGCATTACCTCCAGGGCAGGGGCAGCTTTGTTTTTTGGAGTCTCTATTGCCAAGAGAATGTCACCAAGGGGGCAATTAACAAATGCATGTGGAATTGTAACTGAGCAGCCAAACTTGGGCATTTTGCCTGTTCTATACTGGTGAAGAAAATGCTGAGCATGCTGACATGCAAAGAATGGAGATTTTGGAAACCTTAGACATATAGAGGAAACTGGCTTTTCTTTTTTTCCTTTTTTTCTTTAGTGAGGCAATTGGGGTTAAGTGACTTGCCCAGGGTCACACAGCTAGTAAGTGTCAAGTGTCTGAGGCCGGATTTGAACTCAGGTACTCCTGACTCCAGGGCCGGTGCTTTATCCACTGCACCACCTAGCTGCCCCTTGGTTCCATCTTGTTAATGGGAATGCCATTGGAGGTGCATTGCCGAGTGTCTCATCTGAGATTGAAACCCAAGTCTTCTGATTCCCAATCTTTCCAGTGTGCCAGTTTATCAGTCACTTTCCTCCTTGACTATAGGTATCAGGACACTGAGTTTAGAATTGGGAGGGATCGGTTGCTGAGCTCAGAAACTCAGCTTTACAGTTATTACCGTGATGTTAGACTATTTTAGGAAAACTTCTCTTAGAAAAATAGCCAAGGAGGGGGCAGCTAGGTGGCACAGTGGATAAAGCACCGGCCCTTGATTCAGGAGGACCTGGGTTCAAATCTGGCCTCAGACACTTGACACTTACTAGCTGTGTGACCCTGGGCAAGTCACTTAACCCTTATTTCCCCACCAAAAAAAAAAAAAGAATAGCCAAGGGGGCTAAATCTAGACTAAGATATATATCGTAAGAAGATGGGACACCTAGTTATTATACTTGTTATATAGGGAGATAGTGAACTGTAAGGGAAAGATGGTAAGGAATGAGAAGACTTGTATTTCAGTCTTAGCTTTGAACAATTCAGTTTAATGACATTTATCAAGTATCTGTTACGGACATACAATGACAAAAACAAAACAGAGTCTGCCCTCAAGGAGCTTACATTGTCTTTGGATGGAGGGGGACACAGCATGTATGCAAGTAAGCAGGTGAAATTTCAACCGAGGGCATCAGGAAAGTACTAATGTAGAGCATGGCACCTGAGCTGGGCTTCTGAGCAAATCTAGGGATGCTAAGGGTCTGAGATGATGCAGGCATTCATCCCAGACATGGAGGACAGTTTGTGCCAAGGCATGGAAATAGGAGAAGCCATGTTGAATACAGGTCAGTTTGATGAGAAGGACAATCTTTCACCAGCCAGTGACTGGCCACCATTCCTATTCCATCAGGTAAAGGCCATGCTTCTTTTTTTTTTCAAATATTTATTTATTTATCCATTTATTTGTTTATGCAGCCATCTATTTATTTATTCATTCATTCATTTACCTATCCATTCACTTATTTATCTATCATCTATCTATCTATCTATCTATCTATCTATCTATCTATCTATCTATCTATCTATCTATCTATCTATCTATCTATCTATCTGTCTATCTATCTGTCTATCTGTCTATCTGTCTGTCTGTCTGTCTGTCTGTCTGTCTGTCTGTCTGTCTATCTGTCTGTCTATCTGTCTATCTGTCTATCTGTTTATTTATTTATTGGCAGGGCAATGAGGGTTAAGTGGCTTGCCCAGAGTCTAGTAAGCCAGTAAGTGTCAAGTGTTTGAGGCCAAATTTGAACTCAGGTCTTCCTGAATCCAGGGCTGGTGCTTTATCCACTGTCCACTTAGCTGCCGGAAAGGCCATACTTCTTAAAGAGATAAGTCATAGACCGATGTGGCATTTCATTGAACACACTAACAGCTCAGTTATCTCTGTCACCTGCCCTTCACCTTCTGTGATTTTATTGATTTGGGGGGAAGCCAATTTCTCCTTGCTATGTTTTGATTACAGTTCCCAGAGCAAGTGGTAGAAAGTGGAGGTGGTAATGAGGGAGGGTGGGCAGGGAAAGCTTGCAGTAACAGGACAGGAAGATGCTGGTGAGGCATGTTTGGGTGGCTGGGGCTGGCCTCTATCTGATGAACTCTCACTACACAGGGCAGCCTAGCCTCAGGATGGGACAGGGGCATCTGATTGGTAATGGGTTAATGATTGGGGACTAAGAGGAAGGAGGATGGTTTTGTCGTTCAGTTGTATCTAAATCTTGGTGTCCCCATTAGAGGTTTTCTTGCAAAGACACTGGAGGGGTTTGCTATTTGCTTCTCTGGCTCATTTTATAGGTGAGGAAACTGAAGCAAACAGGGTGAAGTGAGTTGTCCAGAGTCACATGACTAGGAAGTGTCTGAGGCCAGATTCGAAGATGAGTCTTCCTGACTCCAGACCTGGCGCTCTAGCCACTGTAACACCTAACTGCTCCAGGAGGATGGTGCCTCTTTTGAAATAAGGAATGATCTCAGCCACCAACATGCTATGTAACTTTGGGCAAGCCAATTTAATTCTGAGTCTTGGTTTCTTGATTTGTAAAATGAGGGGGTTGGGGGAAATAATCTTTAAAATTCAAAGGATCATAGATTTAGAGATGAAAGGGACCATAGAGTCTAGCCTTTTCATTTTATAGATGAAGAAACTGAGGCCCAGAGAAGTTCAATGACTTGTCTGGGGTCAAATCCTGAGACAGGATCTGAACTCAGGTCTTCCTGACTCCCAAATCCAACTCACTCTCCACTGTACTACACAATTGTCTGGGAACCTTTCAGCTCTACCATCCTTTGATCTGGTCTATGAACTATGAAGTATCATCACAAGAGATGCCATCTCTTTCTCCCAAATATCACTTTTGGTTGTGAAGAAGCAGCAATCCCATCTTACCTGAGGCATTTTCCCTCACCTCTCTGAGCCAGAAACACACTACATTTGTGTCCTCTAGACAGATCGTTAGGAATTTTTCTCGAGCCATCTTTCTCTCTCTCTCTCTCTCTTTTTGTTTTTTGTGGGGCAATTGGGGTTAAGTGACTTGCCCAGGGTCACACAGCTAGTAAGTGTTAACACTTAAGTGTCTGAGGCCGAATTTGAACTCAGGTCCTCCTGACTCCAGGGCTGGTGCTTTATCCACTGTGCCACCTAGCTGCCCCCTGAGCTATCTCTTATAAACCGAGGTAACTTGGTATAGCGGGTAGGGTGCTGAACTTGGAGTCAGGAAGACTTGGGTTGGAATCCTGCTGTATGACCCTGATGGGTTCTTCACTTAACCTCTTGAAACCTCAGTTCCTCACCTGTAAATTGAAGGGTTTGTATGAGAAGGCCGACTCCAGTGCTAGGATTCTGTGAGCTTGGGCAAGTCTCTTTGCTACCCTGGCCTCAGTTTCTTCATCTGTAAAATGACGGGGCCAGACTATACGGCCTCCACAGCCCCTTCCAACTTTAGATCCATGACCCTACGAGCGTGGGAACCAAGAGGAGGAGGAGATGGAAGACCAGCCAAAGAAAATGGTCATTTATTAAAGTCAGAAAGCTCGGAGCCACCCACTGGGGTAATGACTCTTCAGGTGCCTCTTCTTAGAGAACGGGAGCAAGCCCAGAATGGGGTGTGGGGAGATTTTTCCATGTGTTCTGACGGGTGCAGGCATTTGGTGGAAATGGCCCAGCCTTGCTCCTGTCTGAGGCTGTCCACTTTGGGGAGGAGAGGAAGGAGAGAGGGCTGCGTCTGACAGGCTGAGACCGAGCCCTGCTCACAGGAGCAGGACTCCGGAATCCAACGCTGACAAATAGAGTCCCTCCGTGCTCACTTGGGCGTTTCTGAAGGGGTCAAGGAGTTACTCAAACACAGCGTCTCCTGGCCTGTCTGGGCTTTCCCAAATACTCAATCCAAACCCAAATAAAAAACAAGAGAGGGAGAGACCCCTCCTCCAAATGGAAGCAGCTGCCTCCTCCCCGCTCCAGCCCCCCATCTCAGAGTCCTACAGGCTTCAAAGAAAAGTCCCTGCTCATCCCTGAACTTTCTCTTGAGTAAGGGGGTGGCAAGAGAACATCAGTAACAAAGCTTTGGGACCCCCCCCCCCCCCATGTAACAGTAGCCTTTCTCTCTGGTGGGTGGGCCCTTGAACTAGCCCATTCTCTCAGGGCCTCAGGGTTCTCATGTGTAAATTGCTGTTAGACTAGATGAACTTCAAGATTCCTTTCTCCCAGCTCTGACGCTCCATGTTCTAAGCTCCCTCTCAGCGTTGATATTCTCTGTTCTAAGCTCCCTCCCTGCTCTGACATTTCCTGTTCTAAGGCCCTCCCCAGGTCTGCCATTCCCTGTTCCAAGGCCTCTCCCAGTTCTGTCATTCCCTGTTCTAAGCTCCTTCCCAGCTTTGACATTCCCTGTTTTAAGGCCCCTTTCAGCTCTGCCACCCTCTGTTCTAAGCTCCCTCCCTGCTCTTGACATTTCCTGTTCTAAGCTCCTTCCCAGCTCTGACAATCTAATTTCTATGGTCACTTTCAGTTTTATTTTTCTATGTTCTAATGTCCTTCCCAGCTACACTGTTCTGTGTTCTAAGCTCCGCCTGAGTTTTGATATTCTGTGCTCTAGGTTTCTTTGTGGTGATTTTCTGTCCCTCCCACCTGGAATGCTCTTCCTCTTCTTAGGTTCTAGGGCTTCCTTTAAGTCTCACAAGTGTCACCTGCAGGAAACCTTTCCAGGTCCCTCCAGGTAAGACAGCCAAGATCACCTTCCACCTCCTTCTAGGTGCCTTGGTGTAAATGTTGTCCTCATCTGAGAGTGATCTCTTGGGGGTCAAGGGCTGTTTCTGCTGGTTTTGTTGTACTCCTGTTGCTTAGCTCAGTGTCTAGCATACAGTAAGTGCTTACTCAATGCTAGCTCTGACATCCCATGATTCTCTCTTTCAGAGTTTTATTTTTTTCTTTAAATAAAAATTGCCCAAGTACACTGCATTTTTTTTTAAATTTCTAAGCACACTCTTTGATGTCTTAGTGTTTTTTCAAGAGAAGTGAAGCCAAAGAAATTCTATGCAGGTGTGTCTGGGGGTAAATCAGGCACAGCAAATACATGAACAAACCATCAAACAGCAAACCAATCTCCCTATTGAAGGAATGGTAACCATTGAACCTCCATTTTGTAACTCATAATTCAAGTCATTTTCATATCAGAAAGTTAGAGGTCACTTGGCTAGTTGCCTAATTTTTCAAATATGAGAAGTTTTGAAGATAAAATATTTCCTTTCATTGTTTTCACAGAAAAAATTGGTTTACCAATCCATTCCTAAATGAACACATTTTACAAATTAAAATTGTTTAGTCATTTGTTTTTTCAGTCATGTCCGATTCTTCATTGCTTCTTTTGGGGTTTTCTTGGCAAAGATCCTGGAGTGGTTGGCCATTTCCTTCTCCAGCACATTTGACAGATGAGAAAACTGAGACAAACCAGGTTAAGTGACTTGCCTAAGATCACATAGCTAGTAGATGTCTGAGGGCAGATTTGAACTCAGATCTTCTTGAGTCCAGGCCCGCTGCTCTAACCACTTTGCTACCTAGCTGTTTACAAATCAGAGTGCCCCTTGTAAAAAGTTCCCCTTGTCTCCCAGTCCTCCCTTCTACATTGTCCTAAATGGTACAGTGGATAGAGCACTGGCTCTGAAGTTGGGAGGGCCTGAGTTCAAATCTCACCTTAGATACTAACTGTGTAACCATGGGCAAGTCACTTAACCCCAATTGCCTTAAACATCCGGGGCCATCTCCAGTTTGTCCTGATTCATACATATCTTGACCCAGATGGCTCTGGAGGAGAGAGTGAGGCTGGTGACCTTTCTCAGCACTCCCTCACTTAAGTCCAATTCAGTGCAAGATATGACACCAGCCTGATGTCATGGGCCTCTTCAGGAATGGACAAACAACAACAATGTTGTCCCTACTGTAATGATTGGAATGACGCCACCTGCTGGAGATTTACTGTAGAAGAGTTCCACCCATGAAGCGAAGGTCTTTGAGGGCAAGACCAGGAGTCTTTTCTTTGTCGTCAGGAAGTGATGCAGGCTAGTGGGAGGAGGAAGGAAGAGACTAGTGCTGGGTCTCGGGCTCTTTCCTTGGGACTCTGGTGGAGAGCAGAGCTAGAAATGTGCTCTCCCTTTAATAGATAGGAATCTAGGCCTTTCTCTCTCTCTTTACCAAATTCTTATTCTCCTTAATAAATGCTTAAAAGTCTAACTCTTGCTAAAACTTATAATTTATTGGCGACCACTCACTAGATATTTTAGACAGTTTAGCTAGAATTTTAGCCCTTAACACTACTTATATACCAAAGAAACCCCATCACCACCCAAAATGAGTTAAAAGACAGCACAGTTTGTTTTTTTTTGTGTGCCAGGCAATGAGGATTAAGTGACTTGCCCAGGGTCACACAGCTAGTGTCAAGTGTCTGAGGCCGGATTTGAACTCAGGTACCCCTGAATCCAGGGCCTGTGCTTTATCCACTGCACCACCTAGCTGCCCTGTTTTTTTTTTCTTTTGACAGCACAGTTTTTAAGTGGAAAGTGGGATCTGTCACTTTCCACTTCATTAGATGGGAATGGCCTAATTGGTTTCCTTTCATCTGGGCCTACCCAAGAGATAATTATCTCTTCACACATTCCCCCATTTCTTTTCCCTTCTATACTCTCCTGAAACATCATATAGTGCCCTCCCACCCCACCCAAATTAGAGTTCGTTTATAAGGTAAAGAACAGGTTGTGTGGCGGTGTTGAAGAAGCCCTAGGTTTGGAATTAGTTAGGTTAGAATTAAATCCAGCCCTGACACTAGCTAGTTATGTAACTTCTTGTTGTTTGTCCTTTGTTTTTGAAGACAATCAATGATGTCATGGATGATGTCTCCACTCGTTAGTGAAGTGAATTCAACTGAGGCAGAGTTGCACAAAGTTGTCAGCCTCACTCTCTCTCCCTGAATCTTCAGAGTCCAGGGGCAGGACAAAAGACTGGCAATGACCCAGGATGCAGTGGGTGACCTTGGCATCTCCCATGTCTGACCAAACTCTAAATGCTCTGTAGCAGCTGCTTCATTGCCTTTGGAATAAACTGTTCCCATTCACCCATGCCACCAGAAGAAGTCTTCACATGCTTGGGTAGACATCTCCCTAACTCACCAGCTGGTCTGAGGCTTGTTGGGGACCGTCAACCTGGCTTAGCCTGTCTGCCGAGATAGATTGTATCCACTGTGCATGCTGTGGCTTCTTGGAGCCACAGGTGAGAATTGAGTGTCAGGTAGACACCAAAAGTGGACGAGAAGCCCTGCTTGGGGAGCCCTTCCATCAGAGGTGCTAGTCCTCCCTGAACACCCCCCACACCCCAGTTATGTAACTATCTAGTGTGGTAAGGTAGATTGAGCATTGATTCTGACGTCAGAGGGTTTGGTTCCAAACAGTACCTTGGATATGTCAAAGTTGTGTGACCTTGAGTAAGTCACTTCACCTCTGACAGCCTTAATTTCCTCACCTGTAAAATGAGTGTTGGACTACAGGGCTTCTGGGCCCCTCTGACTTTCACCTCTAGGACATCAGGATCTCTCCCGTTGCCTACAAAAGCCAGAAGCACTTTCCCACCTTTGTAGCTTCCCATCCCTCATGAGGTCACCCCACAGCCACATTCCTCCTGCCATCTATCTCCCCCAAGCTCCCAAGCTGACCTTCATTTTCCTCTAAGCCCCACTGGACATCATCTGAAGATGCTTCAGGGTGCTATCACTTTTTGGCGGCCAGCTCAAGATATGAAAATCCAGAGCCAGCATTTCATCCCTTTGGTATTTTACTGATAAGCCTCCTAGCCACTCAGGCTCTCCACAGCTATCAGAATCTGAATGGGCTTTAGGAGGAGAAAAAAAAAAAAAAGCAACCTCCAAAAATGTTTGCTACAAGGGCACTGACATGAAACAGGTTGTTATTTTCTAGCAAAAATTCTTTTTTTCAGCCACCACCTCCCTGGAGTCTGGGGAGTCACCGCGTGTGTTTCTCAGTTCTCTAAGTTGGAGATGCATGGCCATGATGCGGGACCTACAGGGCCAGGTCTGCTCTTGGTAGACCTGGGTGGATATTGACTCTTTTCAGAGTTCGTAGGTTTCAGAGCTGCAAGGGACCCTTCAAGCTCAATCAGTGCAAAGGTTCCTGATTCTTATTGTGTCACGAAACCCTTGGACAGGCAGTCTGGTGAAGCTGACGGCTGCCTTCTCAGAAGCATGTTCTTAAATGGAGAAAATAAAACACGTAGCATTATGAAGGAAACCAAAGATTAGTGAAAATAACAAAGTCATTTTCCTCCCCTCTTCGATTCCACAACCCCCTTGAAATTTATGCACAGGGCTTAGGTTAAGAAACTTTGATCTAGTACAGTTTCAGGGCATTTTCTCTGACTGTGCCCCATGCCTAAAACACACTCTCTCTCTCTGCTCTACTACTGACCTCTCTAATTTCCTTTAAGTTCCAGCTAAAAATCTCATCTTCTATAGGAAGTCTTCCCCAAATTCATTTAATTCCAGTGTTTTCCCTCTTTTAATTATTTCCTATTTATCCTGTAAGGAGCTTGCTTTGTATATATTTGTTTGCATGTCAAACAGAGTCTCCTCCCCCCCTCCCATTAGATTGTAAGCTCCTTGAAAGTGGGGGCTGTCTTTTGCCTCTTTTTGTATCCCCAGCGTTAAGCACAGTGTCTGGCACTTAGTAGGTACTTAGTATACATTTATTGAATAAATTGAATGAATGAATGAATGAATTATTGATACTCTTTTTAAAACATCCCTATCACTTCCTAGAGTCTCTCCCTATCTGGAACTTTCCCTCATAACAGAAATACAATAAACATTTTTTGGTAAAATGAGAGAGTGGGACTAAATAACTTCTAAATTCCCTTCTAGCTCTAAACTTAAGCTCCAATGAAAGGACAGTTAAGCAAAATGCACAAATATATTGGCCATGTCTGACATTATATATCTTTTTTTTTTTTTTAATTTTTGCAGGGCAATGGGGGTTAAGTGACTTGCCCAGGGTCACACAGCTAGTTAAGTGTCAAGTGTCTGAGGCTGGATTTGAACTCAGGTCCTCCTGAATCCAAGGCCAGTGCTCTATCCACTGCGCCACCTAGCTGCCCCCATTATATATCTTTTTAAAAATTTTTATTTTTTATTTTTAGTGAGGCAGTTGGGGTTAAGTGACTTGCCCAGGGTCACACAGCTAGTAAGTGTTAAGTGTCTGAGGCTGGATTTGAACTCAGGTCCTCCTGACTCCAGGGCCGGTGCTCTCTCCACTGCGCCACCTAGCTGCCCCAATATATCTTATTCCACATCCATAGTCCTTCCCCTCTCTGCTCAAACAGAGGAGGATGTTTCACCATCTTTTGGAGTCAATGTTGTTCATTGCATTGAACAGAGCTCTGATGGGTTAATATTCTTTTCTTGTACCTGGTGTTTTCCTATGGTGTTCTACTCACCTCACTCTTTATCAGTTCATACAAATCTTCCTGGTTTCTCTGAATTCTGCCTGTTTGACTTCACTAAAGCTGCAGTGATATTCCAGTCCCTTCCATTCACATATCTTCATTTGTTCATTCATTCCCCAATGCACGTACTCAAGTTCTTTGTTACTGTGAAAAGTGTTATCAAAACTGTCAACTAACCTGGTTTTACAGATGAGGACAGGGAAGTACCCTGTCTAAGGGGGCACAGGTGTAAATCCAGGCATCAGACTCCATATTCAGAGCTCTTTTGACTCCGCTCTGTTGTAGCAATTCGGTGGGCTAGCTCATCAATTTGGCCACAGAATTATAGGATTAAGAACTCTAAGGGACTAGAAAGATCACTGACTTTAACTCCTTTATTGTATGAATGAAAAAGACTCAGAGAAGTTCAGAGACTTGTTTAGAGTTACATGGGTAGGAAGCATGGGAGGCAGGACTTGAACTCGGGTCTTCCTGAATCCTCTCTCTCCTCTGCTTTACTGCCTTTCAGAGGCAGAGCACCAATGAGTCCAGGGTCCTAGATTTGATGGTCATTTGGCTTCTCCCACTCAGCTCTGTGTCTTCAGACTCTACTAGAGATAACACTAAGGCTGTGGACTGGTCCCAGAGCTGGGGGTTGGGAGTTGGGGGGAAGGCTTAGTAGTCTTCACATCATAGTATCAGATGTAGCCTTGGGGGTCAGACCCCAGCTCTGGCTGTCACCTTGTTACTGAGCAAAGAACAATGATTGCATCAGTCTCTCTGGCATTTTGGAACAAGAAGCAAATGCATCCGATCTGCAGGCAGAAGCCTTCCCCCTTCTGAAAGTCCAAAGCTATTGTTTTGTGCTTATGAGGGGGAGTTTAGGAGTAGGGCTGCCAGCAGTTACAGAGGCTGGAGTGCAGTCTGCAGAGATGGGGAGCTGGCCCTCCCAGCATCCATCCTTCAACCCGACAAACCCGGGTCCCTCCCCAATCCCTCACCACAAAACCTGTTTTAGGGAGAGGTTAGAAAATGATCCAACGAACCACCCACTCTCCTAGGGCCATATCTAAGTATATTTAAACTATAACAAAACTCACTTATCTTAGAGTCTGCATTTTTATGAGGTGATAAGGTATAGTGTGGGTAGGGAGCTGCAACCTAGAATTGGGAGACATGTTTGAATCTTGGCCATGACACTATTCACGTTACTCATCTAAGACACTAGCTTCATGGTGCTGGGCAAGTCACTTAACCCCAATTGCCTTAAACATCTGGGAGCATCTCCAGCTGTCCTGATATCTATTTTGCCACCAGATCCAGATGGCTCTGGAGGAGAGAGTGAGATCGGTGACCTTGCACAGCCCTCCCTTACTTAAATCCAATTCACTGCAAGTCATGACATCACCTCCCGATGTCATGGTTCTCCTGAGAATGAAGGATAAACAACAGTCACTTTAATAGTCTAGCTTTACTGAACTTCAACTTTCTCATCTCTAAAATGGGAGCAATAATACCCTGTTCAATTGGTTGTTTCAGGTCAATGATATCTAGTTTGGAGGGTTGTTACAAATGGAAAATTTGTTTAAAATGTGTAAACCTTAAGGCATAATAGAAATGTGAGTTATTGTTTTTATTCTCTCAGAAAAAGAAGATAAAAATTATCCCAAGCCCTGGGTCCGCTCTACCAGGGCTTCTTAAACTTGTTCCACTTGCTACCCATTTTTGCCAAGAAATTTTTATGTGACCCTGGATATATAGGTATATAAAATAGGTAGACATAACCTTTTACTGTTGCTCAATTTTTTGTGACCCCTACATTCAGTTACACGATGCAACCCACAGTTTAAGAAAGTTTGTTTTATACAACCTCTCCCTCTCCCCATCTCCTCTTCTTAGAATGCTAATTACCTTCTGCTCAACCACCACTTCCTACATGAAGCATTTCTTGATATCTCCAGCTACTTGTGCCTCTCCTCCCCTCAATTACCTTGCATTTATTCAGTATATATTTTGTATAGACAAATTAATACAGTAGATAGAGGAACTGAGCTCAGAGCCAGAAGGTTCAAGCCTTGCTTCAGTCACATAGTGTCCAGGTGTCCCTGGGTAACTTTCTAAGGTTATGTTACATAGAAGGTGAGGACCTACATTGGTAGAGTGAGTTTCTTCCTCTGATACCTCCCTGTACCTATGAAGTCATAGGTTTGGTCCCTACCTGAGGTAAGTTTGAACCAGCTGAGTGAAAATTTACATATAGGAAATCAGCAAACTTCCCAAATCAGGGCTTGAGTTATTGATGTATTGATTGTTTACCTTAAAGAAAACAATGGAGAAAATGTTAAAAATTCAAATACAATTTCAAAGTGTGTCCAGAGTTAATGGTTAAACATTTGCCAGCCCACCCCTGTCCCTATTCCTAATCTTTGGTATATATTTATACCCAATAGAATATAAGTTCCTTGAGGTTTCATTTTTGTCTCTACTCCCAAAATCTAGCACATAGTAGGAACTTAAGAGATGTCAGCTGATTGATTGATAGGAGGAGGAAGCTTTGCAATCATCAGTGTGGTTTAGGGACAGGGTATTTATGAAAATGTAAGTAAGATGGGAGCAGGCATGGTTTCTTTCTCAAACACTTTAGTGACACCCAAGTTGTGCATAAGTCATATGCCAAGTACAAGTTGTTATCTATTCATTCAAGTACATCCCTCTGCCCTACACTCCTCTCCTCCCACCCCGATCCTTTCCTTGGCAGCCCTGCCAGCTCTTATCTCTTGTCACTCCAGGTATTTCCTGATTCACACCCTGGTGAATGTCTCTGTCTGCCATGTGGGAGACTGGGAATTGATTCCCTGACAGGGACAGCTCCTTCCCAGAAAAGCAACAGAGTGGAGCAGTGAGATCATTGAATTTGGAGTCAGAAGGATAGAGTCTGAGAACTAGCTTTGACACTTAGCTGTGTGACCATGTCCAGGGACCTTTCTGAGTTTTAGTTCCCCCATCTCTAAAATAGGGAGAATATAATGTTTATCTATTCCCTTTGGGCTTTGTATAAACCACTTTGCAAACCCTCCATAAATGTGGGCTAAAATTATGATTTGAAAGTAAGTGAAATTACATTTCTTTAGCAACTGGCTTTCTCTAGCCTGAATGCAGAGATATACAGCATGTCCCAAAAGTCTTAGTGTCACCCCAAAGTCTTTGGAACACCCTGTATTTGTTGCTGCATTTCTGCTAAATGTCCACATAATCCCAGATCTAGAATTGCAAGGCCATGAAGGCTTGCAAGTTATCAGGTCCAGGACTTAAACTTTTTCCACTCATGACCCCTTTTCACTTAAGAAAATTTTACATGACCCTGGGGAATATAGGTATATAAAATAAGTATACATAACCTTTTACTGCTGCCAAATTTTTCACAACCCCCACATTCAGTTATGGGACCCCATATGGGGTTGCAACCCATAGTTTAAGAAGTTAGGGTCTAGTCCAATTTTGACATTTTATAGATATGGAAACTCAGTTACTATTCTAACCAAAGTCACATGGATAATGAAGTTCAGGGTCTAGATTTGCACCCAGATCCTCTGACTCCAGTGCTCTTGCATTTGACCTAATGGCTCCATTAGATTGTAAGCTCTCCAACAGCAAGGACTCCATTTACCATTTATTTTCTATCTCCTTGTACTGTCTTGTACAATGTAAATACTCCATGATGCATACACAGTAATGGGGAACGGGTTATTATTTTATAATCCAGAAGACTGGAAGTAGGGCTGGAAATCAGTGATTTACTAGAATATTGGCATTGGAAGGGACCTTAGCAGTTATTAGTTTCAATCCTGACCTGAAGCATGAATTCTGCTTTGCAATGTCTTTGGCAAATAGCAATTCAGTTTCTGCTCATATACAACCAGTGACTGAGAGAGCTCACTACCTCACTGATCTTCCTAAAGCACAGGTCTGATCATATCTCCTCCCTACTCAATAAACTCCAGGATCAAATCTAATTTTCTTTTTTGTGACTTTTAAAGCCCTTTATAACCTGTTTCCTTCTGACCTTTACAGTCTTCTTACACACCTTTCTCTCCATGTACTCTTTGATCCAGTGACTTTGGTCTCCTGGCTGTTCCTAGCACACGACGACCCATGTCCCAACTGCAAGCATTTTCACTGGCTCTGTCCCTGATCTGGAATGCTCTGCCTCTTCACCTCAGCCTCCTGCCTTCCTTTAAATCCCAGCTAAAATCCTTCATCTCCATCCAATAGAAGGGGGGCTCCTTAAGACATCCTGGACCAAACGGTCAAGCAAACAGTGGAGGGAAGAAGGACCAACAAAGAAAAGGATGCTCTGGCCTTCAAATCTGGGGAATGTCTCAGGCCTGAATCTCTGTCTTTTGCCTTCATTCAGCCTCGGGTTCCTTCACCGGACTTAGCCTTGGCTCCAGGCAATTTGGGGGTAGTTTGGACTGGGCTCCGAAGTACAGGTGGCGGCTGCATAGGGTTGGGACAGCCCCTGGCAGACTGTTAAAACTGAAATAAACAGGAATGGTAGGGCAGGATTTTAAATAGTCTTTTCTATTTATAAGCATTAATCTATCACCTTCTATGGGCCAGGCACTGTCCTAGGTGCTGGGGACTTAAAGACAAAGAATGAAACAATGCCCATCCTCAAGCAGAGGGAAACAATATGGATGCAACTAAGTTACTACACACACACACACACACACACACACACACACACACACACACACACACACACACACACACACACACACACACACACACACACTGAGCTGGGATAGAAGAGAAGGACCAAGGGAAGGACCATCCTTCCTTTCTTACTGGTATTCATGCTTTACCCTCTGGATGGAACAGAGAAGAGTAGCCAAAAGAGAGGTGGAGAGAGAGAGAGCAAAAGGCTGTCTTGCAAGGGTTTGTTTTTTTTTTTAATTAAATTGATTTTTTTTTGAGTCTTGTGAATTTTAAAGATGCAGGCAGCCAATCAGAGGAAGCTTCCCCCAGCCATGTGGTAGAGGACAAAGAGGTCTCCATGCTGGACATCTGAACATGCTCCAAGGATCTTTCAAGGGTCCCTCTATGTTAGGCAATCGGGACATGTCAAGAGGTGCCCAGGTTATACTACCTACGTGACCTTGGCAAGTCACTCACCCTCCAACCCCAGTTCCTCATCTGTAAAATGAGAGCATTGGCCAGATGACCTCTGAGGTGCTGTGCATAGCTTTGAAAAGGAGCATATCCCGCACCCTAAATGATGCTCAAATCTCTTGAGGCAAATTACGGTGAGATAGGACAGGACCTCCCCTAGAGTGTTTGTAGTTGTTCAGTCATTTTTCAGTTGCGTCTGACTCTTTGTGACCCCATTTGGGGTTTTCTTGGGAAAGATACTGGAGTGGTTTTGCAGTTTCCTTCTCCAGTTTATTTTACAGATGAGGAAACCGAGGCAAACAGGGTTAATGACTTGTCCAGGGTCACACAGCTAGTAAATGTCTAAGGCAGAATTTTAACTCAGGAAGATGATCTGCCAGACTCCAGGTCTGGTGCTCTGTGAACTAGGGTGCCAGGGTTCAAATTCTCTTTTGATGCTTACTACCTGTATGTCCTTGGACAAGTCACTTCACTGGACTCAGTTTCCTCATCTTTAAAATGGGTAGGTCAGACCAGATGACACCTGAGGTCCCTTCCCACTCAATATCTATGATCCTTCACTTTGCCCTAAGTAATTATAATAATAGCTAACATTTATGTAGTGCTTACAATATGCCAAGTACTGTCCTAAGTGCTTTACAATTATTATCTCCCTTGATCCTTAGAATAACACTGAGAGATAGGTGCTATTATTGCCTCCATTTTACAGATGAGGAAATGGAGGTCAAGTGACTTGCCCAGGGTCATATAACAAGTAAATATCTGAGTCTGGATCTGAACTCAGGATTTCCTGAGTTCAGGCCTGGAGTCAGCTCCATCCATAGATATGTGGAGATATATGTCGCCATAATGGGCAGCTAGGTAGCATAGTGGGTAAAATGCTAGTCCTGGAATAGGGAGGACTTGAGTTCAAATCCAGCTTCAGACACTTAGTAGTCATGTGACCCTGGGCAAATCACTTAACCTTGTTTGCCTCAATTCTTCATCTGTAAAAAAGCTGGAGAAGGAAATGGCAAACCATTTCAATCTTTCCTAAGAAAACCCCAAATAGGGTCACGAAGAGAAAAACAAAACAAAAGTGTGTCATAATGGGTAGAGCACTGTTTGTAGTCAGGGGAGCTGGATTCACATCTCAGCTCTTTCCTCTTCTGTAAAATGACAGTCAACCCTCTCAATAAAAAGGGGGTAATAAAAGTCCTTCCTTCACGGGGTTGGAGTAAGGACCCAATCAATGATACAACACATTTAAAGATCTATCGAAATAAATGCTGGTTATTGTTGTATGTGAAAGCTGGACAATCATACCATAGGAACAAGACAATTCTTTACTCATGGCTGGCGGGCTTTTCTTTCCTGCCCCATCACCATGTGCGTGCGTGTGTGTGTGTGTGTGTGTGTGTGTGTGTGTGTGTGTGTGTGTTCTCACTTGGCAGCAGATCTCTCTTACCTGTCAAACAACCTGCCATCAGGGAGAGGCACGCTCTGGGATGGGCCAAGTTTCTCTTTGGGTTTCATCCGCAAGTACAATGTATAGACATTGTCCAACATGGGTGTTGGCGAGCCCAGGTTACCTGTTATTCATGCAGCTCACCCCCACCCAGGCTCCAGCCTCCAGGGAAAGGGGAGAGGGAGAGGGAAAAAAAGACTCAAGTCTTCCCAGCTTCAAAGAGCACCTTTGAAGTGTCTTATCTGCAAAATTGAAAAGAAAGCCCAGGAATGTTTGTTCTTTGGAGGGGATTTCGGTTTCACTCTTTCCTGCTCCAGGTATTCAGCCAGGTCCAAAGCCCCAGAAGGGCCACTCTATTCCCATGCATGCCATCCACTGAGGGAATGGCCCAAGGTCTGCGGAGGAGGCGGCTGGCTGCCTTAATCCTTCCAGGGCAACACAACACTAGTCACAAAGCAAACGAAGCCAGATTCTTCCCACACAGCTACAAGGCCAGGCTCTGTAAACTGAGCCCCACACAGTGCTCCCCAGACCCATAGCCCCACAGATTAGATCCTATCTGACTTCCCCTAGGACCTGGGGTGTGAATAGCCTAGAAGGGCAGGGAAGCCAGAGACTATCCCTTGAGGGAGTACAGGAATTGTTTGGGGGTGGGGAGGAGGGGAGTTGGTCCAAAGGTATTTGCTCTGCTTGGAAAAGCCTTTTGCCGATTGTTAATTATCTCAAAGAATTCATTCATTGTTCATTCATTTAACAGATTTCAAGTAGAAGTGTTCTTGGATCTAGAGTTCAACTCCTTCACTTTACAGATGAGGAAACTGAGGCACAGAGTGGTTAACAAGCAAAAATATATGTAAGGTACTGAACTAGGTGATGGAGATACAAAAAATGTTTCTATTCTCCGGGAGCTTACATTTTAAGGGAAGGAAACACCATGAACACAGAGAGATATGTCAATTCTAAATTTGTGCAAAGTGAATAGACCTGAATTTCAAGTGGGGGTGGGGTTATAGATGAGTGTATAGATGGGTGTATGGGGGTGTATAGAGCTAGAAAGGAAACCAGAGGCCATCTAGTCAAACAGCCTTATTTTACAGATGGCGAAACAGGCTCAGAATGTGGTTAAGTGACTTGTCCATGGTCACACAGGCAGTGAGTACAAGAAGTGAAATTTGGACCCACATTTGAGTTGAGTCAGCATTCTTTCCATTTTTACTTTAGTAGGACTAAGAGCTGGCAATGCTGGGATAGGCTTTGAGTGGGAGAGGTGCCTCAGCAGCTGAATCTTGAGAGAAGCTAGAAATGACAAGATGTGAAGGTGAGGGGGCGCAGCTAGATGGTGCAGTGGATAGAGCACCGGCCCTGGATTCAGGAGGACTTGAGTTCAAATCTGGCCTCAGACACTTAACACTTACTAGATGTGTGACCCTGGGCAAGTCACTTAACCCCAATTGCCTCACCAAAAAAAAAAAAAAAAAGAACTGAAGTGGACATTTTGAAAAAAAAAAAAGATGTGAAGGTGAGGAAGGGGTACTTTCTTGACAAGGGAGATGGGATGTCCTGTACAAAGGGAGAGCAGAAAGGCCAATCTGGATGAAATGTAGAGCATGGGAAGAGAGCCAAGGCTGACCAATCAGGAAATGAGGCAGCAGGGAGACTGCTGGGACAGGTGAAAAGAACTTTGACTCTGGAGTCAGTGGATCTGGATTCAAATTTACATTCTATTTGTAAAACCTTTGAGACAAAAGTCACTTGGGGAATTTCTAGAGTTTGTTCCCTGGAAGAAAAGAGATCACAGAAGCAAAAAAACTTCTAGTCTTCTGACCCCCACCTAGAAAAGAGAGTGCCACCTATCCCTTGAAGAGCCTTGAGACTACTGGCCAACCAGGAGGGACAGGACCAAGGCTTGGCTCCCTTGTTCAACTGAAAAGAGGAGATCAACGGAAAGTCCCCAGAGGCTCTGTGATAAAGCCCTAACTACTGGTAGTGCATCTCACATCAATTACATGTTGTTTAGTAGTATCTGATTCTCTGTGACCTCATTTGGGGTTTTCTTGGCAAAGATACTGCAGTGGTTTGCCATTTCCTTCAATTCATTTTACATATGAGGAAACTGAGGCAAACAAGGTTAAATGACTTGCCCAGGATCACCCAGCTAGTAAGTGTCTGAGGCCAGATCTGAATTCAAGAAGATAAGCCTTCCTGACCCCAGGCCCAGCAGATTCTCTATTGTGCCATCTAGCTGCCCTAAGTCATTTCCCTTCTTTTTAAGGTCCAAGACTGCCCCCAAGGGTGATATGCTATTTCTTAAACTATTTCAAGATCTTTAAGCTGTTATTGTCCATTAAGGTATTCCTCTGTTCCTTCTTTCCAAGGAAATTGTTGGTTTTGAATTAAGGGGGTTCTGGTTCATTAATAAACATTAATAAACAGAAAGGTACTCCTCAGTATATGGCCATGATACCTATTAAATTTATTGGACCCAAATGAGGGAGGGATACATTATTCTAATCTTGCCCATAAATTCCAAGCAAATAAGACAACCCGATGTCATTTAAAAAAATGTTATTGATAGGTTTTTTTTTTTTACATCGTCTATATTACTCTCCTCTTCTTCCCAGTGACTTCCCCCCACCCCCAAGACAAGGAAAAAGTAGTTTGGCAAAACTAACCAACATATCTAAAAAAGTATGATAAATGCAGCATTCCCTACCCATAGCCCCCATCTCTTCAAAGAAGGAAGGGAGGTAGCTTCTCACATCTCATCTTTGGAGCCAAGCTTGGTCCATTTTAATTGTTTTGTGGCTGCCCTTTCTACCTTTCCCCCCCTACATTTTTGTAGTCATTTAATGTATTGTTTTCTAGGTTCCTTACTTTGCATCAGTTCATAAAAGTTTTTCCATGCTTCTCTAGATTTATCACATATATAATTTCTTACAGCACAGTCATATTCCATTACATTCATGAACCATAATTTGTTTAGTCATACCTCAATCTATGAGCAGCAACTCTATTTCTAGGTCTTTGATATTATGAAATAAATGCTTATAATATTTTGGTCTATATGGTTTATATTTTGGTCTTTCATTCTATCTTTAGCCTCCTTGAGATATGTGCCAAGGCATGGAAGACCTGGGTCAAAGGGAATGGACATTTTAGTCCCTTTCTTCATTTATTTCCAAATTGCTTTCCAGAATGGTTGGGCCAATTCACAGCTGGGTGTCAGTTGCTAAATACTAAATATGGTTTTGACAAGGATGGCTGAACAGGCAGATTTGTAACAATGATCTGTGTGCTTTGGTAGTAGCAGGTGTTTGTCTGTGGGAGGTCTGAAATACTACTGCTGTTAACAATTAGATACTTGGATGGTTTTTGATGGATCCATCATCTCAGCAGTGCAAGTACTGCAAGTCTTCAACATAGAATCTAGGTAGGCCATGCATGCCTTACTGTCTAACACCTTCCTTCCTTCCTTCCTTCCTTCCTTCCTTCCTTCCTTCCTTCCTTCCTTCCTTCCTTCCTTCCTTCCTTCCTTCCTTCCTTCCTTCCTTCCTTCCTTCCTTCCTTCCTTCCTTCCTTCTTTCCTTCCTTCCTTCTTCTTTCTTTACTTCTTTTTTTCCTTCTTCCTTCCTTCTTCACTTCTTTTCCCCCCTTTTCCTGCCTTCCTTCCTTCCTTTTTTAATGTCTGTTAATCATAATAAGAACATTTTATATGATGGCATTTGTATAGGATGATCAAAGATTTAGACCTCAGAGGAGAACTAGTTAAACCTTCTAATTTTATAGATGAGGTAAATGGCCCAAGGATGTTTATTGACTTGTCCGATGTCAGAGGTAGTGAGTGCTTTAAGATATATAAAGTGCTTTTATATATGTTATATAATGTGATCCTTGAAATAATCCAGTGATCCATGCATTACAAATTTAATGATTTCCACTTTACAGATGGGGAAACTGAGCCTCAGAGAGGTTTGGTGATTTGCTTATGGTCACAACTAGTAACAATCATGGAGAGGATCAGAATGCAGGTCTTTGCTGACTCCAACTTTGTACCCAGTCAAACCCAGGACCTATTAAATAAGCATCTAGTAGGGTAGAAAGGGCTGGATGTTCTAAGTTCTCTTCTCCTTGTTATGTTTTTCTGTTGAGGTTATTGTAAAAGAAATACAATCCATTTTCTGCTTTGAATGGCAGTACTTAGACATTTTGCTTTTTGAGGAGTACATGGGAACAAATGGATCAATGAAGGGTAAGGAAAGAGTGATTTGGAGTTAACCCCAATAAGAATGGGATTTAGATTTCACACAACCTTGATATATGGGGGGAAAAAAAGACCAACTTATTTATTCTAGTCATGTGACTTTGGTGCATCAACTCATTTCTCTGAATTCCTTCATCTGTAAAATGGGGACAATCATACCTGTAGTATTCACCACATAGGATTTTTTTTTTTTTTTTTTTTAGGCAATGGGGGTTAAGTAACTTGCCCATGGTCACACAGCTAGTAAGTGTCAAGTGTCTGAGGCTGGATTTGAACTCAGGTACTCCTGAATCCAGGGCCGATGCTTTATCCACTGCGCCACCTAGCTGCCCCATCCTCCATTTTCAAAGATGACCAATGGCATTATAGGGAGATGTCTTGACTTGCCCATGAATTGGATTTCAGTGAAGCAGAGTTGCACAAAGTCATCAGCCTCACTCTCTCTTCATGAGTCATTGAAGTCCAGGGGCAAGACAAAAATGAGGATGACTGGTGACGTCCAGGGATGCACCTTCCATGTCTGACCAAACTCTACAGCTCCTGCTTCAGATGCCTTCATGGTCGTTGGAACAAATTGTTCTCATGCACCCATGGCTGGGAGAAGTCTCAACATGCTTGGGATAGACATCCCCCTACCTCACCAGAAGGTTTGAGGCCTGTCAATTACTCTCACCTTTGGCTCATCTGCCAAGATGGTTTTATTGGGGTGTGGCCACTGTGCTTGCCACAGCTTATTGGAGCCACTGGTGAGAGTGAGTGAAAGGTGGTTGAGCAGCCCTGAAAAGGACTCGATAAACCCTCCCACCGGAGGTGCTGCTTCTACCAGAATACCCCATAGATCCCCTCTGTTGAAATAAAGATGACCTGGAGGGAGAGGGGAGTAACCCCAAAATAGCCATCAGGGTCAAAAGGTAATTTTGGCAAGGGATGGGGTTGGGAGGACAAAGAGGTCATTTTGAAGCTTGGGACATTGTAGGGACAAGACAGGTCTATGAGGAATGCCTCACTTGGGTGACATTAGAGGGTATGTGACCTTGGGGAAGAGGGGATATCAGGAAATTACAGTGGGTACAGAAAGGGAAGCAGCAAGGCATCATGGACCACGTTTCTCTTTCCAGTTGTATCTTTGCTTAGTCAGTCAACAAACATTTATTAAGTGCTTTACTATGTGACAGGCATTCTGCTAAATCTGAGAATACAAGGAAAGGCAAAAGCATGTCTCCTCCCTTCAAGGAGCTCATATACTAATGGGGGAGGGGAAGACACATGTAAATAACTAGGTAGATACACAAGACATATAATACTAATAGAAGGCAATCTTAGGCAGAAGCACCTGGGGGATGGGAGAATGGGTGAGACCCCCTGCATAAGGTGAGATTTGAGCTGAATGTTGAGGGAAGCCTGGGAAAACAGTTATTGAAGGTGGGATAGCTTAACCCACTCCTCTCAATCAGAGTCATGTGGAATTTTGAATCATTATAGACTTAGAGACCAGCACACCAGGGTTGCCACTTTAAATACAATCGCTCAACCAGCAAGCATTTATTAAGCACCTGCTATATGCCAGATAGGTTTTGTGATTGAGTTTGGGAATACAAGGGCAAAAATAAACTAATTTGGTTTTAGGAAATTTAGACACATATAGAAAGAAAAAAGTATTTAATGCTTGTGCCTTCCCTTTAAGATTATATCCAATTTATCCTGCTCTCTCTCTTTCTGTCTCTGTCTGTCTATCTGTCTCTGTCTCTGTCTCTCTGTCTCTCTTTCTCTGTGTCTCTCTGTCTCTGTTTCTGTCTCTCTGTCTGTCTGCCTATCTGTCTCTCTGTCATCTCTATAGTTTATTAGTACATAGAGGTTAACATGTCTCCTATATTAGACTGTGAGCTCTTTGAGTGCAGGGGCAGTGTTTTTCCACTTAACCAGTGCTTGTCATTGACTTTTGAGATATCATAGATATGGATTCAAGTTGACTGAATTGTCAATAGCCTCAACCAAGAAACCAGGCAACCAATCAATCAACAAGCACTTACTAAGAGCTTACTATGTGCCAGGTACCGAGCTAAGTGTTGGAGATCCTAGGGCAGGAAACATCAAAATGCAGATATGGCAGAAAGAAGACTGGCCTTGAATCCCTCTAAGTGAAACTGCTTCGAATCCCCCTGGTTTTATCTCTCCCTGTCTGAAGCACTCATCTGGGGAGTACCCAGACACTCATCACCTTCTCTGCTGTTGACCATTCATATCATGTCCCAAATTCTTGGAATGCTTTCCCAGATGACCAGTATCTCTTCCAGACTAGCAGTCTTAGAAAGCCATAACTCCAGTTGAGTTCTAGGGTCAAAGTGGGACCAGAGAGAGGATCTACTACTGATCTGGTGCTCCAAAGGAGGGGTACAGTGAGAGGATGAGGAGTAAAAGTTGGTTTCCCATGATTCCTCGTTGGATAAAGAAGACACTTGGCCATCACACATGGGTATGGCACGATAGCATGGACTAAGATGGTGGTGGTCAAGTACATGTGAAGATTAGTTGAAGGAATGGAGAATGGTTTATTCTGGAGAAGATTAGGGAGATGGTGGAGGAGGGATACAATGACTGTAATCAAGTTTTACAGGGTTGTAGAGGGGGGGCAGGTTTACTTTTTGGATTACACCGAGCTGAAAAGGATATCAGAAGCCATCTAGTCCAATCCCCTCATTGGACAAATGAGGAAACTGAGACCCAAGATCAGGTGACTTGACCAAGGTTGCATAGGTGGTTTATGCTTAGTCTCAGAGGTCAGAGCTAAGGGCAGTGGATGGATGGTACAGAAAGTCAGACTTTGGTTCAATGGAATAATAGAATAATTATGAACATTTACATGAGAGGCAGTGTAGGGCACTAGATAAAGAGCCAGCCTCAAAGTCAAGAAGATCTGGGTTCAAGTTTTGCCTCTGACACATGTTATTTGGCAAATCATAACCCCTTAGTGCTCTAGGCAATTCTCTAGACTACAAATCACAGAGAAGGTGCCGCCCTGCATTGGTAGAGAGAGTTTCCTCATCTGGGAATTAACTATACCATTAATTCCTTCAACCAGTCCTTATAATATTATCTTATTTGACCCTCAAAACAACTGTCTTAAGAAGGGATTCCTTTTCTCAACCATTTTATGGATGGGAAAAACAAAGACCAGAATGACTTACTTATGGTCATGCAACTAGCAAGTGTCAGAGATAAGAATCATACCCAGAACATCCTGATGCCAAGTCTAGCCCATGTTCCCTCTATGGAAGATTAAAACTTCCCAATGATCAGAGCTGTTCAAAAGCTGAACAGGCTGCCTTTAGAGGAAGTGAGTTCCCTGTCAGCCAAAGTCTTCAAGCAGAACTAGGATGACCACCTGTTGGGGATTACACAGAGGAGATCCCTGACCAACTATGGGATGACCTAGAACATCTCTGTGACCCTTTCCAACTCTGGGATTGTCTGATTTTGTGGAAGGCTGGGTCACGACAACCTCTCACCTTCAGCAATTATCCAATAGTGATCTTCAGGAGACATATACTACCTGGAAGATTCTAACATTTGAACCTCAGGGAACTCTAGCAGGCTACAGGGCTGCCGATATTTTAGGGTTCCCCTCATCACAATACACTGCCTAAGCAGAAGACTGACCCCCTCCACCCTACCCTTAGAGCCACAGAATGCTAGACACCTAAATCCATCCATTTTAAAAATCAAATTTGTTTTCCTCATGAATTCTTTTAGAACAATAATCTGGGTGCTGGCTGTTTCCTTGGGCAGCAGAGCTTGTGTATATATGTAAGCACTTGCCTGAAAAGCCCAGGTGACTCTCCAATCTTCAGGATCTTTGATTAACCGAAACCAGCTCAGATGAACTGAGAGGGTTCATCCCTGCCCCAGAGACAGCCAACACCACTTCACAACCCCTCCCAAACATACATAAATTACATCTCTGGAGACAAGCCCAAACGTATTCTGAAGCTGGCACTTCCACAGGGGTGTTGGACTGGGTACGAGGGCTCATAAGAAACTTAGAGAGCAGCTAATCCAACAGTCTCATTTTAGAGAAGAAAATAAAATGGGGAATAGGAAAATTAAATGAGTTGCCTAAGAGAGTACGCATGAGAAGTGGAATTTGAATCCAGGGTCTTTAAGTCCAGAGCCCATACTCTTTCCATTGCACTGAGCTCCATCTGATCTACCAAATGGATAAGTGGGCTCTGTGACTGAACAAAATGATTCCACGTGTTCCTTTTTTGAAGAAAGCTCTCTAGTGTAAATATTTTTTAAAAGTGACTTGGTTGATCAAAATTCTTTCCTCCCTCCCTCCCTTCCTTCCTCCCTCCCTTCCTTCCTCCCTCCCTCCCTTCCTTCCTCCCTCCTTTCCTTCCTTCCTTCCTTCCCTCCTTCCTTTCTTCCCTCCCCTCCCTCCCACCTTCTTTCCTACCTTCCTTTCTTTCTCCCTCCCTCCTTCCTTCCCTCCCTCCCTTCCTTTCTTCCTTCATTCCCCCATCTCTTTTTCACCTCAAATGACCAAATCTCTTTCACTTCAACATGTAAATGTTGAGTCCTCAGAATACTGCCTTCAGTGGCTGGACAGCTTTTGAATTCATTCTTATGCCTGTTGCACTGTTTCTCAGAAATATTGATTGATGCCATTGAAATATTTCCTGAATTTTTTTTTAGTACCAATGTGGCCTGTTGGATCAGGGCAACTGAGTCTGATATGAATTCACTATTATTTGCTTCATGAATTAATTCATCTTTGGGGGCTTGAAAAATGGCGAGAGCTGCCCCTGGTCTCACAGCTACTCTTTGGCTCCATTTTTCACCCAAGAAGTTTCTGACATCACCAAGTGAGCCCTTCTCCTGATGGGGAAGTGAGCATTCCCAGCTCTCATCTTGTCCTGTCAGCCCAGGGGAACCTCTTCTTCAGTAATGCTTCAGCCATGACTGCGGATGACTTGACCTGCTGCAAATTGTTTTTTATTCTATTACTTGTCAACCCAGAGCTTTTTTTTTTTTTTTTTCTTTCCTAGGAGACAGAACTCAATATTGACATGGCTGAAATCCCTTCACAGGATTCCTCTGGGACTCTTCTCCATAACTGTCTAGTCCTTCAGAGAAATGTGGCAACATTTTCTCAGATGTCAACAGTTTGATTGCTTCATTTTTATCATGGAGGGGCCAGAGAAATACACATGATTTTTTCAGAAATATTTCAACCAATAAACAAACATTTATCTAGTGGTGACTACATGAAATATCTGTCTATTATGTTGTGCAGTGACTTACACAGGGCAGTCAAGACTTTTGGAGTATTCTGTATAGATCCAGTCACACCTGCTTTTTGGTCCTTGAGGGTGGGGACTGTCTTTTGCCTCTTTTTGTATCCCTAGTGCCTGACACATAATAGGTGCTTAATAAACGTTCATTGGTGCTTAATAAATGTTTATTGATAGATTGGTCAGAGGCAACTGGGTGACTGGAAGAAAATGCACTCTTTTTTTCAATCTGGTGCCACAAGAGCATGTCAGAGCATGGTGGAATGGCTGATGTACCTGAGGAGAGTTCAGGAGACCTGTTGAACCAGTCAGCGATAGAACCAGGACCAGAGTCTGGGCCTCCTGATTCCAAGTTCTTTTTTTTCCTTACAATAATTATAATGAATAGTTCATTTATATAATACTTTAACAGTTTTCAAAGAGCCTTGTGTGATCCTCACAACAACCCAGTATCATAGAGGAGAAAATGAAGACTCATAATAGAGAGGGTATGATTTGACCATGATCACATGACTAATTAGTAGTCTTGCAGGACTTTAATCTCCCTGACTTTTGGGTCTTTCAATGAATAATGAACAATTATATAGTGGTTTAAGTTATTTGAAATGTGTTGTATGTCTAAGCCCTGGGGGAGCTCACAAGTGAGTTTAGGCTTCAGTAGCATCACTTGGGGGATTATGATAGTATTTTTATGGCAAATTCACAGGCTTAGATGAGGACAAGGCTACTGACATCATGGGACATCCTTACTCTTTTATCCATGGGGAATAATTAACAAAATAAATAAAAATACAGTATGATATAGACAATATTAATATGTAGTTTTCTACATCAAAAATTACTCCCATGGATCCTTATATATGGTTTAGTGCCCCTCCCTTCCCCTCCTTCTATTTGAATTTGACACCACTGCTTTAGAATCCAAGTTCAATCCTCTCTCAGGTGCTCTATGCTGCCCCTCATGGTTGGTTGGTTGGTTTTTTCCTAGTGTGCTGGACTATCTTTCACAGTGAATTTTGTATGTAAGGAGTGGAGAAGTAGGGAAAAAGTTAGGCTACCTCCTTGGAAGCTTCAGGGCCTGATGTTTTCTGTCTTGTTTCTTATGTTCTTGACTTTAATCTGCCATCTTCCTCCTTTTACCTTCATCTCCTTACTCCCATATAACTTTCTTCATGAAGGGGGTCATTCTGGGACACCAAGCTTCCTACAGTGAGAGATAGAGACAATAAGGTTCTCTTCTTTCCAAATTCCACTCTGGAACTGCCTTTGGAAGACCCTACAGGGTTGCAATTGCCTAGAACCTTCCCTGAAACATCTCACCAGGAGGAGGAGGTGAAAGACTCATTAGCCAGGTGAGAAACCCTCACTTGATGAGTTGAGAAACTCACTGGGCAAAGGAAGGGAATTCAGGCTAATTTAAATGTCTTGGAACCTCTTCTGGGTGCTAGATAGGAATCCCAGGGGGCTCCACATCTCAACAGGCTGGACATGTGGTCCTCATCATTCCTACTTAAAGATGACTGTCATCTACATTCCTAGATGTTTTCCTTCATGAAGATGAATGGAATATATCCCTTGAAGGTGGGCAGGGACATCTTATATTTCTTTACAGATCCACAGAATGCCTTTCAAATGTGGAGCTATGTTTTTCATTTTCTCCATACCTTTTCTTCCATCTCTCTAATCCCCTGTGCATCTAAAGCATGATTGGATCCCAAAGTGGAATGGGCTACCTTATAAGGTAGTGAGTTCCCCATCCCTGGGGGTCTTCAAGTGGATAACGGGTGTTCATTTGTCAGGGAGAGCCAGAGATAGGTAGTAACTTGCTAAAAGTCACACAGATTGGAGGGGAAGATGGGGAAGGAGTGAGGAGTGAGTGAGCCTTACTCTCATCAGAACTGGCCCAAAGAGGGAATACAATACACACTCAAGTGGGTATAGTAATATACTTTGCCCTGAGGGAAAGTGGGAGGGGAAGGGGATAAAGGGGGGATGGGTGAAGGAAGGGAGGGCAGATTAGGGGAGGGGGCAGTAAAAAGCAAAACACTTTTGAGGAGGGATAGGGTGAAAGAAGATAGAAAGTAGAGGAAATATCAAGGGGAGGGAATAGGATGGAGGGTAATACAGTTAGCAATAGTAACTGTGAAAGAAATGATGAGTAGGATGCTATCAGAAGGATGTATGAAAAATGCAAACCATCAACAGAGAAAGAACTGATGGTATCCGAATACAAATTGAAGTATAATTTTATTTGTTGGTTCCTCTTTCTAAAGTTACTTTGTCTATTTTCTTTCACAACTTGACTAATGTGAAGATGTGTTGCATGACTGCACATATATGACTTATATTAAATTGCTTGATTTCTTAAGGAGGGTTGGGGAGGGAGAGAGGAAGAAAATTTGGAAGACAAAGTTTGAAAACATCAATGTGAAAAAAATTTGTTTGTTTATTTTTTTTACATGTAATGGAGAAAATTCTAAATAAAGATGACAGAATTAAAAAAAAAAGTCACACAGGTCATAAGTGGCAGAGCCACAATTAAAACCCAAGTCCTCTGATTCCAAATCCTTAACCTCTCTGAGCCTTAGGTAAGGTTGAAAGTCTATAGGTTATAGATAGATGGAGATCTGCAATAGGGAAGGATGTTCTCATACTGAAGAAATCTCAGGATGTTGATTTACCAGATATTATTCTTTTAAAAATATTTTTAAAAATATTCTATTAGTATTTTTTGTTTTTATGTCATTTTCATTTCTGAATATAGTTCTCTCTGCTCCCCTTCCCAGAGAGCCATCCCCTGTAACAAAGGGTATGAAAGAGGAAAAAACACTTCCACAAAGCAAAGAACACAGCAACTATGTCTGATAGTATTCCATGCTCATAGCCCCCCACCTCTGCAGTGAAAGGAGGGAGGCACGTTTTTCTCATGGCTTCTTGGACCAAGACAGCTTTATGGATTGTCATTGCAGCACTTTTGTTTTGGAGTTCATTCCACTGACAGTATAGTACTAATTTCCAGATTAACTTAGGCACCCCACACCTGAGGGGCCACACCAGACGTTTGGCTCTCGCATGCATGCATGTGTGTGAAACCTCCATCTGGATTCTAACCTGTCCTTGGCTCCAGACAGGAGAGATTCTTCATGGGTGCTGGAGGACGGCGAGGAAGGGAGGGAGGGGAAGAGGGAGCAGTCAGAGAGAACAGGGAGCTCTCTCCCTCCTCTCCATTAGACCTTGTTTAACACCTGCAGAAGACACCTCTAGGCTGAGGGAACTCTCCTTTTATTAGAGACATTGAAGGTTTCTCAGCAAATTATCAGATCCACCAACTAGTGTGAAAGGGCTCAGAGATATTTCTAGAATCCTGGGTGTCCTGCGAGATTTTGCCCTGAAGGGATGCTTGCAAAGGCTGCCAAAGTCAAACTGGCCTCATATTAGGCCTAGGAGCGGGGTACAGTGTGGTCTGGTGGCTAGCGTTGGACCTAAGGGCAGGAAGACCTTGGTTTATCAGCTCTGATCTTGGGAGAATGCTTTAACTTCCTTGTTACCCTCTGTAAAGTGTGCATAGCAATATCCCTTACTTTACACGGTTGTTGATAGAGGAGGAGGCAATACAAATCCAAACTTTTGTTGTTATGATTATTGAGTGCAAAGGCTCTCCTCGGTCTAGGCCAAGACCCTCAATTGACAGAGGGGGAAACTGAGCTGGGAGACCTAGGTTTAAAGCCCTAAGACTGATTCTATGAACTATGTGGTTGTGGGAAAGCCACTTAACTAACTTCTGAGTCTCATTTTCCTCATCTGTACAATGGGAGCAATAAATAGTACTATTCTCCAGAAGCATTGAAGTGTAATAAATAAAGAGTTGGCCTTGGAGTCAGGAAGACCCATATTCAAATTCTGCCTCTGACACATTTTGGTTGTGTGACCCTGAGTAAGTCATTAAAGCTCACCAAGTCCCTGATCTGCATTAGTGGAAGGAGGTTTTCTTATCACAAGTTCCCTATGATAATGAAACCAAAAAAACATAAACAAAAACCCCAACAACAACCAAAAAACCCTGTTACTCTTACTCCTCTGAGTCTCAGTTTTCTTACGGAAACTGGGCTCGATAATACTTAATACTCTTTAACTCTCTGAACCTCAGTTTTCTTACCTATAAAATGAGTCATAATACTTACAATAAACCACTTCCCAGAGGGGTTGTGAGGAAAGTACTTTGGAAATCTTAAAGTCTGATAGAAATTTAACAAAGTTACAAGTCTTAGATTTAGAGTTAAAGGGACCTTACAAGTCATCTAGTCCAAGACTCTTATTTTTACAGAGGGAGAAACTAAGGTTCATCCTTCCTTCCTTCCTCCCTCCCTTTCCTTCCTTCCTTCCTTCCTTCCTTCCTTCCTTCCTTCCTTCCTTCCTTCCTTCCTTCCTTCCTTCCTTCCTTCCTTCCTTCCTTCCTTCCTTCCTTCCTTCCTTCCTTCCTTCCCTTCCTTCCTTCCCTTCCTTCCTTCCCTTCCTTCCTTTCTCCCCTCCCTCTGTTCCTCCTTCCCTCCCTTCCTTCCTTCCTCCTTTCCTTCCTCCCTTCCTCCCTCCCTCCCTCCCTCCCTCCCTTTCTTTTCTTCCTTCCTTCCTTCCTTCCTTCCTTCCTTCCTTCCTTCCTTCCTTCTCTTCCTTCCTTCTTTCCTTTCTTCCTCTCCTTCCTTCCTTCTTCCTTCTCTCCTCTTTCCTTCCTAAAATAAAAAAAAAATCAAGCAAATGTATCCAGTGTAACAACTGTCAGACAGTGCACACAACATTCTGTTCTAGTCACCTCCCACTTCTTTGTTTTATTATCTTTGTTCTAGTACATTACCATCTGGATTCAAACCCTCCTTGATTTCTCAGGTACTCAAAGTTCAACTACCTGTTAGTAATCCCTTCATTTTTATTACTTTAGTTGTTGTATGCAGTGTTTTCTTGATTCTGCATATTTTCCTCTGGATCAGCTCTGACAAATCATCTCATGCTTCTCTGAATTCCTCCTTGGCTTGGTTTGGGTCATAAGCTCCTCAGCTGGAGTACCCAAGGTCACATAGCTAATACATGGCAAAGCTGGGACTCAAACCCAAGTCTTGTGAATTTAAGTCCAGGACTCTTTCCATGTTGCCACTATGGGAGTCATAGTAATAGTGTCATATTGAATTCTGTGTTTGGGGTCACATGACCAGGATTCAACTCTCTCCTTGGACAAGTCTCTTTGCCTTTTTGGAGCCCAGATTCATTAACTATGAAGCAAATTAGCTGGCCTAAAAGACCTCTGATCTCTTCCAACTTAAAAATCTCAAGGCAATGAGTTATTGACTTCTTTTTATTTGTAGTGCTTGATTGACATGGTGCCTGGCACAGAGTAAGCACTTCATAAATGCTTGTTGACTTGCTGATGAATCAGTCCAGGGCTCATTAACACTGTCCCCGAAAGGCAGATTGAGAAATGGGAGACTAATAACAATAACTCACATTTATATGATGCTAAAAGTTTTTCCAACCATTTCACCGATATTACTTCACTTTATCCTCGCAGCCACCCTGTGAGGCAGGTGCCATTATGATTCCTATTTTACAGATGTGGAACTGAAGCTCAGAAGAGTTAGGTGACTTGCCCAAGGTCACACAACTAGTATGGACCTGGGGCAGGATTCAGATACAAATCTTCTGCACTTCAGGTCCAGAGTTCTATCTATTATACCACTGGGCTGAGATGGACGACAAAATAACCATATTCCCATGTCAGTCACAGAGTCTCCTAGCCAACTTATTAAGCTCAAGAGTTAGGATATTTTTTGCACAGCTTGAAAGAAGAGTCCTTTCAGCCTGCTTCAACTATCAGTTAGTCAATTAATTAATTACCAAGAATTTATTCAATGCTTACTATGTGTCAGTCACTCTGCTAAGCATTTAGGGATACAAAGGGGGAAAAAAGCAAAAACAGGCTCTGCCTTCAAGGAGTTTACATTCTAAGGGAAGTCAATTACATTTCTATTTGACATTAGGATTTAGATTAGATGACCCCCCAAAGCCTCCTTGACTTTCTAGATGGCTCTGTTTCCAAATATAAACAATTGTATTCATCATTAGCTGGGCACTTAATTACTCACCACAAGTTGGCAAAGTTGGGTCAATTAGTCTTGTTTTTGGTGGTTTGTGCCAAAGCTCTTCTCCACTTACCCTGAATACACAAGAGTTGATTGTACAGGGGATGTACGTAAACCTAATTAACAGCATCAGTCAATCAGTACCATTTAAGTGCTTTTCTTCTCTTGCCCTGAAGACCTCCAAACATCCCCCCTGTATAACCTTTGGTAGAAGGTGGCATTGGCAACAAATAGTCTTGACATGTGCTCCCTTCCAGCTCATCTAGTACTGACTCTGGTTATACTGGGAGTCTGGGCATGCTCTGTAAAGCTTTGTGGGGTCTTCAAGTTGGACTATGAAGTAATTCATTGTCAGGTTGCTCTTGTGGCTGCAGTCAGGGGTTGCTTTTCTCTCCAAAGATGGATGTATGAGAAAGCTTACAGAGGAAGTGGAAAGGTATTTGTCCCCCCACCTCCTCACTCTTCCCTGGAGAAAACTCGAAGGAGGTGTGACATGCCTACTCAGAGATTTCTAGCTAGAAGAGCTTTAGCAACCATCGAGTTCAACCCCCTCATTTTACAAATGAAGAATCTGGGGCCCAAAGAGGCTTTGTTTTTGTTGTTTTTTCTTTTTGACAGCAAGTCTATATTTACATCTTTGCCAGGTCTACCTACTGCTCCTGGTTCTGCCTTCTGGGGGAAAGTAGAACCAGACTGATCCCTCCTCCATATGGCATCCCTTCAAACACTTGAAAGCAGCTATTGTGGTCTTGATTTAAAAATGAGAGAGGAGAGAGCAGAGTAGGTTTGACTTCAGTTCTTGGGAGAATTCTGGAATAGATCTGGAAGGGATGTTTAGGGAACATCTAGAAAGGCAGTCAGTAGTCACAAAGACTTGGCCTCACTTCATCACAAACAGATATCACCAATCATCTTATACTATACTGTTGTTGTTTGTCCTTTATTCCTGAAGAGGACCATGACAGATGTCATGGCTTGTAATGAACTGAATTAAAGTGAGGGAGGACTGTGCGAGGTCACCAACTTCACTCTCTCCTCCAGAGCCATCTGGGTCCAGTGGCAAGATATATTATCAGGACAACTGGAGATGGCCCCAGATGCTGAAGGCAATTGGGGTTAAGTGACTTGTCTAGGTTCATACATATAGTAAGTGTCTGAGGTGAGATTTGAACTCAGGTCCTCCCAACTTCAGGGCCAGTGCTCTATCCACTGTGCCACCTAGCTGCCTTCCTGACATCTAGCATGTCTCATATTCAAATGGAGGAGACAACATGCAAATAGATACACACAATATACACTTATAGAAATCACTAAGTCACTCCATTAATTTGCAAATGAAGAAAAATTGGATTATAAGAAACAATCAGTGATAGATACAAAACATTTCTTTTATCTACAAGGTCTTACTATGCTCTTTTGTTTTGTTTTGAGCTAATTGTATGTACTAATTGACTATTAAAATACACTGGTGGGGGCTTATGAACTAGTTTTTGGAATACAGCCCCATAGAAGTACCTTAAAGAATGTGGGAATAGTAACTGCTCTCACAGTAAACTAGAATAATGAACCAAATGTAGTAAGATGAAATTTAATAAAGGAATAAATATAGTTTTATCCTTGGGGATCAAAAAATTAATTGTACAAATATAGGATGAAGGAGATATTATTCAACATTAATTTAGGTAGAAATGATTTGTAGCTTTCAGTGGGCTACAATCTCAACATGAGACCATATTGTTAAGTAGTAGCCAAAAAAAACCAAAATCTAACCTGGGGATGAAGTAATTAGTGATGTTTAACCTGGAGAAGGGAATTCTTAGAAAGGATAGCTTTCTTTCTTTCTTTTTTTAAAAATAAAAGTATTTTATTATTTTCCAGTTACATGTAGAGATAGTTTTCAACATTTGTTTATATAAGATTTCCAATTTCAAATTTTTCTCTCCCCCTCCTTTCCCTCCCCCCATCCCCTAGACAGCAGGTAATCTAAGTTATATATATAAAATAACATTAAACATATTTCTGCATTAGTCATGTTATAAGAGAAGAATCAGAGCAATAAGGAAAAACCTCAAAAAAGAAAAACAACGGCACCAAAAACAAAAGAAATAGTATGGTTCAATCAGCATCCATATTCCACAGTTCTTTTTGGGGTTCTTTTCTGGATTTGGAGAGCCTTTTCTATCATGAGTCCTTTGGAACTTTCTTGTACCGTTGTATTGGTGAGAAGAATCTAGTCTATCACAGTTGATCAACACATAATGTTGATGATACTGTGTATAATGTTCTTTTGGTTCTACTCAAAGGATAGATTTCTTTGAGCTCAAGAAGAACTTGGTCTGAGAGATTAGATTTACTCTGCTTGGTGCCTAAGGACAGAACTAAAGCAAAGGATGAAAGTTAAGAGTAGAGAAGACTTCAACTTGATGTCAGGATTTTGTTTTTTAAACAATTAAAGCTGTCCCCAAACTGAATGGATTGCCTCAGGAGGTGGGGAAAGTTTCTTACTGGACCCTAATGTATATACTAGTCCCACACAGAAAAAACAACAACTGAGTACATCTCAAGTAGAAAAGAAGTTTCTTTTCTTTTCTTTCTTCATGAATCATAACAAGTTAGAGTTGAAAGGGTCCTTAGAATATGGAATGTCAGAGCTGGGAGGGACCTTAGAACAGAAACTATTAGAGCTTGGTAAGAACCTTAAAACAGAGAGTGTCAGAGCCAGAAGGGGTCTTAGAAGATGTAATATCAGCTGGGAGAGATCTTAAGACAGGGAATCTCAGAGTTGAGAGGAGCATTAGAACAGAGAATATTAGAGGAAATGGATCTTCTAGCATAGACTGAAAAGAAGAAGCCTTGCAACATAGAAGCAATAAGAATGTTAGAGTTGGGAGGGACCTTAGAACATAGAACATGAGACCAAAAAGAGACCTTAGAACCAAATGTTTAGTAATAGAACCTTGGAGATAGAAAACATAGAATATACTTTCAACTTTAGCAGGTCTTAAGCTAGAAAGGACACCCTCATTTTTACAGATGGGGAAAAGAGGGGAGAATACCCATCAGCCAACTATTGTAAACAATGTCAGTCTGCATGTCTGACTCTAGGTGAGGACTAGCCAGTCCTTGGCACAGAGGTTCAGAGGCTGGATTTACTTGACTCATTCTCCCTAAGTCTGCAAAGAGCATGAAAAGAGAGGCAAGACAAGAAGATGCATGCCTGAGGTGAAACAATCAAAACAAGTTTGGACCTAGTATGGTGGGGAAATGTGGGGAAGGCTGATGGGGAGCCTCGTGGTCTGAGGTGAGGATTGGCTTGACAGGGAGCCAAGAGCTACAGGGAGAGGTTAATGTGGGTTATCAGCTTCAGGAGAAAAGGAGAGGAACGTGTTGGCAGCCAAGAGGCCCCAGCCTGGCCCCAGAGAGACAGAGAAAGAGAGACTGTGGGTGTATGCATGTGAGAAGGAACACCAGACTTAGTACCTACAGATGCCCTTAGAATACAGACTGTCTTGCAGCAGCCAAGGACCTAAAATACCAATTACATGAGACAGGCACTTTTGTTTTGTTTTGTTTTGTTTTTTGGTGAGGCAATTGAAGTTAAGTGACTTGCCCAGGGTCACACAGCTAGTAAGTATAAAGTATCTGAGGCCGGATTTGAACTCAGGTCTTCCTGACTCCATGGCCGGTGCTCTATCCACTTGTCACCTAGCTGCCCTCTGAGACAGGCACTTTTAATGGAAGTTCAGCACTTCTCAACATGACCGATTTCTAGAAAGCTATGTTCATTTTCTTGCATCTCCTCCAGAAAATGGTCCCCTTTGATGACAAAGAAATGGTTCCCAGACTGCAAAACTGCCCCCCGCCCCCCACCAACTCAACAGTTGCTTGCTAGGGAAAGTCTCTCTCTATAAGCAGAGCCTGCTGTCAAGCTGCCAAATGTCCAGGACTAATTAGAATCAATCCAACGAATATTTACAGAGCACCTGCAAAGAACAGTGCTTGCTCTCTGGAACATACAATGAATCACAACACAGTTCCTGCCCTGCCCTCAAGGAGCATACAGTCCAGTAGGGGAGATGATTCTCTACATCAGGGGTTCTTAACCTGTGTCTGTGAACTTTTTTTTTTTTTAGCAAGTATTTCAACAACTGTATTTCAATATAATTGGTTTCCCTTGTAATCCTACATTTGCTTTATTTTAAGCATTTAAAAATAGTATTCTGAAAGGGCTGTTTTTTTTCTTTAAACAGGATTTGCCAGACTGCTAAGGGTTCCATAACATGAAAAAGGGTAAGAACGCTTTTCTACAAAAAGGAATAACATGTAAGGTAGAACTCAATAACACAGTCAAGCAATAGACCAACGAGCATTAGCTGAGCACTTCTGTGTACCAGGCACTGTGTTAGATGTGGAAGAATGCAAAGGCCACAATGAAAAAGACACTTCCTTGGGGAAGCTTCCAGTCTAGGAGGGGAGATACAGGGTGGGGCAGGAAGGCTTCAGGTAGGAGGTGTTGTATGTGCCTGAAGATGTGAGCTCTTTAAACCTTGGCAGGGGCTGTCTCTTGGCTGGGGACTGTCTGATAATGGTGATGCTGAGTGATGAGGAAGGAAAGGAAATAGGCATCTACTCTGTGGCCAGGCACCCTGTTAAGCATTTTACAAATATTATGTCATCAGATCTTCAAAATACCCCTGGGAGGTAGGTGCTATTATTATCAACCCCCATTTAACAGATAAGGAAACTGAGGCCAAAGGATTTGCTCAGTGTCACACAGTTAATAAGTATCTGAGGTGGGATTTGAACTCAGATCTTCCTGATTTCTAGGCCCAGTGCATTCTCTATTGAGCCTCCTCTTTCACTTTCCATCCAGATGTTTTGGGTTTGGCATGTAGATGGGATCTGAGCAAAACCTTTGATCTTCTGTTTTTTCTTTAAATGAAGCATTTTGGTGAACAACTCAACTATTCTCCCAGTCACTCAGTCACTCAAATCAGCAACAATTGATTAATCTCTCTCTCTCTCTCTCTCTTTTTTTTTTTTTTTTTTTTGCGGGGCAATGGGGGTTAAGTGACTTGCCCAGGGTCACACAGCTAGTAAGTGTCAAGTGTCTGAGGCCGGATTTGAACTCAGGTACTCCTGAATCCAGGGCCGGTGCTTTATCCACTGCACCACCTAGCTGCCCAATTAATCTCTTAATAGTAAAATCTCTGATCTTATTATTTCCTTTCTTAAAATCCTTCCAAGGCAAATTTAGTCTAAACTCTTTAGTGTGGCATTCAAGGCTCTCCAATATTTGGCCCTAAACCATCTTCCAGCCCAATATGAGAGGGAGCATGAACACAGGAAAAGTCTAGCTGGGTTCAAGAAGTATGAGTAATCCGGGAAGGTCAGAACAGGAGGTCTATCTAGGGGAGCCATAACAACCAAAGAGTCATTCCTATAATGCTTTAAACTCTATAGGCAAGGAGGAGTTGTATACACATGATCTAACTTGATCCTCTGGGGCAGATGCTACAGATGGTGTTATCCCATTTTGCAGATGAATAAACGGCACCATTTCCTACACAATCCTCTTTTCTTCTCCTTTGTGTTTTGAAATGTCTGAGCATTGCCAACTGCTAAATTCATAAGGAGAAAGAGAATTTTTAAAAAACTGAAACTGAGCCTTAGGTGGATTAGGTAACTGGCCTTAGATGACACAGTTATTAAATGTCAGAAGGAGGGTTTTACCCCAGGTTTCTCCTGTTTCCATGTTCAGTCTTCCCCCCATACTAGGTGTGAGGAAAATCACTCCTCAATAATTTTCTGGAACTCAGTGGTGGTGATGTTGCAAAGGCTCATTTATTGTCATTCTCTCGAGAATGGGCCCACCCCACGTGTAGCTGGTGGGTAACCAAAAATGGGGACTCACAGGCCCATTTTATCCCCTAGTCCCTAACGCAAATGGACCCTCCCCTTTTTCATCAATTGGTCCAATTGCTCAAGGGTTACAATCTACACGCAAAAACTAGCTAATGGGAATGCGGTATATCTTAGCCAATAGGGGAGGTGATACAGGGACAATTCTTCAGACTTGAACCCAGCTAGCCTTTTCCTGTGTTCGTGCTTCCTATAAAAGTTGGCACCTGAGCTGAGCTTCAAAAAAGAAGTAAGCATTCAGAGAGATGGTGGGGCACAGTGGAAAGAAGAGTACCAACTCCAGAGGCAGAATACCTGGGTTCAAATCTCACCTCTGACAATTCCTACCTGTGTGACATTTGCAAAGTCACTTCATTCCCTCAGCGCTTCTGTACAAGAAGAGGGCTGGATTAGGCGGCCTCTAAGTTCCTTTTCAGCCCTAGATCTGTGACTCTGGAATATTTTTTTAATGTAATTTAATTTTTATTCTAGTTTCTCTTTCTCCTTCCCTGTTCTCCCCTACCCTGGAAAACAAACAAACAAACCCCACAGTCAAGCAAAACAAATTCCCAGATTGTCCATGTCCCTAAAGTCTGTGTTTGACTCTATAAGCTTACCTGAGTGACCTTGGGCAAATCATTTCACCTATGCTGGACCTCAGTTTCTTCATCTGTAAAATGAGGGAGTTGGATTAGATTCACTCTTAGGTTCCTTTTACGTCCAGATCTATGATTCTAAGAGGTGGAGGTAGGAGAAAATGCCTTTCAGGTTTGAGGCAAGATGGTCAGAATTAGAATATTCCTTCAGAGAATAGCCCATAGGGAAGTTTAGCGGAAACAGAGACCTTAAAGGGGAGAGGCATGAAATAAGGCTGAAGGGTAGATAGGAACCAGTCTGGAAAGGGATTTAAATGTCATGGCTTAGGAATCTGTATAGTCAAGACCATTAATCTGGGAGAAGAGAAAAAAAAGTTTCAATATAGTTGAAAATTAATTTCTTCCATTGAAACTTAGTGCTCAGGTTCAGTCTCAGTCTTAATGGTCCAGGTCTGTTGATGGGGGAAATGTTTTTTTTTTTTTTTTAATGATTAGGAAGGTTACAGTCTGGGGCTGATGCAATCTAAGAAACATGGTGGGTGCCAAGTGCTGAGTTCAAGGGAGGGGGATGACTTCTCTGCTCTTGAACGAGAGCATACCCAGTTTTAAATAATTGTTCTACGGAACTTGGAACATGACTTAATACATTTGAACCCTCTTTGTTGCTGTATATCTTCTGGAATGCTAAATAAATCACAGAAACCAGCTCCCAGGCCCTAATGGAACTGAAAATAAGGCTTGCTCCTCCCTGTCTTGCCTTGGCCTGTTTGCATTGGACTGGCTTCCCATTTACTTTCCTTCCTTGTCTACACCCGGGTCCATTAATTTTCCCCAAAGTCATTTTTCTTGCTGTCTTTCTTTCCTTTGTGGATTTTCACTAGGGGGGTGGATACACTGGACATATCAAGAGAGGCTTTGCTTTGGAGGAATGTTTGCATTTAGAATTCCATGGATCCTCTCACTAAAAGTTTCCCTTAGTCCTACATAAGGGACCCCAGAGGTCATCTTGCCTAAGCCTTTTATTTTACAGATGAGGAACTGACACTCTGAGAGAAGAAATGACTTGTCCAAGGTCACCTAGGTTATAAGCAGCAGAGCTGAGCTTTGGACCTGGGTACTCTACTGATGGAAATGAGAAAGCATTTATTAAGCATCCCTTTACTATATGCCAGATACTATGTTAATCATGCAAGACAGTCTCTGCCCTCAAAGAATTTACATTCTATTGGAAGAAGGCTTTGTAAAGGGCAGATGGAAGGGTGGAATGCATATGGCAGCCTGGTTTGGAAATGACCAGAAAGTGATTTGTAGACTTAGATTCTGGGGAGAAAAGTTCACCTACCGGAGGGGCACCCTCCCAATCCAATCTTTTTTTTTTTTTTTTTGAGGCAATTGGGGTTAAGTGACTTGCCCAGGGTCACACAGCTGGTAAGTGTTAAGTGTCTGAGGTCGGATTTGAACTCAGGTCCTCCTGACTCCAGGGCTGGTGCTCTATCCACTGTACCACCTAGCTGCCCCCTCAATCCTCTTTTTATAGGGGAAAACAGTACCATTTGACTTCCCATCAAGCCTGCAGCCTGATTTTGGTTAAGCTTGTCTTCAGGGTTTTGTGTCCCCCCCCCGCCCCCTGCAAGGGGAAAATCAAGAGGAGACAGAATCCAAAGAAGGAAAACACAATCCTAACCTGGGGTGGGGGGGGGCAGAGAGCTGGGGAGAAGGGGAGTGAGGAGGGGGAGGGGACCTGTTAGTAGAGAATAATATAAAGACAGAAGGGGAGAAAAATGATTTCATTTCCTCTTTGGAGGATTACTAGACTGACAGATCAGGGAAATACCATAAACATAACATAACGGGATTTCAGCAAGGTACTTGAAAAAATCTCACTGGGAATTTCATTGTGCTACGGGAATGAACTACTTTTTCTGGATCTGATTCTAACGAGTGAGATTACTGAAGCTGATGGCATCCCAGACAAGCCACGGGATCCTAGATCTAGAGTCAGAAGGGTCCTCAGAAGCCATTTCGATCAATCCCTTCATATTACAGGTGATGAAACTGAGGCACAGAGAGTGCACAGCTATACAGGTAGCCAGCAACAGGGCTGAGATTTCAACGGGAATCATAGTTTAGGGTTGAAAGTGTCAGACCATCTAATCCAACCCCTTCATTTTATATAGGAGAAAACTGAGTTCAAGAGAGTTGAAGTGACTTGTCTAAGTTCTCACTGGCATTGAGCACCCCCTGTGAGATTTGAACCTAGATATTCTGGCTCCAGAGTCCCTGTTCTTCCCACCTGCTTCATTGAGCATAATCTGTCAAATGTCTTAGACTTTGGGAGGGCAGGTTGCTAAGAATGCAGAGAAAGAAAAGGTAAGAGGCCTCTTTGAGAATTCAGTAAGGAAAACTGGCACAATAAATGACTGTCCTCCAATGATGAGAATGTTGTCCCTCCTCACCTGTGCCTCATCGCCTCCCTTCAAAGTTCTGCTCTCAGACCACCTTAAACCTGAAGCCTTTCCTGATCCCCTTGACTGCTATGGGGAACCCTCCCTGATTTCTTTCCTTTTTTTGTTTTTTTCTGGGTGGGGCAATTAGGGTTAAGTGACTTGCCCAGGGTCACACAGCTAGTAAGTGTCAAGTGTCTGGGGCCTGATTTGAACTCAGGTTCTCCTGAATCCAGAGCGGATGCTTTATCCACTGTGCCACCTAGCTGCCCCCTTCCCCTGATTTCTTTATGCTTTGTATGTATTTTTGTGCACTTATGAATGAACATGCTGCTTTCTCTCTATCAAACGTAAGCTCTTGGAGGGCAGGGACTGTTTCTCTGAATCCCTAGCCCCTGGCACAGTAGCTGTCACATGGGAGGGACTCAGTAAATGTTTGAGTGATTGAAGAACCTTCTATCTGTAAGGACCTGTGCTAGATTCTGAAGGATAAAAAGATCAATAATAATACTCTCCTTGCTTTCAACCATCTTATATTTTATGTAGGGGTGATGTCAGGTACATGGTCTTGTGGAAAGAGCTGTTTTTGAAATCAAAGAACCTGGGGTCAAATCCTGTCTCTGTCACTTACTAGCTGTGTGAGGTTAGCAAGTCACTTAACCTCCATTGCCTCAATTTCCCCATCTGTAAAATTGAGGTCCCTTCCAGTTCTACACTTTTGATGCCAAGTATAATCCAAAATAAAGAATGTAGAGGAGAAAGGAGAGATCCAGTCAAGGGGCTCCAGGAAAATCTGAAGAGGAAGAAAGCATTTTCAGCTTGGGGGTGTCAAGGTTGGTCTCATGATAGTTGACTCAGGACAGCACGTACTCATTCTCAGAACCAAATCCCCCAGTTTAAAGGTTCTGAAAGGGAAAAAACAAAACTGGATCTCATTATCAGCTTTAGACCTGGTACTTAATACTTATGTGACCTCTGGCACATCATTCTCTTCTCTGCACCTCAATTTCCTCATTTGGAAAATGGAGAGCTTGGACAAGATGTTCCCTGAGGTCTTTTCCAGCCCTAAATCTATGGTCCTGTGATCCATTTGACAATTTTGTCCAACCCAGTCTACTTAGGGGTTGACGTTACTGTCCTGGAATTCACTAGAACAGTGGGTCAGCTCTGAATGGACTTGTTAGATTGATGTTCAGGAAGTTAGCCTGGTCACTCTTCACCCTGGAGCAGGGTAAGCTTTCAGATGATGAGAGCCCCTGCTCCCCTTAGGCCCCCAGGAAGATGGTGAGTCACGCATTTGCTGCCAAACCTTATCCCCTCTCTGGGCTGATCTTGCCAACTCGTGGAGAGAAGTTGGCCAAGTTTAAATCGTCTTGAATGAAGACTGGAGCATGGGGAGGGTTGAGGAAGCCTGGTGCCAACCACACCTCCTCTCCTCGAAAGCTATATCTTGTCTGACTTGGTTCCTTTGGAATTCAGGATTATCTGAACATGCTGTGCTGAAGTTTACCTTTGCTGGGTCTGTGGGGCAGAAAAGAGGGGAGGGAATTTATTTGCTAAATGATAGAATAGTGTAAATAAAGGAGGTATTTCTCAGCTGTCAGAGTCAAGGCCAACTAACCGTTTTTTAAATCCTTAGAAAAACCACTTTAGCTGCCAGTCTGCAGGGAAACAATGCATGTGCTAATTACAAATGATGCTTATCAACTTACTGAGGCACTTAAGAGATCCTCCAAGACAAGTCCCATAGTTCATTTCCTCCTCCTCTTCCTTCTCCCTTCCTCTGTCTGCTAACTGAGTAACCAGAGGTCCTTGAAAGCAATTACAATCCCATTTCTTTAAAAGCATTCTCTGACTTTTCCCCTCAGACTGACTTTCTATCTTACTCTTCTAACTACCCTCATTCCCATCCTTTACCCCCCCACCCTCCACCCCAAAGAAGCTTGTTCTGGTTCGGGGACAGTGTAGCAACATCTCTGGCACGTCCAGACCAAAGCTTCACAGGAAGATGTGGTGTCGGAATCTCTGCTTGAAATGTCTAGCACTTCCCACCCTTTCATTTCCTGCGGATAGCCCCATTTTTCTCTCCCTTCGGCTGGCAAGCAGGCTTTGCTGAGATAGATAGATAGGTAGATATGGAGACAGAGAGAGAGAGCCAGAGAGAGAGAGCCAGAGAGAGAGAGAGAGAGAGAGAGAGAGAGAGAGAGATAGGTAGGAAGGTAGGAAAGTAGGTAGGTAGGTAGGTAGATAGATAAATAGAAAAATGGATGATAGAAAGATAGATACGTATGCATGTATAGTGTTGCTGCTATATATGCATGCATGTATGTGTAAAATGTATATGTATGCACACACATATGCATATGTGAAATGTACATACACATGCATATATGCATGTAATACTGATGCTATCTATGTATGCATTCCTATATGTGCATGAATGCATGCACACATATAAAAGCAACATATAGCAGCAAAGCATGTTGATTTTACATGCATGCACACATATACACACATTTATGATAGTAGCAAAGCTATATATGCATTATACATATTTACATACATATATAGCAGCAAAGCCTGTTGCTTATACATACGAACATACATACATACACACATACATATTAGATATAGATGATAAAGATGGAGACAGAGACAGCGATAGGGATAGAGATAGAGATAGATGATAGAGATAGAGATATTCCTCTTCTTTTAATGGGCTCCAAGCATTATCCTGATAACTTCTCTATGTGACTTTCCTGTTCTTTTCCCTTAACATTTCCTTGACTGTGTTGTACTTCCAACCAAGAATCCAGAGAGACTTTGAAGTCTCTATCCACTTGTGATCAAGCTCTCTCTTGGGATTTAGGGTCTCATGGAAAATGTAGTTCCTAACTGGACAGACTTGTGCATGCTCCTCACTGGGAAATGCAGGCTTGACCTCCTCCAATTCCTGATACATTCATGTTCACTTTCTACATGGAATAGCCTCATGTTTCATAGAGCTAAGAGATTTCTATTTACCATTAATACTAATAGCTGGCATTTATATAATGTTTTAAGGTTTGCAAAGTGCTTTATATATGTCAACTCAATTGACTTATATTATTATCTTCATTTTACAGATGAAGAAATTGAGGCAGGCAGTGTCTTGTCCCGGGTCACACAGCTCGTGAGTGACTGAAGGAGGATTCAAACCTAGTTCTTCCTACTGGGTTAATACTGAAAACAGGATTGTGAACTCCTTGAGGGCATACCACCTGGTTACCTGAACTCTGTACATCATTTGTTGTTGTTCAATTGTTTCCCAGTCTAGAGAAGAGAGTGAGGCTGATGATTGCACACCCCTGCCTCAGTTAAATCCAATTCACTAGCAAGTCATGACATCACCCTCCCGATGTCATTGGCTCCTTTGAGAATGAAGGACAAACAAGAAGTCATGTCAGATTCTCTATGACTACATTTGGGGTTTTCCTGGCAAAGATACTGGAGTAGTTTGCCATTTCCTTCTCCAGCTCATTTGACAAATGAGGAAACTGAGGCAAAGAGGGTTAAGTGACTTGCCCAGGGTCACACAGCTAGTAAGTGTCTGAGGCTGGATTTGAACTTAGGAAGATGAGTCTTCCTGACTTCAGGCCTGGCATGCTATCCACCTGGTCACCTAGCTGCCCCTACCTATACATCATGCTCTTAGGCAAAGCACCTAGGACAGCGATTTTACTCAGCACATCAGTAAGCACTTAAGCACTTTTTGAATGATCTGTTCACTCAGTAAGTAGGCACTTGCTTTTGAATGCGTGAATGAAAGAGTGACTGAAAAAAGCTCACTCCCTTCTATCCAAATCTCAGTGTCGGGACAGTATTTGATAAACACACTTAAAATGAGAAAGTGGTGACACATAAGATCCAACATGTTAGTTCTCTAAAAGCTCAGGGAATGGGGAGAGGTAAAAGAACCTTAAAGGCAAAGGCACACATTTCTAGGAGAAGAATTTTAAATATCAACAACACAGACATGAAGGAGCTGGCTTAGGGAGGAGGGATCTTTTGGGGGATATTCAGGGTATACCAGCAGGTAGCTGTCCAATACACTCCAGCTCTGTTTCATAGTAAGTACACGAACCCAATAAGCATAGTTTAGGTGAATGTAATAGATCAATTATAGATTTATGGGGGATCTTAGCAATCATTTAGTCCAAATCTTTTAATTTTAGAGATGGGGGAACCGAGGCCCAGAAGGACCAAATGATTCGCCTCACATCATCCAGACAGTAAATAACAGAGCCAAATTTTGAACCAAAGGTTCTTGCCTTCCCACTCCTCAAATTCTGCCTGGTGTGGTGAGCACATGTCCCCTGGTCCTCTGACCATCACCAAGGCTTATGACAATTTGTTCTTTCATCGTTTCAGTTGTGTCTGACTCTTCGTGACCCCATTTAGGGTTTTCTTGGCAAAGATCCTAGAGTGGTTTGCCAATTCCTTCTCTAGCTCATTTTACAGATGAGGAAACTGAGGCAAACCGGATTAAGTGACCTGCTCAGGGTCACACAGCTTAGTAAGTGTCTGAAGCTGGGTTTGAACTCCAGTCTTCCTGACTCAAGGTCTCATGCTCTAGCCACTGAACCACCCAGCTGCCCCTCATGGCAGCACCTAAGTCCTTTGGCCATGTCCTTTGTTACATACATGGGGCTTCTAAGAAGTTAATTGCCTCCCTCACACAGTGAATCATTGAAGGAGCCAGTGGAACCTTGGGCTCTGGCTCCCTCATTCAAGGCCCCATTCAGTGCATCACAATGGCTCCTTGTGAGTCGAGTAATTAGTGATGAGGTTCCATAGTGGATATTGACCAAGTGCTTTGACCCTGAAGAATATTATGTAAATGTGAGGGCTTATTATTGTCATTATCAAAACAAATGAGTCTTGGAGGAAAGGGGAAATAACTTCAGTCGCCAGTCTTCAGAGGCACCTCCTCACTGCCCTTGCCCCCATCGTAATGTACTCTGGGCTCTGAAACATCACTTAGCCGTGTTCTTGACATGCATAGTCTTACTGCCTTATAATGCTTTCATCAAGTTATGACTTATAGCAGATCTGGACAAGCCCAGGGAAAAACAGAGATTTATTCTTTTAGTGGAGCCGGTCCAAGTCAACAGAAGAGCAGGCACCAAAGACAAAGTGGAGTTTAATCATAATGATTCTCCCTGTTTGATTTGGAAGACCTTATTGACCCCCAGTGAAAAACAAGGCAAAGTGCCCCTCCTCCCTCCCACCATTCAGAGAAGATGGTACATTAGTATGCAAGATCTCTAAAGAAATGGAGCTGTGGTTAATTTTTCAGAAGGAAAAATAGTAAAACTGAAGCCAAAACATGCCACCTACAAAAGCGTTCACAATAGAATAGAATAGTTCTAGAATAACATAAAGGCTGCTGTTTTGAAAAGAATGCTAGATTTGGAATCAAAGGACTTGGGTTCAAATCCTTTGGTATTTCAATTAAAACTCTTAAATTTTCTGGGGTTATTTCCTCACCTGTAAAATAAAAGGGTTGGGCTCGGATGCTTTCTGAGGCCATCCCTTCTAACTTATCTAGGATTCTGTGAATGGAAACATGTAGGAATATCTCTGAAGGCAAAAATTCCCAAGTCATTTGGTAATAAAAAAGAAGCTTATCATTTCTCTTTTAAAATGTTTTTATTTTATTTTTAATTTTTAAAAACTCATTTCTCAAAAGGAAGAACCATTTTTTCTTGTCTTTTTAAATTTTTTGCAGGGCAATGAGGGTTAATTGATTTACCCAGCTACACAGCCAGTGTCAAGTATTTGAGGCTGGATTTGAACTCAGGTCCTTCTGAATCCAGGACCAGTGCTTTATCCACTGTACCACCTAACTGCCCCTTCTTCTTGTCTTTCTTAAATGTGACTAAGTTGATTCTGCTAGGCCAGGCAACAGGAAGTGATATTTACAAAAGAGTTTCACAGTACAGAATTTAACATGGTGTATCTTGTTGAGTTCCTTTGCTCTTATACTCCTTGCCTTTTTCATAAGGCTGAATTCCTGTAATTGTTTTTGCAGGAGAAAGGAGGATAACAATCTGTTAGAAATTATGCTTGTCACATGTTTGTTTCACAGCTTCTGCCTTCATCTAAAAGAACAAAACGTCTCAGCATCCCATGGTAGACACACACACACACACACACACACACACACATCAGCATCCATTGGAAGTCTCTGCAACTGGGTAGAGAAGGGACTGTCTTCTTTGAATTGAGGTGGATCTCTTTATAAATTTAGGCAGCTCTCCTAGAAAAGATGTTCCTTGGGGCTCTGTTCATTTTTCACCACAACATTCTACCTCCAAGAAAGCTCTGCTGTTTTGGGATCTGGACAGAAAGCAGGGGTAGGAGAGTTTTGAGGGAAGATTGTCTGTTGGACCTGAACTTTTATGATGAAGTTTGGAAAAACATACTTCATGCTCTGGAAAGAAAACCAAATGAAGGAAAGAGAATCAGGATATTGAGTTATAGGTTGTGTCTAGACAAGACAAAAGCACACACATATAGCCACAGTAATTAAACAAATGTGAAGTTACTCAGAGAGGGAATATGGTTTTGTTTTGTTTTTGGTAAGGCAAGTGGGGTTGAGTGACTTGCCCAGGGTCACACAGCTAGTAAGTGTTAAGTGTCTGAGGCCGGATTTGAACTCAGGTCCTCCTGAATTGAGGGCCAGCACTTTATCCACTGTGCCACCTAGCTGCCCCTGAGGGAATATGGTTTTAATAGATAGCATGCTGGGGTAGAGGTGAGGACAAGCTGGGTTTGCATCCCACTGTGAACACCAGCTGGGTGACCCTCGGTAAGATACTTAACCTCTCTTAAATTCATGCTTTCCATGTCTATCAAATGGGGTATAACAATAGTACCCAACTCACAGAATTGTTGTGAGGATCAGTTGAGCTAATATAGGTAAGGTGCTTTGTACCTTAAACCACCTTAATTGTGAGTGACGATGCTGACATGGGACTTTCTCTCCCTCCCTCCACCTTGCTCCCACCAGCAGCTACTGTCTGAGGTGCTGCTATGTCCAGGATTTAGTAGAAAGAACCATGTACGAGGAATTCACTTTTCCCCAGGGATCCATGGTCTCTGACATAGGTATTGTTTGGAAAACTCAGGAGGTTTTGTCAAGAATGGAGCTCTCAGTGACACGGAATCTTCATTGCCAAGACCTCCTGGCAAAGACCATGAGAAACACTGTAATATAGTGGATAGGGGACTGGACCTGTTATCAGGAAGACAAGTTAGAATTCTACCTCAGACACTTACTAATTGTGTGACTTTTTCCTGAAGGTGATAGGGAGCCATTGACACTTAATGTATGGGAGGGGGAGGGGTTGTGTTGATAGTGCCTGGCTCATAGTAGGTGGCAATCATTGATCAAATATATGTATACATATTGTCTTCTCCAATAGAGTGTAAGCTCCTTAAGGGTAAACAATGTTTCATTTCATTACCGGCCCCTAGCACATAGTAGGCATTTAATAAATTCTTGTTGATTGATTGAATACACATTGAGGTCTTAGACAACATCAAGATTTAAAGGTCCATGAAGCCCTAAGCTGTAACTTATTTAGCCTGTTCCAAAATCCAGCACACCTGCCCAGGGTGTATGTCAACACTGTTTGATTATCAAAATTGTCCTTTAATTCACCTCTGAATTCATCACAGCTATTCCCACCTTTGGGTACTATGTAGGTCTTGCCTAGAATATCTTCCTTTCTGTTCTCCATTTGGTGAAGTTCAACCCATCCTTTGAGACTCAGATCAAATTACATCTCTTTCATGAAACTTTCCTCAGCCAATATACTCCCTCCCTCCTCTGAAATTCTCTATTCCAGTTGTACCCCTTATTTGGCATTTGACCCATGCCAGCCTGGATTGTGATGGTTTTGTTTGTTTATGACTGTACCTTGTCTTTCCAAATCTGAGATCTTTGAGGGCAGAGATGATCGAATCAGAGAATAATGTCATTTGAGAGTCAGAAAGGATCTCAGTAGCCATGGAGTTCAACTCATTCAGGAAAGGAACCCCACACACTCTAGCATGCCCAGCAAGTAGTCACCCACATCTTAAATGCTTGGTGGCCCTGGTACCAACCAAACGTGGTGCTCAATAAGGGATAGCCTGAAATGCATCATCATCAAAAACATCTATTAAGCATTCCCCATTTATAATCTAGGAAGACTTGCATTCAAATCTGGAATGTGGGAGAAGTAAGGCAGCACAGTACAGAGAAAAGGTGTTGGGTTTGGGGGCAGAGGATTAGCTTTGCTGTATGACCCTGGGCAAGTCACTCTCTTTTTCTAAGCCTCAGGTCTTCATCTCTAAAAAAAAGGGGGGGGGTTGGACAAGATGACCTCTTGGGTCCATTCTAGCTTTTAAAAGGACCCCTTGGGAAAACTCAGACAAGCTCTAGATGTGGGGTTTCTATGTCCTGGATCCCTTGGGCAGTTGATCTGGTGAAGCCTGTGAATTCCTTGTCAGAATCTTGTTTTTAGATGCACAAGATAAAACACACAGGATGTCAGAGGAAACCAAATATATTGATATATAATCAATAATTAATAATGGTACCTACCTCCCAGGGTTGTTGTGAAGATCAAATGAAATAGCATATGGAAAGCCCTTTGCAAACCTTAAGGCACTATATAAATGCTATCATTACTAATTATTATTAATTGAAGGGGAGGGGGAAATTTAACTGAAGGCAGCATACAGATAGCAAAGTCATGTTAAGAACACACCAGACTATTTAAGAATTTTGTTGGCTGAAATGAAGTTCTTTTGTTTATATCTTAGTGATAAAACATGGGAAGCAGTGAATGGATATTCTAAATCCATTATTGGGAAAGGTCCAGGCTCCAATATGTGCTAGGTTCAGGAAAGAAGGCAGGGAGTGACTCAGCTGACATTTCTCTTTGACCTCTCTTTGTTTTGTTTGTTTGTTTGTGTTGTAGGGTTTTAAAAATCTTTCTCCTTTATTTTTTAAAAGAGTATTTTATTTTTTCTAATTATATGTAAAGACAAATTTTAATGTTCATTTGAAAATTTTGAGTTCCAAATTTTCTCTCCCTCACTTTCCACAGTAAGCAATTTTACATAGGCAATCATATAAAACACAATTCCATATTAGTCATGTTGTGAAAGAAGAAACAGACCAAAAGAAAAAAAAAACATGAAAATGCTTTGATCTGCATTCAGACTCCATCCTTTTTTTCCCTGGATGTGAATAGCAGTTTTCCTAGTGAAACCTTTGGAATTATCTTAGAATATTGTATTGTTTGGAATGGTTAAGTCATTCATAGTTGATCATTGTACAATGTTGCCGTTACTGTATACAATGTTCTTCTGGTTCTGTTCACTTCACTTTACATCAGTTCATTTAAGTCTTTCCAGGTTTTTCTGAAATCCACCTGCTCATCATTTCTCATAGCATAAGTATTCCATCACGCTTATATACCATGATTCGTTCAGCCATTCCCCAATTAATGGACATCCCCTTCACTTCCAATCCTTTATTTGGCCCCTCTTTGTGGGGGAAATGTGATGCCAGGGACAAAGTATTGGATGGAGAACCAGACAACCTGGGTTTGAATCTTAGCTCTGATACTATTTGTGTGACCTTGGGCAAATCGATTAATCTTTCTGGGCTTCAGTTTCTTCATCTGTCAAATGAGGGATTTAGACTGCATGGTTTCTAAGAATTTTTCCTGCTCTAAATCTTTTTTTTTGTGTGTGTGGGGCAATGAGGGTTGAGTGACTTACCCAGGGTCACACAGCTAGTAAGTGTCAAGTGTCTGCGGTCAAATTTGAACTCAGGTCCTGAATCGAGAGTCAGCGCTTTATCCCTGCGCCACCAGCTGCCCCAAGCTCTAAATCTTTAATAAAATTCTTGACCATGATTTGAGCTTGAGAATGCATAGGAAAGGGTCCTTTACCATAAATAGTTGCTTTATCTTTGGAAATCATAGGATTATTGATTTGGAGCTGGCAGGAACCTTGGAATTCATCTGACCCAACCCTCTTATTTTATGGATGAGGAAAATAAGACCCAGAGAGGTCATAAGTTACCCAAAGTAAATGTTCTAGTGTGGATTCAAATCTAGGTCTTTTGACTCCAAATTATAGAATCACAGAATACTAAATCTAGAGTTAAAAGAGATCAGAGGTCACCCAGTCTACCCCACCCCCATTTTATAGATGAGGAAATTGAGGGCCAGGAAAATGAGGTAACTCTGGTGCTCCTTCAACTACAACTACATGGAGAGAAGGAAGAGATTGAGATTTTCTGATTACTCTTACAATTTAAAAAAGAATCAAGTAGCAGTCCAGAACTATAAGGAACCATCGACATTTTCTGCATAATTACAGCATACAAAATTAATGGTAACCTAGCCAAACCCTGCCCCAATTGCTGGCCCATTACTTCGAATGCCGTGTGGTCAGAAGCTGGCACAGCCATTAGGCACCACAACCAGATAAGTGCTTGGCGGGCATACCTAGTGGTGTGTAATCATGTCCCTCTCTACATCTCAGTCCTTTGGAGAAATCATAGAAAAATTTGATGGATATTTATGCAGAGCCAAGGCTTACAAGGAAGCCACATGAAATATTATAGAGATGAATGGTTCTGTGACAGATGGGCACCCATGAATTAAGCCCAGTAGGCTGTCAATAAATGAAGGGTGGATATGCTCCACTCCTGAAATCGACTCCAGTGAGGTCTCCATGGCTGCTTCTCTATGCGGCCAATGTGGCTTGGGGCAGAGGAATTAGACAGATTCCTATTTGCAAAGAGCATGAAGGTAAAAAGAAACTTCATGACTGATTCGATTATGGTGATTGCTCTCGACCCATGGCTCCAATCACTGAGTTTTTCTTTTTTTGGTGAGGCAATTGAGGTTAAGTGACTTCCCCAGGGTCACACAGCTAGTAAGTGTCAAGTGTCTGAGGCTAGATTTGAACTCAGGTCCTCCTGAATCCAGGGCCACTGCTCTATCCACTGCTTCACCTAGCTGTCCCTCACTGAGTGTTTTGAAATTCTGTAAGTGCAAGAAATGGAATATGAGAAAGAGCTCATGGAGACAGAATGGACAGCTGGGGGTCATGAGACCTTTTGGGGAATCTTTGTCTTGTGTGGGGCAGAGGTAATTTCAGAGGATGCTCTGTAGCCTCTGGCAAAGTCACAACTTCTCTGAGACCCCTTTCCTCATCTGTAAAAATGAATGGGTTGGGCTAGAGGACCCTGAGAACTCCTCCTTTCGGCAGTACTAAGATGAAGCCATGCCACTGATCTGCCTCAAAAGCCCCCTCCGAAGACAAGACAAGTATAGATGGTTTCATGTCCATTCTGTAGAGATGTTCAGAGATCAAAGGAAGGAGGCTTAGACTTTTCTCTGGGGGTCAGTCTCATGGACAGAAACTAGCCCACCTGCACATGGTTTAGTGCAAAGAACAGAGAGTCAGAAGACCTGGGTTCGAATCTCTTCTCTGACATTTATTACTCATGTGACCTAGTTCAATTTCTCTGATCTGGACCTCCTTTCCTTACTTGTAAAATTAGGAGGAAATTCTTGATGGCTTCTGAGATCCTTTCTGGCTCTAACCAGCAAGTTAGAGCAGTGGAGAGTACTGGACTTGTAGTCAGAAAGACCTGAGTTTGAAGCCTGCCTTCGACACTCACTAGCTATGTGACTGTGGGCAAGTTATTTAACTTCACTTGGCCTCAATTTCCTCATCTATAAAGTGGGGATAGAAATAGCACCTACATCACAACGTTGTTTGAAGATCAAATAAAATAATATATAAATAGTATGTGTATAAATTAGCTATCATTTTTATAACATTAAATAATATATGATAATATACATGTCAATAAGATACAATTAGCCCATTGATTAACAATTTGTTTATTAAGATATGATTAATATCTCATAGAATATATAGAATGTATAAAAGATATTACAGAACATGTAGAATAATAAAAGATATTACATATTAATAATTAATGTTTGCATTAATGTCTGCAAAGAACTTTATACATATCATGTACTATATTATAATACATATTATATAATATACCATACATATCATAATACCACTATATCTTATATAATATAATTATATATTACTATATGATGTATGCTATGTTAATAGTTATTATATTCTCTATATATTGTATAATACCCGACATTATATAATTTATAATACATAATATTTCATTTGGTTCTCAAACAACCCTGTGACATAGGAGTGATTTTTATAATAATAATTGTAATAAACTATCATCATCTTCATCATTGATAGCATATATCTTTATCTGGGTTGTACAGTGTATAGAATGGTTGGCTTAGAGTCAGGAAGACCTGACTCTCTGTCTTAGTTTCTCCATCTGTAAAATGAGAATAGCGGACTTGTTATGAGGAGCAAATGAGATAGAATGTATAAAGCATTTTGCAAATCTCCAAGTGCGATATAAATGCTACTGATTATCATTGTTGTTATTACCTTGTTCGAGATGTCAAATATCTAATATGGGTATTTTTATCATTTTACAGAGGAGGAAACTGAGATAAAGTGACTTTCCCTAGCTATTCCAGGTTCAGCACTTCATGTGCTATTATTCAACACAGCAGCTGCTTGTCCAATGAACAAGAGATCCAGTGGGTTGGGTGATCTGGGTCCTTGTTAAGGGCTGTTCAATGAGTCCCTTGACGACACTTCAGCTCTTGCTTCTTGCCTCGGGCTGGAGGTTTGCCGTGGCCCTCAGCCCCCATCTCCACCTCCTGAAGCGTGTATTTTTCCATGTTGGCAGGTGTTCTGAGCAGGTGCTGTGGCAGGTGAGATACGGAGGGGAAGAAAGAAAAAGAAAACACCATGGCAGGTGTGTTTGTTCATTTGCTGTCTGCTTGGATGGTTTCATTTGCCTGGGATTCCAAACTGGGAATGTAAAGAAGCCCCCTGGAAACTGGACACATACTGTTTGGGGACACTGAAATTTGCCGAGGTTCCTGCTTCTGTCATGAATGATGTGTAAGTAGGTTTCCCTTCTTCTGAATAGGTTACTGCTCTTCTCTAACTTAGCAGGTTGTTTTTGAGAATCAAGTGTCTAGAGAAGTGATGTCTGTGTCCAACCTGGATTTGAGCCTCTATGAACTTAAGCTGGCTTTTGGACAGAAATCCTACCATTCCAATCCAGTGTATGCCCCAATTAGTGGAATTAGAGGGCCTGGGTTCAAATCCCACATCTATCACTTCAGCATCTCTCTCTCTTTTTTGCTTTGTTTTGTTTTGTGGGGCAATGAGGGTTAAGTGACTTGCCTAGGGTCACGCAGCTAGTGTCAAGTGTCTGAGGCTGAATTTGAACTCAGGTCCTCCTGAATCCAAGGCCAGTGCTTTACCCACTGCGCCACTGAGCTGCCCACTTCAGCATATCTCTTAATCTCCCTTTGCCTCAGTTTCCTCATCTGTAAAATGGGGGAGGAGGAATCGGATTAGATGGACCCTGGTATTTCCTCTTCTGGATATGTCATCCTTGGATCTTATGATTAAACATGTACTATGTGAAAGGATGTGTCTTGGTTGTTTCCATTTTGCACATTCCTTTGTAAAACATGGTATCTAGAACCAAGCAGCATCACTCTCATCATAACTAATACTTATATGGTACCTATTAGATGTCAGGCACTACACTAAGCACTTTACACATTATATTCAATTTGATCTTCACAATGTCCCTGTGTGCTCAATGCTATTATCTCCATTTAACAGATGGAGGAACTGAGGCAGGCAAAGGTGACTTGCTCAGGGTCTCGCAGCTAGTGAGTGTTTGAGACTGAATTTGAACTCAGGTTTTAAATCTTTTAAATCTGAAAGCAGTATATGAAGGCTAGTTATTATTATTATTATTATTATTAATTTATAGTATACTATAGTACATAGAGAGGTGAGCTCCCCAATTTGATGACCTGGGTTCAGTTCCTGCTTCTAACCCTGTTCTGTCTGTGTGACCTTGAACAAGTCATTAAACCTCCTAACCATCTAAGAGCATAAGTTGTAGAGAAGGTGGCAACCTGCATTGATAGAGGGAATTTCCTGGCCCCTGGAGTTTTCTATCTATAACAATGAAATCAGAGGTCTAGTTTCAATCCCTACCCTGCCTCTGATGCTACTTGAGTGATATTGAAGAAGTCATGCTGCCTTTTGGAGTCTTAGTTTCCTCCTCTGTAAAATGGGAGGGTTGAACTAGATGGTCTCCGCTGTCCCTCCCAGCTCTAAGCTGATGACCTTTGATCCTAAGTTGTTGGGAGGAGTTGTGTCTGGAGCCAGATGAGGGTCTCATAGGATGTAATGCTGGAAGTGAGACATCTGATGAGGCCATGTAAAGAAGAGCATTTTGGTAAAATGACCCGGCCCTCAGTTTCCACACAGAGAGATACGGATGTGTGTTCCTCCTCTTACTAGTCATCTGGAGATGAGCTTGTCAGAGGGATGGGTGGAGCTCCCTCACCAGTCATGTTGCTAGACCTTCTTGTGGGAGTTAATGAGGAGGGAGGAGGAAGATGAGGAGGAGGAAGTAGGGGAACCGGGAGGAGGCTGATGTTTGGATATTGCCTTGGTTACAGGAATCTCCTCCCCTTTGACCAGTGCCCAAAAACCTGCTTTTAATTTTCCCTTGGAAATGGGATCAAGCCATGTAGCCAACCAAGATTTATGCAGTCAGTCAGCTGTTTTTTTTTTTTTTTTCCTTTCTGAACCTTGGCCCCATTGGAAGATTCATGCTCATGTTTCTCAGCCATCTTTGGGCGGCAACATCTTCTCCATCAGGTGGATCTGAAATGACCGTCCTCCTCCTCAGCTCTGTCTTCCTGGCTCCCATGTCTGCCTATTGGACTCATACTTGTGTTTCAATGCCCAGCTCTTGAAGACTTCCTCAGTCACTTGCCAGAAATCACAGTATCTTAACAGTGAAAGTTCCTTACAGTTATAGATTTATTAAATTCCCATGTGACCTGGGATGGAACAATTACACTCACCTTGCCTTTTTTTTTTTGTGGGGCAATGAGGGTTAAGTGACTTGCCCAGGGTCACACAGCTAGTAAATGTCAAGTGTCTGAGGCTGGCTTTGAACTCAGGTCCTCCTGAATCCAGGGCCAGTGCTTTAGCCACTGCGCCACCTAACTTCCCCCTCACTTTGCCTTTTTGAGCCTCAGTTTCCTCTTTTGTAAAATGGACAGTTGGACAACTTGGCCTCGGGGATCCTTTCCAGCTTAATGTCCAAGAACTCCATGGGCATAGTCTTTGAGAATTCAGGGTTACCTAACTGTGCTGAGATGTTTGAAGATAAGTAACCACACCAATGGGAAGTCAAAACCTTCTTCCTGCCCTGAGTCCAGTATGATTTCTCCTTACTCTTTTCTAACCTTGTTTTCTTAAGAAGTCCCAAAGACTTCACACAATAACTACTCAATGTGGGGCATGAGTTACAGAGGGTGGTGAATCAGACCTTGGCCTGAAGGTTGACATGGATGATCTCTAAGGTCCCTTCCAAACTGAGAATTCTAAGATTATTGTATCCTGGAGAATGGCTTGAGGGCTGGGGGGTGGGGATGGAGTTGGAAGAAAGAGTTCAGGTGGCCTCCCATGGTATGCAAGGAAGGTTGCTGGCCCCAAGCAAAGCTTGGGAGTGTGGCAAAGGTTTTGTATAATATTTAACATTCTTGAACCCAAGGCCAGCCCCATTTGGGGTTAAGTTAAATGCCAAGAATGCAATCAGAAGCCCCCCTCTTAGACCAGAACAAAAGCTGGGTTCTCTGCTCGTGCACAGGAAGCTGTTTTAAAATAACCGCACCTCTGGAGTTTATTTTTAATTCTTGAAATAAGTGACATGATTGATCTTCAAGGGCTAACCGTCAGACATTTTCTCTTTTACAGTGGAAGGCAGGGGGTGGGTTGTGAGGATCATGTGGGCGGTCCAATATGCCGGCCCTTGTGCACCCATACATCCCAGGCATGTACTTGGTTAAACTTTGTTTCTTCTGAAATGTGGGAGAAGTGAGGCAGCACAGTATGGAGAAAGGGTGTTGGGTTTGGAGGCAGAGGATTAGCTCTGCTGTATGACCCTGGGCAAGTCACTCCCTTTGTCCCAGGCTCAGGCTTTCATCTCTAAAAAACTGGGGGGGGGGGTTGGACAAGATGGCCTCTTGGGTCCATTCTAGCTCTTAAAAGGACCCCTTGGGAAAACTCAGACAAGCTCTAGATGGGGGGTTTCCTGGATCCCTTGGGCAGTCGATCTGGTGAAGCCTGTGAATTCCTTGTCAGAATCTTGCTTTTAGATGCATAAAATAAAACACACAGGACATCAGAGGAAACCAGATATATTGATATATAATTATCATTTTTTAAAAAGCAAGTTCACAATCTCCCTCAGGTTGAGAACCCAATGGGTTAGATGGAAGTTTCTCTCTTTTCCCCAGTAAATCCTTTCTGAGATAACACAAGTCACTAGTTGCAAGTATTCCTACATCAGCTTCATATAGTCAGAAGATCACTGGTTGGATCATAGGATGACTTTTTTTTTTCATGACCCTCTTGAATCACTCTCATTTCTGTTTCCATTTTTTCCTCTAGCTCATTTACTTTACCTTCAAAGTCCTTTCTGAGCACCTCTATGGTCTGAGACCAATTCAGATTTTTCTTGGAAGCTTTGAATGTAGGAGCTCTGAGGTTGCTATCCTCTTCTGAGGGTGTACCTCGATCTTCCTTGTCACTAAAGAAACTTTCTATGGTCTGGATCATAGGTTGAATCATGTAGCACCTTATCAATGCTAGCTATGATGATGAGATAAAGGTAGATGTGGTTGAGAGACAGTTTTCAGCAATGGAGGGATAGCTGGATGCGGAGACAGGAAGGTCTGAGTTCTAGTCTTGCCTGGAAGGACCTTTAGAGGTAATATAATATGACCCTGTCATATTCTCAATGGGGAAACTGAAGCCCAGAAAGGTCAAGGCACAATCAGCTAGGTAGTATAGTAGATAAAACACCTGCATGGATTCAGGAAGGTGAGTTCAAATCCTGCTTCAGACACCTACTACCTATGTGACCCTGGTCAAGTTATAACCTTTGTCTGCCTCATTTTCCTCCTCTGTAAAATGGAGATAGTAATAGCCATGAAGACCAAAGAGAGAATAATTGTAAAGTGCTTAGCACAGTGGCCAGCCTATAGTAAGTGCTATATAAATGTTAGATATTATTATTGTTATTATCGTCTGTAAAATGGGACTAATACCAGCACCTTCCTCATAGGGTTGGTTTAAGGATTAAATGAGATTATATATGTGAAATGCTTTGTAAAGTTGGTTATTATTGCTCAAGGTCACTGGAAATGTTTGGGGGAGACTTGTGACCTGGACCAGGGGGCTAGTTCACCCAAAGAATTGGAGGCTCATCATGAATCTTGTAAAATACAAAGAGATTTATTAGGAGACAGAAATATGGCCAGGGAGCAGATCACCTCAGTGACTGTCCCGCTGGAGTAAGAAAAGACTAGTCTTTTGTATCTTTACAAAACAAAGAAAGGGAAGAGGAAATGCAGAGACAGGGACTGGATAACTAAGAGGGGATCTTTGATAACAGGTATCAGTAGGAAATGCAGCATCCAACCATATCCTGCATATGCTCTAACAGACCTTGGTATTGCTTCTCAGCATACTGGGGTCATGTCCTGCCACACCTCATACCTGAGGTGGGAGAGAGAGCTACCTTTCCCTCGGTTTGGGGGGGTTGGGATATTTAGGTTTCTTGGGGTCCCACCGCACTCCCATAAAAATACAAGTAATAATTACAATGTTGTTGTTCAGTTGCTTTTCAGTCGTGTATGACTCTTCATGGCAGAACTATTGAATGGCTTGCCATTTCTTTCTCTGCTCATTTTACACACGAGGAAACTGAGGTAAACAGGGTTAAGTGACTTGCTCAGGGTCATACAGCTAGGAAGTGTCTGAAACCAGATTTAAATTCAGGTCTTCCTTATTCTACGCTCTGCCACCTAGTTGTCTAATTATTATTATTATATTATATGTATAATATAATAATAATAACTTTATAGTAGCTATAAGTAATATATTATATAACCCTATGTAGTACAATTATAAGTAATAATAGCTAGCCTTTACATAGCACATTATTTTTTTGGTTTTTGGTGGGGGTTTTTTGGCAAAGCAATTGGGGTTAAGTGACTTGCCCAGGGTCACACAGCTAATAAGTGTCAGGTGTCTGAGGTCAGATTTGAACTCAGGTCCTCCTGAATCCAGGGCCGGTGCTCTATCTACTGTACCACCTAGCTGCCCCTACATAGCACTTTATAGCAGGCTTTTAAGTAATATATAACACTATAAGTAATGACAGTAGCTAGCATTTATAAAACACTTTTGAATTTGCAAAGTTCTTCATAAATATTATCTTAGCTGTTGACTTTGTGAGATGTGTGCTAATATTGCCCCCATTTTATAATTGAAGAAACTGAGGCAGATAGAGGTTAAGTGACCTTCCCAGGATCACACAGGTAGTAAGTATCTGAGGGCACATTTGAACTCAGGTCTTTCTACCTCCAGGCCCAGTCTCTGTTCACTGGGACAGGTAGTTGCAGAGCCAGATTCTGAAACCAGTCTTTAAATCCAGTGTTCATTCTCATTGAATGAGTTGTCCTCACCTTCAGATATGGTAGGAGAACCATGCCATTAACATGAAGTTTATCCGTTCATTAAAATGTTTCCCAGAATCAACATGAATGAATGAATGAATGAGTGAATGAATGAATAAATGAGTGAGTGAATGCATGAATGTTGCATGCAACTTTAGGGCAAAAACCCTGTCTCATCTTCCCATCTCTCACTCACTCCACACTCACTGCTTTCAGATGCCAGGGTCCCACTTCCACAAGCATCCAAACTGTTTTCTCATCTATTACTGTTGAGTATGGGCACTCTCCCTTTTGAGCTTCATTCCAACATACACTTTCCTCCTCTCCTGTCCTTTTTCACTTTTCACAATGAGGCCCTCATTAAATATTCATCAAATGAATGAATGAATGAATGAATGGCCTTTAGCCTCTTTCGTGTAACTGAATCCAATTGAAAGTCATAAAACTACTCTTTCTTTAAAAAAACAAAGGGAGTTTCCCCACTCAAGAACTGGCCATGTTCCAAAGCTTTGTTCTTAAGTCAGTTTTTTTTTTCTCTGTTTCCAAGCTTATTTTTGCATAGAATTGGCTTCATCCATTCTGTGGAGGCCAACAAAAGTCACTTAAAGCATTGAGCACAAAAAAAGTTTGTAGAATTGTAGAATACAATCAACCCACAGTTCACAGATCATAGAATCTTAGAAGGGATCTCAGTATCTTGTTTAGAACTGGGGTACAGAATATCTATTTCCATATGTTGATCGCTACTATGTTGAAACACAGAAACACAGAGGGGGTGTGTGGAGGGGTGTCTTTCCTCTGAGGACTTCCCATGATGTGATACACTTGTGTGTGTGTGTGTGTGTGTGGGGCAATTGGAGTTAAGTGACTTGCCCAGGGTCACACAGCTAGTAAGTGTTAAGTGTCTGAGGCCAGATTTGAACTCAGGTCCTCTTGACTCCAGGGCTGGTGCTTTATCCACTGTGCCACCTAGCTGCCCCAATGTGATACACTTTTAGTCTGGTTTGAATTTATCAACCCTATCCAAAGGTCCCCACTAGATTCAACAACCAATAACATCTTTTAAGCACCTTTTTTTTTTTTGGGGGGGGGGGAGGCAATGCGGGTTAAGTGACTTGGCCAGGGTCCCACAGCTAGTAAATGTCAAGTGTCTGAGGCCGGATTTGAACTCAGGTACTCCTGAATCCAGGGCTGGTGCTTTTTATCCACTGCACCACCTAGCTGCCCCCTCTTTTAAGCACCTTAAACAGCACCATGGTAGGTATTGAAGACCTCTCTTAACCTCGGTTTCCCCAATTACAAAATACTAGCACTTACTTCACAGGGCTGTTGTGAGGATTAAATGAGATAACATACATAAAAGGCATCTTAACCATGCCAGCTCTAAGGATGGCAATGGTAGTGGTAATGGAAGGTACCTTGCAGATTCAGGAAGCTCTGGGTTTGAGTCCTGCCTTTGACCCATGTTAGCTGTATGACCCTAGGCAAATCACTTAACCTTTCAGTGTCCTCTCACAACTCTCTAAGATCAAGGTGCACTAGTTTTTTGTTTTTTGGGTTTTTTTTTAAGTGTAGCAATTGGGGTTAAGTGACTTGCCCAGGGTCACACAGCTAGTAAGTGTCAAGTGTCTGAGGCCGGATTTGAACTCGGGTCCTCCTGACTCCAGGGCTGGTGCTCTATCCACTGCGCCACCTAGCTGCCCCAAGGTGCACTGTTGTTTCTGACCTGCATTGGTAGAGATATTTTTTCCCCCTCCATCCTTTAATCCCCTATCCAAATGCCTTAAAACAATAAAATCAGAGGTCTGGATAAAATTATAATGATGGTTATGGTGGTGGTGGTGATGGCGATTGATTATGATAATGATACGCTTCCTGGGCTTAGTCTCCCAGTGCCTACTTTCCTTGGCAAGTTGAACCCCTAGAAGGAAAGTGACTACTTCTTCCTCTGGGGTAAGCCCAATGTGTTGGAGTTTCTAATACTTCGGCCCTTGAGCCCCACTCAGGTAAGCTCTCCATCAGCAATCAATCCTGTTGGGTTTTAGAAAAAGGATTTGCTGGGAAGTTCTAACAAGAACAGTAGTTACCAAGCATTCCCTATCCCCCACTGCAGATGCACTTTTCCTTTGCACCCACCAGGTCCTTTGGGAGAGTGTGTCCAGGCTTACAATGATAGTGTACACAAAGTACAATGATAGTGAGACACAGTTATAGAGAGCATGTTTGGGTAAGGGGCATCTCCTGATTCCTGGGCTCAGAAATTCTTTTCTCCCATGGAGTCCTCAGGAAGGTACAACAGCTCTTGACCAGGCAATGAGGAACCACACTTTTTTAGGGTCCAGAGTCATGACTTTTCTCCATCATGAGCTATCATGATCCTGTTATTTGTCCTTCATTCTCAAAGAGGACCATGACAAATGTCATGACTTGCAATAAATTAGATTTAAGTGAAGAAGGGATGTGCAAAGTCACCAGCCTCACTCTCTCCTCCAGAGCTATCTGGATCCAATGGTGAGATATACATTAGGATGACTGGAGATGACCCTGGATGTTTAAGGCAACTGGGATTAAGTGACTTGCCCAGGGTCACACAGTTAGATTTGAACTCAGGTCTTCTTGACTCCAGGGCGAGTGCTAGAAGCTGCTGATATCCCCAGTAAACTGTCATTTTATCTTTCTCTGTAGGGGTTTTTTCTGTCATTGGCCACTATCTTTCTGGTAGACTACCAATTTTCTTGCTGTTAGGACCTTTGATGGTCTAGGCACATGGATACTTTCCTCTCAGAATATTCATTCACCCAAGATCAGAAGAGAATAAACACAAGAGAAACAGAGGGATCACATATATGTAGAGACAAGACATTTGGGTGGGAGATGGGGCAGCCACCCTACCCCTTACCCAGCAGCTCATGGCAGTTCTGACTCTTACCACCAGAAAGGAAAAGTGTCAGAGGTTCCAGTCCCTTTGGTATGCAAACACTTCTGGATCAGCACCTTCTATGTCACTAGTTTTTATGACTGCAGCCTGTTAGGAGACTTCTCATCATCACACAGTACCAGCCTCTAAGTCATACATGACCAGAAAGTGAACTTCCAAATTCCCATGTGTTGGCTTGGAACCAGGCAAAGAATATCTGAGTATGTTCATGACCCACTAGAAAGGGCTAATGTGAGCATTCTCTAAGGACCATTGACTCATTCCCCCTTCCAATAACTAGCTTATTAAGCCATTCAAAGCTCTTTTCTCACAATAATCCTATAATGTAGGTAATGCAATGATTTTAGACTGTGTGAAAACAGAGGGGCAGAGAGATGCAATTACTTGACAAGCATCGTCCAGCTAGGAAGTATCAGAGAAAAACACAAAGGGATCATAATTCAATCTCTTCTCTCAGTGATCCAAAAGTCAAATGGGAAAGCTTGCTCTAGATTCTAGAACATGCTGTTGTAATCATTCATTTAAAAAAAAAATAACAATAAGTCAGGTAGCTACATGGCACAGTAGATAAAGCACCTGCCCTGGATTCAGGAGAACCTGAGTTCAAATTCAACCTCAGACACTTGACACTTACTAGTTGTGTGACCTTGGGCAAGTCACTTAACCCTTATTGCCCCACAAAAAATCATAATAAGTCATATTCATATGGCATGTAAAGAATTCTAAGTGAAGGAGGTAGAGCAAGTATCACTTCTCTACATTTTACAGATAATGAAGCTGACACTCTTATTGGTTTATTGATCTTGTACATGAGTACACAGTTAGCAAATGTTTGAGGTAGGATTTGAACCCAGGTTCTCTGAATCCAGGTTAAGTGCTATCTCTCCATTGCCACATGTCAATCAACCAGCTTTTTGTGTGTGTGTGTGTGTGTTTTGTTTTGTTTTTGGTGGGGCAATGAGGGTTAAGTGACTTGCCCAGGGTCACACAGCTAGTAAGTGTCAAGTGTCTGAGGCTGAATTTGAACTCAGGTCCTCCTGAATCCAGGGCCAGTGCTTTATTCACTGTGCCACCTAGCTGCTCCTGATCAAACAGCATTTTTAAAGTATTTATTACATGCTACTTGCTGTGCTATGTGCTGGGAGTACAAAGAAAGGCAAAAACATGGTCCCTGATCTCAAGGAGACAATATGCAAACAACTATTTCTGTACAAGATACATATAGCATATGTAAATGATAGCACACTGCCTGCACATAGTAGGCACTTAATAAATGTTTACTGAATTGAACTAAATTGAACTGAAGGCAAAGCGAAGGTTGGGAGGACAATGGGGAAAGTATCCTACAGAAAGGTGGGCTTTGTGCTGAGTCTCAAAGGAAACCACTGAACCCAGGAGGTCAGTGAGAGGAGGGAGAGAATTACAGGCTCGGGGGACAGTCGGTGACATACTTAAGAGATGGAGTTTCTTGTGCTAGGAACAGAAAGAAGACAAGTATTATTGGATAGTAGAGTAATGGAATTGTAGATGAAGGGGTAAGAAGATTGAAAAGGTAGAAAAATACTATGTCATGAAGGATTTTATAAGCCAAATGGAGGGTTTTATACCTGATCCCAGAAGGAATACAGAGCCAGTGGACTTTAATGAGTAGGTAGGGACAGGGTGAGATGTGTGGTTTAGGAAGATGACTTTGGCATCTGAGTGGGAGATGGACTGGAGTGGGGAGACACTGGAGACAGGGAGACCCACCCAAAGTCCAGGCACAAGTGATGAGGGTCTGTGCTAGGACAGAGGTTGTATGAGTGGGTAGATGCTCACAGGATGACATAGAGGGACATGGAGGAGAAATTTTGAGAAGATAAAAATGATCCTTTGTAAAGCATATGACTCTGCATTGACTTCAGCTCACATTTCTGGTCGGTGTGGAGTTGGAAGCCAGTATGCCCGAGACCTAACAAATTAAAGCCAGTTATTGTTTTACAGGTATGAAAATATTTTCCTTGTCAGCCCAGAGCAGCCACCAGGGAGACTGCTTGCATGGCTGGTCATTGTTTTCTTTCTTTCTTTTTTTGCGGGGCAATGAGGGGTAAGTGACTTGCCCAGGGTCACACAGCTAGTAAGTGTCAAGTGTCTGAGGCCAGATTTGAACTCAGGGCCTCCTGAATCCAGGGCCAGCACTTTATCCACTGTGCCACCCAGCTGCCCCTGGTCATTGTTTTCTTATGGAGCCTTGCCCTTCCCCATTTCTTTTGGCTTAATTAAATCCAATCCAATCTAGTCTTCCTTTACAAGCACCAGCTGTGACCAGCAGAGCAAGAGGCTTTGGTCCACGATGTGAACTTATAAAGGCAATGAGCTTTTTACTGGGCAGCTTAACTCAGTTGGCATGCTCAATGAAGTACTGATTCCCTCTTAAAACTGCATCACTCCGGGATTCTCTGGGTTCGTGCAAATGGTTTTTATATTATAGTAATTATGCTCTACTAAAGATCTGGTCTGACCTCATCAGGAGGGACTCAGAGCAACGCAGCAGATTTAGAGCTGAAAGTAAAGACTCAGAGGCTGCCCAGCCCCACCCTCTCATTTTCCAGCTGAGGAAAACGAGGCTACAGAAGTCAAATGAGTTGTCCAAAGTCACACAGGTAGTAAGGGGCTAGCCTGGCTTTGAACTGAGCTCCTGCGATTTCAAATTCACTTTTTGTACCATTGTCACAGAATGAAATCACTTCCTCTCTCATTTCTCTGGGTCTCAGTTTCCTCACTTGTAAAGTGGGACACAATAATAATAATACCTACCTTATAGTGTTGTTGGGAGGATTAAATGATTAGATATGTATAACGCTTTGCATTGTACCTTACAGCTTTTTATAAATACCAGATATTTTCATCACCATCATCATATCAACCATCTCCACCCCCATCATCATCATATCGCACTTTAAAGCTTGCAAAATACATTACACATATTTATCTTGTTTGGTCTTCAGGAAGCTGTGTCTGAGAGAGGTTAAATGGCTTTCCCTCTGCATCACACAACCAGTGTATGTCAAAGGTGAAATCTGAAGCCCAGGCTTCTTGATTCATAGTATTTTATAGATTCATATCATACCTTTATAGATCTAAAGGTGGAAGGAACTTCAGGGACCATCTAGTCCCACTCCTTTTATACATGGGTAAACTGAGGCACAAGGGAGGTTAGCTGACTTGACTAAGGTCACAAAGGCATGAAAAGTTGGATGTGAATCCAGGGCTTTTGACTCCAAAGTTCATGTTCATTTCACTGAAGTATGCTGTTTCTCCCAGGTTCTGGAGTTTCGTTATTGTATTATTGTGCTGAAAACGGTGTTACCACCAGACTTAATGGAGGGGGGTACTTTGGGAGAAGAGTGATAATCAAACTCTCCCCTGACCTTCAAAGGATAAAGGTCAACAGCAGGTGACTGGGTTGCTATAGCTTTGGGCAAGCCAACAAATCCTTTGAATAAACATCTGTTTGACAGCAAGAACAGGTTTTTTGTTTTTTTTCCCATTGAGGACAATAGAGGCAGTGCAAATATTGACAGGTGGGTCCAAGGCCAGTTTTACTTTCCTGAGAACCAGGAATCTGGTAAATTGGCCAGGTAGAGAATGCTTTGGCTTAGAAATTCTCTCTAATTCTGTCCACTCCTTGATAGGATGCTCAGGTTAACACTATCTGAGCCAATTAGTTGAACTTGTTATAAATATAGCAACTGCTGGCCAAGGTCAGAGTTACTGGTGATGGGAGGCAATCTTAGTTCATGGCAAAAGCTCTAGGCTGGGAGTTAGAAGACACACAGTGAAAAGGCTGTTGGTTTGGATGGTAGAAGACCTGTATTCAAATCCTGCTCCTATCGTTTACTAGCCATATGACCTTGGGCAAATCCATTTCCTTTGCTGGGCCCAGGTTCCTCACCTATATTATGAGGAGGTCAGACTGGATGGCCTCTGAATGAGGTATCCCTTCTGGCTATGACCCTATATCCTAGCAGAGACAATTTTTGTTTGTTGTTGTTTTTTCGGTAAGGCAATTGGGGTTAAGTGACTTGCCCAGGGTCACACAGCTAGTAAGTGTTAAGTGTCTGAGGTCGGATTTGAACTCAGGTCTTCCTGACTCCAGGGCCAGTGATCTATCCACTGCGCCACCTAGCTGCCCCCAGAGACATTTTTTAAAATACTGCATGCAACTTTCAGAGACCGTAAGCTATCAAGGGGTTGTCTATCGTCGTCAGCAGAGGAAGTACCCCACACCAATAAAATCATACGTACAGACAAAAAGGGCAGCTAGGTGGCACCATAGCACATGGAGCACCAGGCCTGGAGTTAGGAAAATTCATCTTCCTGAGTTCAAATCTGGCCTCCAACACTGGCTGTGTGACCCTGAGCAAGTCACTTATCCCTGTTTGTCTCAGTTTCCTCATCTGGAAAATGATCTGGAGAAGGAAATGGTAAACCACTCCAGGATCTTTGCCAGGAAAAACCCAAAAAGGGGCCACAAAGAGTCAGAAACAACTGAACAACAAAACAGACAAAAATGGTAACAAGAACAATAATTATAACAACTGCATATTTTTTTTTAAGGATTTTAGATTTACAAAGAATTCTGTGAGATAGGCAGTAAAATACTTTCAACATTTTTACAGATGAGGAAACTGAGGCACAGGGACAAAGAGCTTTGGCACCAGAATCAGAAGACCTGGGTAAAAATCCTCCTTCTGACACTTCCTACATTACCATGGGAAGCTCACTTAACACTCTTGGACCTCAGTCTTCTATCTTCCAGCTCCAGATCTATGTGCCTATACGTGACCTTGGATAAGTCACTTTCTTTTCTCCTCTGTCAAAAGTGGAGGTTGTGAGGTGGCTTCTGGAGTTCCTTCCAGATCTTGGTTTATAGTCCTATGGCCATCTCACATTTATAGAGGACTTGAAGGTTCAAAACACAGTCTATCACCATCCCCGGGTTTCCTTTTCACCGGAGTTGCTCTCCAGCCATACCTCTCTCATCCTGTTCTTACACATTTTCTTTTAAAGCAAGTGCAGAATTTCACACTTATCCCCATCCCATTTTATTTTATTAGATTTGGCTCATCACTCCGACCTGTCTGAATCCGTTTGCATTATGAATCTGTCATCCAACATGTTAGCTTTTCATTCCAGCTTCCTGTCATATGCAGAGTTGGTCCAGCATATTATGTACGCCATCATCTAAGTTGTTGATCACCATGTCAAACAGTCCAAGGCCAAGGACAAGACCCCTTGGGGGAGTCAACTAGAGACCTCCCTGGAAGTTGACATTGGCCCAGTAACACCTCCTCTTCGGGTCTTGTCCTTCAACCACTTCTGAATCCACCTCCATGTTCTTTCCCTTGGGCCAGATCACTCCACCTTCCCCATGAGGACATCACGAATCACTTAGCCCAGTCTCCTTGTTGCATTAATCATGTTTTTTTTAAAAATTTAATCTTTTACTTTCTCAGTCACTAGACTGCTTGCTGGATTCTTGAAAGGAGGGACCATGATTTATGTTTCCTTGGATTCCCCTACATCTAACATCCTCTTCAGTCCAGTGACATTGGCCTTCTGGATGTTCTATGATGAGACATTCCATCTCTTGGCCGAGGGGGGCATTCTCTCTGGTGGTCTTCCATACCTGGAATACACTCCCTTTCCAGTCCGACTACTGGCATCCTTGACTTCTTTGACATCCCAAATAAATCCCACCTTCTACAGGAAGCCCTCCCCAACCCCTCTTAATTCCAGTGCCTTCCCTTCGTTCATTATTTCCTATTTATCCTGTCTATAGTTTGTTTTGTATATATTTGTTTTGCATATTGTCTCCCCCATTAGATTGTAAGCTCCTTGAAGGCAGGAATTATCCTTTGCCTCCTTTTTGTATCCTCAGTGCTTAGCACAACACCTGGTGCATGGCAGGCACTTAATATTTATTGAATTGAAATGAATTGAACCTAATCCATAATAAGATCACAAGAGTGGTTTTTAGTGTCACCAGTGAAGGTGACCTTGACCAAAGAAGTTCATGGAAAAGCCAACTTAGATTAGGCCATGGAGAAGAAGGCTTACTTTTGTTCAGGCTGACCCCAGGGGGCAGTCCTAGGACCAATGGGAGAGAAATGGCTCAAGAAAACTCTTTAATTCCACTAACAATTATTAAATGCTAACTCTATGCAAGGAATCGTGCTCTGAGTAGGGAGACAGGGACAAAACAAAACACCCCCTTCCATAGCTTATGCTCTACTAGAGAAGGGGGAGAAAGCTTCCCAAAATTAGAGCCATCTGGCTTGAGGGTTGGGTGACATAAGAGCCAATGAATTCTATGTCAGGTTGGATGAAAGTTTTCAGGAAAATTGGGAGGAAAGATACACATATGGGATTGTTATAGGTGACCTCTAAGCTCTGTTCTGGCCTTAAGAGTCTAGGACACTATTCTTTAAATGTCAAATAAAAGGAAATTTGATGAGCTGAAAACCATTCTTCCAATGATTATTAAGAAAGAAAACACAGACCAAGTAAAAGTCTTGCCACAGAGCTGCAGCTCTCCTAGTGTGCTATTTTTTTAAAATGGTGGTCCTATATATACCAGCAGCACTTTTTGTGGTAACAAAAGACTGGAAACAAAGTAGGTCCCCCTCAATTAGAGATAAACAAATAATTTACTTCCTAGCTGTGTGACTCTGGGCAAGCCACTTAACCCTGCTTGGCTCGGTTTCTTCATCTGTAAAATGAGCTGGGGAAGTAAATGGCAAATCAGTTCAGTAACTCTGACAAGAAAACCCCAAATGGGGTCATGGAGAATCTGACATGACTGAAATGAATCAACAGCAAAAATAAATTGTGTTTCCTGAATGGAATGGGATTAATACAATACAGAGTCACTTAAGCCCCGGTCCTTTCAAGGACCCAGTAATTTCATTGATGAGGCAAATATACAGAATTCAGAGAAGCATGGACAGAATTCTTTGAACTGAGGCAAAGTCAAGGAAGTAGAAGCAGGAAAAATAACTATGGATATAAAAATTGAAAGAATATTAGAAAAAAAGAAAATAAAGATAATGTAATTTTTTTCCCTAGGGTTTTGTTGTTGTTGTTGTTGAGGCAGTTGGGGTTAAGTGACTTGCCCAGGGTCACACATCTGGAAATTATTAAGTGTCTGAGGCTGGATTTGAATTCAGGTCCTCCTGAATCCAAGGTCGGTGCTTTATCCACTGCACCACCTAGATGCCCCGATAATGTAATTTTAATGACCAAACTTGAGAATAGATTTAAGAATGCCTGCTTGCATCTCTTCTTTGCAGAGGTGGGGCACTATGGGTATGGAAGGATGCTACGTTTATTGTCAGACTCGGTTGATGTGCTTATCTGCTTTTTTCTTCTTTGTTAAAAGGGATGGCTCTGGGTGGGTGGGGGAGGGATATATTAGGAAATGAAGGTGACATAAAAAAAATATCAATGGTTCCTCATGGAAGGATGGCAGAGTAGCTGAAGATTTGGGAAAAGGAGACATGAATTCATATAGCACCCCTGACATTTCCTTGTTGTGTGGGCAAGCCACCAGCCTTTTAAGTCTCAGAGTTTCAGCTTCCTCATCTATGAAATGGGGATAATAAATATTGCCCTATCTAGGTCATAGGGTATTTGGGAGGAAAGCAATTTGTAAACCTTTGCCTTTGAGAAGCCATTGCTGTTGTAGGTTGGGTAATAATAGCTGGTCGACTGGTTGTTAGGTAGTGTGCCAAAGTAGAAAGGGTCGGAGGACCTGAGTTCAAATTCTGGCTTTTCCATTTAGTTCCTGGTCAAGTCTCTTAACTCTTCTACACCTCAATTTCTTCTTTTTTTTTTCTTTTTTTAGTGAGGCAATTGGGGTTAAGTGACTTGCCCAGGGTCACACAGCTCATAAGTATTTAAGTGTCTGAGGCCGGATTTGAACTCAGGTACTCCTGACTCCAGGGCCAGTGCTCTATCCACTGCACCACCTAGCTGCCCCTACCTCAATTTCTTCATCTGTGAAATGGACACATAGCACAGTAGTAGAAGGCTTGTTGACTGACTAAGTGACCTTTGAGGCCCCTTCCATCTTCAGATCCAAGATTGATTTTTTCTGTCTTCTTGCTTCCGTCACTTTCTTTGGCTGTGAACGGAGCCTATGTGACCCCCCCTCCCTCAAGCCAAGTGTTTCCTCCAAATGACTGGCCCTCCGATTTCCCCCTGGATTGCTGATTCTCTGTCTGTTCTCCTTCATCCCTGCTCCTGACAGCTGCCATAGCCAATTCCCATGCTTTCCCAGGCTCTGGACCTCTGGATGTGTGAATTAGATGATCTTGGAACCTCCCTGAAACAAACCCACAGTGACACCCTTAGACGAAGGAGCTGGGCTTAAAAAAAAAAAAAGTGAAAACCCGAGGAAAAGATCCCAGTGGGGGATGGCCCAGCCCAGTGTCGGACAGCCAGTGGTGACCACGGCCAAGATGTTTTCATTATGGTCTCTGCAGACCTCCATGGAGGGGGAGAAGGCTGTGAAACTATGCTGGTTCTCCCGCCCTGAGGCTGCCTCCTGCTCCCCAGCCCTGCCACAGGCCCTGGTGGTCTCACTCCAGAGCCTGCGTGGGCTGTCATCTTCCATCTGTTACAAGCCTGAGACGAGGAAGGTGGGAGACACCCAGGGTCATCTGTCCATAGAAAGAGTGGCCACAGAACCGCAGTGGGAGGCCTCCACTGACTCACATAGCTTCTCCTCCCTGGATGAAGGCCTCCCAGTGGCCAGCAAACACAACGTGTTATTTTCTCACTCTGTTTGAGCTGGGGAAGGGTCAAGAGAGGCCCCAGAGGCCCTGGCCTGGATCAGACAACCTTGACTAAGCTGGCTGCACCAAGACTCATGATTCCAGGCTGCCAGATGCATGGGAGCTCATGGATTCTCCCTCCCCACCTGGAAACTCCCATGGCTTATGTCACTCCACCCCCACCCCTACTCAAGGTCACTGGGCAAACCTCCAGTTGCCCTCTGCTAGAGGCTGTGTTGTCTCACGCTGGAAATATCAGAGAGCCTTACAAATGAACCAATAGGAAGTCATCCCAAAGTTCCTCTGGGGCATTATTATCTCCTTCCTGACATGCCCAGGCCAAGGGAAACTGAGGCACATCAGATCTCTGCATTCTGCAGCTTGCTAGTTGCCAAACCTGAGTCCAAAAGAGGTCAAAGCAAGAGGAGGGGAGGACTATGGGAGGAGAACATTGCATATCTTGTCAGACGTGCTGACCAGTCATTGGATCCAAGGCATGTAGAATCATAGCCCTAGAGCCGGAAATGAGCTGGAAGCCTGTCAAGTCCAAACCCTATAGATGAGAAAACCGAGGCCCGGGGATATTCAGTGATTGGCCCAAGGCCACAGTTAGTATTCGAGGTAAGGTTTGAACCCAAGGCCCCTGACCCCTACTTTCCCTCATATCGTGCGGCTGGAAAGAATCCAGTCTCAGGCTGACCACTCCATCTGCCTCTTTCTGAGCAAAGCCAGGGGGTCAAATGGCAAAGCTTATCTGAACGGCAAATCTCCATGGCCCATGAAACGGTCAGGGATGCTTCTTTCCTGATGTTCGTGTGAGATTTCTATTTCCCATCTCCTCTGGAGCAACTTGAAGCACAGACTCAGCGCAAAGGTAAGAAGACCAAGAGTTTCCAAGACATTTCCAGGCTCCAGGTTCTAGTCTGAAAACTGGATGAGTGCCCAGCTGACCATCAGCTCCATTGTCCTTAACTCATTTCAGCCAGAACTTATTAAATAGCTATGGCTTGGGACATTGTGCTCATTTCTAGCCCTCAGAAGCCCTGGCTCCCTTCAAGAAACATCCCAGGAGTCACTTCCTACAGGAAGTCTTTTCAGATTGCTCCATTTTAAAATGACTGATATCTTCTGTTTGTTTATCACTATAATTTCTTTCTTTCTTTTTTTTTGGTGTGAGACAATTGGGGTTAAGTAACTTGCCCAGGGTCACACAGCTAGTAAGTGTTATGTGTCTGAGGTCGGATTTGAACTCAGGTCCTCCTGACTCCAGGGCTGGTGCTCTATTCACTGTGCCACCTAGCTGCCTTTATCGCTATCATTTCCAAACATATTCTTCTTTCCTCCTCTAACCATTGAACAATCTTTGTAACAAAAAAGAAAAAAAAAGGGGGAAAAAGTTTAGCAAAACTAACCAATGGGGGCAGCTAGGTGGTGCAGTGGATAAAGCACTGGCCCTGGATTCAGGAGGACCTGAGTTCAAATCTGGCCTCAGAGCCTTGACACTTATTAGCTATGTGACCCTGGGCAAGTCACTTAACCCTCATTGCCCTGCAAAAAACAAAACAAAACAAAAAAACCCCAAAACAAAACAAAACAAAAACTAACCAACACATAAATTGAGTCTGACGATATTGGCGACGCTTGATGCTCCTGGAAGCCCCTACCTCTTTTCCATTATTTTTAATATTCTTTGTATTTCCATATGTGTATGTTCATTATATCTCTCCTCACAATAATTCAATCCAATTCCATAAATACTTGTTAACATTTCATTTTCTTTTGTCTTTGTAATCCCTTGACACCTAGCTTGACGCCTGGCCTACAGTATGTACTAAATAAATATTTATTGAATTGTATTATTAAATTGAATAATTTAGTAATGATAATGTAATTTGAAACTTAAATTTGTTAAATTGCTTATTGAATTGTAAGTTAAATAAGGAAATACATTTTTTGGGCTTTGCAATCCCCCAACACCTAGCACGGTGGCTGCATAAACTAGGTGCTTAATGCATGCTTATTAAATTGTAGTGTGCTAAAACCTGGAAGAGGAAGCAATTGGTGAAGTAAGGTAACACTTTAAAAAATCTCCCAACACCTAGAATGGTGCCTGGCATACAGTCAGTGCTTAATAAATGTTGATTGAATTGCATTGTATTAGGCCTGGGAAGAGGAAGGGATTGGTAAAGTAAAGTGATATGGGCCTGTTTTCAATTTTCATTTTTGTTGTTTGTAACCTCTCAACAGTTATATAAATGGAAGTCTAACATCCAGAACAGGGTAGAACCAGGCCGCTAGACTCCCCAATTCATTGCTTTATCAATTATGTTATGCTATTGTCACAGGGAAAGGGGTAAGATTTGTTTTCCTTAACCTCTAGGAATAATAGGTAGAGATTTCAAAAAAGATTTGGGTTTGATATAATTAATTTTTTATTTCTATTTATTTTCATTTATGAGATAAAACAAGCATTTCCATAACATATGTAATAAAAAATGACTGCATATGAAACTCCTTCCTTCCTTCCTTCCTTCCTTCCTTCCTTCCTTCCTTCCTTCCTTCCTTCCTTCCTTCCTTCCTTCCTTCCTTCCTTCCTTCCTTCCTTTCTTCCCTCCCTCCCTCCTTCCCTTCTCTCCCTTCCTTCCTTCCTTTCTTTTTGTAGGAGAATAGGAATGGTGAATTCCCCTTTCCTGGAGGTGTTTAACAGAAGCTACTTGAGGATTTTGGGGACATTGTTGTAGGGGAAGTTTTCACTGAAATGTCACTTGTATGAGATGCCTTTAAAAGTTCCTCCTAGCTCAGAGATTCCACAGTTCTTCAAGTTCCTTAGGCAAGGCTGGCCAGAAGCTGAAATGAGATCATTCTTCTGTTTGCAACTTATCCCATTCATCAGGGACCAGCACGAAGGCCAAACTGAACAAAAGTCACTTTTGGCAATGAAGATTTTGGCAATTTCACTTGGGGCACAGCTGACCCTTCCTCTCTGGTCCCATAGAGGGCTGCCTGGGCTATGGCAACTGCCTTCCAACAAGCTTTCCACCTTCACTCTTGCATCCCTCCAATTCAGCCTTCCCAGTGGTGCCAAGTCATCCCTCATGCTCATATTGGGCCATGCCTCATTGATGTGAGCTCTTCAAAGGCTCCCTATTATCTACTGTCTGAAATATTAACTTCTTAGTCAATTATTTATGACCTTCCACACATTTGGCCCCATTCTACATTCCCAATGATATTTCCCATTGCTCTTATTTCTGACTGTACTACTCACCATCTCCTTGTGTGTCATGTATTTTCCCACCTCAATGCCTTTGCTGACATGGTTCTCTGTGCCTGAAACACTCTCTCTTCTCCCTCTCCCTGTTTAAGTCCTATTTTTCTTTTGAATAAATGTTATTGTCTACAGGAAACCTTCCCTGAACTCTTAATTGGAAATTTTATTTTACCCTCTAGGACTTTTTTTCCCCCCAGGGCAATGAGGGTTAAGTGACTTGCCCAGGGTCATACAGCTAGTAAGTGTCAAGTGTCTGAGGCTGGATTTGAACTCATATCCTCCTGAATCTAGGGCAGTGCTTTTTCCACTGCACTACCTAGCTGCTCCGCCCCAGACTTTCTATGTTATTATTATTATTTTCCCTTCCTTATGTACTTGTGTACTGTACTTCTTTTTTTCGGGGTGGGGGTGGGGCTGAGGCAATTGGGGTTAAGTGACTTGCCCAGGGTCACACAGTTAGTACATGTTAAATGTCTGAGGCTGTATTTGAACTCAGGTCCTCCTGACTCCAGGGCCGGTGCTCTATCCACTGTGCCACCTAGCTACCCCCTATACTTTTTTTTAAAATATAAGTCCTATCTACCTACTAGATGAGTGTAAGTTCCATGAGGGCAGGGACTATACCTTGCTTAAGTGTTGACTTTTCCCTAAAGCATAGCCCTTTATTAGATGCCTTCTGAAAACAGTAGGCATCTAATTAATGTTTGCTCTTTGGAATAGGATGGAATTGACTATCCTAGCTGGACCAGATGAAAGGATAGACAATGAGACCATGGACTCTTGGAAGACTTTAGAAATCACATAGTACAGCTCCTTCATTTTAGAGATTCAGGAATGGAAAATGATAGACAAGTTAAAATCCTAGAGCTAGTCAGTGGCAGGACTGAGACTAGAATCCAGTTCTTTCAGTTCCCAGGTAGCACATTTCCCATTATATCCAACTTCTGCAGGCTTTAGGGCAGGGGTCTTTACATTTTTGTGTGTGTCATGGTGCTCCTGGACAGTCAGTCTGCTGAAACCTAGGAAACTCTCCTCAGAATTATGTTTTTAAATGCATAAAATATAAAGGATTACAAAGGAAACCAATTCTATTAAAATAGTTCTCACAATCATTTATTTATTTACTCGTGCATCTATTTATTTGTTTGTATGTTTATTCTAACAGAAAAAAAACAAAAACGGCTAATAACCCCTGACTTAGTGGTAGGGTAGTGGTTGTGAATGAATGAATGAATGAATGAATAAAAAAAAACATTTCTTTAGGGCCAAGCACTATATTAAGAACTTAGGGATACAAGTACAAAAGTGAAGACTATTTCTGCCCTCAGAGAGTTTATGTTCTATTTGGAGGATGAAACAATGCATTTGGGGGAGTGGTGGCCAGGAAGGAATGTTCTGATTGGGAAATCAAGGATTTGAACTCAGGTCTTAGCCAGTCTGGCTAGAATGTAAAGTAGTATTTTGGATTTAAATATGGGGCCAGTCAGTGGAATAGAAGTTAGAGGACCCGGCCTGGAGTCAGGAAGATCTGAGTTCAAATCCAACAAACATTTATTTTTTTATTTTCCATTTACGTGTAAGGGTAGTTTTCAACATTCATTTTCATAAGATTTAGAGTTCCAAATTTTTCTCCCTCCCTCCCTCCCTTTCCTCCCCCTCCACAAGATTGCAATCAGGTGTACAATCCACAAGTGTTCTTTTTATCAGTTCTTTCTATAGGGGTGCATAGTAAGCTTCCTCATTAGTTCCTTAGGATTGTCTTGGATCATTGCATTGCTGAGAGTAGTTAAGTCATTCACAATTACTCACGGAACAATACTGCTGTCACTATGCACAATGTCCTCCCAGCTCTGCTCACTTCATTATACATTGATGTTCATTACTGAGTTCAAATCCAGCCTCAGATACTTACTAGCTGTGTGACTCTAGGCAAGCCACTTAACCTCTGTTTGCCTAAGTTTTCTCATCTTCAAAATGGGAACAATAATAGCGTCTACCTCCCAGAATTGTTGTGAGGACCAAATGAGTAATAATTGTAAAGCACCGAGTATGTTCTTGGTACACAGTAAGCACCCTATAAACGTTAGTTATTATTATTGTGACTAATGTCATTGTATAGAGTTCTATTTATTCACTTGCCACATGTCGTTTAAAATTTTTTTATTTTACTTTCAATTTATGAAACAAAACAAGCATTTCCATAACATAGAATAGAAAAAGATTGTAAATGAAACAGCAAATCTATTATGTACAACTTGTTATTCCTTTTTGTTTGTTTGTTTTCTAGGGCAATGAGGGTTAAGTGACTTGCCCAGGGTCACACAGCTAGTAAGTGTTAAGTGTCTGAGGCCAGATTTGAACTCAGGTATTCCTGACTCCAGGGCCGGTGCTCTATCCACTGCACCACCTAGCTGCCTCTGCCCTATTCCTTTTAAATATATAATAAACTTATCATGTAAATTTTGCAATTAAAGGGCCAACTCTGATGATGGGTAATAAATAGCCAGACATCCAAAGGACTAACTTAGCAATAACTGGTTTCCCCCTTTCCATTTGGGTCACATTTGCCCCTACAGGGTGTGACAAAGAGTTCGTTGGCTATGGGGGCTTCTGTCTCCTCCTAACCCCAAAGTCTATTCCTCTAGCTGTGGGCCTCAGAATCCCCCCCAGAGCTGGAGATGTGACCTGTCTCTTTAAAGCAGGCTTCCCAGGCACTGATCTAGACATAGGATGGATGTCTTCTGTTTTGGGAGCTGCCCGAGTTCACATGTATTTGAGGCTCCATCTTTTAATGCTTGACTTCCCTGGAAGAGGAGCCCAAGTCAGTTTGCGCTGGCTTCTAGCCAGGGCCTGGCTTCTAGCAGCCGGCTGGGTATGCTCTCCCGGTCCCATGTCAGCCAATAAAAGAGTGGGATTCTCTCTGGGACAACTCAACATTTACTCGATGCTTATTACAGATTCCTTCCTTGGACAAAACATCTCTTCCTTGCCTTTGGGGACTCAAGGGTAAAGACTCAACAGGCTTGAGAGGAAGTGGGGGTGAGGTGGGGGGCTCAACTTGAAACACCCAGCAGGCAATGGGGATCTGGGGCAACCTGGATGTTCGGGCCTATGTTCCACAGGCAAGTGGGATAAATACATCAGTAGGCTCATCATGCAGGTGAGCCCTATTGATTTAGATGGATCAGGGTACACACGCCCCTGGAACACTGCCAACATCTACTCAGGCTCATGCCCTGGGTCATCTTTCCTTATGCCTCTCCCTTTCTCTTTTTAATTTTAGACTTTTCTGAAGATGGCCATGGGGAGGAAAATGAATGAGAGAGAGAGAGACTTCGATGGGAGGGAAGACTGAAAGAAGGCCTTCCTAAACCCAGTTTTATCTCCCATTCAGGCGCATCATTATGGATCCAAACAACATGGAATCCGGCCTGAGGCTCCATTGTACAGTCTTACAGCCAGAAAGTGAAGACTGTCATACAGAAAAAACACAGTTTCTTACAAAAATAACAATCTGAGCTAAGCCACAGCACTCAAAAATAGCATCTGGTCTTTCTGGTAAAATGTCTTTCTTCCCTGCCAGGCCTAGCCCTGGAGACAGACTCCTGCATTCCTGCTACCATCCTTCCAAATGGAAAAATGAGGACAAAGGGAGGATGGGGGGCTGGGGAGGAAGGAGAGGAAGATGCTGTTCTGTGGTGCGAAATTGAAAAGAAAGAGGAACCCTCTGGTTTGACAGAGAACTGTCAGCAAGGGCAGCCGGATGGAACTCGGCCAGCAATATACACAATATTGTATCCAGCTGAATGTTGGGTAATTGTGATGGCCAAGATTGGTCCCAAAGAAAAGAAAAAGGAATGCACCTCCCTCCTGGCCTAGCAAAGGTGGATAAACTTTGGAGGATGAAATATTGCAGATAATATCAGACTTGGTTGATATACTTGGTTAGTTTTACTGACCCACCTCCCCCCCCCTTCCCCCATTCTCCTTCTTTTTAAAAAATTGGTTCTAAGGAATGGCTCTCTGCATGGTGAATGGAGAAAGAGAATTTTTTTTGTTTGTACTTTTTTTTTTTTTAAGAAGGACAGTTCAAAAAACTAGATTCTCTGGAGATTGTCAGAAAAATGCAACTTAGATCTGGAAATGGCTCCTTCTAGAACTCTATATTGTCCTGTTTTCTTCAGAAATTGCTCCTAAAATAGAACTCCAAAGGGAAGCTACCGCTGTCCCTTCCCCCTCCCCCCACAGCCCCGGCTCCACCCCAAGACCTCGACCAACAACAGGCAAATGTCAAACCCTTTGCTCTAAGCCATGAAAGCTTCAAATGTTTATAGGGTGTTTATCCAAGCCATTCAGGCTTCTACTGTTTATAGACAGGGGTGGGGAAAAAATGTTCAACAGCTTGCTTTTCTTGTAGCATTTCAATATCATAGCTTCCTCTTGTCTTTGCAAGAGCTTGAAGAGAGTCAATATTCAAGGACTGGGGGGAGAGGAAATCTCTCTGAGTGGGCTTATGTGGCATAAGACCTTTTCTAGGGAGAGGGGCTGAGGGTTGGGCACTTATGGTTTAGCCCGGTTTAGGCCTATTGGGTAGCTATGAGGCACAGTGGATAGAGCATTGGGCCTGGAGTCAAATCCAGCCTCAGATACTCACTAGCTGTGTGACCCTGGGCAAGTCACTTACCCTTTTTGCCTCAGTTTCCTCATCTGTAAAATGAGCTGGAGAAGAAAATGGCAAATCACTCCAGTATCTTTGCCAAGAAAACTCCAAATAGGGTCATGGAGAGTCAGACACAACTGAAACAACTAAACAACAACAACAACAACAACAACAGTCTGTTGAAGAAGCATCCTGTTCTGTTTGGCCAGGGGCAGTTCCTGCTCATAGATGGGAGGGGGACAGCTGGTTTCTCACAAATGGAGGCTCTCTAGGGTTCTGGAGTTTTCTCAATTATCAGGCTCTGCCAATTTTTCCTCTCTGTATCCCCCAGATTTGTCTCTTGCTCTCTATTCTTGCTACCATTGTCCCCCCACCCCAATCCAATCAACAAGTATTTATAAAGCATCTACTATGTTTCAGGAAATGTTGGTGACTCAAAGACAAAAAGAGAAACATCATCAAGCACCACCAAAACCATTCTATTCAAACCCTCATCCATCCATTCATCCACCCCTTTTTCATTCATGCATATGTCTGCCCATCCATCCATCCATCCATCTATCCATCCATCCATCCATCCATCCATTCATCCATCCATCCATCCATCCATCCATCCATCCATCCATCCATCCATCCATCCATCCATCCATCCATCCATTCATCCATCCATCCATCCTTCCATGTATATAGGGATTCATCCATTTATCCATTCAACTGAATGATTAGGCACTTAGTATGTGCTAGGCACCATGCTAGTCATTGGAGAACCTGAGACAAAAATGAAACAAACCTCACCCTCAAATAGCCTACATCATGTTGGTATGGTCCTGCATTGCTATTTAAAAGTTTTGTGTCTTATTGTCTTATTTTCCAAAGAAGATTATGTATCTTGAGGACCAATCCACCAACCAACCAACCTGACTGAGATGATAATGAGTTTGCAAGCACTGTGAGTGACTGGTTGACAAAGGCAGAGCCTATAGAGGTATGTCATGATTGATACAGTCTCCTAGTTAGAGACTCTGGGACAAAACAGTAAGGGGTCATTGCTTGGGTGACTTGGAAGCCACCTGCCCCATGGCCCCAACTCGCGGCAGACATAACAAAGATATTAACAATAAGAGACAGTTCACATGCTCCAGGTGCCAAATGGAAGGGACTAGAAGGAGAGGCTATGAGGGATCAGAGGAAGAAATGAAATAGAAAGTTTCATGAAGCCCAGTAGAATTCCAGAAAGAAGACTAGAGTTTAAGTCAGTGGACCTGGGTACAACATTCATTGTGACTAGTACTTGGGGTCCTAGATTTAGAACAGGAAGGAACCTTAGGAGATGATTTTCACCAACCCTTCCATTTTACAGATGAGGTAAAGAGACTTACCCAAGGTCATACAGGTAGAACAAGAATTTAGAGTGATGTCCTCTGACTCCAAGTGTAGAGCACTTTCCACTAACCCTCACTGTTTATCAATGGGACCATGGGCAGGCTCTTTCATTTCTCTGGGAATCAGTTTCCAAATTTGTAAAAATAGCTCAGAATCATGGAATTTAAAAGTCAGAGGGAGTTCAGAAGTCATTTAATGTAGTCCATAGCTAAACATTTACAATATCCCTGACAAATGTTCCTTTTGTCTTTCACAGAAGACCTCCAGGGATGGGGAATTCCCTTGCCTTGGAATCTGGAAGAGCTAGCAGAACAGGTCTCAGAGAGTCCCTCAGAGATCTCTCTCCCAACCTTTCCTGGCAATGCTTCTCTCTCCTTTTCTGTCTTCTAAAGGTACCCCCCCCCCCCCCGTGCCTCTCCCAATCTCCCTCCCCCTCCCCAAGGAGAGATTCCGCAGTACCTGTCCTACTCCCATGCTGAGGAACATTCTCCCCTTGCCCAGTGGTCCTCAGCATGGACCTCTGCATCTTATTATAGGATGGGTGCTGTTCTTCCTGGGGCAACTGAAAGACCTGAGTTCAAATCTTGCCTTTGACGGTTATTAGCCGTGTGACCCTGAGCAAGTCACTTAACCCTGTTTGCCTCAGTTTCCTCCTCTGTAAAATGAGTTGGAGAAGAAAATGTCAACCACTCCAACTTTCTTTGCCAAGAAAACCCCAAATGGGGTCACGAAGAGTTGGACATGACTGAAACAACTGAACAATAACAACGCTACTCTTCATATGACTTAAATGAGCAGATAATCACTAACTACAATCCTTTCAGTAAGATAAAAGACCACTGGGTCTTATCATTTGTCAAGCCGCTATACTTTCCCCCATACCCTGTGCTCTCCAGACCTCAGGGACTTGTCATCTGTCCTGGAGCTGGACCCTCCTGTCCATATTGTCTCCCTCAATTATAATGTGAGTTTCTTGAGAGGAGGGTCTTTTGAAATTCATCTCCAGCTCTTAGCATAATGCTTAGCACACAGTAAGCAATTCACAAATGCTTTTAAAACTCATTCGTTCATTCACTTATTGGAAACATATTCCATATCAAAACAGCTCTAGGGCAGCTAGAAGGAAGAGTGGATAAAGCGCCAGGCTTAGAATCAGGAAGATATGAGTTTCGCCCTTAGACACTAATAGCTGTGTGACCCTGGGCAAGTCACTTAACTCTGTCTCAGTGCCTGGTATATAGCAAATATCTAAATACTTTCATTCATTCCTGCCTTTAATTTTAATCCAAAATTACCCCAACCCCTTCTTTTTTGTGGAAGGAATTTATGTCACAGGACAACTAAGTCGTGCAGTGGTCAGAGTACTTGGCCTGGAGTCAGAAAGACCTGAGTTCAAATTCAGTCTCACACAGTTAACTAGCTATATGACCTCGGTCAAGTCACTTAACCCCTATTTGCCTCAGTTCCTCATCTACAAAATGGGGAGATGCTGGAGGAGGAAATGGCTCACCAAGAAAACCCCATGGACAAGTCTAGAAAAGTCAGACACAACTAAACAACAAACAAAATTCATGCCACACCTCTTCTCCTGCCCCTGACCAGTTTTTATGGTTTCCATGAATATATTTCAAGCCCCAGACTATTCCATGGACAAATAAATTAGGCTAACACTGAAATGGAGCAATAGGGGATTTTATAGTGCTTGGCACATTGTAATCACAGCGAGAAGGCAAAGTGGATAGAGTCCCAGGCTTGGAGTCAGGAAGATCCGAGTTCAAATCTAGCCTCAGACACTTAATAGTTGTGTGACCCTGGACAGGTAACTTAACCCCAAGTGCCCCTCCCTCCAAATCACTTAAATGATTTTTCATTCATTATTGATAAGCAGAAGACCTGAGTTCAAATCCCATCTGTGACACTAGTGGTGTGATCTTGAACAGTTCATTTAACTTTGGGCCTTAATCTTAGTGTCTTCGGTCTCAGATATTCTCCAGTGTATTCTGTCTTTTTCTTGTTTGTAGTGAGTTGTCTCCCCCGTTAGACTGTGTGCCCCTTGAGGGCAGGGCCTGCCTTTTACCTTTCTTTGTACCCCCAGTGCTTAGCACAGCACTCAGCACATAGTAGGCACTTCATAAATGCTTGTTGACTTACTGTAAAGTGGGGGTGTTGGGCTGAATGGCCTCTGAGGCCCCTTCCCTTCTAAATCCATGGTCTTATGATCCTGATGCATTTAGGCCTTTGGTTCTTTTTCTTTTCTTTCTTTTCCTTTCTTTTTTTTTTTTTTTTTGGTGGGACAATTGGGATTAAGTGACTTGCCCAGGCTCACACAGCTATTAAGTGTCAAGTGTCTGAGGCCAGATTTGAGCTCAGGTCCTCCTGAATTCAGGGCCGGTGCTTTATCCACTGCGCCACCTAGCTGCCCAGGCCTTTGGTTCTTGTTCAGACTCTCTGCGACCCCACTGGGGGTGTTCTTGGCAGAGATCCTGAAGTGGTTTTCCATTTCTTTCTCCAGCTCATTTTACACATGAAGAAACTGAGGCAAACAGGGTGAAATGATTTGCCCAGGATCACATAGCTAGTAAGTGTCTGAGGCTGGATTTGAACTCAGCACTATCTACCTTGCCACCTAGCTGCCCCATTTAGGCCTTTAGGTCAGGAATTCTGATTAGGCAAGGGCCATCCCAGGTGCTGCTTGGGGTTAAATAGTTTGGTTAAAATTCTGTGCATTTAATCATGCATTTCCTTTTCTTAGCTCTTTCATTAAAGGCCTTGTCCAACATGTGGTTCCTCACCTCACCAACATTTCTTTCTAAAGTTGGCAGGGCCCTCCCTTCCAAGTAGCGCCCACGCTGATGTTAGCAGCTTAAATTTATCCAGCTGCTTTGCCAAACTCCCCTTCATTCCCAGGAGCCACTTCCCCAAGTCCCGGCAGCGTCTCCTCTGGGATATCCCACGACCTGAGTTGGCTCTGGCAGCACAGCTGATGACTCCAGGCCTACCCTAGCTCGGGAAGTGATCGCACTGTCGGAAGGATGTATTGTGTCTCCTTGTTCACACTTTATTTCCTTCAGGACCCTCGGAGGAATCCCATGGCTTCCTGTGATTTATGGCATCTCGAGCTGCTCTGTCCTTGGGGACTCTGGTCTCCAACAGGGTCTTGCTCTGCTTTCCTATAAAAAAAGGAGATGGGGGAGGGGGGCCGAGATAGGAATTTCCCCCATCCCCCTTGACAGTCAACACAAATACATGCCTTTCTACAGATGGCTTTTCTGGGATTCGCCACCCCTGGTGACCACCCGCTTCCTTCTTGGGGACACAGAAGTCCCCAGGCATGCCTGTGTGAGTGGTCTGCTGGCCTCCCTTTGTTCTGCCGGTTTCTGCATCAGATGTTGTCTTTTCTTCCCATTTTGCTTTGGTTCTCACTTAGCTCAGCATGGACAGTGTTTTCCTCTTCCTCTTGGTGAGACTCCCTGAGCAAAAAGTCACATTCTCTCCTTATTCACCACTAGGATTCTTTCCTCCTCTCTCCTTTCCCCATCCCCTTATCCAAGCCAATGGCTCGATGTAGTTTTACATTCACCGAACTGGCCAGTTGTCTTGGTATCATGGAGATGAAGGCTCAGAGCCTGGAGGGAAACTGAGGTGTCATTAGGGGAGGGTGTTTTTTCAGACCCCTGTAATGATAGTAATAATAACTCACATTTCTGGAGTGCTAGCAGAGTTGTTCTCTTCATATATTTAGAGTCTGAAGAGACCATAAAGGTCATCAAGTCCAACCTTTTCATTTTATAGATGGGGAAACTGAGTCACAGTGAAGTGAAGTGACTTGGGAATCATAGGGTCATGGAGCTAGAGCCAGAAGGAAACTTAGGGTCTGAACCCTCTCAAATGTTTAAGTGTTTGATGTTTAAATGTTTCTGTAATTTGCCTGAAGTCTCCAGGTTGGGGTTGTAGGACAAGAGCTGGGCTTAGGGGGCTCCTGATCCCCCAGACCCCTTCCAGTTCTGCTTTTGACTTTGTCCACATGTCCACCAGGCTTCAGCCACTGGGGCTTCTCTTAGAGTCTGGGGTCTTCTCACCCCCAACCCCCCATTCATCCCTGTGACTTTCTCACCCTGGAATGTCCTCCTCCCACCAGGCTGGTCCTCTTTTCCCATTGGGGACTTCCTCCTGGGGCCCCCTTCTTGCAGAGGGGCCCAGGCTGGCCGACCCCCTCTCTTGTCCCAGTTCTGCCTCGACTTTCCAGACTTCTGCATCGTCCCTTCCCTCCCTACCTCACCAATAGCCTTCCAGCTCTTTTGTGTATCGTCTTTCTTCTTTAGAATGTAGGTTCTCAGGGGCAGCTAGGTGGCACAGTGGATAAAGCACTGGCCTTGGATTCAGGAGGACCTGAGTTCAAATCCAGCCTCAGACACTTGACACTTAACTAGCTGTGTGACCCTGGGCAAGTCACTTAACCCTCATTGCCCTGCAAAAAAACAAAAAAACAAAAACAAAAAACCCAAACCCAAACCCAAACCAAAACAACAAAAAAAAGAATGTAAGTTCTCTGAGGACAGGAGCTGTCTGTGTCTTTATTTGTATCCCTACCACTTCGTGGAGGAAGTGCTTAATAAATACTCTGAGCCTTGCCTTATCCGGAAAGGACATCTGTATTCATCTAGCCTAACTTTCCTCCTTCACCTCCCATTATATAGATCAAGCAACTGAGGCCCATAGAGAAGTATATTGCCTAGGGTCATCCCTGTGGGATCTTAGATTGAGAGCTGGAAGAGACTTCAGAGGTCATCTGGTTCAACTCCTTTATTTCTACAAATGAGGAAACTGAGGCCCAGGGAGATGAAGGGACCTATCCAAAAGTCATTCAGGTAGTAAGTGGGAGAGACATGGTGGAATCAGGAATCAGTTTTTGAATCCAAATCTACTCCTCCATGATAACAATATCCTATCTTTCTATGAAGTAGATGCTACAAATATTATCACCCCCAACTTACAGATGAGCAAACTGAAGCTTGGAGAGGATATTGCTCCTTGGAAATATTTCTCATTCTTCTGAACTGTAAGTGCTCTCTCTCTCCTGCTCTTTAAAATGAATATCTATCTACCTCCCTCTCTCCCTCTCTCCCTCTCTCCCTCTCTCTCTCTCTATCTATCTATCTATCTATCTATCTATCTATCTATCTATCTATCTATCTATCTATCTATCTATCTATCTATCTTCATTATCATCATTTATCATCTATCTTCATCATCTATCTATCATCTATCTATCTATCTATCTATCTATCTATCTATCTATCTATCTATCTATCTATCTATCTATCCATCCATCCATCCATCCACCTACCTATCTATCTATCTATCTATCTATCTATCTATCTATCTATCTATCTATCTATCTATCTATCTATCTATCTATCTATCTATCTATCTCATTGTCTATATGTGGTATCCCTCAATATAATACAAACATCTAAAGGGAAGGGACTATTATTTATTTTAACTTACATTTACACAGCACTGTGGGTTCCTAGGATCATATAGAGCTGAAAGAGAACTGAAAGGCTGTCTCGTCCACCCCCTGATTTTAGAGAAGAAGAAATGAAGACCTGGAAAAGCTAAGTAAGTGACTCACCCGTGGCCACATAGGTAGTCAACATCGGAGGCAAGACTAAGTGAAATCTGGTGCTTCTGAAGGTAGCATCTGGATTGCAGGTCTGGTTGTACTTTCTTCTCCTGCTGATATTTGACTATTGTAAGGAAGGTGATTGGACACCCCACCTCAGTCAGTCAACAAACATGATTAGGTTTTAAAAATGTATAAAATTAAATTGTCTAAATCCTATGACCTCATCATCAGGTGCAAGCTCCTCTTTAACTGGTTCAAGAAGGGAATAACATGATTAACTGAATACATCCCCTGGAGGTTTTAAATAATGGAAGACGTTATAGCAGTTCCTCATTTCAGTGGTAGGTCAGTTGAGGGTTGAGGACTCCAGACTTGGGAGTGCCTTGAAGAGGCAAACCTTTGCATCTACACCAGAGGGCAGTAAGCAAAGAACGAGCCTAGAGAGAGTATTATACCCCCTTTTCCCATGGACCATGTTGTAGGGGAGATTAGACCACTTGGAAAGAATAATCCAGCCAGGGGAAAAGAAAGACAAACAGACACATATTAATAGAGAAAGAGCATCCCAGGGGAGGAAGCAACTTTAGGTAGCATCATCCTTTGAACCAGAAAGGAATGTTGGTTGTGGACTCAAGAAAGGACTTTTAATTCCCCTTTGGCCATATATATTCTTTTTTTTTTTTTTTCTCGAGGCAATGAGGGTTAAGTGACTTGCCCAGGGTCACACAGCTAGTAACTGTCAAGTGTCAGAGGCTGGATTTGAACTCAGATACTCCTGAATCCAGGGCCGGTGCTTTATCCACTGCCCCACCTAGCTGGCCAGGTCTTTGGTTCTTGTTCAGACTCTCTGCAACCCCACTGGGGGTGCCACCTAGCTGCCAAAATTGCTCTTTAAAAAATCATTAATTACCCCCTACGAAATAATCTACCAAAATCCAATGGCCCTTTAACATTCTTTATCCCCTTTGCTCCTTATTCCATGTATTTTCTGGCTATCTCCCAAGCCTGGGATATCCTTCTTCCTCATCTCTGTCTCCTCCTGACTTCCTTCAAATCCCAATTAAAATCCCATCTTTTGCAAAGAGACCTTTCTGATTCCCCCTTAATATTAGTGCTTTCCTTTGGTCAATGACCTCCAATTTATCCAGTATATATACATATGTGTGTATATGTATACACACATATACACACACATACACATATACATACATACATACATACATACATACATATATATATATAGGTACAATATCACCAGCATTTTATCTTCCCTCCCATTAAATTGTGAACTTCTTAAGGGTAGGGGTCATTTTTGTCTTTCATTGTATCTCCCATGCTTGGCACACTTCCTTGCACATAGTAAATGCTGAATAAATTACTTGTTGACATGACATTAGGGGTGGCAAATTGTCAATACAAAAATAGGTTTAATGTTCTCAATTTCAACTGACTCTGACTTTTTCCTGATGCCAATCCATGCCCTGCCCCAATCTGTGTTCATGGGTTCCATTAACATATTTTAAAGTGACAGAGTTTTCTACTGGCACATGAGTTATGCTACCGACACATAGCCATAAACCATTTTACAGTGTTTGGCATAGAGTGAGCTTTTTAAAAATGCCCTTTTTTTCATTCATTTTAGGAACTTTTTTCAAACCAAGTTTGTGGTGACATGGAAAGTCAATGGATCAGGGAACAGAGACCTTGGTTCAGAGGGTCAGAGAACTTAAATCTAAAAAGGAATTTAGAGATAAACAGATCCAAATTCTTTACTTTGTAGGAGAGGACACTGATTATCAGAGGCAGACTGATATAGCAGAAAGACAGTTGAACTTAGTATCAGCAACCTTGTGGTTCATAGACCTCACTGTGACCCCTTCTGAGCTACATGACCTTGGAAAACTCATTTAACCACTATGACCCTCAGCTTCCTTATCTATGCAATGAAAATAATACCTACTTAGAAGTATCTTAATGAGGATGATATGAGATTATGGACATAAAATATTTTCTAAACTGTAAAGTCCTATAGTCATGTAAGTTATTAATATTATCATTTCAAGAAATACCTATTACATACTGGGTACTGTGCTAAGCTCTGGGGATGCCAAAAAAAAGGCAGAAACACAAACCCAATGATTATTAGTTGAGACCTGATGGGGCAGCTAGGTAGTGCAGTGGATAGAGCACTGACCCTGGATTCAGGAGGACCTGAATTCAAATCCAGCCTCAGACACTTGACACTTACTAGCTGTGTGACCCTGAGCAAGTCACTTAACCCTCATTGCCCCACAAAAAATAAAAGAAAAAAGAAAAAAGAAAAAGGAAAAAAAAAAGTTGAGACCTGTGATTTCATAGTCAAAGGGAACTTCTGGGGAAGGAAACTCTTTTTGCCAAAGTAGATCAGTACCTGCTCAGTTACCTCCAGCCTTTAGGTTGCCTTGCCCACCATCATTCAGCTAGTATATGTGCGAGAAAGGACTTGATCCTTGGTCTTAGCTCTGAAGCCAGTCTTTCTATACACCACAAATTTATGCAGTGGTTATCTAATCAGTGGCGTGTTGGTAAATGTTTAACAACCAGCTCTCTGGAGGGGGGCACACTTAAATTTAATCTTGTCCCAAGATTAACTTTTTTCTATCACTTTCTTAAGTCTAGACAATCAACAATACACTAAATCAAGCCCTGATTTGTAATATTTGCCCATTTCAAAGGTGTAAATGCTCACATTGAAATTTAACCCTTGGCTCTCGTGAGCTGGTTTGAGCTGGCCCCGGCACACTCCTGAAATCTTTGTATATTTCCCCTGGGGAAGTTTAGAATGGATGACATAGGCTCAGTGCAGTCCAAGAGTTGCCTTACCATAGCATAACACAGAAATGGAGAGAGAGGGGCTGGGACTTTCTTAGGGAAAAAAAAAAATTCATTCAAAAACACTTTGAGAAATGATCCTTGGAGCAGCTCGACCTGGGCTCCTTGTAAAACTTTCCCATGACGTCAGGTCTCTGCAATCCGGCAGTGCCTGCCATTGGGATTCCTGGCATGATCTCCATAAATCACCCATAAGGCATACTGGCCTGCGTGGAATGGTTCACATTAGGCCTCAGTCAAAGTCTTCGAGTCTAAAGAGATTTGAGCAAATTGGAGATAGATCAAAAATGCTGGGGAGAGGAAGAACACAAATGCTTTGGCCTTCGCTCCAGTTTTCCCCAATCGCAGGTCGCTAAGTGGTTCCTGGTTTTCATTTGACTTGTAAAGTTTGTTCCAGGGAACTGTGGAATGAAGGAAGGGTCACCCAAAGCCCCTCTTTTGCTGTCTAGAGTAGAGATTTCCCCGAATTACAGTGGGAGAAAAAGGGGTGTGAGATGACGGAATAGAATTCGAAGAGGTTGTTGCCAGGTAGGTGGAAGTGTGTCCTTTAGTAAATTAGTTAATCAGTCAATAAGCATTTATAAATAGCTTACTATGTATCAGGAATTGGCCAAAGCTTCTTGATTAAGGAGGTGACCATAATCAAGAGTAGTCTTCAGATTATCAGGACCATAGCAAAGATGAGTTTGCTTCCTCATTAATCAGTGACCCTCATCATGGGTCATTAATATATTACTGACCACTTAGTATTCCCTAATCTCTCAGCTAGGACCTTTACCTTCATGGGAGTCCTATGAAGAGGGTGGGATGAGGGACACCAATTTTTTTTCCCCTTGGAAATCTCTGAGTGATTGTCCTCTTCTATAAGGGTTGGGTTGACACTCCCACCCCACTTCCCCTTGTTGCTATAAAGAAAGATCCTTCTCCTCTTTTTCTTTTCTTTTCTTTTCTCTTTTTTTGGTGGGGCAACCAGGGTTAAGTGACTTGCCCAGGGTCACACAGCTAGTAAGTGTCAAGTGTCTGAGGTCAGATTTGAACTCGGGTCCTCCTGAATCCAGGGCTGGTGCTTTATCCACTGCACCACCTAGCTGCTTCAAGTAAAATCCTTCTCAACAGTGGCACTCCTCAGTCCTCCAAGCCCTCTCTGGGGAGGAGCTGTCTAGTAACCACTGAACAGGTACTGGACGGGTAACTGATGTGAAAAGGTCAATCGGATCTAAATTACACCAACAAAGGGCTATAATGAGCTTGCCTTTCCCCCTTTCTGCTGGGACCCCTGAATCTTCCCATTCTGCTGCCGCCAGGACCAAGTCCATTGCCTGCTGCCCTTGCCACTTCTGCTGGGGGCTCCACCCCTTCATTTAATAGATGAGGAAACTGAGTCCTGAAGAGGGGAAATTACTTCCCCAGGGTCACATATAACAGTTTATCATCAGTAAAAGAAGAAGGTTGGACTCTGAAATCCCTTCATATTCTAACACGACATGTTTTAAGATTCTATATTATGACTGCTCCCCTCTTGTAAGAACCGTCCATCTCTGTGTTCTGAGGTCCATCCCAGCTCCGACTTCAGATTCAATTCCATGTTCTGGAAGAAGCTTTCCTTGACCCTCGCTGCCCTCATCTCTCTCCTCCTTTGCTCTGAAATTACCTCGATCTCCTCTGCATATATCTTGTATGTATGGAGTTATTTACATGTTGTGTCAAGCTTTAGAATGTAAGCTCCTTGAGGTCAGGGATCATGTTTCTGCCTTTATTTCTAACCCCAGGACTTAGCACAGGTACATAATAACTCCTTAAGAAATGTCTGTTGACTGACTGATTGATTTGATTATTCTTGATCATTTCCCACTTTGCTCATCTCCTGTAGTACAGTAAACAGGGAGTTAGGCTTTTTTTGTTTGTTTGTTTGTTTGTTTTTAGTGAGGCAATTGGGGTTAAGTGACTTGCCCAGGGTCACACAGCTAGTAAGTGTTAAGTGTCTGAGGCTGGATTTGAACTCAGGTACTCCTGACTCCAGGGCCGGTGCTCTATCCACTGCGCCATCTAGCTGCCCTGGAGTTAGGCTTTTTTAAAAGTGGTGCTCATGGAAAGTTGTTCTGCTGCCAGGTAAAGCAGAGCCATCAACAACGTATTTTCCATCGTCTCTTGTTGTGGAGACTCTGGTGAGCAGGGAATAGCTGTGACAATGCTCATGATGCCTTTAAATAAGGAAGCGATTTCCCCATTACATACTGTCGACACTTACTCCTCCCACCTGAGCTTGGGGAGGTCCTTTCAGGGAAACAGAAGGGATGGCAACCCTTTTCCCTACCAGAGATAGCTTGGCCTTCATATTGTTCTTGTTGTTTCTCCTTCATTCTAGAAGAGGACCATGACATCAGGGTGATGTCATGACTTGCAGTGAATTGGATTTAAGTGAAGGAGGGCTGTGCAAAGTCACCAACCTCACTCTCTCCTCCAGACATTTGGGTCTAGTGGCAAGATATACATCAGGATGACTGAAGATGGCCCTGAATGTTTAAGGCAATTGGGGTTAAGTGACTTGCCCAGGATCACACAACTAGCAAGAATCTGAGGTGAGATTTGAACTCAGGTCCTCCTGACTCTAGGGTCAGTGCTCTATCTACTGTGCCACCTAGTAGCCTGGGCCTGTGTATATACATTGGCAGGGGTTGTCCTTCTCTCTGCAGACCTTCTGTGGTGGGTCATGGGATTATAGATATAACATTGGAAGGATCCTCCTAGGTCATGTCGTCCAAATCCTTTGTTTTGCAGATGGGGAAACTGAAGTCGTCACGCAGGTGTTAAATTGCAGAATGGGGATTGGGATTCGGTTTTGACACAAGGTTCAGGGGAACAAGAAAAAAAACCAGGCTAATTCTACCTAAGATGGCAGAATATGGGGAAAAGAGCAATTGACCTGGAAATCACGAGAGCTGAGTTTGAATCTTGGGTCTGTTGCTGACTGGTGGAGCGACTTTGGGCAAATCATTGGAGTTCTCTGAGGTTTCCTTATTTACAAAATGAGGCAATTGGAAATAGAGTAGCCTGGTGTAGTAGGAATCCCAGATAAATATGGAATCAAGTCCTATCTCTTCCATTTAGCAGATTGTGACCTTGGGTAAGTTATATTATTTCTCTGAGCTTCTGTTTCCTCCACTATAAAACAAGGCTATGGGTTAATACCATCTCTGATGTCTCTTCCAGATTCTGATCTTCTATCATCACCACCACCTTCTATTTCATCTTCATCATCATAATCATCTTCTCTTCCTCTTCCCTTCTCTTTCTTCTCCTCCTTTTCTATTTTCTCCTTTTTTCCCTCCTCCTCTCTTCTTCCTTTTTAATTCTTCCCCCAGTGACACATGAGTGAGGAGAATGAGATCATGGTTAGAAATATCGCAATGTTTTGTTTCCTTATCTCAAGGTCTAGGTGAATGAAATTGCAGATGCCTCTCTAGGGAATGATTCTGGGGGAAATGGTAACTCTGGTGGTCCGACTTTGGAAACACATCCTGGTAACTTGACTTTCAATTAAGAAATCAATCAACAATAATTTATTAAGCACCTGTGATGTGTCGAGCACTCTGTTTCCCACTGGGGATACAAATGAAGGAGAAAATTCTTGTTCTCAAGGAGCTCTGGGATTTGGTCTCATTTGCCTTGAAGGGGACTTCTCATTCTATTCAGAAGTACTGTGGACTCAGAGCATCTGGGCTTCCACTCTGACTTTTCCTCTATATAACAGTTTCCTTCTCACAGTTTAACCTTGGGGAAATCACTTAATCTCTTTGTGCCTCTATTTCCTAATCTGTAAAATGACTATTTTGGTCTAGATGATCTCATAGGGTCCTTTCAGATCTAGCTCTATGAGCAGCTGGGTGATGAAGTGGATAAAGAACTGGACCTGGAATCAGGGAGATGAGTTCAAATTCTGATTCGGACACTTATCTATGTGACCCTGGGTAAGTCACTTAACCTCTATTTCAATTTCTTTATCTGTAAACATAACAGCATATATCTCCCAGGGCTGTTGTGAGAATCGAATGAAATAATCTTTGCATAGAGTTTAGCAGAGTGTCTGTCACTTAGTAGACCCTATATAAATACTTAACTTGCTCCCATCTTATCCCCCCCACCAGTCCTACAATATTATGCTCTTATTAATCCTATATGGGTAATCTTATGCAGGTAATATACCTTCTCCAGGCCTCATTCTCCTCATGCATAAAAAATGAAGGGGCTGGGTAAGATGGATGACTTCTGACATCCCTTTTGGCTCTTAATCTATGAAACTGTAAAGCAAGTCTCTCAGAAATCATAGAAGCATGGATTTCTAGGGCAGAAGGGATTTCAAGGACTGTCTCATCTAACATCCATTTTACAGAGAAGCAAACTGAGACCCAGGGTAAGAAAAGAATTGTAGAGTCACCTAGTTCTAATCTGAGTATGGAGGACCGTAAAGTTCTGAGGCTAGATGGATTTGATATTGCTTCCCTTACAAAGGATTTCCTGCTTAAAAAAAAAAAAAAGAATCCCTCTTCTTTCCAAAGCTGTCTGCATAACACACAGCTTTGAGGGAATTAAGACTCTAGGGAAATAAATCCACCCTCTTTTTTCCTTGATAATGGTATTATAATCCTGGCCTCCCCATTCAGACTTCTCCCAAGTTTTCTAGTAATGTATGCTTTCTGTGTGCATGTCATTAAAATACAATGTACCTTAAAAGCCATTCCAGCCTCCTGTGATGTGGTCCTAAAAATGATTTTGGCATTACTTACCTCATTCCCATCATGTCAGATTTGCGACCGCTGCTAGATGAATCATGGGAGACATGAAATGCTTAAACAAAATGTTTTTCTTGCTGATTGTAGCACTGGGGTTTATTCGATTAAAGGATAAAGGGAAATTGATCAAATATGTGAGGCTCCATACTTTATTTTTATCTCTCCAGAGCAAATTTCAGATGTGGGGCCATCTGATTAGACTTGCCTTTTATTCTCCTTGAGAGAGGAAAGGCATGTGTCAAGTGTGTGGTGACCCAGCCATCTAGAAGGATTATTGGCCAATTGCCATCCTTCAATTTCCAAAGCCTGCTGTTGAGACTGGATGGTTCAGACCAGTGACAGGAAACCCCATTCCTAATAGCACGGTTCAGAGATTTTTATGATACACTGACTTAGAAGCTTTCATGTAATTTGTGGGAAAAAAAATGCATTCAGTTTATCTGGTTAAACTGGATCAGTTTTCTATGAATACTCTTGCCTTTGACCCAGGACAATCAATGTCATGGTACCCAGGGCTGTTAACTTTCAGAAATGATAAGATTTCAGGAAATGGTCAGGAGGCCGAGGCCTAGGCTACTGGTGTCACATCTCATCATGGATACAGAGCTGGAGGGGGCCTTAGAGATGATCAAATCCAAATTCCACATTTTACAGATGGGGAAACTGGGGCACAAGGTAAGTGACTTGCCTAGAATCACACAGTAACTGGTAGAACCAATACTGGAATTCACGTTCTCTCACTTCAGTTCCATCATGCTTTTTTACTGTATCACAACGTCTTTGGAGAATGGGGTAGAACAGCAGACGGAGGTTTTCTATCCAACTTAAATTTATTCTATCATTGATGTGCAGAATCTCAGAATTATAAAGGCTAAAAGCTGTACCTGGAAAAGAATTTACAGTAGAATTAACATGTAGTTATCCAGCTTTTTGTTTGAAGACCTCTAGTGAGATCAACTTTGGGCAGCTTTGTCATTTTGGGATAGTGCTAATCATTAAGGAATGATTCCTAACAGTGAGCCTGAGTTTAACCTCTTTATAATGTCCACTCATTTGTTGCTCCTAACTCTGTCCTGGCACATAGTAGGCCCATATCTATATATCTCTATCTCACCATCCATCCATCCATCCATGAAATTGATTCAAATATATGAGAACAAAAGTCATTCCCCAATAGATAAATAGTCAAAGGATATTAACAGGCAGTTTTCAAGAAAAGAAAGCTAAGCTATCAACAATCATATTTTAAAAATGTTTTAAAATCAGTGATAATTAGAGAAATGCAAATTAAATCAACTCTGAATTAGCAGCCAACAACTTATAACCATTTCTCTTCAATATCCTTCAAATGCTTGATCATATCTATATAAGTCTTCTCTTCTATGGATAAAACACATCCAGTTCTTTCAATTCATCTTCATATCCCACAAACTTGAGACCCTTGATAATCCTAGGCAAGTAAGTAATGGAGTGGGTAGAGAGCTAGATTTGGAGAAAGAAGGATCTTGGTTCAAATCTTGCTTCAGATATTTATTAGCTATGTGACCCTGGCAAAATCACTTAGCCTTTTAGCTTCAGGTTTCTTCATCTGTAAAATGGGAATAATGACAAGAGCTATTTCACAGGGTTGGTGTGAGGGATCAAATGAGAAAACATATGCAAAGCACTTTGCAAATCTTGAAGTACTATGAAAATGTGAGTTATAATTATTTTCCTAGTGGCCATTCTTCCTTTTTTGGTTATCTTTGCCAATCTGCTCAGTACAAGCTTGTAACAAAGGGGTGATTTAATTTGCTTCACTGTTTTGGAACATTTTCTCACCATATGATTGTTGATAGCTTTGTTTTTTTCCTTTGAAAACTGCTTGTTCATATGCTTTGATTATTTATTTATTGGGGAATGGCTCTTACTCATATATTTGAATCAATTCCATATTTTTTTGTTTATATTTGGAGGGAGGGAGAGAGAGAGAGAGAGAGAGAGAGAGAGAGAGAGCACTTTATGTAGAAATTTGATGCAATGATTTCCCCCATTACTTGTTTCCCTTTTGAATTTTATATAAACATAGCTGTCCATTTCCTCTTCTGTGATCCTCTCTAGTCCTTGTTTTTTCAAGAACTCTCCTCCTATCCATAGTTTTGAAAGACATTTTTCTTCCTTGTTCCTCTATTTTGTTTATAATGTGGCTTTTTATATTGAAGTCCTGTATCCATTTGGAATTTATCTTGGTACATGGTGTGAGATATTGGTCTATACCAAGTTTCTGACAGACTGTTTCCAAAGTGTCCAGCAGTTTTTGTTGTATAACAAATCCTTACTACAGTAGCTGAAGTCCTTGGGCTTATCAAACACCATGGCACTACTTTCTATGTCTATTTGCTTCTCTCTGTGTTGTGCCTAATCTGTTCTGCTTTTTGACCTCTCTGTATTTTAACAAGTGATTTTAAGGATTACCACTTTGTAGTATAGTTTGAGATCTGGTACTACTAGACCTCTTTCCTTCCCACTCCCCCCCCACCCCATTGTTTCTCTTTGAGATCTTTGACCTTTTGTTCTTCCCAATGAATTTCATTATTATTTTTTCCAGCTCTATAAATATATTTTAATAATATATTAAAATTTTCCATTTCCATATATAAATTCTTTGGTAGTTTAGTTTAATACTGAGTAAGTAAATCAATTTAGTTAGCATTATCATTTTTATTATACTGGCACAGCTTCCCTATGAGCAATTAATATTGTTTTAATTATTTGAGCCTGTCTTAATTTTTTTTCAGTACAAAGTGTTTTTATAGTTGTACTCATAGAGTTCCTGTGTGTCTGACTCCCAAATATTTTTATATATTCCATAATTATTTTGAGTGGAATTTTTCTTTGTAAGTCTTCCTGCTGGAATGTTTTTTAAAAAAATATAACACAGAAGTTCTGATGAACTATGTGGATTTATTTTATGTACCACAACTTTGGTGGTTAATATTACAATTAATTTTTAATTGACTAGTTTGAATGCTGTAGGTAAACCATCATATCATCTGCAAAAGATAGTTTTGTTTCCTATTTGCCTATGCTTACTTCCTCAATTTCTTTCTCTTTCTTTCTTTCTTTCTTTCTTTCTTTCTTTCTTTCTTTCTTTCTTTCTTTCTTTCTTTCTTTCTTTCTTTCTTTCTTCCTTCCTTCCTTCCTTCCTTCCTTCCTTCCTTCCTTCTTTCCTTTCTTTTTGGGTCATATTGTTATACTTAGCATTTCTAGAACAATATCAAACAATAGTTCTAAGAATGGATATCATTGCTTTGCCCCAACATTGAGTACTTGGAAGGAGAATTTTAAAGGGCACAGGAGACTGGGGACAGAGGAAAGCTGCATAGATTAGTGGGAAGAATCCAAAATGGTGGTTTGAAAACCTAAGTTCAAGTTCCAGATTCATTCAGTAAACATTTAGGAAGTGCCCACTATGTGTCAGGTGCTGTGATAAGTGTTGGGGATTAAAAAGAGGCAAAAGATGATCCTTATCCTCAAGGAGATTATAATCTGATGTTGTCCAAACTCAATCAAGTCTTGTAACTCCATTGGACTTCTATAAAATGGGGGTGTGGGAGAGGTCAAACTGAGCAATAGGTAGTGCTGCAGATAGAATATTAGACTTGAAGTCTAGGAGACTTGGATTTGAATCCTGCCTCAGACACTTAATAGCTCTGTGGCCCTATGTGTGAACATAGTAGACATTTAATAAATGCTACTTGACTGACTGGCTGACAGGTCACTTCCCTGAAGAAGTTTCCATTTTAATTGGGGAGACAACATGCGAATACCTATGCACATCCAAAATATATACAGGGTAAATGGAAGGTGATCTATACCTTCCTCAGAGAGAAGGAACTAGCATTGGGAGCAAATAGGAAAGACTTCTTGTAGAAGGTCACATTGGAGCTGAGAAACCAGGGAATCCAAGAAGTGAGAAAGAACAGCATTCCAGGCATGGGGGACAGCCTGGGCAAAAGCATGGAGTTGGGAGATGGGATGTTGAACATGAGGGAAAGCAAAAAAGGCTATTGTTCCTTAATCATCGGATGGAAGGGTTGACTGTAGAATAAGACCGGAAAGGTAAAAAGGAGATAGGTCTTTGAGGAACTTTACATAGCAATTAGAGGAGTTCATGTGTTATTGCTAATTAACAACATGCTCTGAAAAAATCCTATAACCTCAATCTGACCTGGATTGAGCAAGCTCCAAATGGCCATCAAAATTCAGAAGAAAGAACCAAGATGTTTAGGGCAACCTCTTCCCCCCCCCCCCCCAAATGCTATTAGGGGAGAAGAGTTTGATCTGGAAGGGAGAGAAGATCAAAGGGCAATCTGGCAATGGTCACAATGGCTAAAGCCAAACATTGTCCCCAAGCAGGGTCACTCCTGGCATGGACTGGATGCAATGATGGGTCATCAGGCATGGGACCTCCTTCCCCTGTGAGGAGCATGTTTGTTGAAACGAAGCATCTCATTAGGCAACACAACACTCTTGCCGCCAGTCTGGCGGACGGCCGCTGTTTGCCTCCCTCAGAACAAATATTGTGAGGCCGGAGCTCCAAATGAATGAACATGGAGCCAATTCACAATCCGACGAAAATGTGACGGGCCTGGGGCCAGAAAATATTCTTAGCCTGGAAATTTGTGTAGGGCCTAAATTTAACCTGCTGGAATTCTTTCAAAAAGACCAGGCGAGGAGAATTTTTGCAATGAAGAGTTGGCCATTGAATGAGATTTCTGTCATTAAGTTAGAATGCTATGTCCTTGGCCGTGCCTCCCAAGAAGCGGAGATCTTCTGTCCCTGGTTAGCCTCCATTCCAGGCACAAAGTGCAAGTAATCCAAAACAAAATGAACTGGAGGAATATTTACATATGGCTCAACAGTTATCATTCTCACCATCCCCATCCTTGCTAATGGTCTTATGGTGCTTTGTGGTTACAAAACACTATCTTTACATGACTTTATGGGTGTCTCACTACAACCTTGTTCTAACTGTATGATTCCATTTTATAGTGGTAACACTCTCCCTCATTAGATTGTAAGTTCCTTGAGGATAGGGAATATCTGTTCTCTCTCTCTCTCTCTCTCTCATCTCATCCCTGGTTCTTAGCACAGTGGCCAGATACATAATAGACACTTAATGAATGCTTACTAATTGATACAGATGAAGGGGGAAATAAGTATTTATATAAAACCTACTATGTGCTATTTTTATATAGAACCTGCTATTGGCCAGGCACTTAACAACGTCTGCCTCAGTTTCCTCATCTATAAAATGAACTGGAGAAGGAAATGGCAAACCACTCCAATATCTTTGTCAAAAAACAAACAAATCCTCAAATGAAGTCTAGAAAAAAAAAGGAGTCTAGAAGAGTTGGACACAACTGAAACAACTGAACAACACATGTCAGGCACTTTTCCAAATATTATCTAGTTTGATCCTCATGACAATCTTGGGAGGTAGGTGCTATTATTATCATTGCCATTTTATAATTGAGGAAACTGAAACAAATTAATTGACTTGCCCAGGATCACACAGCTAGCGTCAGAGGCTGGATTTGAACTCAGCTCTTCCTGACCGCAGATGCAGTGTTTTGTATCATCAGGTCAAGCCAAGAGATCTGAGTAGAATGGGATATTTTCATGACCTGCCTCCTGGAAGAATGGGATTACTAGACCTTAATATGATCTCGAAAGGCAGGATATTCATCTTATGTGATCTCCAATGTGGAACAGGGGGACTAGCTGTGAGATTGGACCTCAGGAAGAACCCAATTCCACTCAGGACAGGCTTCCATCTCCTCATCGGTAAAATGAGGAGTTTGGACCAGATGGTCTCAGAGGTCCCCTCCAGCTCTAAAGCTGTGACCCTCCCTGGGCCTCAGTTTCCTTTCTCTTAAAGTGAGGAGGTTGGACTAAATGGCCTTTGAAGTCCCTTCACCTCTAGAATCAGCCAGTTGAACAATATGTAGTTGTTAAAATGCCTATTATGGGGGACAGTGAGGTAGCACAGTGGATAGAGCACTGGCCCTGGATTCAGGAGGACCTGAGTTCAAATTTGACCTCAGACACTTGACACTTACTAGCTGTGTGACCCTGGGCAAGTCACTTAACCCTCATTGCCCTGCAAAAAAAAAAATGCCTATTATGTACCAGGTACTATACTAAGCGCTGAGGATATGAAGAAAGGCAAATACAGACCCTGCCCTCAAGGAATCCACAATCTAAAGGAGAGAAAACAGGAGAACGACTATGTATGAACAAGACATATACAGGATCCATTGGAGATATTCTCAGAGAGATGGCTCTGGCATTAAGGGGGATCAGGAAAGACTTCCTAGAACTGATAAGACTTTCGCCAGGACTTGAAGAAAGCCTGGATAGAAATCTTAGCTATTGTTACTAGTACAGGACAGAAGACACAAACCAATATATTACAGGAAATCAAGGTGCCTGTGGCTTATTTAGAGCTAGGATCCTGTGATCCCAAGTCACAACTTCGACAAATGAACTATTTGGACTTCAGAACCACATTTCCTGGCCCCAAATCAGTTAGCCTTCCTTCTCTCTCAGGTCATCTCCCAGCATGGGCTCTGACAGGTGTCTCCTCTAGCTGCCTTTGGAACCATCCTGGGACCAAGAAGAGAGAACAGGTTGAAGGTGGGCCAAACCGAAGCAGCAACAGGGTGAACAGGAATGTCTACAGCTCTGTAATGGAAAACCACAGCTCAACACCTCAAAGACGGATGCAAAGCCCACATTGCACAATTGCCAAAGTGCAGGCTCCCTCCAAAAAACGTGATTCGCAGAAACTGAAGCATGCCTAGTTTCCACTCATAAGAAAGCCTTAATGAACAAAGGAAGCTCTGGAGAAACCCACAGGGCAATTCCAGGTGTTGAAGACAATCTGTGAGATGTTACTCCCAGGCCAGGAGTCAGGCAGGGACACTGGCTTGGGAGAAGATGGAAAAGGTTTAGATAGATTACTCCTCCCAATTGGGCGTGTATGTTATTCCCTCCTTGAGTAGACACCGATGAGATTAAGGTCTTTGAACTCATTCTGTGTTCTAAATTTTCTTCCTCCCTAGATGGAAAAGGTTTAGCAGTACCTAGAAGAGTCTGAAATGAAAAGTAAGATAGGAAGCACCTGCTTTAACTATCTGGCTGGCTCTATGGAAGGTTTAAAGCATCTCAAACTCTAGAGAGGTTCTAGCTACTGTGATCATTTGATTCATAAATGGAGTCCTGTCAGGGCACCCTGAAAAGGGCATTTTTTAACCCATCAGCTGGCATTTATTGGGGGTCTGTCAGGGGCTAAGTACTGGATTTGGTACTGTAGGGGCATAAAGGGATATCCAACAAAATATCTTTGACCTCAAATTAATTTATAACTTGAGTTATGATGGCATGGGCTGTGTCTTTGATTGTATTGCCAGTTGCTCTGCACACATTGGGGGCTTAATAAATGCTTATTAAGTTGAATTTGTTGAAGTAGGAAGATATAATTAAACACATGAAACAGGAATGAAAATTTATACTTTAGGGGCAGCTAGGTGGCGCAGTGGATAGAGCACCGGCCCTGGAGTCAGGAGTACCTGAGTTCAAATCTGGCCTCAGACACTTAACACTTACTAGCTGTGTGACCCTGGGCAAGTCACTTAACCCCAATTGCCTCACTTAAAGGAAAAAAGAAAAGAAAAAGAAAATATATACTTTAATACCATAAAAGATTTGTAATTTAATCAGTGTGAGTATGCATTGTACCAATGTAGACTACAATGTAGACTTCATGCCAGAGATGACGAGTCTTCCCAAATTTCTGTGGTCAAAACTATTTAATCCACACCCCCCATCCCCCCAACCTCACCCAAGCCAATCCAAACAAACCTAAACTAATCTTACTTCATCCCATCCTAGTCAATTCTATCCCAGGCAATCCCATTTCAGACAACCCAATTCAACCTAAAATAATCCTACTTCAACCCAACCCAGCCAATTACATCTCAGCCAAACTAATTCAACCCAACTGGATTCATCCCCATCCCATCCCATCCCCCTCAAACCAATCCAATTCAACCCCACCCAATCCCATCTAAAGCAACCTGGTCCAATCTAATACAATCCAATAAGCATGAAGTATTCTAGCCATCTTCTTACTATTTTTTTCCTGCCTGCTGCTACACCCAACTATTAGGTCCTCTTAGCTCTGATGCCTACCCTTGGGCCTGGCCTTTCTTGAGTGGTGAGTGTGTCCCATCACCTACTACATCTAGCCAGACTCAGTCATGTTTCGCATCCCATTCTGGCCTCAGGGAATCAAAGGATCACAGATTTAGAACTGGAAGGAAAATTGGAAGCCACTGAGTCCCCCCCCCTCCCCTTTTACAGATGAGGAAACTAAGGCAAAGAGTGGTTGTTAACCAGCCCAAAGTCATACATATAGTATCTGAAGTTGTATTTGAGCCCAATTATTCATGCTTTCAGTCCAGTCCTCATTCTACTGTAGCATTTGGGGGGGAGGGGGGGCGGCAGGCAGAACAATGAGGGTTAAGTGACTTGCCCAGGGTCACACAGCTGGTTAGTGTCAAGTATCCAAGGTCAGATTTGCTGCAATCCAAGCTCCTTTGCCTTCTAGGATATCATATTCCAAGCCTTGTGATCCTTTAATGCTGAAGCTGCCAGGTCCTGAGCAATCCTGACTGTGGCTCCATGATATTTAAATTGCTTCTTTCTGGCTGCTTGGAGTATTTTCTCCTTCACTTGATAATTCTACAATTTGGCTACAATATTCCTTGGAGTTTTCCTTTTGGGGTCTCTTTCAGGAGGTGATCGATGGATTCTTTCAGTGACAATTTTATCCTCTGATTCTATAATATCAGGGCAGTTCTCCTTAATAATTTCCTGGAATATGTTGTCTAGACTCTTTTTCTGATCATGGCTTTCAGTCAGTCCAATGATTCTCAAATTGTCTCTCCTGGATCTGTTTTCCAGGTCAGTTGTTTTTCCAATGAGGTATTTTACATTTTCTTCTTTTTTTTTTTCATTCCTTGGATTCTGCTTGACTGATTCCTGGTGTCTCATGGATTCATTATCTTCCAACTGTCCAATTTTAATTTTTGGGGGGGAGGTGAGGCAATTGGGGTTAAGTGACTTGCCCAGGGTCACATAGCTAGTAAGTGTCAAGTGCCAGAAGTTGTATTTGAACTCAGGTCCTCCTGAATCCAGGGCCAGTGCTCTATCCACTGCGCCACCTAGCTGCCCCTGAAGTAGGTACTTTTAAAATAATGCGTCTCAAATTTGAATTGAATTGATGGACCCAGATTGTCCATGGTCCCAGTAAGTCCAGGAACACAAGGTCATACTGTATATTTGAAATGATTCTATATCAAAAAGACAATGTGCCATAACAGTGGAGCCTTGAGTGCTGAATCAGAAAGACCAGGGTTCAAATCTTGCCTCAGATACTTATGAACAATATTATCCTGGGTAAATCACTTGATTATTCTTGGCTCTAGTTTCTTCATCTGTAAAATGAGGGAACAGGGCTAGCTGGCTCTGAGATCAGTTCCTTTGAGTTCTAAGTCTAGGAACTTATAACACATATAAACACAACTTGACTGACCTTTCCCCAAGAGCTTATATGCTGTATAGAGTATATACTGTAATAGACTAAGCCCAGCATTCTGTCTCTATACTTTCCGTATGGGTGACCAATGGTAACTCCTTAGGCCACTGACCTGAGGCTGAGGTACTTCCTTAACTGACAGGAATTTCCTCTGTACAAATCAAATTGTCCTGAGAAGCCAGAGCAGATGGAGGTAGCAGCTGCCCCCAGGGATTGTTCTGAAGACCATAAAAAGACTACTTGGACCCAAATGCTTTCCTTGCTATATGATCAGAGGGCCTAAAACCTCTACCACTGCACCATTCCTCAGGGTCTCTTGAAAACATGTACATATTAACTGCATCTGAATATTTCTCAAGTATCACTTAACGATTTGATTTTTTATGCTTAAAACAAGTCAGTATCATTTCCCAATGATTCCTTCCTCTCCTCTCATAGAATCATCCCTTATAACCAAAGAAATACTATCAAGCAGAGCAAATCTATTTTAGCTATGCCTGAAAAGGCATTAAAAATTTTTCCATTTTGCACCCATAGTGCACCACTTCTCTGCCAATAGGGATGCTTCATTGCCAGTTCTCTGGAGTAAAAACTGACTGCTCTATTGATGAGAGGTGTGATGTCTTATAATGGTGCTTTCTCAAGCATCTCTTTCATCATGCAACCTTCGGACCCTCAAATCTTCAGTGGGCGTCACTCCTATAAAGGAAGAAACTCAAGCTTTACCTTCAAGCTAGCTTTCAAGGCCTTGCCTAACAAGGCTTTAATTTACTCACAGGATCAAAGACTCATAGATCTACATCTGGAAGAGACCTCAAAAGCCATTTAGTCCAAACTCCCTCATTTCACAGATGGTGAAAACAAATAATCCCACAGATTTAGAGCTAGAAGGGGCTACCAAGATCGTCTAGCCTGGCCCTATTATTTTTACAGATGAGGAAATTAAGACCCACAAAAGTTATAGGACTTGTCCAAGGTCACATAAGTAGTAAGCATAAGAGTCAAGATTTGAACCCAGGTCCTTTAACACAAGAACCATCTTTCCATCTTTCTCCTATGGTTTTGTTTTCTTTTTGGTGAGGCAATTGGGGTTAAGTGACTTGCCCAGGGTCACAGAGCTAGTAAGTGTTGTGTCTGAGGCCAGATTTGAACTCGGGTCCTCCTGACTCCAGGCCAGTGCTCTATCCATTGTACCACCTAACTGCCCCCATCTTTCTTACTCAAAATGGATGCTCCTTCCTTTTTGATGAATGAGCAGGGCAGCCATTTCCCTTCTTTCCTTCATTCCTCTGTTCCTTCGTTCGTTCCTTCCTTCCTTCCATCTCTCCATCTCTCTCTCCCTTTTCTTCCCTTCCCTCCTTTCCTCTTTCCTTCCTTTCTTCCTCTTTCCTTCCCTCTTTCCCTCTTCCTTTTCTCCGTCCCTCCTTTCCTTTTTTCCTTTCTTCCTTTCCCCCCTTCCTTTCTTTCTTCTCTTTTTCATTCCCTCCTTCCTTCTTCCCTCCCCCCTCCTTTCCTTCTTTCCTTCCTCCAAAGACACATTTATTGAGGACTTTCCATATTTCTGTTAGGAAGAAGCAAAGTTTACATAAGAAAGAGCTTTAATGATAGGGGATAAAATAGAATTAGGGTTAGCAGCATACTAACCATGTAGTCCCTTATTGGCAAGGGTGCATATGAGAAGTGTGGGCTTTTCCAGTTGGAAGGAGAGACTAAAGGATCATGGGAGCTTGAGGCTGGTGGGGGAAAGGGAGAAGCCTGAGGTGATTACACACCGTGGGTCAGCATCCAGCTGATTTCAAGAGATAGGCACCACTCCCCCAAACTGAATGTCAGTCATCAGGAATAGCTGGAGCCCTATCTTGCTTGCTGTCCCCCTTAAGGAGTGATCTTCCTGGACAGGATTTGTTGGTGTGCTGGTACCTGGTGAATGAACTCCTTTCCTTCCATTTCCTCCCCCTCCACTGCCTTGCTGCTACCTGGCAAACTGACATTGGTTTCTGACTTTTTTGCTAAATCTTTTTTTTTTTTTGAGGGGGGGCAGGGAAATGAGGGTTAAGTGACTTGCCCAGGGTCACACAGCTAGTGTCAAGTGTCTGAGGCCGGATTTGAACTCAGGTACTCCTGAATCCAGGGCTGGTGCTTTATCCACTGCACCACCTAGCTGCCTGTTTTTTGCTAAATCTTACTCATTTGCTGTCTTTTATAATGCGTTTTGTGTCCAGATAAGCATATGCGGATTCTTATGGCATTCTGGGTGTCTGTTCTAAATAATTGGGCTACACCATCTGTACAATAGTTTTAGAAAGTCACTTAGGGCTCTAATAGGTTAAATGTCATGTAAATGGCACAGCTTAGAATGTGTCAGAGAGGTGACTTGAGCCCATGTCTTCTAGAATTTGAAGCCAGTTCCTTATCCTCTATGCAAAAAGTTAAAAAAAATACTCTATGAGACCCAAGGGAGAAAATTGTAACCAACCTGGGAGTTTGGGGAGAAGCTTCCTTAAAAAGATAATATTTTAATTGGCTTTCAAAGTTGGGTAGGAATTCACTCACTGAGAGAAGAATAAGAATGACATTCCAAGTATGGGGAACAGCTTAAGCAAAGACAGGGAGGCAGAAAAATGAGGCTCATGTGCAGGAACTGGTAAGTAGCTCTGTTGGTCCCTATCACCCATTACACACAGCAGAAATGCACGGATTTTGTTCAGCAGCTCCCACCTTTCAGAACTAGGATTCATCACAGGGTTGTTGGCCCAATTTTAGTGCTGGGGGACCTCCTCTTCCAATGTCAGGGTCTTTGAGAAGCCATCCAGCTTTTAGGTCAGAGGTCAGAGAACATATTCCCCTTGTGCTTTGAACAAGAGTTACAAGCCACTTAAACTTCCCTCTGACTGAGAGCCCCAGTGCCTTAGGCAAGAGGAGCTTTGGAAACAAGAATGTATTTAATTTATTCTGCAAAACTCTGTATGCATACAAACAATACACACATGTGTTCACACATGTAAGTTTCCATATAACATACATGTATATTTGCCCACACAATATACACATGTATATATACATGCTTGCATTTGTGCACATATACAGCCATGCATACATATATACACACACATACACATATACATGCATAGGGAGAGAGGTCTGGATAGATAGATTCTAAATAGCTTCTTTCTGAGGAAGAAACAGCTGAAGAACAGTCTACATGATAGCTTTCAAGCACAGAGGAATGATAATTCAGGGGAAGATGGTGGCCATTTGTTCATCCTTGATACCAAAAGGATGATTAAGAAGAATTGGGCTGATGTCACAGTAAAAAGAGGGGAGGAGAGAAGGAAAGTCGGATGGTTGGACTCTCTGTTGGGTGGAGTTGCTGAGGAAGGAAGATGATTGGGGGGGGCGGGGCAGCTAGGTGGTACGGTAGATAGAGGGCCCGCCCTGAGTCAGGAAGAGCTGAGTTCAAATCCGACCTCAGACACCCTGTCTTGGTTTAAGTTTCCTTATTTGTAAAAAATGAGGTGGTTAGATTCGTTGGCATCTAAGGTCCCTTCAAGCTCTGCCTCTGTGGCCCTTTATCATTTCTCCAGAGATTATGGTGTCATTGTTTTGATACCTTCTTCCACTGATGAGTTTTCCAATCTCTCTATGCCTTAGAGGATGACTGTTGAGAGTTACTGTGGACAAAAAAAGTCACCTCCCCAAGGATAATGTGACCATGTGCCTAGGTAAACCAATGAGCCCCCCGGTGCCTACCCATCAGGCTGTCAGCCTGGTATACTCCCTGCTCACCTCCCTGCTCTTGGAACCACCACTCCCCACTCAGGCTTCCTCCTCCCATCCTGTCCTTAAGTCTTTGCTGTTCTGGACCAAAGCCAGAACTAGGAGGAAGCTAATGGGCTTTGCCTATGGGCATAGCAATTTAGAGGGTGCTGACAGCACAGGCACCCTTCAGCAGGTAGGAACAGCTCAGGTCAGCACATAGTTAGCAAGAATTATTAGTCAATACACAAATCTACCAGGTGGTATGTTTTCTTCCCCTTTAGCTGGGCCTAAGGTGAGCACCTCGTGACCCTGGCTTGGCTCTGTCTCCTTTCCTATTGGTGGCTTCTTAGCAACCTAGGGCAGGAGTGCCAGGGTCTATGTCTCCACATGCCATGAATGCTTTGGGGGGGCTGTTGGATGAGTGTCTTGGGACATTAGGACATCTCTCCCCTCAGGACCCTGTTTTTCTGGGACTCAAGTTCTCCTCAGCCCCCAAATAAATTTGTTTTATTGCTTCTAGTGCCAGAACAACTATTTGGAGCTTTACTCTGGGCCATTTTGGGCTTGATGCAGGATGGACTTTGTTTAGTTTCTCAGGTGCTGACTCAGACCAAACCTCCTTTTCCCATCTTGAATCACTCCCTGCTATTGTCTTTACCAACATATGCATTTATCTGTCCCCTCTCCCCAGAAGCCACTCAAAGTATCTGGCATCTGAGATCTGCCATGGGCTCTCTTCTAGACTGCCCAACCTTTGTGTTACCCAACTCATATATTTTCTTCATTAGCATTTTCCCTGTTTCTTCCCATCTTCTCTTCAAACTTCTATGTTCTCTATCATCTCGTGTTTTGGAAAGAGTCATGGATTGAGAATCTGCTTGCCTGGGTTCAATGATCACCTCTGCAACATTTAGAATCCAGTCTCCAAGGTTCACGATCAAAGTGTTTTTCTTGGTTCCACCCTCTTCCTCACCTCCTGGTCTATTTATTGTACCGCACTAATCTAGAGGTGGAGGGGATGACCTCAGGGGGCATCTAGTCCACCCTTCTCATTTTACACAACTCATCATCTCCCACCTCCATGTCTTTGTACTGGCTGTCTACTATGCCTGGAATGCCCTCCTTCTTTATCTCTGCCTCTTGTAATCCTTAGGTATATTCAAAACCTCAGCTCAAATACCAGCTTCTATAACAGAGGAGTCAAACACACAGCCCCAAAGCCCACAACACTCCTCAGTGTGGTCAGAACCAGATTAAAATGTAATTGGTAAATATTAAACAAAATAAATAAAAATGCAATACAACATAGATAATGTTCATTTGTGTTTTTCTAAGTCAATATACAGCTATGGGGATCCTTATGTACAGTTTAATGGGCCTCGTTTCTATCTGAAAAAAATTTTTTTGGAGGGGCAATGAGGGTTAAGTGACTTGCCCAGGGTCACATAGCTAATAAGTGTCTAAGGCTGGATTTGAACTCAGGTCCTCCTGAATCTAGGGCTGGTGCTTTATCCACTGTGCCACCTAGCTGCCCCATTTCTATCTGAATTTGATACCCCTGTGGCACAAGCTTGTGGGGATCAAAGGCTACCTATAAATATAGCCAATCCTTGACATTCCCGAGTTTAACTTTCTCCCCATCAAGCATTCTCATGATTGTATTAGTAACCTCATTTTCACTTTTGGCAACTGTGAACATTTATAACTATTTGCAATAGTGAAAAAATGAGGACTGATGCACTCCAGTTTGTGGAGGGGGTGGTATACTAGCAGGTGCTTTGTCTTCTTCACCCTACCATTGTAGATCAAAGGGCACCCCCTGCATTTGTTGCATATTTTCATTATTTGCCTTTAAAACTCAAGTTTTATATTGCAATTATGCCCCCCAAGAGTAGTGCATGTGTTGGGCTCTAAGCCCAAGCGTGCAGTCAGTGATGCAGCTTAGTGAGAAAATAAAGGTGTGAGATAAATTGTGCTGGAATGTCTGCAGCCATTGGGAGGGAGTTTGGTGTTAATGAATTTATGTCCACAAAAAAGAGGAAAGTATTTATGGGTCTGTAGATTTCATGTGTTATGAAAAGTGAATATTGTCTGAGATCAATGTTTATTTTTTTTTTAATTGAGATGTTAGCACAAATTCTAGGGAATCAATAGCGAGAAAAATGTTTTGCATGTTGATGATTTTATGTACTGCATTGTATGGGTTGATTCATGGTTAGTGTTAAGAAAAGTGCATATTATCAGGATTAATATTTTGTTATACACAATTGTAAGCAGAAAAATGTATTTTCAGCAATCTCTAGCAAAAGGTTTATTTTGGGTGGTCATGGGAACCTAAGCCCTTATTTTCTATGGGTTTGATGTATCAGCATTTGCATTTTTTACTTTCACACTATTTTCCAGGAAGGTCACCCCTGTGAAAGTTAAAGATTTACTTTATATGTAATAATAAACAGATCAAGCATTATATAAATATATAATTATATGTAAGATATAAATATATTGTATCCTATATAAATACATACATTATAGAAATTATGTCATTTATCATAGAATATAGCATAGACATTTATATTTTATTATATATGTGTTTATATATGTATATATGTATGTATATATGTGTGTGTATACACACACACACACACACACACACACGTGTGTGTGTCAGAGTATATGGACAACTAGTCCATACAGTGGATAGAATGCTGGGCCTGGAGTCAGGAAGACTCTTCTTCCTGAGTTCAAATCTGACCTCAGACATTTATTAGCTGTGTGACCCTGAACAAATCACTTCACCCCATTTGCCTCAGTTTACTCAACTGTAAAATGAGCCGGAGAAGAAAATGACAAACTGCTCCAGGATCTCTGCCGAGAAAACTCCAAATGGGGTTATGAAGGGCAGGACAGGACTGAAATGACTCAGTAACAATATATACATATATATTTTATATACATATATGTATATACACACATATAAATGTAAATTTAGCTGGGACTATGGGAAGAGTATTGGGTCTGGAGTTAGAGGAAGATGGATTAAAGCTGACATCCGCCAATTATTACCTCTGTGATCTTGGGACATCATTTCTCTGAGCCTCAGTTTCCCCATTTGTAAAATTATGGCCTCTGAGGTCCCTTTAAGCTCTGACACTATCCTCTCACGACATGTCTTTTAGTGAGAAAAAGAAAAGAGTCTCAGAGAACTGAGATGGCAAAGCTAAGGCCACCCAGGGTGTTGGTGGCGGATTTCCCACCTCCTGAGATGCCAATCATTTCTCTGCCTGCAATGTCACCCTCCCGATGGTCTTGGGCTTGCTGGAGTGCAAACTCCCACAATACTTTGGTTGGGGCATGTGCTGGGTCCTCCCACAGCCCAGCCCCTGCCTCCTGGGTCCCACCCTGGCTCCTGCTAGCTGGTAGCCTTGACTTTGGGAGTTGTTTAACTGCGGCTGGCTTGTTGACTAATCAGTGTGCTCTCTTTGGTGGAGGCCAGTTAATGCAGCCACCTGGAAATGGGAGCAGGTTTGCATCCACTCCCGGAAAGCTGCCCACCGCTCCCCCTACCTCCAGCAAGCCTGGCATTCTTTTTTTTTTTTCCCCGGGGCAATGGGGGTTAAGTGACTTGCTCAGGGTCACACAGCTAGTAAGTGTCAAGTGTCTGAGGCCGGATTTGAACTCAAGTACTCCTGAATCCAGGGCCAGTGCTTTATCCACTGTGCCACCTAGCTGCCCCCCTAGCCTGGCATTCTTGAACCTTTTGATGCATGGTAGGTGTTTACTAGCAAAGGCGATAGATCAGCTTCTCTCTCAGCACCTCAGACACTCACACTGACCTCAGCTATACAAGAGCTCCGATCCTCCAGGAATCCAGAGGGAGAGGAGAAGTCTCAGCCCTGGAAGGCACATTCAGCCTTGAGGCACCCAAGGTGAGCCCTTTGCTGGGTGACTGATAGAGGGGTCAAATCAGCATTCCTGGGACTGCCTGGAAAAGCAATATATTCCTAGGGGCAGCTAAAGTCAAGTTCTTGTTCGGGGCAGGACCAGACCTAGGTACATGGAAAGAACTAGTATTCATAAAACGCTAAGAGAGTAAAGCATGTTCTAAATATTATCTCCTTTGATCCTTATAACAACCATGGGAGGTAGGTGCTATTATTATCCTCATCTCGCAGATGAAGAAACTGAGGTAGACAAAGGTTAAATGACTTACCCAGGGTCACCCAGATAGTAGTGTCTGAGGCAGGATTTGAATTCAGGTTTTCCTGACTTTAGTCACTATGCACCTAACTACCAACATAACAATGTTAGATGGGACCATAGCTGAGAGAAGTCATATGACATAGTGGAAATCGATTGGACTTGGATCCCAAGGGACCTGAGTTCGGATGCTGGCTCCAAACTTAGTAGCTATATGACTTCAGGCAAGCTCTGATCTTTGGAGAAAGAGACAGAGCAGAGAGTATAGATTATCTGCTTGCTCATCTGCAAAATGGGCGCCATCATAATAATTATAATCCCTGGTTCATAGGGATATTGGAGGAGAACACTTGGGCATTCTTAAGCTGCTGCAAAAAGATGGCTTCTGGGGGGCAGCTAGATGGCGCAGTGGTTAAAGCACCGGCCCTGGATTCAGGAGGGCCTGAGTTAAAATCCAGCCTCAGACACTTGACACTTACTAGCTGTGTGACCCTGGGCAAGTCACTTAACCCCCATTGCCTAAAAAAAAAAAAAAAAAAAAAAAAGATGGCTTCTTATTTTGTTGTTCAGTTGTTTCCAGTCCACAACTCTCCCCCCATTCTCCTCGCCCTTGTCCCCACCCTTCCCCTCACCAAGGACTACCCAAGAGTCACTGTACCATTTGTCAACATTGTCATAGTTTCCTAATAAGTCCCTGTCTTCCATCTCCTCTACAACACATCCTCTACACAGCTGCCAAATGGATTTTCCTAGAGCATGAGTCTAACCAAGTCATACCCCAGCTCAACAAGATTCTGTGGCTCCCTCTCACCACTGTCATTAAATAGGGGCAGCTAGGTATTGCAGTGGATAGAGCACTGCAATAGGGATAGAGCAATCCCTGAAGTTGGGAGAATCTGAGTTCAAATCTGACCTTGGACGCTTACTAGTTGTGTGACCCTGGACAAGTCACTTAATCTCAATTGCCTTAAACATCTGGAGGCATCTCCAGTCATCCTAATACATATCTTGTCACTGGATCCAGATGGCTCTGGAGGAGAGTGAAGTTGGTGACCTTGCACAGTCCTCCCTCACTGAAATCCAATTCACTGCAAGTCGTGACATCACCTCTTGATATCGTGGTCCTCTTTGAGGTCAAAGAACAAACAACAATAATCATTAAATACAAAATTCTCTGGTTTTTGAACCCTTCCCAGGCTTTGTAGGCTGATGTTCATTACTCCCCCTCACACACTCTATATTGGCTTGTTTGCTGTCACCTATACCTGACATTGTGCCCTATATATGGCCTTGAACAGGCCCATTCTCATGCCTAGAACTCTCTCCCTCTTCACCTCATAGAAGCCCTCACTTCCTTCCAAACCCAGCTTAGGCACCACCTCCTACAAGCTTGTTGGTGCCCTGTCCTCCAATTATATTTACTTGGTATATATTTCTATATACTTATCTATGCACATGTTGTATTACCCTGAGAGAATATAAGTTCTCTGAGGGCAGGCATGGTTTCATAGTTCTTTTTATCCCCAACACCTCCTCTAAGTACCTGGTACATAGTAGGTGATTAATAAATATTTCTTGGATTGAATTGAATCTGGGTTTGTGTCTTTTCTCCTTACTAGACTGTAAGCACCATGAGGCCCAGGGACCCTGTGTTATTGAAACTTTGTATCTCCTCAGTGTTATACACAAAGTAGCTGTTTGATCAGCTGCATTGAATGAACACGGATCCCTTGACATCAGGCCTCTCATTCCTTCTTTTCCTCCTCGTTCCCTGCTCACTGCCCACCATCTTTCACGAGATGTAATTTTTTACTGGTTCTTAGTTGTCCCTGGCAGAGGCTGCCACACTTTAATCAGGGTAGAGTCACTCTGGAGGTTTATGGAAAGGCATCAATGGCAGATTGTTTTAAACTCCCAGGCAGCTGTAGAGACACCACCCTGGAAAAGCATTTAAGCGAAGGAGGCCCTAAGTCTCCTTCTAGACTTGGCAACCTCAGAGCACTTAAAGGCATCAGGGAAGAAAGGTTCCATCCTTGGCACAGAGGCTTTTATGCCCTAATTCTGCGGCTGGTATTTTAGCCTCTGAATCACTCGGAGCTCCCCACCCAAGCCTAGCAAGACTGCAGGATTGTAGCTCTAGAGTTGGAAGGGATCTTTATTTTATAGATGAGGAAACTGAGGCCCAGAGAGGTTAAGTAATTTGCTCAAAGTCACACAGGTAGTAAATCTCAAGAGCAAGATTTTAACTGGTATCTTCTAACACCAGGACCAGATGAACCAAGAAATTACCCTCTTCTGAGGGCAAAAAATTGCCTGCTTCTGATCTAAGAGAGCACATAACATGTAAACTAGTATTTACCTGGTGATTTGAGGAGGGAGATAGCTCTAACGAGGGCCATCATTAGTAAATGTTTATTGACTGAATAACTGTTTGGCATCGGAAAAGGATGCTCAGAGGAAGTGGCACATTATCTGAGTCTTGAAGGAAACGAAAGAATCTAAGCGGGGTGGGGGGGGGAGCAGGAAGAACATTCCGAGTAGACGCAAAGGTGGGTAGGTGGGTGATGTAATGTGTGAGAAAGAGCACATACTCAATTTTGGCTGCAATATAGAGTGTGTGAGGGGGAGTAACGTAAAGTCAGGTTGGAAAGATTGGGAAGGTCTTGAAAGGACAAATAGAGGAATTTGTGGTTTTTTAATTGTAGCAAGAAGAAACCCTGAGAGCTTCTTGGGGGGGGGGGGGAATGACTTGGTACAGTGGCTAGAGAGCTGGGCCTGAAATCAGGAAGACCTGAGTTCAAATTCAGCTTCAGACACTAGCTGTGTGGCCCTGAACAAGCCACTTGCCCTTCTTTGCCTCAGTTCCTCATCTGTGAAATGAGCTGGAGAAACGGCAAACCACTCCAGTATCTTTGCTAAGAAAACTCCAAATAGGGTCACAAAGAGTTGGACATGATTGAATGAGAAGAAGAAGCCATTCTTGGAAAAGATGAATCAATTATTTGCCCTGTGATTCCACTTGCTGACAGTTTGGCTTCTCTATGCAAATCGTTCCTTCCTGGCAAAGACTTCTGTATAGATACTTTCTCTCATTAAGCTCCAATGGGTTGGGAGGGTGAGAGGAGGCAACTTGGAACTTAAAAGAAAAATTAAATGAATGTCCAGCAATATTGTTTGATGAAGAACTGTGAATGACAACTATTCTCAGCAATACAGTGATCCAAGACAATCCCAAAGGGTTAATGATGACATATACTATCCACCTCCAAAGAAAGAACTGATATTGACTGAACACAGACTAAAGCATGCTATTTTTCACTTTCTTTCATTTTCTTTCTTTTATCCAAGTTTTCTTGTACAAAATGACTAATATGGTAATGTTTTACACAATTGAGCATGTATAGCTGATTGCTTACCACCTTGAAGAGGGGGTAGAGGATGGAGGTAAGGAGAGAAAAAAATGAGAAATTCAAAACTTTAAATAAACATGTTTATTATTAAAAAATTTAAATCAATTTAAAAATATATTATTTGGGGGCAGCTAGGTGGCACAGTGGATAGAGCACCGGCCCTGGAGTCAGGAGTACCTGAGTTCAAATCCGGCCTTAACACTTACTAGCTGTGTGACCCTGGGCAAGTCACTTAACCCCAATTGCCTCACTAAAAATATATATATATATTATTTTAAAGAATGTAAGTTTTGTCTATTTTCAGTGGGAAGAAATAAAGGGAAGGAAAGAGCAATAATGATGCCTCAAATGCAAGGGCTGTTGAATTTTTAAAAAAAATGTTCAATAGAGAACAGAAGAAAGTTTATAAGGAAGTATAGATAAGTAAGACAGTTTTGAAAGTGACTTTTAGAATTGTTGATTATATCTTTTTGTTTATGTTTTTGTTTTTGTTTTTGGAGGGGCAATGGGGATTAAGTGACTTGCCCAGGGTCACACAGCTAGTAACTGTCAAGTGTCTGAGGCTGGATTTGAACTCAGGTACTCCTATCCAAGGCTGGTGCTTTATCCACTGTGCCTCCTAGCTGCCCTGATTATATCCTTTTAAAAAAGTAAAAAGTATTAAGAGGAGATTCACGATTTCACAGACGATCTCTTTTGTTCTGTGCTCTAAGTATGTAAAAGCTCTCTCTTTTTTTTTTTGTTTTTTTTTGGTGCTTAAATTCAGGATTAAAAAATTAAAAAGAGGGGGCGGCTAGATAGCACAGTGGATAAAGCACTGGCCCTGGATTCAGGAGTACCTGAGTTCAAATCCGGCCTCAGACACTTGACACTTACTAGCTGTGTGACCCTGGGCAAGTCACTTAACCCCCATTGCCCCGCAAAACAAAACAAAACAAAAAACAAACAAACAAACAAACAAAAAATTAAAAAGAATGCAATACCAGACTTGCTCGTAAATGACTCCCTGGTGCTGAGCACAGCACTTAACATACAGTAAGCATTTATTAAATGCTTTTTCATTCATTCACCACAGAATCTTAGGGCTGGCTGGGATTTTGGAGGTGACCTAGCTAAGTCTTCTCCTTCTCTGGTTGAGGGACTGAGGGCCAGTGCATAAATGATTTGCCCATAGTCATCCAAGTAGTAAGGGGAAGAGTTGAAGTTCAAGTCCACGTCTTCTGACTCCCACGCCAATAATCTCTCTCACACCATTTCATCATATCAAGAAATCCTCTTGGGAGACCCCCTCACTTGGTACTTCACTGTCCTTTCCTATCCTAGTTCTTCTTCTAGAGTGTGAGCTCCTTGAGGGCAAGGATCCTCTTTATATTACCCTCTCTTTGTATGTCCAATGACTAACCACATGCTGCATCCAGTATATGAGAACTGAGATGTCATTCATTCCCCCACTTAATTCATTCAACAAATACTAATGGGTATCTACTATAGCACTTGGAATTAGTCTTTTAAACAAGAAGAAAAGGAAAAGTTTTAAATTGCTTTCTTCTTTAATGTGTTGTTTAATGCTCAATGGCAATGAAGGGGCCAGAGAAAAGTCACACCCGGAACTTGCCATCATGGAATCTTTTTTTTTTTTTTTTTGGAGAGGCAATTGGGGTTAAGTGACTTGCCCAGGGTCACACAGCTAGTAAGTGTTAAGTGTCTGAGGCCTGATTTGAACTCAGGTCCTCCTGACTCCAGGGCTGGTGCTCTATCCACTGCGCCACCTAGCCACCCCGCCATCATGGAATCTTAAAATTGTAAGGGAGTGGAGCAGCTAGGTGGCACAGTGGATAAAGCACCGGCCCTGGATTCAGGAAGACCTGAGTTCAAATTTGGCCTCAGACACTTGACACTTACTAGCTGCATGACCCTGGGCAAGTCACTTAACCCCTGTTGTCCTGCCCCCCAAAATTGTAAGGGATATCTTGAGCTCATCTATTCCAACCTACTACTGTAGCAGGACTTCTCCCTTCAGTAGGATTACTAAAGAGTGCTCAAAAAGCCTTTTCTTGATTATTTTTTCCTCAGGGACCTCACTACATACTGATGCATTCCATCCATTCCTTTAGAAAACATGTTTTGATTCCTATCCTTTTTTTAAACATCACCTCCATCTCCAAATATGTCCCTCCCCTTTTCTTAACTAGCAAAATATTTCCTGTATCAAAGAATTTTGTTTAAAAATTAGGAAAAACATTTCAGCAGAATCAACAGGATATGCAGTCCCATCCCCCCACCTTCCCCATAATTCTTAACCTCTGCAAAGAAGGGAAAGGCACATTTTCTCCACTCCTGTCTAGTGGCCAAGCTTGGTCATTATTATTATACAGGAGTCAATTTCCTCCCTGCCACCCTTCACTCTACCCCCCCATCTGCAGCATTGTATAGTTATACTTAATGTTTTTATAGTTCTGCTTACTCCACTCTGCATCTGTTCATATGAGTCTTCTCTTGCTTCTCTGAAATCTTTATATTCATCATTTCTTTTTCTTTCTTTCTTTTTTTTTTTTTGGCAGGGCAATGAGGGTTAAGTGACTTGCCCAGGGTCACACAGCTAGTAAGTATCAAGTGTATGAGGCTGGACTTGAACTCAGGTCCTCCTGAATCCAGGGCTGGTACTTTATCCACTGCGCTACCTGGCCGCCCCCTATAGCCATCATTTCTTAAAGCACAATAATTCCATTTAAGCACCACAACTTGTGTAGCCCTTCCCAATCAATGGACATCTACTTTGTTTCTTGTTCTTCACTGCCACAAAAGTATAAGCATTTCATTCTATCCATTTTTGGACAATTCTAATTATGAAGGAATTCTTCCTGAGTTAGGGGTATGGACCAGTTGAACTGGGAGAGAGAGTGGGAACTCAGACCTTCTGAAACCCAGCTGCTTTGGACATCCTCAGCCCCATTCCTTTAACCAACTAATCAATTGCTAAGCATATATTAAGTGCCTATTATGTACCAGGCACTGTGCTAGACACTAGAGATGGAGAGAAAAAAGTGAGGCAGTTCCTGCAATAAGGATGGGAAGGCAGATGGGGACCAGGTCTCAGAGAGCTTTAAATACCATACATATTTATTCCAAAGGGTTGGCTGGATTGAGTAGTCTTAAAAAATGGGGCTAGGGGTTTCCGGATCTGAGCTCCTGCACAATCACAGCCTCCTCCTCAGGCCCTAGGATTAGGTTAAATTGGGTTCCAGCCAACCTTCTCCTTTACAGTTTTTCAGGTTTGCGAGGTGGAGGTGGAGATGGAGACCATAATAGCTACCAGATGGCTTACTTAAAACGGAGCCCACTTAATGTCATGTGGATTTAAATGGGGTGAGCTTTTAAGCAGGCCAATCTGCTGAGTAAAACCCCAAGCAGCAGGATATGGGTTTGGATGTGGGGCTTGCCCCAGGATCACTGGGGTCGAGTCCAGGTTCTAGAAGGAGCCAGGTTTTCTGTTCCCTCTCACTGTGTTCTTTGCCACACTCCTTGGATTATTAAAAATACATTCCTAGGACAGTTGCTCTTCATGTTAAATACCAACCCTGGGGTTGCTTGGCAAATGGCAACCCTGGTACCTGTAAATAACATCTCCACCTCTCTACCTCTCTGTCTCTGTCTCTGTCTCTCTTTCCTCTCTCTCTCTGTCTGTCTCTCTCCCTCCCTCTCCCTCTCTCCTCTCTCCTCTCTCTCTCTCTCTCTCTCTCTCTCTCTCTCTCTCTCTCTCTCTCTGTGTCTCTCTCTCTTTCCTCTCTCTCTGTCTCTTTCTCTCTTTCCTCTCTCTGTCTCTCCCTCCCTCCCTCTGTCTCTCCTTCTCTCTCTCCTCTCTCTTTCTGTGTCTCTCTCTTTCTCTATCTCTTTCCTCTCTGTCTCTGTCTCTCTTTGTCTCTCTGTCTCTGTCTCTCTCTCCTCTTTCTCTGTCTCTGTCTCTCCTTTCATCCAGGGTTTTTCAGATCCCAAAAGACAGCAAGGGTTTGCTAATTATATTACCTTTCCTTTTCCTGAAAAAAGAAAGAACACATTTTGAAAAATCCAACTCAGAATCCCCCCCCTCCAGACTTCCTGTTCCTTAACTGAAGCCATCTCCCTAAAATTAGCAAAATGTTCCTTTTTCTGCAAAACAACAGTCCCTCTGAAAATGTCTATTTCCCTTTTGGACCCAGATTCGTGTAAGAGTATCAGGCAGAAGGGAAATTGACGGCCTCCAGCTTCAGCCACTGACTGTCCCTGGGTCCAAGCTCTCTGTATTATTCCTGACTAACTGACACCAGCTTCAGTATGGCCCATCAGATGCTGGGGATGGCAGGAACCAGACTCCCCGAAATCTAGGCCTGAAGAAAGGGCTCCTGGAAGGAATTGGCCAGAGATCCTGAGCCTTGGCAAGTGTCTCCTTCAGTTGGGAAGGAGAAACTGTTTCTTCAAGATTTAATTTACAAGGGGGATGGAGGAGGGAGGAGTTGGCACAGGTGGTTTGGGCTTTGATTTTTGGCTCAGGAGAATGCTGCTCCATCTCAACCTCTCTCTGATGGCTCTTCGCATTTCTATGGTGCTTGAAGGTTTACCAAGCATTTTCTTCATAACTTTGTGGGGTGGGTGGTATCAGTCAGTCAGCAAGCATTTATTAAGTGCCTACTATATGTCAGGCACTGTGCTAAGTTTAAGAAATTATCTCCATTTTATGTGGAGACCATGGCCAAGGACACCAAGTTAAGGATTTATGTGAGCATCAATCAGTCTTAGACCTGGACCCCATATCCTATATCTTTGGCTCACCCCCCCCCATACAGAATTTCTTTTGGGCACCTCAGATGTCTAATCCTCCAAAATTGTGGATAAAAGGGCCTCAGGTTCCATGAAGGCATTCAAGGGAACAATGCAGATCAGACACAGGACAACTTTTATTTCACCATTTCCCCTCCAAAAGCAAAACTACATATATGCTAAAGGACTCACAATAGCTGACAAACAGAAGATCTTTCTCATGAGTCCCACCAACTTCCCCAGGGACCTATATAGTTCTCCAGGCTCATAATACTAGTCTAATGCTGTTAGAAGGGTGTTGAACTTGAGGGTGCTACATAGATCCTCAACACTTCATGCTCCACTGAATCTGCTGTATATCTCAGGGACTTAAACTGGCCCCATACCTTATAGTACTATCCTAAGAGTTTGCATTGCCTCTTTAAAACAAATGCTGAGGCTGCTAGAAAGACAACCCTCTTTTTAACAAAGTTAATTTGTGCACATAACTAAGACCCAAGGGACAATTTCAGGTTTTTATGTTCTGTTTTCTCTGTACTGTGTCTTTGTACCCTGGTGCTCCTCCAGGTCTAAGATGACATGCTCAGTCCTCGGTCCAGTAACTCTTTTTTTTTTTTTTGAGGAGCAATGGGGGTTAAGTGACTTGCCCAGGGCCACACAGCTAGAGTCCAGTAACTCTTGATACTCCACCAGAAAGCTAATGTTTAGAATTCCTACCACCCAGCTATGTGATTCCTTTCTCTCTGTCTCTCTGTCTCTGTCTCTGTCTTTCTCTCAGGAGCTCACTACTGACTCTCCAAAAAACAAGACCAGGAGACCAGGAACTTGGGGGCCCAGAAGTTCTTGCCACTCCTGTGCAAGCACTTGAGGTAACCATGTATATTTCATAAAGGACAGTCTTTGTTTTATCTTACAGAAAATGCAAAATGATATAAAAGACTGCCGCTGGTTGCTACCACCTCTTGGGCCTGAAGGGCTTTGGTGTTGCCTCTCTGAGGCTATATTCTCCAAGGCTGAAGGAGTACAGATGTTTTGTTGTTGTTTGTGTGTTTGTTTGTTTGGTTTTTTTTTTTGGGGGGGGGCTATGATGATACACTGGCTTTACCTCAAGGGACTTCTTCCAGGTCTCTGGTTTTTGTCTCATGCTTATGCATTTGTATTGTATTTTACAGATCATCTCTAAAGGTTCTGAGCAAGATTTTTCTATCAGAACTGTACATTAGGGACATTCATCTGGCAGTGGTATCTGTACATCTGTTAGTCTCCCATAATGGAGTCAAAGAAAGCATATTTTCCTCCTTTGATAAACACTTAGGAAATAAAAGGCTCAGATGCTCCTTCAGATGGCTTTCCTGTCAAACATCAGCCATAATTTATGCAAATAAAACCCAAACTCCATTAATGCCATTTCTCATACTGTTCCTCCAAGCTAGGGCTGGGCAAAACCCATGGTGCTGATTGAGTCCTGCCCTGCTTGGGGAATGGGGAAAGGTATAGCAGGGAAGCCCCGTAAGTGGCAGAAGTCAGGGACTAGACTTACCCAGCCACTATCAAGAATCATTCAGAAAGGTCAACAGGTAGGCAAAGGACCAGAGATGAGTGGCAGTGTTAGAACCAGAAATTTCCACTGAGATACAAGATTGACTTAGAGCCAGGTAAGGTCCAGCATCCAAACTAGAATGTGTTGGCATAGGTGAACTGGCTGGAACATGGAAGAGGGGCTTAATTGATGTTTCCCATATTAATTGAATGATAAGGGGAGTCATGAAATCAGAGAACTAGAGTTTCTGTTATGGGAGGAGCCTTATGGGTCACTTTGTCTAACAGAGGAACAAGCCAGACTACCTGGTGTCACATAGGTTGTAAGCAGAAGAGCTAAGGTTCTAGGTCTTCTAAATCCACAAGCAGCATGGTCTCTTCTATCTTTCCACCTCAGTTCTGCAAGTTCTAGTCTCAGTTCTGTCATTACTTAGCTATAGGATTTGGGAATCAGTCATTTAATTTCTCTGAATTTCATTTAACTTAATTTAATCTCAAATGATCAATCAAGAAGCCTACTGTGTACTAAGTCGAGTGCTAGGTATGGGAATAAAGAGACAAAAATGAACCATGCTGGGGGCAGATAGGTGGTACAGTGGATAGAGCACTGGCCCTGGATTCAGGAGGACCTGAGTTCAAATCTGGCCTCAGACACTTGACACTTACTAGCTGTGTGACCCTGGGCAAGTCACTCAACCCTCATTGCCCCGCAAAAACAAAACAAAACAAAACAAAACAAAAAAAACCTGAATCATGCCTGCCCTTGAGAAGGTTCCATTCTATCACAGGTGACAAGTATACATACAATGTAGGTATGAAGAGAATGTATATAAAAGCAATAAATATTAATTAGGTACCTACTATATATAAGAAATTAAATGGAATCCTAGAGATATAAAGATAGAAAAAGATGTGTGTTTGTTGTTGTTGCTGCAGCTGCTATTGTTTGTCCTTCATTCCTGAAGAGGGCCATGATATCGGGTGATATCATGACTCACACTGAATTCTATTTAAGTGAGAAAGGGCTGTGCAAGGTCACCTAACTCACTCTCTCCCCCAGAGTCATCTGGGTCCAAAGGCAAAATATACATCAGGACCACTGGAGAGAGCTCTGGATGTTTGAGGCAATTGAAATTAAGTGACTTGCCCAGGGTCATAAAGCTAGTAAGTGTCAAGTGTCTGAGATCAGATTTGAACTCAGGTCCTCCTGATTCCAGGACCAGTGCTCTATCTACTGCACCACCTCGCTGCCTCCAAAGAAAAAGATATTGACCTGCAGACAAGTCTGATCTTGCCATCTAATTGGATTGGAAGATGAGCTAAAATTACTGATACGAAGGAGAGGGACATGTGTGTAAAGGACAGGTACAGCAGAGAGTTATGAGAAATTTGACTAGGTAGAGAAAGTAAGCCAAAGACTAAGATGCAAAAGAGTGTCTTGTACCCTTTCCAGGTGCTAAAGTTTGGAGGATCTGGGTTAAAATCTCACCCTTATGTTTATTAGCTATGGGAACACAGGCAACTCACTTAACTTCTCTGACTAGACAAAAAGAATGTTCTGCTTGGCTTGATCAATTGATGCCTATAGTGTAGATCTACATATCATGCTTTTTGGTATGACTGTATACTTCCCAAGATGTGGCACTCACAGCTAAATATCATGTTACAACTGTAATGTAATGATGCTAGTCTTATCCCCTTCTTACTTGAGATGGTGGCTTACTTAACGAAGCTTCAGATCTTGTTATCTTTTACTTGTGGCATCCTATTGACACATTAAACTTGCTGTTGACTAGAACCCACAGATACAAACTATTGTTATGTATTATATATTGTATATATTTTAATATCATATATTTTATATATTATACAAACTGTTGTCTTACCAATTCTGGACTTATGGTGTTAATTGTTTGAACCTGGATAGGATTTTACATTTATCCCCATTAAATTTCATCATATTAAACTCAACCTTTTGTCCTCCATTTCCTAGATTCTTTTGGATCCTGACATTTTTTATCTAGTCTTAGTTTACTTTCCTACCAAATTGACAAATAAGCCATCTATGTCTTCACCTAAGTCATTTATGAAAATATTGAGTAGTAAGGAGAAGGCTATGGAAAGTTCACTATGGCATTCCGTTAAAATTAAAATTCAAAAAAAATTTTTTTTTGCAGGGCAATGAGGGTTAAATGACTTGCCTAGGGTCACACAGCTAGTAAGTGTCAAATATCTGAGGCCAGATTTAAACTCAGGTCCTCCTGAATCCAGGGTCAGTGCTTTATCCACTGCACCACCTAGCTATCCCTACCCTTTTTCTGAGTTTGGATATTTGACCAATCATGTATCCATCTCATTCTATATATATCTCTCTATCTTGTCCACAAGAACAGGATGAAAGACTTAGTTAAATTGAACCAAGAAACTATTCATTTGTAGCTAGATGGGACCTTAGAGATCACCAGATACTTTGTTGAAAAACAAATGTGCTACAAATATACAATTTTATAGTCCTTCGATTATCTTACTAAAGTGAATGTCTAGTTACTTTCACCCCCCCCCAAATGTCTCCTTAAAAATCTAGTAACCATCAGAAAAGAAAATAAAGTTAGTCTGGCAAGGTGAGTTCATGTTGAATTTTAATAATGCCTGCTTCCTTTTCTAAATGCTAGCAAACCATCTCCTTAATACTACTTTCCAGAAGTTTGCCAGGAATCAATGTCAAGGATGGGTAGACGGAGATGAGTTGCTGAGCAGAGATTACAGCTGAGTATTTGAGTTATCTCTTCTAGTAGAATGTCAATTCCCTGAGGACAGGTACTATTTTTGCTTTTTATTTATATCACAGCATGTGGCACACACCTGGCACATGGAGCAGCTAGGTGGCACTGTGAACAGTGTGCCAGGCCTGGAGTCAGAAAGACTTATCTTCCTGAGTTAAAATCTTATTATTTGTGTGACCCTGGGCAAGTCACTTAATTCTGTTTGCCTCAGTTTCCTCATTGGTAAAATGAGCTGGAGAAGGAAATGGCAAACCACTCCAGTATCTTTCCTAAGAAAACTCCAAATGGGGTGACAAAGAGTCAGACATGACTGAAAACAACTAAACAACAATAACAACCTGGCACAAAGTAGGTACTTAATGCATGTGTGTTGATTGATTGATATCTGGACCTCTTCCACTCTAAAGCCCTCTTCCATACCCAACCACCAGTTAACATTTGATACCAGGATCACTCACTCCACTTACACAACTTCCTCTTTTTCCTATGTACCCCACCCCACCACTTTGAAGGCAAAGAACAGACTTGCCTTCTCTTCTGCATCTTCCAAGGCAAGGCGCCATTTCCTTTCCTGAAGTCTTGTACATGTAACTGATAAATTTTATCTTCTGCTGACCCGCTAAAGAGGCAGTTCAAGTACTTGGCCAGGTTTCTGAGAAGGCTGGTTGTCATCAGCTGATACATCAGTGCCATGCCCAGAAGACACAATCTGAGAGAAAAGCAAAGGGCTTGGATCAGATATCTAGATCCGATGAAAGATGGTTCTACACTACTGACTATTAAAATTCCAGTCTCCAAAGGAAGGAACCTACCTCTCTCTCCGCTGGTTCCCTCTGATCTAGTCTGTTCCCTCCCCATCATTCCATCCCATAAACTGTTATCACCTCCGTGTTAATGGAAGTTGCTGAATTCCCTGTGGTTTTCACAGAAATCTTAGGGCCAAGTAAACAGAGCTAGAGGAAGGTGGGGAATTTGAGACCAACATCTAAATAACTCAGAAGACTTAAAAGTGGGGGGAGGGAAATGCACACCTCTTCCTAAAGCTATTGAGTACAGGAAAAAATGTCTGAATTATTAGAAAAAGTTTTAGATTGTAAGGGTTGAATCTGAATTTGTGCTGGAGGTGGGTGATTTTGAGATACAGAATCCCACCTAACCTCTCCTTTCTCTTATAAATGAAATCTAACAGGTATTTTAAAGGAGAAGAGCCACCTTTCAGCTATATATCTATATCTATATCTATCTATCTATGCACACACACACAAGATACACATACCACACATGAGAGATAGTTGTTGTTGTTTGTCCTTTGTTCTCAAAGAAGACCATGACTTGGGGTGATGTCATAACTTGCACTGATTTGGATTTCAGTGAGGGAGGACTGTGAATGGTCATCAACGTCACTCTCTCTTCCAGAGCCATCTCTGTCCAGTGGGGGGCAGCTAGGTGGTGCAGTGGATAGAGCACCAGCCCTGGATTCAGGAGGACCTGAGTTCAAATCTGACCTCAAACACTTAACACTTACTAGCTGTGTGACCCTGGGCAAGTCACTTAACCCCAATTGCCTTACCAAAAAAAAAAAGGAGATTACATTCTAGTGAATGAATACAATATGAACAAGACCAAGAGGAAAGGGAGGAAGGAGCCATTTCCCCCAAAGTTTGCAAGTTAAAAAAAAAAAAGAAGCAAGAATCTTTGATTCAATAAATGAATCTAAAAGTATTTATGAAGCACCTACTATGTGCCAGGCACTGCTGAGTACTGAAGATATAAATAGAAAAAGACAGTCCCTGCTTTGAAGGAAGTCATGTACTGACTGAGGTGCAGGGCAGTTGGCAAGGTCCAGGAGTACGCAGGACCTTTGGTAGTTAAAGTTTCATGGGCCTGGAAACATCTGCTGGGGACTGACGTCATTCTCTGAATGGATGGCTGGGGAACACTGTGATTGTCTGTTGCTTCTTTGATATCCAACTGGTCATTCTCAGCCAACTGACAATGACAGTCAGGCAGAAGACTAGGGAAATCATCTCCCTCATTCAGTGAGTGAATTTTGTATTATTTAACTTTCAAATGAACTGTTGTATTCTAGGTAGTTTAATATGGGTTTGGGACCTGAAATATTCAGCAACTGAATCGCTTAAAATCAATTCACTAAAGATATATTATCAAGCACCTACTATGTGCTAGCCAGACAGTGAGAGACATTGTGGAATCATGGGAAAAGGGTTGGTCTTGGAATCAGGAAGATCCGGGTTCAAGTCTCACCTTGGACCCTGGCTGTTTGATCCAGGACAAGTCACTTGTCAGGTGCCAACCTCTGTTGATAGAGTTTCTTCATCTGGGAGTTTCCTATCTTAATGAAATTAACAGGTTCTGTTCATATCAATACCTCTGCATCCCCAATATGACAAGCACTGGAAATATGCAAACAAAAAAAAGAAAGAAAGAATCCTTATTTCTAGGAGCTCACATTCCCAATAATACACACATAAGTGTCACAGACTAAGAGCTGGACAGAGCCCTGAAGGTTATCTAGTCCAACCCTCCTTATCTTATAGATAAGAGAACTAAACCCCAGGGAGGTTAAGGGACTTGCCAATGATTATACAGGTAAAACTGGGATTCAAACTCAGGACTTAGGACTCCAAATTCAGCAGTCTTTCCATTGTCCCACATATAAAAATGCAAAATATATACATAGTTATAAAAAATAATTTCAAGAGAAAGAGAAAACATCAACAACTGAGGGGCGGGGTGGATTAGGAAAAACTTCATGGAGCCAGAGATTCTAAAAGGCAGGGGTAAAGAGAGCTTGGTGGGGCAGGGGCGTGGGGGGGTTGGGAACACACGACACTAGTGAAAAGGCAAGAATGTGAGAGTTTGAATGTGGTGTATGGAGAATTGCAGGGTAGGTCAGTTTGATGCCCCCTCAATCCCTAAAACCTATGATTGTGCCACTCTAGTAATCTATTCATTCTCTGCCTAAAAACACTTGTCTTTTGCTCTACTGGGGAGCTAAATATTCCTTAAATGGATGAGCGAATGAATGGAAATCTGATAGTGGCCATTGGAATGAGGATTATTTGTAGATCTCAGTGTTAGCATCCTAGCCACGTTCTGGCTCATAGCTCAGGAAATGGAGCTGAGCAGTTGTGTTTCCATTGTAAGGGGGTCCCCTCCTTTCAAGAGTTCATTTCCCCCCTCCTGGGACCCAGAGGTGTTGGGCTGAGCCTACAGGTCACTGGCTACAGATGTTCCCAGGCCTTTGAAGACCCAAATACTTTTAGGATTGAAAGCCTGGGCATCCTACTGGGCAACAGGTCAGTGAAAAGTTCACATGGCTGACCACTTGAGAACTCCCTGCCCCTGTGTTCCTCATGTGAAAAAGGATTAGATGCCAACTCAGCCCTAGCCATGCTTCAGAATTGTGATTCATAGCTTGTGATGGACAGCATCAATGGGCCCATTATAGGAAGGGATGGGGGGGACAAAGCAAGATAGAACTTCAAAGGCCTTTAGGAGGCTTGACTTGGACAAGAGAGAAACCAGCAGGATCTGTAGATGCTGAAACTCCCTTCTTCAGTTTATTTATTTATTTTTTTTGACATCGTAACCTGGATGGTAGATGAGATTCCCTCCTCCCTCCCCAATACCTTTAGCCCTCCTGAAGGTGTCCATGCTACCCATAGTATCCTAATGCAAGGAGATGCAATAAGGATGGGACTTCCTTTCAGGAATATCAGTTCTGGGGTTATATTTCTGGATTCAAACTCTATTGGGGAGGGGGAATGCTTCTAGATTCAAACCGTTTATTTGGGAGAGTGGAGGGGATGGTGGTAGTAGGGAGGTTCATAGACTCATAGGAGCTGAAAGAACCCTTTAAAGTCATCTAGCTTTCCCCATCTCTTTTATTTTTTGAAGGAAGAAACTCAGGCCCAGAGAAGGAAGGGACTTGCCCACGGTCACTAGGTGGTAATGTAGCAAATCTGGGTTGTGAACTTAGGATCTCTGACTCCAAATCTACCATCCTTTCCACTAGGGTTTTATATGTCCTAGTTGGAAACAGTATAGTATAGTTCCTCTGGTTAAATTCCCTTCACTAACACAGTATAAATCACTTAACTGCCTGAGGTCTTAGTTTTCTCAGCAATAAAATGAGCAAATTAGAAGAGATGGTGTCTGAGGTCCCATGCAGCTCTCCATCTAAGAGCTGCTCTTTTATATATTAATAAGGCAACTGGCCAATGAAGTCCCAGTCCTTAGGTCATAGGCAATATACTGACCCACATGGAAGTCGGTGAGCCTGCTTCTGGAATTGTGTGATTTAGCAGGTATTTGCTGACTGTTTCTTGTTTGCTTACTATATGGTGACAAAAAGTCTTTCAATTGACTGTTGAGTAAGAACTGAATGTGAATAAAAAAGGCTTTAACAGACAAAATATCCTGCTCTCTTCCCTGCTATGAGTGAAGCAAGAACTGCTCTAAGCCCATTGGTGGGAGATAGGGGAATCAGCCTGGGAAGAGACATGCTCATCTCCTCGCCCAGCCACCATGTGAACGCATGGTGCTGAGTCTTCTCTTGTATCTTTGTGTTTATTCTTTCCTGATCTTAGCTAAATGAGTATCAGAGAGGGGACAGACTAGGTTCTGACCTTCTGAACTTCAAAAGGTCCAAAGAGCCATTGGAGATTGAGCAAATGGAGTCTGGAAAAGATCTGCTGGTAGCTGCAGTAGCTGAGCCTAAATAAGGAAACTGCGGTCCAGGTAGGCTAAGTGACTTGGGATCATTTGGGACCTAGATCTAAGGAGTGGGCTGAGCAGTTAATTGATGCAACAGCAAAGACAACAAGTTGAGAGAGAGACAGAGGCAGAGAGAGAAAATGGGAAGTGAGATGATCTACATGTAAGTATGTCAATCCACAAAGGATTAGGGTCAAGCTAGGGGTGGGAGAAGGGAAGGGGTTTGGAACCACCACTTTACATTTTAATCTACTTTCCACAGGGTCAGAGGTATAGAAGAGACTGTGCTTCCAGTCTAGGACATTGTTGTCCTTAGTCCTTTTGTGAGAGCTAATTAATATTAATTGATTAATAATATTAGAGATGTATTAACTGGTCAAATGATCCTGAGACATCTCTAAGCTTTGGTTCCCTCCTTGGTTGAATAGGGGTGTTGGGTTAGTTAATCTAAAGCTCCTCCTGACTCTGAGTCCTATGAAAGTTTTTATGACATCGATGGAGGGTTGTCGATGAAGGAAATGAGATTTGTTCAGAAATAAACATTCAGTCTTTTCCTGTTTATCCTTCAAGGGTTTTCTTTCCTGACTGCTGCACAAGCTCACAGCCTGCTGAAGTATCCACTGGACTTCTCTGGGACAAGTCCTGATTCTCCAATAACTTCCTTCCCTTTGGTGGAGGTGCTGACAAATGGTCAGAGAGTTGCTGGACAGGAAGCAGGGGGTGGTATGCATGCCCTATCCTTCCAACGATGATTTATGGAATACTTCTTTGTGTTTGTGTTCTTGACACCACTGTCTCTTCCTAACAACCCATCCCTACTCCCTGCTCCCAAACCCAGAACCTTCCCTGGTTAAAAAGAAAAAAGACACAATTAAGCTAAACAAACCATTGCAGTAATCCATTCTGACAGTGTGGACAGCATTCCTCACCTGTAGCTCCCCACCTCTCTCCCAAAGGGACCATAGGATCATAGCTCTAGTTCTAGAGCTCAGAGGTCATTTAGTCCAACCTCATTTTTCAGATCAGGAAACTGAGGCCCAGGAAGGTGAAATGACTTTCACATGATCACAAAAATAATAAATAATGGAGGCAGGATTTGTATCCAGGTCTTTCTTGCCTACAGGTTCAATATTAAGACTCCAATACTTCCCTTACATACAGGTAAGTGACGTGTTACTGAACTTCAGTGTAGGAATAATTACTCAGAATAACAACTCATATTTACATAGTGCTTGAAGTTTGCAAAGTATTTTATTCCATATATTATCTCATTTGATCCTCTCAACAGCCTTGGAAAGTAGATGCTCTTAGTACTCCCATTTTACAGATGAAGAAATTGAGGCAGAGAGACACAGAGACAGAGACAGAGAGAGAGACAGAGACAGAGACAGAGAGACAGACAGGTTAAGTGACTTGCCCTGGATCATACACCAAGTAAGGGAGGCAGAACTCGTTTTCCTGCTTCCAAGTCCAGTGTTCTATCCACTGTGTCTCTTAGGAAGGTAAACAGAATGGGGAATTCTCTGCCATTCAACCCATCCATCAATAAAACACCAGGAATTTTGCTTATATGGGTTTGCCAAGCACGAGAATGGGTTTAAGAAGATTAAGACCAGAGAAGATGTCCAGAAGTGTGTTTTAGCCTTCAACCTCTGAGGGGTCGAAACAAATTGTCCTCTTTGGCTACATCAGTTTCTGGGCTGTTAGAGCTGGTCAAAGGTAAAATCAATCAATCAAAGGCATTTATTGAGTGACTACTATGTTCTCTGCACTGTGCTAGGCACTAGAGATAAAAAGACTAAGATGGATTAATCCTTGCCCTCCTACTGGGTGGGGGGAGAGACGGAGATGACATATGAAAGAGTATGATGGTGGGCTTAGTATACTTGACCCTGAATCAAGGAAGACCTGGGTTCAAATCTAGCCTTGGCTACTTACTAGCTAAGTGACTTTGGGCAAATCACTTTGAGTCTCAGTTTCCCCATCTATAAAATATGGGGATAGATTTGATGGCCTCTAAAGTTCCTTCTGTCTGAATATATGACTATATATGTTCCAGTGTATACATTTGAGTATATAGAAAGTAACTTTTTGGTGGTAGAGAGGTACTAGAAGCTTGGGAGGCTGGGAAAGGCTTCATTTAGGAGGTAGACCTGGAGTTGAGCTCCCCAAGAGGTAGAGGTGAAGAGGGAATGAAATCCAGGTACTGTAAAGAGTCTGCACAAAGCTGTTGAAAGAGCGGATGGAACATTGTGTGCTACAGAACATTAAGAAGACCGGTCTGGCTGCAAGTCCAGTACAGTGCTGGATAGGGAATAAGATATAATAAGGCTAGAAAGATAAGCTGCAGTCACATTAGGAAGAGCTTTAAATGCCAAAGAGAAATGTGTAGTGAGCTGCTCATCAGTGGAAGTCTTCAAAAGGATGCTGGATGCCCACTCATTGAGGGTGCTGCAGAGGGATTCTCAGATGATGACTTCTTCCAAATCTGAGCTTCTGTGATTGTATTTTGGAAGGAAGGAAGGAAGGGAATGCCTTGCAAGCTCAAGGATCTCTGAGATTCTAAATCTAGTTGGTCTAGATTTGCCAAGTGATTCTGGCCTGTTAATACTGATGATGAAGAAGTAGACCCAAAGGCATAAAATGCACTACTCTGAATATACCATCAAGGTATTCTCATGATGTTTGGTGCTTGGGTGCTTAGAAATGAGATGAACTTACAGCTAAGTGGCACAGTAGATAGAGTGCTGGGCCTAGAGTCAGGAAGATTTGAGTTCGAATCCAGCCTCAGATACCTACTAACTGTGTGACCCTGGACAAGTCACTTAATGCTGTTTGACTTGCTTCCCTCATCTGTAAAATGAGAAGGAAATGGCAAACCACTCTTGCATTTTTGGCAAAAAAAAACCAACCCAAATTGGGGTCGTGAAGAGTTGGACATAACTGAAACGACTGAACAACAACAACAATTATCCTCCCTTTAGGAAATATTTCCATTCTGGTCAGTACTGGAAAGTGAGAAGGCAGAAATACACAGTATCCCAAAGTCTTAGTGAAGAAATTGGTCTTAGACTTTGGGGACATCCTATATTAGCAAAATAGGGTCATAGGAACATTGATTTAGAGCTGGAAAGAACCTTGGAGGTCACAGAGTTCATTTTGTGGGTGAGGAAACTGAGGCCAAGAGAGATGAACTGATTTACTCAGGGTCCCATAGCTAGTAAGAGGCTGAGGCATGATTTGAGCTCAGGGATTTAATCCATCCCTGCATTTAAGGAGCTTACATCCTAGTGAGGGGAATAGCATATGAGGCAGCATAATGATGAGGATAAGGAGATTGGCTTAGATAACCTCATAAGTCCTTTCCAGATCTAAATATATGACATATCAAAGTACATTATAAACCTTAAAAGGCTATCTAAAAGCTCACTGTTAGTGCTACTATCATAGAAGGATTTGACTTGTATTGGTACAAGGGGTTCTGCACACCAATGAAATCAGGTCCTTTTGCATCTAATTCTCTATTTGCCCATCTCTCCCTCCATCCACCTCTCCATCCCTCTATTCATTTCTCTATCCATCCATCCATCCATCAATCTATATCTTACTTCAAAGCTTACAAAATGCTTTTCTCGTGTGTCCCCTACAGGGTATTATTGCCATTCATATTATCATTAGAGAAGACAGATGATTTTGTTGCCTATAGCAGTGGGATCAAACTCAAATAGAAATGGGGGCCTCTAAACTGTGCATAAGGATCCTTGTGGGCAATATATTGACATTAAAAACCACATGTTAACATTATCTATGTTCTATTGTATTTTTATTTATTTTGTCAAATATTTAGCAATTACATTTGAATCTGGTTTGGGTTGCACTTGGGAGTATTCCTGCATTTGGCACCTTTAGTGTTGGGAGGAATTAATATATGCAAAGTGCTTTGAAATCCTTTAAAGTGCTATATAAATGCTGTTGTTGTTATTGTTACTATTGCATATCTCAAATAGTTCTGTCTGGGGGCAGCTAGGTGGTGCAGTGGATGAAGCACTGGCCCTGGATTCAGAAGGACCTGGGTTCGAATCCGACCTCAGATACTTGACACTTGCTAGCTGTGTGACCCTGGGCAAGTTACTTAACCCTCGTTGCCCGGGAGAAGGACTTGTTACTCAAATAGTTGTCCTTTAGAGTCAGTCTTAGAGAGTTGTCTGGGGGCACTAAGATGCCTACGGGATGTGCTTTTCCTCCTTTTATAGATTAGGAAGCTGAGGCTCAGATTTCTGTGGACAGTCACATATCCAGGTGATGTCAGGGGTGGGAGACAAACCCTGACATCTGCCTGGGACAACTTCAGTGCTCTTTCCATGACACTAGAACAGACTTTTGCCTCTAGGAGCCAAGCCTGTACTTTGCCAGGGAATCCCATTTCCAAAGGACAGGAAAGAATCATCAGGTGGGCTTGAGGGAGGGGGTGGTGTCCTAAGCATTTGGTTTTAGCCACGGGAATAAAGATGGGCAAGTAATGGGACAAAACGTTCTTGGACCGACATCCCTTTCTTGTTTTCTTTACACCCTCCTCCCCCTACTCTTGACGCAGTTGCTGATTACAGCTGCACACAGGAAATGCAAATCGGTAACTCTGAGGTCCATGGAAACACCCAAGTGTGTTTCCTTCCTCAGCTGCACATGTGTGCCTGCTGGGTCCTGGGGCTTGACTGTCCCAGCATGCCCCAATCAATAGCTGCCTGGTCTTCTGGCCAAGGTAGACTCGTCCGATGACAACCCTGAGCCATTGGGTCCATTCTAATGGACTTTCTAAAGTTGCAGTCATACCAACAGCTGTCCCTGAAGGGGCTATCTTCACTGGTCAGCTTAAATTATAGAGAAGGGATATGTTACGAGCTGCTTGAGTCTCCCAGACTTCCCCCGCCCCGCCCCAGGCTTTGCCTGATGTTCTGGGTCGCCCCTTAGGACGCCAGAAGCTTCAGCTGTGAAAGTAGGTTAGACAACCAGCATCTGTCTGCTAGATGGGGAGAGTTGGGCTGAGGTGTGTGTGTGTGGGGGGGTATTTTTATAGTCTGCAATGTTGCCCCTGGGAATGGAGCTTGAAACTAGCTTAAGCTCTTACATGGAATGAATTTGCAGGTCTCAGCTGAAAGCCAGGTGACCGAACATCTGGATGGATAAAACTCTAGCGACCTGGGCATTTTTTAAAATAAAGTATGCCTTTATTTGGTGAGAGGGTAGGTTTCTACCCCTATATCTGATTTGTTCTGCCAACACCTGAATGAATGCATTTCAGAGGATCACAGACAGAGAGCTGGAAGGGACAGAGGCTATGGAGCTCAGCCCTATCATCTCACCGTTGAGAAAACTGAGGCACAGAACAGTGAAGTTATTTGTCCAAGGTCACAAAGGGAGAAAGCAGAATCAGGATTTGAACTGAGGTACTTTAACTCCAAAACCAGCGTTCTTTCCACTGTACCTGTAAGGGGTACAGTATGAATAAAGTCAAAACCATTGTTAATGTTTCTACCCTGTCCTTCCTCCAGGGCACACCAAGTATTTTGCAAATGATCTGATTTGTACTTTTATGTGCTGGTATTTTAATTCTGAATGGGGATTACACATGGGGGGATTTGGGAAAGGGACTAATAACAGATAGGAGCCAGGCAAATGGAGCTTTGCCCCACTGGGCTAACAGGAGATACGGGATTGCCTTCTCATGATGGGACTGCCTTAACTAGCAGACTCCTAGAGGGGCTGGGTATGACCTCTAGCTGCTTCCTCCAGTGTCCTTGATGCCAGGGTGCCTCTTTCAAGGGACTGTGCCTTCCCTCATCCCCACTACATATCCTGCTCTCAGTTCCCCTTCCCCCACTCCCTCCAATAAATTTGCTTCAGGTACCATTTTAATATTGAAAAAATATACCCTATGTCTGCTGGAACAATAGGGATGGGGAATGGACTTCTGATATTGCTGGTGAAGGAACCTCTTCTAAGAGAAACACCCTCTCTCAAAGGAAGTTGACACAAGGGCTGTGCTGGCAAATGTCTAACAAGTTTTTCTCCAAATATATATGTATTTGTGTGTGTATATACATATATGTATGTATATATTTATACATACATATATACATATGAATAAATACACAAATACACATACATCCTGGACACACTTTGAAGTTTAATTTGCACCATTAACACTTTCTTAAGTCTAGACAATCAACAAAACAATAAATAACTCTTCTCTTAGAAGAGGTTCCTTCACCAGCAATATCAGAAGTCCATTCCCCATCCCTATTGTTCCAGCATAGGGTATATTTTTTCAATATTCCCACTCTGGACAATGTTCCCATTCAATTTTCATCATTTGGAATTTGATAAAACAATGCGTACCTTCTTTGCCATATTTTCTCAAACATCACTGTACCTCTCTTTTTTATTCCATTTTCAGAGCTGATCTGAATCCAGTGGCGCCAGGGTGATGGGAGTTTTGAACCTGAGGTCTCCTGACTTGTATCATGATGGAAACATAAATACCATTTGTAGCTGGAGGGAGGAAGCCAGGCTTTTAAAAATACACATGTAAATAACAAATGGGATTCATGGGTCATTATCACACTAGTAGCTGATACTTGTATAGAGCTTTATGGTTTATATACTGTTTTACATATATTATATCATTTAATTCCCATGACAGCTTTAGGAAGGGGGGTGGGGGTGTCTGTAAGTTCTACAGGGATCATTAACTCTTTTACAGACAAGATATGGGGAGAGAGGCAGAGAGACAGAGAGACAGAGAGACAGAGACAGAGACAGAGTGCAACTTGCCTAGACTCACAGAAGTATGTTTTGAATCCAGGTCTTTTTGACTTGAAGTCTAGAATTCTTTCCACTATAAATGGGACCTCAGGAATTATGTAGTCTAGGAGTTCTTAATTTAGGGTCTATGAATTATTCTTTTAAAATAATTTTGATTTTTGTATTCCAATGTAATTGGTTGTCTTTGTAATCCTTTGAATTTGATTTTATGTATTTAAAAAAGTGAGATTCAGAGAAGGAATCTATAGGCTTTACCATACTGACAAAGAAGATGAAGAATGCCGGACCTAGTCAAGACCCCTCACAATTTGGGGGGGGGGGTAGAGAATTGAGCCCAAGCTCATCCTGAAAGCTCTTTCCACTGCATCAGAACTTCTTTCACCTCCTGTCTCCACATTCAGCCCTTTTCCCCCTGCTTCATCATACAATGGAAAGAGTAATAAATTTAGAGTCATGGAGCTTAGGTTCAAATATTGGCTTTGCAATTTTCAGATTCCTTTTTGTTTGACCTTGGGCAGAAGACCATTCTGCTGGGAACACCTCTAGTTGTATCCAATAAACTAAGAAACATTTATAAAGCACCTACTATGTGCTAGGCATGGTGCTAGCGACTGGGGATACAATTAATCAAAAGAAAGACAGTTCCTGCCTTCAAGGAGCTTAGACTCTAATTGTAGGAGATGACACACATAAGGAAGCAGGAAAGTCAGAGAGAGACCAGGGGTCATTTTGTTCCATGGAGTTGAAGCCAGGACAGAGTAACAGATCCAGAGTGGAGTTAATCCCATTTCTGCCCTCTATAAAGGAAGGTATTGGGAAGAGCTTGGTACTCCATCCCCTAACCCTCCAATCAGAGGGGAGAGCAGGATGAGGCAGGTGATGTCAATCGACTTGACAATGCAGCATGGTGAAGAGATTACAGATGATGAACTTAACCTGGGAAAGCATCTTGTTCTACAGAGTTGAAACCAGCCACATAATCACATTGGCAACAATGATAATAGCTATCATTTGCACATTATTTTATTGTTATAAACTGCTTTACTGATGTTATCTCAGTCTGGTAAGAACTCTACCAGGTAATTAGTTTGAAATCAGTAGGCTTGACAAGGTCCCTCAATTGGGACCTGGGTCTGTTAGGACTTGTAAGTACAGTGTACTTTGAAGGAAAATACTGATATTTTTTGCTTTTACATCACTTTCGTTGCCATAAATACGCCTTTCCTCTTACCTACTCATTGCATCATCTCTTGTAACAAAGAATAAAAAAGGCAACCCCCTCAATTCAGCAAAACCAACTAACACAGTAACCACATCTGACAAAGTATGCAATATTCCATACCCATAGTTTACCAGGCTGCAAAGAGGGAAGAAAAGTACATTTTCTCAATAGGTACATCTTCTCTGGGACCAAACAGGGTTTAGTTTTTTTCTTTTTTCTTGCGGGGCAATGAGGGTTAAGTGACTTGCCCAGGGTGACACAGCTAGTAAGTGTCAAGTGTCTGAGGCTGGATTTGAACTCAGGTCCTCCTGAATCCAGGGCCAGTCTTCTATCCACTGTACCACCTAGCTGCCTAGGGTTTGGTTTTTGTTCTTTCCACTTTCCATCGTTTTGTCTTTTTTGTGTTTACCTAGTTCTGCTTACTCTCTCCGCATCACTTTATATGTCTTCTCATGATTCTCTGAATTACTCAAACTCTCTATTTATATTTGACATTTTTTAGAGCAAAGCAATGTTCCACTACATTCATGTACCAGAGTTTGTTTAGTCATTCCATAATCAATGGACATCAACTTTGTCTCTAGTTATTTGCTGCCACAAAATGGGCTGCTATGAATATTTTGGCATGTTTGGGTTTTTTCTTGTTATCAGTGATCTCCTTGAGGTATTGCTGGCAGTGGGATTTGAGTGCTAAAGGGTATGGATATTTTCAGAATGGTTAAATCATATCACAGCTCTACCAACTATGTATCAGTGTATCCCCTCTAAAATACAAAGTCTAAAGAAATTAAAGCTATCTATAAGCATATGAAAAAATGCTCTAGATCACTATTGATCAGAGAAATGCAAATTAAAGCAACTCTGAGGTATGGTGCTCACACCTATCAGAATGGCAAATATAACAAAAATGGGAAGTATTGGATGTTGGAGGGCATATGGGAAAGATGGGATGCTAATCCACTGTTGGGGGAGTTGTGAAAAAGATCCAGACATTCAGGAGAGCAATTTGGAACTATACCCAAAGGGCTATAGAACTCTGCATATCCTTTGATCCACCAATACCACTGCTAGGTTTATATCCCAAAGACATCCCCCAAAAGAGAAAAAACACCTATTTGTACAAAAATATTCATAAGCAGCTCTTTTTGTGGTGGCTAAGAATTGGAAATCAAAGGAATGCCCATCAATTGGGGAATGGCCAAACAAGCTGTGGTATATGATGGTGATGGAATTTTATTGTGCTATCAGAAATGACAAGCAGGATGATTTCAGAAAAGCCTGGAAAGACTTGTATGAACAGATGTATAGTGAAGAGAGCAGAACCAAGAGAACATTGTGTACAGAGACAGCAATATTATTTGATGATGAACTGTGAAAGACTTAACTATTCTCAACAATACAGGGATCCAAGACAATCCCAAAGGACTATCGATGAAACATACTATTCACCTCCAAAGAAAGAAGTGATATTGATGGAACACAGGCCGAAGCATGGCTGTTTTTCACTTTCTTTCATTTTTTTTCTTTTATCTAAGTTTTCTTACACAAAATGACTAACATGGTAATGTTTTACATAATCATACTGTATAATAACCTATATCTGATTGCTTACCATCTCAGGGAGGGGGGAGGGGAGGAAGGGAACGAGGGATAAAAATTGGAACACAAAACTATAAATAAAAATGTTTATAACTTTAAAAAATAAAAATAAATTACAAAGCCTATCTTTTGTCATCTTTGCCAATTTATTGGATGTGAGACGAAATCTCAGAAACAGTCCTTACTCTTGAGGATCTTAAAAGGTATCATAGATAGTTCCCTAAACTTGGACCCAGAAAGATCTAGGGTTCCAATCCTGCCTCCAGCACTTACTTGTAGAATGACAATGGGCAAGTCATTTTCAGACAGGTGAGCCTCTCAGTCCTCTGAACCTCTCAGTTTCCTCATCTACAAAATGGGTCTAAGAATACCTGTCATACCAATTTCCCAGAGCTGTTTCAAGAGTTAGATGAGATATTTTGTGCTTTGAAAGCTTTAAAACCCTTTTCATGTGTCAACGGTTACTATTAGTCCCAAAGTCGATCACAGCTTTGGAACCCTGAATCTCTGGGTTTACAAATCCATTTCTTAGCTTCATAACAGTATACTTTTGGGGATAGTGGTGTTGAGGGTATAAGGGAGTGGGGATAAATACAGTCTTTTCTAAGATCTCTACAGATAGGTATTAGTCACCAGGGCTCTCCAGCAAACCGATCCTCCCTCCCCTCCCCTTTTTTGCCCCCAAAGAATGCCTAACTAATTGAAAAGTTGGAAATCTCCAAAGAGGAAATGATGGAGTTGACATTCAGGAAGGTTTCTTTCCAGCATCTTGCTCAGACTTAGAGACTGATGGGTTGGCACTTTTTTTTTGGATGAAAGAAAAGCCGCACTGCATGTACCCAAGTGAATGCCTCCACCCCAGACCAACCACTCCCTGATCCCGGAGGCATGTTAATCAAACCCAGCACATACCAAACAGGGGGCATGTCCTGTTACTCCAACAAAAGCTGATAATGAGTCGTGTGAGTTTGGCAACCAGGGGGAAAGTGTTTGGCAAAGCATTGTGTGGTTTTTAGATCTAGATGGAAAAATCCCGGCCAAGGATGGGAAAGTGGAAGATGAGGAATGGGGAAGGGGGAGCTCTTTTTCTATTGGAGAAATGTCTGCATTTTACAAGCAATGTGAGCTCCATTTCTCTGGAACCCTGTGGCCTGCACCACCAATTCTCCAGTGGGCTTTGGCCCAGTGAAGGACAGCTGGAACTTCTTAGCATAGCAGCCCCTTCCTCACCCCAGGAATGAAAGATGGCTGAACTCAGTATCCTGTACACTGGTGGATGTGGTCCAGAAATCCCAGGGCACAAGAGAAATCTCCATTGTAACAATAATCTCTTACATCTGCAAAACCCTTTTAACTCCCCCAAAGGCTTTCCTAGCTTAATAGATTTCATCCTTTTCCTCTATCTCTTATTCCTCCTCTTATTCTCTCATTCCAGATATGAGGGAGGTCATCCAGGTACCTGGGCACATTTTGATTAGGAGAGCTGACAAACAGGGAAACTGAGACTCAGAGAGGTTAATGGCTTGTCCATTGAAATCTACCAAGTGTCTGAGGCAGGATTCAAGCTTGGGTCTTTTGCTTTTTAATTGCAAGTCCAGCGCACTATTCACTGCACCACCCAGCTAGCCTATAGCTAGTCAATAATCAAAAGCAAGACTTGAACTCAGTCTTCCTGACTCCAACACAGACCTTCCATCTACTATTCCAAGCTTCCTGTAAAAAAATTAAAGACTTTAAAACATCTGTCATCTCTGGAATGCGTACATCCTCTCCACAGGAAGTGCTTCACAAGTCCTCCTTCTCTTAGTAGACAGTTCCATGAGTTGTGATGGTCAAAAAAAGTCACCCTCTGAGAAGGAGACAACCTGTTGATGCGCCCATGAAAGCTAGCTTGGCTAATCCACCTCTGGGTCTGTACCTTGAAGCGCCTCCATCTTTTCAGTGCAAAGCACAGTTCCCGGCACAGTGATTATTAGTATGTGCTAGCTGACTTGATTCGACTTGGTAGGCTCATGGCCTCATAATAGATCTGGAGCTGGTAGGGACCTCGTGTCCTTTATTTGGTATGTGGTGGGTTTGATGAACATGTCTCCAGGATCAGGAGTGATCATTCTGGGGTGTAGACATTCACTTGGGTACATGCAGCGAGTGGGGTTTTTCTTTCACCCAGAAAAAAAATGTACTAATCCCTCAGTCTCTCAGTCTGAGCAAGGTGCTGGGAAGATAGAAGCATTTCTGGAAACCAGCTCTATACTTTTCTCTTTGGAGTAGATGTAGGGGCTATGTAGGCTTTGAACAGACTTGCCAAGGCTGTGCTCAGCTGAGATAGGCCCCCCCACCCCTGGCCTCCATATTATGGCATTAGAGTGGGAAACAACAGTGCAATCACATACAGCTTTCTGCAAAGTGTAATAGCAATTATAGTGGGAAAATATGGTTAGGAGACTTGAGTTCAAATTTTGACTCTGAGGCTTGCTGGCCACTTAACTATGAGCAAGTCATTTTACCTTCTGAACTGTGGCTTCTTCATCTCCAAAACGGGTATCAGCATAGCCCAAGAACATACCCCACAGAACTGTAGGGGAAACATGTTGTAAAAGCCTTAAATTGCTATATAAGTGTGAGAGATTATTGTTATGACAGTTGGGTGTGTGGCATAATTGTGTCCTCCTTGAACTTGTAACGATTGGAATGATGCCACCTGCTGGAGACTTACTGTAGAAGAGTTCTGCCCATGAAGCGAAGGTCTTTGAGGGCAAGACCAGGAGTCTTTTCTTTGGTGTCAGGAAGTGACGCGGGCTAGTGGGAGGAGGAAGGAAGAGACTGGCGCTCAGTCTCGCGCTCTTTCCTCTGGACTCTGGCGGAGAAGGGAGCTAGAAATGCGCTCTCCCTTTAATAGATAGGAATCTAGGCCTTTCTCTCTCTCTTTACCAAATTCTTATTCTCCTTAATAAATGCTTAAAAATCTAACTCTTGCTAAAGCTTATAATTTATTGGCGACCACTCATTAGATATTTTAGACAGACTAGCTAGAATTTTAGCCCTTAACAAACTTGACCCATATACTAAGAGCACTTGACTTCTCATGATCTGTATTGTCAGTCTGAGGGGGGAAGTCTTGGGAAAAGTGGGAAGGATTCAAACTGAGGGCACTTGGTCAACAAGCTTAGCTCACTCCTGGGACTGATTGTCTATGAGTAAATATTCATTAAGATGGTGAAGAAGAAGAAGAAGAAGAAGAAGAAGAAGAAGAAGAAGAAGAAGAAGAAGAAGAAGAAGAAGAAGGAGAAGGAGAAGAAGAAGAAGAAGAAGGAGAAGGAGAAGAAGGAGGAGGAGGAGGAGAAGAAGAAGAAGAAATGAGTAGAAGAATAAGGAAGCAGAGGAGGAGAAAAAGGAGGAGAAAAATGAATGGGAGAGGGAAGAGGAAAAGGAGAAAGTGGAAAAGAAGAGAAAGGAAGAAGAAGAGACAAAGGAAGAGGAAAAAGAAGAAAAGGGTAGCTTGGAAAGGAAGTAGAAGGAGAAAGAGAAAATGAAGAGGAAATAAAGGAGATGATAGGGGAGGAGGAGCAAGATGAAAGGGAAGGGATGAAGAAAATAAGAATGAGGGAAGGAAGGAGAGGAAGGGGGAAGAGGGAGAAGAGAAAATGAAAGGGGAAAGGAGGCAGAGAAGGTAGAAGAGGAACGGAAAGGAGAGAAAGGGAAGGAGGAAAAGGAAGGGAGGAGGGAAAAGACTTTGTGTGCCATCATACTGCAGGTTTTCTGAGCCTTCTCAACTCAGATATTTTTTGAGTTCCTACCACATAGTCCCTGTAGAGAGTTTTCCAGGATGGACAGGCATGGATGCATTGGGATACGCATTGTTGGAGGAAACATACACAACATTTATATCACACTTTAAGATGTACAAAGTGTGTTACTTATGTCATCTCTTTAGAAATCTACAGAAACACAGTGGAGTAATTACTGAAACCATTATAACTTCTATATGAAAGATGAGGAAAACTGAGGCACAGAGAGGTCAAGTGACTTGTACACAATCACTCAACTTGTAAAGTTGGACACAATATTCAAACACAAATCTCTTTACACTTTAAGTCCTGTACTCTATTTATAGCATTATCCTGCCTCTCTCATATATTACCTGCAAATGAATGCAATTGGACTGGGTCCAACAGAGATTAAACAAAAATCTACATTTAATTCTTCTTCCCTGCCCTCAACATGCTTGCAATCTAGTCAATCAGCCAAGAAGGATTCATCAAGCACTTACTATGTACTTAGTGCTGGAGATTCAAAGGAAAGCAAAAAAACCCATGCTCTCAAGGGACTTGTGTTTTAATGGGAGACAAATAGAAATAATTATGTATGTACATGAAATATGCAGAATAGATAAGAGGGAGACTCAGAAGGGGAGGCCCCAGCAGCCAGGAGACCAGGAAAGGCTTCTTTTTTGAGTTAAGTTTTGAAGGAAGCCATCAAAACTAAAAGGCAGGGGCAGCTAGATGGTGCAGTGGATAGAGCACCAGCCCTGGATTCAGGAGTACCTGAGTTCAAATCTGGCCTCAGACACTTAACACTTACTAGCTGTGTGACCCTGGCCAAGTCACTTAACCCCAATTGCCTCACTAAAACTAAAACAAAACCAAAACCAAACAAACAAACAAACAAACAAAACCTAAAAGGCAGATGTGAGGAGGGAGAGTATCCAAAGCATGGGCAATGGGCAATGGAGTGGTTGTCAGGGGTGAGAGATAAAAAAGACCAGAAAATAGGCCAGTACAACTGCAACATAGAGGATGTGGAGGAGAGTAACCTAGGAGACTTGAAGTGTAGAAAAGGGCTGGGTTGTGAAGATCTTTCAACGACCAACAGAAGAGTTTGTTTGAGTCTCGAGGTAATCAGGGAACCACTGACATTTATTGAATATGGAGTTGGGAAGAGGTGACATGGTCAAACCTGAGCATTAGTGAAATCATTCTGGAGCTGAGTGCAGGATGGATTGGAAGGATGGAAGGAAGGGGCAGGAAGACCAATTAGGAGGCTATTTCAATAGCCCAGGGTAGATGTACTTAGCTATGTTTCCTCCTCTCATCTGAAACTGCCACCAGTGCAGGGTGCTCATCACCTCATGCTGGGACTATTTCAATAGCTCATTGACTGGTCTTCTGGCTTCAAGTCTCTCCCCACTCCAGTTCATCCTCCAATCAGCTCTCAGATCTATCTTCCAAAAATAAAAGACTGACCATGTTTTCCCTCCCCCTACCCCCCTTCAATAATCTTCAGTGCCTCCCTAGTACCTCTAGGATTAAATAGAAAATCTGGTTTGACCCTTAATAAACTACCTCCTTCCCACCTTTCCAGTTTTCTTACATCCTACTCCACTCTCCTGACATACTCTGTAATTCAGTGACATGGATTCCTTTCTGTTCCTCATATAAGACACTCCATCCCCCAACTCTGAGTATTTTCACCAGCTGTCTCCCAGACCTAGAATTCTTTCCTTCTTCACCTCTGCTTCCTGGAACCTCTGGTATCCTTTAATCCTCAGCTGAAATCCTGTTTTCTGGAGGAAACCTTTCCCAGCCCCCTTTAATGCTCATTCATCCGGTATGCATCTTGTTTGCACGTAGTTGCCTGCAAGTCATCTCCCCCATTACACTAAGAGTATAGACTCTCTTTGGTCTTTCTTTTCCTCTCTTGCACTTAACACAATGCTTGGAACATAATAGGAATTTAATCAATGTTATTTTTTGCCTTGACCAGACCTGAACTATGGTGGTAGCTCTATGAGAGGAAGAAGGAGACATGTACAAGAAACTTTGAAGGCAGAAACCAAAAGATTTGGTGTCTGATTAGATGTCTAAGATGAGGTAGAGTGAGGAATAGAGCAGGACACTGGCTTGGGGAACCTGGGTGACTGGGAGCATGGTGCTGCCTTCAATAATACTAGGAAAGTTTTGAAGAGGGTTTGCAGGAAGAGCAGAAGTGCCAGGAAATGACATCTACACACAGGCAAAGCCAAATGACAACACCAGACAGGTGGTTCTTAAGTTCTACATCAGCATCAGACAAAAACATACCGGAGGTCAGTGTAGGGAGAGAGTATCGTGAAGTCGAATGGAAGAAGGCCATTGAATGGAAGAGGTGGCCATAGAGTCCAGTCTTGAAGGACACTTGGAATCATCAGAGGTAGAGGAAAGAAGGGAGAACGGTTCACCCAGGAGTCAGGCATGAGCAGGCGTGGGCATACACATCTAAGGTGTGCCCAGGAAAAAGTGTGACTCCACCAGTCTGAATGAAAGCAAAGGTTGAAGCAGGGGAATGATGAGGGGGAGGGGGAGTTTTGAATTGCAAAGTGGGGCCAAATTGTGGGGGATCCTAAATATTTCAAATGTTTTTTTTTCCTTTTTTCTAGTCTAATTAAATGTTTTTGGTGATTCAACACTGTTGCTTGTTTAGATTTCTATTGGGCTGGGAAGAGTGACCATTGACACCCAAATGGACTTTAGAGTTTTTGAATTTGTGCTAGGATGTGAAGTAGACTTAGTAGAAAATCTTCCCCTTCCCCCTCTCCCTCCCAACATGAACCCATATCCTTGAGGTCTTAGTACCATCAGATTCATAAGTGAAGGGAAAATAGACTAGCTTTTGTGGCATAAGATGGGGTTATATGGAAAAAGGTTAGAGGCCAAAAGAACAGTAGCAAGACTATTTCAATAATACAAGTAATAAGATCCTGGAGGAGAGGGGAATAAAGAATGGATGAGAAAAAGGAGCCAATGAGATGCCACTTTGATTCAGGTGGTGTGGTCAGGGAGGAGGAGAACATAGGAAGGAAGGATGATGCTGTTGGGTAAATAAAAATAGCACATTTGGAGTCTCAGAGATAGAATAGGGACATGTATCACATGAGGATTTTGTTTACGCTGAGAGACTAATTTCCTTGGCTTGGGTAAATCACCACTAAACTCTCATTAGAAAATGAAGTGGAAGAAAGATTTCAGTCTTTAATCCTGCATGGGCTATGCTCAAAGATGTCTGGTGTGGAGAGAGCTGACTTTCAAAGGCTCATTTACACAAAGACAAAAGTGAGCCAGACCCTGCCCTCTGGAGGCCTGAATTCTACTGAAATCTTCAAGTTGGGACGAAATTTCCACTATTTCTTTGACTCGAGTAGCAAAGCTTGCAACCTTGGTTCATCCAGATTAGGTATCTTTGTCTTTATATATTCCTTTCTCCTTCCTTCCTCCCTCCCTCCCTCCTTTCCTTCCTTCCTTCCTTCCTTCCTTCCTTCCTTCCTTCCTTCCTTCCTTCCTTCCTTCCTTCCTTCCTTCCTTCCTTCCTTCCTTCCTTCCTTCCTTCCTTCCTTCCTTCCTTCCTTCCTTCCTTCCTTCCTTCCCTCTTCTTTCCCTCCCTCTTTCTTCTCCCTTCCCCTTTTCCTTGCCTTCCCTTACTTTCCATTCCTCTCTTCCCACCCTCCTTCTTGCCTTCCTTCAGAGTGTCTAGTGGTACCAATAACAAGCTATTCACTGAGGGCAGATTGTAATATCCTCGAGGGCAGGGGCTGTTTTGCTTTAGCCTTTGCATCCCTCAAGCCTCCACACAGTAAATATTAAACATCTGTTGACTTTTGCAATTGAAATCAGATTGAATTGCCTTTAAAGCTCATTCTGATTAATTACTTTCCCCAGTCTTAGTTACTCTAATAACACAGACTATTTATAAATCTTCCAACTGATTGCTCCATATGGAAAAGCAGACAATTGGGCAATTCCTCACTCCAAATAAGGAGCTTTTTATGGGTGGGCGTGTTTCTGTCTGTGGGTGTGGGTGACATTACTGTCATTTTCTCGGGTTTGGTTTGCAAGTCCAGCACTAGAGAAGGGACTTGTTTCTTCTTGGTGGCTTAGTTTTTATAGCTTCCTGGTCCAGTCAGCAAGGATTCCTGTGGGTATGGATAACTGGTAGACCCTGGTGTATTTTTCCACTCAATTAGCCTTAAAAATAATAATAAAAAGCAATTTCTTATTATAGCAGCTAAACATAAAAAGGTGACTCAGATGGTCCTAAAATGAACCTAAAATGCAGGAAATAAGGGGAGCGGGAGAGATTAAAAAAACAGAAGTATAATTTAGTACCTTTCTCATGAATCCTTAATTTTATCAATCACTGGTAAATCTAATCTTGATTTTTATCCTCAAACTTGATTAAAACTAACTGGTGGGGGAGGGGGAGGGCAGCTAGGTGGTGCAGTGGATAAAACACCAGCCTTGGATTCAGGAGGATTTGAGTTCAAATCCAGCCTCAGATACTTGACACTAGCTGTGTGACCATGGGCAAGTCACTTAACCCTCATTGCCCTGAAAAAAAAAAAGAAAGAAAAGGAAAAAAAGATCCTAAAAATACAAGAAATAAGGGGAAGGGGGAGGGATTAAAAACAGAACTATAATTTAGTACCTTTTTCCTTAATCCTTAATTTTATCAATCACTAGTAAATCTAATCTTGATTTTTATCTTCAAACTTGATTGAAACAAACTCAGCAGGGCAGCTAGATGGTGCAGTGGATAAAGCACCAGCCCTGGATTCAGGAGGACCTGAGTTCAAATCTGGCCTCAGACACTTGACATTTACTAGCTGTGTGACCCTGGGCAAGTCACTTAACTCCCATTGCCCCACAAAACAAACAAACAAACAAAAACAAACTCAGCCTGAATTATTTAACTTAGAGTCAAAAATCCTATTCATGAAAAGTGCCCAGTTATCAGGCTTCAGGCCAGCTCATCTAACAAGCCCTTGCAGCTCCTTCACATATATGCTTATGGGGATGTTAGCTTACAGAAATCCTTATTGTCCCCCCCCCCCCCCAACCCTGCCATGGTCTGTTGTTGAAATCATCCCTCAAAATGGTTTAGAGTCCTTCTCTGACAACTTGGAACTGGAAAAAGATGAGAGTATGTGAAAAAAGCCTCACCAGCTGGCATTGGGCAATTTGAGTTTATCTAGAAATACTCAGGAAGGAAGGAAACAAGCATTTTTAAAGGTACCTACTATGTGCCAGGTACCGTGCTAAATGGTTTACAAATGTTATCTCATTTAATCCTCATGATGACCCTAGGAGGTTTAATTGTCTGAGTCATTTTTCAGTCAAGTCCAACTCTTCATGACCCTATTTTGGGTTTTCTTGGCAGAGATACTGCAGTGGTTTGTCATTTCCTTCTCCAGCTCATTTTACAGATGAGGAAACTGAGGCAAACTGGGCTAAGTGACTTACCCAGGGTCACCCAGCTAGTAAGTATCTGAGGCCAGATTTGAACTCAGGAAGATGAGTCTTCCTGACTCCAGGCCTGGCTTTCTATCCATTGTGCCAACTAGCAAGATGCTATTATTAACCCCATTTTACAGATGAAAAATTTGAGGCTGACAGAGCTTAAGTGATTTGCCCAGGCACATACAGCTAATAAAAGTCTGAGGTCAGATTTGAATTTAGATCTTCCTGTCTCCAATTCTCAATCTCTATCCGCTATGTCACTTACTTAGCTGTCTCATCATTTAGAGGGATAAAGCTTAAAATAGATGATAGACTTTAGCCTAATAACAACAATAATAAATACTCTACAGCTTTGCAAAGCACCTTTACAAATATTATCTCATTTGATCTTCACAACAACTCTTAGAGGCACTGAGGAGGTAGGTGGCCTAGGGGGATTGAGAGCAGGCTTGATTCAGGAAGACTATTTTTCCTGAGTTCAAATCTAGCCTCAGACACTTATTAGCTGTATGATCTTAGGCAAGTCACTTTACCCTGGTTGCCTCAGTTTCCTCATCTGTAAAATGAGCTGGAGAAGGATATGGCAGACCACTCTGGTACCTCTGCCAAGGAAACCCCAAATGGGGTCATGAAGAGTCACACTGAAAAATGACTGAATAACACTAAGCCCAGTGGTTCTATACACTGAGCCACCTTAAACGAAAATGCTCCCTCCCCCCTTCAACCTTTCCCTAGTGAGGAAAATCCCTCTATCAAAGCAAGTTGACCCCTTCTCTGTAACTTTAGAGAATTATTTAGAGCAATGCTGTCAACCTCAAATAGAAAAAGGGACCACTAAACCTTCCATAAGCTTCCCTTTGGGTCACATATTGACAGTCTTGTTTTTGTTTGTTTGTTTTTTGTTTTTTTGCAGGGCAATGGGGGTTAAGTGACTTGCCCAGGGTCACACAGCTGGTAAGTGTTAAGTGTCTGAGGCCGGATTTGAACTCAGGTCCTCCTGAATCCAGGGCCAGTGCTTTATCCACTGCGCCACCTAGCCGCCCCCCACATATCGACACTCTTAAAATGTATTATTATCTTTGATTTATTGTATTTTTATTTCTTGTGTTAAATATTTCCCAGTTACTTTTTTTTTTTAAGTGAGGCAATTGGGGTTAAGTGACTTGCCCAGGGTCACACAGCTGGTAAGTGTTAAGTGTCTGAGGCTGGATTTGAACTCAGGTCCTCCTGACTCCAGGGCCAGTGCTTTATCCACTGCACCACCTAGCCGCCCCCCACATATTGACACTCTTAAAATGTATTATTATCTTTGATTTATTGTATTTTTATTTCTTGTGTTAAATATTTCCCAGTTACTTTTTTTTTTTAAGTGAGGCAATTGGGGTTAAGTGACTTGCCCAGGGTCACACAGCTGGTAAGTGTTAAGTGTCTGAGGCTGGATTTGAACTCAGGTCCTCCTGACTCCAGGGCCAGTGCTCTATCCACTGTGCCACCTAGCTGCCCCCTATCCCAGTTACTTTTTAATCTGATTTGGGCTGTATTTGGGAGCATTGTGGCCCATAAGTTTGATATCTCTGAATTAGAGTTCCCAAGGGTTTCCGGCACATCCTCACAATCACATAGCTAGTATGCATCAAAGGTAGAACAGGTCCCTTGGAGCTGACTCTCTATTCACTACACCATGAAAACCTTTAAAGCATTATATAAACTTTAGCCTTATTGTTACCATTCTTCTTGTCATTATTATTGTTACTCATTATTATTATTATTATTATTATTATTATTACTACAACCACAATGTTATAGTGGGCAACAATTTAATGAAAGAAATTGAGGTGTAGAAGCTGCCAAGACATTCGACCTGGAAGTAGTGGCTCCGTGACTGTTGATAAAAAGGAACCTCCAAAAAACAAACACCCCCACCCCCTTCCCAGCCACCCAGTGGAAGCCAACAGTACAGGGATTATGCAAAGAGACACAGTAAGACCTTTGTCGACCACATCACTTTCAATTTCCTGTGTTCCACACGTCATCAGAGCAGTGTCCAGGCAACTGAACCGGGTGTGACACTTCATTCCCTGGACGTGTTCAGTGAAAGGGGATTCCAAAGAGTAAATCTCCCAGCCCTGACAACAATCCCTCTGTTGAACATGTGCCACTGCTGGTTTTCAATTTAAAGCAGGCTGGAAGCTCATTTTCCTACATTATTCACCCATAGGACCCCTTACCCTGGATTGGGACAACTTTTTAGGAGTTGGGTCGCTTCTGGCCATCTTGTTCAGGTCTCATTCTGGGTAAATGGCATTGAGATTCAGGGGGTTCAAAAGGATCAGGAGGAAACATGGGATCCCTACACTTCCCAAAAGGATAGGGATAGAGACAGCCTGTAATTTCACTGGCATAGAGAACTTCCACATGGGAAAACTTTTACCAGTGTGCGTCCAAACTCTCACAACTTAGAGTCTTTGAGGGTTGTCTAGTGACTTGCAAGGGTCAATACAATTAGTAAGTGTGGAGGATCTTGAACACAGGTCCTCAAGTTTCCAAAGCCAGACCTCTATTTGCTATGTTATTTTGCCTTATATATTTCTCAAATGATCACCTTATTGTGTATGTGTGTTTGTGTGGCAATTGGGGTTAAGTGACTTGCCCAGGGTCACACAGCTAGTGTCAAGTGTTTGCAGCTGGATTTGAGTTCAGGTCCTCCTGACTCCAGGGCCATGCTCTATCCACTGACCACTGAGCCACCTAGCTGCACCATACCTTTCAAAAAAAAAAGATGTATTTTTGTTTTGTTTTGTTTTTTGTTTTTGTGGTGAGGCAATTGGGGTTAAGTGACTTGCTCAGGGTCACACAGCTCATAAATGTCAACTGTCTGAGGCCAGATTTGAACTCAGGCCTTCCTGACTCCAGAGTCGGTGCTCTATTCACTGCACCACCTAGCTGCCCCAAAAGATGTATTTTCTAATGCCAAAAGACTCATGATGGAAAATACTCTGGACATCTAGAAAAAGAACAATGGATTCTTAATGCAGATTGAAGCATACTATTTTCACTTTTGTTGTTTTTTGCAGTTTCTTCTTGTGTTCTTTCCCTTTTGTCCTGATTCTTCTCTCACAACATGACTAATGTGGAAATATGTTTAACATGATTGTAATGTATAACCCATATCAGATTGCTTACTGGCTTGGGGGAGTGGAGAGAGAAAAATATGGAACTCAAAATCTTACAAAAATGAATGTTGATTGTACATAGTATCAATGACATTGTGTGTCAATCAACTATGATATACCTAACTGTTCTCAGAAATACAGTGATCCAAGATAATTCCAAAGGACTCATGATGGAAAATGCTCTCCACATCCAGAAAAAAGAACTGTGGAAACTGGATCCAGATTGAACCATACTGCTTCTACTTTTTTGTGTTTTTTCTTTTTTGAGGTTTTCCCCTTTTGTTCTGATTCTTCTTTCACAACATGACTAATGCAGAAATTTTAAAAAATGTATGTTGAAGGGGCGCTAGGTGGTGCAGTGGATAAAGCACTGGCCCTAGATTCAGGAGTACCTGAGTTCAAATGCAGCCTCAGACACTTGACACTTACTAGCTGTGTGACCCTGGGCAAGTCACTTAACCCCCATTGCCCCACCCCCCAAAAAATGTATGTTGAAAACTATCTGTACATATAATTGAAAAAAATAAAATACTACTTTTAAAAAATGTATTTTCTGGCATGAAACCATTAGATCCTTTAAAAATGTAATCTATGATGACTCCTTGGTCAGTTATTCCTCAAATCAGATAATGGGCAAATTTGCCTTAGAAATTTCTCTTTGACCTTTAATCAAACTACAACAAAAAGGTCATTTGTTGAGAACTCCCCTCTTCTCTCCTTTTTTCCTACCACTTTTCTTCCTTTTCCTTTTTTTACTTCTTTTTACTAAGGACTTTCCTAAAGAAAGGGATAACTACCAATACAGAAGCCAATTTTCTTGTCTTTATAAAATCTTTAGGGGCAGTTAGGTGGCACAGTGATAGAGTACTAGCCCTGGAGTCAGGAGGACCTGAGTTCAAATCTGACCACACTTAGTAGCCGTGTGACTCAGGGCAAGTCACTTTAACCCTGTTTGCCTCAGTTACTCATCTGTAGAATGAGTCAGAGAAAGGAATGACATCCCACTCCAGTATCTTTGCCAAGAAAACCCTAGATAGGGTCACAGAAAGACATGACTGAAACAACTCAACAACAACAATAAAATCTTTATGAGAATGATTTATACCAATATATTAATGGAATCCTTGATGAAAATATGCTGAGGGAACAGTTAGCTTTTTCTCAAATGGTTTCCTACAGCAGGCAACATCTCAATAGGAACACAGCTGATTAGAAGGGAAGGGGATACATCTTCCTCTGTTTATTGTTGGCTGATCATAAAAATAGCATTTAACTTGGTAGAGCAAAATATGCCATTGAAGACTCTCTTCCAACAAGGGATCTCTCATATGAAGATCGTTCAAGATTTCTTGTTAAATACAGCCCCCAGTGAGAACTCTTTTCAATGACCATCTAATTCCCCTCCAGAGCCATTATGACAGTTTTGTTCACCAGGGTAAGCACTGTGAATTCTACCTCAAATTGGCTTTGTAATTGATGATCTGAAAAGACAAATTCCACTTGAGCAGGTTAAGAAGTTAGTCAATACAATACTTCTGAAGGAATATACATGTTATATTTTCACAACCTTTAAACTTTGGTGCCCATAGGCAAAATGAGGTCATCCTCCTCTAGTGTTGGTTTGTTTTTTATATATAGCTCTTTTTTTTTACATTTATCTTTATTCATTTATTCATTCACTCATTTATTTGTTTGTTTGTTTGTTTGTTTATTTTGCGGGGCAATGGGGGTTAAGTGACTTGCCCAGGGTCACACAGCTAGTAAGTGCCAAGTGTCTGAGGCCGGATTTGAACTCAGGTATTCCTGAATCCAGGGCCGGTGCTTTATCCACTGCGCCACCTAGTCGCCCTCTCTAGTGTTGTTTTTTAAATGGACTTACAATTTCTTTAGAATTGGGAACTCCCAGATGAGGAAATTTCCCCTACCAATGCAGACTGGCAACATCTCTGCAAGTTATAGTGCTAAAAAGTTACCTAGAGCCTACCTTCTTAAACTTTGGGTCTTGACCCCATACTGGGTCATGTAACTGAATGTGGGGTTGTGAAAAATTTGTCAACAGTAAAAGGTTGTGTCCACCTAATTTATAGACCTACATACCCAGGGTTACATAAAAATTTCTTGGGTGAAAAGGGTGGTGAGTGGAAAAAGTTTAAGGAGCCCTGGTCCAGAGCACTGAGAAGCTAGATGATTTTCTCAGGATCACACAGTCAGTATCTGTCAGAGATGGACTTGAACCTAACTCTTCCTGGTTTTCAGATCGACCCTTTGTTCACTCTGCCACACCAGCTGTCATTGTCTGGCACATTGTAGAAGTTTAATACATTTTTATTGAATCGAATTGAAGTGAGTCAGTTGCTGAACACTTCAGGTCCCCAAACCACGTTCATGTACCCGGAAAACAGGTGTTTTAATAGGTGACTGAGTAAGGGCATGGATTCATCTTGAATGATTCTAAACTCAGGGGTCTTTTCACCTCGTCATTGCATCATGCCAATAGGGGTAGGACTGGTCCTGTGATTTCACTGGTCTAGGGAATTGCTGAGTAAAGGAATTCCTCTGCCAATGAAGGTTAACACAGGCTCTGTGACTACTATGCCTAGAGAGTTGCTGGGGGAAGGGGGTGGACCTCTAAGAGGTTAAAAGACTTGGCCAGGCTCACACAACCAAATGTGTCAGTGGCAGGAGGACTTGAACCCAGTACTTTCTGGTTCTGAAGTTCTCTCTCTCTCTCTCTCTCTCTCTCTCTCTCTCTCTCTCTCCATCTGTCTCTGTCTCTCTGTCTCAGTCTCTGTCTCTGTATCTCTCTCTCCCCCTACTCCATACTGTTTATTTATGCAGATAACTAAGTCCAAATGAGATCAGGCTAAGTCAATAAGAAGAGCCCAGAAATGCTCAGGGGAAAAGATTGAATTGCCATCAAGGGTTCAGAGGAAGTTTCATGGAAGAGGCTACATTTCTTCTGGGCTTTGGAGAAAGTGTTGAATGTCAACATATGGACATAGGGATTTGGAAGGGGGATGGTTTTAAGGGAAAGGATTCCAGGTATGGGGAACTGTTTGAGAAAAGGAGCAGAAATAGGAAAGTTCCATCTGTCTTCTAAGGAGGGCAAAGAATCAGATTTGTTTGAAGCATGGAGGAGGTAAGGGGGAGTCATGCAAAATAAAGGTGGAGAGGTAGGTTTGGGCTAGACCATGAGTCTAAGCAATGAAGTAAGATCTCTCCATTAGTGAGTCAGCTTCTATTGGTACTTGAGAAAGTACAGCGGGAAAGTCAGACCCTAAAAGCCCCTCACTTCATCACTTTTCTGCCTTCTTCCTATCTACCGTGGGTCTAGACTTGAGGAATAACATTAGCGTTATTAAAGCTGCTCTGCCATATTCCGATTGGTTTAACACTCTTGTCTGGCCATCCCAGGAGATTTCTCACTACTGCTAATGACCAGCTCAAGCATGGATCCCTCTGGCTCCAGAGTACACTGAGTCCAGCAAGTAACTCATGGGCTAGGATTGAATTATTGGCCGAGAGTAGATTTGCTATTGGGTTTTAGAGGTGGTGACAACCTGCTCCCTCATATCCACGTATGTTGGCATTTCTTTTCTGAGGTCTAGCGTTTGAAAATAGAAGGAATTCCAGAGACGTGGAGAGTTTGGTCTCCAGTTGTGGGTTAACTTATGCCACTGAGCCAACAGATTCCATCTGAGCAGGGGGTTGTGGGTAGTTGGGAAGCCGAAGTCGTGCCTCCCCAAGCAAGCTGGGGCTGGGATAAAAGCAAAGGCTCCCCTATCAGAGTCTGACTTCAGAAATTCGTGAATCACTCCCCCTGCAGGAAGCATGGCTCCAAGGGCCACATAGGGCGTGGGGCCAGGAGGATGTTGGAATGGATCCAGGAGTAGAAGAAGCCAGTCCAAATAATTCCACCCTCCCACAATCCCCCAATCTGATATTGCCTGGACTACCTGTCTAGACAGTCTTGATTTAAGATCACATATTTAGAACTGGAAGGGACCCCAATGGTTCTTCAGTCCAGTCCATGTGGAAGTGGAGGCACAGAGAAGTTATCTGTCCTCACCAAGGTCACATTGACATAAGTGACAGCTGGGATCTACAAATCACAGATTTGGGAGGGGCTTCAAAGACTGTCTAGTCCACTCCTCTCATTTTACAGATGGGGAAACAGAAGCAAAGGCATGGAGGGGTGAAGGGTCTTGTCCAAGGTCACACAAATAGCAGTAAGTGGCACAAACATAGTTTGGACTCAGATCCTCTGACTCAAAATTCATTATCTGGATGTTGAAGAAATTCATTGAGTTCCTGTAGATGGTGGATAAAATGGGATTTGACTTTTTAAAATACTGAATTTAGAACCAGAAGGGATCTATGAGATCATCTAAAACAACTATATCTTTTGTAGACTTTATAAACAAGGAAACTGAAGCCTAAAGAAATAAAGTTGCCCCTGCTCCCAGCCATCCCCACTTATTAAGACTCTCTCCCTCATCTCTCATGAATATATATTTATCTTTTTTGTTTGCAGGTTACAGTTCTCTAGTACACTATAGCTCCTTCAGGACAAGGACTGGCTCCCTTTTGTCTTGGAATATAGCCTGAATTGGCACATTCTCAGGTGGGTTTTTTTTTTCATTCATTCTCAGGTGTTTTAAGAAGTCCTGGTTATTTTGTATGATATTGGATTTAACAAATTCTCCAAGGTCATCCAGGTAGGAAATATCAGAGACAGGATTTGATTCTTAGATTAAAAATCTAACACACTTCCCACTATTTACAACATTGCTTCCATGTTATTTATTTGTTTGTTTGTTTATTTATGTATGTATGTATGTATGTATTTATTTATTTATTTATTTTTGTGGGGGTAATGAGGGTTAAGTGACTTGCCCAGGGTCCCACAGCTAGTAAGTGTCAAGTGTCTGAGGCTGGATTTGAACTCAGGTTCTCCTGAATCCAGGGCCAGTGCTTTATCCACTGCACCACCTAGCTGCCCCCATGTTATTTTTAATAAACTGTCTTTCCCTCTAACTTTGAAAGACACACACACACACACACACACACACACACACACACACACACGCACACGCACACACACTTTTATTTTGGCTTTAGCATAGATAGGTTTGCAAAGATGCAAAGTATGGAGTAAGGGATGGAGGAGGGGAGAAGTTTGAAGCAGGAAAACCAAATAGAAGGCCATCGCAAAGGTGAGAAATGATGATGACCTGAATAAGGGTGGTGGCTGTTTGGGTGGAGAGAAAGATGAACAGAAGAGGTATGGAGGTAGAAAAGACAAGATTGGTCAACTTCTTCTTTTTTTTTTTTAGTGAGGCAATTGGGGTTAAGTGACTTGCCCAGGGTCACACAGCTAGTAAGTGTTAAGTGTCTGAGGCTGGATTTGAACTCAGGTACTCCTGACTCCAGGGCCGGTGCTCTATCCACTGTGCCACCTAGCTGCCCCCAAGATTGGTCAACTTCTAAAATGTATGGGCTGGTTCGGAGTGAAGAACGGAGGTTGCCAACCTAGGCGACTAGAACAGTGGTGTCCTCAAAGGTAAGAGGGGTAGGTTTTGGAGGGGAAGACAATGATGTCTGTTTTATATATGTTGAGTTTCAGGTGTCTATGGAATATACAGTTCGAAATGTCCAAAAGGATGTTGGTTATGTGGGACTGGAGCTCAGGAGAGAGACTGGGGCTGGATATATTGATCAGTAAGTCATTTGCCTAGAGATGATAAAACAAACAAACAAACCCAGGAGTATTAATTAGTTAATTAATTAATGATGAGGTCATTAAGCAAAAGAGTATACTTGGAAAAGACTTAGGACAGTGCCTTGGGGAATGCTTCTAATTAATGCACATCCTATAGATGAGCAAAGACAACTGAGGAGGAGTGTTCAGACAGGTAGGAGAAGAGCAGGGTCATGAAAACCCAGAGAAAAGAGAGTAACCAATTGAAGAAGGTGTTCGACAGTGTCATATGCCACAGAGAGGGCAAGAAGAATGAGGAATGAGAAAAGACCATCAGATTTGACAATTAAGAAATTATTTGGTTGTTGACAATTAAGAAATTATAATTTGGAGAAATTGAGGCTGAGAGTTCTCAGGTGACTTGCTCTGGGTCAGTAAGTGAATATCAGAAGCAGAATTTGAACCTGGATCATCTGACTCCTAAGCCAACCTACCAGCTGTCTCCCTAATTAGAGAATTCATAGATGGCTCATTTTCCCTGTAGAGCCCTCTGTTGGTCTAAATTCATAGGATCAGAGTGGGGGCCATCTCCAGTGGTCCTGACATATTTCTTTCCACTGGACCCAGATGGTTCTGGAGGTTGGTGACTTTGCACAGCGCTAACTCACTTAAATCTAATTCATTGCAAGTCAGGACATCACCTCCCTGATGTCGTGGTGCTCTTCCAGAATGAAGGACAAATAACACCATAGGATCAGAGTCATAGCTTCCAAGCTCCAAGGAGCCTTAGAGGTTGAGTTCAATCCCCTCATTTTGCAGTTGAGGAAACTGAAGCTCAGGGACTTTAAGTGAATTCACCAGGATCACATAGTTAGAAAATATCTGAGGCAGAGTTGGAAACCAGGTCTTCCTGAACCCAGCACTTCAGCCACTATCTCATGGTGCCTCTGGTCTTAGAGATTTGCCTGGGATACTGTGCTAGTATAAGTCAGAGTGAGGAGTGTGGACTCTATCTCAGGTCTTCCCAGATCCAATTAAGAACACAGAATCAGGGGCAGCTAGGTGGCACAGTGGATAAAGCACTGGCCCTGGATTTAGGAGGACCTGAGTTCAAATCCAACCTCAGATACTTGACATTTACTAGCTATATGACCCTGGGCAAGCCACCCTCATTGCCCCACCAAAAAAACAACAACACAGAATCATAGATACAGAGGTAGAAGGAGCTTGAGACATCATGTAGTACATGATTACCTCATTTTTATAGATGAGGGCACCGAGGCACCACAAAAGGAAGTTATTTGTGGTAAGGTCACAAAAGCATTAAGTATCAGAGGTGGGTTCTCTGACTCCAAAGCATCCTGCTTCCAAAACAGGCTCTTGTAATTTTAATATTATTTATTATTATTAAAAGGGCAGCAAGGTGACACAACGGATAGAGCACTGGGCTTGAAGTCAGGAAGACCTAAGTTCAAATCCAGTCTCAGATATTTACTAGCTGTGTGACCCTGGTCAAGTCACTTAATTGTGTTTGCTCAGTTTCCTGATCTGTAAAATAAGCTGGAGAAGGAAATGGCAAACTACTCCAGTACCTCTGCCAAGAAAACCCCAAATTGGGTCAGGAAGAGTCAGACACAACTGAAACATCTGAACAACAAAATTATTGTAAAGATGCTGCTACTGCAAAAAAAAAAAAAAAAAACACCAAACCAAAACAACAACCTGTTAAGATGGCTTCTGAGATTTCTTCCACCTCTAAACTATGATCCCATAATGCTACATTGGGCCACTCATTTCCTAGATTTAATGGGTTGGGGTTATTTGGGGGAAAGGGTATCATCGAACTGTCTTCCTTCCTTCTAAAGGGCAAAGGGTTGAGTTGCCATAACTCGGACTCATCATCCATTAATCACTTTCATCTGTGGCATGTTAAACACTGGTAGCTATTTTGACTATTATACTGGGCAAAAGGAGAGAAGGGGTTAAATTAGCCCAAGGAGTGGGGGGGGTGTTCTAGCTACTCCCCACCTCTCTCCCCACTTCTTGCCCTTTAATTCTTATTTCTTCCCAATAGTATTTCCTAATCTTTCCTTGAAACTCAGGCAGCAGCCCGCTGAGCCCTAGACAACCACTCTGGGGAAAACAACAACAAACCCAAAGCCATCAGAGGAGAGATGTCATGGGCATTTCATGCTTCCTCCCTCCTGAACTCAGCCCTAATTCTAACCTCAGGAACACAAAACCAATGGAAACTATGCCTAGCCTGTGTTTTGCTTCAATTCTCTGCTGATTTATTCTGATTTATTGGTTTGGACCCTGCCAATGCAGGACTTCTCTGTCTCTATCTCTGGCTGTCTCTGTCACTGTCTCTCTCTCTCTCTGTGTCTCTCTGTCTTTGTTTCTGTCTCTGTCTCCCTCCCTCCCTCCCTCTCTCCTTCTCTCTGTCTCTCTATATCTCTCTCTGTCTCTGGCTGTTTCTATCTCTGGCTGTCTTTGTCTCTCACTCTGTGTGTGTGTGTGTGTGTGTGTGTGTGTGTGTGCATCTCTCTCTCTGTCTTTGTCTCTGTCTCCCTCCCTCCTCAATGTCTCTCTCTGTGTCTCTGTCTCTCTGACTTTCTGTCTCTGTCTCTTTCTGTCTCTGTCTCCCAATTTTAGTCTTGACTGGCATTTTCTTTCCTTTTGTCCAACTCCATTTTTATAATCTTGGCATGCATATGATTTTGAGCCTCTTAAAAGACATGAAAATAACGACTGTTCAGAGTCTGTGAGTTCTCTTTGGGAGGGAGAGATTTCAGGTTTCCACGAAGACACGTCACTGCAGGTCTCCCGGTTATGATATGATCTCATCGCTCACAAACACAGGTCTCTAGTATTCAACTTTTCATGAGATGTCAAACTGGAGTCTTAGGCCATAACCCAGCACATGCGGTAGTGAATTTCAGGTCAAGGAGAGGAGACCCTAATGATAGAATCCCCTCTGGAAAAGCTGCCTCTTTGGAGAAATGGTGTTTTGCTTTGTCCTCTTCTATTTCTGTAAATGGAATTCATTATGAGAAGCAGTGTCTACATGGAATCCCACCCTCATGTCTTGGAGAATCTGGCTGGGCAGGACCTCTGGGACCTGAGAAACCTCACAACTAGAGAATGGGACAAGGAAATATGGAGATGTGGCACAGTGGAAATCCACCTGTTGGACAGCTATGTCATATTGAAGCCTTCCTGACTCTTAAATTCACTGCTCTCTCTACTACGCCACACACCAGGGTTGTGGGGGGTGTTCAGGGAAGACTAGCACCATGGGTATGTGGGCTTTTCATGGCTGCTCATGTACCTTTGGTCTCAAGACTGTCATTGAGTTAAGGGATGTCTACCCTCAAGCATGGGAAGACTTCCCCTGGGGGACAGATGGGAATAATTTATTCCAATGGCCACCAAGGCAGATGAAGCAGACGCTGTGGTGGTCTTAGAGCTTGGTCAAACAGCAAAGATGCTGAGGTCATTCATCCACTGCCTCCCAGACCATCACTAGTCATCTTGACTTTTGTCTTGCCACTGGGCTTTGATGACTGGAAGAGAGAGTGAGGCCGAGGACTTTGTGCAGCTCTGCCTCATTTAAATCCAATTTACGTGCAACTCAATAACTCTGGGATATCATTGGTCCTCTTTGAAAATGAAGGCCAAACAACAGCTCTCCATCCATGCTACATACCACTTCTGAATGAAGTTTATCCTCGCTTTTTAACTGCTATGAGCATGTGTCCCATTTTTTCCCTCATTTCCCACTTAGCTATACTCATTTAGACTTCATCATGTCTCTAGGAACCTCATCACTGGGAAATAGTAGCTAATATCAATAGCTAAGATTTTTTTTTTTTTTTGGTGAGGCATTTGGGGTTAAGTGACTTGCCCAGGGTCACACAGCTAGTAAGTGTCAAGGGTCTGAGGCCGGATTTGAACTCAGGTCCTCCTGAATCCAGGGCTGGTGCTCTATCCACTGAGTCACCTAGCTGCCCCAATAGCCAAGATTTCTAAAATGCTTTACTAAACTAGCCAGGCACTGTGCTAAGTGCTTTGCAATTATTATTTCATTTGAGCTTCAGAACAACCCTAGGAAGCAGGGGCTAACAGTAAGTAGGTATTAACCCCATTTTATGGATGAAGAAACTGAGGCAAACAGAGATTAAGTGACTTCTCCAGGGTCACACAGATAGAAAGCACCTGAAGGCAGAAATCTCACTCATCTTCCTGCAAGATTGAATCAGTCTTGGTACTTATATCTCACCAGTAGCCTCTGCCCCTCAGATTGGGGAGGGGCAAAGCCATCAGCTCTAAAACCTCTATTTAAAGCGAGGACTTAGGAAAGCCTTCTCTTCATTTCCCATCTGGCTGCACTCTTGTGCACTTTTCCATCATGCACCAGCACCTAGTTATCTTTTCCCCTCCCTGACTCCTCCTGGCTTTCAGCTACCTTTTGTCTTCCCCCATTAGACTGGAAGCTCCCTGAGCGCAGGATCTATCTTTTTTTCTGCATATTTGTATCCCTAGGGTTTAGCACAATGCTTAGCACATACTGGGTTGCTTATTAAGTGTTTATTGACACTAGATTGGTTAGATTGGAAACTTCCTTCTTTCCTCCTTCCTTCCTTCCTTTCTTCTTTCCCTCCTTCCCCCCTCCCTTCCTTCCTTCCTTCTTCCTTCCTTCCTTCATCTCTCCCTCCCTTCTTTCCTTCCTTCCCTTCATCCCTCCCTCCTTCCTCCTTTTCCTTCTTTCTCTTCCTTCCTTCTCTCCCTGCTTAAGGCTCTTTGCATACTTGAAAGTGCTACATACATACTGGTTATAATAATAATTATTATTGTTATATCACAGCTCTGCTATTTATCATCTATGTGACACTGGGAAAGCCATTTTCCATTGCTGGGTCTCTGTTTCATCATCTATCAGATGAGGGAGGTGGACTTGATGGCTCCTGACCACCTTCATCCATCATCCTACGTTAAGTAAATAGAAAATAAATAAGTGAGGGGCAGCTAGGTGGTGCAGTGGATAGAGCACCAGCCCTGGAGTCAGGAGTACCTGAATTCAAATCTGGCCTCAGACACTTAACACTTACTAGCTGTGTGACCCTGGGCAAGTCACTTAACCCCAATTGCCTCACTAAAAAAACCAAAAACCAAAAAAATTTGAAAATAAATAAGTGTTAATATTCAATTTTAAAATAGAATATAAACAGTTACTGGAAAGTAGTGGCAGAGAAGTAACAAGGAGAGGAAATCAGGGTAGGCTTCATATAGGAGGAAGACCCTGAGTGTGCCAATATGTAGGATTGAGGAAGTTGGGCATTCCAGTCATTGGGGCTGAGAAGAGGCGGGCCTAGTCTGTTCAAAGACATGGAGGTTGGAAAGGAAATGGTTTATGGGAGGAAAAACACTAAAAGGCCGAAATCGAATGGAATATCCTGTGAATGAAGGAGTGTAATGTGCATTAGGCCTGGAAAGGAACACTGGAACCGGATTGTAAAGAACTGGAAATGCCAAACAGAGGTGCTTGTGTTTTAGCATCAATCAATCAACAAACAGTTTAAATTGTATTTTTATTGTAAACTTTAAAAACCCACCAACAACTGACATGCAAAGGAATAAAAAAAATACTGTGTATGGAGCCCCAAATCTGTCACATACAGGTTGGCTTTTTGGGTTTTTTGGTTTTTTTTTTAGCACAATCATATCAACATTGCCTTGCAAGCATTTGTTAAGTGCCTACTATGTACCAGTCATGTAAAGTCCCTTGAGGGCAGCCATTGCCTCATTTTTGTCTTCATATCTCTAGTGCCTAAGAGTGATTGGCATTTACTAGGTGCATAATAAATGCGTGTTGATGGATCAATTTATCCTAAAGGCAATCGGTAGCCATTGAGGCTTCTTCAGTGCTTAGCACAGTGCCTGGCACATAGAAGGCACTGAATGAATAATTGATTGATTGAGTAACCTAGTCACTTCTATTTCCTACTTCAGAAAGGAATCATCATCAAATCCTTGAATCTTGGAGTCGGCTGGGACCTCAGAAGACATGGCGTATATCCCTTTGCACAGATTTTAGCTATATGAATGTTTGGATGACAGATTTCGGCCTCCAGTGGAGATGATACATATACAATATATGGGCAAAGATTTGAAAAAAGGAAATGACTTGGCGATCTGGAAGGAATTTTCTGGAGTTTGTTACATCCTATACTCAAGTTGATCATCACAGTTTCCCAGAGGGACCTTCCTAAGCTATTCCATTTAAAAGATACAAATGAACTCCCCCAGGGGCCCCAACAAATCCTGTCATTCCACTCAAATGGGTCTTTTGGCTGGGGCTGTGGAGGGCGGGGGGGGGGGGGGGGGTGGGGGTGGTTCCTGGACACCTCCCCCAGCCTGTCTTCCTTCATATTGTTCCTTCTCTCTGAAACTGCTTCTCATCGCTAAACCTAGACAATCAGCTGGTTTCTTTAGCCACCTTTAATCCCTCAAGATTCACTTTCAGGAGCTTCTAATTACCCCCATTAGGACTTGTATATGTATGCCTGTATGGCTGGCTGAGTTTATTTGGGTCTCATAGTAGTTAAGCCAATCAGAGCGAGCTTCCCTGTCTCCTTGGATGGATTGAGTGACACAGTGGGATCGAAACCCACCTGTGAAGCTTATTAGCCATATACTTCAGTTTCCTCATCTATAAAAATGGACTAGATTGTCTCTGAGGTCCCTTCAGCCTCCAGATCTACGATCTTATGATTCCTCGAAGTCCCTTCATTTCTGGCCTCAGTTTCCTCCCCTGTAAAATGAGGGGGTTGGATTAGCTGGCCTCTGGAGTCCCTTCCAGCTCTCATTCAACCATCGTGGGATATGTGCACAATGGGCCCCTCCTCTCTATCCCACTCCTGCAAAGCAGGCATTGTGTATCATTTTCTTGGGGGCCCAGCAGTGGGTGTAACCCAGATCCCTCCCACTGAATGCCAAGCAGGGTCCAAGGATTTATCGGAGGACAACCCCAAATCAGATGCCCCCCCCCGCCCCATCTTTCTCAGCAGCATTTCTATACAGTCTCATTTTTTTCCATCTGTCCCCACCTCTGAGGCACTTGTTCACACTTGTTTATTTTCTGCCTGGATGACTGCCGCCTCTTACAGTCCGTCTGGACGTCCTTTCTTCCCGTACTTCCCCTCCTTCCCCATCCAGAAACCTGCTCCTGATCTCTTTCCTGGCCTCAGATCCCTTTAACCCTGACCCCCTCCATTTCTACATTATTTAGGTTTTTCTAGGTAGGAAAATCACATGTTGGATTTTCCTTAAATTCACCTAAAACACAATGTGGATGCTAAGAAAGAAGTCAAGAAGAACTGAGTTCAAATCCCACCTCAGAGTTCTACTAGACCCACTCTGCGTGTCTTTCAGCCTCAGTTTCTTCATCTCTAAAGTGAGGTTAATGCTGTTACACTTGCCTCATGCGGTCATTGAGAGGATCAGATAAAATCATCTTTGCAAAGTGATATGCCAAACCTACAGCACTGTATAAATGTAAACTATTCTACAGTTAGTGCTACTGTTATCATCATGCGGTGTACCAGAAAGAGAGCTGAATTTGGACTCTGAGAACCTGAGTTTGAATCCTGCATCTGCTACCTACTATTTGTATGACCTTCAGGCAAGTCACCTGACCTTCCTGCGCCTTAGTTTCCTCTTCTGTAAAACAAGAGGGTTGAACTAGCTGGCAATCAAGATACTTTTTAAATCTTAGTCTAAGATTTTCTTGTTCAGTAGTTTCAGCTGTTTTTGACACTTTGTGACCCCATTTGGGGCTTTCTTGGCAAAGATATTGGAGTGTTTCACTATTTCCTTCTCCAGCTCATTTTTTTTTTTGTAGGGCAATGAGGGTTAAGTGACTTGCCCAGGGTCACACAGCTAGTAAGTGTTAAGTTTCTGAGGCCAGATGTGAACTCAGGTCCTCCTGAATCCAGGGTTGTTGCTTTATCCACTGTGCCACCTAGCTGCCTCTCTCCAGCTCATTTTACAGATGAAGAAACTGAGGCAAACAAGGCTAAATGACTTGCCCCAGACTAATACAGCTAGGAAGTGTCTGAGGCCAGATTTGAACTCAAGAAGATGAGTCTTCCTGACTCCAGGCCTGGCACTCTACCCACCTAGCTGTCCTGATCTAAGATACTATGGTACTTACTTTAGTATGTGACTAAAAAAAATCAATTAACCTCTCTGGACCTCAGTTTCCTCCTTTGTAAAAAAGGACATTGGACTGGATGTCTTCGAAGGTCCCCTTCAGTTCGTCTATGATCATATGCCTTTAATACTTCCTTCTTTGTGACCACTCTTTGTCATCTCATTCAACCATTCCCATTCTAATTGCTTCTCTTTATGCCCCCCCTGAAGAGGAATCTACCCAGTTCTGTTTGTTTAAAAGCAAAGGGTTCTCTCCTCTCCCCCAGAAACTGAAACCCACTGATAGCTGAAAATCTAGCCCAGCAAAAGGGTTTGGGAATTTCACCACCAGCCTGGGGAAATGGATGCAAAATAGAACTTGGGTCTTAGAAATTGATGCCTAGGAAACCCGGGCATCCAGCAATGCTCCTGTGCTGTTTGTTTTGATCTCCTTGAAGAAAAGTATGCAGGAGCTTGGCTCCCAGCTCCCCTCCTCCTAAAGTGGGGCTGACATTCCATTCTTTCTGACCATCTGCTCTCCTCATTTCCCTAGCTCCCCTCCTCCACCATCATGGACCAAAGGAGGGAAAGAGTCCCCTGTGCTGCTATAACACAGTCTCAGATTTCCATTCAGTGCTACTTGAGGTGAAACTAACCAACTGAGGGATGGATTTCTAATATTTTGCTAAGGAAGTGAGATTCGGGAGGGGGTGGGGAGGGAAAAAAAGAACTCTTCATTCACAAATGAGACAGAAAAGAAATGGTTTCAGGATGAATAGCTAGCCCTGTTGTGGTCTTCCCTGGTCAGTTTGGGGTGTCACAGATTAAAAGGGGCACCCTAACTTGTGAGAGTTTGGAGAGGAGAGTGATTGGGATGCTGAAGGATCCTGAGATCATTCCTTAGGAGAGTCATTTGTAGAAACTGGGGATATTCAGCATGGAGAAGAGAAGGCTGAAGGTGAGGAAGGGTGATGGGAATCCAGGAGAAGTTGCCTTGTAGTATCTGAAGATCTGTTAGGTGGAAGAAGAATGAGCTTTAATTCAACTTGGCCATAGAGAACAGAATCAGGAGAGATTTGTCAAAGTCACAGAAGAGGAAAATTTAGGTGTCCAAAATGCAAACCCACAGAAAGAGAATGACCAAGAGACCAAGAGACCAAGAAACACAGAGAATTAGACACATAGAGAATAAGAGACAGAAAGAGAAACAGACACAGAAATAGATTACACAGAGTAATAGACATAAAGAGAAATTGTTAGAGAAATAGAAACAGATGCATAGAGAGAGGTAGACAGAAATGGAGAAAATTTTGTAATCAATAGACACAGAAAGTAGAGATAAATTTAGTGAATGAATGAATGAATGAAGCATTTATTGATGTTTGCTATGTGAAAAGCATTGTGTTAAGCATTGGGGATACAGATGGAAAAGTCAGCCAGTTCCTGCTTTGAAAGACCTCACATTCTAAAGTGAGAGACTACACAGATGGAAGGTTTCAGCCTCAAGTCCAATGCAAAGGTCCCATAGTCCTAGGGTACATCAGCAAAACAGATGAGATTTCCTTTTCCTTAATGTCATTTCCCCTGATAAAATTATATCCATTTCTCATGCAGAACCATCTGACAGTACCAAGGACTTTGGTGGAAAGAAGTTTCTTTTCTGGGTATTCAGTAGCTGTGGCTATAGCCCCAGGAGGAGCAATCCCCAGGTTGCATCTCCACAGGGGCTACATCCTAGGGTGATGGCTGAGCTAGACATTATCGCTTTTCCCAAGGTTTGTAGGGTCAGGGTCCTAGGCTGTCTCTATCAGCGTGTGAGGAGATATTGTGGTTCAAGGTGGTGATAGTGGTTTGACTGCTTCCTGTCTCCTCTGAAGGATTCCTCATTGCCTCAGCTATGCTGGCTTGCCTGCCCTCTGGGCAGCAGTTGGTCAACAATTGGTGGGGATGGCTGGCCCCTTCTCCACAAGAGTTGCTTCCCCAGATGATGACTGTCAGGGCTGAACTGGAAGCAAGACTAGTGGTCTGGGAGATTGATGCACAGAAATAGATACAGAGAAAGACAACATTCTTCTCTTTTCAATCTTGTCTAGAGAGAAGTAGACAGTACAGAGAGAAACAGATATACAGAAAGATAAAAAAAAGTGCAAAGAAACAGACAGAGAAATACTTAGATAAATAGATATAGAGAAAGACACATGCAAAGAAATAGACATAAAGAAATAAACACAATGAAATGGACACACAGAGAAATTACTAGATAGATTCAGATAGAAATACACAAAAAGAAATAGACACAGAAATAGATAGATAGATACAGAAATACCCATGCAAAGAAATAGACACAGAGAAATAGATACAGAATGCCACATGCAAATAGACACAAAGAAATACATGGAAAGAAAGAGATAAATAGATGCAGAAAGGAACATAGAAAGAAATATAGAGAAACACACACCAAGAAATAGACACAGAGAAAAATACACACAAAGATATAGACACAGGAATAGATAGATAAAGAAAGACACATGCAAAGAAATAAAGAGAGATACACACAAAGAAATAGACTGAGAAAAACACACAAACAGACACAGGAATAGATACAGAAAGACATGCAAAGAAATAGACACAGAGAGAAATACACAAAAAAATAGAGATACATCCACAAAGAAATAGATACAGAGAAATTGCTAGATAAATAGGTTCATAGATAAATAAATGGGGTGGAGGAGAGATTGTGTCTAGGTAATGCTAGAATTGTAACTGAGGTGGGCTGAATGATTTTACTGCATGGGTGGTAGGTTTAGAATGGCCTGAACATTTGTGTTACTTCAGGATCACAGAAACCACATAGCTTAGCACCTACCTGACATGAATAATTAGTTAAGATAAGAAAGCTGTAAGGTGACGGAAGACTGAGTCCTTTCCCTGCCTTGGATAAATGGATGCATTTGCTCCTTGATATATGTGGTCTTTGTGGAACTAGCATTTGGTAGGAAGGGGAACAAAGCTTTAGATGCAGCTTGGGGCACTCCTTTTCTGTAAAAGGATAGCAATCAGGAATGCATTCTGAACTAAAAAATTATTTCCCCCAGACTAACAATATTGAAGGGAGCAGACAGATATAATTACAGGCTGATACCCTTTTTCTGAGGAGAACAGAGTGGCCAGCCTCTGGATCCAATCTCCTGCTTCCCCTCTTTGTGGGAATCAAGGTCTCCCTTGGAGAAGGGTGGGTAGAGGAGACTAGAGGTAACTATTCATGCTTCCCTTCAAGTCACATTTAAACAGACTCATGCAGATGTACATAGGCTATATGGGCAACATATACATCCTCTACAAAATCAGAATAGCTATGATAGTAACTATTATATTAATTATATATTATGTGTATCTATATATTATCTCTCTATATATACCCAATGTCTACATAAATAGATTGTATGTATGTATGTATACACACACACACACACCCTGACCATCCCACCTGCTCACAACAGCAGAAAAGGACCTGGTTCATTTCTTGGCCCTATGAAGAGTAATGGCGGCAGATACTTAGCTCTGCATGGTGGCAAAACCCAAGAAATAAAAAGTTTTCCAGAGTCCTTGAAAGATACCTATCTAACTATTATCCTCAGACCCCCTACAGGCTGGAAAGGAATGGCCCCAGACTTCAGTCCTAGACTGTCTTTCCAAGAGCCTTAATGAGAATGGTAGTCTTTGGTCTCCATTCAGTATAAAAATGTTCTTTTGTAAAAAGGCCCTTGGGGACCCAGTGGAGACAATGCAGGTACGATTACTTAGGCATCGCTCATTCTTGTATCAAGAGGCCTGCGAAGGCATCTTCTGCTCTCTGCTTTTCATGAATGCTGCCTGTTTATTTAACCCTGGCTTTCAGAGAGGAAGCCAGTGGGGGTCAGAAACAGGCCCAGAGTTCATGGCGGTGGAAGATACTGTGTTTCTTGGGGGTCCTGGGGCTGAAGAGACTGCCTGCCGATGAGCCTGGAAGATTTTACGATACACACTTAGTCCTGTTATATAGGGGGTCTGTAGGAAGACACTGGTATAAAGTGATAATAGCAGCAGACATTTCTTTAGCTCTGAAAGTTTGCACAGCCTTTCATATGTTAACTCAGGAAAACCTTGCAGCTGGTGAAACAAATGAGTCAAGAGGGAAAGTGCTTTGTAAAACTTAAAGCTCTATATAAATGCTAGTTGCTTTTGTTATTATTACAACTATTATTATTTTACAGAGGAGGTTACTGAAGAATGACTGGTCCATGGATGTTTTGGGCTCAAATTTCACCTCTATCACATTATCTGTGTGACCTTTGATAAGTCATTTAACATCCTTGGGTCTCAGTTTCCTCAAATGTAAAATGAGGAGACTAGGTTGTCTCAGGGTTCCTGCTCTGGTTCTAGGATACAGTAATGAGAATTAGCTCATGAGTAACAAAGGCAGATTTGAAATCCTGGGTTTTCCTGTTCATTCATTGTATTTGCATTCCCTAATGGCTGACACATTGCAAGTGATGAAAGAAAAAAGAATTCTTGATTGATTGAATGATTTTTTATGGAGGAGGAAACTGAAGCTCAGAAAAACAAAGTCACTTGCCCAAGGTCACAGAGCTAGCAAGCAATTAGGGAAAGGAAGTTCTTATGGAATTTCTAGGGGATGGGATTTAAACTCAAATGTCTCCTGACTCTTACTAGATTCCAGCACCCTACAATGCCCCATGGCCTCTGAGCAGCAAGGGGTTGCAGTGGATAGAACGCTGGGATTGAGACCATGAAGACCTGTGTTCAAATCCAACCTCAGGAACTTTCTGTGGACAAGTTACTTAACCTCATTCTGTCTGTTTCCTCAGATGTAAAGTGGTGATAATAATAGCACCTACTTCCCAGGGTTGTTGTAAGGATCGACTTTTGTCAATTTGTTAAGTGCTTGGCATAGTTCTTGGCACACAGTAGGAACTTTCTTAAGATTCTCTTCTCCCCACTCCGCACCTTCCCAATTTGTGACACATTTTTTTTCAGTCTTTATCAATTGTTCTCTCTACTAAAGTAGAACGAGAACTCTCCTAGACCTCATTTGGTTGTGAGGGTGACCTCTCCCCCTTTTTAGGGCTTCTATGTATATAGGGATGGCTTTGTGAGTGGCAATAAGAAGAGTGGGATAAAGAAGATGGGAAGGGGGCAGCTAGGTGGTGCAGTGGATAAATCACCAGCCCTGGATTCAGGAGGACCTGAGTTCAAATATGGCCTCAGACACTTACTAACTGTGTGATGCTGGGCAAGTCACTTAACCCCCATTACCGCACAAAAAAAAAGAATATGGGAAGGACCTCAGGAAGAAGAGAGAGCACAGTAAAACTAACTTAGAAATTCTACTTTGCCTCTAATTTGCTATGTGGCTTTTAGCAAGAATTTGATATCTCTGGGACATAGGTACCTTACCTGTGAAATTAGGGGCTCACCGTTAACTTTATCAAACATCCAAGACAGAGCTACCACATACAGGACAATGTGCTGGATATTAATGGATTTCTCAGTTTAGTAGAGGGGGTACAAAGACAACTTGTGTACAAGGTCTGGAGGGGAGGTATTGGCAATAACTTGGAGGGAGGGATCATGGAGAACTTTGTGGAGGAATTAGCCTTTGAGCCAAGCTTTAAAGGTCAAGTGAGATTTGAACAGTCGGAGATGGAGAAAAGGCATCCCAGGTATAAGGAACAGAATGATGGAAGGGATCAACATGGTGAGTATTTCAATAACAGTGAACCATCACCTTTGGTTGGAACATACCAAACATGGAGGGAAATAGTATGAGACACTGATACTTGTGGAGGGCCTTGAACATCAAGCTGAGAAGTTTCCACGTTTATAAAATGAAACTCTAGGACTAAATGATCTCACTGATCCCTTGGTGCTAGAGAGCCCTTGAGACTCTTCAGATCGATGACTATCAGTAAGGAGAGCAACCGAAGGTACTGAAAGACTTTGGACAGAGGAGTAGTAAGACTGATTCTTTTCAGAGTAATCTCCGTGGAATAGGTCTCCTCTACTTCCCTAGGGAAGCCACAGTTTTAGGAGGTGGGGAAGAAATGCATGCCGTAATCTAACTCCATATGAGGTGGTGGCAGGGTGGGGGGGAATGAAAATACATGGGGAAATTTGAGGTCTAATTTTACTTCAAACCACTGATATTCAATAACCAGTGCTACATGCAAATCTGCCTCAAAAGAAAGCTCTCCTGACTAGGTTTGGGTAGGATGCCCTAGACCCAGGATGGAAGTATTAGCTTTTTGTTTGGCTCAGATGGTTTCACATCATGGATCTCTCTTTGAAACACTCCTCCTAGCTAGGAATAGTATCGATCTGCCAACACGTATCCTTTGGTTTCCTGTGGAAAACGACCGAGCATACACACATACAGACAGACAGACACACAGACAGACAGACAGACAGACAGACAGACACACACACACACACACACACACACACACACACACACACACACATACTCCAACCACTGCTGGGTTGAGAGCATACTTTCCACCTGAAATGATAGATCAGACCTAGGTTTAGGCAAAGCACAACTGGGTGTTCTTAGAGCCAACCCTCAAGGCAGCCGGTCCAACATTCCCTTTGCCTAGGAAATCCCAAACCCAGAAAAGGTAATTTGGGAAACGCCCATTATGGTTTGCTTGTGGAACTTCCCAGACAGCTGTGGTCAGGGTCCTCCCCTCATACATGGTGTGTTATGAGTCACAGAAGGAAAGTGGTCATTCGCTCTCCTATAAGAGCTGATGAAAATGGTGAGTATAGAAAACCTTTCTTATTAGAAGAGTTAAAGCTATAGATTCAGACCTAGAAAGCTGTAAATAGTGAGTATACAAAACCTTTCTTATTATAGGACAATTATAGATATATGATCATAGATTTAGAGGTAGAAAGGACCTCAAAGGTCATCTAGTTGACCCCCCCTCCAATCTAAAAAATGAGGAAACTAAGGCCCAGGGACGTTAAATAAGTTGCCAAAGTTCATAGAGGTACTAAAGCTTCACAAACAGGATTTGGATTCTAGTTTGTTGACTTCATCAATAGTACACTTTCCATTGTACCACTCTGCCTACCATAGTTGGGCCACTAGTTGAATGCCTAGGGGCACTCCCTGCAACTCACAGGACAGGCTTCATGGAGGATAGCTACTCCAGGTTCAAGATACTTGGTGAGTGTGTAATTCTGAAACTATAGCTCATGAGCCCCTATCGATGTGTTTCCCTTTCAACAGTCAGTCGGAGGATACAAATAACTCAAAGCAAGCCACTTACTAAAATGGCACATTCAAAATAGTATCAACAAAACATTTACCCCCATAAACCAGCTATACTCTTCACAAATACATCCAGCATCAGTAGAGGAAACAGTTATACACAGAGGTTACACGTGGATAAGTCAACTTTATAGGCAACATATGTGGCTGAGCCACAGGTAATGAGGGCAACTCTTGAGTTTTAACTTCTTGATGAGGAAAACAATAGAAGGAATTGATTAATTGTGGCCAAGAGAGAGAGAGGTCACCCCCATAATATTTGTGGGATCCATGAAAACCTTGGGGGTAAAAATAAACTTTTGGGGGGGCAGGGTAATTGGAGTTAAGTGACTTGTCCAGGGTGACACAGCTAGTAAGTGTTAAGTGTCTGAGGTCAAATTTGAACTCAGGTCCTCCTGACTCCAGGGCTGGTACTCTATCCACTTGTACCACCTAGCTGCCCCTAAAATAAACTTTTGAAGGTGAAATCATTTTTGGAAAATTCTGGGTAAGACCAAGGTCTATCACAGCCATATGTTGAAACATGGGAATTTATCAATAAAGAACCCTATTTCTGAAGGACTACTTAAAGCCAAAGTTACCTCAGAGACCATCTACCCCAGCCCCTTCATTTTACAGAGGAAGAAACTGAGGCACAGAAGGGTGAAGTTGTGCAAGGTTACATACGTAGTAAGTGGCAGAGCAGGATTTGAACCCAGGTCCTCTGCCCCTTAATTTAGCATCCCCAACACCACAAAATACAACCCAATATATAGACTCTTCAAAACCAACTGAAGAGAAAACACATTAAAAGGAGGCAGTTAACACTGCAAAGAGCAAGCAATTGACAATAAAATGACATACAACTATTACACATTAGATGACACTCATACTTCAATGGCTTTTGTGGTAGGGCAACAGTGCAATACAATAGAAAGAACCCTGGCTCTGGAGTCAGGAAGACCTGAGTTAAAATTCAGACTCAGACACTTACATATAGCTATGAGACCCTTGGGCAACTCACTTCAGCTCTGTCTGTAGGTTCCTCATTTTTCTCAACTGTAAAATGGAGAGGATAGCACCTACCTCTGAGGATTGTTGTGAGGATCAAATGAGATGTGTGTAAAGCACTTAGTATAGTGCCTGGTAAATAGTAGGTACTTAAAAAATGATCGTTCCCTCCCTTTGTTCCTCCCTTTCTTATTCCCTCCCTCCCTCCCTCCCTTTGTTTCTTCTTTCCCCCTTTCCTTCTTCCTTCCCTCTTTCCCTCCCTCCCTTCCTTCCTCCCTTTATTTCTTCTTTCCTCCTTCCCTCTCCCCCTCCCTCCTTTCCTTTCTTTATTTCTTCCTTCCTTCCTTCCTTGCTCCCTTTCTCCCTCTCCCTTTTCCTTCTCTTCCTCCTTCCTTCCTTTCTTTCCCTTTTTCCTTCCCTCCCTCCCTTCCTTCCTCCCTCCCTCTCTCCTTTCCTCCCTCCTTTCCTTCCTTCCTTCCTTCCTTCCTTCCTTCCTTCCTTCCTTCCTTCCTTCCTTCCTTCCTTCCTTCCTTCCTTTCTCCCTCTCCCTTTTCCTTCCCTTCCTCCTTCCTTCCTTCCTTTCTTTCCCTTTTTCCTTCCCTCCCTCCCTTCCTTCCTCTCTCCCTCCTTGCCTCCCTTCCTTCCTCTCTCCCTCTCTCCTTTCCTCCCTCCTTTCCTTCCTTCCTTCCTTCCTTCCTTCCTTCCTTCCTTCCTTCCTTCCTTCCTTCCTTCCCTCCCTCCCTTCCTTCCTCTCTACCTCCTTCCCTCCCTTCCTTCCTCTCTCCCTCTCTCCTTTCCTCCCTCCTTTCCTTCCTTCCTTCCTTCCTTTCTCCCTCTCCCTTTTCCTTCCCTCCCTCCTTCCTTCCCTTCTTCCTTCCTTCCTTCCTTTCTTTCCCTTTTTCCTTCCCTCCCTCCTTTCCTTCCTTCCTTCCTGCCTTCCTTCCTTCCTTTCTCCCTCTCCCTTTTCCTTCTCTCCCTCCTTCCTTCCCTTCCTCCTTCCTTGCTTTCTTTCCCTTTTTCCTTCCCTCCCTCCCTTCCTTCCTCTCTCCCTCCTTCCCTCCCTTCCTTCCTCTCTCCTTTCCTCCCTCCTTTCCTTCCTTCCTTCCTTCCTTCCTTCCTTCCTTCCTTCCTTCCTTCCTTCCTTCCTTCCTTCCTTCCTTCCTTCCTTCCTTCCCTCCCTCCCTCCCTCCTTCCTTCCTTCCTTCCTTCCTTCCTTCCTTCCTTCCTTCCTTCCTTCCTTCCTTCCTTCCTTCCTTCCTTCCTTCCTTCCTTCCTTCCTTCCTTCCTTCCTTCCTTCCTTCCTTCCTTCCTTCCTCCCTTTCTCCCTTCTTCCCTCCCTCCCTCTCTCTACAGATAGAGAACATATTGAGAAGAAAGCATTCTATAAAAACTCAAATGCTTATAAACATGAGCCATTACAATGACAACACAGAGCCAACAGCAGGACGACTTCCAGGTATCCTCAGAAGGACATGCCCGAAATTGGGAAAATGACTTAACATCTTTGAACTGCTTTTATACCCAGAGAATTCTGGAACACCATTCCTATACCTTGTTTAGACTCTGTTTTCTCAGAATTACGGAATCACATTCTCTGTTTGAAACGCTTGAACCTGTAGCTGAAAATTAATATAAGATGTGGCCTTGTCCTGGAATGAAATAACCAACTGTCTAAGATCATTGTGTGGTTGGACCCGGCATTATTAGCCAGAGGAGCCTCCCCGCCCCCTTTTCCCCAGCCCCATCCATGCCACTACAAATAGCAATTAGTTCAGTTAGAAGAGATTATCCTCAGGTGCACTAGTCTGAAGTGTCTGCTGTGTTGGGGAGAAGAAGCGAGCCAGGGAACATTGGAGGAGGGGGAATGTCAGACTTGTTAATTATCTGTAGAATTTTCGGATAAGTGGTCATTCAGCAAGCATCTTTGGAATCTTGGGCCATGGAGATCTTTTGTGTTGTGCTGCCCACAAGTAACCCTAGCAGCATTTGCGGGGGGGGGGGGGGGGGGGGAGAGAAGAGGCGTTCCGTTCTGCACAAGGGCAGCTTCTTCTGGAGAGAAATAATCAATTTCGGGGAGACCAAAAAGAAGGAATGAACTTGGCCTTGTTTTGTTTTCCTCCTTGATGAGTGAATAGAAGCCTGACCTGGGTTTTTGAGGATGCCTGAAAAAAATGCAGGATATTATCCAGAAAATCCCTGTGTGTTGGGGAGATTATTCACCATCCCTGAGAGACAGATGGGAGCCCCAAACTGGAACCAATTTCTCAAAGACATGCTCATTTGTCTTTAATCCTTTGAAACCAAGTTCAAAGGAGCAATGTGAAAATTGGGGAAAAAAATGTAGACTAAGCAGATTAGAATTGGATTCAAAGCTCTTCTTTGGGGGTGCTTCAATTATAGATATCGCTCCAAGGTTTTTGAGGCTGGAAGAGAGAAGAGAGGTGCTGCTTGGCCCAAGGCAAAAAAAGCAAGACCAGTGGGGCAAAATTTGGGGAAGAAAGGCTTGACTGAGTATAAGAAATTCCAGAGTTGAAGTCAAGAAGACCTGGGTTTGAATCCTGCCTCAGAAACTGACTTTCTGAGCTTCTATTTCCTAAAAGTGACAGGGTTAGACCACATCATCCCTGAGATCCCTTCCAGCTCTGGGTCCATTATCTTATAAATGTATGAGGAACTTTCTGAGAAGTCCTATCCAGAAATGGAATGAGCTGCCTCATGAGGCAATGAGTTCCTTGTCACTGAAAGTATTCAAACAGCTATTAATAATAACAGCTGACATTTATATGGTGCTTTAAGTTTGCAAAGCACTTCATAAATGTTACTACATTTGGTCCTTATAAAATCTTTGTGATGTAGAAGGTATAATTTCCCCAATTTTACAGGATAATGATGTGCTACAAGGAGGGTAGAGAATGACTATTACTCGGTATTGCTTAACAGGGCAGAACTATGAACAATTTAGGGAAGTTGAAAGGAGATAAATTTTGACTTGGTATTACTTGGTTTAACTGAACTTCCTAAAAATTAAAGTTGTCAGTGGGGGCAGCTAGGTGGCCCAGTGGATAAAGCACCAGTCCTGGATTCAGGAGGACTTGAGTTCAAATCTGATCTCAGACACTTGACACTTACTAGCTGTGTGACCCTGGGCAAGTCACTTAACCCTTACTGCTTCACTCCCACCCCCCCACCCCCCCACCCCCCCACCCCCCCACCCCCCCACCCCCCCACCCCCGGCAAAAGAAAGAAATTAAACTTGTCAGCTCTGTCAATTATAGCTTGTGTGACATTGGGTAAGACACTTCCCATTTAGTGGCACTAGACCTCACTAAGGTCCCTTCCATCTTTAAAACTATGATCCTATGAAGGCCAAAGGTCCTTAGAACCCCACATCTGTGATCATAACACTTGCCAACAGTTCAGTGGGCTACCTTGTGAAGTAGTGAGTTCTCCATCACTGTGGGTATCCAAGCAGAAGTAGCATGATGCTATGGAGGAACTTCCTTATTTGGACCAAATGATTTTTGAGGGTGTGGAGGATTCTCATACAGAGTCTTCCTGGGGATTAATATTTCAGCCAAAATTTTGCCTTCACATTTTTTTGCCCCCTCTCCTCCAGCCTCTTTATCAAGAAGTAAATGATTTGTAAAGCCACATATAAAAGTACTCGATGTAACATGAATGAATACCATGCATAGAATTCTAGGCAGTCAAATTTTGATCTTTTCCAGAATTTTTTTTAAAAAGAAATTTTAAAGAGAAATGAAATCATCCTCCCTCCCTCTCTCCTCCCTCTCCCCCCAGGACAATCAGCAGCTAATTCTACTTCAGTATCCCCTGTATATACCCTCCCCTTTCTTTACTTTCATAGCCACCACCCTACTTCAGGCGCGTCACCTCTTACCTGGACTGTTTTGATAGCTTCCTAACTGAACTCTCTATTTCTAGTCTCCCCCCGCTCTTTAGTCTAATGTCCGCACAGCTGCCAAAGTCATCTTAAGACATAGGTATGGCTGGGCTACTACTCTCCTGCTCAGGAACATTCAGTAGCTCCCTATTCCCTGTAGGATATATTCAATAATTAAAGTCCTTTGAGTCCTAGCTCCAGCTTGTCTTTGTAGCCTCATTTCACAGTTCTCCTAGAGTAATGTGAGTCTAGAATTGGAGGAAACTTCACTAACCATAGTCTAATTTATAATTGAAAAGAAACCATACTATCACATAGCCAAGAAGTGACTTCTCAGCCTCTGCTTAAAGACCTTCAGGGAGGGGAAGACTACCAGCTCTCTGGGCAGCCCCTCCACTTTTTGACCTCTGACATCAGGCCCAGATTTACATTTTTTTTTAACAACTTCTCCCCTGTGGGTCCTAGTTCTGCCTTTGAGGTCTATTGTTCTTTCTTGAAGAGGGCTGATGACCTCACAAAGGTGATGTCTTGACTTGCAAGTGAATTGGATTGAAGTGAGGCAGAGCCATGTAGACCCATCAGCCTCACTCTTTCCTTCAGAGTCATCCCTTTGAGGGCTAACAGAATAAACCTAAGCCCCTTTCCCCATGACAGTCTTTCAAATACTTGCAAAAGGCCCATATCTCCCATTTTCCCACTCCAGCCAGCCAGCCCACAGCTGTACAGAGCCTAATGAGGGTGGGCCTTGGGCAGGAGGGAGAAGGGTCCTTTCCTTGCTCTTGTCTCCATTGTCCACTTCCCTCTAAGTGCTGGACATCCCCTACTGGCTGGATACTGACCTCTGCTACCACAATCGCCACTCTAGGTATCCCAGAGCATGAATCTCCTTCATTTCTTGGAACCAGTATCCCCTTCTCAGCAGTCCAGTTGGTTGGGGAAACAGCAGCTCACTCTGCTTAGATAAGCAGGGAGTCACCAATCTTTCAGGTAAAATGGTGTTCATTCCACTTGCCCTAAAATCCCAATCCCATCATCTAATACTATTTTCTTAACCAGATATTCACTTCCCATTTTTTTTGAAAATATACATGCCTGTAACTTCTACTCATTGTTTATAGTTCTGCCTATGAATCCATTTTTTGCTTATGAATCTATTTTCTAGATAAGGGTATTGGATTGGTTTTCTATTTCCTTCTCCAACGGATTAAGGCAAACAGATTAAGTGATTTGCCCAAGGTCACACAATTAGTAAATGTGTCTGAATCCAGATTTGAACTCAGATCTTCCTGACTCTGGGCAGCTAGGTGGTACAGTGGATAAGGCATTGGACTTGGAATCAGGAAGACACATCTTTATGCATTCAAAACTGGTTTCAGACATGTACCAACTGTGTGACCCTGGACAAGTCACTTAACCCTGGTTGCCTCAGTTCCTCATCTGTAAAATGGACCAGAGAAAGAAATGACAAACCAGTCCAGTACCCTTGCCAAGAAAACCCATGGACAGTACAGTCCACAGGGCTGCAGAGAGCTGGACATGACTGAAAGGACTCAAAAAGAATAACCACTTCCTGACTTCAGTGGTATCCACTGCACCACTGAGCTGCTTCCTAATAGTAATATTGTATTATATTAAATGAGTTCATGATTATTGATTAAATGACTTGTTAAAGATTAAATCATTTAATAATTATTACCATTATCTAAGAAGACATGAGCAGACTAGGACCATGGTACAAACAAAATAAAATGTGAGTTGATAAAGATAAACTAAAAAGTCTTTGCTTGGGTTAAATATATCATATGCCCAATACAGGCTGGGGTGTGTGTGGCTAAGTAACAGGTGGTGTATATATGTGTGTAGAGGGAAAAAGATCTAGAAAATTAGTGGACCACAGGTTCAATATGGGTCAATTAAATGACTTAGCAGGCAGAAAAAAATAACGCAGTCTTAGGCTGCATTAATACATGCATCGTTTCCAGAATTGGGGGAGGTGATAATCTCATTCTCCTCTGTCTTGGACCATATCCAGAATACTTTGCTGTGTTATGTTCCCCACATTTTAAGAAGGATATTGACAAGTAGAGAGCATCCAAGAAGGACAACTACATGGGTGAGCAGACTCAAAGTCCTTCCATATGGGGATCCATAAAAGGTTTGACTTTGATAAAAGAAGACAATACTGAAATAAATGCTATATTGGGTCTCCTGAGTTCCAAACAGCAGAACAAAGAACAAAATGTGGATTTAACAGAGGATCAGAATTCAGCTATATGAAAGGGGGGAGAACTTCCTAATAATTAGAGCTAACCCAAACTGAAGTAGGCTGTCTTGATAAGTAGTGAGCTCCCCTTTGAAACAAATTTCCAAATAGAAGCCAGAAAACCACTTACTAAGGGTGCTGTAGAAGAGAACCCTGATCACATAGCCATTGGGCTAGATGATAATGGGGGTTCCTTCCAACTCTCAGATAATATGATGCTGGAAAACATGTAGTTGGAACTATGAAAGGTAATCCTTTGTATTTCCTCCTCCCTTTTAGAAAGAGGCAGAGCTGAATTTTACCCTGTTCTTGCCTTTTCCCACCCTCTCCTCCTTTCTTTCACACATTGAGTTCTGGAGATTTAATCAGTCATACCCTGTTACAATAATGGGTTCACTTTATTCCTAGGGAAAATTTAATGGCCCTCAGACCCATGTGGTCCCTTTCTCTGCTACGTTATGGAATTTATATCAGACAAAATGTTACTAATACAATCACGATAGCTCAGAGCCCCCTGTTAGGAAAATTCCTAATGTTCAGACATACATTTCAGCTCTCTGTTCTAGCTAAAAATTGGGGGGCGTCTCTACCTAATTCTTGGTTTATATATGAAGCAAGAACAATATTTCCTTAAAAGTAGTAGACAGAGTACTTTATAGCATCTTTTACTGGACAGGTCCTGAGAGAGAATGAGGGAAAAGATGACCTATTCTAGAGCTTCCCTCACACCTCAAAGAGTTGATAACTAACTTTAGTCCAAAGCTTCTTTTCTGAGAAATCTACAGTAGCCCAATGGCCTTCCTTGACCTCTCTTTTGCCTGTTGCAATTTAACTCTTTTTTCAGTTTCTCCTTTAACCTGTCATCCCTGTCCTACTTATTCTTTCCAGCCCTAGCTAAAACTCGGGACTCTCCCTGTGGTGGCAGGTACTGCTGCTTAACCCTTGTAGGTACTTCTTCTTAGTTCACTCTTGCAGACTCCCAGACATGGCTCCAGTCTTGTTCCAGCTCAAAGATTCCAATAGTCCATAAATGCCTCTAGGGGATCTCAGGGAATACTCATTTATCTGATCTACAAGTCCCGGGTGGCAGTAAGCTCTCAACCTTCTATTGTGATGTTATGTTACTGCGTGATAGATTCACCAGTGAGAAGGGGCAGCTTGACCTAGTGGATAGCAAACCAGCCTCACATATCCCTTCTCAGCCTCAGTTTCCTTATCTATACAATTATAATAGTACCTACCTTCCAGGGTCGTTGTGAGGATCAAGCAAGAAATGTCTGTACAGGGATTTGCAAAGATGAAAACTCCTATAGGTATGTGAACTGTTATTAATGAATGTTTATTTGTTGACTCATGAAGCAATCAGGGGCAGGATGAAAGACAGTAAGGAATCATAGATTGGTGGCCACTGAGGTTTTAGGGTATCTTTGTTCTAACTGAGCAAGCCAAATAATTTCACCTTTCTATGTCCGTAAAACAGAGATTAAAAACACTCATCTTCCATGTCTGCTAGCAAAATTAAGAGATAATGTTTGTAAAGTGTTTCATAACTTTCATACATTATGGGACTATGGGCAATAATTATTATAGCCTTAAGAAGTGAGAAAACTAAAAAAAAATCCCTGTCCCCTGCATTATCAAGCAAGGAAATTTGGTACAAAGATTGGGGGGGGGGGCAACGGGGGTTAAATGACTTGCCCAGAGTCACACAGGTAGTAAGTGTAAGTGCTGAGGCTGGATTTGAACTCAGGTCTTCCTGAATCCAGGGCCGGTGCTTGATCCACTGTGCACTGTGCCACCTAGCTGTCCCTGTTACAAAAATATAAAAAAAACAAACCACTGGATTTGGAGGTCAGGGTCTTAGATTTGAATACTGACTCTGTCGCCTGCTATCCGTGATATTTTAGGGTTAGAGGTTAGAGGTCAGGTTTCACTTTACATCTAAAATGAAGAGATTGGACTAGATAACCTTTGAGACTTGTTCTAGACCCAGATCATTGATGTGTTACATAACTAAGCTATGTAGGACTGTAGATTACTTCCTGCTCCCCCCAACTACCTCCCCAGGAATCAAACTATTCCCAAATGAAATATTCTCCTTTTCACCTTCCATGTATCCCTTGAACTCCCTGGATAGAAAATGAGTCTGACTTTGGATAGAATGTCATCTGGGCCTATCTAGTACAACCCTTTTGTTTTACAGGTGAGGAAACTGAAGATCAGGTATTAAAAATGACTTGCCCAAGGTCAGAAGCAGGATTTGAATCCAGATCCTCAGAAACCAGTCAGTACACTTTTCCAACAACAGAAAAACAAATGCACAGAGATCTTGGGACAGCTTATACTCCCAGAGAGAACTTCTTGATCTCAGAGTGGCTGTCTTAACAGGATATCTGTTTGCTTTGCTGTCTTCTCTCCTCCTCTTCCCAACTCCCCTCAGTCAGGCTTTTTAATTGGCACAGGACTGCTTTAACTCACTAGTCCCAGAATGCTGCAGTTCTAAAGAGCCTCCCATGCCACCAGCTCTCCCTGGGCACCATAGCTACACCATTCTGTCTGGGACAGAATGCTGGAGCCAACTGTTGCATTTTTTCCCATCCCATCTTGGCGCCAGCCCTCCTAGACCTGGGTTTGATATGGTGGCAGGAAAGGTCCCCATGGGTGCATGGTATGCATAGGTTGATGCTATGTCAGATAAGACTTTTTGCTAGGCAGGGGTCTGGGCCTTTCCAGGGTTCATTTGTAGGGGAAGCATCCAATCCCACTATTCTCCAGCTCCTAACATTGTGCTTGACACATAATAATCATTTAATAAATGCTGTTGATTGATCCCCATGAAAGTTAGGAAACTCATCAACTTGGAGTTCCAGTAGCTAGTGGAGTTCTATGCATCTCCTTGAATCTAATCACTAAATTCTAATGAAAAGATGATGCTTTCATGGCCAATCATGATTCCAGAAGACTAATATTGCAGTCATCTATTCACTTCTTGACAGAGATGCTGAATGTGACACACATTTTTGGACGTGACCAATGTAAGAATTTGTTTTGCTAGACTATGCATGTGTGTTATAGGGGTTTTGTTTTTCTTTTTTTTTTTCTTTTGAATGGAGGACAAGGGGGAGGGAGAGAAAAATCATGTCTATTGATTAAAAATTAATTTTTTTAAAAAAGATGCTGCTTTTGATATGGAAAAATCATTGGCAGCTAAATGGTATAGCAGAGTAGAGTAATTAGAGTCCTGGAGTCAGGAAGATTCATCTTCCTGAGTTCAAATCTGGCCTTGGACACATACTAGCTGTGTGACCCTGGGCAAGTCACTTATCCCTGTTTGCCTCAGTTTCCTCATCTGTCAAATGAGCTGGAGAAGGAAATGGCAAACCACTCCAGTATCTTTACCAAGAAAACCCCAGAGAGGGTCATGGAGAGTCAGATACAACCTAAATGATTGAACAACAAAATGGTTATAATTGTAGGACACCTCTACCCTGTGGTTTATCCCTACTCATTCTAGTTTATCACTGGGACACCTTAGAGTTGCTTATTAGCCAAAGAACTTGATCTGTTTCTCTTTCCAGATTCTAAATGCAGGGGGCATCTAAGTGGCACAGTGTATAAAGCACTGGCCTTGGATTCAGGAAGACCTGAGTTCAAATCCAGCCTCAGACACTTGACACTTAACTAGCTGTGTGACCCTGGGCAAGTCACTTAACCCTCATTGCCCTGCAAAAACAAACAAAAAACCAAATTCCAAATGCAGATGAACAAAATTTTCCCTTCAAGGAGTATAATATATATGAAATAAACCCCTAAAGAAAGAGGGTATTGATAATAGCTCCTGAAATTTAAGATTGTCATACTCCCAGTACTCAAAGAGACTTCAGAGACCACTGAGTCCAATTCCCTTATTTTACAGATAAGGGAAGTGAGGCCCAGGGAGAGGGGTTTGTGCAAGGGTCATAGGATCAGAATCATTCAACTGGAAGGGACCCCAGAGGCCATATCGTCCAACTTTCCTCATTTTACATATGGGGAAACTGAGGCACAGAGAGAGCTGGAAGGAACTCCAGAGGCCATCTGGTCCAACCTTCCCCATTTTACAAGTGAGAAAATGGGCCCAGGGAAATTAAATGAGCTGGCTATAGGGTCCAAATCTGGAGCTGAAAAGGACCTCAGAGGCTATATAGTCCTGCCCCCTCACAGTACAGATGGATTCTCAGGGGTGGGATTTGAAGCCAGCTTCAATGCTCTATCCATTGTACCACACTGCCTCTCTAAGACAGACCACAAAAGGACACGCATAAAAGGGAACTGGTAGGCGATAATTGGCACCTGACTTTATCTGGCTTCCTTTCATCTCTCTGAGCCCCAGATTACAGTCATGGATGCTCCCCAGAACAAATGCATTTTGAGAAGAGAAATGAAAAGCTGAGATGGTTGCCTTCCTGACCTCTTTCAGGAAGAGGGTGTACACAGGAGAGGAGACGTCAATAGAGGCAGTGACAGGGAACAAAGGGGTGAGGGAGGGAGTGCACCTGGGTAGGCTAGAGAAGAGGTGACAGAGGAAATGAGAGGGATGAGGGCGGGGATGGGGGAAGGGCCAAGGGAAGAAGATTGAGCTTTTGAATTAAAGAGGGGATGCTGGAATCTCATGGGAAGAACATTGAAAAGCCCTGGAGTGGGGCTTTTGTAGTTGCTGCTGAGAACAGAGGATGCCTGTTTTTCCACATGTGGGAGGACTCCGTCTCTCACTCCTTAACCATGGATGTCTCTGAAGGCTTGTCCTCAGCCTTCTGATCTTCTCTTTCTACAGCTTGCCCTTGGTGGTCTCATCAGCTTTCATTGGTTCGATGACCATCTTTGTGCAGATCACACCCAAATGTCTATTTCTCACCCTAATCTCTCTCCTGAACTCCATCCTGCCTGGCAGGTGGCCCACTGTACATCCCCACCAGGCTGTCCTGCCAAGACCTTAAATGCAACATGCCAAAAATGGAACTTATTGTCTCCCACAGGTCTCCCAATCCATGCCTTCTTTTTTGGGGGGGAGGAATGAGGGTTACATGACTTGCCCAGGGTCACACAGCTAGTAAGTGTCAAGTATCTGAGGCCAGATTTGAACTCAGGTCCTCTTGAATCCAGGGCTGGTGCTCTATCCACTGCATCACCTCACTCCACCCTCAATCCATGCCTTCTTGAAACTTGCCTGTATGTGGTGAGGATACCGACATCTTCCTAGTCAGTCATCCAGGTTCATAAATTCAAAATCATCCTTGATTCCTCCCTCTCCCTTCCCCAACCCCCAATCAAGGTAGTTGCCCACAATTGTCCACTCCCCTTCTTTCAAAATCATCTTCTCTTCCTTTGAACAGCTACCACTCTGGGTCTGAATTACTTTATGTGCATTATAATGGCATTCTAAAAAGTTTCTCCCATTTTCAGTCTCTTCTTTCTCCAATCCATCTTCCATTTGGAGCTCAGGCAACATTTCTTGATGTCCCAGTTCAGAGTTTTCTTCTTCTCAAATTACCTTCCATTTACTTGTCTGTATATATGTTGTAGTCAACCCCCCCCCCCCCAGCCAAGGAGAATATAAACTCCTTGGTGACAACAATTGTTTAGTTGTTCTCTCTTTCCACCCCCAGAATCTGGCACAGACCCTTACATGTAGCAGGCCCTTAATCAATGTTTGTTAAATTGACTTGCATTGAAATGCAGCCACATTTCTCAAAGTACATACACTTTAAAAATGTTTTAGTGCGTGGCTCTGGCAAATCTTTTCCTGCCTAATAAGACAGAGGCAGTTTTATACCTAGTCAAGGGTGGGCTGGTAAATGTTTAATAACTGCTTTTCCAAAAACCAGGACACGCTTAAGGTTAATCTGAATTATTAATATTTTCTTAAGTCCAGACAATCAACAAAACACTAAATCAAGCCCTACTTTGCAAGCATCTGCTAATTTCCAAAGTGTTCACATTGAAAATTCAACAATTGATTCTGCTAGCTGGTTCAAGCTAACTCCAACACACCCTGGGCACTTAAGTCTTGCCCACTTGGAGCAATTTTAGGAATATTTCTGATACCATTGACCTTATTTTGATATCTCATTGAGGACTTAAGGACAAGGCACCAAAATTTTTAAATAAGCAAGGCTTTATTTAAAGCAACTTTGGGGCAGCAAGATGGCACAGTGGATAGAGCACTGGATTCAGGAGGACCTGAGTTCAAATCTGACCTCAGACACTTGGCACTTACAAGCTATGTGAACCTGGGCAAGTCACTTAACCCTCATTGCCTCACTACACAAATAAACAAACAAATGAATGAATGGATAGATAAATAGATGAACGAATAAATAAATAAAATTTAAAAATACAATAAAGCAACTTTTAAAAACCCACAAAAATGGAAAGGACTTGAAGACCAGATTGATTTTAGGAAAACATGGAAAGACTTGAAATAATTCAGAGTGAAATGAGTAGAACCAAGAAAACATTGTACACAGTAACAGCAAGATTGTTCAAAGAGTAACTGTGAATGACGAAGCTATTCTGAGAAACAATAATATTCAAATCAACTACAAAGAATCTATGATGGAAGAAGATACTACCCACCTCCAGAGAAAGAATTGATCTATGTCCATCTACAGAGAAAGAACTGAAGATATATGAATACAGATTGAAGCATAATTTTTTTTGTTAGCTCCTTTTTCTAAAGTTTTTTTTGTCTGTTTTCTTTCACAACCTGACTAATGTGGAAATGTTTTGCATGACTACACATGTATAACTTATATTGAATTGCTTGAGTTCTTAAGGGAGGTGAGGGGGAAGGAGGAAGGAAGAGAATTTGGAACACAAAGTTTTAAAACGATGTTAAACTTTGTTTTTCCATGTAATTTGGGAAAAATTCTAAATAAATAAAAAAATTTTAAAAAGGAAAGAAAGAACTGATATACAGAAGTATGTATGGTATGGTTCTGTGTGTGTGTGTGTGTGTGTGTGTGTGTAATGTTAGCCATCTCTAATGCTGAGTTGGGAAGGAAGTAGACAACTCAGAACTTAAAATGTAACAAAACAATAAATTAAATTAAAGGGAAAAAAATTTTTTGGCAGGGAAATGAGGGTTAATTGACTTGCCCAGGGTCACATAGCTATTAAGTGTCAAGTGTCTGAGGCCAGATTTGAACTCAGGTCCTCCTGAATCCAGGGCCAGTGCTTTATCCACTGAGCCACTTAGCTGCCCCCAATAACTTTCCTTTTACCTCATATGGGCCCCTACTTTCCCCAAGGGCCTCAAAAGTTCTCAAGACATGTACTAGTGTCTTCTATTTAAAGCCCCTCTGCATGACAAAATCTCTCACACTGTAGCAGTCAAGTAAAAGCTTTCTTCAAGCGAGTCCCACTTCTCCCAGGGATCTATAAAGTCCTCCAGACTTATAATGCTGTCCTAAAGTTGTGGCTCCTTGAAAAAGGGAAGACAAGATCACTAGAGAGTTTTCTCTCAGGACCTGCACAATCCACATGACTCCCAGGTTTAAATGCAGTATTGCTCAAATAGGGTGACACGATAAGTAAACCATTTTCAGTTATTAACACCTTAATGCCAAATACTTTGTTGCAGTTGCTCTTAAATGGAAAAACCAAAGAAAATAGCAGTTAGAAGGTTGTCTACTAGAGATAGATCATCTAGCGCACCCCCCCCATTTTATACATTTTACTGAGGCTTAGTGAGGGAGCAGGAGCTGAAAAGGGATGGGGATTATTTGATGACAAGTTGGGATCATAGAAATTCTAATAGCTGATATTAAAGGTTTATAAAATGCTTTCAAAGCATTTGGGGTACTAGAATTGAAATCAGCAAATCTGGGTTTGAATACTTATTACCTGTATGACAGTGGGAAAAACCTCTCAGATTCTCGGCTTCCTTGTTTGCAAAATGGAGATTAAAATAATTGTACTACCTGCCTCACAGGGTGGTAGTGGGGACCAAATGAGAGTATTTATGTAAAGCACTATATAAATGTGGGGTGTTGTTTGATACTCACAAACACACTCTGAAGCAGGTACTGTTATCTTCATTTTACAAATTAGGAAATTGATGCCCAAAGTGGTTAAAGGAAGTCACACAGTGTCAGAGAGTAGATTAAAAACCTCATATCTCTTTACTCCAAGTTTGGGACATTCCCATTGCCCTTTCCTTCTAACACAAAAGTCTCTGCAATTGTGTTTGTGTGATGGAGGAGTGGGGGATGGCCTCAGAGTTCAAAAGCCCTGGGTTCTTGGGGAAGGCAGAAGCAAGAAAAAAAGGAGGTAGAGAGATAATGAAGACACACTTCACCTGTTCCACAAATTTTCATAAGATTGACCCAAAATGACAACGGCAACAAAAAGATTGATGTAGCTATCCTTGGAATGAACTAGAAAGCTGATTCTTAATGGGTAAGAGAAATCCTGCTAAGATTCAACTATCAACTCTACCCATAAAGTACAATAAACAATAGATACTCCCTTCTCCCTCCTGAGAAAGGCGTGATAAAAGAATTCAGTCCTGTCTTTGTAACTGATTATGATGGGACCAGACAGATGAATGTTGGAGCCTCACAAACCAGGTGGTGTCTGTAGAATGCTATCTTGATTTGGATTAACTGAAATGGCAAACAGATCGACCCACTCTGTCAGCTCGTGTTTATGGCTCACAGTGAAGCCTCAGCAGATAGAGAGATCCAGAGCCGGGGTGGGGGGGGATGTAGATTTGGTTCTCTCTGGGATGCCTTGCCTCATTTCCTCTTTTGTTACCGGTTGGGACCTCCAAAGAGTTGCCTCTTATTTGGGGGAAAATCTACAGGGAGAAGAGAATGAGTCATGAATGTGATTGAGCATTTTTTGTTGTGCTTCCGATCTCTACAAGGGTGAAGAGGAGTCCTGCAGATCCTGGTTCCTCCTGGATCCATTTTGGGGAGAGGTCCAGGCCAGCAAACTGCTGCTTGGCTGTGCTTCTGGCTTTCTCTGACTTTAATACCATAACCCTGTGTGGACATCTTCCTTCTCTTCTCCACCCCACACTTTGCGTCTTGTCTTGTCTTCCCTAATTAGAATGTAATCTCCTTGAAGACAAGGACCGTCTGTCTTGTTGCTTATATCTGTTTCCACAGCACAGCATAGTTCCTGGAACATACTAATGACTTAATAAATCCTTGTTCTCTTGCTTGCCTGCCTGATAATTAGGGTAGAGTGAAGAATAGGACAGTGTAAGCCATTGTTCATGTGGACTCTAGCTTCCAGACCTGTGGCAATTGGCTCTCCTGACCTTCAAAACCAATTTCTTATAGATATGCCAGTATCTATCTATCTATCTATCTATCTATCTATCTATCTATCTATCTATCTATCTATCTATCTCTATCTTTCTATTTAAATACATAAACATATATCCAAATAGAAAGATAAATATAAATATAGATATAGACAGATAGATAGAGACAGACAGATAGACAGAAAGACAGGTGGATAGATGGATAGATAGATAGAAAGACAGGTACATAGACAGATAGAAAGACAGGTGGATGGATAGATGAATGGATAGATAGATAGATAGAAAGAAAGAAAGGAAGGAAGGAAGGAAGGAAGAAAGAAAGAAAGAAAGAAAGAAAGAAAGAAAGAAAGAAAGAAAGAAAGAAAGAAAGAAAGACAGGTAGATAGACTGAAAGACAGGTAGAAAGACAGGTGGATGGATAGAGAGAAAGACAGGTAGATAGACAGAAAGACAGGAGGATGGATAGATAGAAAGAAAGAAAGACAGGTAGATGGATGGATGGATGGAGAGATAGACAGAAAGACAGGTAGATAGAAAGATAAATGGATGGATGGATGGATGGATAGATAGATAGAAAGAAAGACAGCTAGATGTATGAACAGATGGATAGATAGATAGATAGATAGATAGATAGATAGATAGATAGATAGATAGATAGATAGATAGAAAGATAGACAGAAAGACAGGTAGGTAGGCAGGCAGAAAGACAGGTAGATAGACAGAAAGACAAGTAGATAGATGGACGGGCAGATAGATAGATAGATAGATAGATAGATAGATAGATAGATAGATAGATAGATAGATAGATAGATAGAAGCAAAATGAGTCTGTATTGTATAGAGTAGCACAGACAAGAGATAGCTAGTCCAATATAGCTGCTACCGCACACACTTAGAGTTCAGAAAGACTTGGGTTTGAGTCTCTTCTCTGATACTTATTAGCTGTGTGACCCTGGGCAAGTCATTCCTCCAAAAAGGACTGGAAGAATGACCAAGACTGTCTTAACCTGGTTGCCATGGCTGGAGGGCGCCCCTTATCTAAATCATTGATCTCCTTTCCAGGGGTCTGCTAGACTTAGCTCACACTGGGTAATTTTTTTTTTCAACATTCACACCTCAGAAATCAGCAGAGGTTCATAGATCAGGGCTTGATTTATTATTTTGTTAATCGTCTAGGCTTAAATGATGGAGAAAATGTTAATAATGAAGATTAAGTTCTTAAAAATGTGTTGAGCATCTTTTCCCCCTTAGGGGAGCCAGTAACTAAACATTTATCAGCAGTGTCTAAGGTCCCTTCCAGCTGTAAATCTACAATCCGGAGCTGAAAGGGTCTTCAGAAGCTATTTAGTCCAAAGTCCTTATTTTACAGGTGAGGAAACTGAGTTCTCTAGAGGCCCACTTTGCCAAGAACATGCAGGCATACAAAGCATCACTGGCGTACAGATTTAGAGATGGGAGGGACCTCAGGGTGACCTAATCCAGCCCCTTCGTTTTTACAGGTGAGCAACTTGAGATCCAGACAGGTGAAGCATAATGCCTGGAATATAGTGGGTGCCTAATCCATGCTTATTGATCGATTGCTCAAGTCTGGAGAGGTGACAACGGAAGGTAGCTATGTCCTCTGCCTCCAGAAGGAGTCTCCTGTTCGTTGGCCCATACTGCCTCCCCCAGTTCAGTAATTCCTGAAGGGGGCCTGGGACAGGGCATGAGACATGCAGGTGGAAAGGAGTTAGGGCAAAGGAAACCAGCTCCAGACTAAGAATAGTCTCCTGGGTGTAATCCTTGGCATCCGCCATCGACCATCCCTGCCCCCCCCCCTCCTCCCCGAGACACTGAAGGGCTTCTCCTTGAACAATCGGTAACAGCTGCCAGGCCCTTGTTCAGATAAATGCCCGGCTTCTTGCCACTGAATTCAGCCCTGTGTGTCCCAGGTTTCTAAAAAGCCCTGGATTTATTTGTGCTACATTTCCCAGTTCCTAGAAAGCCCTGGCTTGGGTAAGCCATGCATAATGAAGTCCATCAATGATGAATGAATTCTTTGTGGGGCTCCTCTAGCCCTGAACTGGCTGCAGACAAGTGGGAACATTAGGCAGCCCGAGGAGAAAGCCTGTCTCTTGGTAAAAAGCCATTTAAATCATTTAACTTGCAACCCACTGGGGTCTCCCTGGCATGGAGCCCACCAGAGAGCCACACCTAGCTTTAGAGCAATTTCAGCAAGAGACAGCAAGACCAATGTATTAGCTACAGCCCTAGCCTAGAATGCAGAGAGATTGGGATTTGAATCTCATCTGACATTTACCTCCTGGAAGATCTGAGTTCAAATCCAGCCTCAGACACTTACCAGCTGTGTGACCTTGGGCAAATCACTTAAACTCTTCTCTGAGGTTCTATTTGCTCATCTATAAAACCGGGAACAGAAATAATTACACCTACCTTCCAGAGCTAGTATGAAGATCAAATGACACGATGTATGGTAAGTGCATAGAGGTACTGAGGTTCATAGTCCTTGCATTTATAGAGAACTTTATAACAAGAACTAGCACTTAGATAGAGTTGGCAAAGTACTTTACATAGGTAATCTCCTTTTATCTTCCCCTCAACCCTGGGAGATAGGGGCTATTATGATCTTCATTTATAGAGGGGTACAATGAGACAGGCAGAGGCTAAGTATCTGACAGTGGGTAGGTCACTTAATTTCTCTGTGCCCCAATTTTCTCATCTGTAAAATGGGGGGGGGAGTGCGGAATAATCCTTTATGACTTCATAAGTATCAGAGGCTGGATTTGAACTCAGGTCCTCCTGACTTCAAGTCCAGAGTTCTTACCCACTGTACAAACTAGCTGCCTCAATCTTTATTATTGCAAAGCATTTTCACACCTGATTAATTTCATCTATTACATACACACACACACACACACACACGTGTGCACACACACGTGCATACACATATACTTTATGAGTTGGTCTGTGCAGGGATAATTATTCTCATTTTACAGAAGAGGAATCTGAGGCTCAGAGAGATTGAATTTATTCTCCTCCTTCCCCCTCCAACCTGGGTCATAAAACAAATCATGAAAATGACTCTCCAGATTCACGTTTTTCTGACTGCAATTTCCATACTCTTTGGCAGCTAGGGGGCACCACAGTGGACAGAGCACTGGACCTGGAGTTGGGAAGATCCGGATTCAAATCCAGCCACAGACACTGACTAGCTGTGTGACCCTTGACAAATCACTCAACCTGTTTCCTCGTCTATAACAGGGATAATAGCACCTACCTCCCAGGGTTGTTATGAAATATTAAATGAGATAGTTGTAAAGTGCTTGGCACAGTGCCTAGCACATAGTAGGTGCTTAATAAATGCTTGTTTCCTTCCATCCCCTCCAAGGTACATGCTCAACTCCCCATCCATCCATCCATCCATCCATTCATCTATCTATCTATCTACATGCATGCATATAATATATAGTATATTTATATATAATGTATTTACTTGAGTATATATACATATACATACATATACATATATGTTGAAATATCATAGGATCATAAGTCTAGCTGTGGAGATGAACCCTCAAAGAAGAAACCATCCAATTCAATGCACACCCCCACCCCCTTTTACAGAGGAGGAAACTGAAGTCCACGAAGATTAAACAACTTGCCCAAAGTCACATACAAAGTAAATGTCAGAGGTGAGATTAGAACTCAGGTCCTCTGGCTCTGAAGCAAATGGGTTCTCCATTATAGCTTGGTAAGCGCCATTGCTTGGGAATTACAGAACTCCTTTCTTCGATCTCAACTTACTTGGCGCTATGAGATGCAACAGGAAGAAACCTGAGCTCTGGTTCCAGCTCTGATACTTTGTGGTTATGTTGAACAAATCCATTCAATAAATATTTATTAAGCACCTACTATGTGCTAGGCACTAGGCTAAGTACTGGGAAGACAAAAAAAGGCAAAAGACAGTCCCTGCCCTCGAGGAGCTCAAATCACTTTCCATTCTCTGGGTCACAGTTTCCTAATTTCTAAAAGTAAAGGTGCTGGACAAGATGAGTTCCAAGGCCCCTTCCAGCTCTGACATTCCCTGTTCTAAGGCCCCTCCCAGCTCTGACATTCTCTGTTTTGCAATAGGAGGGGCAGAGCTTAGCTCCCCATAACATGATTGAGACTTCGTATCCCACACAAGGTAGGTGCAGAAACAAGTTACTCTCCAAGTCTCTGGAAACTGTGGTGGTGTCAGCTCAGCTGGGGAGGTGGACTCCTCAGTAGGACCTTCCCTCCCCCACCTCATCTTCCCCTTCACACACCCACAAACTCAGACTTCTTTTCTTCCCCATACCTATGCTTGACATTAATCATAAAACAAAATGTATTTGTCTGCTGGACAACAAAACAAGATTAAGTTTTGTCCATAGTTATATGAAGTCAATTGATTTAACCATTGGGTTCATTGTCCTGGATCATAGGAGGAGCATCTGTTAAGACCAAATTGTTGCAGTCAAACAGCTGCTTTCTTAAGTGAACACGAGGAAACAGAAAAACTGCCTTTTTGACAATTCGAAGACAAAATATTATGAATTTGAAAATGAATTAAGTTTAAAAATCATTTAGGGGGCAGCTAGGTGGCACAGTGGATAGTGCACCAGCCCTGGATTCAGGAGGACCTGAGTTCAAATCTGGCCTCAGACACTTGGCACTTACTAGCTGTGTGACCCTGGGCAAGTCACTTAACCCTCATTGCCCCGCCCCCCCCCAATCATTTGAGAAGATTTTGGATCAAATTACTTTTTAATTCTTTTTTTTTTTTTTTTTTTTTTAGTGAGGCAGTTGGGGTTAAGTGACTTGCCCAGGGTCACACAGCTAGTAAGTATTAAGTGTCTGAGGCCGGATTTGAACTCAGGTACTCCTGAATCCAGGGCCGGTGCTCTATCCACTGCGCCACCTAGCTGCCCCTCAAATTACTTTTTAAACTACTTTTCTGAAGTCTTTTCCACCATACATGTAATTAGGGGGTCCAGCAGTGAGCATTACTTCAGGGCACCAGATTTAGAGGTTGTTTGCAGCATTTACAATCCTTTGGGAGCTATAAACAACCATGCTTAGCACTTGATTTTCTAGAATAATTTCCTTAAACTAAGAAGCTACTAGAGAATGAGCTGTGGCAAGCCTTTCTCCCACAGTTAATATTTTTTTTTTTTTGCGGGGCAATGAGGGTTAAGTGACTTGCCCAGGGTCACACAGCTAGTAAGTGTCAAGTGTCTGAGGCCAAATTTGAACTCAGGTCCTCCTGAATCCAGGGCTGGTGCTCTTTCCACTGTGCTACCTAGCTGCCCCCACAGTTAATATTTGCATACTGATTAAGGTTCACAAAATATTTTACATATATTATCTCATTTGATCCTCACAACACCCTTGAGAGGTAGGTGCTATCATTACCCCCATTTTACAGATGAGGAAAGAGATATTGAGAGAGTTGTAAGTGACTGGCCCAGGATCACAAAGCTAGTAAGTATGTAAGCATAATTCGAACCCAGGGCTTTCTGGCTCTAATACCATGATGTCTGTTCACTCTGCCACATTTTATGAATACTTGTTGAATTCATAATTAAATTTTACTGGCCCATAGTATAGTTTGGGTTGGAAACATTGGATTGGAAGATGCCTTCTGTCACCTTTCAACTTTGGGTATATATATGTTCAGCCTATGGGTGAAATTGGTCCCATTTGTTGGCAATAACTAGGCCATCCCTCATGTTATTTACTGAAAGACACTCTGGTGGCAGAGTCCAAGAGAGATGATTAGCATATACACCAAAGCTGAACTCTCACTCTGAGGTCTTTGAAAATATGAAAATGTCTCCATGATCTACCATCCTGTGGCTTAAAGAGTAAAGGAATAGCCTATGGAAAAGCGTGAAGGGAAACAAATGCTATTCCCCAGCCCATCGAAAGAGACACTGAGAGTCCCTACTTAGATGAAGGTGGCATTTTGATTTTATTTTCTTACTATGTATTTTTTGTTCTGCATTCTATTACTGGCTGATTAAGACTTTGCTTGTAAGTGGCCCTTTGAGCTCTCTTGCCTAGCAGGCAATCACCTGCTTCAATGTTGAAAGTTAATGCCCACATCGAGTTAAAGAGAATTCCATTTAAATATTTCAGGCTTCCCTTCAATAACATGAGCAGCATATGGTGTGTTTTGACTTTATCCACTGTTAAGCTATTACCTAAACTGTTTCCAGCTATTGTAATAATAACTAATTCCAGTTTGGGCTTCAGATGTTGCATGTTTTGTTTTAAAATAATTAAGATTGATCTCTCAGGAGTTCACCTGTCCCATTTGCAAAATGAAGGGATTGCCAGTAGGTACAGGTGACAAAAATAAACAGAAACAGTCGGTGTTAGAGGGACTGTAGGAAAACAGACACTTTTGTTGTTTTTGAATCATTTCAGTTGTGTCTGACTCTCTGTGGCTCCATTTGGGGTTTTCTTGGCAAAGATACTGGAGTAGTTTGGCATTTCTTTCTCCAGCTCATTTTACAGATGAGGAAACTGAGGCAAAAAGGGTGAAGTGACTTACCCAAGGTCACACAGACAGCAAGTGTCTGATGCTGGATTTGAACTTAGATCTTCCTGATTACAGGCCCAGCCTTCTATCTACTGCCACCTACCTGTCCCAACACAGACACTTATAAATACCCTGTTTGTGAAACTGTGGATTGGTTCAGCCATTCTGAAAAACAATTAAAAAAAAAAAAAAGAACAGACTGACTTCTAACCCAGTAATTGGACTCCTGAACATATGCTTCAAGGGAGTAAAAAATAGAAAGAATGGCCCATTGTAAACCCAAACATTCATAGCTTCACTTTTTGTTGGTAGCAAAAAACCGGAGACAAGATAGGAGTGCATTGCTTGTGGAATGGATGAATAAGCTGTATTGTATGAATGGAATATAATGTTGCTGGATAGTCAGAAATGGTGAATTTGAGTAATTCTGAGAAACATGGGAATATCTGAATGAATTGATCAAAAGTATTATGGAACTGGAAGGAAGATTTTTTTCTTTTTCTTTTGGGGTGAGGCAGAGCTAGAACCTGTGATATCAACATCACTGTTGAGAGTTCCAAGTAAGGACCTCTCTGTGCCAATGCATATTGGTACCTTCTCTGAGGTTTATAGTCAAAGAGAATGGTTTGAGGCACTGAAAAGCTGTGATTATCCAGAATCATGCTGCTGTATGTAGGACAAGACTTGAACTTGAATCATCTTGACTCTGAGACTAGCTATCAATAATGCCATCCCACCTCAGAGAAAAAGACAGTGAGATACAATGAAAACAAGTCTGCCTTAACCTCTTTACACACATTTTTGATGCTGGAAAATGGGATATGGAGACACAATCCCAGAGGAAACTTTGAAGATAGCAGAGAAATGTCCAAGATATCACAAAGATCTCCTATGATCATAATGGTGGGAGATGCTGAAGGCTTCTATCCACTCTGACCAGCTCGGCCAGCAGTTTGGTGGGGTGTCCCAGCCAGGGAATTTCACACATTTCAGGAATGAGAGACTTTTTACAACTCTTCAGTTCTACAAATCCAGAGGATCCATGCAAACCATTGATACCAAAATCGTGCAGAAATCGATGCTGATCTGGTCTTCTTGAGTGGCCCAAATTCATTGAGAATCTAGCTGAGTGAACACTCCCACAATAGACTTCAGTCTTGGATTTCTTTGGCTTGGCTTCTCCCACCAACAGTGATCACAATGTGTCAGTCATCAATTTACCTCACCTCTAGAACTATGCATGGACCACTCCCTCTTGATTCCACTTGACACTTCTTTCTTTCACAATAATTAAATCAATGCTACCATTGTCATTGGTAATGACTTGTAAACTGACTGTCAAGCATCCCAGTGACTCCTCAGACCAAAGCACCTTCTGGGGTCACTTCTCTCTTATATGTGTTGGAATGCAGCCTCCCAGGGTCCATGAGACTGGAATGTTGTACATAACATTAGATTATGTTCCATGTGCTCTTCCTCTTTAAAAAAAATCCTTTGTTATAAGGGATGACTCTCTGGGAGGGAAGAGGGATGGAGATACAGTGGGAAATCTAGGTGATAAAAAAACAAACAATACAATAGATTCTAAAAAAAAAAAAGAAAAGAAATAATAGGTATTCAACAAGATCAGAAATTTAGAGGTGAAAGGGACCTTAGAAGTCATCTAGTCTTATCACGTCATTTTTAAAATGAGGAAACTGGGCCTCATAGACCATAAAATCATGATCTAGAACTAGAGGGGGCCTCAGAGGCCATGCGGTCCATTTGTCTCATTTGACAGGTGAGGAAACAGGCCCAGGGAGGAGAGGGAACTCACCCAAGGTCATACATGTAGTAAGTGGGAAGACTGGGACTCAAACTCAGGTTCTCTGACTCCAAATTGCCTCATTGTTGTTTAGTCATGTCTGACTTTCTGTGACCCCATTTGGGGTTTTCTTGGCACAGATACTGGAGCAGTTTGCCATTTCATCTCTAGCTCATTTTACAGATGAGGAAATGGAGGCAAACAGGGTAAAGTGACTTTTCCAGGGTCACACAGCTAGCAAGTGTCTGAGACCGGCTTTGAACTCAGAGGATGAGTCTTCCTGACTCCAGTCCTGGCCCAGCACTCTGTCCACTGTCCTATCTAGCTGCCCCCGCTGCTGCAAATGTCTATTCATTCCATTACACCATCCTGCCTCCAGAGGAGGTGAGACTGAAGAGGGCTCACTTCCCTGAGATATCACGGTATCAGAGCCTAACTCTTCCAGCTCCAAATTCAGCATTCTTTCTACCATATCACAAACCTCCCAAATATTTGTTCAATAAATCAACAAACAAGCAATTGAACAAACAAATGAAATAAGGAAAGAATGAAAGCAAGGAAGATAAATGCATGAGTGAATGAAAATGAAAGCCCAAGAGAATCAAATAGTTTCCACTGAAATTCTTCTGCTCTAGTTAAGGGAAAAGGTGAGCCACACATATTGAAACCAACAGCACCCATGGGGAAGGGCAGGGTAATTTATAATATGAATTCATGTCCACTTACAATGACTTATCTTATCTCCCTGGGATTTAAGACGCTGAAATATTAGCCTGGGTCTTTGAAGTGTTCAGCATGGGATCTGGCCCATGGTGGCCACTTCCCTGAGATTAAGTATCAGCATTATTCTTTTCAAAGCTTTTCAGATTCTTTTTAGCTTGAGCTCCCCATAGAATCTGGGGGCAATCCGTCCTCGGTTCATCTGTCTGAGACACTAACCACCTAGGAGTGCTCCCAGATGCCGATCCTATTAGTAAGTGGACTGAGTCAATCTGTTCCCTTCACATTACCTCACTGACATCCTTTCCCAAGGAATGGTTCTCAATTATTCCTCTTTAGGGTGATGATGGTCAATTAGGATTAGGACATAAAACCTCTGCCTCATCCTACCTGGGTTTTACCCTGGGCCACACCATAGTTGCAAGTTGTTATTGCTGACCTCATGTGCTGGGCCCCTAATTGCAATTTGGCTCCGACTGGACCAGAGGGTGCCAATTCGCCGTGTCTCCCAGAGTTGTCAGCAGTGAGTCTCTTGAAATCCTCTGGTGAGCAACTGACTCCCAGCCATGACTGTTTTCCTTCTATGACACTATGGAGTGGAGGGGTGTGTGTGGGGGTAGGGGTCAGGGCAAAGGCAGATTGGAAAATCCAAAGCTTCTGAGTTGGGTGCTATAGATCAGAGAACCATCCATCGAGAACTGGAGGTGATTACAGAGACCACAAAATATGGCTCCCCTCATTGTATACCTGAGGGCCACAGAAGGAAACTGATTTGCCTAAAGCTGTCCAGGGAGTAAATGACAAAGCTCAGATTTGAAGCCAGGTCCTCTGATGCTAAAGCCAAGGCTCTCTCCATGATACAAAACTGCTTCAGGCCACTTCTCCCAGAGTGGGTATAGATGAGTAGAAAGTATGATAGACTTGTGTCCCCCAGTCATGTTACCTCTCTGTGGTTCTCGTGGATGGAATCTTCCTTAGGATCTCTTTTCCTGACTGACCTTTCCAATATGTCTATTCAGATAAGATCAGGTTAAAATGACACCATTTAGTTTAGTCATTTTTCAGTTGTGTCCAACACTCTCTGATGCTATTTGGGATTTTCTTGGCAAAGATGCTAGACTGGTTTGCCATTTCCTTCTCCAGCTCATTTTACAGATGAGAAAACTGAGGCCAATGGGGTTAAGTGAGTAGCCCAGGGTCACATAGCTAGTAGGTGTCTGCAGTTGGATTTAACTCAGGTCCTCCTGGTACATGGCATGACCTATCCCCCAATACCATGGTATATTAAGGGATATAATATTGTACTTGGAGTTGGGAAACCTGGGTTTGAATCTTTGCTCTAAACCTTAATGCTCTGTGTGACCATGTGTATATCATTTCATTTTTTTGATCCTCAGTTCAATCATCTATAAAATGGGAGTGATAATAATCCCTGTAGGGTTGTAGTGGGGAAAGGGATCTCCAAATCTTAAAGTGATATAGAAATATGAACATTTATTATCAATGGGAAAAGGACTCACAGAAATGAAATGGAGAGGGGGTAATGGAAGCGGGCATGGGAAGTGCTACTCACTACACCTTGGTGATAGTGATGGTAGTGGGCTTATGGATTGATTATGGATTGATATATGACTCTTGGGTCTTTTCTTAAACATTAGGTTGCAAAGCTATTACCTTTTCATCTTCTAGCTGTCTCTTTAAGTCACTCTGCCCAGGACCAACAATTCAGAGACCCTTGATGCATGAGACCCAGGGCAACAGTCACAATTCTCCTTCCCCTAAGAATGACCTTGCCCTCTCATGGGATCTTCAAAATTCTGTAATGCCCAGGATCGTGCCAACTTTAAATCCCCTTCATCAGTTTCGAGAACTGGGAATAGTGTTGTGTCCAGTCCCATAGACCTAAGTGCTAAGGAATGAAGGTATAATGGAAAAATGAATCCACCTCTCAAACCCTATAGAGTTGTTAGGATGGTAACCAGGGCAACCCAGAGCTGGCTCAAAAGAAGAGACCAGGTGTGGCTGCTTCCTGGGAAGTTTTGTGGTATATTGCGGGGAAGGGAGAGGAGTGTGAACCACTGTTCTTGGAGTGAGGAGACTTTGAATATTGGCTCTTCTAAGCTATGTGACCATGGACAAATCATGTAACCTTTCAGTGTCTCAGTTTCTTTCTTTGTAATAATATTGAAATATTAAAATTTTGTTCAATTTTTTTGTTGTTCAATCATTTTCAGTCATGTGTGACTCATTGTAACCTCATTTGTTTACCAAGGTTTTCTGGAATGGTTTGCCATTTACTTCTCTGGCTCAAACTGAGGCAAACTGTCAAATGACTTTCCCAGTGTCACATAGCTAGTAAGTGTAAAGTATTAAAATACTGTATTGAAAACAGACTTTTCAGGGGCAGCTAGGTAGTGCAGTGGACAGAGCACCAGTCCTAGAATCAGGAGGACCTGAGTTCAAATCTAGCCTTAGACACTTGACACTTACTATCTGTGTGACCTTGGGCAAGTCACTTAACCCCAATTGCCTCACCAAAAAAGAAAGAAAGAAAGAAAACAGACTTTTCTATCTTATAGAGTTATTATAGGGAAAGTACTTTGTCAACCTAGGCTATTACATAGATATGAGTTATTATAAAATAATTTTTACCACCATTTTAAAAGTATTGAAGTGGCAGTCTGCTAAGGTACATTAAAAAAGGAGGGATATGATTACTTTTTTTAATCATAAAAGTATTTTATTATTTTCTAGTTACATGTAGAGATAGTTTTCAACATTTGTTTTTATAAGATTTCTAGTTCCAAAATTTTCTCCCTCCCTTCCCCCTCCCCAAGACAGCAAGCAATCTGATATAGGTTATATATGTACAGTCACATTAAACATATTTCTGCATTAGACATGTTGTGAAAGAAGAACCAGAACACAAGGGAAAAAACCTCAAAAAAAAAAAACCCCAACAACCAAAAAGTAGAAACAGTATGTTCAATCTGCACTCAGAATCCACAGTTCTTTTTTCTGTATATGAAGAATATTTTCTATCATGAGTCCTTTGGAACTGTCTTGGATCATTGTACTGCAGAAAAGAGCCAAAGCTATCACAGTTGACCATCTTAAAATCTTCCTGTTACTGTGTATAATGGTCTCCTGGTTCTGCTCACTTCACTCAGCATCAGTTCATGTAATTCCTTCCAGGTGTGTCTGAAATCTGCCTGCTCCTCATTTCTTACAGCACACCAGTATTCCATTACAGGAAAATGATTACTTTTACTTAAGTATCACTGACTGGCCAAAAAATCTTTGTGACTTTGAGGCATTGACATGTTAAGAGTGAAAGGGGGATGGGTCCAGGCAAGATGCTGGGGCCCAGTAGGGACTCACAGATATGAGTGTGTGCATAACTTGAGAGTTTGTTCCTCCAGTCAGTGGGTGTGTGCTCTACTGTTGTGTTGACCTTCAAAATGGCCAGATAAACATTGATGGTAGATCTGATAGTGGAGAGTAAACAAAATGGTGCCATGATTTGCACTGAATGAGATACTTATGTTTCAGCCACAGCTGAATGGCAACTGTGGATTGATCTCCCTCATTGATAAGAAGGTGCAAGGACTCAAAGTAGTGCCTCTCCACCCTCCAAGTTGTGAGGGAGAATAGCCACATCCCTAAAGGAAACAGACCCCAGGCTTTAATGGGAGAAAAGAGATCTGAGGTGAAAGAGGGAATACTTAATCCTCTGCAGGGATGCTGACAAGTAGAAAACCATTACATAGAGAAGAAAGGGAAAGCGATGGGAATGGGAATGGGAATGCTTAGAGTTTGAAAACAGATGTGAGGTTCTTTCTAAAGAGATGGAGGAAGCTATGTGTCCTCCAAAGAAGAAAATAGTAGAGACCCAGAAGCTATCACATGAGAAATGATTCAGTGAGGGTTAGAGGAAGAGAAATATTGTAATAGTTAGAGATTCCCTGTTCAAGTGTGTCCAGTGATACCCAATAGGTACATTGATGTAGAAGCACAGGAAGCTCACCAAACAACTAATATTTTTGAAAGAAGTGTACTCGTCCCTCACCTGGCTGCACTGTTCTGGGATTTCTCTTCCTTTTCCACCATTACCCAACAAGTTCACTATTAGGAAAACCTGATCAGCAAGATCCACCCCATCAACCTTGGTATTCCACCTATTACCTCCCTCTTGTCTTTTGATTGGAGGGTAGAGCCATGAACTCCAAAGCCTTCATTTAAAGATGGAACTCAACCCAAGACATCTCATTTCTCATCTGGATACACTGTTTTGGGACTTCTCTCATTTTTGTACTCCATTCCTACACCAAGTATCTTCCTTTCCACACTACCCCTGCTTTTCAGTTTCCTTTTTTTGTGTTGTCTTCTCTATCAGATTGTAAGCTCCTTGAGGACAGGGGCTGTCTTTTTTCATATTTGTATCCCCTGTGTTTAGCACAATGCCTGGAACATAATAGGCACTTAATAAACACTTATTGACTGACTGAAAATGGAAGCAAAGCTGGGAAAAAGGAAATGAATGTGTCACAGTCCTGTAAATTAGCTATTTGTTGACCCGATGACAACAATAGCAAGGTCTATTATCTTCTTATGAAATATATTGAAGACATAACAAAAAACCCTTTAAGACTTATCAAAATATATAATGGCTACCCACTTTTGGTGATTCATGCAGATACAAATGACACTGCCAGAAGGAAACTTATGAAGGACAAGAAATTGCATATCACAGGAATATAGGTAATGTTTTCCTTATGGTTACTCATTGAAGGAAAGGGAAGAGCTGGCCAAGGAGTTGGTGTCTGAGAATGGGATTTGTTTTTCTGGATCATGGCTTACAATATGGAGGTAACAAATCCCTGACCGGGGATGAAGTACACCTAACAAAGCCTTCTCAGAATACATTTAACAGGTGTTGTACAAAATCTAATCAAATGAGTTTGAAATTTTTTTTAAAAAAAGGATGGGGGGGAAAGAAAAGATTGCATATATCCATCTATCTACCTATCTATCTATATGTGTCTCTGTATAAATAAATATGTATATATAAACATATCTATACACACATCTATATGCATATATATATACATACATATATACATTATATATATCCTCCACGTTAGAAACTATAAAGAATAGACACAAAGGGGGCAGCTAGGTGGTGCAGTGGATTAAGCATCGGCCCTGGATTCTAGAGGACCTGAGTTCAAATCTGGCCTCAAACACTTGACACTTACTAGCTGTGTAACCCTGGGCAAGTAACTTAACCCTCATTGCTCCGCAAAAACAAACAAACAAACAAAAAGAATAGACACAAAGAACACCTATGAAGAACAGCAAGTGAGATCCCTAAAAATTTACAAAATAGAAAACCCAAGAAAGGACCAGTGTTTTTATACAACCTGTAGTTTCACATGGCTATATATAACTGCACAGAGTTTAGCTAACAATAAAGGAGAATTAGAAGTCCTGTCACAAGGAGTCAAATGTGACTTCATAGTTATCTCTATGAGTGAGGCAAAACCCATGACTAGACTAAAACTTTGGATGGATTATGTTATTCAAAAGAAACAAGTCTGGCAAAAGAGAATGAATAGCATTGTATTTTAAGAAGGCATACTCATGTGAGTAAATCCAATTTTCAGAGAGGGAGGCATGATGGAGGGTACTTAGGTAAAGGACAATGGAGGGAGAAACAAAAGTGATTTTGCCATCGAAATATAATATAGACTACCTAGAGAAAAAGAGGGATGAAGAATTTGGGGAAAGGATATTGATCCTTGAATAGAGGCATGATATACTAATGACAGGGAATTTCAAATATCCAGAAATTTGTTGGAATATTCTCTCTTCTGGAAATAGAGACGTTTCTTGACTTGTCTTAGTGACAATTTCATTATACAAAAGGTGGAAGAAGTAAGGAGAAATGCTACTCTGGAACTGATTGTTACTAAGAGAGGAAAACTGGTTACCATAGTGGAAATACTTGGAATTATGGGACAAAATGATCACTTCTTCCTAGAGTTTGTGAAGGAGGAGAGGAAGGAGAACGTAGTCTGATATGGCTTTAGAGTAGGACTTCTTTAACTTGGGATCCATGAACTTGGTTTTAAAAACAAACACACACATATGTATATGTGTGTATATATACATATATATATAACTATTTCAATATAACTGGTTTCCTTTCTTAACTCTATAGATTATGTTTTGTATGTTTTAAAACATTCAGAGCTTCAGGCTTCACCAGACTCTGAAAAGGGAACATGACATGCAAAAAAGGTTAAGAGAAAAAACAGGTCTAAAGTTGGAAGCCACATCACAAATCATCTAATCCAGCCCCCTTCCCCATTTTACAGATGAGGAAACTAAGGAGAGAAAGAAAGAGAGGAAGGAAAAGGGAGAGGAAAGAGAAAGAGCAAGAAAGGAAGGAAGGGAGAGAGGGAGGGAGGGAGAGAGAGAGACAGAGAGAGAAAAAACATTTCTTGCCCTCAGGGAGTCTGTGTTCTTCTGGTGACAAGCAACGATACACCAAGCACACAGCTAAGCAGATACAAAATAACATAGAAATTAATAACAAATGATTTCAAGAGAAGACAGTGCCAGTAACTTGGGGATGAAGAGGAGGGGGAGTGGTGGTGTTAAGGTGGGGATCAGAAAGGCAGGAAAGAGCCCCTGAGCTGTGCTTTAAAAGAAATGGGGGGGGGGGGAAGGGGGGGAAGCTAGGTAACTCAGTGGATAAAGCACCAGCCCTGGATTCAAGAGGACCTGAGTTCAAATCCAGTCTCAGACACTTGACACTTACTAGCTGTGTGACCCTGGGCAAGTCACTTAACCCTCATTGCCCCACAAAACAAAAAAAAGAAAGAAAGAAAGAAAAGAAAGGAAGGAAGGAAAAAAGAAACTAGGAATTTTCTCTATTGGAGATGAATGCATCCTGGACAAGCAGGACCACATATACAAATGCATAGAAGTAGGAGATGTATGAAGGTAAATGTTTTAGAAATCTTCCCCCCCAAGTTCTGAAGGGACTTCCAGGTGCTAAATAAAAACAGTAATCATTAATAGAACTAAGCCAGACCTCCAAGTGCTAAGTAAGGGTGGAATCCCTGTAATGAATATCAAGTCCTGCCATCACCAGGAAAATAACATGAAGTGAAATAATGAAATCCACAAGCAAGACTATATGGAGTTTGAATTTTAGGTGTATGTTAGGCCAACATCAAGTCTGTGTTTTAAGAGAACAAACTTCCTTTTTGTTATTCCTTCCTTCCCTCCTCTGTCTCTCTGTCTCTTTCTGTCTCTCTCCACCTCCCCTTCCTCTGGCCTCTGTCTCTCAGTCTCTCTCCTCTTTACTTCTTTCTCCATATTGGTTCTCTTGTTTGACTTACCCCCTTCTCTCTTTCCCCATTTCTCTCTCTTCTGTCTCTTCTACTTTCCTCTACTCATCTTCTCTCTCATCTCTTCATCATTCTTTCCATCCTTCCTCCTTTTTCTTCCCTTTTCACTCTCTCCTCTCTCTTTCTCTTTCCTCTTCCTCCTTTCATTTCTGTGTACCTTTGTCTCCCTCTCCCTCTTCCTGTCTCCAAATATGTTTACCTCTGTCTCTCTCTACCTTTACCTCTCTGCCTCTCTGATACATGCTAAAGAAAACAAGGATGAAAAGTAAATGCCAAAACCCTTCTGTGCTTGTTCAACCCTAAGGTGAAGACTGTGAGCCTTCAAGAACCAGGGAATTAAAAAGCTGAAACTCTTGGGAGCCCCAGCCCAACTCTTCTACTTTGCCTTCCCATATGCATTGGTGCTCTCCCTAACTTTTTTTTGATGAGGCAATTATGGTTAAGTGACTTGCTGAGGGTCACACAGCTAAGTGTTAAGTGTCTGAGGTAAGATTTGAACTCAGGTCCTCCTAAACTCAGGGCCAGTGCTCTATCCACTGTGTCACCTAGCTGCCCCTCCTAACTCTTCACTAAATGTCTGCCTTCTCATCTGATTACAGACATTGCTAAACATATTGCATGAAACAAATTACCCCACGTTTGTTATGCTACCCAACTTCCCACCTCCATGGGGTATTGCCTTCCTCTGGGCTGCTTCCTAGCCGCTGGATACAACTAACTTACAAGAACTTGGAGCCTGGGATGGGGTGGAGGTGGGAGGGACCAAAGAGCATCATAAAAGTAAAAGAATTTTGTTTGTTCGGTGCCTGCTAACCTCTCTTCCCCTTTATCACATTTTTTAAAAAGGCACCAAGGGCTGGTCAACTTTGCAAAGAAGAGAGATTTCACAATTTCATAGAGAGAAATAAGGGCAGACTGTGCTGGGAGCTTGCCCTTCATACCCAGCCTGTAAACTGAAGTGTGAGAGAAGAAAACCAGAATCAGCTCTTAATTATTGGAAAGCAAAGCTGTCAGAGGAGCAGGGTGGGGGGAGGGGAGAGAAGGCAAGAAAATGAACAACCTTCTCAAATACTCAAATGCTTCCCATATTTCCTGCCTGTGATCTATGTCCCGGGCTGATTCCTGCAGAGGTCAACTTTATATTCCAATTAAACCTCCGGGAGGAATAAACATTTTGAGGTTCAAAGGGCCCTAGGGAACCAAAGGCTACTTACTAGTTGTGAGACCTTGGGTAAGTCACTTAATAACCTCTCTGGTCCTCGGTTTCCTCATCTGTAAAGTGAGGGAGGATGGATTAGATGGTCTCTGAGGTCCCTTCTAGATCTAGGATCTTCTCTTAACTTCTGGATGGTGTGTGTGTGTGTGTGTGTGTGTGTGTGTTTGTGTTGGGAGGGCTCATGTATCAGGGGAAGAGGCTAAGGGCACAAGAGAGGGAGGGATGGTATAAGAACCAGCCCTGACCCCTGCTCTTCTTTATTCTGGGGAGTGCCCTCCAGCAGACCTTGACCCCAGCTTGGGGAAGAAACTGCACTGCTCCAGTATGACTTTAAAAGAGGAAATGAAGAGGAAACTCCGTGGTAGGAAAAGGAGAGAACTCACAGGGAACCCTGGGAAATTTGGCAGAGCAGGTGGGTCGGTGCCCCCTCCCCCAACCCACACATGGGCTATTTGTCTCCCAGGCCTCCTGACTTCCCTCCAGGCCTCCCAGGCTGACATCATTCCTGAGGCCACATTATCTTTTTGCTGCTCTCCCAGGCACAAGCCTCAGAAAAATTGGGTTTAGTTACAGGGTGTCTATGTCATAAAAATAACATTGATCAAAAGGAGGCCCATGGACAAGACCCCTTCATTCAAGACCCTCAAGCAAACAATCATGGATCTTGGAGCTAGAAGGGACTTCAAAGGCCCTTCAGTACAACCCTCTCATTTTTCAGATGAAGAAACTGAGGTTCAGAAAGATGAAGTGTCTAGACCAAGGTTTGCCAGCTTAATTACCGGCATTGGTGGATTCATTTAGTTTCTGATGGCCAATGATTTCAGTTGCTATAATAGAGTCAGATCCTACTGTGGCCATTTCTGTTGCACCCTCCTTCCCCCTTATGTCCCCTTCTTTCCTCTTATTCCTCTCCTCACCCTTCTCCTTAGCCTGCTTCAGTATAAAATTCTAATTGGTCATCATGCTACCCTATCCCCTTCTCTGAGGCCTCTCAGCATGACAGGCCCATGATGAAAACCATGAACGGAAAGAAAGAGAAATTCTATTTCACACGTGCCCAGTGTCCCACCTGGGAAAGAACATGGGGGGAAGAGTTATGGGAGGGGGGGAGGTGGAGCTGTCCCCTGCAGGGCTGGAGGGACCTCTTGTTACCTTGTCATGACATCCACTCCTAGAGGCCATGACCCTGCTAAGGAATGACAGCAAATTAGCCACTGTGGCCTCCTCAGAGCTAGGGGAATGGCCTCACTGTAAAGTTATTTGGCCATTTGAAAGAGAAGGGGGTGGGGATCAGCAGCAGGATCGGGTGACACTGCTTCAAGTGCTTTGCCAGTCCCAAGTTGTTTTAGTGGGCAGTGAAAGATGTGGATCAAAGCTGCATTCCAGGGCTTCCAGTCTCTTCCCCCAACTCCCCATCTGAGGACTAGCTACTGGGCTAGTAGCATCCCTTAAACCCAACTGCTGCACCAGACAAAGCTCTGGGTACCTGTGGTGCCACGGACATTCTGGGCCTGACAACAAGGCTGATGATGGACTGAGTAGATGAGCCGCCATCTTGTCGATTGGGAGGAAAGTGGATCTGGTCTGGCCTCACATTCCAAGCGTCTGCCCAGTTCCTTTAGAGGGTAAAGCATAAAAGGCCTGTTGTGGGCTTGGGTGACATTGCCAGGTTATTTTGAAGGCAATGACATACACGTCCTTCCTGGGTCATTTGATGTGGCTCACAAAGGATTCTGTTCACTCTGGGCTCCAGTCCTAGTCTAATAAAGCTGATGCTGGCAAAGAAACCGCAGGTTCAGAGGGGTGGCCTGATAGAATGGAAAGGTCGCTGGCATAGGTGGGCATCAAGAGACCTGGGTTTTCATCTCAGCTTTAGCACACATTCTTTGTGTGACTCTGGGCAAATTGCTTAAATAAAAGGAGGAAGGAGGAAAGGAAAGGAGAGAGAAAGGGAGGGAAGGAGAGAGGGAAGAAAAGAAGGAAGGAGGGAGGAAGGAGAGAAGGGAAGAGGAAGGGAGGAAGGAGGGAGAGAGGGAGGGAGGAACTAAGAAGGGAGGGATAGAATGAGGGAACGGAGGAAAGAAAAGGATAGAATGAGGGAAGGAAAGAATGAAGAAAGAAGGAAAGAAAGAAGGAAAGAAACAAAGAAAGAAAGAAACAAAGAAACAAAGAAACAAAGAAACAAAGAAACAAAGAAGGAAGGAAAGAAAGAAAGAAAGAAAGAAAGAAAGAAAGAAAGAAGGAAGGAAGGAAGGAAGGAAGGAAGGAAGGAAGGAAGGAAGGAAGGAAGGAAGGAAGGAAGGAAGGAAGGAAGGAAGGAAAGAAAGAAAGAAAGAAAGAAAGAAAGAAAGAAAGAAAGAAAGAAAGAAAGAAAGAAAGAAAGAAAGAAAGAAAGAAAGAAAGAAAGAAAGAAAAAAGTTTGTAGAGGCTTCCTGGTAAAATGTAAAGAGGACTAGATTGGATGTTAGAAAACCCACTTCAAAAACAGTCTCTTCTCATTGCTCTGTGTGTGACCTTGAGAAAGTCACTAACTTCTGCAGGCCTCATTCCCTGTCTCCTCTAAAATGAGGGAGTTGGACTCAGTGACCTCTCAGGTCTCTTTTGGCTTCAGGTCTATTATCCTCTGAGTCTGTCCTGATGCTTAATGCCTAAGATTCATCCTTCATCATGTACTCTGGCCTATTTATGTCCCACTACATCTCTTCATTGATCTTTGGGACACAATTTCAATTCCTCAAAAGAGATGAAAGAGGGGGCAGCTAGGTGTCGTAGTGGATAAAGCACTGGCCCTGGATTCAGGAGGACCCTGAGTTCAAATCTGACCTCAGACACTTGACACTAGCTATGTGACCCTGGGCAAGTCACTTAACCCTCATTGCCCCGCCAAAAAAAAAAAAAAGAGATGAAAGAGGCCATGTGGTTCAGTAGATTTCAAACACTGGACCAAGGGCCTGGAAACCTGGATTTTTGTCACCCTCCAAGACACATCACATTGTGGGGTCTCAGTTTCCTCATATGTAAATGGAAAGACTTGCACAAGACTAACTGATATTACCCGTGTGATTCTCCAGATTCCAGGTAAATGAGAGGATTGGGCTCCATAGCCACTGAGGTCACTCCCAGTTCTCCAGATCTAGCATCCAATGGTCCTTAGACCCCTGTCTGGTCTCTGGTTTCTCGATTCATACAATGATGGGACCAGAAGGTCCCTTACTGGCCTTGAAGGAACCTTCCAAGGCTAAAGCTACTCTTCTTATCCTTTGAGCTCTTGTGTTTGTGGTCCTAAGAACAGAGGAACTCCACCTGCTCCACAATCCAACATCACTTTCATTTACTTCCCTTTTGATAAACTTAAATCTAGTATGTACTTGCTACAAGAAAACGAATCCACGTTTCTTCTCTTCCCATTGCCAGTCATTTCTTCCCCTGTAATTTGTAGATAAAAAGGCTTACACTCTTAGTGCTGAGGGATTCTTTCTGTGGGGGCTTCCCTGGGGGTGAATTGGTACTGGATTAAAGGAACACTTCAGACAATGGAAATGTAGCAGGGTGAACACTAGATGGAGAATTAGACCTGGGTTCTGAGGTAGGATTTGTTGATGCTTAAGAGGCAATGTGGCCCCAGCAGTTATAGCACTGGCCTCATAGACCTGGGTTTGGGTCTTGGCTCAGTCACTCAGATGTTTGTCTGTGCCACTCTCAACTCTTTGAGACTGTTTCTTCATCTGTGAAGTAAGGAACTGGCAATATTAGAGATATGGCCATATTGAAAAAGTGGTCCTTGTATTTGGAGTGAGAGGACCTGGATTGAATCTCCTTTCTCTGGTCCTTAGTAGCTGTGTGACCTTGGATCTCAGTTTTCTCATATGTAAAAGAAGCCTTTCCTGGCTCCCCCTTAATGTTAGTGACTTCCCTCTTTTAATTCTCCCCAGCTTTGCCACTCCATATTTTATTTGTACATAGTTGTTGTCATGTAGTCTCCTTCACTAGACTGTGAGCCCCTCAAGGGCAGGGACCGTCTTTTGCCTTTTCTTGTATCCCCAATGCTTAGCACTGTGTCTAGCACATAGTAGGCACTTAAATGTTCACTAGCTGGATATCTGACTAAAAGTGAAGGTTTGGGATAGTCCTTTCCATAAATTTATTATCCTATGATTTACACTTGCAATTCCAATCTCACTGAGGGCATTCATGAAGAAAGTACTTTGTATACTGTGGACTGGAGTTTGTTCTGATGCTCATCATCGTCATCACCATTAAGAGGTAATATAAGGGGCAGCTAGGTGGCACAGTGGATAGAGCACCGGCCCTGGAGTCAGGAGTACCTGAGTTCAAATCCGGCCTCAGACACTTAACACTTACTAGCTGTGTGACCCTGGGCAAGTCACTTAACCCCAATTGCCACACTAAAAAAAAAAAAAAAAAAAAAAAAAAAAAAAAAAAAAAAAGAGGTAATATAAGCTACAAACCCAGAAGAGGAAGAGGAAGAGGAAGAAGATGGTGATGAAGAGGAAGAAGATGATGATGATGATGGAGGAGGAAAAGAAGAAGAGTAGAAAACAGTAATTGTTGGAGGAGTTGTAGAAAGACAGGGGTATTACTGCATTGTTAGAGGAAATGTGAATTGGTACACCCCTTCTGGAAAGCAATTGGAGATTACTCAATTAAGGTGGCTAAAATGATTGTGTCCTTTGACCCAGAAATTCTACTACTTCCTCCTAATTTCTCTTATCCTATTAGTCTATGCCTTTAATTCCAACTGTGGTGGGTCTGGCTTATGTTTCTAATACCAGAAATTAGTATCCTGGAAAAAGATCATTGTCTTTTCCTTTGGAGAACCTCAACCAAGCTTTCCAAGAAATATCAAGTGAGACTGAGAAATGGCCAGCCTGTGATTCCCTTCTTCATTCTTCCTATGTGGTTAGGCACATACTTAAAGGAGATTATCAACAGAAAGGTTCCATAATCACCACAATATTTAGAATGCCACGTTTAAGGTAGCAAAGAAGTGGAAACAAAGTATATATCTATCCAGTGGGGAATGGCTAAACTGAGTGTGGTGCATGAATGTTATGGAATCTTACAGTGCGATAAGAAACAATGGATACAGAGAAGCATGAGAACTGATGCAGAGTAAAGGAAGCAGAACCAGGAAAATAATGTACACAATCACTACAATGATGTAAATGATAAGAATAAATACAACAAAGTGATTTAAATGATTGCTACAAAATTATAAAGAATGAGCTTTGCCCCAAAGAAGAGAGATTAGATGACACTTCCCCCCTCCCCCCAACACAGCTCCTTTGCACAGGTCAGAGGCCATAGGGATGGAATATTGATCAATCTTACTGATTTTTTCCCTTTTCTTACTCTTTTACAAATTCTCTTATAAGGGATGACTAGAAGGAAAAGTAGAGGATAGAATATGCAGGAAGAAATTATGAATATGAAAGATTCAGAGAATCTTGGTAAGAATTTGTGTGCAGAGATAACTCAGCAGAACCAAAGAACAATATGTGCAATGACTAAAGCAATGCAAATGAAAAGGTTAAAATTCAAAGGAAGTTGAGGCAGCTTCATTTCCCACCTGGTTGCACTCTTTTGGAATTTCCCAACATGCCCCCAAGCTGGGTACCTTCTTCTCCTCTCCTACCCCGACTTTCAGCTTCCTTTATGTGTTGTCTTTGCCCATTAGATCATAAGTTCCTTGAGGGCAGAGACTTTCTTTTTCATATTTGTTTCCCCAGTGCTTTGCACAGTGTCTGGTACACAGTAGGTATTAAAAGTACATTTATTTACTGACTGTCAAACAATTGAAGGTACTAGAGAAGAGGTAATAAAACCAAAACATGATTCTTCCTTCACAGCAGTCAGGGGATTGCTAGGATAGACTATTACATACATCGTTAGACATGGTTTCTGCCTGAGCTTTTTTTCCCCGCTTTTCTTGCTATTCTTGGTCACAAAAGAGGGTGGTCTTAGGGGTGGGATGGGAGAGGAAACAATTGTGTCATTAATGCAAACATGAATTTTTAAAAATCAGAGAGAGAGAGAGGGAGAGAGAGAGAGAGAGAGAGAGAGAGAGAGAGAGAGAGAGAGAGAGAGAGAGAAGAATGGAAAGGGAAAAGGAAAGGGTAGGAATCTTTCTAATTCATCCTAAACCAAGAGTCTACTAACTCTACTTAAAGACGTTCAATGATAGGAAACTCACTACTTGCTGAAGCATAAAGAGACTAATGTCACACAGTCAATATATAGAAAAGCTGGGTCTTGAACCCGGCTCTTCTGACTCCAAAACCAAGTGTGCTTTCCACGGTACCGTGTTCTTCCAACATGAATGAGTGAATGAATGAAGAGATCAAAGGCTCTCTGCTTCACAGATGCAGAGAAACATAAGATGAGAAATCATTGCTCCCTCCCCAGGCAGGTTTCAGGGTCAATCCATAGTACAGTCAGCACATCTCACCTCCTGGCCCCACCCCGGAACATAAAGCAATCCTCCTTGGGAGTCTTCTCTTAAAGGAATGTAAAGTGGAAAAAATGATGGCTTTGGAATTGAGCTATGGAATATCATTTTCCTTTTTAGGAGCCAAACTGAGTATAAGGTTTCAGGCCAAAGGGGGAAAAAGGTGGCAGGGGGTCACCAGATTCCTTTATGTTTCTGAAACCTATGTACAGACATGCACCCACATCTCCCAACCATAAGTCTCTGGAATGCAAGTCTCGCCTAGGATGCCTTAAATATATCGTTTACATGTAAGACCCTTAGAAGTTGGCTCACTTGAAACCAGTTCAGACGATTGTGGGGAAAATAAATATACCATCTAGTTAGCTTTTCTATAGTAATGGGCTCTCCTCTTCCCCGTAAATAGCAGTTCCCATATTTATACATTTGTAATTAAGTTATATTTTTATCTTAAATTAACTTACTACACAAGAAAGCTTGACCGAAATCATGTCTTTTCAATGAACATGTTTGATGGAGAACATAAAATCAGATCCCTTTTTGTGGGGCACAGGGGAAGGTTTAGGACTTCAAGGGATGCAATTACTTATTTTCGCTTGTACTTATATTTTCAAACTGGCCAGTCCCTTTCTTCTAAGGAAAGAATAGAGCCTTCTGTCAATCCATTCAGTAAATATGTTCTAAGCACCTAATATATGCAGAATGCTGTTTCAGAAGGCATCTAGTTCTGTCCCATTCTACAGATAAGGAAACTGAAGTGCATAGAAGTTCATTGATTTGCCCAAGGTCACATAAGTAGTAAGTATCTGAGGCAGGATTTGAACCCACATCGTCCTGACTCTGTTGCATCTACTACAACACGCTACTTCTGAAGGGACTTAAATTTCTCTAGCGCGTATTACTTGATGGAAATGTTCAGCTGGATCCCGAAGAGCTTAAATGATGTTGATTCCTTCCCCTTCCCATAGTGCCCCCATCCCTCCCGTCATTCTATCGATCCCTTCCTTTCTCCCTTTCCTATTGGCTACTCTTCTCACAATTTCCTGTCACCCTCTGCATCTTCCCTTTCCTGCTTCTTGGGCAGATGCCTCCGAGTGCCTGCCCACCGGGCAAGTCCTCCCTCTCCCATCTGCCCCTCATCCCCACCCTGGCCCTCAGCAGCCGCCTTCTCACAAGGAGAGAAAGCTGGGGTCTTGGCAGGAAGCCCTTCCCTTCTTCCACCACACCCTGTTCTCGATGGTAACACCCAGCATGCAGGGGGATTATTTCTCTTGGCAGCAGGTGTTTGCCTGTCAAGTAGACAGATAGGGCTGCTGGGGGAGAAGAGGGGAAAGAAGCTGGAGAATGAAATCCAAATGGAAAAGTCCTCGGGGCAATGGAGGGATGGGATTAGGAGGGAATTAGAAAACATCTGAAACCACCCGAGTAAAGGGCAAACATTTTTCCAGGTATCCAAACAACTCCAGGCCCCTCTTCCCTGCCCAAGCCTTTTAAGATCCCTCATGTACACTGAGGGAGTGGGAGCCAAGTTCAGCCGAAGTGGCGGGAGTGGGGGAGGGGGGGGGAAGGGAGTGCCTTCCACCCATTCATTTTTATCTCTTATGTACATTAATGTCTACATTATGTTCAAGAAACCTTAATTCTGTGTGTGAAAGAAACTCTAGGAAGAGTTGGTTACAATGGAAACAGTTGACATATTGATATATATACATAGTATATGTCTCTATATAATACACTAATACATGTACATTTAATATAAATCATGGCATAATAAAATATATGTTACATTTGCATTATACCACATGCAAATCATGTGTAATATTTAGTTGTGCAATAATAGCCACAACAAATTTTATTATATACTATACACGTATAATATACTTATACATTACTTTGTATTATATATTGCATATATTATATATTCCTATTATATCATATAATTAATATTAAATGCATATATTATATTACATATAATAGTTTCTTCATTGTTGTTGTTCAGTCTTTTCAGTCATGTCAGACTCTTCATGACCCACATTTGGGGTTTTCTTGGCAAAGATACTGGAGTGGATTGCCATTTCCTTCTCCAGCTCATCTTACAGATGAGGAACTGAGGAAAACAGGCTTTAAGTGACTTGCCCAGGGTCACACAGCTCGAAAGTCGGAGGCCAGATTTGAACTCACAAAGACGTCTTCCTGACTCCAGGCCCAGCACTCTATCCACTGTACCACCTAGCTGCCCCTATAATATGTTATAATGGTTTTAAGCTATTAAAGTTTAAAACTAAACTAAATTGTGACATATCCTGTATTGTCATTTGAGCCCCATATTAGCCCTGGAAGTAACAATACTACATTTAAAAAAAATTTTTGGTGAGACAATTAGGGTTAAGTGACTTGCCCAGGGTCACACAGCGTCTAAGGCCGGATTTGAACTTAGGTCTTCCTGAATCCAGGGCTGGTACTCTATCCTCTGCACCACCTAGCTGCCCCTACATTTATTTTTTAATTTTTTAAATTTTTTTTTTTTTGCAGGGCAATGGGGGTTAAGTGACTTGCCCAGGGTCACACAGCTAGTAAGTGTCAAGTGTCTGAGACCGGATTTGAACTCAGGTACTCCTGACTCCAGGGCTGGTGCTTTATCCACTGCACCACCTAGCCGCCCCCCTACATTTATTTTTTAATACACATTTTTATTTAAAGTTTTGAGTTCCAAATTCTACTTCTCTTTCCCTCCCTGTCATCCTTCCTCCCTGAGGAGGTAAGCAATCAAATATAGATTATACATGTGCAATTATGTAAAACATTACCATATTAGTCATTTTGTATAAGAAGACTCGGATAAAAGAAAAAAAAAAAGAAAGTAAAAAACTGCATGCTTCAGTCTATGTTCAATCAACATCACTTCTTTCTCTGGAGGCAGATAATATGCTTCATCATTAGTCCTTTGGGATTGTCTCGGATTACTTTATTGCTGAGAATAGCTAAGTCATTTACAATTCTTCATTCTCCTGGTTCTGCTCACTTCACTCTATATCAGTTCAAATAAGTCTTTCCAAGCCCTTGTAAAATCATTCTGTTTGTCATTTCTTATAGCACAATAATATCCCATTACTACCATATAACACGGCTTGTTTAGCTATTCCCCAATTGATGGGCATCCCTTTGGTTTCCAATTTTTAGCCACCACAAAAAGAGCTGCTATAGATATTTTTGTACAAATAGGTCTTTTTCTCTTTGGGGGTGTGTCTTTGGGATATAAACCTAGCAGTAGTATTGTACTTACAATCCATTAGATTGTAAACTCCTTGAGGGCAGGGACTATCTTTTACCTCTCTTTGTATCCCTAGCACTTAACATAGTACCTGGCATATATTAAGCAAAATAAAAGTTTATTGACTGACTGACTGATCCCCATTTTGCTTGTGAGGAAGCTATGGTAGAGAGGTTGAGTGATTTGCCTGAGGTCACACAGCTAGTATGTCTAGAACCCAAGTCTTTCTGAGTCTAAGCCCAGCACTCCTCAAATTTTTAAGACCTAATTTTTAGAGAACCAAGGTATAAATCCCACCTCTTCCACTTACTACCTGTGTGACTTTAACCTCTCTGGGTCTCAGTTTCCAAGTCTGTAAAAGTTGTACTCCAACCCTTCCAACTCTAAATGTATGATCCTGCCATCCTGTGATGCTAATAGTACCTCCTTCACAGAGTTGTTTTGAGGATCAAATGAGATTTTATTTATAAAGTGCTTAGTGAATGACTGAATAAATGAATGAGAAAGCCTATTCAGTGCTTATTCTGTGCAAAGTATTACGGAATATCAGTGTAAAGTTGGATCCCCTGCATCAGAGCCTTTTCCCATTACATACAGTCACCTGAACCTCACCCCAACCCCTGAGTTAGAGGGACAAGTAATGATGAAGCCAAGGTTAGATCCAGCCTAGAGCTGATTCTTTGAGTCACGAGCCCTGGATCTGGAATCAAGAGGGACCTGGGTTTAATTCCCACTTGCTAGTAAAAGGGTAATAATGCTATTGTTAGGCTGCTACTGTTGTCGTTCAGTTGTTTTCAGTCATGTCTGGCTTTTCATGACCCCATGTGGGGTTTTCTTGGCAAAGATAGTAGAGTGGTTTGCCATTTCCTTTTCCAGCTCATTTTACAGATGAGGAAACTGAGACAAAAGAGGTTAAGTGACCTGCCCAGGGTCACACAGCTAGCAACTGTCTGAGGCTGTATTTGAATTCAGGAAAATGAGTCTTCCTGACAAGACTGGTCTAACACTCTATGCACTGTCACCACCTAGGTGCCCAGACTGAGGTTTGGGTGGGTGGGGGAACAAAATGAGATAATGGGGTTAGGTACCTTATAAACCTTAAATACCTCTCTCAGTGCTTTCTCTAATTATTATCATGAGAGACAGCTTGGCAGAGTGGATGGAGAGCTACCTCTGAGTCAGGGAGAAGTGTCCCACCTTTCTTATGAACTGACCTGGAGACTCTGCCTCTCTGTGCCCTGGGGCACATCGGAATTAGAAAAACCTGAGTTCAAATTCCACTTCAGAAATCTGCTGGCTTTGTGACTTACCCCTCCCCCCCCCACTTCCCCAAGTCCCTTAGCTTCAGTCTGCCTCATGTTCCTCATCTGTAAAATGGGAATAATTATAGCAACTCTCTCTCAGGGTTGTTATGGGGATCTAATGAGGTAATATTTATAAAGTGTTTCACAAACACTAAAGTGCTATATAAATGCTAATTATCATTATTATTATTAGGCATCTTACATTCTACTTGAGACAACACAGATAGTCACGAAGAGTTTGCCATTCCCATGGCAACCAGCCTGTTGGCTGAGATGACCTTTGCCAAGCTGCCTTTGAAACAAAGACTGCCTGTGACTGGTAGCATTAACAGAGACTGACCAGCCAGAGAGATGGACAAGCAACCTCTTTCCTCTCTATGAATTTCCCCCATGTGACCTAGCAAGAAAAGTTCTTGGCTTTTGGCCAGGAACCCAGGTTCTAGTTCCAGGTCTCTAGTTAACTGAACAATATTAAGCAAGTCACACTGGTCCCTGAGTCATAAAATCAGGGGGTAGACCTTTATGATCTGAAGATGGCTTTCTCACTAACATTCTTTCATTCTAACCTAAGGGGAGGGAAACATTTAAATCCATATTCATCACACCATCTAGCAGAGGTTCTTGACCTAGGGTCCATGAAATTGTTTAAAAAACATGGATTCTGTGTTTCATTGTAACTAGTTTCCTTTGTAATCATAGTATTTTATTTTATGCATTTAAAAACAGGATTCTGAGAAAGGGTCCATGGGTTTCACTAGACTGACTGCTAAGGGACACAAAAGAGATTCAAGAAACCCTTAGGGGGTCCTCACCTAGCTATCAGAGACTAGGAGCATCATTCCTGGGAATCTGTTTAGTTCACAGTGGGCAGAAGGCATTTGGAAAGGCTCATAAATTGGGGGAAGTGACGTAGTTCACAGTGGGCACAAAGGGTCATAAATTGGGGGAAATGACCATCCTGGAGTCCCTTCGATCATAACACACCAGTATTGGCCTACTCATAAGACTACCCCTATAAACAGGGGGGTGCACATAGACGTGTGAGAAGAAGCAACAGCCTAGTAGTTTTCTCATTTATAAATGGGGGGGGGGTTGAACTACATGGCCTCTGAGGCCCCTTCCAGCCCTAATGATCCTATGATCCCTATCCCAGCCTTCAGCCTCCTTCCTATGAATATGCTCTTTGGGGACTGGGGAGGAGGGGCCATGTCTTTTGCTCAGTATGCCCCTTTTCATTTCTCCTGGTTTCTTTCACACAATTTATTCAGTTTCCTTTCAAGTGCTCTCTGTTTACGTTTGGAAAATAGATGTTTTCATTCCATCCCAAGCTGTTTCCCTACTGGGTTCCATGGAAAAGACAACTGCCACCACCATCAATAACAACCAAAGTCCCCAAACCATATAAATCAAGGATGTTTGGAAACATATGGGAACTCTTTGGTCAGATATTTGAAATCTTTGAAAAGGTTCAAGTCCAAATCCCTGCTTGTTTCTCATGAGGACAACATATGGGCAACAGACAATGGATATATATCAACTCAAATCGATGATCTGTACCCTGATTATACAGTTAAGTGATTCAATCAATTACGCAAGAATCATTAAGCCTCCTCTATGTGCCAGGTACTGCGCTAAGAGCTGGAGCTGCAAATACAAAAATAAATTGTTCCTGGCTCCAAGATACTTAGATTCTTAGCACTTCCACCTTCCCTCCCTTCAATCCACAGTGCCTGTCACATTGTAGGTATACGCTTAATAAATGCTAATTGACTTATAGTTCTGGACAAGTCACTTAACCTCCCTTTGCCTCAGTTTCCTCATCTGTAAGATGGGGATAATAGCCTCTATCTCTCAGGGTTGTTGTGAGGATCAAATGAGATAATAATTGCAAAGTGCTTAGCACTGTACTATGCACTCTTACTGGTACATAGTAAGTGCCAAATAAATGTTAACTGTGATGATGATAGAAGGGTATCTAGGTGGCACAGTGGATAGAACACCAAGCCTGGAGTCAGGAAGACTCACCTTTCTGAGTTCAAATACAACTTCAGACATTGTGTCCTGAGTTCAAATACAGCCTGGCCAAGTCACTTTACTCTGTTTGCCTCAGTTCCCTCATCTGTAAAATGAGCTAGAAAAGGAAATGGCAAAGCACTCCAGTATCTTTGCCAAGAAAACTCCAGATGGGGTCAGGAAGAGTCACACACACACACACACACACACACACACACACACACACACAGAAGAGTCAGACACAAATGAAACAAATGAACAACAACAAATGATGATATGTCAGAAGCTGGGAGCTTATATTTTATTGAATCAGTACAAAATATTTACTAAGTATAAATTTACTCTTCTTTAGTAGATACTCCAAAGAGACTGGCCATCAAGAGAGAAGCCAGGACTGCCCCTACATTGGAAGGGGGTGAGGAAGAGGGTTGAAGTCTATGCCTGAAACCCCCTTCCTCCACATCTCAACTTGCTGAAATCCTTTTTATTTGTCAAGGTTCAACTCAGGAGCTAACTCTTCTTGATATTTCATCATATTTCCTGGTCTGTGTAGACATTTTTCCCACCCACCCTCAAAAGAATGTAAGGTCCTTGAGGGCAGGAACTGTTTCATTTTGGTCTTTTTTTCATTTAATTTGGGGGGCACTTACAGAGTCACACAACTAGGAAGTTTCTGAGGCTGGATTTGAACTCAGGTCCTCCTGACTCTAGGGCCAGTCCTCTATTTGTTGTATCATCTAGCTGCCCCCTAATTTTGGTCTTTGTATCACCGATGCCTGCCTGAGTGCCTGAACACAGCAGACACGTGATAAATATGGAAGGCAGCTGTCTCAGTGAGGGACTTGGCTTACACAAATTCTTGCTGAGTGAAATTGAATTATCCCAGAGTTCAAACCATATTGCATGTACCCATGCCCCTCTGATATTTTCCCCTGTTGATATGGAAGTAAAATGCTCTTCATGCAAAGTCTAGAACAGAGGTCGCAAACTTTTTTGTGTTATAGATCCTTTGGCAATCTGGGGGAACCTAGGGATACCTCAGAATCATGTTTTTAAATGCATAAAATGAAATACATAAGATTACATAAAGGAAGCCAATTATAGAGTATTGGACCTGGATTCGGGAAGAAGTGAGTTCAAATCTAGTCTTGGACACTTACTTGCTGTGTAATTCTTAACCTCTCAGCTTCAGTTTCCTCATCTGTAAAATGGGAGTACCTGCCTTTCAGAGTTGTGATATGAGGATAAAACGTGATGTTTGTCAAGTGATTTGCAAACTTGGCAGAGTTATATAAATGCTAGCTATTACATAAAAATAAGTTAATAAGATATATATTTTTTAAAAACCAAGTTCATGGACCCCTTGAAATCTGGGTATAGTGTAGTCTGCGTACTCCAGGCTAAGAAGGAAACTCTAGAAGGCAGAAATAGAAGGTACACATTGGCAGGGGGAACAGAGGTGAGGAAGGAGCCAGGAGGAAGCCCACCTGCTTTGCCTTGATGTCACAGAATAACGTAAGACTGTCCAGAGTCTACCTTGTGGACTACAGAGCCACAACCCTCATCTCGTGGAGGGAGTAGGCAAAATGTTGCATCTGGTTTCCAAGAGACCTGGGTCTGAATCCCTCCTCTGACACAAGTTGAGTGCCTGTAGAGAAGTCATTCTATTTACACGTGTTTCAGTTTCCTCATCTATAAAACGAAGGGTAGGGATGCCTGTTGTAGCTACTTCACAGGGTTACTATGAGACAAATCAGCCAATGTAAGGCAAGTCCCAGCAAACACTGGAGAGCTACTCAGGTTGTCAGAAAAGTCTTGGTGCAGTTTGACTTCACTAGCTTCCAAATGCACCAAGACTTTTGGGAGAATGGATATAAATCTTAGCCTTTTGAGGGCGGGGTTGTTGTTTTGTTTTGGTGAGGCAGTTGGGGTTAAATGACTTGCTCAGGGTCACACAGCTAGTAAGTGTCAAGTGTCTGAGGTCAGATTTGAACTCGGGTCCTCCTGAATCCAGAGCCAGTGCTTTATCCACTGTGCTACCTAGCTGCCCCCTTAGTTTTGTTTTAAAGAAGCCAGAAGGGGCATGCTCTCCACCATTATATGTGAGTTGTGATCAAGTAAAATTTATGACAGGGTAACTTGTCTGCTTCTCTAGCATGGCTTAGTGGAGAAAACACAAGGCTTGGGGGGTCAGGAAGACCTGGGGATGAGGACTGGGGCTTTCTGAGAGATAGTCCAGCTTTATCAGTTCTTAAAGTCTCCCTGAAGTACTTAGACCAAGATTATGCACAAAGGAAAGCGGTTGATTGGTTTTGTTGACTGCATAGACAAGAAGGGGTAGAGATTTAGGCAACAGTCCCTGCCTCAGAGTCATTCCTACATCCAGGGGACATCCAGGCTTTCCACAGCAGTGGTTAATTTATGGGGGGGTTTTGGGGGGTTTTTTTTTTGGTAGGGCGATGGGGATTAAGTGACTTGCCCAGGGTCACACAGATAGTTAAGTGTCAAGTGTCTGAGGTCAAATTTGAACTCAGGTCCTCCTGAATCCAAGGCCGGTGCTTTATCCACTGTACCACCTAGTTGCCCCAGAGGGGTGGTGAATTCAGAGGGTGCCAAGAGCACAGAGCAGAAGAAATAACAGAGATTACTTTCTAGGTAGTGAGTAATGGAGTGGTACAGTGGAAAGAGGGTCATGAGGATTTGGATTCAAATCCTACTTCTCAGGCTCACCACTTTTGTGATCTTAGGCAAGTCTCTTTGACTCTTTGGGTCTCAGTTTCTTCATCTGTAGAATGGGGGTGGGGAGACTAGGTGGTCTTTCATGAGATCTGTTCTCCTATGAACACTGAAGATCCAAGGGCTAGATTCCTATACCCCGCTCCCCCCCCACCCAAAAAAAAAAAACCAAAACATTTTGAACTCTTAAGGAAGTAGTTCCCATAAGGAGAATAGTCTTAAGAAATGATATCCAGAGGCAGCTAGATGGCGCAGTGGATAGAGCACCGGCCCTGGAGTCAGGATTACCTGAGTTCAAATGCGGCCTCAGTTGTGTGACCCTGGGCAAGTCACTTAACCCCAATTGCCTCACTAAAAAAAAAAAAAAATTTAAAAAAAATGATATCCTAAATTTTCATCAGAAACTCCACAGTAAGTGAGCGTGGAGTTCCTCCATTACATCAGGTTGAACCTTTGAGAATGCTCTCTTCACCCTGGGGGAGGAAAAATCCCCATCTATCCTCTAGGCACTCAGCCCAAAGGATGCTGGGAACCTGGAAACAGGGAATAATACAAAGGGTGGGATTGGTGATAAAGAGAGGGTTTGGTCCTGCTGGAAGGAAGCCACTGGGAACTGTCAGGGGCCCAAAAGATGGGAGGGAGGGAAGGAGGAAGGAATTAAGTGGGGGAGGAAGGAAGAACACACCCTTCTCTGATTTCCCAGAGGGTCAGGCAGATGTCATCAGCTGTACTTCTCCAGACTTGAAGGAAGGTTCAGATTTGATTCAAACAGGAGACAGCTGAGGTCCCATCTTGTTCCTTCCCTCCCTAGCCCTCAGACTTTTAAGGATTTTAGGTTTTGCCTCAAAGACTATAAGGAGACATTATACTCATATATTTATATACCACCTATACATAAATAATATATATATATATATATATAAAATATATTATGTTCTATACATGTGTGCATCTCTCCCTCTTTCTCTTTCTATCTATCCTCATGGTTGACATTAAGGAAGAAAGAGCATTGACCCCCAGGTCAGAGGACAGGGGGCTGAAAAGCTGACTTTGATACTTAATCTATGTGTGACCTCAGGAAAGTCACTTGATCTCTCTAGGCCTCAGTTTCCCCATGTATAAATTGAGATAGTTGGACTAGCTGGTGCCTGAGGTCTCTTCTAGCCTGAAATGTATGCATGCACACATGCACGCACATATGTGTATGTGCACATTATGTATGCACACACTGGTATGTATGTGCATACATACATGCATACATTAATATATGCATGTATACATATACGCGTACATACTCCATACGTACGTCCATATGTATGCCTAAGAATGTCTCTAGGACCCAGCTTAGTAGATGGTATTTGGAAGTTGCTGTAGACAATCCATAGAAGGAATCTCTTTGAACTTAGCAAGGTCAAGTCTTAGACAAAAGACACGAGGTTCACCTCATGTGAACCAGTGCTCTGTCCACTCTGACACCTGGCTGCCTGTAAGTGACTTCCTGTCTCCAGACCCCCATTTCCTCATCCCAACCATGAAGGATGGGATTCAGTGACACCCCAGTTCCCTTGCAGCTCTGACAATGGACGGTTCTCCTCTCTCAGTTGCTGAGACAAGTCCCCAAATGCGCTGCATGTTTCTTGGTTTGGGAATTATACTCTGCATGAATGAGACAGCTGGGCCCCTGTGTTTTCCATTCTTTGGACACCACTGAACTCCATTTTCTTTTTTTTCTTTTTTGTAGGTCAATAAGGGTTAAGTGACTTGCCCAGAGTCACACAGCTAGTAAGTATTAAATGTCTGAGATTAGATTTGAACTCAGGTCCTCCTGAATCCAGGGCCGGTGCTTTATCCACTGTGCCACCTAGCTGCCTGAACTCCATTTACTTGTTCTACACTTGGGAGAACGAGGCCACAGAACATAGGACTTGTGTTGTTGTTGTTGTTGTTGTTGTTGTGTTTAGCTGATGATACATCATTTGGCAGCCTCTTCTAGCCCATTCAGGCCAGAGCTGGCCAGAGTTCCCATTCAAATTCTCTGGAAGTTGATTGCTCCAAGCCAGTCCCAGCCCTCGGATGGTTCAAAGCAATCTGGCTCTCATTTGAACTGCCGTGGGTTCACCCATGTAGGCTGGGGAAAAATGCCTAAAATCCAGCACTGCTCTGTCAAGATGATATGTTCCTCACCAGGGCTGCCTGTGTCCTTGGATCCTCTGAATTCTGAGGATGCCAGGTCCCAGCTTAAAGAAATTAAAAATAGAGACGAGACCTGACAGTGGTTAGGGGCATCTGCTTGTCATTGAGCTGTTCTCTCCACATGCCTTAGAAGGCATTTAAACAGCTACAAGCACAGCTAAGACCCAAGAGCCCAAACTGGGGAGCGAGGCAGGGAGCTGGGAAGGAGGACTCTCGCTTCAATTGAAGATCCATTTATGTGATGGGCACGGTGGGCACACAGACAGGAATGAAGCAGGTCCTGCCCTTGGAAAGCTTACGTTCTGAGAGACTACATGAGTAGAGATCAGTAATTACCAACAGAATACAAAATAAATGCAAACATGTGACCTTGGATTTGGAGGAGCTTAACCAGAACACATTGGTCACCCCTTCCAAAGGGAAATGAACATTCTAGAATTCAAGTGATCCAGTGAAATTCCATTTAAGAAACACTTATTGAGCATCTAATGGATGTTGGACTGTGTTTGGGCACTAGAATACAAATGTACATACAAGTACCATCTTTCAAGGGAGTTTGCCATTTTCAGTAAGGTACAAATATGTAAAATGATATAAACTGTAGTTGGGTGTGCAAGAGCACCATCCTGGAGTCAGGAGGACCTGAGTTCAAATCCAGCCTCAGACATTTACTAGCTGTGTCACAGATCCTGGTGTGAGGACCAAATTTAATATATGGAGAGTTAATTGAGTGGCTCACCATAATATTGGGGTCCCGGAACAAATTCCAATAATCTTACCACACTGGGCAAGTTACTTACCCTGCTTGCCTCAGTTTCCTCTTCTATAAAATGAGCAACAGGAGGAAATGGCAAACGACTCCATTATCTTTGCCAAGAAAACACCAAATGGGGTCACGAAGAGTCAGACATGACTGAAATGACTGAACAACAACAAAATAGTCCCTTGCCTCCAGGAACTTAACATATGTCTCAGGGATCTCTCCCACAGAGGCAATAGGATGGAGATGAACAATTCTCTCCCTTTTGTGGTGATCAAGGAAGACTTCCTATAGGAGATGGCTCTTGAAATAGGCTTTCAAGGAAAAGAAGGACTTCTCAGAGTCAGTGATGATAAAATAATGATTTACAGTTGGACTGGGTCATCTAGTCCCACTTCACTGATTTTAATACTTGGGAAACTGAGGCCCAAGGGGTAAAGTAACTTGCCCAAGGTCATACACAGCAGAGACAGGATTTGAACCCAGGTTGTCTGAACAGAAATTCGTGACCTCACAGCCACCACTTTGCTTCCAAAGAGGTGCTGATGCCCAAGCAGTATTTTTCAGGCATGGAGGGAGAAGTGCACAGGACTTGGTAAGGGAAACATCAATAATGGCCTTGACCAGAACAACCAGTGCCTAATGGGAAGAAGAGTGAGATAAATCTGAGAAGACAGAACCAGATGTCCTGAAATGCGAGGGTAAGTAGTGTCTGATTAGCAATGAAGAACCACTGAAAGTTGTCTTACGGGGTGTGGGGTATGTGTGGGGTGGGGGGGAAGTGATGTGGTCAGAGCTGGGCTTTAGGAAAATTATTTAACCAGTGGTGCAAAGGTAGGACTAGATAAGAGAGAGAATAGAGCAGGAATTCTTAATCTTTTCATGTGTCATGGACTCCTTTGATAAAACCTTCAGCATAATGTTTGTAAATGCATAAAATAAAATTCAGAGGATTACAAAGGAAACCAGTTCTATGATAAGTGAGTAACTAACACACCTACTATGTGCCAGGCTCTGTGCTGAGCATGGGAAATAAAAATAAAAACATAAAGCTAGTCCCTACCTGCAAGGAACTTATATTCAAATTTTCTATGGAAATATAATTATCAAAATATTTTTAAAACAATAGTCAGGGCAACTAGGTGGCCCAGTGGATAAAGCACTGGCCCTGGATTCAGGAGGACCTGAGTTCAAATCTGACCTCAGACACTTGACACTTACTAACTGTGTGACCCTGGGCAAGTCACTTAACCCTCATTGCCCTATGCAAAAACAAACAAACAAAACCACCACCAACAAAAAGCCAATAGTCAGATTTATAGACCTACATCGAAAACTCCTGGTAGATGTTGGTAGAGTTATTAGGAAGCTAAGACAACCACCCCTGGAAAGTGATTAGGGCCTGAACTCTGGTGATAACAACCTGAGTGGAGAGGAAATAACAGACAAGATAAAAGAATTGAGAAGTAAGATTGGAGGGATTTGCATGTTGTGGATGAAGGAGAAGGAAGAGTCAAAGATAACTGAATATTTAGGTTCTTGAGACAGGGAGGATGATGGTGCCATTATAGCTGTTCAAATGTAAGTTCCTTGAGGGCAAGGGCTATTTTTGACTCTTCTTTCTATCCTCAGTGCCTAGGGCATGGTAAACACAAATAGAAGTTTGGTGATTGATCGAAAGAAGGAGATGTTCTGGAAGAAGGGAGTGATAAGTGATTGGGTTTTGGACATGTTGAGTTGGAAGTACCAACAGGAAATCCTCATGGAGGTGGGGGGGCAGATTAGGAATGAAATCTCTGTGTGGGTATCCTCTGAATAGACACAATAGTGGAAGTCGTGGGAGTGGATGACATCACCAAAGGAGAGAAGGCAGAGGCAAAAGAGAAGATGGTTCAGGACAGAATTTTGAAGGACACTTAGGGGGTGGGAGGAGGAAGGGAGACCAACAAAAAGATACCAAGAAGGAATGATCAGACAAACTGGAGGAGAAACAGAGGAGATCAGTGTGATAGAACCCAAGGCAAAACGGGAGGATCAAGGAGAGTTATTAACAATGGAAAATGCTGCAGAGGGGCCAATGTGCCTGAAGTAGCACTGAGAAAGCCAAAGGATTTGTTGATTTAGGGATTTGTGATGAACTTGGAGTCATTTCATTGGACTGAGGAAGCCAGAAGTCAGACACTGTCTGGGGATTTAGAAGGGAGTGGGTGATGGGGAAGTAAGTAGGTGTGGGGTATTCTTTCTAGAAATTTAGCAATGAAAAGGGAGTAAAAATATAGGATAATAGCCAATGGTGTGGAACCATTTGATCCCCAATCATATATTATGTACCTGCTGTTCTTGTTTAGTCCTTTTCGATCAGTGTCTGACCCTCCCTGATGCCATTTGGGGTTTTGTTGGCAAAGATACTAGAGGGGTTTGCCATTTCCTTCTCCAGCTCATTTTACAGATGAGGAAACTGAGGCAGACAGGATGAAATGACTTACCCAGGGTCACTGAGATAGTGTCTGAGGCCAGATTTGAACTCAGGAAGATGAGTCTTCTTGACTCTACCCACTGTGCCATATAGCTGACCTTTATTAAGCACCCACTGTGAGCCATTTCCAACGTCATTTTCTACATGAAGCCTTTCTTGATCCCCCACCACCTGCTAGCACAATCCCTCCCCAAAGTACCTCTTCTGGGTTCATGTTGCCTCCCTCACCAGAATGTAAGTTCCTTGAGGACAGGGAATATTTTACTAGGACCTGCATATACATAGAAATTTAACAAATGCTTGATTATTGATAGCTGGGGAATTAATGGAGAAATATGTAAGTATGTTCTAGGTAAATTCAAGTTAATTTATGAATATAGGGGAAGTGGTGACATATTGGAGGACAAGGGGGAAAGGGGGCTTTTTGGTTTGTTTTTAAGGATGGGGATGTGAATATGATTATAGGATTAAGGGTAAAAAAGTCAACAGACAACAGTATCAATGGAACAAGGTCTCAGAGAGAATGGGAAGGGACAGGATCAGCAGCACAAATGGAATGGTCAGCTCAGCAAAACAATGGACTACCTCACCCTCTGAGACAGAGAGAAGGGGAAGAGAATGGCTGATGATGTAGAGAGATTTGGAGATGGGGAAGCGGGGAGAGGAAAGACCCCATGACAGATGGCCTCAATCTTTTCAGTAAAGCAAGAAATGAGCTCATGTGTTGAGAGAAAGGGGTTGAGGGTGGAGTTGGGGGCTTGAGGAAAGAGGAGAAGATTTGGAACATCCTTGTGGAGGAGAGTGATAAATCAGAAGTGAATAAAAGGATTGTTATGCAGCCACAAGGGCCCACTTGAGGTTAAATAGTATGAACTTATTGTGAACCTAGTTTCACGATTTCCTTCTGTACAGCCTGGTGGTGTCTTGGGAGTAGGAACAGAGAAAGAGGATGGGGGTAAGTCATCATGGGGAGGGGGGTGACAGAGTTAGGTCCAAATCATACATGGCAAGGTAGGATCAAGAGACAGATAGGGATATAAGATGCAAAAAGAAAGAAAGCAAAAAACATTTTTGTTACTATTTAGTCATTTCAGTCAAATCTGACCCCATTTGGAGTTTTCTTGGTAAAGACACTGGAGTGTTTTGCCATTCCTTCTCCTGGCCCATTTTATAGATGAGGAAACTGAGGCAAACAAGGTCACACAGCTAGTAAATGTCTAAAGTTGGATTTGGACTCAGGTCTTCTGATCCCAGGTCCAGCACTGCACCATCCTGCTACCCAAGGAGAAAGAAGATACTACTACTACTACTACTACCACCACCACTACTACTACTACCACCACCACTACTACTACTACTACTACTACTACTACTACTACTACTACTACTACTACCACCACCACCACCATTACGCCTACCACTACCTCTAGCACTACTACTACTACTACTACTACCACCACCACCACCATTACCCCTACCACTACCTCTAGCACTACTACTATCACTACTACTACTACTACTACCACCACCACCACCATTACCCCTACCACTACCTCTAGCACTACTACTACTACTACCACCACCACCATTACCCCTACCACTACCTCTAGCACTACTACTACTACTACCACCACCACCACTACCACTACCACCACCACCACTACCACTACCACCACCACCACCACTACCACCACCACCACCATTACCCCTACCACTACCTCTAGCACTACTACTACTACTACCACCACCACCACTACCACTACCACCACCACCACCATTACCCCACCACTACCTCTAGCACTACTACTACTACTACCACCACCACCACCATTACCCCTACCACTACCTCTAGCACTACTACTACTACTACTACTACTACCACCACCACCACCACCATTACCCCTACCACTACCTCTAGCACTACTACTACTACTACTACCACCACCACTACTACTACTACCACCACCACCACCATTACCCCTACCACTACCTCTAGCACTACTACTACTACCACCACCACCACCACCACCACCACCACCATTACTACTACTACTACTATGATTCAATCATTCATTACTTTATCCAACACTTTTTTTTTTTTAGTAAGGCAATTGGGGTTAAGTGACTTGCCCAGGGTCACACAGCTAGTAAGTGTTAAGTGTCTGAGGTCAGATTTGAACTCAGGTACTCCTGACTCCAGGGCTGGTGCTCTATCCACTGCGCCACCTAGCTGCCCCTTATCCAACACTTTTAATGTAAAATATGTCAAATATCTTTCCAGATTTTTCAGACTAACCTTTTTAGTCTTTCCTAACACAGTAGTGACTACAGATTCTTACAGAATCATAGCCTTAGAGCTAGAATGGTCTTCCAAATCCTGCCTAAGCCATAACAACATCCCTTCATCTAGCCTTTGATTGGATGCTTTCAGTGAGGGACAATGCACTACTTCACAAAACCACCAGGTAACATAGCAGACAGAATGCTGGAGCTGGAGTCAGAAAGAACTGTGTTCAAATACAGCCTCAGACATTGCCTAGCTGTATGACTCTGGGCAGGTCACTTCTTATCTCTGTGCTTCAGATTCCTTATCTGTAAAATGGGAATAATAATCATCATAGTGCCTACCTCTAGGGATTAGTGTGTGGCTTGATGAAAACAATCTATGTAAAATACTTTGAAAACCTGGAAGTGGCATGTGAATGTTTTTACCTTTGCTGTTGCAATTTATCATCAATGTCATCATCGGCATCACCACCACCACCACCACCATCATCACCACCACCACCATCACCACCACCACCACCACCATCATCACCACCACCACCACCACCACCACCACCACCACCATCACCATCACCACCACCACCACCACCACCATCACCATCACCATCACCATCACCACCACCACCATCACCACCATCACCACCACCACCACCACCACCACCATCATCACCACCACCACCACCACCACCACCACCACCACCACCACCATCACCACCATCACCACCACCACCACCACCACCACTACCACCATCATCACCACCACCACCACCACCACCACCACCACCACCACCACCATCATCACCACCACCACCACCACCACCACCACCATCACCATCACCACCATCACCACCACCACCACCATCATCACCACCACCACCACCACCACCACCACCATCACCATCACCACCACCACCACCACCATCATCACCACCACCACCACCACCACCACCACCATCACCATCACCATCACCACCATCACCACTACCACCACCATCACCACCATCACCACCACCACCATCACCACCATCACCACCACCACCATCATCACCATTGTTGTTCCCTTCTGGATAGTTTTGTTAGGAATTTCCCTCCCTTCTATTATGCCTACATTTGTTTCTCTGCAGCTCCCACCCATTAAATGCAATCCCTGCTCCACACCCCCAACCTTCAAATACTAGAAGACAGTTATTGTGTGCACCCCTAAGTCTCCTTTCTCTTCTCCAGGCTAAATTTTCTCAGTTCTTTCATCTGATCCTTATATACATTTTATAATCATAAGCTGTTGACCATCCTAATCACCCCGCCTCTGTACCCCCTCCAACTTATAATTTCCTTCCTCAGATGTGGCATCTACAGCTGAATAAGGAATTCCAAATGGCATAAGATCAAAGATGTCAAACTTAAAGGGACCTTGGGGACCATCCAGGCTTAGTCCCTTATCTTAGAAATGAGGAAACAGACTGAGAGGCAGGCACTCTGTTCACCACTGGGAATTCAAAGAAAGGCAAAAATCTAGTCCCTGTTCTCAAGGAGCTCACAGTCTAATGGGGGGGAGGGGGCAGAGAAGAACAACCTGCAAACAACTATGTGTAAATGAGATATAAACAGGATACACTGGGGGGGGGGGGGCTGATTTGGGGGGGGGGATTTCAGAAGGAAGGCTCCAGCACTTGGGGCATTGGGAAAGGCTTCCTGCAGAAGATGGGTCTTTAGAGATGAAGAGACTACTCCAAGGTCACACAGGCAGGATCATAGAGATCTAGACATCAAAGGAACTTCAGAGGCTACCTGGTCCAACCTCCTCAATTTCACAGCTGAGGAAAATGTGATCCAGGAAGTGTGACACCCTCCCTGATATTGCACCAGAGCAGAATTAAAACCCAGGACTTCATTCTACCTACTGCCTCTGAATCTGAGGTCTATGCTAAGCCAGTGCCCAGCACTCTTAGAGGCTGAGGGGGAAACAGGCAAGACATATGGGAAAGTTGCTACCTAGGAGGGGTTTATCATTGCATTTTGAAGATAAAGGATCTTTCAGCTCTTAATCATGTGAGCAAGTGACTTGAATTGTAAATTCAAACGCTGCTGGGAGGCTGAGAGAGCAGACGTTGACTTAGTTACCTGCTTTCTGCAAACATAGACCATCAACCGAAGCCCTTTGAAGCCATAACTGGCCATTTTGGCAGCTCAGGGCAAGCTTGACAAAATGCTCCCTGGGTAGACTGGGCCACACATGCCTTCGCATCAGCGTTAGGGTGCTAGAGTGTTAGTCCAAGGATCCAGGTCCTGATTCTGGCTTCATGACCGGAGGGACCTTTGACAAGTCCTAAAACCATCAGATCATAAATCTAAAGCTGGAAGGGACCATCTAGTCCAACCCTCCCATTTTACAGATGAGGAAACTGAGGTGATGGAGGGTGATGATAGGATCCTAGACCTGGAGCTGGAAGAGACCTCAAAGGTCATCTAATCCATCATTTTATTTTATAGTTAAAGATGTTGGGGCCCAAGATTAAACAGGGAGGAGGTAGCAAGGCTAGGTTCCAAATTCAGGTCTTCTAAGTCCAAATTCAATGACCCTCTAAGAGCTATTAATTTTTAAATCCATTTTTTAAAGTTTTGAATTTTCAAAAAGGTATGAATTCTATAATCATGAAAAGTTGTAAATATTATAACCATTTCAATATGCAAAAAAGAACAAGGCAGACCTTCCAAGAAACAATGAATTTGGGGGCAGCTAGGTGGCACAATGGATAAAAGCACCAGCCCTGGATTCAGGAGGACCTGAGTTTAAATTCGACCTCAGACACTTGACACTTACTAGCTGTGTGACCCTGGGCAAGTCACTTAACCCTCATTTCCCCGCAAAAAACAAACAAACAAAAACAACAACGAATTTGTCACATATAGTGATATAATATGTATACATACATATATATGTATCACTATATATATACATTTATGTAAATTAACAATGTAATAATGATTTGCTCTATCTGTATCCTTTCTTTGCCTCCCTACCCTTTGCTCTGTGCACCTTTTAGAAATGTTTTATTGAGGGCAGCTAGGTGGTGCAGTGGATAAAGCACCCTTCTTGGGTGCAGGAGGACCTGAGGTCAAATCCAGCCTCAGACACTTGACACTTACTAGCTGTGTGACCCTGGGCAAGGCACTTAACCCTCAATGCCTCCCCCTCCAAAAAAAAAAAGAAAAGAAATGTTTTATTGATGTCTTTTTTCCATGTCCATCACTGCCCATCAGCCCATCTCTCTGACCCAGCCAGGTCTAAGCTGAAGTTGTTTCCAGATGGGGAAAGGCCTGTGCATACTGTAAGTACCTTCTCCACTTTGGTGCCCTGAGGCCAAGTTCCTAAGCCATATTAATCATGCAGAAATTTCCACCCCTAGAGAGCCTCCAGCATCCCTGCCTTGGTGCAGTATTTAAAATTCCTCTTTCCCAACTCACATAGCATCAAATGTATTGATCACTTCAGCTCCCGTAAGACCTAAGACATTGTTGTTACTTTATGCCCTTAATCCTTCTCAATGAAGTACAGGCTTGTAAAATGATACCAGTGTGGAGAGGCCCATGAACCCTGCAAATGCCTTGCAATTACAGAGACAGGTAGCAGGCCAGCAATTAATTATCCTCATTTATTGGATAGCTGGTAAGCAAATCAATGTCAGCAGTGATTTATTCCCTAATTTTCCATAAGTATGCACCGCATAAATCAATAATAAGCACAGCCTAAAAGCCTTGGTGTTAACTGTCAGCAGAGACCCTTTTAATTAAAAGAACGTGGGCAGTGGATATGTCTGTGCTTTATATTAGATATGTGATATTTTCATTAAAAAATACATCAAAAGAGAGGCTGGCTTTTAGAAAAAGTCTGAAGTACTGTAAATCCACAGTAAGTAGGAGAGCCCTGGGGTTCCTGGGTAATGTATGGTAATTTAATATATGATTGCATCTCAAGGCATGCTGGGAATCAAGATAATGTGTCTGGGACCAGGCCAGGCTAAAGGACTCTAGAAGAAGGCGGGGGTGGGGCAGGAGCAAGAGCAGGGAGATATTTGATCAGAAAGATGCTGAGAAATGGGCACAGTTGAATCTTGTTATTTTTGACACAAAACAGAACAAAGCTTGCTAGAACCTATGAAGCAAGTAAAAGTGAGACAGAGAGAAAATGACTGACCACAGTGGGGCTGTGGGGGTAACACCTTCCCCAATTTCAGCATTAATTTTTAGTTAAGAAGAAAAGAACAAGAAATAATCCTATTAGAGGGGGAGGGTAGAGAAAATATTGGTTCATAAATTTGGCAGAGGGGCCTTTTTGCCACCTGAGGCCCACAGAATATTCCATACATGCAACTTATATGTATATCACATTGAAATCCACACACATGGCATCCTGGTGATTTACATGCATGATCTTGTATGTTACTCACATGGTCTCATGCACGTGATTTACATACATGGTTTGATCCCCACACAACCCTAAGAAGGAGGCACTATTATAAAGATCTAGCGTCCAGGTGAGGGTACTGAGGCTCAGCTTGACTGGCCCATAGTCAGACAGCTAGTATCTGAGACAGAATTTGAACCTAGGTTTTCTTGCCTTCGAGTACAGTGGAAAGAAGAATGGCACTGAGGTCCATGGAGCTGGATTCAAATCCTACCCTGATGTTTACTACCCATGTGACCTTGGAAAAGTCACTTAATTTCCCTGAGCTTCAAATTTCCTAGTCTTTAAAATGAAGAGTTTAGACTATCTGGCCCCTGAAGTCATTTCTAAGTTTGCTCTGTATAGTAGAAAGGTCACTCACTTTGGAGTCAGCGGTCACATACAGGAAGTGTCAGAGACAGGATTTGAACCTGGGTCCCCGGACTCCACATCTCTTGCTCTGTCTCCTATCCCATCCTGTCCTTTTCCTCTTGCCTTTCCTTTAGTCCCTGCAAGTCTTTACTTGCAAGATGAAATTTTGGACTCCATCTCTGCAATCTATTTCAAGCCCAACGTTCTCTGTGGTTTTTAGTATTCTTTGTTCTGTGACTGAGCTGTCTGTTGTCTTGCAGCTGTGTGGTAGAAATTCCTGTGGCCAAACTATTTGCCTCCTGGAACAATAAATAAATATTTAACAGGCATTGTGGATGGTGAGCTGCTGATAGGGGCAGGAAGAACAGGGTTCAATGCCATTAATCCACCAACATTTATTAAACTCTAGGCACTGCATGCAGCACTGAGGAATACAAAAAAAGAGGCAAAAGATAGTCCTTGCCTTCAAGAAGCTTATTATCCAATGAAGGAGACAACAAAATATTAACATCTGTAAAGCACCTACTATGTGCCAGGCACTTCACTCAGCACCAGGAATGCAAAACAAAAGACAGTCCCTGCCCTCAAGGAGCTTACTATCTAATGGGAAATTTAACAAGTGTATGTACACACACACACACACACACATTCTAAGTTTTCTATGTCCTGCCTGGATGATCTGGATGATTCTGGGCAAATATCTTAATCTCTCAGAGTCCTTGGCAACACTCTGAGATGGAGAATTGCCCAGCAAGTGTCCAGTGCTTTAATAGATAGTGTACCATCTAACAATAAAATTATGGATCCAATAGTGTTTTTTTTTAATCATGAGAGGAAGGGATGAAAAAATTCCCACAGCCCTCCTGTAACTGCTGTTGGTAAGAGTGAGAGAGAAAATGTAATCATTGAGGTGTAGAAGAAAATGGTCCTGACTCATTCACACTAAAGTGATAAGGACTGGAGCTGTCTTCATTTCACTGATACAGAGAATTCTCTCTATCAATTAAAGTCACTGTTTTCCCTCCAAGTCTTAGAGACTTGCCCACAGGTCTGTGTCAGAGAGGGACTTGAACCCCAGTCTTCCTGGCTTCCTCTCTAACCATGACACTATAGTGCCTCCTGCTTAATGTAGTTCCCATTTGATTGTCCCCCGTGCCTGGAACACTCTCCCTCCTCTGCGCTGACTACTGACCTGCCTGGTTTTCCTTTAGGTCTTGACTAAAATCCCACCTCTTCCGGGAAGCCTTTCCCAGCCCCTCTTCATTTCAGCACCTTTCCTCTCAATGTTAATTATTTTCTATGTATCCTGTATGGAGTTCTCTTTGTATATAACTGTTTACATGTTGTCTCCTCCATTAGATTGTAAGCATCTTGATAGCAGGGACTGTCTTTTGCCTATGTTTGTACCCCCCGCACTTAGCACAGTACACCTAGCACATAGTGGGCTCTTAATAAATTTTATTGATCGCTTATCCCCCTTTGTATACAGTAAAGTAATAGATCTCTAAAGGTGGAGTCCCAGGGACCATATGCCACCCGAGTATCAAATCCAGTAAAAGAGATTGTCTAGCCTTTGTGTTTATCCCATCACTCCTTAAGAGATAGTATAGTGTACATAGAAAACTAACCTCAAAACTAGGAGGATCTGGGTTCAAGTCTTGTCCTTCAGTCACGAATGACTCTCCCCAACCCCATTTGGAGTTTTCTTGGCAGAGATACTGGAGAGGTTTGCCATTTCTTTCTCCAGCTCATCTTACAGATGAGGAAACTGAAGCAAACAGGGTTAAGTGACTTGCCCAGGGTCTCACAGCTAATAAATCTCTGAGGCAAGATTTGAACTCAGGGCTTCCTGACTCCTAGCTATCCTTTCAAGTCTTATCTATACACATATTAGTTGTGCGACCCTGGGCAAGTCACTTGATCCCTCCATGCCTAGGCCTCTATTAGTAAAGGGGAGTTTCCTTACCCCAAAATTTCCCTATGTGGTTAAAGTCAAGTTTTTTGTTTGTTTGGTTGGTTTTTAAGTGTCAGGCATGGTTCCAGATATTGTAGATAAAAATAAAACATCTGCCCCCAAACAGATTACATTCTATAGGAAGAGATAACATGTACATAGTTAGGTATATTTATAAGTGACTACAAAATAATGAGGTGGGGGAGAAGGCCCTAGTTAGTGGTTATATAGAAAAGGTGTAGGGAGTTAAAGCTTTACTTTTTTTTTTTTTTTGGTGGGGCAATGAGGGTTAAGTGACTTGCCCAGGGTCACACAGCTAGTATCAAGTGTCTGAGGTCAAATTTGAACTCAGGTCCTCCTGAATCCAGGGCTTTATCCACTGTACCGCCTAGCTGCCCCAAGTTTTACTTTTAAACAGACATACCTTAGGGTCAGGGAAGTCATCTCATCCTGTGTGTGTTTTTTTTAAATCTCAGCTTTCTCTACCAGTAAATGCAAAAGGATAAGCTCCCCAAACCTCAGGATCCCACCTTGGGGCCTCCAACTGAGATGCACAAAGCTTTCTCTGTCTCAGCTCTTGTCATGTGCAGCAAATTCTCAGGCATCAGGAGAAGCTATGAGCTCAGCTTCTTCAAAGGGCCTGAAGCTGCCCTGGCATGCATGCCCAGGGCCCAGCACACTCGGTAAATTACTTCAGCCAAGCTAAGTATGGGGTGAAGCATCATCAAAAAGGGGCCATCAACAAAAGGTGAGGTCACTCTCGTCTTCCTCCATTGGGTCCTCAGGGTACTCCCAGTGAGCAGCAACCTCAACTGGTCCTCAGGAAGAAATAAGTGTGGGATGATGGAAAGAGCTGAGGCACCAGAGTTAGAAGTCTTGGGTCTGAACCCTGCCTCTGTCCTTACCACTTGTGTGCCCTTAGGCAAGTCACTTCCCTTCCCTGGGCCTCAGTTTCCCCATATGTAAAATGAGAAGGTTGGGCTAGATTTCCCTCCCAACTCTATATCTATGACAAGAAATTGACTTAATAAAAACCTAGAAGGAAACATGATATAGAAAAAAGAAATCCATTCAGCATCTCCTAAACAGAAATAATTCAACTCTTGGTAAAATTCTGGAAACTAACCTTGTATTTTTAGGTATTAAAAAAAACATGCAGACAGCGACAGGCCAAGAGCGTCTTGGAGGGGGCTGGGATTGGAGAGAAGATAATGAACTCTCTGAAGGGCCTTCTACATGCAGGTCTTTCATGGAGCAGACAACTTGACCTTGGAATTGGTCCCCGATGGGATGCTCCAAGGATGGAGCAGCATCCCGAAAGCTGGGGGGTGGGGGTTCTGTTCTCCCCTCCCCCTCGTGTTCAGAAGCAGAGCCAAATATGACTCACCCCAGTTGTACACCTGGATCTGTGGTTTGGACCATGGAGGAATGGAAAGTAGGTGTGAGCTACTGTGTGGCCAGGGAATGAAGGAGGGGGTGGAGAGGAGGGGTTATGAGCAGGCACGTGGCGGGAGGGAGAGTTTGGTTTCAGCCTGGGACACTGAATGTATCTCCTGGAAGAGCTCACGTGGCCTGGCAGTCTCTGTGGAAGACTGACTGTTTTCTGTGCTGGAGAAGCCCAGCCCAAAGGGAGCGGAGCTGTCCTCAAACCCACAATCCTCCCCGTGTGACCTTGGGCAAGTGATGCAGCCTCCCGGTGGATATGAATCCACATGTCCTGAACTTCAACACTTCATTCTTTCCCCTCTATATCATGCTGCCTCTCTGCTGTTCCTTCCAGTTATGCAAGAAAATTCTGTGGAAGAGGAAAGAAAATGAAGACTTCATCTCTGTCCTGAAGGGACAGAAAAGGAGTAGTGAAAACAACAATAGGACTTCAAGGATGGAAGGTCATGGTCAGGGAGCTGGGAGGGCCCTCAGAGGCTATCCAGTGCAATCTTCTCATTTTACAGATGGAAAAACTGAGACCAAGGGAGGTTAAGTGACTCAGCCACGGTCACACAGCATTTGAATCCAGGTCCTCTGCCTTCAGAGTCAGTTCACTTTCTGCTACACCCTAGGGATGCCTTCTACTACCTGGCCCCAGAGGGCAAAACAAGGAGTAATAGGGTGAAAGTAAGGCATGATTGTAGAGTGAAAAGAACTGTACATTTGAAGTTGGAAGATCTGGGTTCAGATCTCAGCTCTGTTACTCTTGCTAGGCTCTGTGACTTTACATCAGGTCACTTCACTTCACTGTGACTCAGTTTCCCCATCTGTAAAATGAAAGGATTGGACCAGATGACATCTTGAGGCCCCTGGCGGCTCTACATTTTTGATCCTGTGATCCCTGGAGAGACAATACAGGGTGTTGGACAGAGAATCAGCCTTGACATCAGGAAAATGTGAGTTCAAATTCTGCCTGTGATTCTGTTGTGTGATGCTAGATGAGTCCCTTAATCTCTTGGTGTTCCAACACCTTTCCAAAATTCTACATTACAGATGGGTCAGTTACTGATGAGATAGGCATCAGTGTAGAGAATTCCCACCCTGGATGCTCACGGTACTAATAAAATAACAAGGCTAGACCAAAAGACAATAACGGGGGCAGCTAGGTGGCTCAGTGGATAAAGCACCAGCCCTGGATTCAGGAGGACCTGAGTTCAAATCCAGCCTCAGGCACTTGACACTTACTAGCTGTGTGATCCTGGGCAAGTCACTTAACCCTCATTGCCCCACAAAAAAACAAACAACAACAACAACAGAAAAGTTTCATAAAACAATAACAATCACAACAAAAAGCTGACAACAGAGAGAGGACAACCCAAGGGCAGACCTGAGGCCCACAGAGAGAGAGAGAGGCCTCCAACAGAATGGGAGGAAATCTTGATAGAGAAGGACATGGATGACAATCACCCATTAGGTAGATAAATGTAAGCAGTACTGGACCCATTTTAAAGATTTGGAAACTGAGGCTCAGAGATGATTAAAAAAAAAATTCCTGAGGATCACATGAGGTGGTGTTTGGATGTAAGTCTTTGACTAGGGGAAAGGGAGTCCATTCCCGCCTTCCTGTCTGTGTCGGACATAAGGAACATGCAGCTGTTATTGGCTGTGTGGGCTTGGCCTCCCTGAGCCTCAGTTTTGTTATTTGTAAAGTGGATCAGACGAAGGGATCCCCTTCCTTTCTATCTCTGGCAGTCTATGAGTCAATCTTGAAACCTGAGAAAAGTCTGGAGGTTCCCCTAAGGTTCGTGCCAAATGAATTACTCAGTCACATTTTTGTGTTGTTTTTAAAGTATTTTTTCCAGGCAGAGATGTACATCCAAGTCGTCCTCACGACATCCTCATGACTTCCTTCCTGTCTCTCCCATGCCCCCCCCCCTTTTCTTATTTTTACGGGAAGCACATTTCCCCTTCCTTTCCGGACATTTTGCTTATAGCTCCCCAACAACAACAACAACAACAACAAACAACAAAAATATCCCATTGTTTCGGAGAAAGAAGAAAGTGAAACTTTCTCCTTCCTTTGCCTCCTCCATCCCCCAAAGACTTACAATTTCATGAAGTCACTTTAACCTTACCAAAATAGATCCACAACCCACCTTTGGTATGTGGGGGAAAGCTTGAATCCCTCTATCTTCCCAGCAAGGATGGAACAGAGTATAAAGGGCTGATGCTTGGAGTAAATTTGAACCTAGGTTCAAATTCTACCTCTGATTCTTCCTACCTGTGTGACCTTGGGCAAATCACTTCACCTAACCCTGAGCTTCAATTTCCTCACTTATAAAGTGAGAGGGTTGAGTGAGATGGTCCTTTAGATCTCTTTTTCTCCATCTCTACAATCCAATGATATCGTTGCTTATCAATGAAAAGGTGGTATAGAAGACCCAGTGGGAAAAGAATTAGGGAAAATTAGCTGCTCCATCCCCCTCTCAGGAAACCACAACAACAGCCCCTGCCCCCAAAACACACACACACACACACACACACACACACACACACACACACACACACATACACACACCTCTTTCCCCAAAACTCATAGTCACACCTGTCCTGATTTGATCATCACAGAATCATAGAATCTCAGAACTGGGATGTATAGTCCATTCATATAATCAATCAGTTGTTTGGTCAACAAGCATCAGCACACATATGGCAAACATGATGGTAGGTGTTGGGATAAAAAGACAAAAGTGAAACAGTGTTCCTGCCTTCAAGAAGCTTATATCAGAGACATTATGTAGATAGAAAGGTAGATAAATGGATGCATGGATGCATGAATGGATGGATGGATGGATGGATGGATGGATGGATGGATGGATGGATGGATGGATGGATGGATGGATGGATGGATGAATAGACAGATGGGTATGTAGGTAGGTAGGAAGATACAAAACAAATACAAGTTAATTTTTTTTGAAGCAGAGGGATGAAGAACTAGAATCCTCTCAACTACAATGTCTGTTTCAAGTGGTTATCTAGCCTTCATTTGAAGACATCCAGTGATGGAGAATTATGAGGAAGCCCATATTACTTTGGGACACCTCTAATTTTTAGAAAGGTCTTTCCCCCTTACATGAAGCCAAACTCAGCATTTCAGCAACATCCATCCAATGGCCCTAATGTTGCCCTTTGGGACTAAAGGAAACAAGCCTAACAAATACTCAAAGATAATTGTCACTCTCCCTCTGTGTGTGTGTTTTTTTCCTTCTCCAAGCTAAGTATTCCTACATCCTTGGCCCAATCCTTGCAAGACAGGACTTCCAACCCCTTCTTAACCTTCAGCATTGTTGTCCTCTGGACCCATGCTAGTTTGTCAGTGTCCCTCCTAATATATGATGCCCAGAAATGAGCACTAGACTCCAACTATGGTCTGACCAAATTAGAATACTTCAGTGCCACCAGTCCTCCTCATCCTGGACACCACATGTCTCTTGTTTTGTTTTTTGGTTTTTGGTTGAGCAATGAGGGTTAAGTGACTTGCCTAAGGTCACACAGCTAGTAAGTGTCAAGTGTCTGAGGCCAGATTCGAACTCAGGTCCTCCTGACTCTAGGGCCGGTGCTCTATCCACTGTGCCACCTAGCTGCCCCCACCATATGTCTCTTAATGCTACCCAAAACTACCTTCACTTTACCAGCTTCTGCTCATCCCCTTTCCGTCTGGTCAATATCCTACAACACCTAATAACAACCTCTTCGAGTTGAAAGAGACTTCAGATGTCAAAAGATCACAGAACTGGAGCTAGAAGGAATCTTGGACTCCATTGAGTCCAACCCTTTCATTTTACAGGTGGGGAAGCTGATGCCCAGGGAGGTTAAATTACTTGTCCCAGGTCATTCAGGTCATAAACAGTGAGTTCAATAAAAATCTTTTTTTTTTTTTTTTTTTTGCAGGCAATGGGGGGTAAAGTGACTTGCCCAGGGTCACACAGCTAGTAAGTGTCAAGTGTCTGAGGCCGGATTTGAACTCAGGTACTCCTGAATCCAGGGCCGGTGCTTAACCACTGCGCCATCTAGCTGCCCCCTCAATAAAAATCTTAACCGAAGTCCCCTCTACAGACAAATGACCTTTGTAGTGGCAGGAAATTACAATATTCCGATGACTGACAATTTCCATTTGGAGATAGTTCTGATTATTAAGGGATTTTTCTTTAAGTTTAGCCTTGAAGGAGTCACTGGAGACTCACTTCCTTCATGAAGCTTTTACCATAATGAAGTCTACTTCACATTATTCTTCCCTAATATTAGAAAACCAAACAAATGCAGCAAATAAAAGTGACTGCTGAGAAATGTGTAATTCTTAATAAAGAGTTCATCAAGTCTGAAGTTTCTGGGTAATATATGGATACCAGGGAAGGTAGCCAATATTTTCTTGCTGACCCATGGAAAAATATTTTATTAAGAACTTAATATTGAACATCAATGAGTACAATCTTTCCTAATGACTATTTACATTTAAGTTCATCCTAAAATATGAAGTATCGGGACATTATTTCATTCTCTACCTCTGAGACGCTATCAGAACTCTTTGTTCATTTTGTCTCTCACTTATTATTATATATTATTATAATTATTTAGTAGTAGTAGTAGTATGTGCTTCCTTCTCTTAGTTATACCTTTTCACTTTGTATTACTTCACATAGACCTTTCTACATTTCTCTTTAATCTTTAGACTTCTCCGTCTTAATTGCATTGTGGTATAATGGATGTTCTGGTAAATGTCCAGCTGCTGCTCCAGAAAAATGATGTATATATATGACACATTTTCAAGATTAATCTCCATCATTAACATCTTCTCTGTCACTTTCTTAAGTCTACAATCAATAAAACAATAAATCAAGCCCCAATTTGAAGCATTTGCTGATTTCCGAGATGTAAATAGTCACACTGAAAATTTAATATCCTGTTTGCAAGCCTGAATGAGCTGGCTCTAATACACTGGCTACTTCACAGGGATGTACATATTTTGTTTACAGCACCCTTCATGGGCTCCTCTCCAAAAGTACACTTGAAGTCATGGATTAGGTCCATGAGGAGCAACCCCTCCCAGAGTTCTAAGGGTAATCCTGAGCATATTTACTCTTACCATTGTAGTAGCAAGTCCCAACTAGTGTCCTTCCCTTTCACAATCAATCAATAGACTTCATTAGCTTTTAGCAAAGGCATTTACTAAGATGGTGGGCAGCAAGGTGGCATGGTAGATAAATTGCTGGGCCTAAAGTCAGGAAGATGAGTCTTCCTGAGTCCAAGTCAGGCCTCAGACACTTACTAGCTGTGTGACTCTGGGCAAGTCACTTAATCCCTTTTGCCTCAGTTTCATCATCTGGCAAATGAGCTGGAGAAGGAAATGGCAAACCACTCCAATATCTCTGACAAGAAAACCCCAAATGGGATCTTGGAGAGTTAGACATGACTGAAAATGACTTTTTAAAAAGTATGATTGGGCAGCTAGGTGGCGCAGTGGATAGAGCACGGGCCCTGGAGTCAGGAGGACCTGAGTTCAAATCTGGCCTCAGACACTTAACACTTACTAGCTGTGTGACCCTGGGCAAGTCACTTAACCCCAATCGCCTCACCAAAAAAAAAAAATTATTATCCACCATTGAATTTCACTTATTTTTGTTCTTTCTTTTTGTATTGTTGTAATCACTGGGTTTATTGTTTCCCTATTTCTGCTTAGTTCATCTTGCATTATTAGTTAATAAGTCTTGCCCTGATTCTCTGTATTCCACACATTTGCCATTTCTTACAGCATAGTGATATTCCATTACATTCATGAACCAGTTTGGCCATTCCTCATTTGATGATCATCTGCTTTACTTCCAGTTATTTACTACCACAAAAATTATTGTTGTACATATTTTGGTATACATTAAACTTTGCTTTCTATCTTTGACTTCATTGGTATATTTGCCTAGAAGGGAGATCTCTAAGTCAAAGGATTGGGACATTTTAGTCACTTTCTTAACATAATTCCAAATTGCTTTCCAGAATGGTTGGACTAATGCTCAGCCCCACCAATACCATATGTGTTCCTATCTTTCCACAATCTCTCCAACAGATACTATCCTCGTATTCTGTCATCATCAATTTTCTGGATATGAGGTAAAACCTCAGAGTTATTTGTATTTTCCATGTTGGTAATGTTTTGGAGCAAATTTTCATATTGTTGTTGATAGTTTACAATCCTTCGATCACATCCATTTGGAAATGACTTGACCTTATACATTTCTGTTATTTATCTACATATCTGGAATGTTAGATAAGAAATAGGGATTGCTTCATTCTTTGTATTTGTATCCCCTGTGCCTAAAATAGTACCTGGTACATGCTTGGTGCTTAATGAATGCTTATTGATTAATTATGAGAGATGTTTTATATAAAGAAGTTTCCCATTTAACAGCTTTCCCTCTTATTTTAGTTGCATTGATTTTGTTCATGCAAAGGCTTTAAAATTTTAAATTTTTTCATATAATAAAAATGGTCTATTTTATCTTTCATCATAACCTCTATCCCTTGTTTAGTTCAGTGCTGTAACAATTGGAGTGATGCTACCTGCTGGAGAGTTACTGTAGGAAAGCTCCACCATGAGGAAAAGGCATCTGAGGGCAAGCCATGTGGCTTAGAAGGTAATTTCCTTGTCATCAGGAAGCTATGTTTGCTCGTGGGTACTGTCTATCAAAACTACCAGCCAATTAGCTTGGAGCTGTGTGTGTGTGTGGGGGGGGGGATGTTCCCAGTTTCACAGGAGGTTTGTGGGACGAAGAAGGGGCGAGGCTTGCTCTCTTGAGCTCTTTTGAGAGGACCTCAGAGGGGAGCAGAGCAGGAGATGCTGACTCCCTGAGATAGACAGCTAAATCTAGGCCTCTTTCTCTCTCTTCACCAAATTCTTATTCTCCTTAATAAATGCTTAAAAGTCTAAACTCTTGCTAAAGCTTATAATTTATTGGTGACCACTCATTAGATATTTTAGACAGTATAGCTAGCATTTTAGCCCCTTACACCTCACTGTGCAATATACCTGATCTGCTTATTTTCTAATTTTTTGGTCAATGTAATGATCTTTAATATTTAGGTTAGATATCAACTTTGAGTTTATTATATATCACAATTTACCCATTTCCCTACTATTGGAAATTTAGCTTGCTTCCTGTCTTGTTTTTCTTTTTCCAATCACAAATAATGCTTCAATGAACAGATTTGAACAAATAGCTCCCATTTTGCTGTTGTCCTTGACAATACTTTAAGAGTATAGCTCCAACAATGGAATCTTGAGGACAAAGGCTATTTGGGAGTAGGGGCAGGCAGTAACTTTTATTACATACTGCCAGTCTATAGACTTGCCATTTCACCAGCAACAAGGGCTCATACTTGCTTCCCTATAATCCTGGGGTGGTTCATTTTTAATTACTTCATAGCCAACTTCACTGAAGTCCTCCTCTACTGCCTCATCATGGCTTGTTAATAACCATGGGTTTCCAAAGGTTACACCAGCAGAACTTAAGCCCAGGTGGACATCACCATTGTGGAGAATCTTCACATAAGGGTCTGGTCTAGTGAGTGACTCCATATCTATTATTTAAGGACCAGCCTTGCCAAGCTCAGGAAGGCTAACCACTAGGTTGGTTACAATGTGTTGAATCACCCAGCATTAAGGTGGAGAGGAGTTCTAGTGTTGTCAGAATGGGGAGTAGCCCCACTGATGGAATCATGGCTCCTAGAGGCATTGACCATAGTTGGATACCCATAGATGACAGAGGACATACAACTACTTCTAAAGAATTTCATCTGTGGAAAGATTATTGTATTCACAATCAGAGTACCTTGCTCTGAATCCTAGCTCTGCTTAGGCAAGTCACTTCATGTAGCATTTATATAGTACTTACTATATGCCAGGGACTGTACTAAGCATTTTATATAAATATTATCTCAATTGATTCTCACAACTACCCTGGGAGGTAGAGTCTGTTATTATCCCCATTTTACAGATGAGGAGACTGAGGCAAACAGATGTTAAATCACTTGACCAGAGTCACACAGCAAGTAAGTGTCTAAGGCCAGACTTGAACTCAGGTCTTCCTGACTCCAAGATCAGTGCTCTATCCACTGGGCCACCCAGCTGCCTATAACAGCACTCTAAAGATCCTCAAGCCTTTCCAATCTGTCCTGTAAATAAATCTCTTATATAGGTTCTCTCTCCCAATTAGAATGTGACCTCCTTGCGGGTAGAGACTGCCTCATTTTTTTTATTCATAAGTGCTTAATAAATACTTTTCATTCATTTTTTAATTCCTTCATATATTCATTTATTCTATAAACCTCAGTTTCCCCATTCCTATGGGAGGTTGATATTTCATCTAACTCTTCATGACGCTATTTGGGGTTTTCTTAGCAATGGAGTTTTTCTCCATTTCCTTTTCCAACTTATTTTACAGATGAGGAAACTGAGGCAAGCGGGTTAAATGACTTGCCCATTGTCATTGCTACTAAACGTTTGAGGTCAGATTTGAACTCAGGAAGACTCCAGGCCAAGCCCTAATCTCATCCACTTTTCAGATTCTTTATCTTGTTCCAAAGTCAGGTGAGATGTGACCCACTCAAATTGTCTTGCTCTAACCTGATCAGTAGAATCCCTGAGGGCGGGGAGTCTTTTTTTTTTTTAATCCCCAGAACCTATCCTACTACCTAGCACAGATTAGTCCTCTAACAAATGTTTATTAAATTGAACTGAAGTCCCTCCTCTCTCAAATTTGTTTTCTCATCTGCAAAAAATGCCATAATGATGCTTGCCCTCCCTTCTTCACGTGGTTGTAGTCTAGAGAACACTTTGCAAGCCATAAAGGGCTATAGAGATGGGAGCTGATGTTGTAACTTGTACTCAGAGGGCAACGGAGGTGTGTGTGGTCCTTCTTCGGAAGAGATTTATAAAAATTTTTTAAAGTACATTTCTTTTAAAAGCTCTTGTCCAAAATAGCTCAGTAAGTGGCCATTAGCTGTGGGGACTCACCCTGAGGCTGTCTCCTTGAGTTAGATGAAATGGATTCCTACAGTCATTTTTGAGATTTTTATCTATATTGAGGGAAAAGGGTTCTGCTTTCCCCTTAAGAGCAGGGCTGATTGGAGGTAGGATTTTCTCCTTATTTATTTATTTATCTATTTAGTTATTTATTTAAATATTTATTTTTTGCTGTTTGTTTATTTATTTAGCCTGCCTTCCAGTAGAATCCCTCACATTGATAAGCAATTTCAGCACTTTGACCTTCTTGAGCTTTTGATTTACACGATTCTTCAAATGCAGAGAGACTCTTAGGAGGTTTTAAGAGGTCAGAGGACTCACACATACAACTAAGCTAGTTAATAGGACCAAGTCTAGACCCTGGGACTCTAAAGGTCAATGTTTTCTCAATTAAGCCACTAACCTCTCCAGCTTTTTCTGGATCAACAAATAGAATCCTAATTTCCTTATCTGGAAAATGGAGTTAGTCCTGTTTTATACCCCCAGGATTGTTTTGGGGAAAGTGTTTAGTCACCCTCAGAGCCAGATGAGTTATAAGTTATAGAATGATAGAACATTAGAATGGGAATCACTGAAAGGGACCTTAGAGATGCTCTAACTCAACTTCTTCCCTTCCCAGTGGAGGAAAGTGTGTGAGAACATTCCAAGGCACAGGGCAGGTGATAAAGTGATCAAGTGATAAAGGCTGGCAATTGGATTGGATTCACAGAATGGTAAGATTTTAGCACTCCAGAGATCTTAAAGTTTATCAACTGCAACTCCTTAACATTCAACAAAAAATTATTTAGCACTCCCGAAGCTCAGGGCTCTGGTCTAGGCCCTAGAGATACAAAGACAAAAATAAAATAGTCCCTGCCTTCAAGGAGTTTATATTCTATCCAGCCCACAATTTCATTCATTCATTCACTCACTCATTCATTTGTTCATTCATTTATTCATTCATTCATTCACTCACTCATTCACTCACTCGCTCATTTGTTCATTCATTTATTCATTCATTCATTCAACCAAGTTTGTTTTTAAAGTAACTAACTACCATGTACTGGGCACTGTACTAGGACCTTAAGATACAACATGAACCAGTCCCTGTCCTCAAGAAGTTTACATATTACTATATTTTTTACAAGTTTGGAAATAGAGATGCATAGAAGAAATGTGAATTGCCCGTTGTCACATGGGTGGTTAATAGCAGAGCTGAGATTAAAAACCAGGGCTCTTGACTATCAATTCAGTGTCCTTTCTACCATCTACTTTAAAGTTTTCTTTGGGTTTCCAAAAACAAAAAACAAAAATGTCCCCTTGTCGTGTAGGATGCCCTGACCATAACTGGTACTTAGTGTAGGGCTCATATATTTACACAGATGGCATCCTTCTCAGGTCTGCTGGTGGCACAAAGCTGTTAGGGAAAGCTGATATGTCAATAAAGTTTGAAGACAAAACGATTGCATCTGGCTAGAATTTTGGGTTGGACCTAATACAATGCAATTTAATTGGGATAAATGTAAAGTCTTAGCTCATGGTTAGTAAGTCAGCTTCATAAGATAGAGATATGGTTGGATAGAAATTTATTGTTTACTATCTGGGGTTTTTAGTGAACTATAAGTTTCATATGAGTCAACAGCGTGGTATGACATGTTAAAAAAAAAAAAAGCTAGTGTACCCTTAGGTCATATTAAGGAAGGAATTGTGTTAGTGTAGCACTAGTCCAGTGAGAATTCATTTGTTTTCTTCCCTGGGCCAACAATTTGTGGAATATTGTGCTCAGTTTCAGGAAATGAGTGGCCATGGATAAACCAGACAATATCTGGGGAAGCAACTGGAGAATAAAGGTCCACATTGCAAGATGGCGACCAGGACAGTTAACACAAGCTTAGGCTGCATTCAGAGAATGATGGTGCCCTGAACAAGGGAACTGGTAGTCCCATTTCACTCTGCCCTAGCCAGACCACATCTTGAATCTTCTGTTGAGCTTGGGGGGGGGGGGCATATTTTGGGAAGGATCATGAAAATCTGGAGAGCATCCAAAACATTTGTCAAGCGTGGTACCACTCAAAACATGGCCTATGAGGATCAGTTGGAAGAACAGGTCGTGTTTATCCTGGAGAAGAAAAAATTTGTGAAGCCACAAGAGCTGCCTTCAGCTTGTTCTACATCTATCACATGAAAGAGGCATTAAGTCTGTTCCACTTGGCCTCAGAGAGAATTGGGGGTGCTGGTGGATATCACAAGAGAGGTCATTTTAGGAACAATGTGCCCCCAAACTTCCTAACAATTAGAGCTGTCTAAAAGTAAAATGGGCGCTATGTTCTCCCTCATTGGAGGTCTTTAAAGTCAATCCACGTGAATACCTGGGGGATATTGTAGGGGGGGTTTTTTGGTCAGGAAAGAGTTGGACTGGATGGTGTCTGAGGTTCCTTCCAACTGTGACAGTCTGTGAATTGAATTAAACTGAATTGAGTTGAGTTGAACTGAATTAAATTAGGTTGAGTTGATTTTCATTTAAATGAGCTGCATTAAATAGAATTGAGATGAAGTGAAGTGAATTGAGTGGAAGTGAATTGAGTTTGTTGGCTTGAGTTGAATTGAACTCGACTGAAATTAGGCAACTTGACTGTAGTAGAGCAGAATGAAATGGAACCTGGCTATTTAAAATAATAATAAACATCACTTTTTGTTATTTGATTCTGTCCAATTCTTTGTGACCCCATTTGGAGGGGTTTGCCATTTCCTTCTTCAGCTCATTTGATTGAGGAGGAAACTGAGGAAAACAGGATGAAGTGACTTGCCCAGGGTCACACAGCTAATAAATGTCTGAGGCCAGATTTGAACTCAGGAAGACGATTCTTCCGGACTCCAGGACCTATGCATTGTAGCACCCAGCTGCCCCAAACATCACTTAACCATTCACCTTTAGCATTTTTTCTTCTTTGCAGGGCAATGAGGGTTAAGTGACTTGCCCAGGGTCACACGGCTAGAACGCGTCAAGTGTCTGAGGCCCGATTTGAACTCAGGTCCTCCTGAATCCAAGGCTGGCACTTTATCCATTGAACCACCTAGCTGCCCCCACCTTTAGCTTTTAAAAAAACAAAAACAAAACCCAATATTTTATTCCCCCCTCCAATTACATGTAAAAACAATTTTTAACATTCATTGGGTTTTTTTCCAAAGTTTTGAGTTTCAAATTCTATCCCTTCCTCCATTTCTTCCTCCCTCCCTAAGATAGTAAACAATCTGATACACACCTTTAAAGTGAATTAAAGATCAGGTTTCCAAAGCCACAATCAAACACCAACTTGAGGGCAATTTATGGAAACTTGGACCGAAATGTTAATTCTACTTAAATAGGTGCTTCTATCGTTTTGATGACTGAGAGGTGGCAGGCTCTCTCAGGGCCCCCTAGATCTCTGACTTGCCTACAGCTGCCATGTTGATTTCTCTCACATAAGTAGGCCCTGGGATCCACAAATCTGGCAAGGAAACCTCCGAACAGGTTCATCGTCTCAGAGCCAGGTGATAAGAATGCTGGTATTTTCCATTCTAGACAGAGCTATCAGGCAGACGGTAAGGTCATAGCCATTCCCGGGAGACTAATTTAGTAGACTCTTGCCCTAAACCGCTTGGCCTGCCTGAAATATTCTCAACTTTATAGCACTGGTTGACACTGGCTCGGCCCCAGCGGTTTCACCAAGAAGGTGAATACCCTAAGCTCAGCACTTTCACAGTCTTCCCAAAAAAGTATACTGACATCATTAGGAAACCAGAAACATTTCGCACATCACGCCAAATTCCACCCTGGGTTAGACACATCCGCCACTCCCCCTCTGGAAATCAACCCAGGGAGTCACGCTTGGTTAAATGAGGGTAGAACTTGGCCCAAGGCTTGTTATTTTTGCTGTTTTAATTGCATGTACCTCATCTATTTGCCCAAATTAGGAGAATAGGCTGATCTAGGGGAACTCATTACCCAAAAGTCAGCCCATAGTTGAGGTTTTCTTTAGTGTCTGGTGCTTCCAGTAATTAACCTGGCATCCTTCAGAAGATGGAATGAACACAGAGCATTGAAGCTATAAAGGAGTTTAGAGAAAATCTAAGCCCTTGTTTTTACAGATAGGGAAACTGAGGCCCAGACAGCTACCCCTCCAACTCCTCCCCTATTTTCCAGATGAGAAAACTGAACCTCAGAAGGGCTAAGGGCTTGACTTTCTCATCCTAACTCTCACTACGTGACCGTGGGCATTCACTCTCAAATATTAAAGACGAAGGTAAAAAAGTCTGTACTCTCTGCTCCATATAAATTGTGAGGAAAACATGAAAAACCCTAAAAATGCCAAGGAGACAATATAATGCAATGCCTAGATTCCTGGACCTGGAGCCAAGAAGACCTGGTTTCAAATTCTGCCTCTGACACTTCTTAGTATGTTTAACTTTGGGAATAACAACCCCCTCTGTAGAATGATGGGGTTTGGACTTAGAGGAAGGCTTCTTTTTTCTTTCTTTTTTTTTTTTGTAGGGCAATGAGGGTTAAGTGACTTGCCCAGGGTCACACAGCTAGTGTCAAGTGTCTGAGGCCAGATTTGAACTCAGGTCTTCCTGAATCCAGGGCCAGTGCTCTATCCACTGTGCCACCTAGCTGCCCCTAGAGGAAGGCTTCTTAACCTGGAGTCCGTGAACTTGTTTTTTGTTTGTTTGTTTGTTTTGTTTTGTTTTTGCAAGGCATTGAGGGTTAAGTGACTTGCCCAGGGTCACACAACTAGTAAGTGTCAAGTGTCTGAGGCCAGATTTGAACTTAGGTCCTTCTGAATCCAGGGCCAGTGCTCTATCCACTGCACCACCTAGCTGCCCCTCATGAACTTGTTTTATTTAATATTTTGGTAATGGTATTGCAATAGAATTGGTTTCCTTTGTAATCCTCTGCGTTTTATTTTATCCATGTAAAAGCATTATTCTGAGACAAGGGGTCCATAGACTTCCAAGAGGTCACAAAAAAGCTAAGAACTTCCAAGCTAGAGGGACTCTGCATACCTTTCACCCCTTCATATGATTCCAATTGTTATTGAATCTGATTTTAATTGTTATTATTATGCTACACTTTTCATAACAGCATGCTGAAGGGAGTGATTTCCTTGATCCACAATATAGTCACCAAATTCCAATACACTGTGCCTTTTTCCAGGGCTGAGTTTAATTCTGCTTTAGGAGTTTAAGCTGAAAGTCCAGTAGACTGCTTATTGCATTCCAACTGGGGTACCTTGCTTGCGTTTGTGCAGAGTCACAGAATCTCATGCTTGGAAGGGACCTTAGCATACATCTAATCCAGTTCATACTTGACAAAGACATCCCATCTCCAATACTTCCCCTCCATTGGGTCACCCAGACTCTACCTGGAGACATCCAGGGAGGGGGTGGCCACCACATTCCCAAGAAACCCACTCCTCTCAAACAACTATAATCATTAGGATTTTTTTTCTTACTCAAAGCCTAAATTCACCTCTTTACAAACTAAATTCATTTCTTTCTGTTTTGTTTTATAATTATAGTATTTATGCACAATTCTTTTTTTTTTTTTTTGGCGGGGCAATTGGGGTTAAGTGACTTGCCCAGGGTCACACAGCTAGTAAGTGTCAAGTGTCTGAGTCTGGATTTGAACTCAGGTCCTCCTGAATCCAGGACCAGTGCTTTACCTAGCAGCCCCATGCACAATTCTTAATTTCCCTAGAGATTATTCTTTGAGGGCAAGACTTCTCAAACATGGTGTTTAGAAGTAGTATCTAAGAGGTCATCTTGTCTGATTTTTATTTTACAGATCAGGAAACAACATGTCAGAGAGAAAAGACTTCGCCAGGGTCACACAGCTAGTGAGTGTCAAAGTAAGGATCTGAGAAGCTGTATGGGGTCATCATGGAGAGCTGGCTCTTAAGTCAAATCCACCTGGGTTCAAGATCCGCCTCTCACATGTGAGGCTGTGTGACCCTGGGTAAGTCACTTAATACTAGCACCTACCTCTCAGGGTTTCTGTGAGGATTCCATGAGATAATATTGGTAAAGTGCTTTTCAAACCTTAAGGCATTATACAACTGCTATGATGATGTTGATGATGTCATATGGGGTATGCCAGAAAATGTTTAACAAGCAGCTCTGAAAAAAAAAAAATGAAAAAAAAACCTACATGACACATTTTAAAGTTTAATCTGCATTTTTAATATTTTCTCCATTACTTTCTTAAGTATAAACAATAAGATAATAAATCAAATCCTGAACTTTGAACATTGATTGATTTCCAAGGTATAACTGCTCAGACCAAAAATTTAACCAGTGACTCGTGTGGATAGTATGAGGTGACTCCAACACACCGATATCCCTACACTTCACTAGACTGAGATTCTATTTTGTGTGGGACTATTTTGTATGTGTGTGTGTGTTGGGGGTGGAGGGATATCTTTATTTGTATTCCTGGTGCTAGCATAATACTTAACACACTGACGGAGCTTATTAAAAAGCTTGCTGACTTTTTGACTGGCTGCACCAATGCAATCAGAGCTGGATCAAAATGCATTTAATGAATGGTTTCCATATTGTTAAATGAGTGCTGGTCAGGAAATACAAACACCCATCTTCACATTCCAGGTCAGTCTGACTTAGCTCTATGACATTGCTCAGGGCATTGGCCTACTCTTGTCCTCAATTTTATTCATTTCTAAAATGAGGGACTTCTGCTAACTAATCCCTTTCAGCTTTAGGATCCCAACCTCTGTGTGAAATGGAAATTTACTGGACTGTTTCATATCGGAAAAAACCCATTTACACTCATCCAAGTTTATATTTGAAGGGACTTTAGAGATTGCTTAGTCCAGTGTCCTCAATTTACCCATGAGGAAACTGGGTCCCAGGAAGGCTACCTGATTGGCCCCAAACCATGCATGGTTATCAGTAGGTAGAAGCAGGACTAAAACTCAGGTCTTCTATAAACTACTCCTCTGTTCTTTTTCCAGTGTTAACAATGGCTGTGCTGAAGCCAACTCATGGGAACCACTTGTTTAATTTTCATTTACATTCTGGATATTGGCAAACACTACAAATTAGGACTTGGTATGTTGTTCTGTTGATGAACTAGGTTTAAGAAAATGAAGGGAAAATGTTAATAATGAAGATTAAATTTTAAAATGTGTCCTGCATTCATTTTTTTTTCCCACCAAAAAGCTGATTGTTAAACATTTACCAGCACACCCTTGAGTGTAATTCACCTTTTTAGTTCCATCCCCAACAGGCATAGACTCAGAAGCCTTGGGGGAAAGAAAACTCCCTGTTAGCCAGGTGAGTTCCATCAGTATATAGAGTTGCTTCTATTATATTATCTTCATCACTAACATTTGACTAAGCCTCTTTTATGTTCCACTTTCTGCACTAGTGGCTGGGCTAGGAAGACAAAAATGAAACAGTTCCTGCCTTGAAGGAGGTTATATTCCATTAGGGAAAACAACAAATGCTCAGACAATGCCTGCTGAGAATGGAACTAAAAAGGTGAATTACACTCAACAGGGTGTGCTGGTAAATGTTTAACAATCAACTTTTTGGTGGGAAAAAAAATGAATGCAGGACACATTTTAAAAGTTAATCTGCATTATTAACATTTTCCCTTCAATACAGATTTTTTTTTTTGGTGACGCAATTGGAGTTAAGTGACTTGCCCAGGGTAACACAGCTAGTAAGTGTTGAGTGTCTGAGGCTGGATTTGAACTCAGGTCCTCCTGAATCCAGGGCTGGTGCTCTATCTACTGCAATACAGAATATTTAAAAATAAATGCAAAGTGGAGCAGCTAGATAGTGAAGTAGATAGATCACCCACCCTGGAGTCAGGAAGACTTGAGCTCAAATCTAGTCTCAGACACTTATTAGCTGTGTGACTCTGGGAAAGTACCCACTGCCTCCAAAAACAAAAAAAACCCAAAACAATGTAAAATAACTTCCTGGAATTCATGGAGACTATTAATAAATGGGAGGATTAAGAAAGGTCTTGTGTAGGGGCAGCTAGGTGGTGCAGTGGATAAAGCACTGGCCATGAATTCAGGAGGACCTGAGTTCAAATCCTGCCTCAGACACTTGACACTTACTAGCTGTGTGACCCTGGGCAATTCACTTAACCCTCACTGCCCTGTGTGAAAGAAAGAAAGAAAGAAAGAGAAAGGCCTTGTGCAGGAACTAAACTGAGCTGAGCTGAGCTTGAACTGAGCCTGACAGAATTAAGGATTCTAGGAGGTGGATGTAATAAGAGGGAGCATTCTAGGCATGTGAGACAATCTGTACATAAACACAGAAATGAGAAATGGGATAACTATGGGCAGCAACAATTAGGAGGGCATTTCTAGAATGAGTTAAAAGTATTTATATAGGGGGCAGCTAGGTGGCACAGTGGCTAAAGCACTGGCCCTGGATTCAGGAGGACCTGAGTTCAAATTTGGCCTCAGATACTTGATACTTACTAGCTGTGTGACCCTGGGCAAGTCACTTAACCCTCATTGCCCCGCAAAACAAAACAAAAAACAAAAATACTTATATAAAGTGTAGATGTATATAACATTATTCCAAGGGAAGAAAGGCCTGGTGGAGTTCTATTCTCAGGGCAAGGATCTCTCTCCCACCTCTCTGTCACCCCCTCCCTTCCTCGGGCATTGTTTCATTCCATCCTGGCCATGTGGCAAAGGGATAATAATGTCACCCACTTCACTCACCCAGTTATGGCAATGACTCCTGACTAGATGTAATCCCAGAAGCACTCCCTGGGGAATATAGTCCCTCTGTTCTGGGAAATCGTTATATAATTCTTTCTGCCAGAACTTGGTCTAGCCAGTTTGCAAGTGGCCCTAGGTCACCCAAGACCCTGGGGAGACATATTTCATCTTTGGGTAGGCAGAGAAGAAGATAAATGAAAATCAGGATTGGAAGATAGAGTTTCTTCCTTAGAGCCCAGAGAAGAACCAGGAGAAAAGTCTGAGAAAAAAAGGAAAAGACTATAAGGAGGGGACACATGGAGTAGCAATGCAATAGTTGGATGGGGGCAGCAATCTAGTTCTCCCTGCTCAGACTCAGGGCTCCAATGGTGACTCAAAGAGGTAAAGGCAAAAGGGGTAAGCAGAGAAGTACAAGACTGTGTTGTAACTCATGGGTGTTTACTCAGATGGCTGGAGTACTTTTTTTTTTTTTTTTTGCAGAGCAACAAGGGTTAAGTGGCTTGCCCAGGATCACATAGCTGGTAAGTGTCAAGTGTCTGAGGCCAGATTTGAACTCAGGTCCTCCTGAATCCAAGGCTAGTGCTTTATCCACTGCACCACCTAGCTGCCCCTGCTGGAGTACTTTTCAAAAAGCCAGACTTCGGGGAGCAAGCAGTCCTGACCACCTCCCCTTTCCTTTGCTTCACTTGAGTATAAATGGTATCCTTTCCAACATTGTCTTTTTATTTTTTTAAAGACCACATCTGGGTTTCCCTCTAAACAAATTGAATATAATGCCTCAAATCAAATCATGGAGTGGCAGAGCCAACTCAAGGTCAGAGGAAGACATTCTTCTAGCCTGAGACAATTTAGGAGGTTAACAGGAGAGATCTATGACACCCGAGTGGGCACAGGACTGGAGCCTGGTGGGAGTACCAGTGGTGGACCTTAAAGGTGCTGTGACAGCAGCAGCCTTGGGAGCTCTCAGCCCAGAGATGGTAAGGGGATCAGACAACTAGTCAGAAAGAGATTGCAGGGGACCCTTTGCTGGCACTGGAAATAGCTGGCACAGATCAGCAGCTCTATTGCCCATCTGCAGTTCTGGGCCAAAGGTCAAGAGGACTACTAGTGCTTGCAGGTATAGGGGAGCAGGAAGTCTACCCTCTGGTCCTGATTTTCATTTAGCTTCCTCTTTTCTCACAATGGCATGAAATATGGCTCCTGGGGGCTTGGGTGACTGAGGGTCCCTCACAAAACATTCAGTCCAATGCCTGACAGAAAAAGTTACATAAGAACTTCCCAGAACAAGGGACTTTATTCCCCGGGGGGAATGCCTGGGATTATAGCAAGTCAGGAGTCACTGCCATAGCTGGGTGAGTGAAGTAGGTGACATTATTATCTCTTTGCCACATGGCCAGGATGGAATGAGAACCGTGCCTGAAGAAGGGAAAGGGTGAGGGAGAGGTGATCCAAGACAATTTCAAAGGACTCATAATGAAAAAAATATTATCTACCTCTAGAGAGAGAACTGATGAAGCAAACAAAGTAAAGTATAATTTTCTTGGCTTTCTTTTTTCTTTTCTTTTTTTTAATGATACAGCTAATATGGAAATATATTTTTGCAAGATTTCACATGTATAATTGATAACATTTTGCTTTCCTTCTCAGTGGGTAGGGGAGAACTGGGAGGGAGAGAGAGAATTTGGAACTTAATTTAAAAATAAATAATAAATTAGAAAAGGAATTTTTGAAAAGACCACGTCTGACCTAATCTTATTTCTCATTAACATTTGCTACTGACCCTTATGTCATATTTCCTTGTTTCCCTTTGTTCATGGCATGACATTATGGGATGGCTTTGGGATCCTCAAAGCGGGATGTTCAGAATTGGAATTCTAAAATTGTTAGAGGGTTTTCTCTCTGTAACTGGAAGTATAATCATGAGCCATTCATGTATTTTATAATTATACCTCTGGGGCAGCTAGGTGGGGCAGTGGATAAAGGACCTGCCCCGGATTCAGAAGGACTTGAGTTCAAATATGACCTCAGACACTTGACACTTACTAGCCATGTGACCCTGGGCAAGTCACTTAACCCTCATTGCCCTGCAAAAACAAAACAAAACAAACAAAAAATTATACCTCTAAGAGCAAAACTACTACCAATTTGGAACCTTTTAAAATCGCCTTATCAGATGGTGAGCATAACATAGCAACCCCTAGGGTTGCAATAACACAAATAAATTCAATCTCTCTCTTAGATATGAGCCCCCAGCCAGAAGATACTGATTTTTTTTTTTAATGAATAGTTTAAATTTCCTTCCCTTGTTGATTTCCGCAATTACTTCTGTTAATGCTACACCTAAGCACCGGTTCATATAACTTAACAAAGAACCATGTCCTTAATAGACTAGGTATTAAGGCAAAATTTAGATGTGAAACTTCCATATATCCATAGTTTGGTCAGTCACTTGGAAAGACTACAAGCCTATTCTCTGCTCCTTGGAACATGGAAAGTAGAGTATATTGAAAAAGCCAGCAGAGATAAGTCCTTGTTACTTTGAACTGGGGAAGTGGTGGGAGGAGGGGATGGGGAAAAACTTTGTGTATCTTTCTAGAACCAAGCTCCTTGCCACTGTCACAGAGGCTCAGGAAGGAAAGAGGGAAGGGCAGGTGAAGGGCAGGGAAGGGCAGGTGAAGAGCAGGGCAGGGCAGGGCAGGGCAGGGCAGGTGAAGAGCAGGGCAGGGCAGGGCAGGGCAGGGCAGGGCAGGGCAGGGCAGGGCAGGGCAGGGCAGGGCAGGGCAGGGCAGGGCAGGGCAGGGAAGGGCAGGGAAGGGAAGGGAAGGGAAGGGAAGGGAAGGGAAGGGAAGGGAAGGGAAGGGAAGGGAAGGGAAGGGAAGGGAAGGGAAGGGAAGGGAAGGGAAGGGAAGGGAAGGGAAGGGAAGGGAAGGGAAGGGAAGGGAAGGGAAGGGAAGGGAAGGGAAGGGAAGGGAGAGTTTTGAAGGACACCCACATTTAAGGGGTATACGGCAAAAGATGATTAAGGAAGAGGAATTTGGAAAATACTGTAGGATAATAACTAGGAAGAAGTAGTATTATAGAAATTGAGTCAGGAATGAGATGGTCAGTAGGGTCAAGCTGTCATAGTCTCTACAAGGTACTTTCACAAAGTAATGAGGATGGATCCATCCCAGTGTCAACTCACTCCACATAGTCTGTTGTCATAGCTTGTTGTTTTTCTGTCCCCAGCATTCTTTCTCTTTGTTTCCCTTCTCCCATTCCTCTCCCGCCAATTTCACAAAGCCAGCCCCTCCCCCCCACCCCCACTCCCCATTCCTACAAGTACAGCCAGCCTCCCCGCACCATCTGAACCAGATGGTTGGTCCTTCCGCCCAGGCAAAAGAAGGGAGTCAGATTTGCTCTGGGTTCTAGGAAACAATCAGTCTGACTCCCTTCGGCTTTGGCCTTCATCCCAAGGCCTGGCACCAGACTGAGAATGAGCAGGGGAACCAAAACACAAGGTGGGCTGCCCCCTAGTAATCAGAACCTTGCTTCCCAAGCCAGCCCCAGGGCCTCGAATGAAAGAATATATCCCGGCCTGCAGAGTGGAGGGGTGGTAGGGCACAGAACCAGTCTGTTAGGGAGAGAGCAGCCTCCTGCCTAATGGAAACAGAATGTGCTGTCATCTCTGATCAAGCCTGACTGTCTCAATCCTTTCACGGCAGGTTCTGAGCTTCGGATGGTTGGCCCTTCTTTTGTAACAAAGCATGTTTGACACCCCCATCGAACAACTAGTAGGTGCCAGTGCCTTGCAGGTTTATCCAAAATACCAGTCATATAAATATATGTAAACCTGTGTCCACAAATGTACATATGCACACATAGATTGCGCATGCATGTATATCCAGGTGGACACATGTTAATGTTAATAGACACACATGTATAGGTGTGTGTATATACTGAAGTGCACATGTATGAATAGACATTCCTATATGTACAAACACATATATATGCCTATAGACATGTGTGTATCAATAGAAATGTGTACAAGTTAGATGTGTATAGAGATGTGTATGTATTATGCAATGTGTATATATGATGTGTTTATGTATTTATAGATTTGAGTAGGTATATATGTATGCACACTCGTAAATGTGTAAAAATATACATACATAAATACATACACATTTTCCTCCAGGATCAGTGGAGTCAGAGAAGTTGGGGGTGGGGGTGACATTTTGAGGTAATGACATTCCTGGGACATGCCCAGCATAAAAATAACATCTTAACCATTATCTCCATCCTGTAAGACTAAATTTGGTTCCCCAAACAATGACAGCCTTTCCACTTAAAACCCCCAGACTCCCAGGCTCTGAGGTAGGAGACTTAAAAATATCTACAGGGAAATTGAGGGATTTTTGAAATCCTGCCCAAACCAATAAACTCTATTATGTTTGCAGAACTTTGATTTTGGAGCTGGGGTCTCATGGCCTGGTCTATTGTCCTTTAAGAGCAATTTGTATATTCCTCCTCCTCTTCCTCCTCCTCCTCCTCTTCTCTCTCACTGCTTTTTATTCCCCCTGTAGCAATTCCAGGTTTGCCTCAGCTTTCACACAAAAATTAAGGAGATATATACATGTATTGAGAAAGAAGGAAACAGGGGTTAAAAGGGATCACAAGAAACATAATTTTCTTTTTTTAGAATCTGGTCTGGTTTTGTTTGATCTGTGTGTGTGTGTGTGTGTGTGTGTGTGTGTGTGTGTGCTCATGTGCATGCATACACATATACATATATATATGTGTGTGTGTGTGTGTATATATATATATATATATATATATATACATTCTGAACTAGACAAGCACCAACAAACCATAACATTTCCATATACAAAGAGAAAAAAACAATTGTATCTAAAATTGTAAATTTATATTTTGTATAATTTCTAAAGTAGATTTCAATTTCTTTTCTTTTCCTTCTTTCTTAATTCTTTCTTTCTTTCTTTTTCTTGCAGGGCAATGAGGGTTAAGTGACTTGCCCAGGGTCACAGAGCTAGTACATGTCAAGTATCTGAGGTCATATTTGAACTCAGGTCCTCCTGAATACAGGGCCAGTGCTTTATCCACCGCATCACCCAGATGCCCCCTAGATTTCAATTTAATACTTAAGTTCCAAAGCTGTCTTGCTTGTCTGGACCTTCTGGTCTGTCCTGTGCATTGCTTTTAAATTCTTCATTCAGTGCCTTTATTTATTTATTTATTCATTTATTCATTTATTCATTCATTCATTCATTCATTCATTTATTTATTTATTTTTAATACCCCCCCGCCCTTTTTTTTGGCAGGGCAATGGGGTTTAAGTGACTTGTCCAGGGTCACACAGCTAGTAAGTGTCAAATGTCTGAGGCCAGATTTGAACTCAGGTACTCCTGAATCCAGGGCTGGTTCTTTATCCACTGCGCCACCTAGCCACACACCCCCAGTCCCTTTATTTATTATTATTATTATTATTATTATTATTATTTTGAGTGAGGCAATTGGGGTTAATTGACTTTCCCAGGGTCACACAGCTAGTAAGTGTTAAGTGTCTGAGGTCGGATTTGAACTCAGGTACTCCTGACTCCAGGGCTGGTGCTTTATCCACTGTGCCACCTAGCTGCCCCAGTCCCTTTATTTTTAATCAGGGATTTTATGGGTCAACCTGACTCCATCTTCCCAGATCAATCACCAAGGAAGAAGGAGGAAGAGGACAAGGAGGATGAAGAAAACAAGGATAATGATGAGATGGAGAGAAAAAGGAGGAGCAGAAAGAGGAAGAAAAGGAGAAGAGAAAGTAAAGGGAGAGGAGAAGGAAGAGGAGAAAAAAAGGAATAATAAGAGGAAGAGGAGGAAGAAGAAGGTCTTCCCATGTTTCTGATGTGGATGAATATGAAAAATGCAGAGAAACATGAAGAAGAGGATCAGTATTTATAGAGCAAATTGAAAGGCAATGCTGATTATTTTTTTTGATTGGTGGCAAAGAACTAGAAATGGAAGGGATGCCCATCATTAAGGAATGACTGAACAAGTTGTGGTATATAATTGTGATGGAACACTATTGTGCTATAAAAATGATGAGGGAGATGGTTTCCAGAATGCTTGGGAAGCCCTTTGACCCAGCAATATTACTACTAAGTCTGTATACCATAGAAATTAAAAAAGGAGTGGGGGAGACATATTTGCACAAAAATATGTATAGTACTTTTTTTTGTGACAGCAAAGAATTAGACATTAAGGGGAGGTTCATCAACTGGGAAATGACCAAACAAGTTGTAGTATATGATTATGATTGAATAATATTGTGCTATAAGAAATGATGAGCAGGATGCTCTCAGAAAAACCTGGAAAACTTACATGAACTGATGCAGAGTAAAGTGATCAGAGCCAGTAGAACTTTGTACACAGTAACAGCAATATTGTACAATGATCAACTGTGAATGACTTAGCTTTTCTCAGCTATATAATGATCCAAGCTAATTCCAAAGACTCATGATGAAAAAAGCCATCCACTTCCAGAGAAAGAGCTGATGGAGTCTGAATTCAGATTGAAGAATACTTTTTTTCACCTTATTTTTTCATGAGTTTTGTGGGGATTTTTTGGTCTGTGTTTTTTTTCTCACAACATGACTGAGATAGATATATGTTTTACATGATTGTACATGCATAACATATGAAATTGCTTACCATCTCACGGAGATAGAAGGGGAAGGAGAGAGAAAATCTGAAACTCAACATTTAAAATGAATAATAAACTTGTTTTTACATGCAATTTGGAAAAATGTATTTTTTAAAGCCTGGGAATACTTATATGAACTGATGCAAAGTGAAATGAGCAGAACCAGGAGAACATTGTACACAATAACAGCAAAATTATAATGATCATCATCTGTGAAAGACTTAGATACTCTGGTCAAGACAATGATTCATGACAATTCAGAAGGATTTCTGAAGAAAAATGCTATCTACCTTCAGAGAGGGAACTGATGAACTCTGAGTATAGATTGAAGCATACTTGGGGGGGGGGGGGGCCGGGGCTGGGCAATGAAGGTTAAGTGATTTGCCCAGGGTCACACAGCTAGTAAGTGTCAAGTGTCTGAGGCCAGATTTGAACTCAGGTCCTCCTGAATCCAGGGCCAGTGCTTTATCCACTGTGCCACCTAGCTGCCTCCAAAGCATACTTTTTAAAACTTTATTTTTCTTGATTTTTCTTGCAACATGGTTAATAGAAAAATACTCTTTGCATGACTTCACATTGATTTCACATGTGTTATTGAAAAAAAGAAAAGCAATGCTGAAATCTTGGGTCTAGATTTTTAAAAAGATGTGGGTGGGGTGTACATAGGCAGGCGCTCTGCTGGGGCCTAGGGATTTAAATACAAAAGTCACTACCCTCAAATTCCTTGTATTCCACACATATGAAAAATGACCTTAGGCGAGTAACTGTCTCTCAGTCCCCTAGGAACCTGAGTATAAGTTACAGACTAGCTGCCAATCTACATTTGTGAAGGGAGTTTACATACCTGGAATTCCCATGCCAATGATATGGCAAGTCTGAGCCAACATAGCACTTTAAAGGCTTTGAATCAGTTCATATAGGTCTTCCCAGGTTTTTTTAAAATCATATTTTATTTTTTCTCAATTGCACGTAAAAACAATTTTTGACATTCATTTTTTTTTCAAAGCAAAACTATTTAAATCCAATCCAATCCAAAAAGAATTATTTCCTGAGGATCACAACCCTGTAAGGTTGGTATTATTGCTATTACTCTCCCCTTTTATGGAAAAGAAATTCTAGGCTCAAAAAATGGAAATATCTTGCTTGTGGTCATCTACCTGGTGTCAGAAGCAGGATACACTAGGCACTGGGGCAATCTCCAGTCATCCTGATGTATATCTTGCCACTGGACCCAGATAACTCTGGAGGAGAGAGTGAGACTGGTGATCTTTCACAGCCCTTCCTCACTTAAATCTAATTCACTTCAAGCCATGACATCACCTCTCCATTGTCACGGTCCAGAACACAGCAACAACAACACTAGACGTTATGGGGAACATTCAAAAAAACATAAGACATTGTCACTGTCCCTAAGGACTTCATGGTCTGCTGGGTAAGACAAACAGTTATATGGCACTCTATGAAATCTCTCTCTTCTATCAAGATCCAGCTAAGGGTCCAACTCCTCTGGGAAGCCTGCCCTGATCCCACTTACCACCACCTCCATCCTCCAAATGATCACAATTTTTTTGAGAATACTTTCTTAGTCTGGATCTCTCTTCTCCCTTTTGTCCCTCAGACATTATTTATACCTTATCTGTTTGGATGTACATTGATCTCTCTCTCTCTCTCTCTCTCTCTCTCTCTCTCTCTCTCTCTCTCTCTCTCTCTCTCTTTCTCTCTCTCTTTGGTGAGGCAGTTGGGGTTAAGTGACTTGCCCAGGGTCACACAGGTAGAATCACAGATCTAGGGCTGGAAGGCACCCTGGTGGCCATCTTGTACAACCACCTCATTTGACGGATGAGGAAACTGAGACCCAGAAATTGGTGACTGAAGCCCTACGTTAAGTGACTTAGGATCAGAGAATCATAGATTTAGAATGGGAAGGGATCTCACTCCATCTAGTCCAGCTCTGTCAAATTATAGATGAGAAAACTGAGGTCCCCAAAGGTAACATCCTGCCTAAGGTCACACAGGTAAGATTTGAATCCAGGGCTTCTGACTACAGAGTTGGTGCTTTCCCCATTGCACCATGCTGTCTCCTCAAGGGCAGAAGCTAAGGTTGTTTTCCATCTCTGTGACCTTGGTATATAGTCCAGTACCTTGCACATAGTAAGCATTTAGCATCCATTTATTGAATGAATGAGTGAAGAACTGAACACTGCAATGTTTCCTATATTCCAGGATGGCATAATAGACAAAGAGAGAGGTATAAAGCAGGGAAGATTTGTGATCAGATCCTGCCCCCAACGCTAGCTGTGTGACCCTGGACAAGTCACTTAATAACCTCTTTCAGCCTCAATTTTTCTTCATTGTAAAAGTGGGAATAACACTAGTATCCATCTCACAGGATTATTGTGAGGCTCAAAAGAGATTTGTGCACTGTAGCTAAGTTATTATTATTATTATTAATTGTTATTCAGCAGCAGGGAAGGTTCACATTAAAACAGAAAAAGTCAGTTGCATCAACGAGAACATCTGTTTAGAATGGAGATCTCTTGGAGGTTATTCTTCCAGGTGAATCAGTCCAGGTCAGCCTTGCCTCAGAGGGAGCTGATTTTTATCTTCCAAACTAAAATAAGACTGCTTTCCCCACGGGTATCAATTTAATTTCAATAGGAATGTGCAGTCCCTTGAGGTGTGGTTATTCCGAACAGATTGTCCCCCCTAGCCCTTTTGTTAGATGGCCCCAGCTCTCCCTCACATTGAAGGAAATGCAAAACTTGGAATAATTTTACTTCTTTTCAACCACTCTTTTTTGAATATTTTTCATTCTGAACTTAAACATAAAAAAGAGCATTTCCATAATGTAGCAGAACACAAGAGGAAACTCTGAATTTACCTTTTGTATTGCTATTTTTATACTGATATCAATATTGATATATATGTGTGTGTAGATAGAAAGATAGATAGATAGATAGATAGATGGATAGATAGATAGATAGATAGATAGATAGATAGATAGATAGATAGATAGATAGATAGATAGATAGATAGATAGAGTCCGCAAGCACTTATTAAGTGTTTAATATGCCAGGCAATGTGCTAAGCTTGGGAATATAAGCAGAAAGAAAGACAAATCCTGCCCTCAAAGTATTTATATTCTAATGTAGGAAGGTAGCAGAGCCATTAGATGGCACAGTGGATAGAGTTCCAGGCCTGGAGTCCAGAAGATCTGAGTTCAAATGTGACCTCAGATACTTACTAGCTGTGTGACCCTGGGTAAGTCACTTCAACTTGTTTGCCTCAGTTTCCTTATCTGTTATATGAGCTGGAGAAGGAAGTGGCAAACCACTCCAGTATCTCTGCCAAGAAAACCCCAAATGGGGGTCACAGAGTCAGATATGACTGAAAATGACTGAGGAAGACAGAACATAAAAAAGGAAAGGGTGGGATGGGGGATGGAGGGGATAAAGGGGCAAAGTGAATTTCCAGTAGTGAAGTGAACTTCTAGGGTGAAGAGGAGTCCACAGGGGCAGAGTGAAATGTCGAGGATAAAAAGGCTGCTGTAGTAGGGTTGGAAAAGCCCAGAGAGGAAGGAGTGGAAGCCAGAGAAGAATGAAGGCTTTCCACATGTTACTTTCAAAACTGTCTTGCTTATCCTTCTGAACCCCCTTCTGTCCTTTCCTGTGCATTTTAAAAAAAATGTTTTAATGACACTTTTGTTTTTGGTATCACTATTGCTAATCGCCTTCCATCTTCCCCTAATTAAAGATTCAGGGAAGAAAGGGGGAAAAAACTCTTGCAGCAAATGAACAGAGAAGCAAAATAAACCCACCCAGTGTCCATGGTCACAAATGTTTGTCTCTTCCTGTGCCTAGTGTCCATTATTTCTCTCTCTAGAGGGGAGAAGCATCACAGGCCCTCCAAGAACATGACTGGACATTGCACTGATTAGCATTCTTAAGTCTTTCGAAGTTGCTTTTCTTAATGTGTTTTCTTTCTTACACTGTCCTTGCATGAACTGTTCTCCTGGTTCAACTTACTTCACTCTGCCTCAGTTCAAACTACCCAGGAGTCTCTGAAATGGTCTCATTTCTTATAGAACAATAACATTCTATTACATTCAGTGGCCACAATTTGCTCAGTGATTTCACCAGTTTTCAAGGAGGTAACCAAAGGAAGCCAGTTGCTTTTCTCTTTCCCCTCATTTTAAAACCCACTTCCCTACAAATTAGGAAGTTTGTTTTGTGGATGACTATCTCCTCTTAGGCATTATCCTTTCTCTTATCACTCTGCTCCCTGTTGAGTCTGACATTCATGGGTGTTCATGAGTGTTTTTGATCCTCCTTTATCTATATCAGATAAGAATGAGACTCTTCTAATGGCCTGGCTCTCATCCATTTCTTTGCATTTAGATATTCTTCTCACATAGCTCAATTATAAGAAATGCAAGTCTCACCGCCTTCCTCTTTTCTACATTCCTCTTATCCTTCATATTCCTCTTATCCTTCCTTCTCTTTCTCCTTGTCTATCTTTTGAATCAGAAATAATCCATCCCTAGGACTACTGCTTTTTCTCATTTAATTCCCACGAACTAATGGTGCTTGATATGTGGTCTACAAGCCTTCTCCATCTAGACTGTCAGCTCCTTAAGGAATGAGCTGATGGTTTCCAGGATCTGTAGTCTTTAGATTATAAGTCCAAAGACATGAGACTATGTTCCAGCTCATTCATTCAAGAAGCATTTACTATGCACCACTTTGTGCCAGGCACACACTCTATGTTCTAAGCAAACTGGCCTCATGATTCTCCATACACAGGATCCCATGGCCCATCTACAGGTTCCCATGCTTTGAAAATTATTCCTTCTCAACTCTGTCTCAGAGAACCCTTAGCATCTTTTAAAGCTATACTCAAATGCCATCTCCTGAAGGATCATAGATCTAAAACTAGAGGGGTCCTTATAGGTCACCTGATACAACCCCTTCCATTTACAGATGAAGTAACTGAGTCCCCAAGGGCAAATGACTCGCCCAAGGTCACATAGGTAGTTTCAGTAGTGAATTCAGCTCTTCTGACTTCAAAGCCAGAGGTCTTTCCACTGTACCATTTTTCACTTCCAATCCTATGACATCATCTCCATTCGCTACAACTTTTTAGCCAACACTAATAGTAGTTTAACAATCCCGCTGGCCCATTCTTTCAGGACCCTGGATAGTAGCACATCTAGGTGTGGTGACTTGAAAGTGGTCACCTACCTACCTTACTACCCTCTTTCTGACACCTCATTATTTCACCGGCATCCACAAAGATTATAGAGTCATAGGTCTAGAACTGGACAGAACTTCAGAAGTATGCTAGTCCAAATCTCTCATTTTACACATGAAGAAACTGAGGCCCAGAAAAATACAGGGACTTCCCCAAGGCCACACAAGGAGTAAGGAGCAGAGAAGGGATTTGAAATCAGGTCACCTGGCTCCAAATGCAGCATTCATTCCACTGTCATCCTCTGTATTTATGGCCCTTAATAAAGGTTTGTTGATTGAATGATTGATACAGAGTTCATGTCCTTTTCCTCATTTTCCTCTCCTCTCCTTCCCCAGTTATGTGAATACAAAAGAATGCCTTTCATTTATTCAACATAAGAACTTGTTCTATACAAGGATTAGGACTAAGCTCAGAAATGGGAATAACATCATTGTGTTGAGTTTTAGATTCAAGGGCCTTGCCTACCATCAAATCCTGCCTTATTATTTCCTATCACAGAACCTGATAGGAAGCATTACTAAAAATAAACATCAATTTTGGTGTTCCTTTTCCCCATTCCCATTAAGCTATAGGGAAAGGGAACATACATATATTAAGTGCCAGTCACCTACAAATATTATCTCATTTGATCCTCCTAACAACCTTGGGAGGTAGGGACTATTATTAATAGCATTTTTACAATGGAGGAAACTGAGACAAAGAGAGGGTAAGTGACTTGCCCAGGGTCATACAGCTAGTGAGTGCCCAAGACCAGATTTAAACTCAAGGCTTCAGCAATATTGACAGCCCTACCCAGCTGCCAAGTTATTTCTTCATTAGAAAATCCTGGTGAATTCCCCAATAATTCACTAGGAAGGACTGGAGACAAAAAGACAAACTGCGTCCTGAGACCAATGCACCTGCACCCCAGTGCTGTGGTGTCTGGCCCTTGAGGAGAATTCGTCAAAAGTGTTTTATGAAAAATCCACTTTCACACTCAACTTTATTAAATTCAATCACCAAATATTTTCCCCTTCTGGAAATGACCTTTCATCCATGAATACTGGAGCTCAGCCCGCATCGGCTTACCTCCAAGTGAAATATAATGAAAACTATGGCCTATTCCAGGACCAGACACCCAGGTTTCATTAAATATGTAGATGCATTTAGAACTGAAAGCCAACAGAATTAGCCCGGGAGAATGATGTTTGGAGAGGCCTGTACCTGCTGGTCTCTCTCACATACACAAACTCAGAGGACAGAATGGGGAATACAAACACTGGCTCTCCCATATGAAATTTCCTTGGGCCGGTTACAAAGGAAAACCAGTTGGAAATGCCAGTTAGCCAGGACTGCTCTTTCTCTGTTTTAATTCCTTTCCTCTTATCAGATTGAGATCTGTAACTGGCTAATAGAACCCAAACTCAGGGGCTGGAGGCACCAAACAGAGAGAGAAGCTGAATGTAATCATTTAATCAGCTTTGCAGGACCTTGAAGGGAAAAAATGACCTTCTCTCTCAAGGAGACCAAGACCAGAAATAAGTATCTCAGGGGTCAGGGATGTAGAGGAAGAGATGATTGGGGGGCTGTCTTTCCTTTTGTTTTTCGTTTGTAGCTTCTCAAGAAGGCATGGTAAAAGGAGAAGGGTATGGAGGAAGATGAGATGGATAAACAGTGTCCTGGCCCGTGAGCTTGGACAGACTTTGGGAGATAGTGGGGATAGAAGGGTCTGGCATGCTGGGCTACAAAGAGTCAGACACAACTAAGCAACAACAACAACAACAAAGTATTTCATTTTAAAGTGCCAGGATTCATAGGAATGACTAAATTTGAAATCAGGAAATCTTGAGTTTGAATATTTTGTGACTTCAACAAGTCACTTAAGTCCTCTCAGTCTCAGCTTTGATATCTGTACAATGGAGATAATCATCAGATTTACCTTTGAGCTTGTTGTGAGGATCAACTGAGAGTAAGTCCTTTGTAATCCCTGAAATACTATAGGACCCCATCAGATTGTAAGCTCAAGGAGGGCAAGGACTCTCTCTCTCTCTCTCTTTTTTTTTCTTGGTATTCCCAGGGCTTAGCAGAGTACCTGGCACCTATCAGGTGCTTAATAAATCCTTTTCATTCATTCATTTATTCATTCATGGCACCTCAGGCCCACTGTCCTGTTGTTCCAGTTCTGGACCCTTCAATGGCCCAGGCTCAGAGGTATTTCCTCTGGGTCCCTCAGGGGTCAAAGGTCTCTGTCCTCTTGAGACCTCCACAGCTTGCAAGTTGGTGAGGAAAGAGATGTACTCTGCATTCAGCGTCATCTTCTTGTCTAGTCAGTCTCTGAGACAGTCTTGGAAGGATTTGCCCATCCCACAAAAAGCGATAATCAAATTTAGCCTATTATTGATAAAGGTCTTCCCCATACGGACCATCCTCTGGAGAAGGCGTTCTTAGCATCCATAGACTTTAAAAAATTGGAAATTCTATCTCAGTAGAATTCGTTTTCTTTGTAATCCTATATGTTTTATTTTACACATTTAAAAACATTATTCTGAGAAGAACTCCATAGGCTTTACTACCCTGACTGATAAAGGGGTCCAGGACACAAAAAGGTTAAGCCCACTGTCTATCTGAAAGTATTGGACAGCTCCTGCTTAGGGCTTGATTCTCCAACTTGTCTTTTTTTGGGGGGAGGGGGCAATAAGGGTTAAGTGATTTTCCCAGGGTCACACAGCTAGTAAGTGTCAAGTGTCTGAATCCGGATTTGAACTCCGGTCCTCCTGAATCTAGGGCCAGTACCACTGTGCCACCTAGCTGCCCTGATTCCCCAACATGTACACTGGGGAGTCCACCTGCATCTCCTATGTGCAGGAGGTGGTCAGGATGCATGGTCTTTGCAAGATCTCGACCATTCTTTGGCATTAGTTTATAGACCAATAGATTACTATGCCATTCTGCTTGTTGGTAAGAGATGACCAGCCAACAGTCATCTATCTCAAGTTTTCTGAGGATGCTAAGATTCAGTAGCAGGATTCTGCTCCCAGGTTAGAGTTCTTGACCATTACACCATTCTATACAACCATCTGAGCCAAAGCTGGGTTAACTGGCCTACTTCAACTGCTCCCTCAGGGAAGTGACCCGCATCTTCATTAGTCATATTTTCCCCCATCCTCAGACACTCCAAATCAAAGGCAAGAGGCAGCTGTGGCTCCAGACCAAACATAGATGGTATGGAGTAAAGGTTATGGTGCCATTCTTGGTAGTGACATTGACACACACCAGGAAGACCACATGCTGCCTCCATCAAGTGTTCATGGGATCCCAAGTTCCTAAGTGTAAAACAAGATGGTCCCAAAGGTCTCTTTCCTCTCTAAATCTATGACCCTGGGTTCAAGTCTTGACTCATTGTGCAAGCCTGGACATATTGCTTAACCTACTTAAACCTCTGTTTTCCTAATCTGTATAATAGGGGACAGGATGATTGTCAGGATCAAGAGAAAGAAATGTTGCTAAGTCATTTTTCAGTAGTGTACAACTCTCTATGACCCCATTTGCAGAGATGCTGGAGTGGTTTGCTATTTCCTACTCCAGCTTATTTTACAGGTGAGGAAACTGAGGCAAACAGGGTTAAATGGCTTGCCCAGGGTCACTGCTAATAAGTGTCAGAGACTGCATTTGAACTCATTAAGCTGAGTCTTCCTGATTCAAAGTCCAGTGCCCTATCCATGGTCACCTACCTACTCAAGAGAAAGAAACAATGTCTGTCAAAAAAGTCATGAGTCCTTGACACACACAATTAATTGACTGCACTATTCTCTTGCAGCCTTGGTTGCCTCACTTGTAAAATGGGGGAAACAACATTGGAGAGGCACAGAGAGCTGGCTTCAGAGCCAAGAAGTCCTGGGTTCAAGTCCTAACCCCTGTCATGTAGGTAGGGATAGGGAGAGTGACCCTGAGCCAGTGACTTCATCTCTCAGGGCTCCCAGACAACAAGTTGTAGAGAAGGAGAAGAGCTGCACTGGTAAAGACTTTCCTCATCTGTAGCAATCAAATGGCAAGTCTGAATGCCAGCCCTCACCTTTCCTCACTCCTCATCATTAGGAGTATTCCTCCCAGGGTTGTTATCAGGAAAATCCTTTGTAACCCTTAAACACCTAGAAAAATCCGAATGCATGGTGTCACACAGTGACACCCTCAGAGGCTCTTTGGTGTGATCTCTGTGCTAAGTTGTTTACCCTTATATAAAATAGCCACAAGCAGCCTCCTTTGTTTTTCCTTCCTTCCTTCCTTCCTTCCTTCCTTCCTTCCTTCCTTCCTTCCTTCCTTCCTTCCTTCCTTCCTTCCTTCCTTCCTTCCTTCCTTCCTTCCTTCCTTCCTTCCTTCCTTCCTTCCTTCCTTCCTTCCTTCCTTCCTTCCTTCCTTCTTTCCTTCCTTCCTTCCTTCCCTTCCCTTCCCTTCCCTTCCCTTCCCTTCCCTTCCTGCCTGCCTTTTTTTTTGCCAAATAGTCATTTACTCAGTGCCTAATAGATTCTTTTCTTTCTTCCTTTTTTCTTCCCTTACCCCTTTCCTTCCTTCCTTTCTTTCCTTGTTCTTGTTTCTTGTTCCTCTTTTAGTCCTTCCTTCCTTGTTCTTGTTTCTTCTCCTTACCTTCCTTTCTCCTTCCCTCCTTTTCTTTCATCCTCTTCTTCATTCTTTTCCTCCTCTCTTCTATCCCTCTTTTCTTCCTTCTCCCTTCTTTCATTCATTTGCCAAAATAATCATTTATTCAGTGCCTAATCGTCTCCTTCTTTCCTTCCTTCCTTCCTTCCTTCCTTCCTTCCTTCCTTCCTTCCTTCCTTCCTTCCTTCCTTCCTTCCTTCCTTCCTTCCTTCCTTCCTTCCTTCCTTCCTTCCTTCCTTCCTTCCTCTAATAATGACTTATTCAGTGTCTAATAAGTTCCAGGCTAAGTTACAAACAAAACAACCCCCCTGCCCCCCCCCCCACACACACACTACAACAGCATATGCCTTCAAACCTGTTTGTATTATTAGGAAACAGAGTAACTTATTGGCCCTCTGTGCAAAATGAGCGTTACTTGAGGTCTGTGTAGGGACCTTGGGAGTCTTATAAAAAGAAAATGCAGGACTTTAGTGCTATTAGTGCTGCCCTTGGAGTCAGAAAGTCTTGAATTCCAATTCTACCTCAAATATTTGCTGGCTATGTGATACTAGGTGAGTCACTTAGCCTCTCTTGGGTAAATAAACTTTCCCTTTCTATAAAATGGGTATAACTCTAGCATCAATTTCACAGGGTTTTATGATCAAGTGAGATGATACATGTAAAACACTTATATTAGTTATTATTATTATTAACAACAACAATAAAAATAATTGATTCAGAGGCCTTTGCTTCCTTTCGAGTTTTAAAAATTATGTTCTAGGTAGCTGAGATCAATCAATAATCTTTTAGTAAGCACTCATTAGGCGCCAGCAAGATAAAGGTGAGTTGTTTCTGTGTTCAGATAATTCAGAAGAAAGCCCTTAGAACACTGTTTTCAGGAGAGGGAGAAGAATTCCACTTTCTACTTTTGCTTTAAGCCTTTGGAATCACCAGAGAAGTGTGGCTTGACCCCCTGCTTCTCATCGCCTGGGCTGCCAGACACCCAGCTCTCCCAGGTAGTCTGAAGAAAGAGATGGAAGGTTGTGCCAGGGGTCAGAGGCCAAGGGCAAACCCAGCAGGGACTGAAACATTCCCCCGGAGTCCTGGCTCCTTGAACCCTGGGCACAGCTGGTAAGGATTCTCATCTGTAGTCCCCCTGCCCCCTCTCCCCTGCCCCTGCCCCAGCATGTCTCAATGGGCCTGCACAGTCTGTTTTCTTCAGGAGGAAACAGAGGCCAGCCTGTGCTCTCAGAGATCCTAAGTGGGGCAGCTTGGTTTCCTGGCATCCCAGGGAGTGTGAAGTGCCATTGGAAGAGCCAATGCCTAGTTCAGAATCTTGGACAAGCCAAGATTTGCCTGTGACATCAGTAGCCCTCCCTCAGGGATGGTAGCAAGTGGGGACCTCACACCCAGAGGCCCTGCTGCACTTCTTGTTTTTGTTTGTTTGTTTGTTTGGTTTTAGTGAGGCAATTAGGGTTAAGTGACTTGCCCAGGGTCACACAGCTAGTAAGTGTTAAGTGTCCGAGGCTGGATTTGAACTCAGGTACTCCTGACTGCAGGGCCAGTGCTCTATCCACTGCACCACTTAGCTGCCCCGCCCCCTGCACTTCTTAAAGTGCCCTTCTCCTGTTATTGCAATGAAAATACCCAGAGTCCTTTGAAGGCCAAAGGTACCACAGGCACACTGTTAATGCAGAAGAGGGCAGGGTGTTTTCTTCCCTCCAGGACAGGTGTAGAAATCATGAGGTGTTATTGAAAAGGGAAAACCCATCAGCCTGTGCAAGGTCGTCTAACATTCCTGTTTCCCATCATCCAAGCCAGAAAGCCCACCTCATGCTCTGCAGTGTCAGAGCTGGGAGGGCCGTTAAAACATGGGATGTCAGCTAGAAGGAACCTTAGAACAGAGAATGTTGGAGTTGGGAAAGAATTTAGATCAGAGAATGTCAGAGCTGGGAGAGAACTTAAATCATGGAATGTTAGAGCCAAAAGAGAAGCTCAGAGGTCTAGTCTATTTCTATCATTTGAAAGATGGAGAAACTGAGGCACTGGGAAGTTTATAACGTGTCCAAGGTAGCATCAGCTGGTTGCCAGGACTAGAAGAGATAGCACTGTGTACAAAATAAAGAACCCTGGAGCATCATGGATTCTCTCTGGCCACCAAACCCCACTCTCCCTGTAGGACTGTCCACTCCGCTTCTGGCCTCCTTCCCTGAACCGAATTTGCTCCAGGTGCATGGAGTTCTGGCCGGGTACAACTTGGCCTCCCCATGCTAACTAAAACCAGTAGGCGAGAAGGCTTTCATTTCTTATCACCCACTTGGGTCTGCCTAGAGCGAATCGATCATGATGATACATCCTTGGCCATCAGGAAGAGATTTCTCGATTTCTTTTTCCCTTTTGGAACGAATGCCACAGGCTTAGGCTGCCTGAAGCCAGAGCTTGTTTCAGGATACCAGGAGGAAACCTCAGATGATGATAAATGTCTTTTGGAAAGGAGCACCTTTCTGCTAAAGCCCCCTTCTGGCTGGACCAGGAGGAGAGAGGGGAGACAGAGGTCAGCTATGTCTTCCCAATCAGCTTCTACAAGAACCAGCTTTAGCTCTGGGCTCCCAGGGAACTAACCTGGAGGGGGCTTTTCAAGTTTAAAAGCCAAATAAATAACTTGCCTTCAGCTTGGGGGTTTTCATGAATAATTACTGACTACCCACCCCCACCCCTTGCATCTCGGCCCCCTGACCAAGAACTATGTGCATTTCATTATCCCTGATTCTGATTCCCCAAACATCCCCTTGTAGTTCAGAGGCTAGGGATCTAAGCCACCATCAACATTCACCCAAGTAGCCAGATTTACCTGGAGATAGGTTGTACTGATGCCATCATCTGTTACCATGGAACTATCACTAGCAGCTGGTCCTCATTCCTCTCCCCCACCCCAAAGCTAGGAAGAGCTTTAACAAAGAAAAGATTTTGTTATTGAATGTTGGCAGGGATAACATGGTTAGACATGAGTTTTAATAAGATTTATTTAGAGCAGAACCAAGAGATCATGATGCACAGAGACAGCAATACTGTTTGATGAAGAACTGTGAATGACTTGACTTTTCTCAACAATACAATGATCCAAGACAGTCCCAAAGGACTATAGATGAAACATCCTATCCACCTCCAAAGAAAGAACTGATATTGATGGAACACAGACTGAAGCGTGCTATCTTTCACTTTCTTTCACTTTTTTTTCTTTTAATCAAGTTTTCTTGTACAAAATGACAAATATGGTCATGTTTTACATAAGCATACATGTATAACCTGATTGCTTGCTGCCTCAGGGAGGGAAGAGGGGAGGGAGGAAAGGAGGGACAAAAATTGGGACCCCAAACTATAAATAAAAATGTTTATTACATTACTAGAAAAAAAAAGATTCATTTGACAGGTGAGTGGAGGATGGATTGGGGAGTGGGGACTTACAATCAAACTTGCAACCAACTGACATCCTCAGGCTATTGCAATAGTCTAGGTGTGAGGTGATGAGGGTCTGCACCAGGGTGATAGCAGTGTCAGAGGAGAGAAGCGAAGTGCCTGCACATAGTTGGTGCTTAATAAATGCTGATTGGCTGATTGAAGAGGTCATATTCAAGAGATGTTGCAAAGGGAGAAATGACAGGTGATTGATTGAATATGGGGGGGTCAGAGAGTAAGGAGTCAAGCATGTCACTTAAGTTATGATCTTTGGGGGACTGGAAAGATGGTGGTGGCCTAGAAAGTAATAGGAAAGTTTGGAAATGGCGGGGTAGGTTGGAGGGAGGAAAATGAACTTGGTTTTTGACGTACTGAGTTTAAGATGTCAATGAGATATATAGCTTGAGATGTCCAATAGACAGTTGGAGATTTGAGACTGCAGGACAAGTGAGAAGTTAGGGCTGGTCAATAAATCTGAGCATCATCTGCACAGATGATAATTGCATGCATGGAGGCTGGTGAGATCATAAATGAAATAGTCCAGAAGATGAGAAAAGAGGGCAGAAAGCCTTAGAGGACAGGTATGGTTAGCAGGTAAGACCTGTATGAATGTCCAGCAAAGGAGGCTGAACTGAAGGATGGTCAGACAAGTCAGAGTAGAATCAGGAGACAGTAAAGTCGCAAAACCCTAGAGAAAAGAGTATTAAACAGAAGAGGGTGGTTGACTATGTCAAAGGCTGCAGGGAAGTTATGCGGGATGAAATGGAGAAAAGTCCATTAAGAGGCCATTGGCAGGGCAGCTAGATGGCCAGTGGATAGAGCACGGGCCCTTGGAGTCAGGAGTACCTGAGTTCAAATCTGGACTCAGACACTTAACACTTACTAGCTGTGTGACCCTGGGCAAGTCACTTAACCCCAATTGCCCCACTAAAAAATAAATAAATAAATAAATAAATAAATAAAATTTAAAGAGGCCATTGGCAACTTTGGAGACAGCAGCCCTGAACTCTAATATCCATCAATAATCAACTGGTTATTCAATTGTACATTTTCAGTCTGATGGCTTAGTTGTGTAATTTTTTTCTTTAGAAGATGGTAGCATATGCAGAAAACATAATTTAAAAAACAAATAGCCTTGGGGACTTAAGAGCAGACAAAAACACAATCTTTCCCATTACCCCATGTATTGGTTCTGATAATACTTCTAATGAAGACAGCTGCCATCAGTTCAGTAAACAAATTATTGGCTTAGGAATTGTCTATCAACAAAGAGAGAGAGAGAGAGAGAGAGAGAGAGAGAGAGAGAGAGAGAGAGAGAGAGAGAGAGAGAGAGAGAGAGAGAGAGAGAGCGCCTGCTCATTTAACAATCAGTGATGGTCATTATTAACACAAAGGTTGATTTTATTCGAAATATGCTCCATGCTCATTGGTCTTTCTAGGTCAATGTGCTAAGCTCTTCCTAATTTCTGTCCACTCAGGTCCCAGTCTCATGCACATGATTCTGCATTCTGGGAGATTTCACCTACCTACAATAGAGGCTTCCAAGCCCAAGAGGAATAGACCACCTGTGTGTTATCCAAGGATCAGTCTAATAGTCCCAGGTGGATGAATTTTTCAGCTGCAGAAACTAAGACTGACAAGGGGGAGAGTCAAAACCTTCCAAAGTGGAGGGAGCACCCACACAGATGAACGTCATAGATCTTTGAAGTACAGATAGATGGCAAGCCAAGCTCGAGATAACACGCGTGTCCAGCAGATGTAGCCCCTATCTTTCCTCCTGGCTGCTTCCCACCATCTCAGCAGCCCAGACACAGCCAAAAGAATGTACCAGAATGAGTGATATACACAGTCCTTGACCTTTCAAAAGCCCCAGACTCACATGGTTTCATTTCAAGGACTTCCGTAAAATTCGTCAGAGCCAATTTTGGGAAAGGGCTATGTAATGGGTTTACCTAATCCAAGGGATATTCTTGGCCCACCACAACAGAGACCACAGTCTCTATTACTCAGGAGAGGGTCAGCTATAAGGTCATCTCCAAATCACACCAGCAGGCTTCTTGAGTCAATCAATCAATAAGCATTTATTAAGTGCCTCTTGTATGTTAGGCATTGTATTAAACCTGGGGATACAATGAAAAGCAAAAATAGGCCTGCCTGTCCTCAAATAACTCATATTCTAATGATGGAGATAAATTCAAGCAACTATATTTCTTAGGTTTACTGGGGAAAGGTTAAAGGAATTTAGATTATTTATCCCAAGAAATAAAAGGCCAAACACTACAGAATAACCATATTTCTTATCAGTTCTACTCTAATAATCAAGAAACATTTATTAAGCACTTATAGGACAGAGATAAGAACTAGTGTAGTGGTGTCATTGGGAATTCCTGAGTCAGTAAACTCTCTCTATTAATGCAAATAGGCACCTGCTGAGGGTGTGGCTCCCTCCCACCCCACTCTGCAGTATTTGCCATGGGACAGGCAGGACCTGAACCCAAGACTTCCATTGTTTCCAACCAGCTCTCAAGCCTCTGTGTTAAGGATTTTTCACCTTAGTCTTGAAATAAACAGACCTCTCTGCAATATAGCTGGTCCATGTCCCCTTCTCTCCACTCCTGCAACCACAGCCTAGTTCAGTGTCTCATTATCACCTCTCTCCTGGGCATTTTTTGTTATTATACAAACTGCTTCCTCTCCCACACAGTCTACCCTTTCTCTGATGCATCCCCCAATTGGCTGCCAAAATTATCTTCATAAGGCACAGGAATGATTAAGTCACCTTCCAGCTCAACATCCCTGTTTCCTCTAGTTGGCGCCATGGTGCATAGAGTGCTGGGCTTAGAGTCAGTAAGACTCATCTCCCTGAGTTCAAATCTGGCCTCAGAAACCAGCTCTGTGACCCTGGGCAAGTCACTTAACCCTGTTGGCCTCAGCTTCTTCATCTCACTATTTAAGAAGACAAACTAACATTTATTTTTATTTTATTTTATTTTTTTTTAGTGAGGCAATTGGGATTAAGTGACTTGCCCAAGGTCACACAGCTAGTAAGTGTTAAGTGTCTGAGGTCGGATTTGAACTCAGGTACTCCTGACTCCAGGGCCAGTGCTCTATCCACTGTGCCACCTAGCTGCCCCAAACTAACATTTATTTAGAGCCTACTATGTGCTAGGCATTATGCTATGTACTTTACAAAAATTATCTCATTTCATCCTCACGACAACCCTGGGAAGTAGGTGCTATTCTTATCTCCATGTTACAGATAGGGAAACTGAGGCAAATAGAGGTTAAGTGACTTTTCCAGGGTCACACAGGAAGTAACTGAGGCTGCATTTGGGTTCTTTCTGAGTCCAGGTCCAGTGCTCTATCCACCACACTACCTATAGTTGCTCCATTTAATCTTCTGCCAAATCTATCATTTCTCCCTCTTTTCTCTTCTGACGTTCCCACCATCCTGAAGTAAAGCCCTCATCTCCTCCCACCTGGACTATTGATCCCCACTCCATCCTCCAGTGATCTTCCTAAATCACAAGTCCTCTACTCCAGTGGTTCCCTATCACCTCCAGGATCAAACAGAAAAATCCTCTGTTTGGTTTGTCAAGCCTTCCACAACCTGGCCCCTCCCTTTTTTTTGGTTTTTTGTGGGGCAATGAGAGTTAAGTGACTTGCCCAGGATCACACAGCTAGTAAGTATCAAGTGTCTGAGGCAGTATTTGAACTCAGGTACTCCTGAATCCAGGGCCAGAGCTTTATCCACTGCGCCACCTAGCTGCCCCCACCTGTCTTTTCTCCTCCATGTACTTTACAAGTCAGGGACACCTACCTCCTGGCTGTTACCTGATTCTATGTCCCAAACGCCTGGAAATCTCTCCCCCGTTTCCCTACCTCCTGCTTCGTTCAAGACTCAGCTAAGGTCCCACCTCCCAGGGGAAGCCTTTCCTGATACCTCTTAGTGTTGGCACCTCCCTCCTGCTGATTTTCACCAATTTCTCCTGTCCATATTTTGTTGGTGTGTGGTTGTTTGCGTGCTGTCTCCCTCATTAGGCCATGAGACCATGGAGGGCAGGGATCATCTTTTGTCTTTCTTTGTGGTCCTAGTGCTTTCCTTGTTGTTGTTTATCAGTCTCATCTGACTCTTTGTGACCCCATTTGGGGCTTCCTTGGCAAAAATACTGGAGTGGTTTTCCATGTCCTTCTCTGGCTCATTTTACAGATGAGGAAACTGAGGCAAAAAAGGAGTAAGTGACTTGTCCAGGGTCACACAGCTAGGAAATGTCTGAAGCTAGATTTTAATTCAGGTCTTCCTGACTCTAGACTCTGTGTGTGTGTGTGTGTGTGTGTGTGTGCACGCATGTATGCATGTGTATGCATATACAAACTCATGTATAAAATGCACAATTGCTAATTAAGCACACTATGGGTGTTAATACACATTAAAATAATCATGTGTATATTTATGTGTGTCCTATCTTTATATGTACATTGTATATATACATATTGTATAGATGTATATGCATATCCGTATATTTAGGTGTTAATATGTGTGAATATATTTCTATATTCACATATATGTATGGTATGACTACAAATACGTGGGATACACAAACATACTATGTATGCATATACATATATAGATACATACACATACACACATCACATTCATATATATATGTATAATACTTTATCTATTATTATTGAGGCAGGAAAATAGCCAAACATATTTTAGGGGTTTTTTTGTGTTTTTTTTTTTAGTGAGGCAATTGGGCTTAAGTGACTTGCCCAGGGTCACACAGCTAGTAAGTGTTAAGTGTCTGAGGCCGGATTTGAACTCAGGTACTCCTGACTCCAGGGCCGGTGCTCTATCCACTGCTCCATCTAGCTGCCCCCAAACATATTTTAGAAAGATTTTCAAGTAGGGCTAAAATTATTTTCCCTCTTGGCCTTGAGGTAGACAGAAGACAGAAAATTAAATTACCCAGAACCATAGCATCTAGCTAGCAGAGGTTTTGCTAGAACTCAAAATGAGAGATGCAAAGAGACAGAAAAGCCGAGAGATCTTTCCTAAGAGAGGGAAACCGGTGAAACGATCACTTTTCCCCCCTCTTAGTTGACCCAATTTGAACATTTTCAGCCCTGAGAAAAGGCAGGATGTGGCCAGGGCATTTTGACAGCAGAGAAATCGATGTATAGACAGGGGGAGAGATAGTGTCGTGCGTTTTAAGCAAAGGAGAAAAATGCAAAATGGGTTCCTGGATAATGAGGCCTAATCTTTTTATGGGGCACCGCTATGCAATTAGGAAGGCTTCATGTACATGGCTGGCCGAGCTCACAACCTCGGGGTGTCAGCAAGGAAAATGGATAACCCCTGGTTTGTGCTCCGCGAGGAAGAATGATGGTGATAAGCAGCTCCTGCCTTGACAGGTGGGACTTCTTTGGGCTTAACTTGATGGATTCTCCATCGACATCTGGAGCTGATAGCATGAAACCGTTGATGGAAGAGAAACACTGTGAACACTCCCGACCGCCCTAGACAGGCTGGAGCTGGGGAGCGGCCCACCTTCTAGGGAAAAATGGCAGACCAGGGATAGCAGGCCATGGAGAGAAGGGTAGCCAGTGGGAGGAAAGGAGCTTCTGAGTTGGATTCAGAGCTTCTCAGAGCTGAAAGGTAAGAGCCTTTCATAAGAGCATAATTAATTAAATTAAGTTAATTCATTCAAATTAATCATAAATCATAATTCATAAATGGACATAAAAGCATGAGATTATATCTCTAGACATGGGACTCCATCATCTAGTCCACCCCCCTGTAACGATTGGAATGACGGCACCTGCTGGATACTTACTGTAGAAGAGTTCTGCCCATGAAGCGAAGGTCTTTGAGGGCAAGACCAGGAGTCTTTTCTTTGGGAGGAAGTGACGCGGGCTAGTGGGAGGAGGAAGGAAGAGACTGGCGCTCAGTCTCGCGCTCTTCCTTTTGGACTCTGGCGGAGAGCGGAGCGAGAAATGTGCTCTCCCTTTAATAGATAGGAATCTATGCCTTTCTCTTTCTCTTTACCAAATTCTTATTCTCCTTAATAAATGCTTAAAAGCCTAACTCTTGCTAAAGCTTATAATTTATTGGCGACCACTCATTAAATAGTTTAGACAGTTTAGCTAGAATTTTAGCCGTTAACACCCCTTACTTTACAGATGACAAAACTGTGGTCTAGGGATGGTAAATGACTTGCCCCAAAGCACATGGCTGACAAGTAACAGAAACAGGAGTAGAACTGAGGTTTTTCTGACTCAAAGTTCAAGATTCTTTCCACTGTACCTGGTTTCCACCACTGCCCCAGTATCCCCATCCTACAAGTAAGGAAACAGACTCAGAGAGGTTTAGAAGCAGCCTGAGGTCATCCAGTTACTCAGTGTTCGAGTCAGGACTTGAACTCATGCCTTTTGACTTTTTAGTCTAATGTACTCTTCTTTGTGTCAGGCTGCTTTGAAGTTTCATCCACAACCATGGGATATAGATAGAATTTCAGAGGGCTTCTAGTCCATGTGGAGTAAGAGAATTACATCTACAACCCAACTCTTACACTTATTACCTGTGTGACCTTGGAGAAATCACTACACCTTGTGTCACTTGTGCTCACTAATCTGTAAAATAAGGGGATTAGACTAGGTAGCCCCCAAAGTCAAGGTTTATTCTAGTTTACAAACTGTGATTCTGTGACCCTATGAACCCAAGATCCTCGAGAAGAAGCCATTTAGCCCTCTCTCAAAGATTCCAGAGAGAATAAAAGAGACATAAACAGCCCTTTGCCACAGCTTGAAATACTAGGAAGTTTCCCCTTTATATCAAGTCTACATCTGAGTATCTACCCCTTCTATTCGTTGTTCCTTTTGAGTATTGGGTAGAAGGCCACACTGGATGTCCCCTAATGTCAGTCAGCCAACAATGAATGGATGGATGGATGGACAGATGGATGGATTGGAGGGAGGAAGGGAGGGAGGGATGGATGGAGAGATGGAGAAATGGATGGAGGGATGGATAGAGGGATGGAGGGAGGGATGGATGGATGGAGGGAGGGATGGATGAAAAAGTGTCTATCAAGCATTTATAATGAGTCAAACACTATACTAAGCACTGAGTATACTGTACAGAAAACAAAAACAGCTTCTCCCTTTAAGAGGCTTACATTCTGGGGCAGCTAGGTGGCATAGTGGATAGAGTACTGGCACTGGAGTCAGGAAGACCTGAGTTCAAATCCAGCCTCAGACACTTAACACTTACTAGCTGTATGACCCTGGGCAAGTCACTTAACCCCAATTGCCTCACACAAAAAAGGGGGTGGGAAAGAGGTGTACATTCTAATGGAGCAAACAACACAAAAAGGAGAGTTACAGGGATGGTGAGCAGATTAACACTCCCCATCCAGGAACAATGACAGAATTGATTTAATCATGGTTCATGGTTCCAAAATTGGGGCAGGGGAGCTGGGAAAGTGGTGGGGAAGAAGACAAAGAGAAACTATAGAGATGACCAGAGAGATGGAAGTAAAAGGAAGCATGACTAGAGCTTTTTGTGAAATAGTGGTCACGCTTGTGCTATAAGAAATGACAAGCAGGATGGTTTCAGAAAAACCTGGGAAGACTTATATGAACTGATTCGAAGTGAAGTGAGCAGAACTAGGAGAACATTGTCTATAGTAACAGCAATACTGTAAGGAGGATAATCAGCTGTGAAAGACTTAGCTACTCTGATGAAGATGATGCTCCAAGACAATTCCAAAGGACCCATGATGAAAAATGCTATCCACCTTCAGAGAGAGAACCGATGAATTCGGAATGCAGATTGAGGAATACTTTTAAATTTTTTTGTTGCCTTTTTTGTGCATTTTCTTTTGCAACATGGCTAATATGTGTTTTGCATGATTTCCACATGTATAGTCAATATATTGCTTACCTTTTCAATGAATCAGGAAGGAGGGGAAAGAGGAAGAGAATTTGGAATGAAAATTTTTTTACAAATGAATGTTTAAAAAATTTGCATGTAATTGGCAGATATTTTACAAAAAAATGTTTAAAAGAAAATAATGTTTTTCTTTATATTTTGAGGTTTTGCATCACTGCTCTGATTCTTTCTCTTGTAACAGGATTAATGCAGAAATAGGATTAATGTTATTATGTGTATATATATATGTGTGTGTGTATATATATATATATATGTATATGTATAGAGATATATAGATATAACCTATATCAGATTACCTGCTGTCTAGGGGAGGGGGGAGGGAGGGGTGGGAGGGAGAAAAATCTGAAATTGTAAAGCATGTATAAACAAAAGTTGAGAACTATCTTTACATGTAATGGAAAAAATAAAATACCTCATACATTTAAAAAAAAAAAAAAGAAAAAAGAAAATAATGGTCACACTATTTGGCAGTTGTCAGTCTTGAAAGTAGCACCCAGGAAAGGGACTTGATGATCTCTAAGGAGGTCCCTTCTAGCTCCAAATACATGATCCTAGGATCACTGTGACATAGTGGAGAGAAGGCTGAACTTTCAATCAGAAAACCCTGAGTTCAAGTACTTCCTCTGACACAAAACTAGCTATATGAGCATGGACAAACCACTTAGCACCCTCTCTGCCCCACGATTACTCTGTATGAAAGAGGTTCTTAATCTCAAGCCTTTGGTCAGTCTGGTGAAGCCTAGGGACCCCTCCTCAGAATCACATTTCTTTAATGCATAAACCAAAATACATAGGATTACAAATGAATTCTGTTGAAGTATGGCTATCCAAATATTTTTCTTTATAAAATTCACAGATCCCAGGTTAAGAACCTCTGCTCTGAGACTGTAAGTTACGGATGGATCACCAATCAGCATTGAGGGGGGAGGGGGTCTGCACCTGTGCAATTACAGACCCGGACATTCAAAAAAAAAAATTCTTGCACTTCCTACCTTACAGAATTGTTATATGAAAATCACCACGTGCTATGTAAACATGACATTATTATCTGTAAGATGCCTGCAGGATTTCCATGAGGAATGTGCTTTATAAACCGTAAAGAGCTCTTATAAACATGAACCATTGTTCTAAAGAATGCTATGATGGGATTTATAAAAATTCGACTAATGCGATTTCCCAGGAACCTCCCTGTCCTATAAAGTGAGGTGCCCTCGGACTTCCCGTTTGCGGGGTGTTCTTGCAAAGATATTGCCCCTCAGAGATCTTCACCGTCTCTTGCAGCTCCAGCTTCTCTAAAAGGGGCTGGCCCAAGCAGCCATTCTTGGGGGGAGCCCTTCATTTGAGTCACGATTTCTGACCCTGTCGTGCCCTCTTCCTCCTTGCTTTGTTCTCTGCTTGCATCTGTTGCCTTCATCAGCTATTCCAAATCCCATGGATTCATCAGCAGGACTGAGGTTGGAGGGGGGACTCCCCCAGCCTCTCCTCAGGCATCTGGTGTTCTTCCTGTGGCCGAGGTGAACAGGAGAGGCAGTGACAGGCAAATGGGAAACATACTCTGTGTCTGGTGGACTGCTGTTACTTGTCAGTCATAGACTACGGGCTGGGAGGGAGGAGAAACATCTCCATCCAAGACAATGCAATTGGCTCCTTCTTCACCCCAGAAGCCTTGATCCCTTCCAGGAGGGATCATCTCCCAACTCCTTACATCTGGGCTGTGGAGGATGAGGAGGTCCTGGCTCTCACCCACAACAGGGCTTCCGCTGAGTTTGCCTGGCAAGCCACATGAAGATTGGGTCTCTGCAAGAGGCGTCCCATGGAATGGCTGACACCGATGCATCATTAAGAGGTTACAAAAGGGGCAGCTAGGTGGTGCAGTGGATAAAGCACCGGCCCTGGATTCAGGAGGACCTGAGTTCAAATTCGGCCTTAGACACTTGACACTTACTAGCTGTGTGACCCTGGGCAAGTCACTTAACCCCAATTGCCCTGCAAAAAAAAAAAAATTTAAAAAGAGGTTACAAAAGCATTTTCACAAAGATCATTCATTGTATTTGATCCTTGTGACAGCCCCAGGAGGGAAGGAGAACAGGGTTGACTGTATCCATTTTAAAGATGAGAGTACTAAGGATCAGGCAGGTATAAGTCACCCTCATCTAATGTCTGCCTACCCGAGTGCCTGGGAAAGCAATCATTCACATGTAAGTCTAATTTAAACATTATAATGGCTGAGGACTAAAAGGGAAGACGACAATTAGGAAGGATGACATTTGAGAAACTGGTTCATCCTCCATCTCCTTTCCTTTTTAGTGGCTGTTCCCATTGCCTCGTCCCACCCCCAGGCCTACTGTGTTCTCCCTCTTCACCTCTGCCTTCCCCCTTCCCTTGTTTCCTTCACGATTCAACTCAAAACCCGCCTTCTGCAGGAGGACTTTCCCAGAACCCCCTTCCCCACACTGCTAGTGCCTCCCCTCTAAGATTACTTTCCATTTGCTCTGTATTATAGCAAATCACTCCAGTGTCTTTGCCAAGAAAACCCCAAATGGGATCATGAAGAGTCGGACACGACTGAAAAATGACTCAACAACAACATACCAAGCTGTCTCTGCCATTAGAGTGTGAACTCTTTGTAGGTAGGGATTGTTTTTACCTTTCTCTATATTCCCAGTGCTTAATGATATGCCTGCCACACAGTAGGTGTTCAATAAATGCTTATTGATCGACTGACTGACTTTAAATGACCTCAAAGTTCTCCCTGAAGCAAAAATCCATCTTGTTAACAGCAGTATCCTTCACCTAATCCAGGGGTTTTTGTATTAAGGACATCTTCCACAGTCTAGTGAAATCTATGAACACCCACGTTTTTTCAGTAAAATAAACTTCGTTGAATTACAAAAGAAATCAATTACATTAAAATAGAATCATCAACTATTTAAAAAAAAAATTCATGGGCTCCAGGTTAGGAATCCCTGATCCAGTGCAACCCTTTTATTTTGCAATTTGTCAACATTTATTAAGCACCTACTATGTGACAGGTACCATACTAAGTGCTAGTGATACAAAAGACAGCCCCTGCCCTCAAGGCGCTTACAATCTAATGGGGGAGACAACATGCAAATGTATTTAAAATAGGCTATATACCAGATAAATAGGAAATAATTAACAGGAAGGGCACTAGAATTAAGAGGGGGTAGGGAAGGTTTTTTGTAGGAGGTAGGATTTTAGACGGGACTTAAGGAAGCCAGGGAGGTCAGCAGTTGGAATGGGACAGGGAGAGTTTTCAAGGAACAAAGGGCAGCCAGAGAAAATGCCTGGAGCTGAGAGACAGGGTGTCCACAGTACGGACCAGTGTATGGAGGAGTACTTGTCAGGACGGATTGGAGTAGGGGGAGACTCCAGGCAGGCAGACCCGGCAACAGCAGCTGCAATAGTCCAGGTGGGTGGTGATGAAGGTCTGCACCAAGGTAGGGACAGTGTCAGTGGAGAGAAGGGGCCGCATTCAAGAGATGTTGCAAAGGTAAAAGTGCAAGCCTTGGCAATAGCTTGGATATGCATGGTGAAAGAGAGCAAGGAGTCCAGGATGATGCTTAGGTCATGAGCCTGAAGGACTGGGAGGATGGTGCCCTCTACAGGGGGAAAGCTAGGTGGTGCAGTGGATAGAGTTCGGGACCTGGAGTCAGAAAGACCAGAGTTCAAATTCAGCCTCAGATGCTTGCTAGCTGTATGACCCTGGACAAGTCACTTTGTGTCATTTGCTCGAAGGACATGGAAAATGGCTTCAGTATCTTTTGCCACGAAAACGCTAAATGGAGCATCAAACATGATTGAAATGATTGAAGGGGCAGCTAGGTGGCGCAGTGGATGGAGCACCGGCCCTGGAGTCAGGAGTACCTGAGTTCAAATCCGGCCTCAGACACTTAACACTAGCTGTGTGACCCTGGGCAAGTCACTTAACCCCAATTGCCTCACTAAAAAAAAAAAAAAAAAAAAAAGAAATGATTGAACAATAAAGTTCTTTACAGTAATAGGGAAGTAGAAGGGGAGAAGGTTTAGGGGGAAACATAATAAGTTCTGTTTTAGAAATATTGAGTTTAAGATGTCAACTGGGCATCTAGTTCAAGATCTTTGAAAGTCAGTTGGAGATGCAAGTTTGGGGTCAGAAGAGATTGGGGATAGATTGGAGGATCATTAGCATTGAGATTAAATCCTTGGGAGCTGATGAGATCACCAAGTAAAATTGGAAGGCAGAACCCTGGAGGGATACTTTTGGCTAAAGGGTGTGATCTAGAAAAGGATCCAGCAAAGAAGACAGAGAAGAAACCTTCAAATAGGTGGTATTGGTGGTTGTTGTGGTTGTTCCTCCTTCATTCTCTCTCTCTCTTTTTTTTTTTTTTAGTAAGGCAATTGGGGTTAAGTGACTTGCCCAGGGTCACACAGCTAGTAAGTGTCAAGTGTCAGAGGCTAGATTTGAACTCAGGTCCTTCTGAATCCAGGGCCGGTGCTCTATCCACCATGCCACCTAGCTGCCTGCCTCCTTTATTCTCAAAGAGGACCAAGGACATCAGGAGGATGATGTTCTTGACTTACCAGTAAATTGAACTTAAGTGAGGCAGGGCTGTGCAAAGTCATCTGGCTCACTCTCCTCCAGGGTTAACAGAGTCCAGCAGTAAGACATAGGTCAAGACAAAGAGAACCAGGAGAAAGAAGTATTCCAAAAACTTGGAGAGAAGAGACTGGTCAATAGTGTCAAAGGCAGCAGAGAGGTGAAGGAGAAGGAGGACTATGCAAAGGGAATTGAATTTGGTCATTAGTAATTTTGGAGAGAGTAGTTTCCATGGAATGATGGAACCAGATTTTAAGGGGTAAAGAAGAGAGTGAGTTTGCTTGCTATCTCAGGGAGGGGAGAAGGGAGGGAAAAAGGGGGGATAGAATTTAGAACTCAAAACTTTAAATAAAAAAAAATTTTAATAATTAAAGAGCAAGAGGAAAGTAGAAACACCTATTGTAGACAAATAAGGAAACTGAGATCCAGAGAAATTAAATGTAGTTTTTTATTAAGTGACTCACCCAATAACACAGGGTTATTAAGTGCAGAAAGACAGATTTATAGTAAAGAAAAGCATTCCTACAATGAGAGCCAGCCCAAAGCAGAATGAGCTGCCTGAGGCACCTGGGGAGGTCTTTCAGGGTTGGCTAGATGATCTTGGGGAGGGGGAGGAAAGGGGAAGGGGGAGGAATACTCTCCCGGGAATTCTTTTTTCCAGTGAAGATTAGACTGGTTGACCTTTCAGATCCCTCCCAACTGTGAGATACTGTGATCCTCTGATAAGCTCAAGGAGGTGACATTTGAATGAGATCCTGAAGGAAGCAAGATGCATGGCATTCTTGGAGGGGAGGGGTCCTCTTTCCACTCCGGATGGGGAGGAGGCCTTGAATTATGGAGAAGTGTGCAGGGAACTGGCACCCTCATGCTGTTGCTTTGGCTGCCAATTAAAAGTCATCATAGGTAATGTTTTCTTTATCAAACTTCCTCCCACTGTGCCAAGACCCCGATTTGTTATTGTGAGCATTATGATTAATTGCTCTGTTGGCATTTTTGCCCAGGTAATCTTTTATTTTTGGTGCATTGGTTGGGGGAGGGAGGGAGAAGGGCTTGGTGTTGGGTTTTTTGGGGGGGGGGCAGGAATCCACAAAAAGAATACCAAGAACTTTACTGAGAGACTTCAGGCAGGTCAACCTCTAAATTGCTAATTGTACACAGAGCTGCTTTTAACTGGTAAATTTTAAATCTCTTCCAGGAGTTGAAAAGGAACATGAAGGTTATTTAATGCAACTCCTTTGTTTTACAGATAAGGAAACTGAAGACCAGAGAGATTACCATTCAGATTGTGTTTTAAGGCATGCGAATCACTTTACATGTATTCTCTTTTTTGTATGTTCATCTTTACATGTTATTTTATTTGATCCTTTCAATAATGCTACGAGACAGGTGATCTTATTGTCCCCATTTTTCAGATGAAGAAACTGAAGCTGATAGATGTTAAGTGACTTGCCCAGGGTCATATAGCTAGAAAATTTTCTACTTGGGCAGGATTTGAACTGAGGTCTCTCTTACTCTGTCTGATACTTTATGCATGATACCAATTCAATAATTTTCAATTCAACAAACATTTACTGATCACTGACTATGTACCAGACACCATGCTAAGTGCTAGAGATACAAAAGAGGCAAAAAGAGTCCCTGCCCTCAAGGAGTTTACAATCTAAAGGAGGATGGGGCAGCTAGGTGGCACAGTGGATAAAGCACTGGCCCTGGAGTCAGGAGGACCTGAGTTCAAATCCGGTCTCAGACACTTGACACTTACTAGCTGTGTGACCCTGGGCAAGTCACTTAACCCCCATTGCCCTGCAAAAACAACCCCAAACAAACAAAAAAAATCTAAAGGAGGAAGACTGTTGCCAGCACCCATAAAGGAAGCTATAGATACAGGATAAACACTACCTCCCTTTTCTTATCCCTGAAGCATCTACCTCATGCCAATTTTAAGGACTGGGAGTCCCCAGAGTTAACGAGAGAAGTGATTAAGGAGTAGAATGGTCCAACGATGTAGTAGATAGCTGATAGAGCATGAGATGTGACCTGGGTTCAAATCCCAGCTCTTCTAATTACTTTCTGTTACTCTACCTTTCTCATTCTCAGTTTCCTCAAATGTAAAATGAGGAGTTTGGATTAGATGATCTCTAAGGTCTCTTCCAGTTCTAAATCTATGATCCTATTATCCCACTAGATGTAAGGCATAGTACTAGGAGCAGACGATACAGAGATGAGAAAGAATAAATAGTCCCTGCCTTCAAAAGGTTTACATTCTGTAGAAGGTATACATCATATAAATGGGTAAATATGAATTGATCCAGCATTTGTGAATTCAGTAGGATAGAACTCCCATTAAGGGGACTCTACCAATTCAGATCCCCAGTATTCTATAGTTTATAGCCTTAAGGTGCCTGGGGGGGCGGGGGTGGGGGTGGGGGGCTAAGGAGTCAGTCAAGTGACATGTGCAGGGTCATTCAGCCATTGAGTGTCAGAGACAAGAGCCAGCTCCCTCTTGCTCTAAGGCTGACCCAGTAGCTGCTATGACAAGCCACACAGCTAATCACTACAGGATGATTTGAGAAGGGAAAGGAACCCTAAGGTTTCTAGTACAATACTCAGTCTTGAAGAAAATAGGTCCCCTGCAAACAGTAGGAAAGCAAAATCGCATTAGCGCTTTCCTAAAAGGGTATTTTTTTAAAAGGTGCCAATAGTTTATCTTCTTGTCTAATCCATGGGGAGCAGAAAGCTTGGGACAATGGCCTTGGGCAGGAAGCCCCCCCCGGAAAAGGCCAGAGGAGAGGGTGGGGCAGCTAATGAGTGAGACAAAGACTGGGCTGCATAGTCCCAATCAAAGGTGTCACTGGGCAGTTCCTGGCGAGGTGGGGTTTTTTTCCTTCTTGGTTATTTTTCTCAGGGGTCCCCAAGAGGGTCACAGGACAGCCTCATTGGCCTCAGGAGTGGGTGGTTGCTTCCCACACCCAAATGGAAAGGAGCCCAGGAATGGGCAGCGTGTTTGCATTTCAACAGGACCTGGATTCTAATCTCTCTGCTGCTAACTCTCTGACCTCAGGAAAGTCACTCTCTGGGCCTCCCAAAGATTGTGTTGAAGATGTTTAGATCTTCCTTTCACACCCAGACCTATGATATCTTTGGATCCTAAAGTGAAAATTCCTTCTGCCAAGGCAGATCAATGCAGCAACTTCTAGTCTTAGAGAATGTTCAGGGCCTAGAGATGGTTAACACTTCCTCAGGGTCACAGAGCCAATAAGGGTCAGAAAGAAAACCTAAACCCAGGTGTATCTTTATCCCTCTCCACTACATCTTCTTGCCATAAGGCCAAAAAGAGATAATACTGGTGAGTAGTCTTTAAACTTAAGAGATATAGACAAATCAGAGCCATAACTAAGGTTGAGCAAACTGGGCTTTGCTCCAGGGTGCTAACATCTAATGGAGTGCTTCCTCTCTGAGTTCTAAGGTTTTCCCATAGCCAACCTCATGGCTATTCCCTTTCCTCCTCCCCACACCAGGCTGCAACCTCACAAACTCCATCACCAGAATCTCTCTCCCTGGTGCCCATCATGGTACCCACAGATCTCTTTGCCATTAGTTTTCCCCTCTGAGCCCTCCCAGAGGTTAGGCTAGACTCTGTAGGGGTCCCAGTGCACCTATAACTGGCCGGAACAAATTGTCTTTGGGTACCCCCTTCACACGCCCACTTCAACTAGGCTCTTACTTATGATTCCGGTGAATAGCATTATCATATTGGTCCGATATAGGCTACATTTCCCTTTTCTCTCCTTCCCCCTCAATAATCACCTAGTATAAATTTACAGTAAAGTTTACGTTCATGCTTTCCATAGATGATGGTGGTTAAGATGATAGAAAAATGATGAAAAATCAAATAGAATGAAAGTGACCAAGACAAAGGGAATGATGATGATGAAAATGAATTAAAGCAAAAAGTATGTGAAGTCTTGCAAGCAGAGCCAGGAAAACACCACATACTGTGATTACACCGCTGTAACTGGAAAGAACAAATACTGCAATTGAAACAACCGAGACAATCGTTTTAAAATTAAAATGACCAAACTTTGTCCCAAAGAAGAAGGCATTTCCCTCCCTTCTCTGTAGAGGTGGCAGGCTGGTTTTTTGGTGTTTGGTTTTTTTTCCAGAAAGTCTTCCTTTATTCCCCCAGCCAGCATTATCCTTGCCACCTTTCAATAGCATTTTGAGTGTATTGAATGAATTCATCAGGTGTTATGTTAGTATACATTACATAATGATATTGCGTAATATATTACACAATAATACATTATACACATTACATAATATATAAGATAATGTAATGTTACATAATAATGTAACATAATTACATAACAATATATTACATAATAATGCTTACATAATAATGTAATATATTACATAATAATACATTGTATGATGCATTGTTATAGTCTATATATGACTTATCTATCATATGATACATGCATTGTCTATGATATATAACTATAATATCTAATAATATAATTGCATCAAGCCCTGGAATAATACAGGACTTCCTCAATTTGACTTAATCACTTCGGGATGGCCATCAATCGGGGAATGGCTTAATAAGCTGTGGTACATGATTGCAATGGAATACTATTGTGTTACAAGAAATGACAAGCACGATGGCTTCAAAGAAACCTAGGCCCAGACTTATTCAAATTGATGCAAAGTGAAGTGGGCAGAACCAGGACAACACTGTACACAGCAACAGCAACACTGTACGGTGATCAATTCTGAATGACTTAGCTCTTCTCAGCAGTACAATGATCCAAGACAGGTGGCAGACTTTGGTGCAGAACATTAGATATCACATTAGACTCAGCTGGTACATTGCTTAGTTCTACTAAAGTTTTTTTCCTCTTTGTTATTCTTTGTAATACAGTCTGAATCTCTGAGGAAAAGGATGGATTGGGAAACAGGTGATAGAAAAACAAAAGGCATAATACAATTTGCAAAAAACAAAATGTATTTAATGACTTCATATACACTAAAAGAAAGTTGAAGGGAAGAAATTTCATCGTGATTAACCAAAAGCAAAAGGAGAAGGAAGAGGAGGAGGAGAGATGATGGGGATGTTGATGGTCGTGATCATGGTGGTGATAGAGCTGATGATGGTGTTGGCGGTGATAACAATGGTGGCAATGAAGGTTATTGATGACAAAGACGATGACGATGTATGACATAGAGCAATTGATGACTTAGTAGATAAGTCTTAGGGAGTATTTCTGACTGAGCCACATCACCATCATCACCATTGTCTCATCTTTAAACCCTTCAGTCATATCTTCTCATCATCTTAAAAAAAACAAATAATTTTTCTTTAATTAAGACACATTAGAGAATGAAGACTCACATTTCCACTGGCAAGGTAAATGAGCCTATACAAGGTGTCCCACCATGCATCACAAAGTTTAGTTTAGTGTGCCTTCGTTTTTATTACCACCCCAACTATTAAAGGACTGAAGAGAAGTCAGAGGTGATCTAGTCCCTTCCCCTTTCCTTTCCCTTCCCCTTCTTCTTCTGCCCCTCTCCCTTCCCTTTAGAGATGTGGCACCTAGAGGGGCCAGGAAAAGGAAGTCACTTGCTTCAGTCACACAGCTTGCCAGTGGGCAATCAATCTAGTACTAGAACTGTGGTCTCCTGACCCGTACCAGAGCACTATCATGGCCTCCTAATCTTAAATTGGTGGACAATGGTCTCTCAAAAAGAATCGCATTTTCAAATGTTTTGCCTTATGCCCCTGTTGCAAATAGGATGAGAGATGCTGATTTTCCATGCCTTGATGTGTCTAAGGCAAATTTACAAATATGGAAGAAGCATAGAATTCCCATTCCTAATTGCTCAGTCAGAGCAGGATCTTCAGACCACAAGGAGCTCGAATGCCTTCCTGTCTGTCTGCAGTCTTCCAACCCTTGTCTTCCCCCCATGACCCACTCCCCCACACTGAGCCTAACCCTCAGCTTCTTTTTTGGGGGAACTCATCTTTATGGTCATTTACAGGATTTGCAGAACCCATCATAAATCACTCATGACTCCTCATTGTTCAACTGTCTTGAGCCAAGGCTTGCTTGGGTCAGCTTTTGGAAAGTCTGCCAAAGCTTTCACTGGTTGACACGTTTTGCTCATAATCTCATCCATTCCCAGGAGAAGAAGAGTGATATGGCAGAAAACTCAGGAAGACCCAGGTTTGAACCATGCCAGGTATGTGTCAGTAGACAAGTCACTCCACCTCTGTGGCCTTGGTTTTCTCATCTGTAAAACCGGGAGTGGAGAAGTAAATGAAACAATCCCTCTGAGCCTGTCCACTTATAATCTGCCATGACATCGTATTGCTAAGTATCCCTGTAAGTGAAGTCGGGGTGGGGACCACAGGCCTGCAACTCATCTATGACTCAGGAAGTTAATAAACATCCTTAAAGACCTACTCAGACCCAAGTCTTCCTACTGCAAAGCAATGCGCTTTACACGACACTGGGTTTGCCTGTGTAGACTCTATTCTTAGAGAGGTTACAATCTAGCAAGGAACAGGGGGGCAGATACCAGAATACAACCCCAGCCCCCCTTGCAGCCAATAAATAAGAAAGCTTCTTGGTCTTTCGGTGTGCCAAGCACACATGCACTCATCCCTTAGAAAGGGAGGACTCATAAACATCGATCCCAATCACTCACAAAGCGTTGATTACAGACTTACTATGTATCGGGGGCAGCTGGGTGATGCAGTGCCTAGACCACCGGGTCTGAAATCAGGAGGACCTGAGTTCAAATCTGGCCTCTGACACTCACTAGCTGTGTGACCCTGGGCAAGTCACTTCACCCTGTTTGCCTCAGTTTCCTGATCTGGAAAATGAGGTGGAGAAAGCAATGGCAAACCACTCCAGTATCTCTGCCAAGAAAACCCTGAATAGGGGCACAATTGAAAAATGACTGGACAATAACATCAGATCCTTGGATTGGATGGTCTCTAAGATCCTTCCCACTTTTAAATCCTATGATCCTATAAAAATATCTCATTAGGAAGTCAGTGAAACTATTATCAGCCCAATTTTACAGATGAGAAAACAGGCTCAGAGAGATTGGACAACTATCATAGAATCAGACCGCTCTGAGCTGGAAGAGACCTTATTATAGGGCATTAAATCTAAACCCATCATTTGACAGATATAGAAACTGAGGCTCAAACTTATACCTGCCCCCCCAAAATGTAAAGTTCTGATTTCCTGATTTCTCTCCAGGGTCAGCACTTCCCACCACCTCATCCCAGGACAGAGCATCACAGGAGCAGACAGCATACAGTCCCAAAGGCAGAGAGACCCAGCCCACTTTCCAAAACCCAATGACAAGCTTCCCCCCTCCCCTTTCTCAACAGCAGCTCCCACAGGGATGGGAATGTAAGAAGCATTCAGACCGTTGTTAAACAATGGTTTCTTCCTGTACTCTTAGCTCTTGGCTGTGAGCTGAGGCTGATTGATGGTGATAACATTCAGTCGGCTCTGCTGGTAGCAGAGGGGAGACAAGGCAAATGTGTCTCAGTCTTATCATGTGTGGAACTGCAGCCAGAAGAGAAAAGGCAGGGGGGAAAGAGAGGGGTCAGAGAAAGAACACTGCTCTACAACTTTGGACCAAGGATCCTATGATGTTATAACTGGAAGGGGCCTTAGAGGCTGAATCCAACCCTCCCCTCTTAAAGATTAAGAAAAAGGGAAGGGAAGCAAGGACCCCCTCTCCCCACCCCTATACATGCACTTTCCCATTTGAAGAGAGCATAACACAGGAAGGAAGGAAGGAAACAAGCAAAAATTAAGGCCCTACTATGTTCCATGCACTGTGCTAAGCACTTTATAGCTATATCTCATTTGACTCTCATAACAATCCTGAGAGGTAGATGCTATTATTACACACATTTTACAGTTGAGGCAGGTCACTGTGACATGACTTTCCCAGGCCACAAATGTCTGGGGCTATATTGGGTTTTCCTGACTCCAGACCCAATACCCAGCATGCCACCTAGCTGCCCTTTGGATAAAGCCACAAAATAGTAGGGGAGGGGCAGGGTAGCACTGGAATGAGTCTTAGATGTGATTTGGTCCAACCTCCTCATTTTACAAATAAAGACACTGAATCCCCCAAAGGTTAAATATTTGTCAAAAGTCACATAGGTATTAAATGGCAAAGTCAGGATTCGAACCCCAGGTCCCTTCATTCCAAATTCAGCAATCCAGCACTGTCCCAAACTGCCTGTCTGTTAGGAGTCTCCCATTTACATGCCAGCTTGGGCACATCACTATTTTCTTTGCCTCAGTTTCCTTCTCTGTAAAATAAAACACCTGGATGGGATTGTTTCTAAAATCCTTTCCAACCTTAGAATCTATTATTCATCTCAGGCATGAAAAGAAGCGTTTCCCCAGAGGATCATGGCGGACTCATCTGTTGAGTTCCAGAGCCCTGGAGAGTTATGGCTTGGCTAGGATGGTTTCAGAAGCTTGGCCGCTCTCCAGCCTCAGCTGGGTACAAGTCTCTTAGACATACTTTTCTCTGCCTGAGGCTTTTAACATTGGCATTTCTGGAAGTCCTCTTTCCCCCTGCAAATAAACACTCCAGGGAAAACACCCTGGTGGTCTAGAGTGTGGTACAGGGCTGGAGGAGGCTGGGACTGGGCACGAGCCAAGGCACGAAGGTACGGCGGCCACAGCTACTTTGGAGGGTTCGGGAGGCCCCACCTTCTGGGAGTAGAATCTGGAGAGTCACCCAACTCAGCTCCAAGAATCCAGAAATTGACCACTTTTAGTTTCAACTTTGGCATTTTAACTTTGATTTGGCAATCAACTGAAGCCTAGGGACCCCTTCTCAAAATCACCATCTTTTTAGTGCGTAAAATAAAATATAGAGAATCACAAAGGAAACCAAGTATTGAAATGTTAGAAAAAACAACTTCATGGGCCCAAGTTAAGAACCCCTGAAGAGAAAAATCTTGGTTTTTTTGTTTTGTTTTGTGGGGCAATGAGGGTTAAGTGACTTGCCCAGGGTCACACAGCTAGTAAGTGTCAAGTGTTTGAGGCTGAATTTGAACTCAGGTCCTTCTGAATCCAGGGCCAGTTCTTTATCCACTGTGCCACCTAGCTGCCCTCTAAAGAGAAAAATCTTACAAGGCAAGAGAGAACCCATCCCACCTAGAGCCCTTTCACAGCAAGGCCAGGGAATTCTTCCCACTGTTATTTATGTGAGAGCTAAGGGTATCCAGGTGATGCAGTGGATAGAGCACGGGTACTGAAGTTGGGAGGAGCTAAATTCAAATTTCATCCTAGACACTTACTAGCTGTGTGACCCTGGGCAAGTCACTTAACCCCAGTTTCCTTAAAAACATCCCAGACCATCTCCAGTTGTCCTGATCTATGTCTTGCCACTGGACCCAGATGGTTCTGGAGAAGAGAGTGAAGTTGGTGACCTTGCACAGCCCTCCCTCACTTAAATCCAATTCACTGTAAGTCATGACATCACCCCATGTCATGGTCCTCTTCGGGAAGAAAGACAAACAATAAGACACCAAATCAAATGTAAGCTCCTTGAGAGCAGGGATTGTTTTGTTTTTATCTTTGCCTGGCATTTCATAAGTCCAGCCAGGTGGGACAGTGGATAGAGCACTGGGCTTGAAATAAGGAAAATTCCTTTTTGTGAGATCAAATCCAGCCTCAGACACTTCCTAGATGAGTGAGCCACTTACCCCTGTTTGCCTCAGTTTCCTCATCTGTCAAATGAGCTGGAGAAGGAAATGGCCAACCACTCCAGTATCTCTGCCAAGAAAACCCCAAATGGGGTCATGAAGAGTCAGACAGGACTGAAAAAAAAAAATGACCGAACAACAGCATTTCCTAAGTGTTTGTTGAATTGAATTGACTTGAAATTGCAGTCCTATTTATTCAGAATCCTAGAGTTAAGAGCTGTAAGAAACCTTGGAGATCATTTCATTCAACCCTCTCCCTTTACTATATGGGCATTCCCATATATTCATAAATGCTCCCTCCCCCATTCACACCTTCTCACAGGCCCCTCAGGGCTCTACTCCTAAGCAGTCCAAGAAGAGATGCAATGATTTAATTGATTCAATGAGCATGTCAATCAACTAGCAGGTGGGACGCACCTGCACCGGGCTGGGCATCATGCCCGGGCACTGAAGATACAAATGCCGGTGACATAGCTTCTGTCCTCGAGGAGTCTTACTGATTGAAGAAGCTGAAGATGTTTAGCTCGGGGAAGATGCAGGGGAAGTATGATGCTGCCTGCCTTTGCACGAAGGGTTTGAAAGGGGAAGACTCTGAGGGGCAGAACTAAGAGTGACAGGGAGATGTTGTGTTCTAGGAACAGTAATTAAGGCTAGCATGGCCAGATCAGAGGAAGCGTGGGAGGGATTAGCAGAGCGGGCTGTGAAGAACTTTAAATGCCAAACAGGGGAGTTTCTATCTGATCACATAGAAGGGAAAGATACGCAATTGTGAGTGAGCATGAGCAAGCAGTGGCTTTAACCCTCAGTCTTCTTACCTGTCAAATGGGGATGATAATCCCTAGAGTAACTGTTTTGGGAAGATAGCATGGCATAAAGGGCTGGTCTCATACCTAGGAACACCAGAGCTCAATCCCTGCCTCTAAAAATACTAGCTGTGTATTCATGGGTGACTCGTCTAATTTCTCAGAGTTGCTTCTCCTTTGTGGGGACCAATTTTTAATTGGGGAGTCCTAGCTAAGCAGCTCGCCGCAATATTGGGGCAAGGAAGGAGACCAGCAGCCTCCCTCAAAACAGAACAAGATTTATTTTAACAAGAACAAACTTAAAAAACACACACACACACACACACAAACAGGATCAGTAGGATTAAGGGAAAGGAAATAAAATGGGGAAAGGGAAATTATAATACCTGAAAAAATACCACCGCCCAGGAATCAGCTGAAAATACGCAGCAGAACACCTGTCCCCTAGAATGCCCAATTCTCTTCCCCCAAACCTAGAAACACCCCACACAGCCCCAGCCAATGGGATGGCCGCTCTGACGGTCACATGACTGCCCTCACTAGGCTTCCAATCATTATAATTTTGCCAGACCCATGTAGGCTTTGGCGAGTAGTGATGACGTGAGGTGCCAGAGCCCTGGCAATGGCTACAACCAGTGGGTGGAGCACCGTGCGGTTTGCGGAGCCCCAGGCCAGTGCGCGCTGAGGCATACAAACCTCAAATAACAATTGATTCTTTACACCTTCTACCCACCAGCTATCTAAGACCAGAATCCTAGAGAAGTCTCTTTCCCTGTCTGGGCCTCAGTTTCTTCAGCTGTAAAATCAGGGGAGTTTGGGCTCAGTGACCTCTGAGGTTCCTTCCAGCTCTGGAATGAGGATTCTGTCACATGCTCTCTCTATGCCTCAGTTTCCTCACCTGTAAAATGAGGGGGTTGATCCCAATGGCCTCTGAAGTCTCTTCCAAGTCCAGATTTATGATCCCATGAACAGATGAGTTACAGATGAATTGATGATCTGCTTGAGTGGAGGGAATTTCTCAAATAGGAGATCCCATCCGCCCCAAAATAATTAAAATAAAAGTGTCTACTTCACAAGGTTGTCATCCAGTTCATGAGCTTACCAAACCCAAGAGACTCTATCATTATCAAGATCCCCCTTGAGTCTAATGAAGCCCTTGGCCACCAGATACTCCTATGGCCAGGGAGAGGTCCCAGAGCCCAGTCGGTCTTAAAGCCTGGCCCAGCCCATGAACTTGGCCGTCTCCCCCTCAGTCTAATGAACTGAACCCAATGCCGCAGCCTGCGGGCCTCTTACCACCAGGACTTTTTAATGAGAGAGCCTGCAGTCCAGGGGCCGGCCTCCCCACTCCCGCTGGATGACAGGGCTCTCTGGGCCATTAAAAAGGCCTGGGTGGAGGGGGAACAAAAGGGACTATTGGTAACAAGCCCCTGAGCAATGAGAGAGAGAGAGCCAGTCTGGGGGAGCAGGAGCAGGCGTGGGGGCAGGGGCCTAGGGACAGCCTCCCTGGGAGAGAGGGAGCCAAGAGGGAGATAAGACTCGAACTGCCTTTCCCTGCCCTGTCTGTTTGTCACGTTAATTCTTCCCTGTCTGTTTTTATGGAAGGACCTGGTGGCGCCAGCAGGCTGGGCCAGAGTATTGGCTAGGTGGCTGGCCCCTGGGGGAAGAGGTTCAAAGCCCACGTCCCTCCTGGGGGGTTCCCTTTTAGGTCAAGTCCACAAAGCATGCTGGGAAGTAGAGGCTCAGGAAAAGGATTTCAGAGTCCGTTGGTGGGTTCTTGGATTTAGAGTGGGAAAGGGTCCAGTCACCTCATTTCACATGTGAGGAAACAGCCCTAGAGAGGGAAGGAGACTTGCCCAAGGCCACACAAACACAAGCTGAGGCTCGAACCCAGCTCCTCAGACTTAGAACAATGCAGCCATCCCGCTTTTCCAAATGGTTTTCTTGTGTGGAATCTGGAAGGGTCCTTAGAACATGGGCTATCAGACCCAGAGGAGAGATCTCAGAACAAACAGGGACTGTCTAGGCAAACTGGAGGAAGTTAAGTTTTCATCATGACCTCGGAAATCTGCAATAAATAAAATAAATCCACTTGATTTTTTGTTTTGTTGAAGATCTAGATTTAAGTGATGGGCAAAATGTTGTGATAATAATGCAGATTAAAGGGAACAGCCTGTCTTCCCTACCACTGCTTTTCAGAGAGCTGGTTGTTAAACATTTCCCAATACCACCCTGGCAGGAAGGGTCTTTAGAACAGGGAATGTCAGATCCAGAAGTGCTGTAGACTAGCATAACTGGGACAGTTGTTTTATAATCCTATTGTCCACCCGCCCCATTTTAAAAAACAAAATAAAACGTTTTATTGAAAATAATATTGTACAGGAGCAGCTAGGCGAAACAGTGGATAAAGCACTGACTTGATTCAGGAGGACCTGAGTTCAAATCCAACCTCAGACACTTGACACTTACTAGCCGTGTGACCTCGGGCAAGTCACTTAACCCTCATTGCCCCAGAAAAACAAACAAATAAAAAAAGAAAATAATATCGTACAACAGTACAACTTCCTCAATTTGTTTAGTTAGGTAGGGCAGTGGACAAAGCACTGGGCCTAGAGTCAGGAAGACCTGAGTTCAAATGTGGCCTTATACATTTCCTAGCTGTGTGACCCTGGGCAACTCATTTAACCCGCCGTCTGCCTCAGTTTCCTCATCTGTAAAATGGAGACCATAAAAGTACACTGCCTCCCAGAGTTATTTTGAGGATCAAATGAGATAATAATTATAAAGTACAGTGTCTGACACATAGTAAGTGCTACGTAATTATTACCCATTATCATTATTATTATCAGTTTCTATTTACAATTTAACCAATTAATTTCGACGATTAAAATTATAATATTATAACTTTTCATGTCTATTACCACCATCCCCCTCTCTGAGTGACCCATATTAATATAACTCCACAGAGTCTTGGCTTATATCTTCATACCTTTCTATAGACACAGAGAGAAAAGTATATTTTCAGGAACTGGAACAATCTATTCCTCAAACCAAACCAAAACAAAACATAGAGCAGGGGAGGGGATGTATCCAGATAATTGCTTCAAACTGCTGCTCCAAGTAGAGCAGTGTAGACCCAGCATAAACACCACCGGCACCATCTAAGGCTTTAGTGCCCAGCACATAGTGGGTGCTTAATAAATGTTTATTGATTGATTGAGTGAGTGATCTTTGCAGATATAATAAGGCCTTGGTAAGGGGCACTCTGATGTGTGCAGGGATGGGCCCAAATGACCTCTGAATCTAAGATTCTATGACCTCTCTGAGCTTCAGTTTCCCCATATATGAAATGAGGAGGTTGGAGCAATTGACCTTTAAGGTTCCTTCCAACTCCAGAGCTATGATCCCACTAAGCATTAGGCCCTGTTCAGAATAGACACAGAGGAATTCAGCCCTGTAAGTCTCCTTCAAGAGCATCTCATCCAGGGGTCAGCAAACTCCAATCCACTCATTCTGTCCAGCCTGACAACAAAGAAAGAATAGTTCATACATTTTTAAATAAAGAGTCATACAAAAGCAGGGGGCAGGTTGGGTTGGGCCCACAGGCTGGGATACATTGCACACAGTAGGCAGTTAACAATTGTTGACTAGAATAGATTAGGACTGAGTTTTGGGGTTTTTGGTCTGGACCAGGGAAGGAAACTCCCTCTGCCCATTGTAAAGAATTAATTGTTATTTGGTGCACACTGGCCTGGGGCTCCGCAAACTGCACGGTGCTCCACCCACTGGTTGTAGCCATTGCCAGGGCTCTGGCACCTCATGTCATCACCACTCGCCAAAGCCTACATGGACCTGGCAAAATTATGATGATTGGAAGCCTAGTGAGGGCAGTCATGTGACTGTCAGAGCAGCTATCCCATTGGCTGGGGCTGTGTGGGGTGTTTCTAGGTTTGGGGGAGGAGAATTGGGCATTCTAGGGGACAGGTGTTCTGCTGCGTATTTTCAGCTGATTCCTGGGTGGTGGTATTTTTCAGGTATTATAATTTCCCTTTCCCCATTTTATTTCCTTTCCCTTAATCCTACTGACCCTGTTTGAGTGTGTGTGTGTGTGTGTGTGTGTGTGTGTGTGTGTGTTTTTAAGTTCGTTCTTGTTAAAATAAATCTTGTTCTGTTTTGAGGGAGGCTGCCAGTCTCCTTCCTTGCCCCAATATTGCGGTGAGCTGCTTAGCTAGCACTCCCCAATTAAAAATTGGTCCCCACACCATGCAGATTGGTTCGTGCTCTTGGAGAATTGTCTGGGGGTGCTGAGCGGTTAAGTGACTCATCCAAAGTCACACAACTAGTATGGTTCAGAATTTAGGACTTTGATCCAGGTCTTCCGCACCCTAAGACAGTTCTCTGTTACCTCTCTGAGCTAAGCACTAAGATGATTCACCAACTGGACAGTGTTTTGGGGGATGGCTGGGAGGGGGAGAAATGTATCTTGGCATTATTAGATGCCAGGCCTTCCATACCAAAATCTGAAACAAAGCAGTGATTCTATTAGAAGAGGTAAATAAACAACCAACTGCTTCCTATATGGCCTTTTCATCTCTACTAGGCTGGACCATGGATGGATAGATGGATGGATGGATGGATGGATGGATGGATGGATGGATGGATGGATGGATGGATGGATGGATGGATGGATGGATGGGTGGATGGATAGATGGATGGATGGGTGAACCATGGATAAATGAGTGATTGAATTAAAGGCATTTATACAGTGGCTATTATATACCTGGCAACTAGATGCACAAAGGCACAAGTGAGAGAGCCTCTGCCCTCAAGAAGCTTACATTCTAACAGAGGGAGACAACACATAATAGAGTCAAGATAGACTGGGAGGAGAGTTTTTGTCTGGGCATCTGATTTCTATGCCTTTTTTGTAGTACTGATTCAATTATTGTTCCCAGAGCAAGGGGTGAAAAGAGGAGTATGTGGGCAACAGGGCATATGGCAAGATGGTTGGGACAGATGGATGTACCCAAATCTGGAGGTGTTGAGATATAGAGGGTTAGGTTAGTTTGCACTCATTCCTTCACTAGTCCAAGACATGGAGAAATTGAGAAGATAGTACAACCGAGAATGGCCCAGTGGTGGGCAGAATCCTATCATGGTAGCCACAAATGGAAGAGTGGCATAGCAGGGAGAAGGGGCCTCCCTAATTTCCCTTTACCATGTTCCCCAAACACACCCTAGAAAAGGGAGAAGTCACAGATGGTTCAAAAGATCATAGAACTAAGGCTGAAAGGAATCTCAAGAGCCAACTAATCTCAGTCCCTCATTCTTACAGATAAGGAAACTGAGGCACAAAGAAATTAAGTGACTTATCTAAGGACTTACCCAATTCATTCTTCTCTTTGTCCTTTGCATTATGACTTTGGGCAAATCAATTCTTCTTTCTTTCAGTTTTCTCATCTGTAAAATGGGAATAATTATAGCACCTGCCTCCCAGGGTTGTTGTGAGGATCAAATGAGATAATAATGGCAAAACCCTCTGTAAACCTTAAAGCCCTATATAAACACCAGTTATTATGAGTGTGTTGTGCTTTTGTATTTGACATCCTACAGACTATTGCATAGATTGATAAAATGTCTGAATAAGAGCATCGGGACATCAGCCCCTCTCCCGTAGACTCACTGGAGGGTCCTTCAGGATAAGTCCAGTAGCTGACAGGACGGTGGAGATGTCTTGGACTGAGATACCTTTTGCCCATATGTATTTGATTTCTTCAGCTGGGTCTCTATGTTTTGAATGTTTCTCATTCCATGCCGTTTGGAATTTATGAGTCTCTGGCATAGCACCATCTAGTGAAAATGCCATTCTGTTGTTCCAGCTCCAACACAGTTAATTTGTGGAATTCTCAGAAATATTTTGAGTCTGTATTTGCAGTATGGGGATTAGTATGAAGGATATTATTCACACCATTATTATAGTTACAGGTTTTGGGTTTTTTTTAATGAATTCAGTTAATCCACCCAACTGAGAACATAATGCCGAGGAAAGGGAAATACAGATGAATGAACAAGAAACCTTGCACAGTTCAGAGTTTCCATCTGGGTAAGCCTCTAATTGCTTACCCCAGGGTTATCTGATCCTCTGGAGTCTGCAGAAATTGGCCTGGAAATCTCCCAAGGTCAGGCTTCTTCCAGAGCCTTCCAAGGGGTGTTCAACTTCCACTGGGCTAGGCCTACCCTCACCCATGTGACCCTACAGAGCTCCTGTGTCCAGCAAAGTCAGGAAATGGAGCGGGCAGCAGGGGAGGAAGGGAGAAGCAGACAAAAGTCTTTAAAGAACCACTCTTGGGAGCTGTGGCTATTCTGAGAAAACAGAGCCATGTGAGAAGACCTGGATTCAAATCCTGTCTCGGATATTTACAAGTTATGTGGCCCTGGACAAGTCACTTAAACTCCTTGTGCCTACATTCTTCATCTGTAAAATGAAGGGGTCTGATCCAATGGTCTCTAAGCTCTAAGTTCCAGCTCTAAACTCATGGTGGAAGGCAGAAGACAAGGGAATGAATAACTTTTTGAGGTTATAGAATCCTTGAAGATATTCTAGTCCAGCCCACCCATCTTGTAGATGAGGAAAGTGAAGTCTACTATGTGCCAAGCACTGTATAAGGGTAGAACAGTCACAGCTCCCAATTAATCTATAACTTTGGGGTTATAGATTTATGGAGAACTTTCCTGTGAGAAAAGCAGTTAAAGGATGAGTGATCCCATTTTATAAATGAGGAAACTGAGGCACAGAGAATCTATATGACCTGGTCAGGACCATACAGCTCATAAAGGCTAGATGACCACCAACCCTGAGCTCTTTCTATTTTTTTTTTCCCAGCAAGGCAAGGTGGAAATGGAATGAACATGCAGGGGAGCAGGGCACTTCTCTGTCCTTTCTCGGAATCTGGCTTGTAATGTGTTGTTTACAAAAAACAATAATAAGTAAGGGAGGAAATAAGACTGGAGTTCTGGTTGGGGTCCACTCCCTTCAATGAAATGGAGAACCCAGGTCATTATCTGGATCACTGTGGCTCTGAAACATTATCCCTCAAGACAAGATGTGGTAGAATGAACACTGGAGCTGTAGGACCTGGGATTAATTCTGAGCTCTTCCACTGACTAATTGTGTGACCTTGGAAAAATCACTTCCCTAGGTTTTAAATTCCTCATCTATAAAATGAAGAAACTGACTCTTACAGTGCTTTCTTGTTCTGAATCTATGATCCTATAAGCCCTTGTGGGCCTGGGTGGTAGATCAGAGGATAGAGCATTGGGCCTGAGATTAGGAAGACCTAAATTCAAATCTAACCTCAGGCAATTACTAGTTGTGTGACCCTGGGCAAGTCACTTAATCACTATTTGCCTCAGTTTCAACATCTGGAAAGAGAGCTAGAGAAGGAAATGGGGAACCAATCCAACTGTATTTGCCAAGAAAACCCCAAATAGGGTCACAAACGGGACTGAAGTGACTGAACAAGAGTAAGTCCTCAGACTGTCTTAATATCTCGTTTGACCTGAGCCAAGTTATCTTTCTGAGCCTCAATTTCCTCATCTATAAAATGGGACAGTTGAATTAGATGATATCTAAGGTCCCTCTCAGGGTCTCCATCCATTATTTTCATAAATGACTTTGATGAAGTCAGAGATGGTATGCAAATATACTTCTTTTTGTGTGTGTGTGTGAGGCAATTGGGGTTAAGTGACTTGCCCAGGGTCACACAGCTAGTAAGTATCAAGTGTCTGAGGCCGAATTTGAACTCAGGTCTGTGCCACCTAGTTGCCCCAAATCTAATTCTTATTGACACAGTCATCAAGAGTAGCTAATGCATCACATGACAGAGCCAGCATCCAAAAAGATCTCACCAGAGACAAATACTGAACCAAAGTGAGCAAGAGAAAATTTAGCCAACAGAAGCAGACAGACCGTTAAAGCAAACAAACAGGCTATAAATAGGATATATAAATATATATACAAAATATATATATATAAAAATATATATAAATATATATACAAATATATATATACAAATAGGATGAGAGGTCACAGAAGAAGATGCCATATTTTTACATTTATTTTTCAATTGATTTTATTTCCATTATCAAGCATTTATGGCCGGTGTGTTTTTGTTCCCTTTAAGCTCAATGTGTCAACAGAATGACAACTGTGAGTGCAAACGAATAGGGAAACTGAGGGTGTTGTGTCATCCAGGTTAAAGAGCCCCCAGACTTTATACTTCCCAAGCCTCCTCTCTGTGGAACCGAGGCGAGAGTGTGGTCGCAGGTTGTCTGTGACCATGGATGATCCCTCTGGCTAAGTGTTGATGAAGGCACAAATGAGCCGGCAAAAGTGGCCTAATTAGCAGGAGCGAGGCTGGCTGAGAGACGATCACAATAATGTATATTTCTGTAACACCTTCCTGTCTGCTGGAGCTTGGCAGATTTTACAGCTGTGACTCATCTGGGCTACCGGAGTGTCAGCCACATACAGCATTCTCAGCAGGAAGGAAAGAAAAGCAGCCTCTTTGGTTGGGAGCAAAGAACGCGCCACCAGCCAGCCAGCCCGCCTCAGCTCTGCTGAGTTAGTGAATGTACCATTCAAGGGTCTATCGGCAAAGCACAATGAACATTCACAGCCTGTGTTTCCATTGTCATGGGCAGGCTGGCCAGCGATGAGCTCATGGTTTTACAATAATATAGCCGGTGGACAGGATCCAGTTTTCAAACAATGAGCTAATTTTGGCTGGTGACAAAAGGGCTGGTTTGCCCAGAATAGAAGGGGCACAATGTTAAAGGCATCAGGGGACTGATTAGCAAGGGAACCCCAAAAAGAGAAACTCCAAGAGAACCGAGAGGCTAATGAGGCAGCTGCCCCAAGGAGGGTGACTGGAAAGACATCATAGGCCATCTCTCTCATCTCCATGAAATCTTTCCTGGAAGCAACTATGGATGCATCAAAGGGGTTCCAGATGAAGAGATGAGAAGGAAAGGGCAAGCTTTGGAGAACAATCCTTGATAGCAGAATGCATCTTTGGTCACACAGTGGATGGAGAGAGAGGCTCCAAGAATCTGAGGACTACCCTGTTTCCTTGACTGGTCACAAGAAAGTGTTCGGCGAGGTCCAGCAAAAGTCAGGGTTAAAGACTTGGCAAGGTGTCTCAAATCACCTGCGTGACCTTGGGCGAATCACCTAACCTTTCTGGGTCTCAGTCACCTGATCTGACTTTACATGAAAGGGTTGGGTTAGGTAGCCTCTAAGCTCCTTTCCAGCTCTCTCTGTCTTTCACTGTCTCTGTCTGTCTCTCTATCTCTCTAGGGTGGGTTTTTTGGGGGTTTTTTTTGGTGGGGCAATGAGGATTAAGTGATGTGCCTAGGATTACACAGCTAGCAAATGTCAAGTGTCTGAGGCTGGATTTGAACTCAGGTCCTGCTGAATCCAGTGCTGGTGCTTTATCCACTTCTCCACCTAGCTGCCCCTCTAGGATCTTAAAGATGAGAGATAAGCCAAGGGATCCTATAATAGATTTAGAACCAGAAGAGACTTTGGAATTCATTGAGCCCAATCCCCTCATTTTACAGATGAAAAAACAAATAAGTTAAATGACTTAAGTGATGAGTAAATGTCTGAGGCAGGATTTGAACCCAGGTCTTCCTAATTCCAAGTCCAGCATTTTTATCTACTACACTAGGGTATACTCACCAGTCATGAAGGTTTTACAGAAAATCTATGTGGAAGAAGGACTGTCTACACATAGTGAGGGTCTCCAGAAGCTCCTAGTTATGGTTTTACTTATTCCACTGAGTTCTTATCTCCTCCCGGGCTTCCTCAGTGAGCTCCATAATTATTCAAAAGAGACTGGCTTAGTAATGCACATATTGATAACCAAGTGGATGAGAAATGCATATTGTTCAAGTCATAACATAGCACCTGAGGCCACCCTCATAATTGCATCCCCAGGAAGGTACCCAGGTTCAAGTTTCTTTGTTCAGTATCCTCTTAAAAGTCAAGCCCCACCATCACCAATGTGTTCAGTCTCAGTCCAAAAGACACATGAGTTCAATGAGAGAGACAGCTAATCCAATCACCTAGCAAACTGAGTGACCGAAAAGACTCACAAAGGGGGCATACCCTGCCCACAACACAAGCCAGGAAGGGCAGATATGTAGAGAACATGCATGACTGGGGAAAACATGTGGAAAGCATATGCACTGTGAAACATACTCACAGAAACCTGTAAGACAAGGGCACAGAATTACTCTGTGTCCCATCTCAAAGTCCACTAACTGAACTGAGAGGGAAACCATCTCAAGGATAACTATACCCACATAGCTAGAATGCAGATCTCTGTATGGCTGTGAAATGTCTTTGGAAGCAACTGTGTAACCTCTGTGGACAGCTGAGCATGAGTGCAATGTGTCCAATGAAGATGACGCCCCAAAAAGCATAGGTCCCAGTGATTTGCTCCAACCCACATGGTCTTTCTTTCTCCCACATGGCTTTTCTATTAGGAAGGAGTCAGGTGACTCGAATTCCTAGTCTTGCCAAAGACATTGGGTCAGATTTGGGACAAATGACTTTCATCCTCCCTCATCCATTTTTGTATTCCTTATCAAGGTAACCCAACAGGGTCCATTTTAGAGAATGACAAATAGAACAGATGATGTTCACCAGCAGCTAAACTTGATGTCTCATGCTACTGTTGGTACTACAGAGAAGAGGGAGGAGAAAGGGGAAGAGAGGGAGGGAGAAGGAAACTGAGAGAGACAAAGAGAGGAGGGAGGGAGAAAGAGAGAGGGAAGGGGGAAGGGGAGAGGGGGGCAGAGAGGCAGAGAGAGAGAGACATAGAGAGACACACAGAGACTCTCTCCTTAAGGAATGGGACAATGATTTCCAGGGCTTATAATCTTTGGACTACAAAGATCCGAGTTTGTATCTCAGTTCAATCAGTCGTTAAATCATTCATTCACTCAAGAAGCATTCGATATGCACCACTTTGTGCCAGGCACACGCTCTATGTTCCAAGCCAACTGTTCTCCTTTCTCTTCTCCGTACATGACATCTCATGTCCCATCTGTATTCCTTTGTACGGGTGGGTCCCATGTCTGAAATCACCTCCACCTCAAAGAATCCTTAGTCTCTTCTCACCTCCATCATATGGAATCCAAGGCTTGCCCAGTCACCGCTTTTTACACGAAGCCTTTCCTTATTTTCCCGGGTATTAGCATTCCCTCCCTACTGGGATTATTTTGTCTTTCCTTGTTTGGTAGCCTGCTATCTAATAGAATATAAGTTTCGTGAAGATGAAGACTATTGAGAGGAGAGGAGTATTTGTTTTTAATCCCTAACACTCAGAACAGACCTGGCATAGTAAGTGCCTCTTAAATGTTTGTGGGATCGAATGGAAAATATGGCAATTCAGTATACACTGTGATATTATACATCCTACTATGATACACTGAGGGATTGGAGACAGGGACTGAACCTTGTGTTTTTATAGAAATAGGGAACTTTCAGATGAGGAATCCCTTCAACTAGAGACAGCTAGGGGATAAAGTGAATACAGTGCTGAACTTGGAGTCAGGAAAACCTGAGTTCAAATCCTGATGTAGACATTTACTAGCTGTGGGACCCTGGACGAGTCATGTTGCCTTTTTTTTGTGGGGCAATAAGGGTTAAGAGACTTGACCAGGGTCACACAGCTAGTAAGTGTCAAGTGTCTGAGGCTGCATTTGAACTCAGGTTCTCCTGAATCCAGGGCCAGCACTTTATCCACTGTGCCACCTAATTGCCCCCCCCATGTTGGCTTTTAAGCCCCATTTTCTTCATCAGTAAAATGGGACTAATAATAGCATCTACCTCACAAGATTATTATGAACATCCAACAAAGAGTTTTGCAAACTTAAAGCACTATATAAATGCTATCTCTCAATCATCATCACTATTTTGACCAATTCAGGTCTTTACTATCTCTGCCACGTATTGTCTTAGAGAATTAACTTAGAGAGATCAAGTTACTTCTCCAAGTTAACACAGCCAATATGTGTCAGAAGCGGGATTTGAAACCAGTGGATCCTAGATGCTCTTCTGATACTAGGAAACAGCTGGCTAAATGAGGAGGAAGGAAATGTAACCTCTTTTTTTTTTTTTTTTTGGTGAGGCAATTGGGGTTAAATAACTTGCCCAGGGTCACACAGCTAGTGAGTGTTAAGTGTCTGAGGTTATATTTGAACTCAGGTCCTCCTGAATCCAGGACTGGTGCTTTATCCACTGTGCCACCTAGCTGCCCCAAAATGTAACATCTTTGAAGGGAAAGTTTCAAGGAGGAAAAAAAAAACACAGCTAAACTAGATGAAGTAGAAATAATTGGCCAAGGGGATCATAAGACTTAGGGCTGAAAGGGACCTGAGAATTAGCAAATCCGACATTTTACAGATGAGGAAAACTGAGGCCCAGGGGCTTTAAGTGACTTGCCCAGGGTCAGATAGCTAGTAAGTGATGGAGGCAAGATTCCAGCCCAGATCTTACTAACTACTCTGCCTGAAGAAGAACCTGAGAGATCACAAGTCACAGAAAGAGTCCAGGGAAGGAAGAATTAATGAAGGGTCTCAGAGACAACAGGGCTGATGAAGATAAAATGAAAACCAGCAGGAGGGAAAGAGAAAAGTCTTCTGAGGGGAGGAAAATGATGATCAAAGGAACTGCAGTCACACAGATGCTTAAAGAATAAGTTATAAGGTGATAATAATAATGACATTTGTATAAGGATTTTTAGTTTGCCAAGCATTTTCCACGTATTATCTCATTTTGTCCCCACAGGGTAGGTGTGACATGTAGTGTTGTCCCCCTTTACCAACATTCTCAGAGAAGTAAGTTGACTTGCCCAAGGTTACATAGCTCATAAGCAGAAAAGCTGAGATTTCAACCAAGACTCTCTGACCCCATATCCAAAAGGTCTTCCATTCATAGCACAGCTTCTACCTACAGGTAAGAAGAAAACCAGGTGTCAGAAACATTTCTCTCATTTTTTTTTCTTTAAAAAAATTGCTGAGGGGTATCTGCAAGGTTGCAAATAGGCTGCAATAGATTTTAGAAGAATAACTTCCTGGGGAAAACAGGGTATAGGATTTCATCTGAAAGATGTAGGACCAGCAATAGGGATGGTCTCCCTATGGAATGAGAACAAGAGCTGACCAGTAGAGAGCCCACATGCATCAATTCCCAGTATGATGGTTGGATCTAAACCTGGCCAGTAATCACATAGGAATGGAGGGCAGGAAGGGTCGCAATCCACGCTGTTGGAGGGAATGGAATCCTCCCTTTGATGAGATTACATATCCATCTGGTAAGATTTGAAGTGTGCAGAGGTGAGAGGAATTTCTGAACATGTTTTGGCCAGATACAGAGAGAGAGAAGAAGCCCAACTGAAGAGCAACTGGTTGGTTTTTAGTTTTGCCTACACCTGTGTAGGCCTTAGTGTAGGCCACTCTGAGAAGGTAACAAGCATTTATTAAGCACCTCCTATATACTAAGTATTTTGCCAAGCTCTTTACAAATATCTCATTTGATCTTCACAACTCTGGGTGGTACATGTTATTATTATCTCCATTTTACATTTGAGGGAACAGAGGCAATCAGAAGTTAAGTGACTTGTCCAGGGTCATATAGTTAATAAGAGTCTGAGACTGGCTTCTGAGATTCCTTCCGGCTCTAAATCTTTTTCTTTTTGGGGGGGCGGGGCAATGAGGGTTAAGTGACTTGCCCAGGGTCACACAGCTAGTAAGTGTCAAGTATCTGAGGCCGGATTTGAACTCAGGTCCTCCTGAATCCAGGGCTGGTGCTCTATCCCCTGCGCCACCTAGCTGCCCCTACCTTTCTCTCTTAAAGCACAGCAATATTGCATTGCATTCAGCTACCACAGTTTGCTTAACCATTCCCCAGTCAATGGTCATCTGCTTTGCTTCCGGATCTTTGCTCCTGCTAAAAGAGCTGCCATAAATATTCTTATGTCTCTGGGCCCCTTCTTTTGGCAGCTGACCTCCTTGGGGTGGAAATTTCACCTCCCAGTCCCTGGGTCTGAGGGAATGGAGCTCCCCTGATCTCTGCCAGAGAGTCCCAGCTTCCTGACAGTAACCACAGAAATAGGAATCTCACTCCCCCCATCTCTTTTTTTTTTCCAGAACCCCAGTTAACAGCTTTCAGGATTCCTATGTCTTTTAAGTTCTTCCCTGCTGGGCCCCAGATCCTTATCCATCCCCTGTCACAGCCCAGGAATCCCTTCATGTGGTTTTCGTGTGTGTGCTTTAGGGGGCCGACCCACCTTTGCCGAGCTCAGACAACCCTCAGCTGCTCTGGTGGTCTGGGGAAGAGAGCGAGATCCAGGGATGGAGCCTGGAGAATAATGACAAGGAGCAGAACAGAGGCTGGGCAGTGATTCATCATTCCATTTCATCAGGTCACCTCTGGGTCAAGGTAATTCTCCCAGAGATCAGGGGCAGGGGGCTTGTTCTCAGAGGAGTGCTTCTGATCCCGGTTTCTCTATCCCCTTTATTGGAAGGGCCTTGTGAAAGGTGGACAGAGCCACATGAAACCCGGTCTGTCACTGGTCTGCAATATCTGTCCCATTTGCAAGTAAGCCAGGTCGGTGATCCAGAAAGCTGGCTACTCTGGGCTTCTAAGAATTTGCGCCTTGGACTTTCATATCCGTGCAGACATCCGAGCTCCAGCTGTGCTTGGAGTTTAATTTCAGGGCCCCCGAGTCTGCATAGCTCTGGGATAGTTTCACTTAAGAGCACTCATTCATTAAGTAACTTTCAAAATTACACAGGAAGATCCTCTGGAACATAGTCAACTAGGATAGAGTGGGAAGACCCACCAGGCCATGGGAAGTAGGCAACAGCCATAGCATTTTAAAAATGTCGATAAAAATTTATTTTAAAAGATAGTTTTCCAAGATAACTAGGCTTCAAAACTCCCGGTTGGTCATGGTCAAATTTGCTTTTGGCCTTAGTCAGCATCCTTTCTGAGCCCTGCTCCTTCAAGGCTGGGTCTATACTCGCAAAGAGAAATAGCCATCCATGTCACTGGAAGCAAGCAAAAAACATTGTTTGCCTAAAACTGGTCTACTTTGCCATGCACTGAACACGTTGCATGATATTATTTCAGGTACTCAGAATGCACAACCCCAGTACTTCAGCCCATTGACATTCTATCCATTTTTCAAGGTCACCTCCTTAGGATTCAACAGGTATAATTTTCCCATCCCTCCAGGCATTAGAGCTTCCACATCTCCCAAATAATTCTACATTTACTTTGTACCCACTGTTTATATATTGAATCAAGTATTGAATCAAGAACTGGTCACAGGACCAAGAAGACTGGGGTTCAAGAATTGCCTCTGACACATGCTGTCTGGCTGTCCCTGGGCAAGTCACCTCAACTCTAAATGCCCTAAGCAGTTCTCTAAGATTCTAAATTACAAAGACGATTCCAACTTGCATTGGCAGAAGGAGTTCCTTCACCTGGGAGTTCCCTACACTGATGAAATCACAGGACCAGATCCTAGCCTTGTACTGTGTATTTATTTCTCTGTGTGTATGTTATCTCCACCTCACCCTCACACCTCTAAGATGTAGGGGCTGTTGTCATTCTTGTCTTTGTAGTACTTAGAGCAGGGCCTGATATACAATAGGTGCTCAATAAATGGTCATTGATGAGCATAGGGAAGGCTATAAAAGTTGAGGAATATGAATACAATGGAACATTACTGGGCTGTAAGAAAGGATGATGATTCAGAGAAGTACAGGAAGACTTGGATGAACTGATGCAGAATGACTCAGGCAGAACCAAAAAGACAATATACACCTGGACTACAACTGAGGAACTGGAAACAGCCATCATCAAACAACTGAAACTAAATGCTGTGACATTATAAGGACCAAGCTTGTCCAGGAAAGAGATGCAAGCAGGCTCCTCCCTCTACTTCTTTGCAAAGGTAGGGGATATGGGTGTAGAACTCTATATGCAACATTAAACTTTTTCAATATGTTGCTTTTATTCTTCCCTTTAAAAAAATTCTTTATCATAAGAGAAGGCTCATCAGGAGGTAGCAGGAAGAAGGATAAGGGCAGCTAGGATGGATGGGGTGCCAGGTCTGGAGTTAGGAAGACTCATCTTCTTGAGTTCAAATCTGACCTCAGACACTTATTAGCTGTGTGACCCTGGGCAAGTCACTTAGCCCCATTTGCTTCAGTTTCCTCATCTGTAAAATGAGCTGGAGAAGGAAATGCAAACCACTCTACTATCTTTGCCAAGAAAACTCCAACTGGAGTCACACAGAGCTGGGCATGATTGAACAACAACAAATGGGGAAGAATACAGTGGAAAATATAGGTGATTAAAAACAAAAAAGTTATTTAAAAATAAAAAGAAATGTTTGTTGAATTATAGAACTGCAGAGGAAACTGACTCTTTTCTTAGTGGCTTCGAGAGTAATTGATGTCTTTCCACGAGAAGGGAGAAGCAATCACCCCACTGCTGGCAGAAAGTCCTGCCCTGTTCCTAGGGGCTATGAACATGTTCCTTGATTGCTTTGTCCAAGAATATCTCCTTTAATTTTTCCAGGCCAGCAGCATGCTTGCAGGAACGTTGGAGTATGAGTCGATTGATAAGTCACTGAGTCTTCAGCTTTGTGCCTTTCCCCTGGGAACACAAGGATCAGACGTGGTCCATCAGTGAGAAGGTCACAGCTGTGGTTGGGGGCTGATGACCTCACTCCAGAACTATTCTACAGCTCGGACCCACAAACCATTCTACAGCCATTTTCACCAAGCATCTAGAAGTTTTCAAGTGAGTCAGCACGAACTCTGACAGGGGAAATCACAGGTGAGAAGTCAGGCACAATAAAATCCTGTTCTAACCCAGCTTGGTGTGAACCACACATACAGAGAGATTCTGGCGGCGGAAATCAGATTCCCCAGAACATCACAACTCCATTCCAGGACCCGCTCAAAGGCACAAGGTTCATCTACGAAGCAGGTGTTGGCTGATCCTCCTTGCTCCACCCCAGCACTTCCCTTGCAAAGGGGTCCAGCTGAATACACAGAAAGCAGTCAACCTCATCTCCAAAATCTTCTCTAGCTGTAAAACCTCATGATTCTGGGATCCCCATGAAGGAGATTTCAACTCTCCTAGACTCTAAGCAGCCAAGAAGATTCTGGTCTTCGTAGGTTTAGGGACTGCCCCACACCAGAGGTATTGAACAGGAAGTCTGCAGTCCCCATCCCCCACATCACTCACATTCTTAAGTGCTGCTTGAGACACATTAAAATGTAACTGGGCGGGGCAGCTAGGTGGCACAATGTATAGAGCACTAGCCCTGGATTTAGGAGGACCTGAGTTCAAATCTGGCCTCAGGCACTTAACAATTGCTAGCTGTGTGACCCTGGGCAAGTCACTTAACCCCAATTGCCTCATCAAAATAATGATGATGATAATGATAATGATAATAATGTAACTGAGAAATATTAACAAGATGAGGAAAAATACAATTAAATGAAATAATAGTACGTTTTAAAACAGAGTATATCTGCAGCCCAAGGAGATCCTTGTATTTTACTTTAACTGAAGACCAGTGAAATCATAGATCTGGTTTCACGCGCGCGCACACACACACACACACACACACACACACACACACACCCCTCTAACTCAGAGTTGTTAGATCATGTACATATAGATCATGTTCTATAAGCCTTGAAGCCTTATATAAGTGCCAGTTATTGTGAGAATCAGAGGACTTTATAGTGTAGTGGGTAGAAGACAGGATTTGGGCTCAGGAAGAACTTAAACATTTAATGGCTGTGTGACCATGAGTGGGTCATTTAGCTTCTCTCGCCTCAGTTTCATCTTCTGGATACTGAGGTTGACCTAGATAACTTCTGAGGTTCCTCCCAGTTCTAAACCCCAGGATCTCGGCAGGTCCACCCTTCTCACAGCTGCAGGAGAGTTATAGGGGAATCGCCGTCCCCTAGCCCTGCCCTTTTATTTTAGGGAAAGTTGTGTTAGGAAAATAAGTATCAGTGGTACAGATGTCTGTGGGGTCTTTCCCTCCCTATAAAATGGTTCATGAAATGCCATAAACATTGTTGCAATAGTTCTTCCTTTACAAAACAGAAGAGGTTTCCAAGGCATTAATCAAAAGGGCAAAATGGAGGGTGTGTCATTTGCTGGAGTGGGGGAGTGGCTGGGAGACGATGTCATGAGATGGTCTCCTGAGGGTGGGGTAGAGTGGTGTGTGTGGTGGGGTGAGGACCCCAGTGATGTAAGCATCACCAAAAGAATGTCATGTATGACTGACGAGAGAAGAATAGACCCCTCCCCCCCACACATGCATCTCCTGTCACTAGGGCTACTACTGGGCTACCTGGTGAGTAGCGTGGTACCCAGTGGTACAGCTAACCAAAGGAATCAGGATGTTTCTCTTTCCCTAAGCTTTTTTTGATTAAAGAAGCAACCTGTGCAAGTTGGAACTTGTTGGATAATCACAGAGGATAGACAGGGAACCTCAGAGACCGCCTAGTCCAATCTGTTCTAATGGATCTTCCTGCCTCCAGTCTCTGATCAATCTCCCACACAATTACCAACTTAATATTCACAAAGCACAGGTCTGATGGTCACTCCCTTGCTTGGAAGGTCAAGTGGCCCCCTAATGCCTCTAAGATAAAATACATGGTCCTCTGTTGGATTATTAAAGCCCTTCACAACTGGGGCCCAGCCAAGCTTTCCAGGCTCATAGAGAGTGACTCCAACTGGAAGTCGGGGGTGTGCTGGAGCCAGCTCAAACTGGCTTCTAAGCCAATTGTGAAATTTCAGTGTGAACATTTACACCTTGGAAATTGGCAAATGCTACAAATCAAGGTTTGATTTATTGTTTTCTTGATCATTTCTAGACTTAAGAAAGTGATGGAGAAAATGCTAACAATGTAAATTAAACTTAAAAGTATTTTATACACACACATGCACTTTTTTTTTTCCTGGACAGCCATTTGTTAAACATTTACCAGCACACCACTGTCTAAGCGAGGCAAACTAGCTTGCTTGATGTTTCCCTCAAATGACATTCCATCTCCCATCTTTGCTCTAGCCTTTGTCTCCCATACCTGGGATACTCTCCCTCCTCAGCTCTGCCTCTTAGAGCCCTTCTAGGTGCCTTTGAGACTAAATTCAAGTGCCCAGTATCCTTCCTTGAAAATGCCTCAGAAACCATCTTGTCTCTATCCAACACACGAGAAACTGAAGCCCAGGGAAATTCTGACTTAGCCAAGAGCCACAAGGTGTGATGATGCAGATGCAGGGGAGTAAAATGGACAGGGAGCCAGCCAGGGAGTCAGAAAAACTTGGGTTCAAATACTACCTCAGATACAGGTGGGCTGTTTGACTCTGGACAAGTCATTTGAACTCTTAGTGCTTTACACAACTTTCCAAGACTATGAGTTTCAGAGAATGTATCCATCTGCATTGCTAGAGAGAGGTCTCTCAACTGTGAGTCGCCTATACAAATGAAATCATGAATACAGTCCCTGTGCCCAAATTTTGGTGAGAGAGACAGAGGCAGAGATATAGGGACAGAGACAGGGAGAGACAGACAGAGACACAGAGAAAAACAGAGGAGGGACAGAGACAGACAGAGAGACAGAAAGTCCATATTTAGCACACTCTTATGATAAACTTATCAACATATGTTTGAGTCAAACAGAAAGAGTGGACTGACCTAGATAGGGTGCTATCTTATCTTCATCATTGGAAGGAACATGGAAATCTATGAAATCTTGGATCCATTTGAATATATTTTCCATTGACTTTTCTATCTATTCTTGGCTTTCCCATGGTAGGACACACATTCCTTGAGGGCAGAGACTGTCATTTTTGTTATTTTCTATCAAGCAACTAATACAGTGACTGGAACACATCAGATGCTTAGTTGATTTGAATCTTATCTGACCAAAAACGGTATTTAAATTGAATGTTAACTTTCTGAGTTGATTTCTTGAACTCTGCCAGCCCAATATCACAGCTTATTCTACCCAATGCAGACTACCTAGTGCCTTGGCATGATGGGAATTTCTCCCAGCATTTTTAGTTGGAAATTGTCCAGTGTTAAAGAATGTGGGAGAGAGATGTTGGTGTATGTGTGTCTATAGCCAAAGAAAATGGAAAGAAGAACTAAGAGGGACAAAGAACTGTACCAGCTTCTCTGCAACCAGTTGCTGTATGGCTTAGCACTGGTCCCAACTCTTCAACTCCTCCCCACCCCACAGTCTCCCCATCATCATCACCACTGACCAAAAGAAGAAAAGGGGAAGTGGAAGAGGTGAAGATGAAAGAATCAAAGGAAGGAAGAATGGAAGGGAAAAATTTTAAAAAGGAAGGAGAGCAGGACAAAGGGAAGAAAAGGGAGGAGAGAGAGAGAGAATTGGTTATCATTATCCCGTGTACTTGTCCACATGGGAAAGCTTTGCACAGTGTCATTTAACAGATGTTTGAGAATGGTAGGGATTTGCAAAATTGTTCAACTCTAGAATCATTATCGAACTTGGAATTTGAAGGGTCTTCAAACTAAACAAACAAATAAATGAATGAATAAATGAGTAGATAAATGAATGACCAAATAAATGAGTGAATGAATGAATAAAAAAATGGACAGATAGAAAAATAAATTCAAGAATGAACAGATATGGATGGATGGATGGATGGATGGATGGATGGATAAATAAATAAGCCTACTTCCCAACCTCCCAATTCCTTCTTCACTGTACATTCATTTCCTTTGCTGCTTTCTTTGCGGTGTGTTCAGGAAAAATCGACTGGTCCACTCCCCCTTTTGTTTCCATGACATAAACTGTCTAAGAATGTGTGGTTGCTTGAGCCCAGTGGTGTCAGCCCGTCAGCATGAAGCCTGGGCCTCAGCACGTCTCATGACGTCAGTACATCAGCACATGCTGCCCCAGACACCACAGGCAAGGGCTTGTTGGCAGTCCAGAGTGAGAGTAAAATAATGAAGGGGTTGGCCTAGATGACCTTCAAAACGCCTGTCAGCTCTAACTCTGAGATGCCAGCACAGCACCTTGTACATAGTTGGAGCTTAATAAATGCTTGTTAATTGACTGACTTTATGAATCTCTGTGTGCCTAAGTTTCTTCCTTTGTAAATGAGGGATTTGGATGAGAAGGCCTCTAAGATCTGTTCTACCTTTAAATGTATGCTTCTGTGACCAAACAGTCAATTAGGTCCCTTTTACCCCAATATCTATCAGCTTGTAAATGCCCCTGAGTCTAATTTGTTCAACTATCAAATGAATGAGTCCCCTCTAGCTCTAAAGTTATGATCCTAAGACCATTTCTAGCTTAAGGGACAGAGGGGATAGAAGGTGATGTCTTTGTATCCCCAGTGCCTTGTATGCAAAGGGACTCAGTAAAAGTTTCTTGGATTTAGTTGAGCTGAATGGTATTTGATTGAATTGAGTTAAATTGAACTGAAATGAATGAGGAGGTAGCATGTGAACTAGACTTGCAGAAAGGGTAGGATGCTAAAAGTCAAAAGTAGATGGGAAGAAAAAGCAGGCTGAAGCAATAGCTCGAGTAAGGATACCAAGGTGAAGCATATTTGAGGGGCAAGGAGTTGGAGTGTAGAATACATGAGGAGATAAATCTAGAAAGACAAGTTGGAATCAAATTTTGGAGGACCTTGAATGGTGAATGAAGGAGTTTGCATTTTCGCCAATGGGCAGCCACTGAAGTTTTTGTGATGCTTGATCTTTCTATCAAATCCTACTCAAAATGCAACTTCCACTTTTATGTTTATCTATGAAAGGGAAGAAGAGAGAGAAGACCTTTCCGGTTGAATATTGTTTGTCCTTCATTCTCAAAGAAGACCATGACGTCGGGAGATAATGTCATGACTTGCAGTGAATTGGATTTAAGTGAGGAAGGACTGTGCGAGGTCACCAGCCTCACTCTCTCCTCCAGAGTCATCTGGGTCCAATGGCAAGATGTAGATCAGCATTACTGGAGATGGTCCCGGATGTTTTTTTTTTTAAGGGTAATTGGGATTAAGTGACACGCCCAGGGTTACACCTCTAGTAAGTGTCTAAAGGAGATTTGAACTCAGGTTCTCTCAACTTCAGGGCCAGTGCTTTATCCACCCTCAGTTGAATATATAATTTTACTTGCAACTGAGGCTTTGGGTGGTATGGGAGGATAGAGGAGGGGCCTGGACTAACAACTAGAAAACCTGATTCCATCATGTATTAGCTTTGTGACCTTTTACCTCCCTAGGCCTCATTTTCCCCTTTAGTAAAATGAGGGGGCTGAGCAAGAGGATCTCTAAGGCCCCTTTCTGCTATGATATCCATGATTCTGTGAATGAGGCCAAGCATAATGGGCTACCTCTGTTTCCCAGTCAGTCAATGAATTCAAGCTTTGGCTTGAATGGGCACTGAAGACTCCTGATGAGTCAGACTTGGTGGCCACTTGCTACCATGGTTTCTTCCAACTCTGAGATTTTCTAATTTTCTCATTCAGTAACTAGGAGAGATTCTTCTCCATCAACCTCTCTCACAAGGCACCATGTTCTCATGAAAGAACAAAGGATTTGAAGAAAGAACCTGAGTTTGAATCAAGTCTCTATTACTCAATGCCTACCTGACTTTGAGCATCAACCAACCAATGAGCATTTAAGTGCCTACTATGTGCCAGACACTGTGATAGGCATTGATTAGCAAAGACTATTTGCCTCGGTTTCCTCATTTGAAAAATGAGCTAGAGGAGGAAATGGCAAACCACTCCAAACATCTTTGCCAAGAACACCCCAGATGGTATCACAAAGCGTGGAACACAACTGAAAAACAACTGAACAAAGACAACAAAGACAAAGATAAAAATGAAATAGCACCTGGCCTCAAGAAGCTTACATTCTATTGTGGTTATCATTCTTTCATTCCTTCCTTTTTTCCTTCTTTCATTTACCCAATAAGCATTTTTTTTTTTTTTTTGCGGGGCAATGAGGGTTAAGTGACTTGCCCAGGATCACACAGCTAGTAAGTGTGAAGTGTCTGAGGCCGGATTTGAACTCAGGTCTTCATGGATCCAGGGCTGGTGGTTTATCCACTTTGACACCTAGCTGCCCCTCCCCCCCCATAAGCATTTATTAAGTACTTATTACGTGCCAGGCACTGTGATAGGAACTGAATGGACAAAGACAAAAATAAAATATTGCCTACCCTCAAGAACCTTACATTCTATTGAAGTTTTCCTTCCTTCCTCCCTCCCTCCCTTCCTTTCTTCTTTCCTTCCTTCCATCCTTCCCTCTTTCCTTCCTTCCCTCTTTCTTTCCTCCAACAAGCATTTATTAAGCAGCTGCCATGTGCTCTGGGTAGACAAAGACAAAAATGAAATGGTGACTGCCCTCATGGAGCTTCTATTCTAATAAGCATTTATTAAAGATTTACTATGTACCTGGCAGTGAGAGGTGATAGGGAGACAGTCAAAAACAAAACAGTCCCTGTCTTTGAGGAGTTTACATTCTATCATGTCCCCTCTTCGTTTCCTTCTCTGTAAAATGAGGCAGTTGGTAAATAAACATTTATTAAGTGCCAGAAAATGCCCTAAGTTCTGGGGGTTAAAAAAAAAAAGAGAGATAAAAGACAGTTCCTACTATCAAGGCACTCAGTCAGACTAGGGAAATACCAAGCAAATGGCTACACACAAACTATATCAAGTAAACTCAATGTTCGCTAAGATCCCTTCCTGCTCTGAACCTATGTTAGCTGGAAAAGGAGGCAAACAAGCAGAGTTTCCATGTCCTTCCCCCACCAGCTGCCCCCTTCCCCTGCCTTGCTAGTAATTTAAAAATAAAAACTGAGTTATTTTTCATACGTTAGAACAATAGCTCTTGGATCCACTGACCCAGGGGCCTGACAGGGGATTGGCAAGAGCCAGTCTACCGCAAACCTTGCCAGTGTCTGTGCACATACTTCTAAGAATAACTCAGTGTCCAAGAATTCTGCCTGCTATATCAGAAGCCGAGGCCAATTGACAGCTGTTTTGAATTAAGAGTGAGCTGAATGGTCTTCCATTTTATTCAACCTGGACCAATATTCATCCTGTTCTTTCTTCCTCATTCCCCTCCAAAGAGCTGCCGTTCACTAGACAGATAGTTACATGGTCTTCATTGAACAACTCTTCCAGCTCAAGTCACCAGCATTGGGTCAGCTCAAAGCCAATAAGTTAGTGGCATTTGCCTTCCCTGTCATCATCACCACCACCACCACCACCTTCATCACCAGCAGCAGCAGCAGCATCATACTCATCATACCTGGAGTTAGAAGAAAAGATGGCAGTCCTCAAGGTCCTAGGGTCAAATCCTGCCAATGTAACCTGGGGCAAGTCAGTCAATCAACAAGCTTTTGTGAAGCACTTACCATGCGCCTTGTACTGTGCTGTCACTTAAGCTCCTTGGGTCTCAATTTCCTCATCCATAAAATAGATGAGATGGACAAGATATCTTCTGAGATCCCTTCCAACTTTGAACTTGGAGTCAGAAACATCCAAGTTCAAATCCTGCTTCGGATGTTTAATTAACTGTGACTTGTACCCTCTCTCAATTTTAGTTTCTTTATCAGTAAAATGGGGATAATTATAGCCCCTACATACCAATAGTACTTACCAGTAAGGTTGTTAGAAAAATCAAATTCTAGGTGTTGAATGGATAGAATGTTGAGTCTCGAATCAGGAAGACTCATCTTTGTGAGTTCAAATCCTGCTTCCAACACTTACTAGTTGTATGACCCTGGGCAAAGCACCAAACCCTGTTTGCCTCAGTTTCCACATCTGGAAAATGAGCCAGAGAAGGAAATGACAAACCATTCCCGTCTCCTTGCCAAGAAGATGTCAAGACTCGTGAAGAGTCAGACATAACTGAAAATGACCAACTGAACAAGGGAAGAAAATCAAATAAGGTGATGTAGCACAAGATAAATGCTAGCTACCTATGATCCTGAGTCCAACCCCCTCATTTTACAGAGTCTAAGAATCTGAAACTTTAGGAAATAAAGTAACTCACCCAAGGTCACCTAGCAAGTGATAGAGGTAGAGTCTTTTTTTTTTTTTTTTTTTTTTTTTTTTTTTTTAGTGAGGCAATTGGGGTTAAGTGACTTGCCCAGGGTCACACAGCTATTAAGTGTCAAGTGTCTGAGGCCGGATTTGAACTCAGGTACTCCTGACTCCAGGGCCGGTGCTCTATCCACTGCGCCACCTAGCTGCCCTAGAGGTAGAGTCTTAACACAGACTGAGCCTGGCTGCGTGACTGACCTCGGACAATACTTTGAATGGCTCTCCGACTCAGTTTCCTAGTCTGCAAAAAAGAAGTAATACCTATTGTGTTTTTCCTACTGGACTTGCAAAGTTGTAGGAAGGATGATAAGAAGCATAGATTCTTATAACCAGAGAAGACCCTGAATTGGAAGCCATTGGGAGATAATGCCCAAGGCATGGAAAATAAGATAACGGCCACCTCACAAAACTTTGACATGTGCCAGAAAAACATTCCCTCTACCTTGTATCCAAAAAGAGGACAACTTTTTCTCTTTGCCCGTCTCCAATTAGAAGGAAGTCACTACCTCTTGAGAAAGCCTATTAAACTTTTGGAAAAGTAATTATTAGGAAATATTTCCAGACAGTAAGTCTATATTTCCCTCTTTACAACTTCCCCTATTGCTCCTGGATTTGCCCTCTGGGACCTAGCAGAACAAATCTAATCCTTTTTCTATATGACAGTCAGTTAGTCAGTCAGTAAACAAACCTTGATTGAGTACTTCCTATGTGCCTAACATTGTGCTGAAGACTGGGATACTAAGAAAGGCAAAAACATGTTCCCTCTCCAGGAGGAGCTCACATTTTAAAAAGGGAAACAACATGGGAAAAGTTGTTATTCCCCAGGGCATATCCCAGTGGATAGAGAGCCCCACCAGCCCTAAAGTCAGAAGGACCTGAGTTCAAATTTGACCTCTGACTCTTAATAACTTTGTGACCCTGGGCAAGTCACTTCACCCCAATTGCCTCCCCAAAACAAACAAGTTATTATTCCCCTTCCCCACCCACTTTTAGTCTTTTTCAGCCTAAATAATGAAAGTTCTTTCAACTCATCTTCATGTGTCATGGACTCAAGACCCTTTGCCATCCAGGTTGTCCTCGGGACGTACTCCAGTTATCACTGTGCTTTCTAAACTTCAGCATTCATATCTGAGCACAGTACTCCAAATATGCTGTGATCAGAGAGGAATAGAGAGTGATTAAACATATCTCTCTGAGCCTCAGTTTCCTTATGTGTAAAATGAGAACCAAGTGGTCACTAAGGCCTATTTCAGCTCTAAATTGTGTGATCCATGATAAGTGGTCAGGGGATGATATTAGACATTAAATGTTAGGGTAATTTAGGGCAAGGGGAGGTCAGTGTGGACTGGGGTGGTCTAGATTCACAGAGGAAAGGGGTGGGGCTGAAGCAAGGCCTTGGTGGACAGGAAGCATTCAAATATTCTGGGAACATGTGGGAGGGCATCATAGATGGAAGAAACAGTATGAGCAAACACCCGGTAGAGAGAATGTACACAGGGGAGCAGAATATTTTTGTTGGGGAAATCTGAAGGCAGACATTAGGTTTTAAATTAAATCATAAAAAGCCTTGAATGACATGTTACGGAATTGAGGTTTCATCCATTCATTTAACAAACATTTATTTGGGACTTGAAAGAAGTCCAATAACAACAACGATAATGACAATCTTTGTGGTGGACTTGAGAGAAAACAGAAATGCCTTTGGGTGAATTTTCTTTTCTTTCAGGGTCCCGTCTCTGGCCACCTTTGCACGCTTCTCCTAAGGGTACTTCATTGCTTGTCGGGTTGAGGAGCACATAGGCAAAGATGGGCCATACATGCAAAGATACTCTCCTTTACTCTGATTGCCAACTTAGCCCACATGTTCCCCATGCCCATGAACCTGACCTTGAGAACTTTGTTTCCTGTTTCCAGCTACAAAGAGGCATGTAATAATACATCCTCCATCTAAGTCCAGTGACCTTTTCAGAGGCACCTCTCTCTTGCTGCCAGGTCACAGACTGGGACATTCATGCTTCCTCTCTTGAATCTCCATCCCTGCCAGAGCTAAGTTCCCTTCAGAGGGACAGACAGCAAGAAGGTAGCCACCCATAGTGGTCTCTACTCTAGGCCCTGCCCTCTCTGGGTACTGTCCTCACTTAAAGCCTAAGAAAGCTGTACAGCAATTCTCTCCATTTTTTAACAAGGGCGCTCGTTTAAATTCTGGATTTCCAAGCAAATATTTCCAAAGGACGACTGTGCAACAACGTGGGGTCTCCGCCTTCCTTCAATCCATCTCCTTCAGTGTTCTTCCCATATCCTTAGCTATTATCTACCCAGATGGAATGCCAAGGATGCCCTTGCATAGCTTTGCTAGATAGACCAATAGACACCCAGTCAAGAAGACCTGGATTCAAATCCCACATCACTAATTAGCTCTGTGATATTTCTGTGGCCCCACCCCCCCCATCTCTGACCTGGCAATTCACTTAACCACTCAAACTCAGTTTCTTCACCTGCAATCCAGCATCACATTTGTTTTTTGGTTTTGGGGGTTTTGGGGTTTTGGGTGTTTTTTTTTTTGTGGGGCAATGGGGGTTAAGTGACTTGCCCAGGGTCACACAACTAGTAAGTGTCAAGTGTCTGAGGCTGGATTTGAACTCAGGTCCTCCTGAATCCAGGGCCAGTGCTTTTATCCATTGTGCCACCTAGCCACCCCTATATTTGTTTTTGATTTTTTTATCTCCACATGGAACTGTTAGATTATATTGAGCTGGTGGTCTACTTAAAAGCCCCAGATCTTCTTTTTCCCCCACAAATTGAGCTGAGCCACACCGTCCCACTCTCATATTGATTTTTCTAAACCCAAATGGAGAACTTTAAATTTATCTGTATTTAGTTTTGTGATTGGGAATTAGGACCATAGGATGAAAGATTTAAATCTTGAGATATTAGAAGCCATCTATTAAGTATTTATATGTGCTATGTTATGCTCTGGTATTTCAAAGAAAAGGCAAAAACAATCCCTCCTTTCAGGCATCATAAATTCTAATGGAAGAGACGATCCATATTCTCTTCTCTTCTCCTCCATTCCATTTTATTTTCTATTCTATTCTCCTCTACTATATTACACTACATACATATATTACATTACATTCATTACCTTTTATTACATTACATTGTGTATATCTCAGTATATATTATGGCAAATATTGGGGCAGCTAGGTGGTACAATGGACAGAGCACTGGACCTGAAGTTGACCCTGTGTTCAAATCTCACCTCAGACACCTTAATAGTTGTGTGACCCTAGACAAGTCACTTAACCCCAATGGCCTTAAACATCCGGGGCCATCTCTAGCTGTCTTGATGGATATCTTGCCACTGGACCCAGATGGCTCTGGAGGAGAGAGTGAGGTTAGTGGCCTTGCACAGCCCTCCCTCTCTTAAATCCAATTGACTGCTAGTCATGACATTACCCTGATGTCATGGTCCTCTTTGAGAATGAAGGACAAATAACAACAACATCAAATATTATACACACATGCATACATATATACATACATATACATACACATCCGTATATACATGAAGTATACAGAGTAGATGAAAGGAAGCTTTAAAGGGTAAGAATTATCTACAACTATCTGCCCTGACCAAGCACCTTGTAAATGTATATCACCTGTTGAAAGGGTTGAAGAGTATGGATGGTTCATGCAAGGCCGTATCCACTGCTAGAAAAATGCCTTCAGAGTATATGTTTCACAGGCAGTGGGTCAATACCGTGTTTTCATACAGTGGACAATCTATGGTTATTCTCATTGAAACAATGATCCATTTAATAATTGAGGGCTTAGGTGCCCAAGGCTGGTAGACCATCAGGAGAGCTTGAGAGGGCCCCAACTCTCATCAGAATCAAAGCTGCCAGAAACAGATCCAACAAAACCTACTTAGCAATTGAGTAGATAAAACCTCCCCTGAGATGGACATTAAATGTTATGGTGATTGTGACAAGGGGAGACCAGTGTGGACTGGGGCAGACTGAGATAATGAAATCTACTCCCAGATGGATAAACAGATTCTTCCATAATACTGTGATATTTTGATGTTCAGTCTCTCAAGAATATCACCGACATGATGATACACACCTGTAATCCCTGCTAAGAAGGGAGGTTGAGAGGAGGCAGCTAGGTGGCACGGTGGATGAAGCACCAGCCCTGGATTCAGGAGGACCTGAGTTCAAATCCAGCCTCAGACACTTGACACTTACTAGCTGTGTGACCCTGGGCAAGTCACTTAACCCCCATTGCCCCACAAAAAAAAAAAAAAAAGAAGGGAAGCTGAGGCTGGATTATTGCTTGAATTCAGGGAAATCTGAGCTGTTTTAGACTAAAGCTAATTGGACAACTGAGCTGTTTGGCACCAATGTGGTGAGCCTCTGGGAACAGGGAACCACCAGTCTACCTAAGGAGGGGTGAATGGGCACAGATTAGAGACAGAGTAGTGAGGTCAAATCCATGTGTGACCACTGTACTTTTAGTCCCTGAGTGAGATAGGAGAAGGAAGGAAGGAAGGAAGGAAGGAAGGAAGGAAGGAAGGAAGGAAGGAAGGAAGGAAGGAAGGAAGGAAGGAAGGAAGGAAGGAAGGAAGGAAGGAAGAAGGAAGGGAGGGAAGGAGGAAGGGAGAGAGAAAGGAAAGAAGAAAAAAGAAAGAGAAAGGAGAGAGAGAGAAAGAAGGAAGAAAGGAAAGGAGGAAGTGAAGGAAGAAAGGAAGAAAAGAAAAAAGAAAGAAAAGGGGGGAGGGAAAGGAAGAAAAAGGAAGAAAGAGAGAAATAAAAAGAAAGAATATTCGGAACTTGCTCATTTCATCAGTATCAGCTTTCTTTTCACTAGACACTGATTACAGCCTCTCTGCACTTTGGCAGATGATTTTATAAAGCTCCCCCGGGGTGAAGGATTAATTGCTCTGTGGCCAGCCTTGTGTTGAGCCTCTGCCAGCCGAGCTAGGCTGGTCATCAGAGAAGAGATTCACAGTCCAACACTGTGTGTCTGTCGTGTTTCTTTTTGTCTTTGCAGTCCCAGCACCTCACAAAGGGCACGGCACATACCAGGCACATTATGTATTCCTGGTGATAGCTAGATTCTTCCTCTAAATGACTCTTGTTAGGATTTTAATTGTTGTATAATTATTTCAAAGGAAACATGGCGTTATGGTTAGGAGAACTGGGCCTTAGGGTCAGGAAGGATTGTGTTCGAGCCCCACCTCTAACAAGGCATGGTAGTGTGTGCCTCTGATCCTGCTACTGGGGGAAGTGGTCATGGAGGCTCTGATGGAGGATTGCCTAAGCTCTGGAGTTCTGAGGGGCAGTAGGCTGTCAATTAAGTGTGTGCACTAGGCTCAGCGTTGCAATGGCGACCCCTTCTGAGAATGAGGAGCCACCAGGTTGCTTCAGTGTTAGCTGCTATTATCATTAATGGATTAGTGGATATAATCATGAATTATTTTAATTACATTAATATAATAATATTAGATGTGATATATGATATATTTTATAATGATTCTCTCAGAGTTTTAAGCAACCCTCTAACACTGTAGGTTGCAGAGATGATACCAACCTTTATTACACTTTTTTTTTTTAGTGAGGCAATTGGGGTTAAGTGACTTGCCCAGGGTCACATAGCTAATAAGTATTAAGTGTCTGAGGCAAGATTTGAACTCAGGTCCTTCTGAATCCAGGGCTGGTGCTCTATCCACTGTGCCACCTAGCTGCCCCGATACCAACCTTTATTGACAGAAAGAATTTCCTGGGGCAGCTAGGTGGTGCAGTGGATAGAGCACCGGCCCTGGAGTCAGGAGTACCTGAGTTCAAATCCGGCCTCAGACACTTAACACTTACTAGCTGTGTGACCCTGGGCAAGTCACTTAACCCCAATTGCCTCACTAAAAAAAAAAAAAGAAGAAGAAGAAGACAGAAAGAATTTCCTGACCTGGAAATCCCCTACCCCAGTTAAGTCAGTCACAAGTCCAGTGCTCATCCCTGCCCTTGTCTGGTTATTCCTGGCCTTTGGGTTCCCAGTGCAGACCATCCAGTCCCTGGACAAAGCCTCCAATTCATTGTTCCATTGTGGGTCAAGGAGCCTGGTTGAGGCTCCATCCATTAAACCATACCCAAAATCAACACTCCGGGCCAACCTCCCACCCCGGGGTGTTGTGAGGATTCCTTTGTCAACGTTGACACTGCAGTCCTATGTAAGTGCTAAAGTAGGAATGTTATATTATCCACCCCCCACCTCGCTCTGGATGGGAATAACACTGCCGTGCGTGCGTGTCTGACAGAAGGGAAAACAGCTCCAGAGATGACAGAGGGCCAAGCTAAATTTGGCATTTCACCTTTCATTTCCCCTCTCCCCTCCAGTCACTCAAATTCAATGTAAAGTGTTTCAAATATTTCACTCGTTCCCCCTCCCACCCACATTTCCACTACTCCCCACCCAACCCAGAAAGAAAAGGAGAGGAAAAAAGAATCAATGTCGTACAGATGTGTTTGTCCTTTTCTGCTCCGGGATAAAAGAAGTGTTTCTTTTAAAAGAAAAATAAAAGGGATCTCACATATCTTGGGAGCTGGATTTGTACATGCCCCAAAATAGTCACTGGCCAGTCAGAACTTTTTAGATTGAACCCAGCCTTTTAGTTTATAGAACAGGACGATCGATTTTGAGATGGGAGGAACCTTTAAAGGCCATTTAGTTTAAGCCCTTCATTATACAGATGAGGCCCACAGAGAAGTCCAGTGATTTGCCCCAGTAAGTATCTGAGGTCCAGATCTCACTGACTCTGGGATTCAGGGCCCTACCCACCACGTCAAGCTGCTTCCCAAAGCTTCTGACCTCAGAGCATTTCAAGCTGAAAGAGATCTTAGAAAGCAGCGGCCAATGCCCTCATCCTACAGATGAGTAAATTGAGTCTCAGAGTTGGGCTTTAAGGAATGGAAAAATCAAGCCATTCAGGAGGCATTTTAAAAAAATGATTAATATGTGCTCTCCTCAAAAAAAAAAAAAAAAGACAAAAAAACAGTCCCTGTCCTCAGGAAGCTTACATTCTAAAGAGGAAGGCCACACAAGCATAAATAAGATGCATGCAGAATGGATGGAGAAGAATCTGAAAAGAGGAACCACCATCACTCAGGTCAATATTCTGTGAATACCACTCGGTACAAGGCCGGCTGTTAGCCTTCACTCGTTACACATGGATCCAAACAACCAATTAACAACCGTTTATGAAATGCCTGCTCTATTACCAGGCACTGAAGACTCCCGGACAAAAAGCACACATTGTCTTTTTCCTTCAGGGAATTTACCTCCCTTTAGAGGAGATGCTATTGTATACATGTATGTATGTGTGTGTATGCATGTATGTGCATGTATGCATGGGAACCGTGCAGTGTGCATGTGTATATGCTTGTGTGTGCATATGTATGTGTGCATATGTGTGTGTTGTGTTACGTGTATGGGCATGTAGTGTATATGTGTGTGAGCATGTGTGCACACGTGTGTGTGTGTGTGTGTGTGTGTGTGTGTGTGTGTGTGTGTGTAGGTAGCTCACATGTACATGAGGCTTAACATCACCTGACCATTCATAGATTCAGAGCTAGAAGGAGGGAACCGAAGATTGGGGAAGTGCTTTGCACTTTTACTGTTTATAAAGTGCTTTTACTCACAGTCATCTTGTGGTGGGGATGGGGATGGGGATGGTGGTGATAGCTAACATCTGTAAAATGGGAATGATAAAGCCTGAGGAAACAGTCTGCCACCTTTCCAGCATTATGAAAAGGTGACAGTGGACTTGTTCTCATTCCCGCTGAACCACTACTTAGGCAGAACAACAGTGACAGTGACTGTCTGTACAGTGCTTTCCATGAATCCCCTGTATCCTTGATGTATCCTCGGGCCAAAGTAGACTTGTTTCCCCTGAACTCGAGGGTCCACCTCCTGCCCATTGGTTCGAGCGGCCGCCCCCCTCCCCCAGGCCTGAAATGCCTTCTCTCCCCATTTCAGCCCCTCAGAATCTGCCTGCTTTGAGGCTCCATTCAGGGGTTGTGAGCTCTATGAAGCATTCCTGGATCTCCCGAGGTGTTCATGCTCTCTCTCAAAATGGTCTGGTGTTTATTTATCTAAGGACACGTTGTAGAGTGAACACTCACTTTTTCCCCTCTTTGTACCCCCAGTGCCTAGCACATAATAAAGCTTTAATGAATATTTGTTTAATTGAGTGGAACTATCTCATCGGATCCTCCTTATCTCCTACAAGATAGCTACCATTTTACAGACGAGCAAACCGACACTTAGAGAAATTAAAGAAATTCCCCATAATTACACAGCTAGGATTTGGGGAAGGGTTTAAGGCCAAGTCTTTCTAGAGTCCAGGTCCAACAGTCTTTCCCCTCCACTGCCTGGAGCCTCTGAGATGAAGAATGCCCTTTCGTTGAACAGAATGCAGGCGGCATCTCTTAGGAAAATGCTTTCTTTGCCAGTGTGGGCAGATGCCAAAATCAGGACCCTGAATAGATGCCAGACACAGAAAAGGGCACCTTGGGTTAACTTGGGGCCAGTCACTCTTTGGAACCAGGGCTATTTTTAATAGGAAGTTGTCTGAATTACTGGAATCTTTTTCTATCCTCCCTTGTCCCTCTGTTTCTCCTTCACTCTTTCCCTCCCCTCTCCCCTCACCTTTCCTCTCCCTTCCTCTCCCTTCCCTTCTCCTCTCCTCTCCTCTTCCTTCTCTCCCCCTCTTCTCTCTTCCTCCTCCCCTCTCCATTATTCATATGACTGCCTGTAGTATTCTCAGATTTCATTCTAGTCCTTACATGAGTCATTTGGCCCAATCCTGCTAGATGTTCTACATGGAAATCAGCTATCTTGGTCTCAAGGTTTAATAACTGTATCTATATATATATCTATACCTATACTTATACCTCTACCTCTACCTCTACCTCTACCTCTACCTCTACCTCTACCTCTACCTCTACCTCTACCTCTATCTCTATCTCTATCTCTATCTCTATCTAAATAATTGTTGAATCATTTCAGGCTCTCATGACCCTATTTGGAGTTTTCTTGACAAAAATACTGGAGGGGGCTGTCATTTCCTTGTCCAGCTCATTTTACAGATGTGGAAACTAAAGCAAACAAGATAAAGTGACTTGCCCAGGGTTACTAAGTCACACAGTTAGTGAGTGAACCTCGATTTAAACTAAGGTCTGACTCCAGGCCCAGCACTCTATCCACTGAGCCACCGAGCTGCCTCAATGATAAACACATATATGCATAAATTTATAAAATCATGTGAGAAATAGCATGATGAATGAATGAATGAAAAATAAGTTTTTAAGCTCTTACTACGTGTCAAACACTGTGCTAAGCACTAGAAATACAGAGAAAAATTGAGATAGCCCCTTCTCTCTAGGAGTTCTTATTCTAATAGATGGAAACAACACAGAGGGAGGGATGCTGTGGGTAAGGGGTTTGGTGTGGAGGCAGAAAGATGGGTTCAAGCCCTACTTCTTCTTTTTCTTTTTCTTCTTCTTCTACTTCTTCTTTTTCTTCTTCTACCTCTTCTTCTTCTTCCTCCTCCTCCTCCTCCTCCTTTTTATCTTTCTTTTGAGGCAATCAAGATTAAGTGACTTGTTCAGGGTCACACAGTTTGTAAGTGTCTGAGGTTGAATTTGAACTCGGGTCCTCATGACTCCAGGGCTGTTGGGGCTCTATCCACTCTGCCACCTACCTGTCCCACAAGTCCTACTTCTAATACTGATATAGACTAGATGAAGGCTTCTTAAATTATGGGCCACAACACCATATGGGATCAAGTAACTGAATGTGGGGATCAAGAAAAATTCAGCACCAGTAAAAGATTATGTATATCTATTTTATATACCTATACACCCATGGTCGAGTAACAATTTCTCTGGCGAAAAGGGGTCAAGAGTGGAAAAAGTTTAAGAAACCCTAGACTAGATAATGTGACCAGGGTATTTCCCCTCCTTGTTGGTGTCTCCTGGCTGCCCTTGAAGTCCAGCTAAGATCTCAGCTTCTTCAGGAAGCTTTTCCCACCCCCTCCTAGTTCTAGCCCCTTCCCCTCTGTTCATTATCTCCAGTTTTCCTGTATACATTGTACTTATACGTACTTGTTTGTGTGTTGTCTCCCCCATTAGAGTTGTGAGCTTCTTAAGGGCAGCAACAGTCTTTTACCTTTCTTTTTATCTCCATTGCTTGACTGGGGCAGCTAGGTGGCAAAGTGGATAGCACTGGCTCTTGAGTCAAGAGGATCTGAGTTCAAATTTCATCTCAGACACTTACTAGCTGTGTGACCTTGGGCAAGTCACTTAATCCCAATTCTCTTAAAACATCCCAAGCCATCTCTAGTCATCCTGATGTATACCTTGCCACTGGACCTCCAATGGCTCTGGAGGAGAAGGTAAATTGATGATTTTGCACAGCTTAAATCCAATTCACTGCAAGTCATGACATCACCTCTCGATGTCATGGTCCTCTTTGAGAACAAAGGACAAACAACAACACCACCGACTAGCTGAATTGACTTTACAACGTCCCAGAAGACATTCAAAGCATGGTTTCTTTTTTTTTTTTTAGTGAGGCAATTGGGGTTAAGTGACTTGCCCAGGGTCACACAGCTAGTAAGTGTTAAGTGTCTGAGGCCGGATTTGAACTCAAGTACTCCTGACTCCAGGGCTGCTGCTCTATCCACTGAGCCATCTAGCTGCCCCTAAATCATGGTTTCTTAACCTGGGGCCAAACCTACATAGATTTCAATGAATCTGTGAAGTTGGATGGAGAAAAGTACATTTTTTTTATTTTCACTTACCTTGGATGGAAATTTAGCATTTCCTTCCATCATGAATGTGGGCAACAAACATGATTCTGGGAAGGTGTCCATAAATCCCATCAAATTGCCAAAGGAGCCCGTGGTTAAAAGAAGAAAAAAAACATTTAAAACTGCTGATTTTAAGGTGTAAATTACAGACCAGTTGTCTATCTGCACCAAGGGAAGAATTTTTCACACTGATGCTTCCCCACACACAGAACAGGGTCTCTTAAACAGGGTCTCTTAACACACACACACACACAAATGTATTCATTTCCCTAAGAAATTATGTTAATTATCACTTTAAAGATATGAATATGAAGTTTTATGTTAATTTCATATATCCTTAAAGATTCTTCCAAAGATCACACTTTTTTTTTTTAAAGGAAGAAAGAACTACAAACAGAATGAAGAGATACTATGTATGGTGTCTGTCTACCCCCTCTCTTTCCTAGAGTAATGGCTAATATAGTATCTGGTCTTTTAAAATGATGAAAGCATGAGATAACCAGCTCCCATCATTCCATCCCATTTGGGGAATTTCTAATTCTCTATTTGTAGGATTTTCAGGGATTAATGTAAAAGGGGGTTAAACATCTTAATCCCTCTGAATGGAGAAGTGATTAATTCCTTTTCCTCCCTACAACCACCCAGTTATTAGATCCTAGGATGCTTGGAGGGAGAGGGGACAGCTACAAAATCAAGGACTACACAGCTCCTCCCAGCTGTTAATTCTTCTGTAGTATTAGGAATATCAAAGCACTCTCTTCATGGGATTGAGCAGCCCTAAGGAAGTCAGCCCTGAGTGTGTGAAGTTGTCAGTCCAATAAATGAGGAGAGGAAGAATCAACCACTTAAAAACAGTCAGGGAGGGAGCAGTTAGGTGGCGCAGTGGATAAAGCTCTGGCTCTGGATTCAGAAGGACCTGAGTTCACTTGACACTTACTAGCTGTGTGACCCTGGGCAAGTCACTTAACCCTCATTGCCCTGCAAAAAACAAACAAACAAACAAACAAACCAAAAAACAGGCAGGGAATTTTTAAGCTAGCTAGTGTGGTGGGTAGAGTGCTGAACTTGGCAGCAAGAAGACACAAGTTCAAATCCTGCATCAGGCATTTACTACTAGCTCTGTGACCCTAGGCAAGAAACTTAGCTTTTCCTCCTCTGTAAAATGAGAATGAAATTAGATAATATAGGTCAGATAAAGCACTTTGCAAATCTTTAAGTGCTAGATGGATAAATGCCAACTCTCCTTATTGTTAAACACCTACTGCATTCTGGGCACTGTGCTGGGTTCTAGGGATGCAAAGACAAAAGTGAAATTCTCCGTGGCCTCTGGGAGCTTAAATTCCTCCGGGTAGATACAGGATCATTTATTTAGAGATAGGAAGGAAACTTAGAGATCATCAAGTCAACATCGGCATTGTACAGACGAGGAAACTGAGGCACAGAGAGGGTAAGTGACTTGCCGAGGGTCACACAGCTAACAAGGGTCTGATGCAGGATTTGAACCCAGGTCTCCTGACTCCTGATCCAAGGATCTGATAAGTAAATGCTGGATTTGGGGTTGGGATTAGGGATTTCCACCTGTGATTTCAATGGTATAAGAAACTTCCATGTGAGGAAATATCTTCTACCAATACAGATTGGCACCTTCCCTGTCATTTACTGTTTCAGAGAATTGTCTAATATTCAATAGAGGTTAAGTCATTGGCACAGGGTCCCACGGCCAATATGTGTCAGTGGCAGGGCAGGAACTCAGGTCTTAGAGACTTTCAGTTCCCTTGAATTACACATAGCTGCAAGATTTCACACCTCTTCCCCAAAACTTTGAGCAGACTTGACTTTTAACTCTTCCCCCCACCCCCACCCTACCCCACCCCACTCCAGGCAGTGATCTCATTATCCAGAGGAAACTCAGCAGACAGAGCACCGGGACTGGGGTCAGGAAGACCTGAGTTCAAATCCAGCCTCAGATACTTATTAGCTATGTGACCACAGGCAAGTCACTTTACCTCTATGTGCCTCAGTTTCCTTAACTGTCAAATGGAAATAATAATAGCACCAATCTCACAGGGTTGCTATGAGGATCACATGAGATCAGGGCAGCTAGGTGGTGCAGTGGATAAAGCACCGGCCCTAGATTCAGGAGCACCTGAGTTCAAGTCCGGCCTCAGACACTTGACACTTACTAGCTGTGTGACTCTGAGCAAGTCACTTAACCCTCATTGCCCCGCAAACAAGAAAAAGAAAGAAAGAAAGAAGGAGGATCACATGAGATCATTTTTGGAAAGTGCTTAGTACAGTGCCTGGCACATGGTAAGTGTTTAATAAATGCTTGTGTAGTGTCTGTCCCCCATCTCACATTAGTCCCTGGGAGTTTACAGGAGGGGGCTACACAGGCATTAAGTAGGTATGACTATGTTGCTCCCCTACTCTGTCAACTCCAGTGGTTCCTGTTGCTTCTTAAGATTGAGTTTAAGCTCTTTTCCAGTCTTTAAAGTCCTTTATAACCCAGACCAAGCCTACCCTTCCAACATTATTATATATTACATGTCCTCCCACCCTCTAGGGTCTGGCCAAATTGTCCCTGTTGCAGTTCGTCAGATACTTCTCTTCTCTTCTCTTCTCTTCTCTTCTCTTCTCTTCTCTTCTCTTCTCTTCTCTTCTCTTCTCTTCTCTTCTCTTCTCTTCTCTTCTCTTCTCTTCTCTTCTCTTCTCTTCTCTTCTCTTCTCTCCCTCCTCCTCCTCCTTCTTCTTCTTTTCTCTCTCCTGTTTTCTCTATTTGTCTCTGTCTCTCTGTCTCTTTCTCTTTCATTTTCTCTTTGTCTCTGTCTCTCTGTATCTGTCTCTGTCCCTCTGTCTTTCTGTCTCCCCTCTCTATATCTGTCTCTCTGTCTGTGTGTCTGTGTATGTCTCTCCCCTCTTTCTCTTTGTCTTTTTCTCTCATTCTCTCTTTGTCTCTGTCTCTCTGTCTCTCTCTCTTTTCACCTATGCCTGGAATGCTTTCATTACTTACCTCTGCTTCTGAGGATCCCTTGATTCCTTAATACTTCATTCAAGCTCCACCTTCTCTTTGCAGCCTTTCTTGAGCTCCCTGGTTACTAATGACTCCCCCTCCCCTGTCACCCTCCCCCCACAAAAAAACCCTTTTCTATACTTGATATGTATATGTCTTGTTTTCCCAGATAGACTAGAACCCCCTTGAGGACAGGGCCTGTTTGTCTCATCTTTGTCTTCATTCTTTGAGACTCAGACAAACCCAGCATCTAACACATAGGAAGTGTGGATTCAGTGACTGAGGTATCATTATAGGTAGCCAGAGCCAGGTCCCCTGCCTCCCATGGAGCACCATTTCCATTGGAACGAGCCAAATGCAAGCTACTTATAGAAGACAAGAGACTGGCCTCTAACCCTTTATGTCCGAGAGCCCAGACCAAGACGACATTTCCCAGCCTTTTAAGGCCTTCTAATCTGTTTGCAGCCGCCCCATCGTCCAACTTTGGGCATCAGTTTTAAATATATCCATAGATGCTAAAACTTCAAATTACAGAGGGGTCATGAACCCTAAGCCCTTCTTTAGACACAAGAGGCCCAACCCAATTGAGTTCAACAAGCTTTAAGCACAGAGACCAAAATAAAATGATCCCTGTCCCTACAAAGCTTCCCTTCTAATTTGGGGATGTGTGAGGGGGAGACACGTACAGGGAAGAGTAAGTACAACACATATATGAACTAAAATCAAAATGGCTTCAAGGACAGGGTGAGGGGGGAACGTGAACACCTGTGGGACTCAGGGCTAAGTGGTTGGCCCAAGGTGAGACAGAGACCTGGTTAGAATGCTGAGCACAGAGTCAAGGAGATGCGAATTTGAATCCTACCTTAGACACTTACTTGCTGTGCTTTCCTAGGCAAACCCCATAACCTCTCTGGGCCTCAGTTTCTCCTTCTGTAAAATGAGAGGGTTGGACTTGATGACCTCTAAGGTCCCTTTCATCTGTAAAAATGAATAAGAGCTAACATTCATGTGCCAGGCTCTGTCCTGAGTGCTTTAGTATCTCATTTAATCATCATGCCCCGGGAATAGGTGCTGTTATTATCCCCATTTTCCAAATGAGGAAACTGAGGCAAAAAAAAAGGAATTAAATGACAACCCCAGGCTCACAGAGCTAGTGTCTAGGGCCAGATTTGAACTCAGGTCTAACTCACTCCAGGCCCAGCGCTCTATCCATTGCACCACCTAAATCTATGCACCTCTATAAGCATGGATAATATGAACTAGACAAGCTTTTGAGGCTTTCTGATTATGTAAGCAAAATAAATGAAGCACAGTGCTTTCATAAAGGGAAAAGCCACAGTCTTGAAGCTACCGCTAACCACTTAGTTACCTTGAGAAAAAAAAGTCTTCATAGCTCAATACGGCAGCTAGGTGGCGCCACAGAGCACAGAACGACACTGCCTAGCTGTGTGACCCTGGGAAAGTCACTTCACCCTGTTTGCCTCAGTTTCCTCATCTGTAAAATGAACCGGAGAAGGCGATGGCAAACCACTTCAGGATCCCTGCCAAGAAAACCCCAAATAGGGTTACAAAGAATTGGACACTACTGAAATGAACAACAACAAAGATATCCCCGTGAGATAGATAATAAATAATAATAATAATAATAGATGACACGTATATACTACTTTAAGTGTCTGCAAAGTGCTTTGTATAAATTATCTCAGTTGATCTGATGAACGATCCCCATTTTACAGATGAGGAAACTGAGGCTGAGAGAGCATAAGGAACTTGCCCAATGTCACAAAGAAATTGCCTGAAGAGGAATTCGAACCCAGGTCTTGCTGACTCCAGTCCACCCCTTCTAATCCCAATGCCTCACTGCCTCTCTGATGGATGTTTCTACCACTCAGGATCTGAAGCTGGAAAGAGCCTTAGAAATTGTCTGGTCCAGGTGTTCTTCATCTTTTTTCTATCAGATTCCCTCTGGCAATCTGGTGAGGCCTATGAACTCCTCCTCCTTCAATGCATAGATTTACAAAGGGAAACCGATTACACTGATGTACAGTTATCAAAATATATTTTAAATTTTTCATGGGCTCCACATTAAACCCCCCTGGTCTAATCTAACTGGCTTCATTTTTTTTGTTTTGTTTTGTTTTTTGCAGGGCAATGGGGGTTAAGTGACTTGCCCGGGGTCACACAGCTAGTAAATGTTAAGTGTCTGAGGCTGGATTTGAACTCAGGTACTCCTGAATCCAGGGCCAGCGCTTTAACCACTGCGCCATCTAGCTGCCCCTAACTGGCTTCATTTTACTGAGGAAGAAGGTGAGAGGCCCGGAGGGGTCTAAGGTCCCACATGTACCAAGTAGCAGCGTCGGAATTTGAACCCTCAGCCTCAGACTGCAGAATTACCCTGGTACCTCCAAGTTCAAGATTCCTCCGGTGGCTAGTTTCTTTAAAAAAAAAAAACTAACTAAAAACTAAAATGACAACATAAAGACAGGCTGAAGGATGGCGGAGATTCCAATGGCCAAATTTCTGCCATTCCAGATTCTTTTGGTTTTCAGAATCCCTAGTGACCTGTCGGCAATCCCAAGCATTCCAATGAGTAGAGTAAAAACAACCCATCCTCTGACGAGAGCCCGGGACCCCAAGCAGGAAGCCTGGTCTCTATTCCTGGGTCCAAAGAGCATGGAGTCCCTGGGAGACGTGACTCCCAGCAAGGTCAAGAGTGATGTTATTTCTCAGCCCCTCAGAGTGAGGCCAAATGTGGCTGCTCCAGAGAAATAGAAGGGGCCACCGTGGACAACAAATTTCCACTGGGCCAGATGCCCATCCCTTGAAACAGCCACCAGTAGGTCTATGGGAACTCTTCATTGTTTAGAACTGAAACATCGCATACTTTCCATATATGTGAAGGAAGTATGTACAAGGTATGCTAAGAATTACCCAGCAAGGACACCCATTTCCTTGTATTTGAAATAGAATCCTAACTTTGTTAGGATAAGGCCCCGGCTGCTCAAAATATGGGACTAAGAAGGAAGACGGAGGGGAAAAAAATGGCAAAAATATGTGAAGATGAAGACCTGCGAGAAACAGGGCGGGGGATCAGGGGTTGCTCTAATGGCCTCCTCTCTACAAACTTCATCTTTTAGTTAATATGTTTAAAAAAAAATCACAGCTTTCCATCAAAACTCATCACAGTGATGGGACATCTTTGATCTCCCAAATGAGCCATGATCTCAAAGGGAAGCTTAAAGTGGTTTTGATTATTATCTTTAAAGTCGAAAATTCCTTAGGTGAAATTCAGTATGAAATGCATCCATGCAGTCAAGGAAGGTGAGGGAATATGTCCCCATCTGGGCCTGATTAAGCCGCAGCTATTTGCGCTAGGCACTGAACTGGAGAGACCAAATTCCTTGATAAAACGAGAAATTTCCAGGAACTATTTGCGAAAGGCATGTCTTCTGTCTGGTTATTTTTGTAGAGCACACACTTGGGCTTGCTCATTCCCCCTCTATCGACCCCTGTGAATGAGAGACATTGTCTGTCGTGCCTTTTCCCCTGGGATGGACATGGATTTTTGACAGTGTGGGGTCCTTGAGAGTTAGCAGGGCTAGGAGAAAGTATACAGGATGCAGAATAAAGCAATCTGAATTCTAGCCTGGGTGACTTGAAGCAAGTCTCTTAACCTTTAAAATGAAGAGGCTAGACCCCATGGCCTCGGAGGGGTTTTCCAGGCCTTGAGAGTGAATGATGCTAGATGGCTTCTTAAGAGGGTCCAACTCTAAGGATCCCTAGCTCCATGGAAATTTCTATCATTTCTTTTTCTTTTTTTTTGTGGGGCAATGAGGATTAAATGGCTTGCCCAGGGTCATACAGCTAGTAAGCGTCAAGTGTCTGAGGCTGGATTTGAACTCAGGTCCTCCTGAATCCAGGGCTGGTGCTTTTTCCACTTCAGTACCTAGCTGCCCCTCTATCTTTTCTAATAGGCTTATCAGTGATTAAATAGTGATATCTCCTCCATCCTTTTTTTTTTTTTTTTTTTGGTGAGGCAATTGGGATTAAGTGACTTGCCCAGGGTCACATGGCTAGTAAGTGTCATGTATCTGAGGCTGGATTTGAACTCAGGTCCTTCTGACTCCAGGGCTGATGCTCTATCCACTGCTCTACCTAGCTGCCTCTCTCCTCCATCTTTTATTTTTATTTTTTTCCTCCATATTTTAATGAGTCTTCCCTGACTCCTCTGGCCCACAGTAAGGTTTCCCTCCTATTCCAAAGAACACAAATGTCCATTTCGTTCATTGGTCAACTTAGCATGAGGCTGCCTTTTATTGGTGACCCTTTCTGAAGGTGGAAAGGGGTATGGGACCTGGGAATTCATTGGTATCAAGAAGTTCCAAGTGAAGAATCTCCCTCTCCCAATGCAGGTCAGCCTGTCCTCTGCTTATGGTCTTAGAGAGTCGACAAGAACACTGAGAACTAAACTGATTTCCCAAGCCAACACATGACAAAGGTGGGACTCGAACCCAGGGCTTCCTGGCTTGGAGGCCACCTCTTGACGACTTCTTCTTCTTCTTCAATATCATTGTTATTATTATTATTATTGAGGCAGTATGGCCTAGTGGATAGAGCCCAGGACTTGAAGTAAGAAAGAGCTGGGTTTAATTCCTGCTCCAAACAAGATTTTGTAAAGCACTTAGCACAGTGCCTGGCACATAGTAGGTACTTCTTTCCCTCTGACATTTACTAGCCATGTGTTCCTGGCTAAATCACTTACTCACTCCAAGTCTCAATTTTCTCTTATGTAAAATAGAGATCATAAGATCATATATCTAGACCCAGAAGGAACTTCAAGAGTCCAAGCCCCGCCCCCCTCATTTTACAAATGAGGAAACTGTGGAAGGCAGCATTTAAGTGACTTGCCCAGGGTCACGCAGCTAGTAAATGGCTTAGGTGGGATTTGAACCCAATTCTTCCTGACTCCAAGTCCAGGACATTACCCCATTATCCTTGTAGCATCAGTATGATCCATGACCAGACAGGGGAATCCCATGGACCAAGTCTGATATTCTGCAATTCTGTGATTCTAGAGGCCTAGAAACCCCCAAAAGATAATTTCCCCGCCTCTTTTGGCTTGGTGAACCCACCTGGAGTTACTCCAAGAAAATCTCCACACAATAAAGATTTGTTATGGTATGAGCCTAGGTTTCCCTAAATGTTAGTTTCTCCCAAAAGATCCTGGGGATGGAGAAGAGATGCTACAATATTTGAAGGTTTCGTCTTTGATAAAACAATTGCTCCTCTTCCCTTTTCCTCTTCCTCTTCCTCTTCTTCTTCCTCACCTGTCACGGATGCCACTTCCCAAGCTGCATGTCTCAGAAATAGCAGTGGCTGTGAGAGAGATGACCACAGCTTCACCAGGGTCCTTAGGAATGGTGGGTGGGAGCGGTGGCAGGCAGGAACTTCACTCGAAGCTATCTATCTACATGGATGTACTAGCTGGGTAAGTCACTTAAACTCTGCCTGCCTCAGTTTCTTCATCCACAAGTTAGGGATAACAATCATACCTGCCACACAGCAACCCACGTTTGCCAGGAGGATCAAGTGGAATATTTGTAAAGTACTCTGCTATATAAATGCTATTATTGATGTTATTTTTCATTATCTTCCTCAGTGTTCAGCATATCTAATCATTGATCTAGTTGTTTTCTGAACATGCCTTCTACATTCAGATCAATCAGCAAATATTTATTGAGCACCTAATATATACCTGTTGGGGTAGCTAGGTGGTGCAGTGGATAGAGTGGCATTCCTGGAGTGGGAAAGACTCATCTTCATGAATTCAAATCTGGCCTCAGACTCTTATTATCTATGTGACCCTGGGCAAGTCACTTCACCCTGTTTGCCTCAGTTTCCGCATTTGTAAAATGAGCTGAAGAAGGCAATGGCAAACCACTCCAGTATCTTTGTCTCTTTGTTTTGTTTTGTTTTGTTTTTAGTGAGGCAATTGGGGTGAAGTGACTTGCCCAGGGTCGCACAGCTAGTAAGTGTCAAGTCCCTTGAGGGGCAGCTAGGTGGCGCAGTGGATAAAGCACTGGCCCTGGATTCGGAAGAACCTGAGCTCAAATCGGCCTCAGACACTTGACACTTACTAGCTGTGCGACCCTGGGCAAGTCACTTAACCCTCATTGCCTTGCAAAAAAACAAAAACAAAACTCAGTGGGGTCACAGAGAGTCAGATATGACTGAAAACAACTAAACAACAACAAAAGAATTGGAATGTAAACTCATCTTCTCTAGGTTCCAGGAAAACAGCCTGAGCAAAACTATCATTATCATTGCTGTTAACTGTTATTAGTTTGAATTGTAGCATTCGATCTCACCTTAATATCAGGTTGTCAACATTCTTAAGTGTGATCCTAAAATAAGTTATTTTGAAGAGATCCTTAAAATCACCTCTGTTGGGGCAGCTAGGTGGCACAGTGGATAAAGCACTGGCCCTGGATTTAGGAGGACCTGAGTTCAAATCCGGCCTCAGACACTTGACATGTTCTAGCTGTGTGACCCTGGGCAAGTCACTTAACCCTCATTACCCCACAAAAAAAAAGAAAAAAGAAAAAAGAAAAGAAAAGAAAAAAAAATCACCTCTGCTGTTGACTCTTGGTCTCCTCATTTCATGTTCCAAGCTGACCTTTCTTCCTCCCTTATGGAGAAAGGTTTCATGTCTTTCATCTCTCTCTATCATCCCTGGTCCTTAGCACAGAGCCTTATGAGACCAAAACTTCATAACTTCTTTGTTGATGGATTGATTTAAGAAGCCTGTCTGCTTTTCCACAATTCAGGCTTTTACCTCAGGGAGGCACTTCTAGTCTCCCAACCGTGTTGCCCATTAAAATGACTCACAGACATTGCTGGGGCAGGGAGGGGGAAGGGGGAGTTCCCCCTCCCCACGACCCCAAGAATGCTTTGAGCTTCTTGGAAGGGAAGCTATATAAATCCCTGCTATTAGAGGCTCCATTTCTTTCATTCACTCTGGGGAATAGACATTCTTTACAAACAGATGAGAAAGGTGCTTTCTCATCACCTTTTGCAAATTCACACTCCCCCCCCCCCCCCTTTGCTCTGGTCTCTCTTTTTTTTTTTTTTGGTGAGGCAGTTGGGGTTAAGTGACTTGCCTAGGGTCAAATAGCTAGTAAGTATTAAGTGTCTGAGGTCGGATTTGAACTCAGGTCCTCATGACTCCAGGGCTCTTATTAGTGCTCTTATTCACTGCGCCACCTAGCTGCCCCTTGCTCTGGTCTTACAGTCATACAAGGAAGAATCTACTGTCTCCATGGGTGTTTTCCCCTGTAGTCTGACATATCCAAAACGAAAAAGATGACCAGCCACATAAAGAGAGGGCAGGGGCACACTTGGATTTCCATAACCACCAAGATCCCGAAGCAGGAAGGATCTTTGTAAGGGGTTATAATAGCTCCATCAAAATGAGGGATATCTTGCAAATTTGGCATTCCAAAACAGATCCGGGACCCGAGACATGCCAAGAGAGCTCACTAGTCAGAAATACAAGTCATTAGATGGATTCTGAATCATCTGAAAGATCAACATGATGGAGGCCAATTTCAATGATTAAATGGCGATCGTGAGGAAATGTGTGGGTTTTTCCTCTCTGTATCTTATATCCACCAGGAAGCTGTAAAGGCTCAAATGACTTCGTCTGCTGGAAAGAAGGCAATTGTACTAATATCCTTAATCTCAGTGAAATGTCTGCCGAAGAATCGTAAAGGATGCATTCCATTGGCACAAGTCCCTTTCTCCAAGTGCCTGTGAATTTTTAATGCTCTTTGCTGTATTCATTTCTGGGAGAAAGAATAGAATCCATTATTCCTATCAGATCAGGGGAAATCCGATCCCATTCAACAAGCTGTCAGGGTCATATTGTGATGGTCAGTCCTGACCATGTCGCCCCCTCCTGCTCAACACACCCCCGGGGCTGCCCATGACCTTGAGGATCAGATGCAAACCCCTTTCTGTGGTGTTTTAATCCTTTCCAATCTGGCTCCAGCCTCACTTCCTGGGTTTTTTACACATTCCTCTTGGATGTGTTCTACAGGCCAGCCAAACTGTCTTCTTGCTGTCCCTCGTTTATAGTTTACAGTCTCCCATCTCCGTGCCTTTGTACAAGTTTCCCCCCATGCTTGGGATGCCCTCCCTCTTCATCCCCAGCTGTTCCTTTCATTTTTGTTTTTGTTTTTGTTTTTGAACAGGGCAATGAGGGTTAAGTGACTTGCCCAGGGTCACACAGCTAGTGCCAAGTGTCTGATGCCGGATTTGAACTCAGGTCCTCCTGAATCCAAGGCCAGCGTTTTATCCACTGTGTTACCTAGCTGCCCCCAGCTGTTCCTTTCAATGCTCAGTTCAAGCCTCACCTCCCAGATAAAGTCCCTATTGAGCCTTCAGCTCCTAGTGCTTTCCTTGCAACTTCCTTGTATTTATGGTATCACTATTTATATGAGCTATTATTTATTGGTCTACATGTGCCCCCTTCCCCCACAACCTCCCCACCCCATCTAGAATGTAAGCTCCTTGAAGGCAGGAACATTTTTATTTCTATCTAGCCAAGTGGTTCAGTGAATAGAGCGCTGAACCTCAAGTCAGAAAGACCTGAGTTCAAATCCAGCCTCAGACACTTATTAGCTATGTCACTTAACCTCTGTCTGCTTCAGTTTCCTCAACTGGAATAATAATAGCACCACTGTCCCAAGGTGGATATGAGGATGAAATGAATTAATGTTTGTCAAGTGCTTTGCAAACCTTAAAGAGCTAGATAAATGCTAATTATTATTACTATGATTATTCAGATCCTCAATGTCCAGCTCATCTAATCATTGATCCAGTCATCGTCTCCTGACCAAGCCTTCTACATTCAGATCAATCAGTCATTCAGCAAACACTTAGATTTTCTTAAATAGAATTCCATTTTCCCCCAATTACACATAAAGACAATTTTCAACATTCATTTTTTTGTTTTTGTTTTGTTTTGTTTTGTTTTGGTGAGGCAATTGGGGTTAAGTGACTTGCCCAGGGTCACACAGCTAGTAAGTGTCAAGTGTCTGAGGCTGGATTTGAACTCAGGTCCTCCTGAATCCAGGGTCGGTGCTCTATCCACTGCGCCACCTAGCTGCCCCCTCAACATTCATTTTTTGAAAGATTTTGAGTTCCAAACTTTTCATTCTTCCTTCCCCACCCCTCCCCAAGATAGCAAGCAATATGATATAGGTATACATGTCAGCAAACACTTATAAGCACCCAAGAACAATGGATAGAGAACTACTGGATTTGTAGTCAGGCATCAGCAGCAGCAAGGATATCTGGTTCACCTGCCCTCCCCTTGTGTGGCTCCCCAGGGAAGCTGTGGCTGCTGTTTTCGATGCAGTAGGAGAGCCCACGGAAGGATTCTCTTAATTGAATCTGTCAAATGTGGAGGACAATTGTCATGCTCCCTTCAGATTTGATACAAGCTTCTTTGGAAGGGAAAGAGCACCTTATATTCTGTATGCTATGGTGTATGGAAACCAAAGTGTGAATTGGACTGGACATATCTTTCTGACCTCTACTTTTATCAGGTCATGCCCCTGCCCAAATCAATTCAATGGCTCCTATTGCCAACAAAATAAAATTCAGGTTCCATAGTCTTATATTTAGGGCTTGCCCAATACATCCCTAACCTATCCAGTCTTTTCCCACACTGTTTTCTCAATGTGATTATCACACATTCCTGGTCTCTCTCTCAACCCAGATAGTTCTTTTTCTTTGCACATTCTTATCTTTATGCCATTGCTTATCCCATTAGACATCTTTGTAAAGTACCAAGCAGTGTTTAACATGGTGTTTAACATTTGCTCTTAATAGAACCAAAATTCTAGGTGGCTTGCTGGGTGGATAGATAGATGGATAGATAAATGGATGGCTGAAAGGGGAAATGAATGGATGAGTGAGTAGGTGGATTGATGGATGGATGGACAGATAGATGTATAAATGGGTGGATGAACAGATGGGGGATGGAGAGACAGATAAATGGAATGTCTTCACTTCTCATCGCTGTCTGTTCAAATCCTATTCATTCTTCAAAGTCACTTCTTCCATGAAACCTTCCCAGATAGTGCTAGTCCACTATTTCTTCCTCTTCTGTAATTCCTTCTCCCATGGCACATTATGTATACCTCAGTAGGAATTTCTATTGTAGAATCACAGGATCTCAGGATTGGGAAAGAGTATATCTAGCCCTACCCAAGCAAGGCTTATAGGATCACAGATTTAGGATCTTAGAGGCCAGTAAGTCCAGCCCCATCACTACATTTGAAAAGCCCCACTGAGGGTAGCCCCCTTTCCCTCCCTAAATAGTTCCTACTTGACCATGAGTTAGCTCTAATTCAAGGGTTCTGGATTTCACAGACCACCCCCACCCCAAGCAGTCATTGCATAGTTATCAGAGTGTCTGTGAACTTAGGTGAGGAAAAGTTACAACCTTAATTTTCACTAATCTCTAACTGAAGTTCAGCATTCCTTCAACTATTTAAGAAACATGATTCTGAGAAGGGGTCCATAGGCTTCACCAGACTGTCAAACGAGTCCAAGACCAAAAAAGTGGTTAGGAATCCCTGTTCTATTTCTTAGAAAGTTCAATTGCTTCTTTAACAGTTGTATCCAATGCCTTTATTAAGGTAGCCTTATCTCTTCTTTCCTGCAATGTGATGCATATTGATTTGCATTAATCTTGCAGTTCACTAAGAACCCAAGGTCTTTTTCTTTTTCTTATTTTTTTTTTTTGCAGGACAATGAAGGTTAAGTGATTTGCCCAGGGTCACACAGCTAGTAAGTGTCAAATGTCTGAGGTCAGATTTGAACTCAGGTCCTCCTGAATCCAGGACAGGTGCTTTATCCACTGCACCACCTAGCTACCCCAAGGTCTTTTTCAAATTATTTATTCAGTCTAACAATACCTCCCTATCCTCTACTTTTTATAGGCTTAAAAAAAACAAATATAGGACTCCATTGAATCCTTTTAAAATTTCATTTGTCCCTATCACATAAAAACTATTAAGAGCTTTGGATGTGCACTTTTGTTGACCAAATTGTTAGCTCTTCCCGCCAGTTTTATTTCATCTGTACATTTGAAAGGCATGATATTTATGCCTTTATGTTGGCACAGGGGGTAGAGTCCTGGGCCTGGTGTCATGAAGACTCATCTTCCTGAATTCAAATTTGGCCTCAGACACTGACTAGCTGTATGATCCTGGGCAAGTCACTTATCCTGCTTGCCTCAGTTTCTTCATCTGTAAAATGAGCTAGAGAAGGAAATGGCAAAACCACTACAGTACTTCAGTATCTCTGCCAAGAAAACCTCAAATGGGGTCATGAAGAGTTGGATAAAACTAAAAAATGACTGAACATAGCCACTGATGAAAATGTCGAATAACATGGGGGCAAGTGCAGATCACTGGGGCATTCCAATAAAAATATCCCTTCATATTGACACCAATTAGGGACAGGGACTGGACCCATGATTTCATGGCATGAGGAATTCTTAGGTCAAGAATTCCCTCTACCAGCACACAAGTTACAATCTCAGAAAGCAACTAGATAAGAAGTGTTCAACTCATGGTCCATGGGCTACATGGGACCCACTTAACTCCCAGAATAATGGCATAGGAACCATAACTGGGAAATATTTAGTAAAATAAATAAAAATATAGCACAATATAGATAATGTTAATTTGTGGTTTTCTAAGTCAATATGCAGCACACAGGGTTTGTTCCTATTTGAGTTTGACACCAGCAAGCGCTGAGAATTTAAACAATTTCCCCAGGGCCAGTTTGTGTCAGAAGCAGAATTCATAAATTAATTAAATTAAATTAAACAAGTATTTATTAAGCATCTGCCATATGCCATACCCTGTGCTTTAGTTCTAGACATTCAACCAGTCCTTAATTCCCTCCATGCAATGTCTAAGAGCTCCAGCTCATGTTTCTCCTTCTTGTCCACAAGAGAGACTTTGTCAAATACTTTGCTAGAATCCAGGTCTGCTTTGTCTGGAGAATTCCCCTTAATCCATCCATCTAGTAACTCAGTCAAAAAAGAATACGGAGTGTCTTAATCTAACTCGTTCTTGATTCATCTGTGCACTTACCTTCCTATATGCTCAAAAACATTCCTTTAGTCATTTGGGGGGGGGAATTGGGGAGATTAGTGCTTGAGGTTTCATTTGTAGAGTGTTCTTATCAATACAGATCAGTTACCATTCTTTATCCTCAGAGTTTTGAGAGTTTCCTGGTGAGGTGGGAAGTTTGGTGACTTGCCCAAAGTCACAGAGCAGGTAGAAGTAGAGGTGGGGCTTAAACAGAGGTCATGCTGACTCTGAGGCTAGCCCGCTAGCCCCCAGGCCACATTTTTAGGTCTCTCCTATATTTTTGCCATGAATCAAAGTCAAGCTCCCCAGTTGGAAGAGTCCGCCATTTTCCTCTGAAGAAAATCAAGGCAACATTTGCCTGTCTCTTGTTTTCTTTGACGCTCCATGATTTTTCAAAGATCACCAATAGCAGCTTGGGAATCATCTTTATTTTCCCCATTTTCAAATCCTGAGCTCCTTGAAGGCAGGAATCATACATGATCAATCTGCAAATCCTCTAGCACCTGACAATGCCACATATAGCCCACAGGACCTCAATCAGTATGAGTTTAGATTCTGAGAGGACCTTCCCAATGCCACTTGGAATTTCCTTTAAAACACCAAGTACAAGATGGAATCCAAAAGGGTAAGAAGAAACTCTTGGGGGAAGAGAGAGAGAGAGAGAGAGAGAGGATTGTTTACAGAATTCAAAATGCTTCAGATGTCACAATTGGATTAAGAAACATTCGATCTCTAGGTCAATGCAAGAAGAATTTCTGGAAATGATTAAAAGCTCAAAAACTGGAAAATGGCCATTGGGCAGAGTGGGGGGATGAGGAAGGGCATCCTCATGTTCTCAGAGCTATAGGACTTTGGAAGATAAAATGGAATGGAATTACTTGGTGAGGGCTAATGCTGCTAATGAGCTGTGCCTCTCTCTGAAGTCTTTATGTCTCTCTTGAATGTCTCTTTCCTTCCCCTTCCCAGTCTTTTCTCCATTTCATATTTTACTAAAAACCCATACTGGGCAAGTAGGTGTATAGATCCCTGTCCCTGAAGTTGGGAGGACCTGAGTTCAAATCTCTCACCTCAGATGCTTACTATCTATGTGACCCTGGACAAGTCACTTAACCCCAATTGCTTTAAACATCGGGGACCATCTCCAGTTGTCCCTCCCTCACTTAAAAAAATCCAATTCACTGCAAGTCATGACATCACCTCCCAATGTCATGGTCCTCTTCCAGAACAAAGGACAAACAAAAGCAATAAAACTCATACCATGCCAGAAATCTGTCCTAACTAATGTTCTGCCCTCACCTCACCTCTGGCCATCCCATTCTCTCCATATTCCCCATAGGAAAGAGTCAAGTAACTTCAATTCCTAGCCTTGCCAAGGGCATTGGGTCAGACTTGGGACACATTACTTTTATCCTCCTTACCTCAGCTATACTACCATACCCACCCATCCCCATCATATCCCACACTAAATTCCCTGGGACAAAAATTACAAAATGAACACACCTCTCCCCATACCTGACCATCCTAATTTACACTTACCTTTTCTTTTTCTTTTTTGCCTTCTGGAAAAGACATTTATCTATTCATTCATTCATTCATTTATGTATTTATTCATTGACTTTCCCACTTTAAATATTTTTTCCAATTAAAAAAAATTTTTTTAGAATTTTGAATTCCAAACTCTCTTCTTCCCCTCTCCTTCCCCCTCACTATGAAAGCAAACAATTTGATATAGGTTATACATGTGCAGTGCAGTCATGTCAAACATTTACATTTTATTCATGTTGTGAAAGAAAACACAGGCCAAAAACAACTTTAAAAATGTATGTTTCAGTCTTCATTCAGACTCTATCAGTTCATGTAGGTGCATAGTATTTTTTATCATGAGTCCTTTGGAATAGTTTTGGATCATCATATTGCTGAGAATAGCTAAGTCATTTACAATTGATCATTGTACAATATTGCTGTCACTGTGTAAAATGTTTTCTTGGTTCTGCTTACTTTACTTTGAATCAGTTCATGTAAGTCTTCCTGCTCATTCTGCTCATAGATTCTTTTTTATTTTAAATGTATGTATGTAATTATTTTGTTTTCATAGGATTTTTAATTCCAAACTTTTCTCCCAACCTCTCTTCCCTCCCTCCTCCCCAAGAAGAAAGCAATCTGATATAGGTTATATACATACAATCACTTTAAACATATTTCTGCATTAGTCATATTGTGAAAGAAGAATCAGAGCACAAGGGGAAACCTCAAAAAAGAAGGGAAAAAAACAGCCCCAAAGTAGAAACAGTATGGTTCAATCTGCATTCAGAATCCACCGTTCTTTTTTCTGGATGTTGAGAACATTTTCTATCATGAGTTCTTTGAAATTGTTTTGAATCATTGCACTGCTGAGAAGAGCCAAGTCTATCATAGTTGATCATCACACAATATTTGTTACTGTGTACAATGTTCTCCTGGTTCTGCTCCTCTCAGTCAGCATAAGTTCATGTGAGTCCTTCCAGATTTCTCTGAAATCCTCCTGCTCATCATTTCTTACAGCACAATAGTATTCCATTACATTCATATACCACAACTTGATTAGCCATTTCCCAATTGATAGGCATCCACTCAATTTCCAATTCTTTGCCACCACAAAAAGAACTGTTATAAATATTTCTCTTTGTGTGTGTGTATACATATACACATATACATATATATACATACACTAACATATAAACTTTTGCTACATGTCGGGCACTTTGAGATATATATAGTTTAATGGATCTTTGTTGAATTGAATTGAAGCAACAAAAGTACAATTCTCCTTTCTAACCCACTGGTCATTCTCAAAATGTTCAGTGGATTTAAGTCTCACATCTCCCCAAAGACTATATGCCCCTTGAGGACAGGGGCCATGACTTTTTTTTTCTTCCACCGTGTCAAGATTCGTTTTCCAGGACACCCAATCCCAGGGTCTTTCCCCTTCACATTTGGTAAATATCTTCTATCTACCAGGAGCTTAGTGTTGTGCCAGATCAGCTTTGCCTTCTAACCGTCATCCATGAAAAGGGACCCAACTGAGGTCTCCCAGTCAGAACTACAAAATCCCCCAAATGCAAGCCTGCCAAGGGCTCAAAGAGAGTTTATTCAACCTTCCTCGGAAGAATTCGTTCGCAGACACCGAGCTCAGTGCACTCTTCTACGCCCGCATGAGCTCGCCCCCGCCCACCTCCAAATATCACCATTCCCAAGGGATCATTTAAACTCTGGGAGAAAGGTTGATTATTTATGCATGTGCTTTAATGAGTTTCCTATCTCAGAAGGGGGAAAACAAAGGCTAGCTACTAAACATGGGTAATTAGCAAGCCTTGAAGTATTCCTGGAGTCCCAAGGAGAGGAAGGCCACTTGGAGCATAATTGAAGGAAACACTCACTGTACCCACAACCACTTGCCTCCGATGGTCTGGAGGTTCAGAGGAATGTATCATTTGCTACAGCGAAGTTAACCCACGGCACATGTGTCACCCTGTATTATCACTGCAGCCGGGCTTTTTTTAGCACCCACAAACATGCCATGCTAGAACAGTATGTGACAATTTGTGGTAACACGTTAAAAATAAGTTAGTAGCGCATTCCAGCCACCGGGATGAGGGGAGCTGGGCTAGCTGGGATGGGAGCAGGGGGGAAGAGGGTGGTGATTGCTGCGGAAGTATGACAAACACCTGATTTCTTGAGCAATTCTTAGTCACCGTGCCAAAAAAGATTCTGCGTGTAAACAAACAGACTGACTAGTAGCCAAAACGGGACTTTCTTTGTGTCTCCGGCTGGATTCTTGGAAGTGGGTGTTCAAGGTTGGCCACCATCCACCCTGGAATTCTGGAGGCGTATGGTGGGTTTGATAAGGTCTGTAAAATGGCGCCTTTTGGCCGACTGCCTTATTATATAGGTCCCGTATCTGTGGAAACGCAGGTGTAAACCACTATCACTGGTGAAGTCTGTATTGATAGGGTGATTTCTACAAGCTAAAGTCAGGTGCTGTGGTCCAGTGGAAAAGGCACCAGATGCTTCCTTCACTTCCTCCCAAGAAGGCAGAGTTCCTTGAGCAGGGGCTTAATCTCCAAACATCCCGAGGTAGGGTAGTGTTGTAGATGTTAGCGGTCAAATCCCACCGTATCCATCTACTAGCTGTGTGACTCTGGGCAAGCCTTTTCAACATTCTGAGCCTCTACAAAATAAAGGGGGTTCAAATAGTTGGCCGCTAAAATTCCTTCCAGCTCTAAGTCTATGATTGTATGATTTAGGAGGCAATTTAGAGTGTTGGATTTGGAGTCAAAGGACCTGGGTTCAAATCCCGGCTCTGCCACTTACTACCTTTTTAGGCAAGGTGTTCTGTGGGTCTTAGCTTTCTTATCTGTCAAATGAAGAAGGAAGAGGGTGAAGAGGAGGTTGTTGGACCAGACCTCCCCTAATTTCCTTCTAGCTCCAATTCTATGATCCTTATATATAAAATAAGGGAAGATGAACAGGATAACCTCTAAGGTCATTTCCAGCATTGAATCTATAATCTGGTCATCTCATTTTAGCATAAGCTACCCAGTATTCTCATTTATTCTTTTGTGTCTATTTTCTATTTAACCCCTTTGATCTTAAGATTCTTGAAGGTAGGGGCTATGTCAAACTTTCTTGGACTCCCCAATGGCTTTGCCTGGTGCTGACATTAGACCCACTTATGTGCTGATTGAGGTACATGGGACAACAATGACAGGAGAGAGAGTAGAGCTTTTCAATTCGTATTTTGCTTCTTTTCTCTGCCAAAGGGGAACAATCTCTAGACTGGAAAAGATAGAGCAAAAATGGTGGACAACTTGGGAATATAACTACTTTTTTTTTTTTTAGGGCAATGAGGGTTAAGTGACTTACCCAGGGTTACACAGCTAGTAAGTGTCAAGTGTCTGAGGCCGGATTTGAACTCAGGTGCTCCTGAATCCAGGGCTGGTGCTTTATCCACTGCCCCACCTAGCTGCCCCTATAACTACTCTTAATGAAATCATATCATAAGCCCAAAAGAGCTACATCATTAGAAACTCCTCAGCCATTTAGCCATTTCGGACTTTCTATAAGCTAACTCCAGGTCCCCTTTCCAGACTTCTTTCTCATTGTTCCCTTTCACCCACACTACCTCCCAGCTATATATCTAGTTACTAACTCTTCCTCAACCTTGACCAGCCATCAAAGGAGGAGGAGAGATCTTCATTTCAATTATCCGGATTTTTTTAAAGATCGAAGTAGAGTTTGGAGGGAGTCTTTATCACAAGTCTTTGATTTATTTCACTACCAACAAAGACCCACAAAGATTCTCTCTGTGCCTTCTTTGAAGTTCTGTGAAATAATAACATCGTATCCCACATCTTCAGAACTTTAAGGTTTTAAAAGTGTTTTCCTTTGCACAAGTTCATGAAATATTGAACACAAGCATCACCGATCCATTTTGCAGGAAAAGAAACTGAGGCTCAGTGTGGTTAAATAATTGGCCTAAAATCACATCACTAGTTAAAGTCAGGGGCATAACAAAGAGAATTCTCCTTTGTACACCAGCAACTCTCTTATAACTTAGAAAGTTACCTTAGGCACCAAGGAGTTTAAATGATCACGCAGCTAGTATTTTCCAGAGGCAAGATTTGAAAACAAATATTCCTAACTCCAAGGCCAACATTCTATCCATTACACCAGAAGTATGGAACATGACTTGGGTATTTTGACAACAACACTCCCAAGTGTGGTCAGAACCAGATTAAAATGTAATTGGAAAATATTTAACAAAATAAAAATACAATAGAACATAAATGATGTTAATATGTGATTTTCTAAGCCAATATGGAGCACACAGTGATTCTTACGGTATGGTGGCCCATTTCTATTTCTATTTTCTATTCTATTAAGTTTGATATCAGTGTACTACACTATGATGTGTCTTAAGATGCCATATGCCACACCCATAATGCAGTCATTTTATACCCCAGGGCAGAAAGCACAAAACAAAACACCATCAAATTAACTTCATAATTCATGATGTGAAAATGATATGAGAAGTAATTAATGAGAAGATAAATTCATCTGAGCAAGAATTGGTTACTATGGTGGCTCACAGGTGGAGGTTCTTAATAATGATTTCCATCTGGTAGCTTCTGACCTTAACCATTCTCACTAACTAGGTGCTAAGCTCAGTTGTTTCTATATGGCTGGAGGGGTGTCTGTTCTGTGTATATGTATGTGTGTGTGTGTGTGTGCGTGTTGTCAATGTACATGTGCAATAAATTTTAATAGTATAACCTCCCTAAACATCATTATTTTAAATGTTTTCACTCTCTAAATTTCAATGCCCTTGGGTAAAGCCTCAGTCACCCCATCACTTGGTAAAATTTTGGTCCTAGAACCAGGATATTGACCCATATTCTCTGCCTTGGCTCACTATCTTTTCTATAGCATCCAATTCCCAAGATTTTCATTCCAAGGAGAAAAAAATTGACCCTGGTTTCATTATGCAAAGTGACAGTCATTTCTCTGGAGTGCCCTGTCTTCTTATTGCTAGTAAATAAAACTAATATTTTAATCCTTATTTGGGTAAGGTCTCTGACACAGTGGGGGATTCTCTATAAAAACAAACAGGATGCATGAAGGGTGAGATGACAGAAGATAGGTCATTCACCAGGTTTCTATTAAGCACCTACTAAGTGCTGGGTCAGGTCCTAGGCAAAGAAAGACCAAAAGGAGTTAGAACTAGGAGGGAATTAGTTGTTGTTCAGTCATTTCAGTCATGTCTGACTCTTCATAACCCCTTTTGGGGTTTTGGGGTTTTTTTTGGTGAGGCAATTGGGGTTGTGACTTGCCCAGGGTCACACAGCTAGTAAGTATTAAGTGTCTGAGGCCGGATTTGAACTCAGGTACTCCTGAATTCAGGGCCGGTGATTTATCCACTGTTCCATCTAGCTGCCCGGTGTTTTTTTTTTAATGGCAAGGATACTGAAAGGGTCTATTTCCTTTCTCTGGCTCATTTTACAGATGAGGAAACTGAGGCAAACAGAATTAATATGACTTGCCCAGGGTCACACAGCTAGTAGGTGTCTAAGGTCAGAAAGAGTTCAAATCCACCCCTGACAAGTTGTGTAACCCTGGGTAAGTCACATTAATCCTGTTTGCCTCAGTTTCCTCCTCTGTAAAAATGATCTGGAGAAGCAAATGGCAAACCACTCCAATATCTTTGCCAAAAAAACCCCAATGGATCATCAAGAGTCAGATACACCAAAATGATTTAACAACAAGACATATTTGTTAATAGGGTTTTGTTTTCATTTCTTCTCAATGGGGGTGGTTGGGAGGGGTGAGAGTAGACAGATTTTTGTTGATTAAAAAAATAAAATTTAATTTAAAAATAAATATCCTTGTTACATTCTAAATATAACACCAACCTCAGGATTTCTGTGAGATTCACATGAGATTTATATATATATATATATATATATATATATATATACATACACACACATATATATAAATAAAATGTTTCACAGACAAAATGATACATATATACTTATACATACACATATACACATATATACATATATGCATGGATATATAAATTTCATAATTATCATTAAAAACCAAAAATAGCCATCTCAATAGTGATGGCTTGTTTTTCTATTTCAGTCTTGAAATTGGAATTATGTTTTCAAAAAAACGATTTACTGTAAGCAAGGAACAATGAGCCCCTTTTCACTTTTTAAGAGCTTTCATATTTATAACCGGCTCTAAGCATGTCATGGCTCTTGTGCTTGGTCCTGCCTTGTCGTGTTTTTCTTTTCTAAACATTAAGTGTCAAACCCCCATCAGGGAAAGGCCCCCAGCATCTCCGTGCCCAGGGCCCCAGAGGATGGAAGGCACCACTTCTGGCCGGGCCAATTAGGCGAGAGTTAATCCTTTAGAAAGTGTTTATTGGTATTTCTGGAGACATTTGTAAGCCTTCCAGCTGCCTTTTCACTGTAGCCTTGTGTCTTACAAACTGTCCCAAGCTGTTCCTGTGGTTTGGGGACTTAGGGAGATTTTCACAAGAGAAACAGACGAGGGACCCGTAACATTTAGGGGAATAATTCAGCCCTTTTGTGATTACAGTGAATTTTAACTCATGCAAGGGAAGGCTCTGCCAAGAGTGATCACAGGGCAGGGTCATGGAGGAGCATGGACAAGGGGAGTGAGATCAAGCGCAAAGGACACAAGTGGAGGAGAGGTCGCCAGCCTTCAAGTAAGAAGGTATTCAAGTCACAAAATGAGGACCCAGATTCAAGTCACCCAGATTCAGTACAAGCAGGTACCAATAAGTTCACAGAATGATAGATTTAGATCTCTAAGTGACCCTCCAAGGTCATTGGCTTTTTATTTTACAGAACAGAAACTGAGGATCAGATCGGTTAAATGGCTTATTCCTATGTATAACTAGTTAAGTGTTAAGAGTCAGGATTTGGAAAAAAAAAAAAAGAGTCAGGATTTGAACCCAGAACTTCCTAACCCCATATCCAACACCTCTATCTATAATGCTATTCTGCCTCTCCCAGGGGGGAAAAAGGGAACTATATGAAGCAATTGATGTTTTCAAGTACTGCCTGGACTGAACAACGTTTAAGGTCTGTCCCAACTCTGAGATTTTATAATATTAATGATAGCTTTATATAGAACTTTAATGTTTGCAAAGCACTTTACATATGTTAACTCATCTGATCCTCTCAACAATCCTGTGAAATTAGACCCCTTTTAAAGATGAGAAGACTGAGCTCGAAAAAGGTGACTTGAGCAGGGTCACATGATTAGTAGCTGTCTGTGTCCAAATCTGGACTCAGGTCTTCCTGAATCCCAATTCTCCACTCTAACCACCACACCACCCAACCGCCTGAGACTAGATCATCTCTCATTTTCTTTCTAGTTCAGGGGTTCTTAAGCATTTTTTTTTTTGGTGTCCAAGACCCCTTTTAGCAATCAGTCTGGTGAGACCAATGGACTTTGGCATATTTTTAAAAGGATAAAATAACATACAGAGGGTTACGAAAATGGAGTTCTTGAAATATTTTAAAACAAGTTCATGGGCCCTCTGAAGTCTCTTCATGCACCCTGTGGAGATCATGAACCCCAGGTTCAAGCTTAAATTCTTACCCAAATCTATGAATTGAGGATCCCAGTCCCCTGTTTCTGCTCATTTGCCATTAATTCATTGTGTGACCTCGTGCACCTCCCTTGGCCACTTTGGGACCCCATTTCATCATCTGTAAAACAAGTTAGTTTAGACCATTCCCCAATATCCCTCCCAGCTCAAAGGTGATTCTACAATGGAGGTTATCAGAGGAAAAAGCCAACCCTGGAAATCTGGGGCAAAAGCTCAGTTATTTTCACCCAAGGCCAGCCCCTTTCAATGTCAGCCTCTGCCCCTGTCCCGTTTCTGGGGGTTTTGTTTTGTTTTGTTTTGTTTTGTTTTGTTTTGTTTTGTTTTGTTTTGTTTTGTTTTGTTTTGTTGGGCAATGAAAGTTAAGTGACTTGCCTAGGGTCACACAGCTAGTAAATGTCAAGTGTCTGAGGTCACATTTGAACTCAGGTCCTTCTGAATCCAGGGCTGGTGCTTTATCCACTGCACCACCTAGCTACCCCTCCCCCAACCCCCATCCCATTTCTGGACTCCTACTCCTATTCCCCCTGGGTCCCCCCACTTCTCCAGTGTTGATAAGTCATTTTATTCCCAACATACTAAGCCACTAAGTATTTATTTTAAGTCAGGAGTAAATTAGAGCCTGCAATTAGCACATTGACTGAATTGCCACTGGATGGCAGGCACCCAGAGCTGGAGTCGTAAAGTTAACACAGTTCATTAGAGAGGAGAAGTCATCCGGCTGAGCCACTCCCTAAGCTGCCAGCTGACTTCTTTCTTCTTCCCCTGAACCCATCTGTAGCTCCCGTGATGCGAGAAGGGTGTAAGTCACCAATGAAGAGCTGGCTCTTCATCTTTTAACATCCCGGACAACAGGTACAGAACCGCATCGTGCAGAAATACTCACTCCAGCGTTTTCCCAAAGGATAACTCGGGGCTTCATGTTGCCCTAATGTCCTCCTAGATATGATTATATATCATATATAATCATTGGGTCATGTAATGTCGAGGTGGAGTGGGAGGAGGAGAGAGGAAAATAAAAATAAATAGTCTGGAAAGCATTTGAATCCTTATCCTGCCATTTATTAGATTTGCGACCTTGGGGAAGTCATTGAACCTTTCTGGGTCTCATTCCGCCCCCCCTCCATCAAACACCTAATAATAGTCAGCATTTATGTAGGAGTTTGAGGTTTGATTTGGCTTATGTTGCCTCCTTGGAGGTAGAGATCATATTTGTAAAGTACCTGGCACATAGTAGGTGATTAATAAAAGCTTTTCTGTTCCCTTTTGATCTTCACAACAACCCTGGAAGGCAAAGGCTTGTTGATCCCCATTTTATAGATTAGCAAATTGAGTTTGAGAGAGATGAAGATAAAGGTAGGAGGGTCAGATTATGAAAACATTAGAGAGGCAATATGTGGTGTCCCATGTTCTGGAATTGGTGTAAAAGGGAAAAGTTTCAATTCCAGTTCTGATATTTACTAGAAGAACAAAGCATGGTGGAAAGAGTGTACTAGGCTGCATGGATTAGGGGACAGAACACTGGACTTGAATTCAGGAGCCCCTGGACTGCAATCTTGCCTCCAACACTTACTGAGTGATCTAGGGTCAATCATTTCCCTTTTTCGAGGCTCAATTTCCTTTTCTATCAAATAAATGGATTGGTCTCATTGGCTCTTCTAGCTCTGAACCTATAATTCTATAAGGGTTTTGAATCCTGAAAGACTCCATTGTGAAGGAAGCCTTGGGAAATGACACCATCAGGACTAATTTTCAACCATGATGTTTTCAAAGTCCTTGCTAGTCATCAATGTATTTTGAGTGTCTCGTTTGGGTGAGGGGATGCTGTTTTAGGAATCTCTGAAACATGGTTAGAAGTTTCCCTGATAAATTAAGTCAAGAAGAAACATTCAAACCACATGATGGATGCAGGCTAAGATGGTGAGCCCTGAGCATCTCCAGGCAATCGTTCCAGAGCACTGAGAATAGAATGACTCAGCCTGCATTTGGAGGGGGTCTTCAAAGCCTTTCATTCACCCTCTCACCGAAGTGAATATGCTAATCCAAATTCTAAACCACAGCTTGAGACCCTTAATTCTCCTGATTATGCCTTGATGAACAGGGTGAATGTATTTAAGGTATTAAGAGACACATTAGGGAGAAAAAAAATGCAACCATAAGTCTTCAACTTGCCAACTCTCCAAACTCTGCTGACCTGGATAGGTTAAAAGAGGTTGACAAAACTGGGGGTAATTATTTAATTCTGCCTAAAATGGGCATCTCTAAATTAAAAAAACACACATGTGTTTGCATGTGTTGGGGGGGGAGAAAAGGGGGCATTGTCATTTTAAAATAGAATTCCTTTCCATTAAATAAGGCAGGAAGGATATTAAGGGAAATCTAGATAATTTTAAAAACAAAGAAGATTAATGAAAAAAATCTTTTTTTCCCAAAAATTGTATTTTAGAAAACTCTTCAATGTCATTTTCCAGAGAAATGGAATAATTCCAAACTTGGCATTCTCTCCCTACATTGTCATCCATTCTCAAGTGGCTGTTAACTTCCAACATTATTCTTCCATAGGTATCTGTGTTTCCAATCTGGACAGGAAGCTTGGGTCGGCTGGCGACATCAAGCTTCCCTTATTTGATGGGATAAGATGGAATATCCCAGCATACCCCAGGTCCTGACTCGGCCAGCTCCCAGGCTGGGATGCCAAGGTTGGCAGAGCTGTTCAGACATGTATTCTCACGAGGGGAAGGCAAAACACAATGACCAGCCATAACAAAAATGGGCTTTAGCCAGTGTTCTCACTCCCCACTCTGACTTTTAGGCCCCCACCATTTCCACCATTTTCATGGAAATACATTAGAAGAATTTTTTTTTAGGGTTGGACCTGAATTGTTTCTTTTATATTTTTATTTTTACAGTACAGAAGGATCTGATGTTAACTCGTTATAATAGCAACAGCAAGAATAGCCAAGGACATTCCAAGCATCTTTTGTTGGAGTTGGGAATTTATTGGTGACATGACAAATAACGTGACAAGTACTCTGGGGGGCAGAAAACCTGATCAATGCCCTGCTCCAATACATTGATGAATCTATGACCTCATCAGTCAATTCTTCAAGAAATATTTATTAAACTTTACTATGTGCCAGGCATTGTACTAGGCTGTTCTCTCCAAGTCAAGTCAGCAAACATTTCTCAAACATCAACTACATTCCAAGCATTGGGAATACCAATAGAAGCAAAAGGAAAAATCCTGTCCTCGAAGAGCTTACATTCCAATGGGAGAAGACAATACATAAAAGGGAATAAACAACAGAAGTTTGGAATGAGATACCTGTAGCAGCAAAGTCCAGAGAATTAAAAGCATAGCCTGGAGGAGAATGAAGCATGACCAGCATGGGCCCATCCCCAAAATGGAGGTCCTAGAAGGAATTCCTCAACTGGAGTAGGGGGCCCAGGATTATGGATCTCATTTTGGAAGCTTTATGTCTCTGGATTTGATGTAGTTGGCCCCAGAGGCAGCTGAAGGACATCGTCTTCCATAGGGAATCCCTCCTCAAATTACACTCTGAGCTAGACATGAGTATCAGACATTTTGGGGAACATCTTTCTTTACTTGATAACAGAGGGCCATTGAAAAGTGTCCCATCAGTGTTCCATCCCACCCTAGTCATTGAGTCCATACAAGTCACAGCTATTCTTTCCTACAATAGTGTTTCTTAGCATCCATTTGCTAAGTTAATATCTCCCTTCCTTCCCTCTCCTCCTCCATTCCCTAGGAGCCTCATCATCTGTCCTGCAGCTACATCTCAATTCTTGTAACCTCATGTTTAACAGTCTTCATTTTGGCCTCATTTAAAAGGCTAGCTTTCACAATCACCCATCTCCAATCTGCAGCACTTTATTTAATTAATCTCATGGTTGACTCAGCATATTTGGTGATAAATCAAAGACTGTTAGACCAGCAAGGGACCTCAGAGATCAACTAATTCAATCCCTTCATTTCAAAGATGAGGAAATAAATCAATAGTGCCTCATTTCCCAATTGAGTGACTTAAAAATACCAAATTTGTTCATATCTCTTATCTGGAATAACAATGAATGAGATTAATAATATAACACTCTATAATAACATTGCCTAATATTTACAGGGGACATTTCCTTAGGGATATCTTTTTTAGTAAGATTTATTGATGCCTTTTGTTTAAACATCATAGTCATTTCTGGAAATATGCCTCTCTCCTTACCCCTCCCTTAATTAAAAATTGATCCCTCTTTTGTAACAACAATAAACCCAAGCAGTTAAGCAAAAACACTCAATACACTGACTTTATTTGATAATGTATATAGCATTCTGCCTCAGTAGTTCTCCACTCTTAGGTGGTAGAAAGAAAATATATTTCATTCTATGTTCTCCAGAATCTTTATTGGTTTTTGGTTTTTGGTTTTGTTTTGTTTTGTTTTGGTGTGTGTGTGTGTGTGTGTGTGTGTGTTTATTTTTCAGTTACTGAGAGATCAGTTTCCTTTTTCACAGGGGAAATTTTCTGGCTTCATGCTCTGATTTGTCCTCTTGCTCATCAAAGAAGTCAAGACACTTGCCAGAGAGTAGAAAGGCGAGAAAAGCAAGCTTCCTTCAGGGAATTTTCCATATCAAAGAATCTCAGAGGCCTCAGAGGTCACCTAGACCAACCCATGCATGAACAGGCATCGCCTCATAAGAGGTTATCTGGCCTCTGCTAGAAGGAGGAGGGGGAAGTCATTACCTCCCATGGCAAGCCACTCTACTTTGGGACAGATATAATTGTTAGGAAGTTTTCACCTTAATTAAGCCTAAAACTCACTCTCTGAAACTTCCACCCATTGTTTCTCACTGGTTTGATTTGGCAAAAATCTTGTTTTTGCTAAAGGTGGGGACTTTCCTTCAAACATTGGTAGCCATGAGACCAGCATACTAGTCCAGTCTCTATCACTAGGTTGCAAAGTAAGAACATGTAAAATTTGAGGAAATTTTGAAGCTATTTATTGTGAATTAGTGGGTCAGGGGTAAAAAATGCATCCAATTTCATAGCATATCTCAAAACCAAAATAAAACGTCATATACATACATATGTATGTACAAAATTTTATTTGCTTATGAAATTTTTGCTTTATTTTTGTCTTGACTTATGATTTAATTGGCATGATGCTAAATGAGGAATTTCCGTCTACCAATCAGCAGATCACCGACTTGTGATTTTAGGGAGTTGTCTGGAGCCACTGAGTGGGTAACATGCCTAAAGGCTGGACCTGGGTCCAGTTTGCTGGCCCCTATGCTACATTGCTTTTCATCATGTTTGAGCTATTCAATTATTATTCATTTTAAATTATATTAGATTATATTAAATAGAATAAAAATGACAGTTCTACCAAAGTTCATTTACAGATTTTCTGCAATATTGATACTAAACTACCAAAGGGATATTTTGAAGAGCTAGGCAAAATAATGACAAAATTAATTTGGAGGGGGAAAGACCCAGAGTAGCAAGGAAAATAATTTTTTAAAGTTAGGAATGAAGGGAGAATTGTACTTACATAACTCAAACTATATTTTAAGGCAACAACCATTGAAACCATTTTGTAGTGGTTAAAAATGGAAATAAAGGGGTGAAGAAGTCAGCCTCCTTGTGTGGACACAGCCAGCCAATGTAAATAGGACTAAGAGAATTAACCCTAGAGGAGGTGCTACTCATGAAATTGAAAAGATTTTGTATGAACAAAAATAATGCAACTAGGATAAGCAAGGGAAGCAGTCAACTGGGGGAAAAACCTTTTTATCCAATATCTCTCATAAGGGTGTGGTATCTAAGATACATGGACAATTAGCAGTAATATATAAGACTGAAAGCTATTTCCCAAAGTGTAAGTGATCAAAAGATATGAACAAATGTTTCTCAAAGAATGGCAAATGATTGACATCGACATGACAGAATGCTACAAATTTATACTGACTTCATCAGTTCCCTCTCTGGAGGTAAATAGCATTTTTGGTTGTGGTTCCTTTGGAATTGTCTTGGATCATTGTCTTGAACAGAGTAGGCTTTCAGAGTTGATCATCCTTATAAAATTGCTGTTACTATGTAATGTCCTTCTGGTTCTGCTCACTTCATTTTGCATGATGTCACTTAAGTCTTCCCAGGTTTCTCTGAAATTATACTGCTAATCATTTCTTATAATCCAATAATATTCCATCACAATTATGTGCCACAACTCCTTCAGCCATTCCTCAATTGATGGACATCCCCTCAGATTCCAATTCTTTGCTACCACAAAATATTTACTGAGTTTAGAAGTGTTTTCCTACCATTTTTCCCTACCATTTAAAAAAATTTCTTTTTTATTATTATTTTCCAGTTACATATTACATATAAGGATAGTTTTCAACATTTGTTTTCACTGGATTTCTAGTTCCAATTTTTTTTCTCCCCTGCTCCCTTCCCTCCCTCCTCCCCAAGACAGAAAGCAGTCTGATATAGGTTGTACGTGTACAATCACATTAAACATATTTCTACATTAGTCATCTTGTGAAAGAAGAATCAGAGCACAAAGGAAAAACCTCAAACAAGAAGGAAAAAAAATCCAAAAGTAGAAACATTATGGTTCAATCTGCATTCATAATTCACTGTTCTTTTTTCTGGATGTTGAGAACATTTTCCATCATGAGTTCTTTGAAACTGTTTTGGATCATTGCACTGCTGAGAAGAGCCAAGTCTATCCCCATTGTTCATCACAAAATGTTGCTGTTACTATGTACAATGTTCTCCTTGTTCTGCTTCTCTCAGTCATCATCAGTTCATGTAAGTCCTTCCAGTTTTCCCTGAACTCTTCCTGCTCATCGTTTCTTACAGCACAATAGTATTCCATTAAATTCATATACCACAACTTGTTTAGCCATTCCCCTATTGACAGGCATTCCTTTGATTTCCAATTCTTTGCCACCACAAAGAGAGCTGCTATAAATATTTTTGTACATGTGAGTCCTTTTCCCTTTTCTATGGTCTCTTTGGGATACAGACCTAGCAGTGGTACCACTGGGTCAAAGGGTATGAACAGTCCCATAGTCCTTTGAGAATAGTTCCAAATTGCTCTCCAGAATGGTTGGATCAGTTCACAGCTCCACCAACAATGCATTAGTGTTCTAATTTTTCCACAGCTTCTCCAACATTTATTATTTTCCTTTTTTGTCATATTAGACAAAAGGTGTGAGGTGGTTCCTACCATTTTATGTGTTGGTTTTTATCTTGATTTGTTGTCTTTCCAATTAATGACCATCAGTTGGAAAATTGTAAAGCAGGTAAAAAAGCAAGGGAATCTGAAGGCTGAGTCATAGAAAAGCCCAGCCACCATACTTACTGAGCAATTCAGTTCAACATGCATTGATTAAGCACCTATTATGTCCAAGGCACTGAGATTACAAAGACAAAAATAAAAATCACCTGCCTTCAAGGAACTTACTGTTTCAAGAAAGAGGGGTTTGGTGAAATCCTGGACTACACTCTAAAACTAACCATCCTTCCAAAGCCAGTGTTCTGCTAGCATGGCCTTGGAGTACCTAATGTCTCATAATAGAGTTGGTATCTCAGTAGTCTTCTTCCACTTTTATCTGAACTAGGCAGCTATGTGGGCCTGGAGAGAGGAACACCTAAGTTCAAATCCAACCTCAAATATTTACTAGCTGTGTAACCTTGGACAAGTCACTTAACTTCTGTTTGTCTCAGTTTCCTCAATTGTAAAATGAAGACAATAACATCACCTACCTCACATGGTTGTTGTAAGGATCAAATGAGATAGTTTTAAAGTACAGTGCCTGTTACATAGTTGGCTCTTAGTTAACACTTATTCTCTCCCCATTCCCAAACTGTGAATTTAATTTTTAACGTGCCTAATGACCAGTCATCTAGCTTCTCATTAGAGATTTCCAGTGACTGGGAATTCACCTTTCCATTAGTCATCCCATTTCTCCTTTGACAGCTCTCATTGTAAGAAAGATTCCCCTTATGTTAATCAGGAGTATGCTTAGAAAGGATGTTATAATGACTCTAAAGCTGCCATCCCCTTTGGTCCTGTGAACTCAAGCATAAGAAAGAGAACGAAGTCTGAAGACTGAGAATCTGGGTTCAAAACTACCTGGGTGACTTTGGAAAAGTCACTTCAGTTTCCTGTGCCTCAGTTTCCTCATTTGTAAAATAAAAAGGTTTCGCTCTTTGACTTCTCATATCCCTTTCAGCTCTGGCTCTATGATCCCATGTCTCCATGAAGCCCCCTCTTTCTCTGTTCTCCTGTTGTTTCACTGCTCTCCATGTTCTGTCTCTTAACTTATTCTCTCTCCCCTCCCTTCTACCCCCATCCTCCTACTTTTAATAATGAGGCCAATACTGGCTGAACACCCACCTTCTCCACTTTGGGTCATGTCACCTTCACAGAGAAACTTTAGCTTTAAATAAATCTGTGTATTTCATACTGGAATCTAACGGGCAATTCAGAGACCCTAATAAATTTTACATGATTTGAACTAGCCCAGAAGGGGGAATGAAGACCCAGGACACTGTCAGAGAGGCAAGCTACAGCTAAAGGCAAAGATAATGTTCCAATGAAGGGGGTGACAAGAATCCTAGACCATGTTCCCCTTTGAGGACACAGAAATCAATTTGGAATGGATTGGGACACACAACCCTGCCAGGACATTCCAATGAAGTCTAAACACCAGAGAAATATGTAGCTGTTCAGAGAGATCTCTTTGTACTGCCAGGACTGAGAGGGAAATGGACACCTCTCATTCAGCAGACCAGCTGCCTGGCCTCAGACATGGCTCTCCTTTCATAGAAACATGGAGTCATGGGTTTGTATTCAGAATAGTAAAATATAATATTTATGCCACGCTTTACGGTTGGCAAAACTTTAATAGGCACCATCTCATTTGAACCTCATACAAATACAAGAGAGGTAGATCCTGGAGATATTCCCATTTCACAGATGAGGAAATTAAGTCTCAGAAAAGTTAAGCAACTTGGTCAAAGCCACACAGATAGTAAAAGATGGAGCCTGTGTTCATTCATTCATTCATTCACTCATCTACTCATTCATGTATTCATTCATTCATTCATTTACTCATTCACTCATTCATTCAATACATATTTAATAATTGCCTAGTATAGGCAAAGCATTGGATCAGGACATGATAAGATACAGCCCCTTGCCCTCATGGAGGTCACAGTCCAGAGGGGTATGAGACACAGACACAGACAACTTTTGTCATAGGAGCCAATTTAATCCCTGTAGGTTAGGCTGGCTTTGCCTTGAAAGACCTTGAAACCACCCTTGCGACAATTAATTCAGGGATCTAAGGCCTGAAACATCGACACAGTTTCCTCACAAGGTCCAAGCACAAAAGCCAACAACCTATGAGGAGTCAGGAGCTTCTGACCAGTACATCAGTATGGCCAACACAGAGGCAGGGACCTAACTGCACCTAACTGAATCAATGCTACATCTTTGCTGAACATCCTCTCCCTTCTCTGGCTAAGTAAATCTCCTTTTATTAACTGTTATATTATACAAGAGATCCTCATTTCATTCCATTCTTGGACCTGACCTGTTGAATTGGCCTGATTCAGACCTGGCTGACAATAACTTTAACACACAATATTATATGAGGCATGCTTTCAATTACATTAATAAATATGATTGATTGATTGATTGTAAAAGTACAGAACAAAGTGTTCTGTGAGGGCCAATGGGGTATGGTCATAACTGACTATGGGAATCAGGGAGGCCTTCCTACAGAAAGAGACATTTGAATTGGATTTTTTAAATGTTTAGGAATCCAAAAGGGTACTAAGTTGAGTGGCTCACTTGAAAGAATGTTGGCCCTGAGGTCTAAAAACCTGGTTTCAAATCCCATCTCTGATCCATGACTTTGAGTTAGTTACTTAACCACCTTGAGGATACTGAGGCAAACAGGTTAAGTGACTTGCCCGGGGTCACACAGCTAGTAAGTGTCAAGTTTCTGAGGTCAGATTTGAACTCAGGTCCTCCTGAATCCAGGGCTGGTGCTTTATCCACTGTGTCACCTAGCTGCCCTAATCAATCAACATTTATTAAGCATCTACTATATGCTAGGCACCATGCTAACCCTAAATGCAGATCAGTAACTTGCCAGTTAACAACTTACTTGTGCAGGGTCTTAGAGTTACTATGTCAGAGTCAGGATCTTTTGGCTCTGGAGCATCAGTTCTCAGAGCATAGTCTGAGGAACCCTTTAGACTCCCTGAAGTCCTTTCAGGAGGTTTGGAAGGTCAAAACTATTTTTATAATACTGAGATATTCTCATTTCTAATAGTGTAAATATTGATAGAGATGATATATATAAAAAAAATTCTTGGGAAGAGCCTTCAATAATTATTAGGAATGGAAAGGGCTCATAAGACCAAAAAGTTTGAGGACAACTGCTCTAAAGGTGCTTCTCTTCCCACTGTTACCTCCTAATTGTTTTGTTGTGGTTTGTTGCTGATGTTTGTCCTTTCTTGCTGCTACTTTAACGATGTGCTCTCGCTCTCTCTCTCTCGCTCTCTCTCTCTCTCTCTCTCTCTCTCTCTCTCTCTCTCTCTCTCTCTGTCAAATTTTCTTAAGAGTCCAGAAACTCTGAGCTGTGGTCACTTCTCAGTTATCTAACATCGTTGACCAAAGTCAAGACTCCCAAAGAAAGCGTGGCCAAATCAAACAAACAAACAAACAACTGTAACCAAGGTTTCCAGCCAGTTACACAAATTGCATCCATCACAACACCTACAACAATGTAAACAAAGTTAGAACCCAAAGATAACAAAGCCAGAGTCAACTCCAAGGGTCAATGCTGGTACCAATATTTCCAAGTTAAAGCATGTCCTTCCTGTCTGTTAAAAATTAGCAAACTACAAAAGTGGAAACTGACACATGTGTTCAGTCACAAATCACCTTCTTAAGTGGCTTGTTTTGGTCGTGGAGAATGTGCTTTGTGTGTGTATGGGCGGGGAATGGAGAGATATTTTTAGGTGTTTGTTGAGAAGCATCTGCTATGTTGAAACAAAGTATGTCAACATTTAAAAAAATATATATATATATATATATATATATATATTTTAAATTGTGACTTCCTTCCAATTCCAATAGCTTCTCTGGATATTCAAGTATATATCTTTGATAACTTTCTGAATATACTCTGTGTCCCCTGTCTCAGAACACACATCTCTTGGTTTTCCCTCCTTTATGCATTACAATCAATAAACACTTATCAAGTGCTTACTACATGCCAGGAGCTGTTCTAGGTGCTGGAGATAAGCCCTCAAGGAACTTACATTCTATCAAGAAGCCATTTCTCAATCTTCCTTGCAATGTGCTCCCTTGCATACACACTTTCTTTACCACTGGGCAATTGGGTCCTTGAGAGCAAATGACCACATCTTACTTTCCTTTGTGCCCACAATAGTGTCTTACACACAAACAACAGGTAAAGGCTGTTTGAACTGAACAGAAGATAGAATGGAAGATTATCAGAGCTAGAACGAATCACAAGATCAAAGGTTTATTGATAGAGTGCTAACAAGTGATGTCTGCGCCCAGGACAAACAGTATAAAATGTTCATGGGGCAAGTGACAAGAGGTATACCCTCTGATTAAGTTTTAAAGACAAGTTCAGTTGCTGAGAGACCATAAGACACTCCCTTATGGTGAGGAAAGTCAGAAAGTCCCAAGTGGATTGTTAAGGGGAGTGAACATGAGGAGGCACTCACCAACAATGCAAGAGTAGGTGAAGTAGTGCACCATCTGGTAGTTTTCATCTTAATTAAGTATTCTTGCTAACTAGCTACTATGCTCAGGTTGTTTTTTTTTTTTCTATGCGGTCAATCTTGAGATTTTGAGATGGAAAGGCTATTAGAATACAGAATGACTGAGCTGAGAAGGACCTTCTGTGTCAAAATACAGAATGTCAGAGCTGGGAGGAACCTTAGAACACTGAACAAAAGAGCTAGGAGGGCTCTTGGATTTTTTTTTTTAAAGAATAGTTATTTGTTAAGTTATTAAAGACAAAAGGGAAATTAAAATGATCAACACTATCTTCATGCACTCATAAGAGATATTTACAGAATGAAGGTCAAAAACAACCTATGAGGGCAGCTAGGTGGCACAGTGGATAGAGCACCGGCCCTGGAGTCAGGAGTACTTGAGTTCAAATCCAGCCTCAGACACTTAACACTTACTAGCTGTGTGACCCTGGGCAAGTCACTTAACCCCCATTGCCTCACTAAAAACAAAAAACAAAACAAAACAAAAACAACCTATGAAAAATTGGTTTGCAATACAAAAGAAAAATAATAAAAACAGAGTTTGACATAAAAGTGTTTTACAAAATAAGTTCAAGCTATAAATACCATGATTTTACATTGATATCAAACAAAAATGGTTCCTATAAAATTTTAAAGTTCTATTGCCTCCGGTAATTACTTTTTTAAAGTGCTAAAAATATAACTTCATAGAATTCAAGCCATGGGTCAGGAGGGCTCCCTTATTTTTTTCTTATTTTTTTCCTTTTGTTTCTCCAGCTTTTTTTCCTTTGTTTTTTTTTTCTTTTAAAAAATTTTTTTTTAGGAGGGCTCTCTTTTAATGCAAAATGTCATTGCCAGGAAGGACCTGACAATATAGGATGTTGTAGCAAGAAGGGCTCTTAAAATAATTTTGTCTAACCTCTTTATTTTACAGTTGAAGAAACTGAGGCACAGATCACAGGAAAATCCTTCCACTCTCTAGGCCTTCATTTTCTCAACTATAAAATGAGAGGATTGGACTCAATTATTGTTAAGATCTCTCTTCCATTTCAATGACCCTCAAAAGCCATGTACCCAAGATTTCCCAACAAGTTAGTGGCAAATTAGGAAGGAAAGGAGGAGATCTTGTGTTTCCCATGTGTGGACACTGATCATTTCCTTTCTCTAGTTATAAGGCTACAACTGCAACTTCATCTACGTACAGGCCAAAGCTATGGTGTGATTTGAGGGACCAAGCACGTCAACTTGCCTCCAAATGTCTCCCTCCCAGCCAGCCAGGATATCTGAAGCTCCACCTTTTGGTCTTTCCCTGTCTCCACTATTAAAAGGTAAATATTGAATATGAATATCATGGGAAGCTTCTGTACTATCAGAAATGATGAAAGGGTTGGTTCCAGAGAAACCTGCAAAGACTTGTATAAACTGATGCAAAGTGAAGTGAATGGATCCAGGAGAACAATTAATGTAACAATAATAACAACAATGCAAAAGCAAACAACTCTGAAGAATGTTCATCAATGCAATGGCCAACCATGATTCCAGAGGGTTGATGGTGACGCAAGCCACTTACCTCCTGTCAGAGAGGGGATGGACTCAGGGTACAGAATGAGACATATTTTTTTCAACATAGTGAATGAGGGAATTTGTTTTGCTTGTATGATGCATATTTGTTACAAGGGTTGCTCTTTTCAGTTTTTCTCCTTGTTTAAGTTAGGAGGGATGGGGAAAGGAGAAAAATAGATTTTTATTTGCTGAAAAAATTAAATTAAGTTTTAAAAATTAGGTTTCACTGGTGTCAAGAGCAAACAATGGAGAGTTTATAATAACAGGACTCACATATTATGCAGCACTTTGAGTATTATGTTATATGTTTATAAATTATAAAGCCTTTGAGGTACATTTTTGACCCCCCCCTCTCTTTTTTTTTTTTGCAGGGCAATGAGGGTTAAGTGACTTGCCCAGGGTCACACAGCTAGTATGTGTCAAGTGTCTGAGGCTAAATTTGAACTCAGGTCCTCCTGAATCCAAGGTCAGTGCTTTATCCACTGCGCCACATAGCTGCCCCTGACCCCTTCTCTCTTAATAAAATTGAGTCTTAGGTCCTATTTCTTCAAAGCCCCTTTCTCTTGAACCATATTAATTGAATATTTATATATCATGTTATGTTTGCTAAACACTTTTGCATCTATTAACTCACTTGATTTTCCAAATAGCTACCCCCTATGGTGTAGGCAGGGAGCAGTTTCCTCATTTGTAAAGCCCATACCAGTGCTAATTCCTACAATCTTTGCTAACGTCTCCAAACACCTTCATCTTGGGTCACTAACACTGCCCTCCATCCTTGCCTTCCTCAGCCACCCAGGTCCTATGAACCGCTTTCCTGCCCACCCAGCCTAGCACCCTAATATCTTTTCCCTTCTTTTCTGCTTCTCAGAACTCTATTGCCAAATTCTGCCCCACGCAGGAGTGGGGGGGGTGAGGGGAGGGGAGATGAACCCAAAGCCAACCCTTTCCCTCCCCTCCTCTGTCTGTTAAACACACCCCTTTTCTGATCTGACCATGGGGAGCCCCAGATGTACTCATCCTACCAGACCTACTCATCCAGCTGCACTTGCCTATTCTCCATTCATGCATCGCCAAGGGCAGGAAGGAACCCAGGAGGTCAGAGATACCAAGGGAAAAGTGAAGCTAAAACACAGAGCGAGGCCCTGGAAAGAAGAGCAATTGGACTGGCTAATTATGGAGAACAGTAGATGATTTTTAACAGGAGGTGCCTTAAATGCTCCAGACCACAAGTCTGGAGAATTTGTAGACATTGCCAACTGCCTACGGGCATCCAGTGGACTCCAGCTCAGGAGGAATGTCTCTGTAAAACAAAAATTCCTGCCCAATAAAATGATGCCCACCAGGCAGATCTGTCTAGCATCCTTAGAATGAGCCAGAAGGAATCTTGGAGAAGATCTACTCCAACACAGACTCTCATAGGTGAGGAAACTGAGAAAAGGAGAGAGAAAACACAACCTACCTAAGGTTATATAGCAAGTTAGCCAGGGAAAGTCCTTGAACCAGTATCCCTTGACTCTTTTTTTTAAATCATAAAAGTATTTTATTATTTTCTAGTTACATGTAGAGATAGTTTTCAACATTTGTTTTTATAAGATTTCTAGTTCCAAATTTTTCTCCCTCCCTCACCCCTCCCCAAGATAGCAAGCAATCTGATATAGGTTATATATGTACAATCACATTAAACATGTTTCTGTATTAGTCATGTTGTGAAAGAAGAATCAGAACAAAAGGGAGAAACTTCAAAAGAGAAAAACAAAAAAAGTAGAAACAGTATGGTTCAATCTACATCTAGATTCCACAGTTCTTTTTTCTGGATTTGGAGAGCATTTTTCAACATGAGTCCTTTGGAATTATCTTGGACCATTGTTTTGCTGAGAAGAGTCAAGTCTATCACAGTTGGTCATCACACAATGTTGTTGATACTGTGTACAATGTTCTCCTGGTTCTGCTCATTTCATTCAGCATCAGTTCATGTAAGTCCTTCCAGGTGTCTCTGAAATCTGCCTGTTCATCGTTTCTTACAGCACAATAGTATTCCATTACTATCCCTATGCTCTTAATCCAGTACTCACTTTCTACACTATACCCCACCCTGCCTCAGTTTCCAAAAGTGAATCTTAAAGAAAATTAGACTCTAGACTCTTTTTTGTTTGTTTTGTTTTGTTTTTGTTGTTTGTTTTCTTTTTTTTGTTGGGGGGGGGTTGTTGTTGTTGTTGTTTTGGCAGGGCAGTAGGGGTTAAGTCACTTCCCCAGGGTCACAAGCTAGTAAGTGTCGAGTGTCTGGGGTCAGATTTGAACTCAGGTCCTCCTGAATCCAGGGCCAGTGCTCTATCCACTGCGCCACCTAGCTGCCCTGCTGAATGAATATTATAAGCAAAAGACACTCAGGAAGTCATGGTGAGGCAGTATAACGCAGTAGATGGAGCACTGGACTTAAAATCAGAGTGACCTGTATTTAAATCCTGCCTCAAGCACTTACTAAAAATGTGAAGCAGCCAAGTTATTTAACCAGTGTTTGCCTTAATTTCCTTATCTATTAGAATCAATGGACTTTGATCTACACATTATAACCCTATGGGCTTTGCTAGGTGCTAGGCCGTGAAGTCATCTGCCTCAGGACTACCACCCCTAAAGATTCTTATCCAATCCTTAATTCAATAGCCCCAGTCCTCATCCTGAATCGGGCTGGTCAATAGAGCATCCCTATCAATCTGTCCCTGTTTTAAGAGCAGAGTAATCAGCAATCACCTGGGTTTGAGCTTCCCTTGCTGGGCCAGAATGAGAGGAGACACCCAGGACTTTACATTTCTGACTTCTTTTTTTTGTTGTTGTTGTTGTTTGGTTGGTTTTTTGTTTGTTTTGTTTTTGTTTTTGTTTGGATTTTTTTGTGAAGCAATTGGGGTTAAGTGACTTGCCCAAGGTCACACAGCTAGTAAGTGTTAAGTGTCTGAGGCCAGATTTGAACTCAGGTCCTCCTGAATCCAGGGCTGGTGCTCTATCCACTGTGCCACCTAGCTGTCCCCATTTCTGACTTCTAATAATGGGCCAGATACATTGTGGGGAGGGGGTTGGAACCGGGAGCCCCTGATCTCTGCCAATTTGGAGGAAGCCAGAGTTGACAAGGCCCACAGATAACATTCTCTACATATTTCCCTGTATTGTTCTACCTGTGGCAACTGCTCCCAGATGGGACATTCAACAGCTCAAGATAAGTGATAGGAAATAAATATGGGGCCTCCAGAGCCACACCCACCCTCCGAAAACACATTCTTCACACACACACACACACACACACACACACACACACACACAACCTCCCAGAGACTTAAAATGTGGGTAACCTCATCTCACCTTCTTGCCCAGCTCATTTCTTCACAGGACAAAGATCCCAGAACAGGATTCCTAACCTGGGATTCATGATTTTTATTTTTAGTATTTTGATGACTATTTTAATATAATTTGCTTCCTTTGTAAGCCTATGTATTTGTTGCATTTAAAACATTATTCTGAGAAAGATTTATTATTAATAATAATAACAATTATGGGCAGCTAGGTGGCACAGTGGATAAAGCACTGGCCTTGGATTCAGGAGGACCTGAGTTCAAATCTGACCTCAGACACTTGACATTTACTAGCTGTGTGACCCTGGGCAAGTCACTTAAACCTCATTGCCCTGCAAAATAATAATAATAATAATAATAATAACAACAACAACAACAATTAGCATTGATAATCAAGTTTTAATGTTTGCAGGTACTATACCTGTATTATCTCGTTTGATCCTCACAACAACCCTGTGAGGTAACTGCTATTATTATTCCCATTTAACAGATGAGGAAATTGAGGATGAGAGAGGGTAGGTGACTTGCCCAAGGTCACACAGCTAGAAAGTGCCTGAGTTAAGAATTGAACTCAAGTCTTCCTGTCTCCAAATCCAGGTTCCCACCACTCTACCATGTAGCTCCCTATGGGCTTTTCTGGACTGCCAAAGGGGCCAGTAATACACAAGAGAAGGTGAAAAACACTTGCCTTAGAGGATAAGGTGTTATCTTTGGATACAAGCATCTCCTGGAACATTTACCTACTACATGTGTTCAGTGTGAGACTTTAGTTTGTTAGTTCACTCAAGGAGACTAGGGAGGAAGGAGGGAGGGCAGATAGATATGAGCGAAGGAGGAAAGGAAGGAAGAAAGGAAAGAAAGGGGAAAAGGAAGAAAAGGAAGGGAAGGGAAGGGAGAGGAGGGGAGTGAGGGGAGGGAAAGGAAGGGATCCTATTTTGGGACAGTTCTAATACTATTTAGGCTTTAACCAACTTCTGTCCATTTGCAAATTTTACCCATTGTTTCTGGTCCTGCCTTCTGAGGCCAGTCAGAATGAATCCAGTCTCTTCTCCACTGCTGCAGGTGAAGCAGCCAGTTAGTTCCTTCATTGGTCCTCATGAAGAATATTCTCTAGTCCCCTCATTATCCTGGTAACCCTTCTCTGGAAGCTTTCCCTTTTGTCAATATTCTTCTTAAAATATGGAGCCCAGAGAATATAACAGAAGGAAACTCAGCCAACAGGACAGCTTCAAATGTTACATGTTGAATTTGTGATATACTTAGAAAACCATGCTATACTATATATTGTGTATACACAGTCACTCACTTTATTTGGTATTTAAGTTCAGAAATAAATAAGGACCATAAGACCTAAGGACCTTAAGGCACAGCAGCAAGGCAGATGGCAATGCATCATTTTTAAAGGTATTATTTAATGTTGCTACTCCCAGGGCTCTTGGGTTCACTCTCCATCAGGGTCTGATGATGGGTACATAGTGATCATGGTAGAGGTTTGACCTGCCTGACACAGGCTACCTCCTGTCTCTCTCTCTCAAGGTGTTTCCCCTGCCCTATGTGATGGATACTCTGCCTCCCCAAATTCAGCCTTTGACCCTATTAGCTGCCTTGGCTGACACTACTAGGAGACAATATGTCAGTTAATCAATCAGTCAGTTAGCAAGTATATATCAAGCACTTGCTATGTGCCAGACACTTTACTAAGAATTGAGGATTTTTTGTTTTGTTTTGTTTTGTTTTGTTTTGTTTTGTTTTTGCGGGGCAATGGGGGTTAAGTGACTTGCCCAGGGTCACACAGCTAGTAAGTGTCAAGTGTCTGAGGCCGGATTTGAACTCAGGTACTCCTGAATCCAGGGCTTTATCCACTGTGCCACCTAGCTGCCCCCAAATTGAGGATTTTTTAAAAAATTAAAACATTTTTATTTTAAGTTCTGAGTTCCAAATTCTATTCCTTCCTCCTTCCCTCCTCCTCCCCACTCCCTGAGACAGTAAGCAATCGGATACAAGTTATGCATATGCAATTATGTAAGACATCTCCATATTGGTCATTTTGTACAAGAAGACTCAAAGAAAAGAAAAAAATGAAAGAAAGTGAGAAATAGCACACTTCAGTCTGTATTCAATCAATATCAGTTCTTTCTCTGGAGGCGGATAATATACTTCATGAGTCCTTTGGGATTGTCTTGGATTACTGTATTGCTGAGAAAAGTGAAGTCATTCACAGTTCTCTATCAAACAATATTGCTCTTACTCTGTATAACGTTTCCCTAGTTCTGTTCATTTCACTCTGCATCAGTTCATGTAAATCTTTCCAGGTTTTTCTAAAATCATCCTGCTTGTCATTTCTTATAGTGCAATAATATTTCATTACAATCATATACCATGGTTTGTTCAGCCATTCCCCAATGGATGGGCATCCCTTTGTTTTCTAATTCTTAGCCACCACAAAAAGAGTTGCTACAAATATTTTTGTAACAATAGGTCCTTTTCCCTTTTTTGGATGTCTTTGCTATATATCAGAGGATCTTTTTTTGGGGGGGGGGCAGGGCAATGGGGCTTAAGTGACTTGCCCAAGGTCACACAGCTAGTAAGTGTCAAGTGTCTGAGGCCGGATTTGAACTCAGGAACTCCTGAATCCGGGGCCGGTGCTTTCTTTATCCACTGTGCCACCTAGCCGCCCCAGAGGATCTTTTTTTAAAAGAACAAAAAGAGTCCCTATACTCAACAAGCCTCTGTTCTAATGGAAGAACCCTGTCCATACAAGATACATACTGTGTGACTGGGAAAAGAAGGCATTATCAGTAGGGTGGGGAGGTGAATAAGAAATAAACTATATTGAAGAAACATATTTTTGGTTCACCTTAGTGAAGGATGAGGAATAATGGTTCAACCCCACTGGATTTAATTTTAAAACCTTTGGTCTCCATGTAACAAAAAATTATTATTACAAACTGTGAACTGTATAGAAATAAATGTATTCACAAAGCCATAACTAGGATGAGCCAACTAAAGCTTTAGCTCCTGGTACCAAATTTAGAGGGTACTTAATTTAGAAGGTGCTGGCAGCTGCCCCTCCCCTCCCCCCAGGCATTCTCTCTAGTGACCAGTCATCATTAAAATTTGCCTAGTTTGCTTTTCAGATTACACCCAACCTAGAATCATAAAAATCAGCATGGAAACAGCAGCACCATTAGCAAAAATGGTTCAAACAAACTAGAAACCAAGGGAAACATTTAAACATAAAAACTCAACAGATATCACTACCAGATGGGAGGGATCATTTTCCCCCACTGCACTCTTCCCTCTCCCAGCTCTTGGAGACCACCTAAGAGTAACCTCCAGAGCCCCGGGGTCTTTTTCTGTATCACAGTATCTTTCCTCCTCCACACTTTTACTGACATACTTTGCAAGTATGACGTACTAAGCACAAAGATTCCTAATTAAGGCTCTATTTACTTGGAACAATTTCCTCTTCAGGGAGCAGCTAGGTGGTGCAGTGGATAAAGCTCTGGCCCTGGAGTCAGGAGGACCTGAGTTCAAATCCTACTTCAGACACTTGACACTTACTAGCTGTGTGACCTTGGGCAAGTCACTTAGCCCTCATTGCCCAGCCAAAACCCAAAAACAATTTCCTCTGTCTACCCCAATTCCTTGAATGGTTGTTTTGAGGATAGAAGGCAACACTGAATGGGAAGACACCTTTAAAAGGTTAAATGGGAAGCACCCTCAGTAGTGACCGAATGCCTTTGGACAATGCTGAGAATGCTTAGCGTGTAGATGATATCCTGACCACTGCACATTTGTCAAGAGCAAAGGCTGGGTCTATGTTTTCCTGGATAGAATATCATAGAACGAGTTGATATAGTGACTTCTAACTTCCTTGCTGGTATTTTCTAATGTACTAGAGGATTCTGCCCACACATCCAGAGCCCCAGCTAATGTTTCCCAGAGGAGACATATTGGCAGCACCAAGCTCACAGATGGAGATGGTGGGCGGACCTGGATGTCCCTGCAGATGAAGTTCTTTTCTAAGCAACGTGTCCCCTCCTTCCTCTACCACCCACTCCAGTGAGGAGCCCCGAGGTCTCAGTTAGAATTAGCCAAAGAGAACATTTATCTAGAATCACAGATAGATTCAATTCAATTCAATAAACATTTACTAAGGGACTACAATGTGCCAGACATTGCACAAAGCTCCAAGAATATGAAAAAGAGGCAAAAGACAGTCCCTGCCCTCAAGGAGCATTGGGGCTAGAAACCAACAGAGGGAAGACTATGAGTTGGGTAAAATATGAGAGACTGAACAGAGATCTAAGTGTCCCATCAAAAGAGCAATGAAGACAAGGATGGCAAGTGCAGTGAGGAATACACTCAAGGTGTGATGGTATTTCTTCCTTCCTTCCTTCCTTCCTTCCTTCCTTCCTTCCTTCCTTCCTTCCTTCCTTCCTTCCTTCCTTCCTTCCTTCCTTCCTTCCTTCCTTTCTCTTTCTTTCTTTCTTTCTTTCTTCCTTCCTTTCTTTCTTTCTTTCTTTCTTTCTTTCTTTCTTTCTTTCTTTCTTTCTTTCTTTCTTTCTTTCTTTTTTTTGTGGGGCAATGAAGGTTAAGTGACTAGCCCAGGGTCACACAGCTAGTAAGTGTCAAATGTATGAGGCCGGATTTGAGCCCAGATCCTCTTGAATCCAGGGCTGGTGCTTTATCCACTGTGCCACCCAGCTGCCCCTGGTATGATGGTATTTTGATCAGAAAGGGAGATGGATTCAGCACAGGAGTAGTGGGTACTAGAAGCACCCCCTGCATGCCACCCTGGTGCTCATGAAATGTAAAAAGACCTACAGGGAGGGAGACTCTTCAGTCTGGTGGGCAGATCCTTGATGGAGAAGATGGAGGAGAATCACATCGGATCAGAAGGCATGAATGAGCTAGGACCTGCACCAGTGGTATCAATACCCACATTGACGATATTGTAGATCTAATAAATAATACTCTAGTTTTGAAGAAGTAGGTGAAGACTGGAAGTCGTTAAGCAAAGAGTGGACAACCACATCTCAGGTACATTATAGGGGGATTCTTATTCCACTGCATTTTGGAGTGAATGACCTCCGAAGGACTTTCTTAGCTTCTGTGATCCTATAAAAATGCTGACCTGGTATCAGAAAGTCACAGATTTAGAGGTGGGAGGGACCTTACTGGCCATCAAGTCTAATACCTTCAATTTTTTTTTTGGTGAGGCAACTGGGGTTAAGTGACTTGCCCCGGGTCACACAGCTAGTTAATACCTTCATTTTACAAATAAGGAGACTGAGGCCCAGAGAGATGAAGTGATTTGCTCAGCATCATCTATGTAGTAAATGGTGGAGACAAGATATGAACCTGGTTTCTCTGACACCAAATCCAATACCCTTTCTGGATTCAAGTTCTGGTATTTTCATGACCTCAAGTAAGTTACTTTGCTTGTCTGGGCCTCAGTTTCCTCATATGTAAAATGAAGAGTTTGGACTATATTCTTGCTCCTCCTAATAGATGGTTCCATTTTTGTCTTGGTTTCCCCAGAACCTAGTGCAAAGTTAGTGATTAACATATAGTTGTTGACTGATTGATTCATTATAAAGATCTTTCCCAGTTCTAGCATTCCCTGATTTAACAGATGAGGAAAATGAGGTACTGAGATAAAGTGACTTGTCCAAGGTCACACAGTTAATTAGTGGATGATGATTCAGGCCTAGAATCCAAGACTCCTGACTTACAGTGCTATCTATGCTCTTTCCACTGTATGGGATTCTTAATTTGGAGTCCATGAATTTGTTTTGTTTTTTAATGCTTTGATAATTTATTTCAATATAATTGGTTTCCTTGTGTATTTTATTTTATGTACTTAAAAACAAGATTCTGAGAAGTTATCCATGGGCTTCCCCAGACAAACAAAGAGGTCTACAATGCCAAAAAGAAAGGTTCAGAATTCAAAATAAAACTGAATTAATGTGAATAGCCAACTGAAATCACCCAGACCAAGAAAACAAAGACCGCAGTGGGCCTGAATTACCCAGTTTGCTATGCCTATGGCCAGGCCTCCCTGTAGAGATATGGGCAGATCCAAGCTATGTTTTGGTGGTGAAATTGGAAAGCATGAATTTTCATGGTTCGTGATCCTGGGCCAAGTGAGGGATCAATGACTATCTGTCCTCTTCAATTTACAATAAAATGAAAATGTTCAGTGAATCTTCCTGACTGGCATTTGGGGAATTTCAATAACTGAAGGGTCCATTCCAAATTAATCTTGGATTCCACTGAAAACATTGTCAGAGAAGATCTTGCAAATAAACCACTGGTCTTTGAAATGGAAGCCAAAATGTCTCCCTTTCCCTAACCCCAAGGGATGCTCTGAGCTGCCAGCTATGCTGGCTCTTAGTGCAAATATTCTTCCCAATTCTCAGTATTGCACAGGGTTGGACAACCTTGATGGGCCATCAGGCAGTCCCTGCTCTCAGCCTAAGTTTATCCATGTGTGAAATAAGGTGGTTGGACTAGATAATAATCAGGTAATGGATGTGGAATGGACCTGAGAGGTCAAGTCAGAGAGATGGATGGATGGATGGATAGGCATAGATAGATAGATAGATAGATAGATAGATAGATAGATAGATAGATAGATAGATGGAAGGAAAGAAAGAAAGAAAAAGAAAGAGAGAAAGACAGACAGACGGACAGACAGACAGATAGATATAAAAGGAAACTGAGGCCCAAAAAGCTTATGTGACTTAGGATCAGAGATTCAGAACTGAAAGAGATCTCAGAGGTCATCAAGTCCAACCTAGTCCTTTTACATATGAGGAAACTGAGGATCAGGGAGTTTAAGTGATTTAGGATTATTATATCATATATTTAAAGCTGGATGTGACCTTAAAGGTCATCTAGTGCAATCTTCTCATTTTACATTTGGGGAAACTCAAACCCCTAAATCACCAAGGTCCCTTCATCTCTAATCTGTTGAGAGTTAAATTTACACAGTAATTTCTTGGGTAACTCATAATTTTTTTTTGTATTTTAAAAAAGCAGGGGAAATGAAACTACCCCTGGTATTCCACCTGGTGACCAGACATTGTAAAAATTTTCCCAGTCTGCTTTTTTCAGACGATGCCCAACCTAGAATCATGGAACTGGTGTTTGGCTCTGTCCTATTTTACATTTTTCAAACAGAAACTTGGAGAAAGGAATAGATGACCTGCTCATCTAAGTTGTAGATGACACCAAGCTGGGAGAGATGGCTGACATATTGGAAGACAGAACCAAGGTCCAAAAGGTCCTTGATAGGCTGGGGCCGAATAGAATGAGATGAAATTTCATAGGAGTAAATGCAAAATCTTATACCTAGGTACAAAAATTGAACTTCACAAGAATAACGTGGGGGAGGCATGGAGAGTAATTATTCCAGAAAAAGATCTAGGAGCTTGGGTGGACTACGAGCAATGGGAGACCACAGCCCAAAAGTAGGTCATGTGATCTAGGGATGGATTAAGAAAGGCAAGGCTTCCAGGGGTAGGGAAGTGATCGTCTCACTGTTTTCTGTCACCAGACCTTATGTGGAGGATTGAGTTCATTTTGGGGCACCAGGGTTTTTGTTTTGTTTTGTTTTTGTTGTTTTTGTTTTGCAGGGCAATGAGGGTTAAGTGACTTGCCCAGGGTCACACAGCTAGTAAGTGTCAAGTGTCTGAGACCAGATTTGAACTCAGGTCCTCCTGGATCCAGGGCTGGTGCTTTATCCACTGCACCACCTAGCTGCCCCCCAATGGGGCACCAGAGTTTTAAGAAGGGCATTGATAAGGTGGGCAGTGCCCAGAGGAGGGCAGCCAGGATGGTTAAGATCCTTGGGTCCATATCACATGGAGATGGGTAGAAGGAACTAGGGATGGGATCTGGAGGAGAGAAGACTGAGCAGTGAGGGATGGGACAAAATAGACATCTTCAGGTAATTAAGAGGCTGCCCCCTGGAAGGGAAATTCTGTTTTGTTCTATTTGGCTCCAGAGAATAGAACGAAGGGCAATAGGTAGAAGTTGTGCAAAGGCTGTAATGTTGAGAACAACTTCCTAATGATGAGAGCTGTCAAGAGAGGAATGCCTTGGAAATGGCTGTGATTTCTCTCTCCTTGAAGGTCTTCTACTCAGACTGAATGATCGCTCAACAGGTATGGAATATGGGCATTCGTTTCCTCGATCTATTGGACTAGGATGGATGCTGAAGTCTCTTCCAACTCTCAAATTCTGTGAATGGTAAAGAATTAGAGCTGAGAGGGTCTTGGAGAATCCAGAACTGAACGTGGAATCAAGAAACCAGGGTTCAAATCCCTTCTAGACACCTTGTGACCTCATGATCCTGAGCAAAGCTCTCAAAGCCTCAGTCTCCTTCTCTATTAAATGAGGGAAATGGCATATGGGGCCAATCTCACAGGACTGTGAAGGGAAGTACTTTTAAAATCTTAAGGTATTATAGAAACGTGAATTTTTTTCATTAAGCTAGCATCTTCATTTTACCAATGAAGAATCTGAGGTTCTGACTGATTGGCTAATTTATTGATTATTCTGTATGTATTCATATTGATTTATCTATATGTGTCATTTTCCCCCAGTAGAATGTAAGTCTCTTGAGGGCAGGCAATGTTTCTTTTCTTTTTTTTCTGTGTATCCTCAATGCCTATTATAGCGCTCTGTACCTAACAAGCACCAAATAAATGCTGGTGGAATCGAATTAATCTGTAATATGAGCAGGTTAGCTTAGGTGACCTCTGTGGGCTCTTCCTCTTCTAACTTTCTATGCCAGGTAGGCAGTACAAGTATTAATCACATTTTGCTCCACTGGTGCCTTCAGGATATCAAAGAGAAATTAAGGAACGCTCCCAAGCCTCTGAAACCCTGAGGAAAACTTGTGGGAAGGCTTGTACAGTAGTCACATGAAACAGAGCAGCCAGCTATGAATGGGCTGCAATTTGTATCACTGGCAGGAACTTTCCTAAGGATGAGACTCCCAGATTGATTCTCTGTCCAGATTTCTCCGCCTCCTTGTCAGCATCTTCCCATACTGGAGAAATCTCTATCCAGGGGCCTGGTCTCTTGATTGGTGACTCCCTAGTTTGGACCACAATCTGGTGAGTCACTGAAGTCATGTTCATTTCACTGCCAGCTTGATTCTCTTTCCAGACTTTTCTATCTCCTCACCTGGGTACTTCACCCCCTTTCTAGTTCTTGTGAATTGTCTTTCTCTGTTAGAATGTAAGCATCTTGAGGGGAGGGATAGTCTTCTTTGCTTGTGTTGTTTGCCCAGTGCTTAGCACTGAGCTCGGCACATAGTAAGCACTTAATAAATGATATCTGTGTTTTTTCTTTCTCTCAATATATGTATATATGTTTCATTTTCTCTCTCCCTCCTTCTTTCTCTGCTTCTATATGTCCTCTGTCTCTCTCTTTCAATCTCCCTCCCTCCCTCCCTCCTTTCTCCCCCTCTGTCTCTCTCTTCCTCCTCCTCCTCCTCTTCTCTTCCTCCTCCTTCTCCTCTTCCTCTCCTCCTCCTCCCTCTCTCCCTTCTTCCCTCCCTCCCTCTCTCTCTCTCTCTTTCTCCCTCCCTCCCTTCTTCCCTCTTTTCCTCATTATCTCTCATTACAGATTCACTGAAATATTATTTACTGATAAAGAAACTGAGGACCAAAGAGGTGACATAATTTGGCCAAGGTCGCATCATAAGTCCCTGTCAAAGCCAAGACTCATACCCAAGCTGCTATACTTCCTTCAACAACACAGTGATTTGCCTCAGTTCCCACAATGAATGGGGCCCAATTTTTCCAATTATGTGTCCAGTACGTTTTCCATCACACCCATGCTACATCCAATAGAATGGGGGCAAAAACACATGGACCCCGTCTCTATGGAATGACAGCTTCAAGCCCCCTCTGTTCCAGATGTGCCAGCTGCTGCTCATCTAAAGACCTCTTACTGTGGATGATAAATGGGTTAGTGTGAATCCCCAGGATTCTTGGGTTTCCAGCTCAAAAGAAGGGAGACCATCAAGATGTGGGGAGACTACAATTGGCCAAAGCAACAAAGAAAGGCACTGGTCCCCAGCTCCTACACATGCTTGCTTGGGGGTGGGGATGGGATTGGGGGGAGATGTGGGGGAGGTAGCATTTGCTTGGAAAACCACCATTATTCTCTTCCTCAGGGGGCAGGAGGGGGAGACTGAAAGCCAAAGGAGTCGTTTCTGTAGTACGCCTGGCCAAGACCCAAGGTACAAAGTTGTCTACGAACTCTCAAATCAGTGTGAGACTTAAAAGACAGAAATATGTGCTGGCAATGGGGCAGGTTGGCCGCTGTTGCCAGGGCTGAATTGAAACCATACTTTGACCTCATGTAGATATCACCCACTGGTCTCTGGCTGGGGGAAGGGTGCTCTTACGGATCCCTATGGTTGAGGCCCTATCACCTCCTCTCCCTGCATCTCTCTCCCAAAGTCAAAGGCACCTATCGATCCTGAAGAGACACGGCTCTCTGGAGCTTCCTAGGGTTCAGAGGGGCAGGGAAAGAGAATCAAAAACAGGGAGGAGGAAGGGCAGAGTTACCCCAGGGGTGCATGCCAGGGGATTGAGGGATGTATAGGTTGGACTGATCTTGAGTGAGCTGATGGTGCCTCTGCTTTAGGGTTTCTGGCTATTGGTAAAAGCCCCGTTGGGATTGGTGGCAGGAGACCCCTCCTCTCATTGGCCCCAATTGTTCTTCCCCTGGCTACTTGGCACACTAACTCACCAAAGGAGTCTAGTTTAATTTCAATCAATCTACAAACATTTATTAAGTACTTACTGCAAGCTAAGCACTAGAAATACAAAGAGAGGCAAAGGACAGTCCCCACTTTCTCATGGGCAGACAATTTGCAAACAATTATATACATACAAACAACTCAAATGCACATCTATATGTAAATGAAAGGTAAAAACTGACCTCCATGTAATCTTTCTTTCTTTTTTTTCTTTTTTGGTAAGGCAATTGGGGTTAAGTGACTTGTCCAGGGTCACACAGCTAGTAAGTGTCAAGAGTCTGAGACAGGATTTAAACTCAGGTACTCCTGACTCCAGGGCCAGTGCTCTATCCACTGCACCACCTAGCTGCCCCAACCTCCATCTAATCTTAACCTCACCTCCAAGAATTTGAGAATGGAAAGGAGATGATCAGACCTGTGTCAGAAATCTGAATGTGGCAGGATGTAGAGGGTAGATCGGATAGGGGTGAGCCTGGAGGCCAAGAGGACAATTAGGAGGCTAGTGCTGTGGTCTAAAAAAGGAGTGAAGGGGGCAGCTAGGTGACACAGTATATAAAGCACCACCTCTGGAGTCAGCAGGACCTGAGCTCAAATCCTGCCTCAGACACCTGACACTTACTAGCTGTGTGACCCTGGGCAAGTCACTTAACTCCAATTGCCTCACCCCCACCCCAAAAAAAGGAGTGAAGGACAGTCATGGCCTTAAAGGTAGAGAAAGGCTTGCCTCATATACAGAAAGCATTTAATTGATGTTTATTGGTGCTTAACTATTGAGAAAAGAAATGTTCTTAGCATCTTAAAATGAGAGAGTTGGCCTTGATTTCTACGTTTCCTTTCTCCTATCATTGTCATGCCTGTGCAGATGCTGATGCCAATGCCAATGCCTATGTCTATGCCAATGTCTATGTCTTTCTGGCAGTTGGGTAGTACAGTGAATAGAACCTTGGACCTGGAATCACGAAGACCTGAGTTTAAATCTGACCTCAGACACTTACCAGCTGTGTGTCCCTGGGCAAGTCACTCAACCTTGATCAGTCTCAGTTTCTTCATCTATAAAATAGAGATAGTAATAGCATCTACCTCACAGGATTATTGTTAAGATCAAATGAGATAATACTTTACAAATTAAAAAGTTCTCTATAAATGCTAGCTATTCTTATAGTTGTTATTATTTTTTACTGTATAAATAGCACTTAGGGTGAGAAGAAGAGCTATCTGTTTTTCTGCCATTTTGCTTTTTCACCAAGTCTATGGGAATGTATTTCAGGGAAAATCCAGGCTGTTGATAATAAGTTCTTTGGTTGAACTGTAAAAACGAGATCTCATGAGTGTTTGGCAAAAAGGGACAAAGTAGAGAGGGTGAATTTGCACACAGGAAGTGATCATCCAACAGATGGGGCTGAGGTTAGCAAATATTGAGAGGGAGATTCATTTTAAATATTTAAATCTTTCTTCTTTCCTCCAAAAAATAGCATTTGTTCTACTGAACACCTTCTCTGCTGAGGCTCCAATGGTTAGGATATGTTTGTTGTCCTTTCTATGAAATCTAACTTGACTTTTATATATATATACACACACAATATCTTGGAAAGAAGGATATTCCTGCAATAACAATAACTCACATTATTACAGCCCTTCAGTATTCAGAGAACATATTTCCCACAACAAGTGTATGAGATGCATTCAAGGACTATTATTCCCATTTTGTAGATGAGGAAACTGAGGCTTAGAAAGTTTGTTACTAAACCCAGGTATGCCACCTGTTGAGTGTTAAAATGTGATCAGAGCTCAGGTCTCCTGACTCCAAGTTCACAGCTCTGACCATTAAACCACACCACCTCTGAAGTGACATCAGTTATCATTCTGGTTTAAAGTGTTGTTTACTTCACTTGGAGGTCTGTTTCCTTGATTGATGAACTAACAGATTTGTTTTAAGTTATGTCAGTTTGAAAGGTAATAGTTTCACCTGGGAACTAATTTTTTAAAATTTGAATTGCCTGTCAAGAATTTTTTTTCAAAGAAAAATAGATCAACTGAATATGCATGTGTTATGGTTAAATTCTAAACACTGTCTAATGTCAGTATTAACCAGAAACTTCTGGTGAATGTTCAATCTTGGAAAGTCTAAAAGAAAAGTGGGACATTATCACTAAATTAGGGCCATTAAGAATAGCTGGCATTTGTGTAGGATTTTTACAGAAATTACCTCATTCTGATCTGCACGATAACCTCATAACATCAGAACCGCAAGTATTAATTCAATGAGTAATATATTTAGATTAATATAGCTGTTCTACAGATAATCAAGACTCAGAGTGGAGAAGCAATCCATTCATACGATAAGGAAACAGTGGAAGTAGGATTCAGACCCAGATAACGCCTGACTATAAGGTCAGGTAATTGTTCACTATAGCACTCTGCCTGAAAAGCAATCAAATAATAATAATAATAATAGTAGTAGTAGTAGTAGTAATAGTAATAATAATAGCTTTATGTAGGTTATTAAGGTTTTCAAAGTACCCCCAAAATATTTTGTAATTTTATCCTTACAACAACCCTGGGAGGTAGATGCTTTTATTATTCCCATGTTATAGAGAAGGAAACTGAGGCAGAGATGGGTTAAGTGACTTGCCCAGAATCTTCAAGCATTTGTGTATCATCTCTCTGGGTGGTGTGGTATTGTGGACAGAATGTTAGCTACGGAGTAAAGAAGTCCTTAGTTTAAATCTCACCTCAGATTAATTAGTTAGTTGTGGGCAAGCCACTTAACCTCAGTTTTCCCATGAGTAAAAAAGAAATTAACTAGGGCTAATAATCACCCCAAGAACCTCCATCCTAGGGTTGTTGTGAGTCTCAAAGGAGATAGTACATGTAAAGCATTTTGTAAACTTTAAATTACTATTTAACTGCCAGTTATTATTTGTATTTGGGTCCCACAAATGAGCTGAACCTCTTACTGAAAGACAGTATGGTATAGTGGACAGACACCTGGACTTGGGAAGTTAGGAAGACCTGGGTTTCAAATTGCCTCTGAGTCACTAGCTACATTCCAGGAAAATTCACTTCCCAGATGGCTTCAGTTTCCTCATTTGAAAAGCGAGAGTGTTGGGTTATATGAGCTCTGAGTTTCCTTCCAGTTCCAGGTCAAGGGTCCTACAATCTGAGATGTATGACAAATAAGTCCCTTTGCCTTTCTGGCCTTTGGCATCCTTGTCAATAAAATGAGCAAGCTGGACCACAGAGATTCCTTCCAGCTCTAACCCTGTAATTCTTTGACTTTTTGTAATGTTTAATACCTTAACCAGTCTGGCTAATGTTCACATTATCCAGGGTTAACTTTATCAAACAAGCTACAGACATGAGCTCGGCTCCTTAGACTAATCTACTTGTCACATTTTTAATGTGGCCTCTGGGACACAGAACTATGGGCAGCTATCGGATGGTCATTTGGTTTTGCCAGGCAATCCCAAACAATTACCAGACTGCCAGTTTTCTCATGAGCAAGACAGCAACAAACTGACTCAGCACCAATGAATAGGACAGCTCATCTCATTCCCGTACTCAATGGACACTCAATAAATGCTGTTGACTGATGGATTGGCAAAGTTCTTTGAAGCCAAGGGGGCCCCAGGTAAGTACATGCCAATATTCCTCCTCACAGCTCAAGTCTATGCTCTCCAATCTGGGAAAGTAATGACCCTGCTCCAAACACCGACAGAAAGTGGCAAGATCTGATTCAAGAGAAGCCAGCCTCCTGAAACCCCCAGAGTGACAGTGTCAGGGTTCAGAGGGCACAGCAATTAGAGAGCTATACTAATATCTGCAAATCTTCCAGGAGCTTGCGTGGCTAAGTTAATTGGGTCTAAATTTCAAACTCCATTGGAGACCAATTCACATTTTACTAGAGTTAGAATACACACAGCTACCCTGTTTCCATTGTAACACCAAATTAGTCCCCATTAATTAGGCCCTATTAATACTGGCTCCCTTGATGCTGTGAGCACATTTGTGCCAGCAACTTAGTCAGGGAGAAGTTTGTCAGGCCTAATTGCGGAGCCTGTCTTTCAAAAAGCAGCCTTTGTTGCCGGAGAGCTCTGCATGAGACACAAAAAGAGCTTGAAACATAACTCTGGAAATGTTAGGGCTGCATTCACATGTATATGACAAGCAGACATAGCATGAACACACATAACTATGCATGGCATGCACACACAGCATATACACACATGGCATGCACACATAGCATATACATGCATGACTCTACATAAAGAGGGAGTGGGTTGGAGTGGTAAATGGGCAGAAACACCAAGCTTCTGTGGTTGGAGCTGTGCATTCATCCAACTGTTTGGAAAATAATTTGGAATTGGGTGAGTGAATGGTTATTACATTGTTCATAATCCTTGACCCAGCAATTCTACTATAGTGCAGTGGAAAGAGGGGAGGAGAGAGGACAGGGGAAGAAAGGGGAGAGGGGAAAGGAGGAGAAGGGAGGAAAGCTCCCATATATAATTAAATATTTAGAGAATTACTCTTTATGGGAGTTAAAAACAAAACTGGAAATGAAGTAGGTGCCCATCGGTTGGGGATTAGCTGAACAAACTATAGTAAGTTAATGTAATGTGATATCACGGTGTCATAAGACATTATGGATATGAAGAATTCAGAAGAATGTGGCAAGATTTCTAACAACTGACCTGAAGAGAAACAACCTGGAGTTAGGAAGACATGAGTTCAAAAACACCCTCAGATACTCCTTAGCTGTGTGACCCTTGGTAAGTCACTTAACCTCTGTTTGCCTCAGTTTCCTCATCTGTAAAATGGGAGTGATAATGGCATATACCTCCCAGGGTTGTTATAAGATTCAAATGAAAAAATTGCAAAGTGTTTTGTAAACCCTAAAGCACTGCATAAATGTTAGCCAATATTGTAAGCTATCACTATAATACATTAAAAATATTAAGATAATCATATTATTATTCTATAATATGATTATACACTAATAATATTACTGGCTAGTCCCTAAGCTAATCAGGAGAACAACATAGACAAAAAATATAAAAGATAAATGAAAACCATGGAGAAATGCAGCCGAATTTAGATATATTGATGAACAATCTTGAAGCTAGATATTAAAGGAGATCATACTCATCCCTTCTTGGGTGAAGGGAAGAAGGGCTGTAGGTTTGTAGTAGGTTAGTTTTGCTTTGTTATTTTTTTCTTTGATATCAGGGAGAGTTAAAGGTAAGGGAAGTAGTGAGTATATCAGAAACAATTGTAAAAATATACCAAAAATAAGTAAGTAAATAAACAAGTCGAACTGTATTTGGAATCAAGAGAGACCTGGGTTAAAATCTCATCCCAGAGCAGAGAAAGAAGGCAGGGGAAACAACTGAAGTGGGGAGTACAAGCACAAGATATGGAAGTTTCTGGAAGATGAGCCTTGCCTGGTGTGCTGGAGGAAGCCTGTAACAAATGAATCTCAAAGAAACCAATAGTCTCCAGATCTTTTGGGCTATCACAGTACTACAACAGAATCCCCTTCACCCAGTTCAGATATCCCAGGAGGGAACCAAACCTTCTTTCATTTCCCCACTTAATGGGGGGCCAGAAGGGGGGCTAAGCAACCAAGCAGCCCAGATTCTATGAAGGATGGGGATGGCTCTCTAGCCCTGTCCCATTTCACACATGACCAATTCTGATGACCTCTTCATAAAAAGGCAAAGTCCTCCTTGGGATTCGGGATTTCAAAGGCAACAGCCTGGTTTTCTCAACAAGAAAGATCATTCCAAAACCTAGACACGGGCCAAGGAATTTTCAAAAGCCAAACTTATTGTGTGGGGTTATTGAAATTCTGGGTGGTCTCCCTTTCTCCACCCTGCTCCTGGCTTCCTGGCCCAAAGCTGTCTTTACTTAAGATATCTTGAAGATCACCAGAAACCCCCTTGCTGTAGATCATGCATGGACTCTTATCTTTCTCCCGTTCCGCTGTTCTTTTCAAGGTCACCTATCTGCAGCTATCAAGCAGTTTAGCAGCATTAATGACGCCTGGGCAGAAATTACAGTAGCTCCCAGTAGTGCCACTTCAGCGAAGGCAGAGATAGTGTTTCCTTCATAAAGCAAAGCTTCCCCAGCTCACAACCTGAGATCTGAGCTCTCTTTCTGAGTTATAACTGGGCTGGTAGGGTCTGGGGGCAAAAGAGGGGGAAGGTTCAGGTGAAAATAAGGGGGGCAGCTAGGTGGCACAGTGGATAGAGCAATGGCCCTGAAGTCAGAAGGACCTGAGTTCAAATCCGGCCTCAGACACTTAACACTTACTAGCTGTGTGACCCTGGGCAAGTCACTTAATCCCAATTGCCTCACAAAATAAATAAATAAATAAATAAATAAATAAATAAATAAATAAATAAATAAATAAATAAATAAATAAATAAATAAATAAATAAATAAATAAATAAATAAATGAATGAATGAATGAATGAATGAATGAATGAATGAATAAATGAATAAATAAATAAATAAATAAGAAAGAATTCAAACTTTTTCACATTTAAAAAGATATGCTTTGTTGTTATTGTTCAGTCACATCCAACTCTCCAGAACCCTTTGCCATTTCCTTCTCTGGTTCGTTTTACAGATGAGGAAACTGAGGAAAACAGGTTGAAGTGACTTGCCCAGGGTCACACAGCTAGTAATTCTCTGAGGTTGGATTTGAACTCAGGAAGATGGGTCTTCCTGACTCCAGGCCCAGCATTCTATCCACTGACACACCTAGCTATCCCAAAAAGATGTACTTAGCTTCTTTCAAGATTCACTTCCACTCTGCACCCTCCTCACCCTTCTCTTCCCACTCCTGAATTTTAAAAGTTTCAGTGTTTGGTTCAGATGAAGTATGGGACTTATGATTTCATTGATATAGGGAAGTCCCAGGAGTCTTACAATGAAGATTGGCATCTCCTCTAAAACTTCGAGTTGTTCATAATAATAACAGTGGTGATAATGAGAATGGTCATGAGAATTTATATACCACTTTAATGTTTCAAAGCATTTTATCTCACTGGACCCACACAACTTCCCTGTGATATAGGACCTAGTATTATCTCCATCTTACAGATGCAGAAACTGAAGCTGAGAGCGGTTAAGTGACTTGCTCAGGCTCACACAGCTGGTAAGCTTGTGCAACAGGGGTCAAACTCAAGCCTTTCTAAATCCAGACTCAGTGTGGCTCCTGAGCCCTTAGGGGCTAAGGAACTTCCTCAGAGTTACACATCTACCACGAGGCAGAGACAGAATGTGTGAAAAATAAATAAGTAGATTTTAGGATGATTAAAAGTAAATTATTTTTAGTGGCAGCTAGGTGGCATAGTCTTGGATTCAGGAGGACCTGAGTTCAAATCCAGCCCCAGACACTTGACAATTACTAACTATGTGACCCTGGGCAAGTCACTTAACCCCAATTGCCTCACCAAAAAAGGGGAAAAAAGTAAATGATTTTTAGTTGCTGAATTGTTGAGACTTATTTCAACTCATATAGGGAGAAGATTATAGGACCTGGATTTGAGGGATCTGGATTTGAATCCAAAACTTACTAAAAGTTTCCAAAGGTGAGTGAACAAGTCCCTTAACTTCTCTGAGACTCAATTTCCTCATGTCTAAAATTCAATTCAACAAACTTTATTAGGTGCCTACTGTGTGCCAGCTACCAGATCGACAAAAACAAAGCAATCCATGGTCTTGATGGACATGCATTCTACTCACTTTCCTCATCGTACAGATCATGCAATCCATCCCCTTCATTTCAGAGATGAAGAAAACAGGACTCAAACAGGTTGTAAGTGACCTGCCCAAGGACACACAGCAAGTAAGCGTCAGAGGTGGTAAATGACTCGACGTCCTCTCACTCCCAAGCCAATATGTTGTCCACTGTGCCAAGCAGGACCTATGAAACAAGAGGTCGGATTAGATGACACCTAAGGTCCCTTCTAGTGCTAAATGTATGATCCTAGGAGCCATGATTCTCTGCACATGGGCACAGATAAGGAGCACTCCAGTCCACCCTTTTGGAAACACCATCATCCACATTACCCTCACCCCGATCACAAGCCTTCAGTGACTATAGGATACAGCCTACAACCTCTATTCTGATGTTTAAGGCTTTCCACAACTGTGCCCATCTATATACCTCTCCAAATGCATTTCCTACAACCACCCTACAGGAACTCTCTTCTCTAGCCAAACTGACCCACACAGCATCCTTTCAACATAGCAGGCATATTCTACCCTCCATGCTTTTCTTCAGGCTGTTGATGAATCAATCAGTAAGGATTGATTAAGCACCTACTATATACCAGGCAATATATACATATATATATATATATATATATATATATATATATATATATTTTAACCAGGCACTATATTAAGCATGGGAATACAAAAGTATCCCCATTTATCAACAAGCATCACCATTTATCAATAAGGAATCTGAAGCCTGGAAAAGTGATGTGACCTGCCTATGGGGAAAAAGAGAAGTGTCCAAGGTAAGAGTCCAACCCAAGCCTCACCCAACTTCAAGTCTAGCTGGCTATCTATGATGCTGATTTGCCTTATTGGACTCTTTATGTGAATGTCCTATCTCCCCAAATAGACCATGCATCTAGAAAATATCTTTAAAAAACAAAAAAGCCAAAAAGAAAATGTATTGATAGTGTAGGGCTAGAAGGAAACTTCATGGCCCTTTGAGAAGAACCCTAAATAATAATTATGGCAACTGAGACAAAACCCAACAAACAGACCCATATCTTGGGTCTCATCACCAGAATCTCTCCCTGAGTTGAGTCAATATTTAAAGAAAAATGAATTTGAGATAAGGGAAACTTTGGAGAGATTCTTCCAATCTTCTGCTCAATAACTATGTGACTTTAGGGGAGTCGCTTCACACCCCTTCCTCCAACCTCTGTTTTCTTATCTACAAAATTATGGCATTGGACTAGGCCAGGGATTCTTAACCTTCTTTGTGTCATGGACCCCTTGGACCATGTGGTGAAGACTATGGGTCCCTTCTCAGAATCATGTTTCTAAATGCATTGAATTACAAAGGAAATAAAAGACACTAAAATGCAGTTATTAGCATATTTTAAAAGTTCATTGACCCCAGGTTAAGAACCCTGGAGTAGATGGCCTCTGAAATCTCTTCCAACTCTAGACCCATGTGATAAAATAATAGGACTTGGCAGATGCCCAGGGGACCCCACCTGAAAACTGATTTGGAATTGATTGAATTGGGTGACACTGACTTAAGATTGATAAAATCGAGACCATGCCTGGCCAACCCTGAGTGAGGTGTTGTTCTCAGAGGCTGTGAACTACGACATCAACAGGAGACTATCCTCAACCAATCAGCTTGAAGGACCTCCCCTTTCGGGGAGGGAGACAGGAAGTAGGAAGGTGAGGGTGTCTCTGGATCCCTCTCTTTTTTGTTTGGACTTAGGCTTGGAGGCAAAGAGATAGAGGAAAGAACAGGGCCTCTTGTCGTCCAGAATTGGCATAACTTCACATGGGCTGCGAGGTAAAGGGAGGTTTTCTCTCTGGCTATCCCTTGTAGACCTAAGCTAAGGTTTTCCACCCTATCTCTCTTCACTAACTTCTAATACATGTTAATAAATACTTAAAAGCCTAAACTCTTGCTGAATTTATCAGTAAATTTTAGCCAGTCTCCCTCATGAAACTGGGGGGGGGGCGGGGAAGGTAAGGACCCACATTAGATTTTAATCAGGGGCAGGTTAGGACCCACGTTAGATTTTAAACATCACACCCAATGAGCTGAGGAACACAAGCCTAGAAACCTTAAGACACAAGGCTCCATGAGAGGAGACACTCTAGGATACTTTGAGGTTATCACTGGGAAGGCCTCCAGTGGGAAGGGAGAAGCATGGGACCAGATTGGGGAGTGGAGGAGCTCACCTGGGGTATATAGCCCCAGAAGCAGGAGAATGTACCATCCGATTGTGTCCTATTTTTAACTTGTTCTTACTAACTAGATGCTGGCTGACTTGTTTCTATCTATCAACAGAGTACATCCTCTAAATATCATTGCCCTGAGACAAAGTTACTGTCACCCAATCCAGGTCATGCCTTTCCATGATATACCCTATTTTTCCATTGTCAGGGTCTGCAACCATGTTGTTTACTCCAACTGACATTTCTTCTATTTACATGCAAAAAGTAATATAAAAACACCTGATTGAGTTCAAATGTTTGGCACCAAACCAAATACTAATTTGATGTTATCAAAACAACTGGTTCATTAAAGGAATTGCCCAGGTGACTTTTAAGGCAGACACATGAAGATATAATCTATCCTCTCTCCAACAAGAGGGAAATGGAGCTGTGATGATTGTTGGCTTGGCTAGAACCACCCACCCAGGCCAAGAGGATAACTTTAGAACTGATGCCTCCCACCTGATCACAAACTGGAGGTATGACAGGCACACAACACCCTTTGGATCTAGACGTTCAACCCAAACATGTGGCTTTATAAGATTGTAAAACTGTGCCCCAGAAAATTCTACATCCTACAAGATCTCTTCAGTCTTGTAACTCACAAACTCCCATCTCAGAAGTATCCTCTTCCCCTGGGGCCCCTCCTGATGATTGGACAGCTCCTGCTAGATCCTTCAAAGAAGGAGGGTGCTTCAGAGCAGCCAACTCTTCATTCCCCACCAGGCTGCACCTTTCTGGACTCCTGATCATTCCCTGCCCCTGAGTACTTTTTTCCTGTCTGCCTCCCCATTTTTCAATCTCTATTGATGCTTGATTCTTTTTGTATCCCTAGCATTTAGCACAGTGCTTGGCACACAGTAAGCGCTTAATAATTGTTTTGTTATTGACTGGTAGGATCATAGAATTAGGGCTAGACAGAATCTTTGTGGTCGCCTCATCTGAACCCCTCATTTTAATGTTGAGCAAACTCAAGTTGAAAGCGGTAAAGGAACTTAACCAGTGTTATAAAAGTAGTAACAGAGCTGGAATTCTGACTCTGGTCCCTGGATGAAGATTCCAGTATTCTTCCCAATTAGGATAATGGGATCAGGGGTCTATATTATAATATGGATAAAATACTGCACCTGGAGTCAATTCAAATCTTGCCTCGGATACTTGGTAACTGAATGAGTCACCTAACCTCTTTTCCCCAGTTTCTTCATCTGAAAAATGAGAATAATAACACCTACCTCATGGAGTTGTAAAGATCAAATTGGATAATATGTGTAAAGTACTTTGCAAACTATAAAGTATGACACAAATTTTAACTGCCATTATTACTGTCTAGAGCTGGAAGGGATCTCAGGGGGCTTCTAGTCCAACCCCCTCATTCGACAGATGGGGAAACTGAGGTCCAAAGATTGTTAATGACTTAACCAAGGTCAAACAGATAGTGAATGTCAGAGTTGAGATTTGAACCCACACCCTTCACTCCAAATACAATGAATGGTCTTTTCACTGAGCCACAATTAGTTACTGCCAATATTCATTTAGTTATACTAATTGGAGGAGAGGGAGAAGGTTCCTGGGAAGGAGACCAAGGTTACAAAAATAATCCCCCAAATCCTTTACATTTCGGTTTTGAAAGGCATTAAAGGACTTCTCTCTCATTTTAAATGTTTTGTTTTACCTTTTTTTCTTAGGCACATATTAAAATCATTTTACTTTCCCATGGCATATACTGGTTAATGAGCTGAGAAAGGTGAACTAGGAGTCTTCTGGGTGGATCCAGATGAGAATTTAAAACTGGCCTAAATTAAGCCATGAAAAAGATTCTATCCATGAATAATTTAAGATAAAGACCTTCAGGATGCTCCTCCCCCCCTCCTTCCCACCATGTCTTTGTAGAGGTGGGGTACTGTGCTATGAAGCACTTCATGTATATCAGATGTGTTGGTTATGTTGGTTAGTTTTTCTGCACTGTTATTTTTCTTTATTTTTAATCTTTGTTAGAAATAATGGCTCTCTGGAAGGAGCTGAGAGGGAGAAGTACAGGGGGAAATGTAGGTAATATACATGCAAAAGAAATCAATAAAAATCCATTTTATTTATTTGTCTGTGTATTTATTTATTTATTCATTCATTCACTCTTCCATTTATTTATTTGTTTGTTTGTTTTTGCGGGGCAATGAGGGTTAAGTGACTTGCCCAGGGTCACACAGCTGTTAAGTGTCAAATGTTTGAGGTTGGATTTGAACTCTCCTATTTTTTTTTAAAAAGAATGACCCTTCCTTTCCTATAAGATCACTCAGAATTGCAGACTTGGGGCTGGAAGAGACTGAGGCTGTCTGGTTCAGTCCTTACCTAAGTAGGAATCCCCTCTATGGCATTCCCTCAAAAGTAAGCATCCAGAATTGCCCTAAAGAATTCTATTAACAGGCCACTCACTATCCCTCAGAGAAAGCCCCCTCCACTTTCCGACTGTTCTCATTGTTAGGAGGTTTTTCTTTATGTTGAGCCAAAATCAGCCTCCCTGTCAGTGCTACAGTTGGGTCCCATACCTCATGGTGCTGCCAATAGCACGGGCAGATTATTTACATCTGTGCATGCATCCATGACTTCAGACAAAGTAGACTTGAATAGTCCCAGAAGGAAGGCCACCATCATGACCTCAGAGAAACTGACAATGGTGGGACAGGAATGCTTATGAGTTCACCAATTCCTTCTTCTCTGGGCCAAGACCTCCACCTCCCAGGTACAGCCCACTCTGGGGTCAATGGAAGGTGAAGAGGAAACAGGCAGACAATCTCGTGGCGAGGCCACGGAAGGCAGGATGGAGAGAAGGCAGATAAAATTACATATTCCCAAGCCCCCAGAAATTGAAGGTGCTAGAGAAGGGAATCCCGTCATGCAATGTGATATTCCACAGGTGTGAAAGTAACCTTTCTTCAGGGCTGGGGAGCCCGCCCTAAATCAATAACAATGATGCTGAAAATGAGAAATAAACAAAAAACAAGATGTGTAAGTGATGGGAATTGGGAAATAGAACAAAACAGGATGAGGATTGCAAACACAGCCAGCCACACCTCCAAACACAAACAGAAGTACACCAAAGTCTGGATCCTCTGCCAAACATGCAGCCAGTTACACCCAATCAAATACTTAGAACTAGTAGGAAATTATTTATAATCATAGAATCATAGATCTGGAGTTGGCACAAGCCTGAGAAGTATTGTAACCCAAGCACCTCATTTTTCAGAGAAGGAAACTGAGACCCAGAAAAGGGGAAGTGATATATATGGTCTTCTTCTATTAGAATGTAATATCCTTGAGTGTAGGGCATTGCTTCAATTTCATCTATATATTTGTTTATTTGTCTGCTTGCTAATTCATTCATTCATTTATTCATTTATTTATTTATTTATTAATCTATTTATTTGTTTGTTTAGGCTTATAGATTTATCCTCAGAACTTAGCACAATGTCTGGTGCTCAATAAATGCTTTCTCGGGGCAGCTAGGTGGTGCAGTGGATAGAGCACTGGCTCTGGAGTCAGGAGGACCTGAGTTCAAATCTGGCCTCAGACACTTGACACTTACTAGCTGTGTGACCCTGGGCAAGTCACTTAACCCCAATTGCCTCACCAAAAAAAAAAATGCTTTCTCTATAAGTTAGAAGTGGATCATTTTATGAGTCCCAGATTTGAGTCATTAGAAACTATAATAAGAGGGATTAGGAGAGGAATAGGTGAAGATCAAAGCCAGGAGAGAAACTGAGAACTGCTAATTGGAAGAGAGGTATTGTTTTGCTGAGAGCTGATTGGCTAGAGAAAGGCAGTATTGTTCTCTGGCTCTATCTACAGCCCAAGAGGGGAAATACCTCAATGGTTTTCCTGTACTACCCTTTACGACTACCAGTGGTTAAGAGGGAAAAACAGAATGAAAGATGAACTACATGAGCTTAGCTGTGAGCTGTGCTGATTGGAGAAGACTTGTGGCTTTGCAAATAGCTGACTAGAGAAAATAGAATTCCCTCCCAGGAATAGGTTGCATGGCCCTATCACTATGTACAGATTCAAAGAGACAAAATCCAAACCCTCCCCAGAGCAAATCTGAGGAATTTGCTAGAAGAGAACCAACCATAAAAAGGTAATGCAATAGACAGAGTGCCAGGACTGGAGTCAGAAAGACTTGAGTTCAAATCTTGCCTCGGACATTTCCTAGCTGGGTGACTGAGCAAGCCATTTAACCTCTGCTTCAGTTTCCTCATCTATAAAATGGAGATAATATTAGCACCTACATCTCAGGGTTGCGTAAGGATCAAGTGATATGATAATTGCCAAGCACATAACATAGTACCTGGCATATAATAAGCACTACATAAATGTTAGCTATTATATCTATTATTACAACACTTTCTCTGTACCCTAGCAATGGTGGCTGTGTGCTAAAAGAGCCTGACACTGCTTCAGTGACTTGAGAGTAGCAAAAAAAAGTAGCTTTGACCAGGAGGAGAAGGTCTGAGGACCAGAAGGGGAAGAGACAGCAAAGAAGCAGTTTTTGCCCAAGTGACATATAATGATGACTTTTCTCTTAAGAGATTAAGGACTTCATGGCGTGCCATCTAGTTGTTCCCAGCATGTAAGTTTTCATATGCATATGTATCCATGCTAGATTTCCGTGTGTGCCCATTCTACCCCTTGAACATTGTTGTGTGTACTGGTGGGAAATTTATCTCTCCAGAAAGGTGGGAGGAAACTCTGTGCCTGCTTTTTAAAAATTATACTTTCTTGACCTAAGATTCTTGCTGTGCTACCCAGACCAAGGTACAGAACATCATTCCAAGATAAGCTTCTAGCACGGTACTTGTGCTAGATACTGGGGATATACAGTCAAACCAACAATCCTTTATTAAACATCTAATATGTATGCCAGGCACAAAGATGAGAGTGGGAGAGAGACAGAGACAGAGATAGAAAGGAAAGAAGGAAGGAGAAAAGGAAGAATGGAAGAAAAGAAAGAAGGAAGGTAGGGAGAGGAGAGAATGAATGAAAAAGGAAGGAAGAAAAAGAAAGGAAGAAAAGAAAAGAAACAATCTCTGCTCTCAAGGAGCTGCCATTCTATAAAATGACAGAGCCATAGATTTGTTCATGGTTTTCAATTATAAGGAACAGCTGTCATTTAAAATACAAACAACTTTTGCAAAGTGCTTTATCAACCTTAAAGCACCATAGAACTGTGAGTTATAATTTTAATTTTAACTTCCCATCTGGATTTCTTGTTCTCTTCTACTTTCCCTTTCTTCCTTCTTTTCTTTCTTTCTTTATCTTTGTACCTTTCTCTGTTTCTGCCCATCCCCTCTAGTTTGCAAAATTAAAGCTAATCACAGAATAGAAACAATAAGAAGTCATTAGCTTCTGTGATAAAATCTTCTAGCTCTGTCCTAAACCATTATTGGTGGTATTGGCTGGTCATACCCCCAATCATGTCCCTAACCCCCCAACAATCCATCAATATACCAACTAAGTTACGTGGTACTTTTCCTGATTCTCTCCCTGATTCATCCACACACACACACCCAACCTTGTTTGTAATCTCTCTCTCTTGAAATTACTTTGCATTTATTTTGTTTAAACTTTGTATTTATGGAGTTGTATTTCTCTCTACAGTAAAAGAGATCATGCCCCTTGAGGGCAGGGACTATTTACTCATTTATTTTTTGCCTCTATATTCTAGTCCAAGCTCTAGCATGTAATAGGCACTTAATCACTGCATGTTGACTGATTGATTGGAAGCACAGAAATAGAAGAATACAAACTCATTAAGAATAGGGAAGGGGGCAGCTAGGTGGTGCAGTGGATAAAACACTGGCCCTGGAGTCAGGAGGACCTGAGTTCAAATCTGACCTCAGAAACTTGACATTTACTAGCTATGTGACCCTGGGCAAGTCACTTAATGCTCATTCCCCGCCCCCCCAAAAGAGCAGAGAATGTTTCATTTGGTTTTTGCATCCCCAGAGCTTGGGGCAGCTAGGTGGTGCAGTGGATAGAGTGCCAGGTCTGCAGTCAGGAAGTTTTATCTTCCTGAATTCAAATTTAGGCTCAGACACATCCTAGCTGTATGACCCTGGGTAAGTCATTTAACCCTGTTTGCCTCATTTGCTCAACTGTAAAATGAGTTGGACAAGGCAATAGCAAACCACTCCAGTATCTTTGCCAAGAAAACCCTAAATAAGGTTATGAAGAGTATGACCCAAGTGAAACGACTGAACAACAAAAATCCCTAGTGCTTGGTACAATGACTCTCACATAATAAGGGTTTAATAAATGATAATTGGATTGAATTATACTGAATTAAATTAGGTCATTTTGCCTGCCTGAAAAAACCTCAGTTTTCTCATCTGTAAAATGAGAGGGTTGGACTAGACATAATTTCTATAACGGTCTCTTCTAGCTCTAATAGTCTATAATTATATTGCCTGATTTCTTTCTTTCCCCAGAGTAAAAACACAGAATAGTATCCAACCCAAGGACTGTGATGAGAGAAAGGGTACTATTGGAGCAATGCTGCCCTCTGCTGGACACCTCTAAGCACACTCCTCTAAGACAATTTCAAAAGTTAAGGCAAAGAGACATTCATTCAGCAAATATTTATAGCTTATGTTGGTCTTTGAGTGGGTTCATAGATTTACAGCTGGAAAGGACTTCTGAGGCCATTTTGGCCAGCTCCGCTCCTCATTTTGCAGGGGAGGAAACTGAGGAGGAAAGAGGTTAAATAGCTAGCCCATGGCTAGTGAGCATCAGAGATAGGATTTGAACCCAAGGTCTCCCTGACTTCAGGAACTAGATCTTTTTCCACTGCCCCATGCTGCCTCTGTAGTCACTCAAGTGAAAAATAACATTCAGTAATACTACCCCCACCTCTATTCAATGATATCCCCAGCTCTCAAGATCAATGGTTACATACTGTTATATTATCATCAAGTTCTTCCATGTATGGCTATCTTGTCTTCCCCAAAAATATTTCAAGCTCCTTGATCAACGATATGGAGTGTTACATACTCCTCTCCTTTTCTAGAACAAAATTGAGTATATAGGAGGACTTCTGTGATTATCTGTAAAATTAAATCCATCATTGCTGCTCCCTAACATGAACATTCTTTATGTGACCTTGGATTAGTCCTTTCACCAACACAGATCTCTGTTTCCTTATCTATACAATGAGGCATTTGGACTAGATGGCTTTTTCAGCTATCAAACTATAATGTTCTGGTGGAAAATTAATTAAGATAAATTCAGTTGAAAGGGACATGAAATAAGTTGTTACGATGGCCCTCAGGTTGGGTGTTATTAACAATTATCATCAAGTAACATCTTATTTTAAACAATTAGTCTTACTGGCTATGTTAATTCTAATCCTAGGATGGATGAAGCTATTTTTCACAGGGTCCATAAACTTCTAAGACTTCGGTTCCTCATCTCCAAAATGAAAGAATGGGAATAGGTGGCCTCTGGTGTCCCTTCAACTTCACATCTTTGGTCTTCTGCTCATGCTAAATGACCATGAAAACTGGTTATTTTGTATAATTATAGTAGAGTTGAAGTAGAAGAGATCTGGAAGGTCATTTAATTCAAAGCTTTCATTTTGTAGATGAGGAAAGTGAGGCCCTGAGAAGTCAAGTGCTTTAACTGAACTCTCATAGTAAGTGATAGAGGTGAAGCTATAACCCTGGTCTCCTGACCAGAGCTGTAAGTAGAATTTGCACATTGGGCAAGCAACCCAAAAGAGGCTGTCTAGTGAACTCAGTAACTCACATGAAAATAATACATGTAATTAAGATAAATTCAATTGAAAGGGACATAAAATAAGTTGCTATAATGGTCCCAGGTTGGATGTTATTAACAATTAGCATCAGGTAACTTCTTATTTTAACCAATTAGCCTTACTATCTATGTTAATTATATGTTAAGCTCAGCTATTTCTACCTCTTAAAGGCTTAATTTTAGTCACTTCCCTCTGTTCATTAATTCCTATTTATCCTTTATATAGTGTTGGTACATATTTGTTTGCTGTCTCCCACATGAGATTGTAAGCTCCTTGAGGGCAGGGATTATTTTTTTGTCTCTTTTTGTATCTCCAGGACTTAGCCCAGTGCCTGGCACATAGTAGGTGCTTAAAATGTTAATTGACTGATCCCTCTGATCCTTCCTCTCTCTGGAGCCCTTTCTACCACATAACTTAGATCTAACAAGATCTAGAGCCAGAAAGGAGCAGTGAGAGATAGAAAGAAAAGCTTGGACTTCTGAAGAGTTCCTGTCTTCCTCAAAGCTCAGGAAACTTTTATATATCCTCAGACAGAACTGGAAGAGACCCTAGAGATCCTGTAGTCCCTTCCAGGGATGTTGGGAGGCTGAGATTTTAAATGTCAATTATTGTTGTTGTTGTTTTACATATATGTATACCGAGACCCAAAAAGGGGAAGGCCATACAGCTAGTTAGTGGAAGAGTTGGAACTGAACCCCAATTTTTCTGACTTCCTTCTCAATGCTCTTTCCACCACCCTACTGTTCTCTCAGGAGAAAGGAGAAGGTGGATTGCCAAAGAAATCAAAGGACTACAAGCTTAGAGTCAGAATATCTGAGATCAAGTCTTGTCTCTGATAGTTTACCAGTTATGTGAGCACAGGTAGGAAAATAAATCAATTAACATTTAGTATTTGTCCACTATATGCCAAGAAAAGCACTGACCCCTCCAAGCCTTAGTTTTCTTAATTTAATTTTTTTTTTGTAATTTATGGTGAGGCAATTGGGGTTGACTTGCCCAGGGGTACACAACTAGTAAGTTGTCAAGTGTCTGAGGCTGGATTTGAACTCAGGTCTTCCTGACTCCAGGGCCAGTGCTCTATCCACTGTGCCACCTAGCTGCCCCTTAGTTTTCTTATCTATAAAACAGAGATAATCGCACAGAATGTCAGCGTTGGAAAGGATCTTAGTATATACCATTCTAACATATTTCTGTGAAACAATCTCTGCTATAATATCCCTGATAAAGTCAGCTAGCCTCTTTTTGATGAGAGGAGATAGCCCCAAACTGTAGAAAGAATATTAAATTTAGATTCAGAGGACCTGGATTCAGATCCCAGAACTGTCACTTACTAGCTGTGTGACCTTGGTCAAGTCACTGAACTTCCGGACCTCAGTTTCTTTATCCATAAAATGACCTCTGAGGTCCCTTTCAGCTCTAATTCTAGGATCTCCAGTGAAGGGGAACTCACTAGTCTCCAGGGTAGCCCATTCTACATTGGGACAGGTCTCATTATTAGGAATCTTTTTCTACTACTCCATTGAAATCTGTTTACAATTATGTTGGGCAGACAAGACCCATAAACAGATAGAGAGCAACTCATCCCTAAATGTGTTAGAGGAGGTATAATGGAAACAGTCCTTGCTTTAAAGTCAGAGGCCTTGAGTTCAAATCCTGGTTCTGTCACTTTTTTCCACCTGTAACAACTTTTATGCAATTCATTCATGGCCCTGAAGATAGGATTCAGAAGACATGGCAATGGAGGAATGGTCAAAAGTTTGGATGGATTTTCTCTTTTCCCTGTTGCCTTCTTGTTATCAATAAATGTGATGTTTCCTAACCTTTTTAGCTCCAAAGGGTATCAAATCCAGTGATGAGGTAGGTCATAGTCAGTATTGAGAGGCAGCAACCTCTAATAACAATAACATTTATTCAACTCTTATTGGTTTACAAAACACTTTAGCTATTTATTTAAGCCTCATGACACCCCTGTGGGGTAGGTTCCCTCCAAATCATCATCAATCATCATCATCCTCATTTTACAGATGAGGAAACTGAGGCTCAGAAAGGGACAGATACTTTCCCAGAGTCTCATAGCTAGCAAGCATAAGAGGTGGGATTCAAACCAGATCCTTCTGACTCAAAGTCTAGTGCTCTATCTACTAGCTAATGTTGCCCCTCTCAAATGGAAAGAAAGCTAAAATCACAGTATCATAGTTTTAATAATAGAAAGTCTCTTAGAGGCCAGATTGTCTTACTCCCTAATTTTACAAATCAGTGAACTGAGGCCCAGGAAGGATAAGTGACTTATCTCCTCATAGGGCCTTAGAACACTGGACCAGTCTTTGTTGTAAAGCCAGCTTCAGTACCTCAAGGGATCTATTTATCCATCTCCCCATCTATCTATCTTTCTATCATCTATTATCAATTTCTATCTCTCTATCATCTGTTTATCTATCTATCTATCTATCTGTCTGTCTGTCTGTCTGTCTATCTGTCTGTCTGTCTATCTATCTATCTATTTATCTATCTATCGCTATCATCCCATCTATTATCAATTTCTATCTATACATCCAATCTATCTATCCATCCATCTATCTATTTATCTCTATCCATCCCATCTATCATCTATCTATCTATCCATCCATCCATTCTTCCAATCTATCTATCCCATCTATCTATTTCTATCTATCTATCTATCTATCTATCTATCTATCTATCTATCTATCTATCTATCTATCTATCACTATCTATCATATATCCCATCTCTCTATCCATCCCATATATCCATCCATCCCTCCGCCTTCCTACCTACCTACATATTATCTATCTCATTCACTCTACCAAGGAGTTTAGGGAAGTGTGGGCATTGCACTGGAATTGGATCTTAATTCTTTGGGATCTGGACCTACATATGTGCAGTGGCCATGAGTTTTAAGGCCCCTAACCACAAAGAATGAGGATGATTTCTGTGATCTGTCATTGTCCCACCAGTCTCTGGGAGCATATGGACCGGGCCAGCTCTAGGAGGCTGTACGTTTGCACTTAGCATGGGGATCTTGTGGAGTTTTTAGAAAGGAGGCTACAAGAAGAAAAGAGAAGATAAAAAATAACTGGAGAAGGCTCCATCTTATACTTCCATGGCTCACCTACAATGGTTTGGTTTTTTTTTTCCTTCTCCCTTATGATGCTGAACTTGAGAACTGAAGTAACAACACTGTCCGGCATGAATTCTGTCCCTAGGCCTGGCTGGGGACTAATTCTTCCAGTCCATGGAGATGGTTTTATCTGCAAAATGAATAGCAGTGGCAGATTCCTATAAAAATAGCTATAGAAATGTTAATTATTATTGTTTTAGGGACAGCTAGGGGGCACAGTAGATAGAGTGTTGGACTTGGAATCCAGAAGACCTATGTTCTAATCCTATCTGACACTTACTGTGTGATCTGAGGTAAGTTACCAAGGCTTTCCCAACCTCGGTTTTCTCACTTCTAAAACAAAGACAATAACAATGGCTACTGCCCAGGATTTATAAAGATGAAATGAATTAGGACTTTGCAAACCTTAAACTGCTAGATGTTTTTGTTTATTATTATTTCTGAATACTCACTGATCTACAAAGGAGAAAGCAAAGGGACCCAAACATTAAAAAGCCCTGTCTCTCATGGCTAAGGGTAAGTAATTAACCCCCCATGTTCTGTTCTTGTGGAGTCAGGGCCTGGCCAAGGAGCCAGAACTAGGCTAGACTCAGAACTTTCCATCCCCAAATTTTTGAAGGGGGTGTGGAGAGTTTAGTTTAGGCCACAGGCACTGACAGTGTTTGCAGCTAATGGATTTTCCTGATTTTTACTCGGCTTTTCTATTTTAAGGAAATTCATTCTTCTCACCACTAACCTATGGTGTCATGTAATTAATAATAAAGTGACCTTGTTATTTACAAGGAAATTCAAAGGGATTCGGGACTTGTGGGAAATAATTGGAAAAGAATGAACCCAAATTGGGTCTTAGAAGCTTGGAAGTAGCTAGGAGATGCTACATGCATAGTGGCATATCCAGTTAGTATCCTTGGTTTCCTAGAGGAACTTAGTTACCTCCTGGTCTAGGGAAGAATGTTCCAAAGTCAAATATCCCATTTGAAGGAGACCCGATGGATGGCTGCTAATTTTCCCATCTGGCCAAAGTTTCTTATGAGAAACATCTCGCCAAAATGGTTTTACTGGGACCAGATGACCTATCCACATTTCTGGAATAAGATGGCAGACAGGGAGAGAGGGTTGGGAGATGGAAAAAGGTTTAACCATTTGTTTCGGAGTTCCTTCTGAACAACTAATACTCATTTTGAAGATAGAAGAAAGATAATTAGATTTTAAGTCAGAAAACTCTTTTGCCTCCTAGTTCTGCTACTTGTTAGCTATGTGTCCCTGGATAAGTCATTTCCCTTCTCTAGGACAAATAGGCGGCATAGTGGATAGAGTGCTGAGCCTAGAGTCAAGAAGAACAGGTATCAAATTTGGCCTTGGTACCTTTACTAGCTATGTGCTCCTGGGCAAGTCACTTAACCCTGTTTGCCTTGATTTCCTCATCTGTAAAATGGCCTGGCAAAGGAAATGGCAAACCACTCCAGAATCTTTGCCCAAAAAACCCACCCAAATGGGGACGTGAAGATTTGGACACAACAGAGCAACAACAACAACAGGTCTTCATTTCTTCATCTGGAAAATAAAACAGTATGACTCAAATTCCTTCCAACTCTAAATACTAGACTCCAAACACTGGAAAACAGAATTTCTCCTGCTGGATCCAAGAAGGGATAAGGAACAGAAACCAAAGTAATTTCTGTCTTGTCAGCTAACTACAAGCCATTAACCGCGCCCCCCCCCCCAAATGTCCTCACCCCTGGTGTGACACAGAAATAATACTGTGGTGTAGAAGAAAAACGCACTGGAATCCAAAGATCTGGGTTTAATTTATAGACCGAGCATTGAGGGAGGGAGGGAGAAGGGAAGGGAGGAAGGAAGGAAGGAAGGAAGGAAGGAAGGAAGGAAGGAAGGAAGGAAGGAAGGAAGGAAGGAAGGAAGGAAGGAAGGAGAGAAAGGAAAGAAAGAAAAATAAACAGACAGTTTGGTTCTAAGGGCATTTTTTTAAAATCCCTTTACAGAATGCAATATCTATATCCAAAGGTTTTTTAATGTGGTTATTTAGTTCAGTAATACAGAAATTATTCAGGATTGTAATGGGGGAGGGAATTAAGTCTCATTTTTCTTCCCAGAAATGGCTTTTTTTGTTTGTTTGTTAAGCCTAACTGGCTGAAAGTTTAACAGGAAACCTGATGCTGAAAGTAAGGTAAGCTGCTTTCATTTCAAGAAATCTAGCAGTTTCACACTAGCTCATGTGTTAGGAGGTTTTGGAATTGTATACAGAGAGCTGGTTTAGTAACTCAGCACTTCCAGGGAAAAGATAAACTGAGACTGCTAGTCTTAGTCGCCTGTCTTACTGACTTAGAAAGTGAGTTCTTGTCTAGCTTTCTGTGTGAGAGAAAGGGAAGTTGGGCTAGTCTGGCTAACTGGCTTACTATCCTATTGCTCTCCTGGTACCGTCACAATGACAGGAGAGAGAGAATACCCCCAGTTCATTGAATGAACCCTTGAGGACCTGGACAAGAGTCCTAGATGATGGACAGGCAAGGATGGGTCTCAATCTATATCACTGGAGGAAACCCTCAAGATGATGAGCTCATGGATCCAGTTGAGTCTGAAGAAGCCCCTCTAAGGTACGAAGACAGCTCTCTAAGACTATAGTGGCAGAGCAGGGGCTAATTTGCATTTGTAGAAGAAATGTCCTCATCTGGTGTTCCCTAACCTAATGAAGTTATGGATCTGGTCCCAAAAAGAAGTGAAGGGGTGGGACAGGAAATCAAACCCAGCCTTTCCTTTAAAAAAAAAAGTGTAAGCAGTATCATCAACATTATGTGCTGATCAACTGTGATGGACTTGATTCTCCTCAGCAATACAACGTTACAAGATAGTTCCAAAGGACTCATGATGGGAAAAGCTCTCCAAATCCAGAAAAAAAGAACTGTGGAATATGGATGCAGATTGAACCACACTATTTCTTTTGTTTTTGGTGCTGTTGTTTTTTCTTTTTTGAGGTTTTTCCTTTTGCTCTGATTCTTCTCTTATAACATGACTAATGCAGAAATATGTTTAATGTTATTGTACATATATAACCTATATCAGATTACTTGCTGTCTTGGGAAGGGGAAAGGGACAAGAATTTGAAACTAGAAATCTTATAAAAACAAATGTTGAAAACTATCTCTACATGGAACTGGAAAATGATAAAATACTTTTATAATTTAAAAAAGTGTAAGAATGGATTCCCTCTTGAGCTATAAGTGCTCGACAAACAACATATAAGACCTACCTCCCTGGGCCTCAATTTCTTTATCTTAAAAATGAGGAGCGGGGGACAGCTAGGTGGCACAGTGGATAGAGCACCGGCCCTGGAGTCAGGAGGACCTGAGTTCAAATCTGACCTCAGACACTTGACACTTACTAACTGTGTGACCCTGTGCAAGTCACTTAAGCCTCATTGCCCCACAAAAAAAAAATGAGGGGGCTGTATAGTCCCTTCCCCTCTCAAGGCTTCATAGTCCTTTTAGGGCAAGCCACCATTCCTAAGGGCCTTTCTCCTTCCTAGATAATAGGTCCTGCCCTACAGAATTCACAGGACCTTAACACATGGCTTCCATTTCTCTGCCCAACAGATGAAGATACATAATGCCAGGCAAAAGCCAAAGGGTACCTGCTGAAAGTTTGCCTTTGGCATCTCCAACCTCCCCCCCCCAACCCTTCAAGTTTCATTTCCTCTTGGTGGGGGGGGGAGGGCTCCTTGCCCTAGACAGCTTCAGTTCTCTAATTCTAACCATCCCATTCCCTAATCTCTTCTCCCTTAGAAAATAGGACTGGTGTTTTTTTCAATTCTAATGCCACATTTTAGGAGGAACACTGAACAAGAAGGGCAACCAAGATGATGAGAGCACTGGGCAATATACCATGCGGTATTGAAGAACCTAGGAATATTAAGACAAGAGAAAAGAAGACTGGGAGAAAGGGGAGGGGTATGCAGGGTAGGTAACTACATGACTATGGGAAGCTAGGTGGTGCAGTAGACATCTAGAGTCAAGAAGACTCTGAGGTACCTATCAGCTAACATCACAGAAAAGGAAAATTATGGATATTGGAGATGTAGGAAAATAGGGACACTAATGTACTTTTGGTGAAGTTGTGAACTTACCCAACCATCTGGAGAATAATTCGGAGCTATGTCAAAGAGTTATAAAACTGTGCATACTTTGGTCCAGCAATTCTATAACTAGTTTGTAATTCAAAGAGATTTTTACAAAAGGAAAAAAACCTATTTGTACAAAAATATTTATGGCAGTTGTTTTTTTTGGGGGGGGGGGAAGAATAGGAAATCAAGAGGATGCCCATAAATTGGGGAATGGCTGAACAAGTTGTGGTATATAATTCTGTTGGGTTTTTGTTGTTGTTGTTATTGTTGGTTTTGGTGAAGCAATTGGGGTTAAGTGAGTTGCCCAGGGTAAGTGTCAAGTGTCTGAGGCCGGATTTGAACTCAGGTACTCCTAACTCCAGGGCCAGTGCTCTATCCACTGCGCCACCTAGCTGCCCCAATGGTATATAATTCTAATGGAATATTACTTTGCCTAAGAAATGACAAGGGGGGTTGATTTCAGAAAAACCTGGAAAGACTTGTATGAATGTATGCAGTGTGAAGTGAGGAGAACTAGGAAACCATTGTACATAGTAAAAGCAAAAGTGTATGATGAGGGGGCAGCTAGGTGGTGCAATGGATAGAGCACCGGCCCTGGATTCAGGAGGACCTGAGTTCAAATCTGGCCTCAGACCCTTGACACTTACTAGCTGTGTGACCCTGGGCAAGTCACTTAATCCTCATTGCCCCACCCCAAAAAAAAAGGGTATGATGAACAATGCTGAATGACTTAGCTATTCTTAGCAGTACAATGATCCAAGACAATCCCAGAGGACTTGTGATGAAAAATTCTGTCTACCTCCAGAGAGAGAACTGAAAAAAGCCTGAATGTAGACCAAAGCAACTATTTTTCTCTTTCTTTCGAGTTTTCTTTTACAAAATAATTAATATAGAAATATGTTTTACATGATTGCACATGTATAACCTATATCAGATTGCTTACCATCTGAAGGCTGGGTGAGGGGAGGGAGAGGAAAAAAGGGAGAAAATCTGGAACTAAAAAGAAAAATTTAATGAATGTTTAAAATTATTTTTACATATAATTGGGTGGGGTAACATTTTTTTTTTAAAGACCCAAGTTGAAATCCTGCCTCAGGCACTTATTAGCTTGGTCAAAGTTTCCTAAACTACAGTCATTACCCCATATGGGGTCACATAACTGGACATGAGAGTTACAAAAATTTTGGCAGTAAATGTTTGATTTGTTTATATATTTTATATACCTATATATACCTACACACACACATATATATGCGTATACATATTCCCAGGTTGTGTAAAAATTTCTCAGGCAAAAAGGAGTTATGAATGGGAAAAGTTTAAGAAGCCCTAAGCTAGGTGACCCAAAGACAAATACAAGTCACTTAGTGCCAATGAGCCTCAGTTTATTCATCTGCAAAATAGCAATAATAAGAGTACCTACACTCGGAGGTGTGATGAGGATCAAATGAAATAACATACTGAAAGACAGTGTAAATGTTGTAAAATGATATGTAAATGCTAGTTATATTAGAATTATTAATTATACAACCATGATTGTTAACGCAATTAATGATTACATTCCAACTTTCTTTGAGTATGTGAAGAACTGTCCTGTAGAACAGAGGGATTAGACTTGTCCTACTAGGCCCCAGAGGGCAAAAGTGGAAGCAAAGGAGGGAAGTTCAAGTCATTGCCTTGATTTTGTGATTTTTATATCATCATGGACCCTTTGACTCAAATCCATTAGACCAATGGGTCACCTCTTCCAGATGTTTACCTTTTTAATAGCTGAGGTGAAGTAGGAGTCCAAGACTTAGAGTCAAAAGAATTCAAGCCTCAGTTCTCACATAACTTCCTAGCTGCATAATCTCATCACAGTGGTGGCAAGGCATCCAACTCAGAAATTCTCTTGCCTCACCCTCATTGCTGGCCCTCATTTTGGCCTGGGCATATCATACATTGTTCTCTTCTCCCTACTCCCCTCCCTCCCTTTTATGTAGCCTCCCATGCTGTATTATAGTCCCCCCCCCAAAGCATTAATTCACCCACAGGCAGAGTGTCACTAGGGTCTATCTACAATGCCCCAGGCCCACCTTGTCACTGTGTCCCCCATAGGACTTCCTATTTCACCACTGTCTCCTTGTATTCATTTAGAAAGAATCCTCTCTCTGCTGCTCTCTGTTGTCTGATGTGTTCAAGAAGCAAATAATCGCTTCAATTGTGGTTTTCTTTCTAAAAATGTATTAAGTGCCTCTTTATTATTGAACATCCGTCTTTTTTTTCATTTATAGTTGAGCTCAGATATTTTTAGGGTAGGTTACCCTGGTCTGCATCCTGTTCTTAATGCATTATTCCATTCCCTCCTGCATTTTCTGGTGGATGAAGAATAGTCTTGTGTTATTCTCACTTTTTTTTCACTTGCAGATTTTGCTATTTCTGAAATGAATTGTCAAATCCAACCACCCTGCCATCCTTGGAGTTTGCAGCTTTGGGTTTTGTTTGTTTTCTAGAGTCTACCTATGAATTCCTTCAATTAGTATTTCATTTCTTTAATCTAAAGGCAAAAACGATCCTTTTTGTTGCAGACATATTGTATACACAGTTATCCACACCATCAAATTGGGCCAAACTAATTCTTGAATTCATCTTCAAGAGCCATTGCAGGAGTTTGGAGTTGGGTTTTTTAAAAGTCTTGTTATGAGCACCTTTGTGTCCCTGGGAAGTTACTTTGCCTCCTTCTGAGTAAATTTCCCCATCTGTAAAAATCAGAGTCAGATGAGATACTTTTGGAGGTCCTTTTCAGCCCTATATGTATATATTATTTTACCTGCTTGACTTCAGGGAAATTACATTCTGTATCTCATTCCTCCTTTGTAAAATGAACCAGAGGGCTTCTGAGGCCCCGTCAAGCCCAAGATCTAGAATCACATGACCTATAAAGTCACCTCTCTTCTCTGAACCTCAGTTTCCCTATCTGGAGGGTCTTAGACTGGATGACCTCTGAGGTCCCTTACATTCCTAAGCCTGTGATCTGTGAGTGAGGATGCTTAGAGATCTTCCCATCTGACAGAGCTAATTATGGTTTCTAATTTTGTTAGAACCTAGGCCTTAATTACTCTTTCAAGGAACCGCCCTATGTACTTTGGGAGCCACAACTCTCGTGCCTGAGCCTTGGTGGAGAAGGCATGTAGTAATCACCCAAAGAAAAATAAATCTGATGTCAGAAGCCGAATGCCTCTCATCTCATTATCTAAGTGTTTCTTCTCCTGATACTTGCCAGAGTTTCTTTCCAATGCTCTGCTAGGCTTTAGTTACTGCTACAAACAAGGCTGGGAGTTGGGGGGGGGGCAGGAAGGGAAGGGGACAAATGAGAGGAAGTACAGATCATAGGTCTAGACCTGGAAAGGACCACAAAAGCCATCTAGCCCAGCCCCCTCCTTTTGTGGGTAAGGAAACTAAGTACCAGGGAGGTAGGGCCTAGCCTGAGGTCATAGAGATAGGCGCTAGCAGAACCAGGGTTGAACCTAGATCATAGGATTATAAATTTAGAGCCAACAGGGACTTCAGAGATCATTTAGTTCAAACTCTTCATTTAATAGATGAGGAAACTGAGCTACAAAAAAGGCTATGTGTTCAAGGTCACCCATGGAATGGACATTAGAGGTGGGGATTTGAACCCAGATCCTTGAACTCCAAAGCCAAAGTTCTCTGCGAAGGACACTGAATATTCCTACCTAAATGATCAGTGCTAGGGATTAGAATCAGGGCATCTTCTCCCACACCATAGTTCTGAAAGAAGGCTGACAGACTGACTCTCCCTTTTCTTACTTCAGTTACTCTTTCCCACAATACTGAAGGAAGAGAGAGACAGAGACAGAGGCAGAGACAGGGAGAGACAGAGACAGAGATGGGGGGAAGGAGAGACACAGAGAGGAGAGAGACAAAGAGAAAAACAAACAGAGAGGAAAGAAGAGATATTTTATATCAGCTTCTTATGAAAGGTATTCAAGCAAGTTTTGGAAGAAATTGGTTATCTCCATGGTCATATTTCCTCTTAGCTGATCTCACTTGGCAGTAAAAATTAAGAAATCTTTAATCACCTCCTGCTTTTCCTATTGTACACTGGCCAACTTCCAGTGCTTCCATGTCTCCTCCCAGTTGTCTGGTGCCCTCATTCATCAGCCAGGGTGCCCAGGACCCTTCCCTGCCCTCCCCTCTCCCACGGTCAGATCTAGTTTCCAAGACAATGTCTGATGCTCCACGATTATATATTCCCTCCTTTCCCTATCAAAACTTATCTGTAGGGGGCAGCCAGGTGGCACAGTGGATAAAGCACTGGCCCTGGATTCAGGAGGACCTGAGTTCAAATCTGGCCTCAGATACTTGACACTAGCTGTGTGACCCTGAGCAAGTCACTTAACCCTTATTGCCCTGCCAAAAAAAAAAAAAAAAGAACAAAGGACAATGATAGTATTTGTAAAATAAACAAAACTTTACTGTTATATACATGCTTACCTAACTTGTAGATGAAACAAAAGCAAGAGGAATAGAACAGTTTGGATGGTGGGAATGTATAATCACATAATTAAAGTGGCTAAAATGTTTATACCCTTTGACCCAGAGATTCTACTGCTAGGCATATACCCCCAGGAAAGTTACTGATTAAAAAGAAAGGCCTCCTAATACACCCAGATATGTATAGCAGCCCTTTTTGTGGTAGCAAAGAATTCGAAACAAAGTTGATGGCCATTGACTGGGGAACAATGAAACAAATTGTGGCACGTGAATGTTGTAGAATCTTACCATGCTGTAAGAAATGCCAAGTATTAGGAATACCGAGAAGCATAAGAAGACTTATAGGAACTGATGCAGAGTGAAATAAGTAGGGTCAGGGGCATCTAGGTGGAGCAGTGGATAAAGCACCGACCCTGGATTCAGGAGGACCTGAGTTCAAATCCAGCCTCAGACACTTGACACTTACTAGCTGTGTGACCTGGGCAAGTCACTTAACCCCCATTGCCCCACAAAAAAAAAAAAAACAATAAGTAGGGTCAAGAAAACAGTCAGGCAATGACAAAAGCAATGTAAATGAAAAGAATAACCACAAACCAATTTAAAATGCAAATTGCCAAATTACAAAGACCAAAAATATTCTTCCTCCCTCCCCTATTCTTGTGCACAGATAGAAGGTCCACCTTGGGTGTGCATATGGAATCAGATTTTTACATATATATATTGATCAGTTTTACTGATTTTTTTCTGTGATTCTTTTTTTTAATTTAGTATTTTATTTTCCTCCAATTACATGTCTTTGGGGGGGGGGGCGCAATGAGAGTTAAGTGACTTGCCCAGGGTCACACAGCTAGTAAGTGTCAAGTGTCTGAGGCCAGATTTGAACTCAGGTCCTCCTGAATCCAAAGCCCATGCTTTGTCCACTGTGCCACCTAGCTTCCCCCTACATGTCTTTTTTTTTTTTTAATGCTTTGTTATAAGGAATAGCCTTGGGAAGGGTGAGAGAAAGAGAGAGAGAGACATAGGGAAATGCAGGCAACATAAAAGCAAAATATATCAATAAAAATGTACCTTTTAAAAAAGTTATGCTGATTTCTATCATAGAAACCTGGAATCATAGAATATTAGAGCTGGAAAGAACCCTAGAGATTATTTAATTCAACTTCCTCATTTCCTAGACTAGGAAACTGAGATGAAGGGAAGGGAGGTAACTTTATAGAAACCATAGGGGTTGTAGGCTTCAGGGCCAGAAAACAAACCCATGTTTTTCAAGCCCACATTGAGCTCTCTCCTCAGGAAAGCAAGACTGATAATGACGGGAACCTTGGCAGGAAGGCCTCCGAGGATCTGCTTGCTCTTACTGACAGCAGAGCTGAATAAACAGCCCTCAGAGTGTCCCTCCTCTGCTCTTCACCTAGATCTGAACTAACGGTCTATGATGTACAAAGAATAATCACAGTCATGGCCGAAAGGTGCACAGGATCACCCTTTCCTCATCATGATGGTTGTTAGGACTGGAGCCACTGTCCCAGAAGAGGAAGGAACCCAGGGGTTACCTGCCCAACGCCTAGGCGTGTCCTTGTAGCAAATGTATTTTCCATGAATGGAAACAGCCCCTTCCTCATGTGAGGAGAGGCAGAGTTTCATATGAACGTGTGATGTCTGGCCTCAGCCCAAGAATAAGAGTAGGAAATGGAACTTCAGCAAGATAATGGCCCCTGAAACCCCGAGTGGAGGAGTTCGTATAAACAGAAGAATTTCAATTTTGCAAGGCATTAGAGACTTTGTTGGATTAGTGATGGTCCTTTGGGAAAGCTGGGAATAGGAGGAAAAAGAGGAGGCTTCCCTGGCAAGCAGCACAGACCCAGCCCTGGAAGAGCAATTAGAGATTGGAGAAAATGGGTAGGAAACCACATGAAAACCCATAGCCAGAAGCAGGGATTAAAAATGCACACACAAGGAAAAAAAAAAAAAACCCAACCAGCAAACCCAAGCAAGATGGTGTCACGCATTGTCTCTGAAAAGATCAGAAATAACATTCAGGAGCACTGGGCATATGCGATCCAATATGGCAGCTGTCCTTCAAATAGAGCCCCTAGGCTAGAGAAACCGTATTTGACCCAATGGGAGAGGGAAGAACAAGGGTCAGAATGTGAAACTGCAGGAATAAATGAAGGAAGAGCCAAGATTCGAAGAGAGCAGAGAGATTTATTAACATTGGAAAATATATGTAGACAATCAGGAAAATTTGATATTGCCAGAGTCGTTCAAAAGTGATAGGATTTGTCTCTCCTCTCTCTTCTCCCTATTCCCCCACTTCCAAATTCATGTAGACCTGCCATACGCCCTCTGTGTTTCAGTTGAGATTCTTCTTTCTTTTGGGGGTTCTCCTGCACTGACCCTAAACAGTACATTTTAATGCAAGTTATTATCTTACAAACACGGGGACTGGTCATTGGAGAATGCTGGCAATTTCTTACCTTGTGCTGGCTTTATTTTCCCTCATTCTGGGATAAGCTTCCTAGGAGCCCCATCAAATCCCCAAATGTCTTCTAGGATGTCACAGATGGCCCCAGTGGGAACAGTCTATAAATAGCAGAGTACTGGCTAAGTAAATCTCCAAAGAGTAACTATGACCTTGGGTGGGGGCTTTGTAGTTACCTTTTTTTTCTTCCTGTGCATTTTTTTTTTTGCATTTACTTGTCTGTGTATGTTGGATTAGTGATGAATCAAATTCTACACCCAGCAGAATGTAAGCATTTTCTTCATTTTCTAAATCTTTGTATCCAGACCACTTAGCATGGGCCTTGCACACAGTAGGTACTTAATAAATGCTCACTAAATTGAATTTTTATTTTTCAGAGGTTTATAGACCTAGAGCTAGAAGGGCCCTCTGAGGTCATCTAGACCAGTGGTATTAAATTCAAAGACAAACACATCCCTGCAGGTTAAAGAAAAACACAAATTAATATCATCTATATTATATTTTTATTTATTTTGTTACACATTTCCCAATCATACCTTTATCTAATTGGGGCACACTGGACACTTCTGATAGTTAAACCCCTTTAAGTTTTTTTTTTGTTTGTTTATGTTGATTTTTTTTTGCAGGGCAATGGGGGTTAAGTGACTTGCCCAGGATCACACAGCTAGTAAGTGTCAAGTGTCTGAGGCCGGATTTGAACTCAGGTACTCCTGAATCCAGGGCCGGTGCTTTATCCACTGTGCTATCTAGCCGCCCCCCCCCCCCATGGCTACTCTTCATGCTCAGAATGATCTCCCTCCTTCGCTTCTTTCAAGTCTCAGCTCATTCTTTTCGGTCTACACGGAGCCTCTCCTGACAACCAGAATCTACTAGTGCTTTCCCCTCCCCCACACAAATCACCTTGTCTTTATTGTGTATCTACTTTTGTATGGCCGTACATAGGGGCCAGGGTCAGGTTTCACCTTTGTGTTTGTGCTGATGAAAACCAGTGCCTAGCAAAATGCCTGGTATGTAGTAGGCACTTAATAGATGCTTGTTGATTGATTGACTTCTGTCTTCGTATTCTCCAGAGCCTAGTAATGTACCTGTCAGATACTTTGTTCAGTTGTTTTAGTCATGTCTGACTCTTCGCGACCCCATTTGGGGTTTTCTTAGCCAAGATACTGGAGTGGTTTGCCATTTCCTTCTCCAGTTTATTTTAAAGATGAGGAAACTGAGGCAGCCAGGCTTAAGTGACTTGCCCAGGGTCACACAACTAGGAAGTATCTGAAGCCAGATTTGAACTCAGGATACATCCATCCATCAATATGAATACATACTTCCTTCTTTGGAGGCAGATAGCAACTTCCTTCATAGGTCCTTTGTGGCTGATTTGAATATTCATCTTGCTTAGAATAGTCTAATCATTCACAGTTGCTTTTTTTTGGTTTTGGTTTTTGTTTATTTTTAGTGAGGCAATTGAGGCTAAGTGACTCGCCCAGGGTCACACAGCTAGTAAGAGTTAAGTGTCTGAGGCCGGATTTGAACTCAGGTACTCCTGACTCCAGGGCTGGTGCTCTATCCACTGCGCCACCTAGCTGCCCTTTCTGTCAAATAGTAGGTACTTAGTAGATGTTTGTTGATTAATTTGCACAGAAGCAGGTTTATATTTTATAGGATTTAAGGATTTCAGAGCTAGAAAGGAAATTTGATATTATCTAACTCAATCTTTTTATTTTATAGATGAAGACCCAGTGAAAGAAAATGACTTGTCCAAAGTCAGACCGTTAGTCAGAGGCAGAGCTTCAAACTCAGGTTCACTGACCTAAAAACAAAATCCAGCACCCTTCCCACTGTGCAACCCAAAGGATTCCTACTTTTCCATAGTATAAGGTAAAGAACAGACTTGTAAATAGGGCAGAACACCCAGTTTTTCTCAGGATTCTGAGGATTGCTGACACTGTGGGAGGGGCATGCTTGGTTGCCATGGTAAGCCTTCATTTACCATCTTACCATGTGGTTTTTTCCCCCATCACCCCTGTACCTTATGGAATGATCACTGACACAATTATGACCCATTCCTATAGTCCCTTCCTCCCAGACCCTCCCATCCCCCATTGCCACAGAAGGTTAGGGATCGCATCCTTTCTCTCAGCATGTGTCTCCAATCAGACTGCCTCTCCCCCCCACAATTAAATTGCCCCATGTATCAGAACTAACTTCAAGTAATATCTGTGTTCAAGAGACAAAGGGGAAGAGAGATAATACGATATCCAAGCCTCTCTTAGAGTCAGGATAACAAAGATTCCAATTCTGCATCTAACACATGCAAACTGTGCCAGGTTGTTACCCTCTCAGCTCACTGGGGAACACCCTAAGAATATGCTACAGAGAAAAGAGGTGAACTGCCTGAGAGAGGAAGTCCCTCACTAGAAACTCCACACACCAATAATATAGCAAAGGCCACCTTTTAAAAAACATCAAAAGGGCACTTTCTTAAGGTTTGAAATCATTTGCCTATTGTAGCCTTTACCTAGGTCTTCTCTAGCCCTAAAGGGGAAAACAAAACGTGCAGGTGACCTAGATGCCCCAAATCCTTTTACCATTTGACTTGGCCCCAACATCAATCTCACTCTGTCATTCACTGGCCTCATAAATCCTTAAAACCACACAAATGCACAATTAAAGAAAGGAGATATCCTTAAGCCACACAGGTAGCAGACATTAGAGGAATCACACAAAATGAGGCTTTAAAATGAACCTTTTAGAAAAGTTTTTGGTTACATTTTGAGTTCCAAGCTCTCTCCTTCCTTTGTTCCATTCCAACCCTGCACTAGAGAAGGTCAACATTTGGGGGCAGCTAGGTGGTGCAGTGGATAGAGCATTGGCCCTGGATTCAGAAGGACCTGAGTTCAAATCCAGCCTCAGACACTTGACACTTATTAGCTGTGTGACCCTGGGCAAATCACTTAACCTTCATTGCCCCACCCAAAAAAAAAAAAAAAGGGCAGCTAGGTGGCATAGTGGATAAAGCACTGGTCCTGGATTCAGGAGGACCTGAGTTCAAAGCCGGCCTCAGACACTTGACACTTATTAGCTGTGTGACCCTGAGAAAGTCATTTTACCCTCATTGCCCTGCAAAAAAAAAAAAAAAAGAGAGAGAGAGAGGTCAACATTTTACACCGATATATATGTGAAACCATACTTCCATACATAAATATGAATCCATACTTCCATATATCAGTTCCTTCTCTGGAGGTAGGTAGCAACTTCTTTCTGTGGGGACCAATTTTTAATTGGGGAGTGCTAGCTAAGCGGCTCACCGCAATATTGGGGCAAGGAAGGAGACCGGCAGCCTCCCTCAAAACAGAACAAGATTTATTTTAACAAGAACTAACTTAAAAAAAACCCCCCCACACACAAACAGGATCAGTAGGATCAAGGGAAAGGAAATAAAATGGGGAAAGGGAAATTATCATACCTGAAAAAATACCACCACCCAGGAATCAGCTGAAAATACGCAGCAGAACGCCTGTCGCTTTCCAGCTTCCACCTAGAATGCCCAATTCTCCTCCCCCAAACCTAGAAACACCCCACACAGCCCCAGCCAATGGGATGGCCGCTCTGACAGTCACATGACTGCCCTCACTAGGCTTCCAATCATTATAATTTTGCCAGACCCATGTAGGCGGTGATGAGTGGTGATGACATGAGGTGCCAGAGCCCTGGCAATGGCTACAACCAGTGGGTGGAGCACCGTGCGGTTTGCGGAGCCCCAGGCCAGTACGTGCCAAGGCATAAAAACCTCAAATAACAATTAATTCTTTACATTTCATAGGTCCTTTGTGGTTGATTTGAATACTCATCTTGCTCAGAATAGTCTAATTATTCACAGTTACTCTTTTTTCCCTATTTTTATTAATATGATATTTTACCCCATTACATGTAAAAACAATTTTCAACGTGCATTTTAAAAATTGAATTCCAAATTTTCTCCCTTCCTTCCCACACCCCTTATTGAGAAGGCAATTCATTTGATATAGGTTATACATGTATAGTCATACAAAACACATTTCCATAGCTGTCATGTTGTAAAAGAAAATATGGACCAAAATAAAAACCTTAGAAAAATAAAGAAAGCTTAAAAATTATGCTTCAAACTGTATTAAGACTCCATCAGTTGGGGGGCAGCTAGGTGGTGCAGTGGATAAAGCACTGGCCTTGGATTCAGAAGGACCTGAGTTCAAATCTGGCCTCAGACACTTGACACTTACTAGGGCAAGTCATTTAACCCTGATTACCCTGCCAAAAAAAAAAAAAGACTCCATCAGTTCTTTCTCTGGGTATGGACAGCATTTTCATTTCTTTTTCTAAAATGGGTTTGTTGAAATATCATATTGCCTCTTTTGGTAAATTGGGTAGTTTACAGTTTTTGTAAGTATTCTTCCATTTCACTTAAAATGTTAAATTTATTGTCACATAATTGGGCAAAATAATTCCCAATAATTGCTTTAATTTCTTCTTTATTAAGAGTATATTCAGGGGCAGCTAGGTGGATAAAGCACCGGCCTTGGATTCAGGAGTACCTGAGTTCAAATCCAGCCTCAGACACTTGATACTTACTAGCTGTGTGACCCTGGGAAAGTCACTTAACCCCCATTGCCCTGCAAAAAAAAAAGAAAAAAGAGTATATTCACTCTTTTGATTTTTGATACGAATGATTTGGTTTTCCCCTCTTTTAAAAAAAATCATATTAATCAATGTATTATCTATTTTACTGGTTTTTTTTCATAAAACCAACTCCTAGTTTTATTTAATATTTCAATGGGTTTTTTACCTTCAATTTTATTAATCTCACCCTTAATTTTTAGGATTTCCAATTTGATGTTTAATTGGAGATTTTTAATTTGTACTTTTTCTAGTTATTTTAATTGCAATTTATTGATTCATCAATCGACTCTAGGTTTTGTTGATGTAAGCATTTAGAGATACAAATTTTCCTCTGATTACTGCTTTTGCTGCATCCCATCAGTTTTGGTATGTTTGTCTTATCATTCTCTTTAATAAAATTATTCATTGTTTCTATGACTTGATATCTCTTTTTTTTTTTCTAACTCTTTGCAGGGCAATGAGGTAACTTACCCAGGGTCACACAGTAAGTCTTAAGTTTCTGAGGCCAGATTTGAACTCTGGTCCTACTGAATCCAGGGCCAGTGCTCTATCCACTGCGCTACCTAGTTGCCCCCTCCAACTAATTTTTTTTTTTTTGGTGAGGCAATTGGGGTTAAGTGACTTGACCAGGGTCACACAGCTAATAAGTGTCAAATGTCTGAGGCCGGATTTGAACTCAGGTCCTCCTGAATCCAGGGCCGATGCTCTATCCACTGTGCCACCTAGCTGCCCCCAACTAATTTTTAATCTGTGCTTCCATGGCCCTTTAGTAAATGTAATTTTTATTGTGTTGTGATCTGAAAATGATGCACTTAATATTTCTGTTTTTCTGCATTTAGCTATAACGTTTTTAAACCCTAACATATGGTCATTTTTGTAAAGGTTTCAGGTACCATTGATTCTTTTCTATTCCTATTCAATTCCCTATAAATGTGTATCATATCTAGCTTATCTATCTAGTTCTGGGAGAGAAAGGTTGAAGTTCCCCACTATTATAGTTTTGCTATCTATCTCCACCTGTAAGTCACCTGTAAGTTACCTTTTCATTTTAAAATCTGGATGCTATAGCATTTGGTGCATATATGTTTAGTATCAATATTACTTCATTATCTGTAGTGTCTTTTAACATAATGTAGTTTCCTAATTTATCTCTTTTAATTAAATCTATTTTAGCTTTAATGTTATCTGAGATCATGATTGCTATCCTTGCTTTTTTATATCATCTGAATCATAATAAATTCTACTCCAACCCTTTTTTAAAACTCTATTTCTGTCTCTCATTTTTTGGAGGATGGGGCAATGAAGGTTAAGTGACTTGCCCAGGGTCACACAGCTAGTAAGTATCAAGTATCTCAGGTCCTCCTGAATCCAGGGCCAGTGCTTTACCCACTGCACCACCTAGCTGCTCCTCTGTCTCTCATTTTAAAATGTGTTTCTTGTAAACAACATATTGTTGGATTCCATTCTGCTACATTTTTCTGTTTTATGCGTGAATTCATCCTATTCACATTCAGAATTATAATGACTAGTTATGTATTTCCTTCTATCCTATTTTTCTCACTGTTTAGCCTTCTTTCTCTGTCTCTCTCTCTGTCTGTCTCTGTTTGTCTCTGTCTCTCTGTCTCTGTCTCTGTCTCTCTGTCTCTCTGTCTCTCTGTCTCTCTGTCTCTCTCTCTCTCTCGTATGAATGTGTGATGACTGGCCCCAACTCAAGAACAAGAATGAGAAATGCCACTTCTGCTCCCTGGTCCTCAATCATCCCCCTCTGGAAAATGAGGACATTGGACAAGATGACCTCTGAAGACCCTTCCTAGATCTGGAATCGTCCTATCTATGTGACTATGCAGTTCAGTGTCTGCATCTGCAAAATGAGAACACTTGCACCATCTGCCACAAAAGACGTCTGTGAAGAAAGCGCTTTGTAAATATGAAGGTGCTATTGAAGAGAGGCAGCATGGGGAAGAGGACAGAGTTCTGTACTTGGAGAGCCCTGGGTTCAGATCTCACCTCAGACACTTACTACCTGTGTGAACATAAACAGGTAAGTCACTAAAAGTCACTTCTCTTAACTTAAACCTCAGTTTCTCCACCAGTAAAATAGGATGGGGCTAGAGATCTTTAAGATCACTTTTAGCTCTGTATCTATCATCCTATAGTGACTCTGTGCTTCAGTTTCCTCATGAGCCTATGAACTCCCTGGACTTCTGTTTCCTAGGCTTGGGATTGGGGACATCTGGGTTCAAGTCCCACTTCACATGGTTGCTTATTGTCACTTAAGCTCTCAGGGCCTCAGTTCATCTGTAAAATAAGGTCTAGATTTTCTCTAGGGTCTCCTCTACCTCTTCATCTACAAATCGACAATCCTATGAATGGGACTATTCTTCAGCCTCCCAAAGTTCTCTTCTCTGGGCTAAAATGCCACAGAAATCTCTGGCAGTTCACGCCACCCCTAGACTTCTCATATTGGAAGCACACTCTGGCCCTGTGACATCTCCCTCTCATTGGCTGATTCCTCCTGTTTTGAGAAGAATGGCTGGGCCAGTCGTGTTCTCATCTCTCTCCAGGCTGCATTTGGGACTCTCTAGACTTTAAAACCATGGAGAGGGGAAGCTAGGTGGCGCAGTGGATAGAGTACTGGCCCTGGATTCAGGAGGACCTGAGTTCAAATCCAGCCTCAGACCCTTCACACTTACTAGCTGTGTGACCCTGGGCAAGTCACTTAATCCCAATTGCCTCGCAAAAAAAACAAAAACAAAAACCCAACAACAACAACATGGGGAACCTTCATTACCTCTTCCCCAGCCCCTTCCCCCCTTTTCAGCAATAGTCCAACTAACCAAAGAGCACCAATTTATGTGAACAGTTTGGGGTGTTTCTCAGAAGTCGATGGAAACATTTTTTCCACTTGTCTCCTTAAGGAAGAACAAGAAACAGTCGGTCAGGTCAAGTTGACAAGCAGTTATTAACTACCTACTATGTGCCAGGTATTGGGTGAAAGTTACTGAGGTGGGGGGGGGGGAAGAAGGGAGAAAGAAGGGTAGAGATATTGGCTCCATGTCAGGAAAAACTCCTTGATGATCCAGTTTGCCCTAGAATGGGATGGGTTGGTTGCTTTGGGAAGATAGTCCCCATCACTGAAGGCCTTCAAATGGAGACTGGATAACCCCGTGTCATGATGTTCATGAAGAGATTTCCTGTTCAGGTACAGGTTGGACCTATGAGGCCCCCAAGATCCTTTTCAGTTCAGAAAGTCTGTAATTAATGAAAAATGGATGGGAAGGACACAAGTTCCGAACCCCAGTGAGCCTGCCAAGAGCCCTTTATCCAGCAGACAGATCCGAGCCACACTTCCGTAGCTGAACCCACAGCACTTATAAAGCTATTTGAGAAAGCAGTGGCCAAGAGAGGAAAGTCACTTTCCCTGGATCAGCAAAGAATTATCCACTCCCCTGTCCAACTCCTTTCCTGCCAGCCCATCGCCAATTAGTGAAAATACACCCACCGACACAGTGCCAAGAGAAACTGTTTCCACCCACATCTCGTTCTCCCAGATGTTTAATGGAGATGTAGCACCTGGATTCCTCCTGGAATGCCATACCTAGAAAACAGACCCCAGCCACATGCTTAATGCTGTAAAGGGAACAGTCTGTGCTTCACCTCAGTAAAAGAACATACAGGCATTGGAGAGGGAACTTTCCAAACTAGAAGCCTTTAATGAAAAGAGCAATGGCAAAGGGAGACAGAGCTCAAATACATGGAAATATGAGACCAGGAAAGGTCTGGGTCATTTTGCCCACTTGCGGGGGCTGTAAATATCAAATAATGGGGACTAACTTGAGAATTCAAAGGGAAAAATATCAGAAAGCAAAATAGAAGATGCCCTTCCCTGAAAGGGAGCTTAATTAACAAACCGTTGCAGAAAAGGTGCCAACCTGCATTGGCAGAGGAAGGTTCCTCACCTGGTGGTCTCTCTCCCTGTTGTATTCACATTACTCCTGACTTGGAGATGAGCCCAAGAGCAAGTAACAATGCATTTTATTCAATGATTATTTTTCATTTATTCAATAATGATAGAGAGTAATGACCACAAGCCCTATCTCTGTAGTGCTTTCAGAAGACAGACTGGTGCAGAGAAAAGAATACTGAATTTGGAGTCCAAAAACCTGAGTTCAAATCTTGGATAGGCCACTTAGTACATGCATGATCTCAGCCAAGGAATTTAATTTCTCTGAGCCTTGGTTTCCCCATCTGTACCGTTAAGGGGTCAGGCTAGATGACCTACAGGCATCTTCTACTTCTGGAGGACATGTGATCCTGTATGGGAGATTTGCAACGGCATTATTACATTGCTCATTTCATAGATAAGGGAACTGTAACTCAGGAAGGTTCTCTGATTCTCACAAAGTCACGCAATTAGTGTGTGGGGGACTTAAAGCCAGCTCTCTACTGAATCAAAATCTAGAACCCTTTCCAAAGAAATTAGCTTCAACAAGCACTGATTTAGTGCCGACTGTGTGCCAAGCACGGGAGATACAAATGTGAAGGAGAAAATTTCTGACCTTAAGGAGCTTCCAAGGGCAAACCACACATATACAGAGAAGCATTTAATTTATACATGTGTGTAAGTATTCATGTATGTGTATGTGTGCACATATGTAAATTACATGTCATGTGTATTGTTACACTTTGTGCAGATTGTATGGGGGTGTGTGTGTGTGTGTGTGTGTGTGTGTGTGTGTGTGTGTGTGTGTAATGGGGATTTGGAGTAATAGCAAAGCACCTGGGAGATATCTCTCCACTAGCGGAACCTGGGAAGCCTGCATCCCAGGGAATTGTGATAACATGTAAGCCTTGAAGAGACAGACTACGGGACATGTAATAATAATAGTAGTGGGGCCGCTAGGTGGCGCAGTGGATAAAGCACCGGCCTTGGATTTAGGAGGACCTGAGTTCAAATCCGACCTCAGACACTTGACACTTACTAGCTGTGTGACCCTGGCCAAGTCACTTAACCCCAACTGCCTCACCAAATAATAATAATAGTAGTAGTAGTAGTAGTAGCTAGCATTTAGATAGCACCATCTCATTTAATCCTCACCTGGGAGGTGGGTGCTGCAATTATCCCCATTTTACAAGTGAGGGAACTGAGGCAAGCAGAGCTGAAGCGACTTGCTCAGGGTACCAGAGCTAGTGAGTATTCGAAGCCAGATCTGAACTCAGGTCTTCCAGACTCCTAGCCCCCAAACCCCAAGATATCTTGTAAAGTAGCAGCAATCAGAATTTAGATTCCTTTGGACAGAGCCCCAGCCATTCCTGATCTCACGGGGTCCTCTCCACCATCCCTGGGAGGGAGGTCGCGTAAGTGTTAGGATCCTCGTTTTACAGATGAGCAAACTGAAACTCAGGGCAGTGAAGTGACTGGCCCAGAAATCTAAGAGCTGATGTTGCCCAAGGATCCAGATTGCCTGACTCCCATTCTGCTCTACCACACTGCCCCCTAGTGGAAAGAGCTCTGCGCTGTGAGGATAATGACCTAGAGTCTACTCCTTGAATTACAGGGGAAGGGAACCCAGCAGCCATCTAGTCTGATCCCCTTATTTTGCAAATGAGGAAACTGAGGCCCATGGAGGAGAAGTGACTTTCCCAAGAGCACACAGGTTGTAAGTGGAAAATGCAGAATTCGAACTCTGTTCTTTCCACCATACCTCTAGGGATTCATCAAGTCAGGGTACTATAGTGGGAAGGGCACCCAATTTGGAATCATAGGATCTGGGTTCGAACCCACTTATTACCTCTGTGACCTTGAAAAAGTCACTTTAATTCCTTAAGCCTCAATTTCCTTTTCTGTAAGATAAGGAAGTTGGAATAGATGGCCCCTCACATACCTTTCCAGCTCTAAAATTATGACTATTTGGGGCCTCGACTCCCTCCCTCTGTAAAATATGGACCCTAAATTCTGCCTTAATAATGGTATTCCTGGGGCAGATAGGTGGTGTAGTGGATAGAGCATTAGCCATGCAGTCAAGAACCTGAGTTCAAATCTGGCTTCAGACACTCACTAGCTGTATGACCCTGGACTAGTCACTTAACCCCGGTTGCCTCCCCCCCCCCATTTTTTTTTTAATATCCTACCTATTGAAAGGTGGAAAGCAGGGCAAGGCCAGGCTAGGAAGTAACTTACCTAGATACACTAATAATAATACCGCCACCATCAGTAAATCATTAGATTTATAGTTTGCAGATCCCTTTATATACATTATCTTATCTGGGCCTCAAAAGAGCCCATAGAGGTAAGCACCTTTGATATTATTATCCTCATTTTATAGATTAAGTGTCTTACTCGTGATAATATATACCTTTTGAGTGTCAGAGATGGGATTTGAACTCAGGTCTTCTTGACTTCAATTTCAGTGTTCTGTCTACTACACCAAGCTGCCTACTGCTATCACTAACAATAAAGCTAGCACTGACATGGCACTTTAAGTTCTGCAAACTGCTTTACATATATTATTTCATTTTATCCTCACAACCACCATGGAAGGTAGGTGTCATTATTACCCACATTTTACATGTGAAGAAACTGAAGCAGAGAGAAGGTAAGTGACTAGTCCAGGGTCACACAGCTAGGAAGTATCTGACACCTGATTTGATTACAGGTCTTCCTGACTCCAGGCCTTAACACTCTCTCCAAAATCCCAAATCTCTTCCTGGTTTCCAGTCTCTACCTAAAATGGTAGGTTTAAAGTCAGTCTTTTTGGCCTGGAATTTATGGCCTCATTCCCAAACCCCCAAGAGTTGTGACCTCTCCATACAGAAGGAGTCTTTTGTGGGCAACTGCAAAATTGTGCTAGAACCTTAGGATAGTTCAGCTACTGAAAAAATAGACACCAAAGTGTCTGGACTAGATCCAGAGAGTTCTGCCTCCAGCTACCTCCTTCTGGAGGGGAACCAAATGGCAGGAGGGGGAAATACAATCATGGGACTCCCAGTTCTCCAAAGAGTCACTGGGCTCCTTCCTATCTATAGGGATGGATTCCATGCAAGCTAATTCCTAAAGTTAAGTCAGAATCACTGATGTGGATGATATAATGGCAACCAGGCAAACTATGGTCCAAGGCAGCTGCCTGGGGAGTCATTTCAAGGGAGGCTATAGCATCTGAGTTTCTAGTTAGCTCTTCTTGGTTTCATTCTTCTCTTCTTCCTCTGCTCTGGATCTACCACTTACTGGCTGTGTCCCTACATGGCCTTGGGTGAGTTCTTCAATATCTCCTCCATAAAGAAAGGGGGTTTAGCTAGATGAGTTCAAAGGTATTTCCTGACTCTAACTATAATGTCTATGACTGTCTGCTCTCCCTCCTTTCTTTCCTTATCCTACCTCCTCCTGCCCTCTTCTCCACCTTGTCTTCCTCTCATTCTACTCTTCCTTTCCTTTCTTTATTCCCCTTTCCATCCTCTTCTTGACCTCCTATCTCCCCTTCCCCCTTTCCTTCCTCGTCTGTTTTTCTCTCCCCTTTTCTAGGTCTCCTATCCCCCTCCTACTAGCTCTGTCCCTTTGATCTCCTCCTCCCCCTTCAATTCTCTCCTTCCCTCTCTCCTTCCCCTTCTATTCCTTCCTTCTCTCTTCCCTCCTTCCCTCCCCTTTCTTCTATCCACCTCTTCTTTCCTTTTTCTTCTTTCTTCTCACCTCCTTAGCTTCTTTTTCTTCCTCTCCCCCAACCATTACTTTCCCCTTTTCATATATAATATTTATGTCCATGTGCATATGCATACACAAATATACATGCACACACATATATACACATATACATACATGTGTACATAATACATATACCATTCTTATTAATTTATAATTTCTGGCTAATCTCCCTCAAAACATTCATCTGAAATTTTTAAAAACCCAATGTTTAACCCAAAGCTTTCTAGTTTATTTTAAACCAGCCCCATCCCCTTGAAGAAGACAGAACTGCTCCTTGAAATCCTGGGCCTAGAGTCAAAAAGACTCATCTTTCTGAGTTTTAGATCTGGCCTCAGACCCTTACCAGCTGTGTGACCCTGAGCAAGTCACTTAACCCTGCTGGCCTCAGTTTCCTCATCTGTAAAATGAGCTGGAAAAATAAATGGTGAACCACTCCAATGTCTCTGCCAAGAAAGCCCAAAATGGGGTTACGAGGAGTCGAACATGCCTCTAACGACTGAACAACAATACATACATACAGATTATCTGAGAATAAGGAAGAGGGTAGTAACAACCAATGGCATCGGGAAAGAATCCTCATAAGAGGTGGCACATATACTGAGCCTGAAAGAGAGCTGAGGTTCTTAAGCAATGGAGGGAAGGAGAATGGCAGACACCCTATAGGAAAGGCAAAGAGGTGGGAGATGGCATTCCAATTATTTTGTCGTTCAGTTATTTTTCAGTTGCATCTGACTCTCTGTGACCCCATTGGGGGTTTTCTTGGCAAAGATCCTGGAATGGTTTTGCCATTTCCTTTTCCAGCCCATTTTACAGATGAGAAAACTGAGGCAGACAGGGTGAAGTGACTTGCTCAGGGTCACACAGCTAGTAAGTGTCTGAGGCTGGATTTGAACTCTTGAAGATGAGTCTTCCTGACTCAAAGCCCCATGCACCACGGCACCACCTCACTGCCCTGTGTTCTAAGTACAAGAAACAACAAATAGGCCAATTTTGCTAGAACAAAAAGTGACTGAAGAAGACCATGCCACAAGATGGCAGAGTGAGGTTCAGACCAGGCTGTGACCAACTTTAAATGCCAGACCAAGAAGTCTGAGTTTTATCTGGGAGGCAATAGGGACTCACTAAAGTTTCTTGAGGAAGGAATCAAACTCAGTCCGATTTGTGCTTCAGGAAGATAATCTAGCAGCTGGCAGAGCAGGTAAGGAGGCAGCCTGGAAGACCTGAGTTTGAATCCTGCCTCTGAAATATACTGGGCAAACCCCTGCACCTCCCAGTGCCTTGTCCTGCCCCCAGACCACCTCTCAGATTATAAACTGCAAAATACTTGCCAAGAGTTATAGGTGCCTCCTCTGAGAGCTCCCTATGGCACTGACATCACAGGAGAGAGACAGAGACAGAGACAGACAGAGAGACAGAAACAGAGAGAAACAGACAGAGACAGAATAGGAGAGGCAGAGAGAGTAGGAGAGACAGAGAGCAGAAAAGAGAAACAGAGAGACAGACAGAGACAGAGATGGAGAGAGTAGGAAAGATAGAGACAGAGAAACAAACAATTTGAGAGAGTAGGAGATAGAGACACAGAGTGGGAGAGAGAAACAGAGACAGAGATGGAGAGAGTAGGAGACAGGGAGACAAAGAAAGTGGGAGAGAAAAACAGAGACAGAGAAAGAGAGACAAAGAATGAAGGAGACAACAAGAGACCAAGGTAGAAAGCACAACCCTTTCATTTTACAGCTCAGGAAACCGAGCTTCCCAGAGAAGAGAAATGAATTACCTAAGGTAATAAGTACCAGCACCCAAATTTGAAGCCAAATCCTCCCACTACAAAACCAGAACTCTTTCAATGACACCAGGCTGTTGAAGAAAATAATTCTTATTCTTCTTGGAAACCCCACTCCTCATTTCTCAGCTCTTCTTAGAATTGGATTCAGACTCTCATCAGAAATCAATAACTCCTCCAAATTACTTTCTCTGTGTGGGAGCCTGGGTGACAATGGCCTACCATGCTGGTAATGAATCCTATTCTAGCCCTGCTGGGGAACATCCAGGGAATCGACATCAGAGAGACACCATTTACTGAAACAGGGGGCACTTGGGGGCACAACCAATTTCCCCTAATGCAAGAATTGTCAAAATTAAGCCACAGATCTTCAATTATGAAGGTCAGCTTTTCAAAGGACAAAATCTATCACCCATAGACAAAGAAATATGTTAGTTGTACCAAGGGAAAGGGTTCAGATAAACTACCTAGACTAAGAGGTATCCACAGCTCTCTTTTGTGCACCTGAAGACAGAGCGCTCCCACTGTGGAGAAACAAGAGGGAACGTGGAGTGCTAGGAAGAGAGTCGAATGTGGTGTCCGTAGGCCTAGCTTCCAGTTATTAGTTGGCCTGACCCTCAAGAAGCCATCTCTCTGAGCTTGCGTTTCTTCAGATTGGTGAGAATCAGCATTCCTGCCCAGTCTACCTCACAGGGTTGTGGTACACACACATACATCCACATGTTGTTAAGCTGTTTTTTCAGTCCTGCCTGACTTTTCATGGCCTCATTTGGGATTATCTTGGCAGAGATACTGGAGTGGTTTGCCATTTCCTTTTCCAGCTCATTTTACAGATGAGGAAACTGAGGCAAACAGGGTTAAGTGACTTGACCAGGGTCACACAGCTAGGAAGTGTCTGAGGCTAGATTTGAACTCAAGAATATAAGTCTTCCTGACTCCAGACCCAGCACTCTATCCACTGAGCCACCTAGCTGCATGCATGTTCACACGTACAATGAAATGCATTCATGAATGAATGAATGAAAATGCTTTGTCAAACACCAGAGGGACAAATACAAAAAGAAATAGGATGGTGTAGTAGAGAAAGAACCAACCTTAAAATCAGAAGACCTACATGCATATGTGGCCCCTAGGTAAGTCATCAAGAGGTTACCTCTTGGTTCCACCCAGACAACTCCCTAGGACCAAGTTACAGATGAGTGGCCAACCTGTATTGGTGAAGGGAGTTTCGGTACTGAGAGTTCCCTATAACTAATGAAGCCATTGTTCGGGGAAAGGTGCACAGACTTGGGAGTCAAAGAAATCAGGTTCAAATCCTATCTCTCTGACCCTGCCAACCTGTGCAGCCTCAGGCAAGTCACTTTCCCCTCGCTGTGCCTCAGTTTCCTCTGGAAAATGAGGTGGCTGGACTAGGGGGCCACTAAGGTTCCTTCCATTTCTAAATCTGCAATTCTGAGAGAGTCTGAGTCTCTACCTGTGACTAATGCAATTTTTAACAATATGATTAATAATCACATTAATAATGACTATCATCTTGGGTACCCAGCAGGCCAAAGATAGACAATAGGGGGCTGCCTAGTGCCCCCAAAGGTATGAAGCAAGCAAAAACAAAACACGCACACACACACTCACCCCGAAGTACTATTACAAAGACAAGCCACCAGAGGGCAGCAAGCCCATTCATGACCTTGCTACAAAGAGTCCCTATAGAAGTGATTCATGGGGCAGATCAGTAAAGAAGGGACCAATTTTAAACTCTTTCCACATACCCCATAGGGCTGTAAGTTATCAGCAGGGAGCTGCCCTACTGGCTGCAAGCAAGATACCATTAAACCTCCCAAAGAGGTTGGATAACTTTCCAGTTCGTAAACAATTTTCTGGGAGGAAGATTCCACATTCACTTTAGAGCACCACCTTTTAATAAGACAGGATTCAGTTTGGATTTATGAAATGAAAGGCTACAGGGGACACTCCCAACATGCCAACCCATCCTTCCAGACAGAAGAGTCCCTCCCCCCTCCCCCTTTAAAATATTAGCTCCCTGAGAGCTGGGACAGTGTTTCCACCAGTGCCTGACACACAGTAGGTTGGCCAGTGAAATCCCAGCTCTGCCCCTTCTTAGATGTGTGAGCAGAATCAATCACCAGGTGTTTGTGAAAGTATTAAGTGGCAGGCACTTCAAGCACTAAGGCTACTAAGAAAGGCAAAAACAGTGCCCGCAGGATATACATATATGTAATTTGCTTTAAAATTGTGTCTCATTACATTAGTCATCATGCACATACCTCTCTCCTCCATTCCTTATTTGTCTTAACATTTGTGTTAACTGCTCAGTTCCCCTCTCAAAGTGTACACAAATACTTGGTTTTATTTTCTAAAACAATGTACAATAAAGAAATGCCTGTGGTTAAAATTTTTTTAAGTGCCTGCCCTCAGGAAGCTTACATTCTTATTGGAGACTGTGTGTGTGTGTACACACATATATGTGTATGTATATGTGTGTATATGTATACATATATGTCTATGTGTATACATATATACATATGCATTATACATCTAGAGTATGTGTATATATGCATATATGTACATATACACATATATACCTGTGTGAATATGTCTATATAACACATATACATACAGAGTATATGTGTGTATGTGTATATATACACATATAAATACAGAATGTCTGTGTGTGTATATATATATATGTATATATATGTATTTATATATGAGTGTACGTATGTGTGTGTTAGCTCACTGAGGGCAAAGGCTACCTTTCTTTTTTTTTTTTTTTTGCAGGGCAATGAGGGTTAAGTGACTTGCCCAGGGTCACACAGCTAGTGTCAAGTATCTGAGGCTGGATTTGAACTCAGGTCCTCCTGAATCCAGGGCTGGTGCTTTATCCACTGTACCACCTAGCTGCCCCTACTTTACCTCAATCTCAGTTTCTTCATCTGCAAAATGGGCACATCAGACTTACCACTTTGCAGGGTTATTGTGAAGAAAGTACTTTGTCAACTTTAAAGTGAGTTGCATTGGTGAAGATGAGTGTTCAAATGACAACCAAATATAACGAAGCATTGCACCTTGATTCCTAAGGACAAACAAAGGTCAATTCATTCATTCCACCGTCATCCTTGCTTTGCAGATAGCCACAGCTACATGGCTGACTCACCTTCCATTTGTGGTCCACTGCGTCCTTCAAATCACACCTTTCCTTATCCATGCACAACTAACCTTTGTCTACTTTAGAGGTTGTGCGTTTGGCTGTTCGATTTAAAAGCCTTCTCAATCAGCATCGAAGGTCAATCCCTCCCAAACTGGCTAAGAGAATCTATCTCTCTACAGTGAAGAGGTTACATAACTTCTCCACTCCCCCAGATCTCTGCAGCATTGGGAGTACACAATGATGCACATTTCTCATTTGCAAGACTTAACCTTTACACATTATTTAGCTCAATCTTTCCCTGTGAGTTCCTTTAATAAAAGAGAAAAAATACAGACACAGCTTTTTTCATCATGCTTTTTTTCAGTCAGTCCTTTCCAACATTCTTCCTTTGTCCCCCAAGCCCATTACACTTAGTTGCCCATTCAGCTCCCTTATACTGATCATCTTCTCCATTTATCTTTTCAGCACTGGTGCATCAGAAAGAATCAATCTTTCTCATTTATTAATCTGGAAGAGCTAGGGAGAATATCTGGCTTAGGAAGACGTTAACCTTTAAATTCAAAGGCTTCTGGACAACTACCAACTTTGCATTTTTCTCTTGCAAGTCGGTGAGTTGTCAATTATCCTCTCACTCAAGTTGCTTCTGTTTTGTGTTGGTTTTAGCATATCACAAGCACCATCCTTAGAAGAATTGGAAACATTAACCTCAAGATACCCAAGTGAGGTAAGTGGGTGGCAAGTGTTATTAACTCATATGAAACACAAGACAGTTGATTAAAATGATGACTAGCTGAAGGAAAATATTGAGATTTGACACAATTGAACAGCTAACATTTATATAATGCTTACTATATATGAGACACTGTTCTGGGAGCTCTACAATTATATAAGTATAAGTATGAAAAAAACATTTTATATTAAAGGAAATTCATTGAAGTCTTAGGAATGTGCCAATTTAGACTCAGTTGTGGGGTTTATGAGCATCTTTGCCAATAAATTATCAAAAGAGTTAATTTATCTTTATCTCTTATTCTGAATATGAAAGGTTCCAATAGTTCTACTTAAGTACTATTGTGCCCTTGTGATTGTATTTGATCTGGGTATGTATAATCTTTTTTTAAAATTTATTTTATTTTTTTGGTGGGACAATGTGGGTTAAGTGACTTGCCCAAGGTCACACAGCTAGTATCAAGTGTCTGAGGCTGGATTTGAACTCAGAACTTCCTGAATCCAGGGCTAGTGCTTTATCCACTGCGCCACCTAGCTGCCCCCTGGGTATGTATAATCGTTCCAAAATGGTTTTCTCTCTTTGGATTTTTTTTTTTAACTTGATGGATTTATGGTTCCATTCGTGGACTGAATACATAATGTGCCTTAATGGTTTTCTCACTTTTGAGTATTTTTGCTTCTTAGAAGTAGTACATTTACCCTTAAAAGCATTACATTTACTCCACCCACATAACACTCTCACATTAAGGCAACTGATGCTTCATTCTGGTGACATCCCTCCAGCTCAAAACCCTTCAGTGGCTCTCCCCACTCCCATCCCCTCACAAAGTCCAAGCATCTTAGCTTAGGATTTAAAGCCCTACAAAATTAGCTTCTATTCCACTTTTCCAACCTCATCTCAAATGAGTATCAATCATGTAATCTACCAAGCTAGGCTGATATCTCCCATTCTCCCTCTTTCACATCTTTTCTTGCCCAATTTCCTACATTTAGAACCAATCAACCAATATACATTAAGTGCCCACTATGCGCCAGGCACTGTGCTAAGCACTGGGATATCCCCCCCCCCAAAAAAGCAAAAGACAGTCCCTGCCCGTGAGAAATTTACAATCTCCCTTTTTTCCCTTCTTATGGAGTTTACAATCTAACAGGGGCAAACAAAGCAAACTGTATTCCAGATAAACAAGAAATGGACAGAGGGAAGGCACTGGAATTAAAAAGAGTTGAGGAAGGCTTCCTGCAGAAGGTGGGATTTTAGTTGAGACTTAAAGGAATCCAAGGAGGTCAGTAGTCAGAGTGGAGAAGGGAGGATGTGTCTGTCCCGCCATCTTGGAACAATTTGAAGTTTACCCGTCAACATCTGCCTACCCATTCTCAAGGCCCAGGTTCAATGTGACCATGAGACTACCCTACTCAATCATCTCCAGGGGTCCCTTAATGTGTCTAATATATCAACTGCTCTGTTTAGCTTTTAAAGCTCTACAAAACCTACCCCCAATCTACCGAACTCTGGCCTGCATCCAAACTGGCTTTCTCTCCGCTCCTCACACACCACATTCCATCTCTGTAGCCCTGGTTTTGTATGGTTCCTCCATGCACTTCCTTCTTCCTTCTACCTCAGAGTCCTCATCTTCTAAAATACAGCTCAAAGCCCTCCTTCCCTATGAAGCCTTTCTTGATCCCCCTAGCCATTGGTGCCTGCCCTCTCAAACTTCCTACTTTGTGTGTATATATCTCTATCTATCTCTATCTCTATGTCCATGTCCATGTCCATGTCAATATCCATATCTACATCTACATCTGTATCTGTATCTATATCTTTATCTATATATATATCTGTGTATAGGTATGTATGTGTTCACTTTGTGTTACATGTGTGTATATATACATATATGTATATATGTATGTGTATCCACACATATCCATGTTGCACACTCTTTTATATTTGTATCTCTAGCATCTTATGCAATGACTGGCACATAGTATGTTCTTTATGAAGACTGAATTTGACTGAATTCATCAAAGGTGCTTGAAAGTTTGCCAAATGAGTGAATGAACAAATTTCACTGACATATTTTGATTGTATGTGATGCTTCTGGCTATGCCCTGTTGCTAAAGAGAATTAAGAATCCGTACTAAAGAGGAATATAAATGTTTTAATTGTCTCATTAACATTGGTAAATACCATAGCAAATTACAGCAGAGTATTTCTTAGAGAATCTTACAGTTATTAGCAAATAAAGTATTTTCCAAATAGCCCATTAGCCACTCATCATAGTCATTCTTACTGGTTTCAAACAATTAAATGATACTGTGATGATATTCTCTGGGAAGGTCATATTGTAGGTAGAATGGGTTGGAAGCCTCAAATGGAAATGAGCTTTTATACAAAGAAAACAGAAGGTTAACCCAAATTTTTACAAGACATGCAAAACCAGTATTTTATTTTTTTTAAAAATGTTGCAATGAAATACAGCCTTCTAAAAAAGAAAGTCCTTTTGAGCAGCTGAATGCTTTCATAAGGCCCCAAAAATCAGTAGTATAAAAGAAATAGCCATGAGAACCTCATACCTTTATGACTACTTGATCAATTTAAGATTTTAACAACCAAAAAAAAAATTTGATCCAATTTGTACCAAGAGCACTAAAAGATTACAGATGTCAAATATATGGTTTTTCATTAATTCCCTTACAGTGCCTCATTATTAGACATTACAAATAGAATGAAGATTTTTATCATATAAAAGCCACCCCCCAAAAAATGTATTGGTGAACTGTAATTCATGAGTTCTCCTATCTGGGCCTGGTGAGGAGGAACATGCTGTCTGCTGGTCTCAGGGCAGATTTCTGTCCAAAGTAGCCGGCCCCAGGACAGTTGATGAATTTGATTTTCACAAGATGACCACAGGGCAGTTCCACATTCTGAGCTCAGTGTTCCACTGGTTTCTGTCACCTTCAGTAGCATTCAAGTTTTACCTATAACTTTGCCCGATGACACTTGGGATTTGGGGTGTCCAGAACCTCCTTGAAAGTGTCTGTAACATGTGAAAGTCTTCTGTGAAACTAAGTTCTTTCCAAATGTTGATGAGTACACTAAAAACGGCCAAGGGTAAAGGAGGAGAGAGGAGAGAAAGGTTAGCAGGCTCAAGCCAGATATTCTTTAGATTGTGCTGCATCAACATACACCTGAAAAATATTTCTTGTTTTATAAATGCAATTTTTAAAAAAACACAAAAATCAAGGCAGCATTATTACGTCAAGAGACAGCTGGCCTCTGAATAGGGAAGACCTAGGTTTAAAAGTCCCACTGCCGGCCATACTTGATGTGTGACCCTGAGCAAATTGTTAGCCACACTACTCAGGAGGACAAGTGCCCACCCACACTGGCAGAGGAAGTTCCTCCCCCAAAACTCCCAACACAAATGGAGTTAGGGTTTTTTTAAGGATAAAAAAATGAGCCTGCAGTACTCTCATAAATAAAATAAATGAAGCTTTGCTACTAGAGAGAAACCAATTGCAATAGAGAAAAAATGGCATTAATATTCTCAGGGCCAAATGAACCACAGCTTTTAAAATGCAAATAAAATAAGCAAAAATGGGCTGTCTCCTTGGAGTACCCATTTCATTTTCTGAAAGGTTTTTCACGCAAAGAACCCTGGCTAACAGCTTAACATCATCAAGTTAAAAGAGCTTAATGTTGCTGCTCGGACTCACTTCTGAGAAACCATTTAAATCAGAAGGACAAGTCATTTTAATACAATTTAAAGTCTTTTTTCATAATTCAGCAGATAAATAACAGAACAGACTTGGGATTGTTAGTCTCTCTTTTGCGCAGCCTGAAAAGGGGCTGGGTATTAATGATAAAAATGATAACGTCCATATAGTGTCTACCTTGTGCTAAATATTTATATGGCGCTGACTATGTGTCAGGTACTGTGCTAAGTGCAATAGTAATAGTAGTAAGAGTAATCATAACAATAGCTAACATTTATATAGTGCCTACTATGTGCCAAGCTTAATAATAACAATATCTAACATTCATGTAGTGCCGACTATGTATTAGGCACGTGCTAAGTGCAATAATAACAGCAATAGCAATAACCTCGCTAACATTTGTATAGTGCCTACTATGTGCCAGGCATTGAGATTAGCATCATCATCATCATCATCACAACAACATTTGTATGGTGCCTACTACGTGCCTGTCACTGTGCTAAGCATGATAATAATAATAATTTTTATGGTACCTACTACGTGCCTGTCACTGTGCTAAGCATGATAATAATAATAATTTTTGTATGGTACCTACTATGTGCCTGACACTGTGCTAAGCTCTGTACAATTATTATCTCATTTGATCTCCACAACAACCCTAGGACGTAGATGCTGTTATTATTTCCCATTTTACAGGTGAGGAAACTGAAGCAAACAGAGGTGAAGTGACTTGCCCAGGGTTTATGTGACCTTGGTTTCATTCTTACTTCCCCACTGGGTTTTTTTTTTGGGGGGGGGCAGGGTAATGAGGGTTAAGTGACCTGCCCAAGGTCACACAGCTAGTGTCAAGTATCTGAGGCCAGATTCGAACTCAGGTCCTCCTGAATCCAGGGCCCATGCTTTATCCACTGTGCCACCTAGCTGCCCCTTCCCCATTGTTTTCTAAGAAGCTTCTACTTCCTTGGGGGGAGAAAAGTGGCAGGATGGGGAAAAAAGACAGGGCTTGGAGTTCAGTGGTCTGAATTCAAGTCTCAGGTTGGGCACTTTCTAATTGTATTCCCTTGGAAAAGTCCCTCTCTCAGCCCCAGTTTTCTCTTCCATAAAATGGGATATATGTACTGTACCCACCTCACAGGGTTATTGTGAAGAGTGCACTTTGTAAACTGCAAAGCACTATACAAATGTGAGCTATTATTTAGTTAGAGAAAGCTAGCTTTTTAAAAATTTGTCCCCAAAACTTTCCCCACTGGGGCTTCTTTCTGTCATTTAATTGCTCTTTCTAAGTCATGTGTCAAGTTCTGCCATATCAAAGGACCATGAAGCAAAGGTTTGGCAACTCAGTTACAAAGGTGGGATGCAAAGACAATTCCAAAGGACTATAGATGAAACATATTATCTACCTCCAAAAAAAGAACTGATGATTGATAGAACACAGACTGGAGCATGCTATTTTTCACTTTCTTCCTTTCACTTTTTTTCTTTTATTCGAGTCTTCTTATACAAAATGACCTATATGGTAATGTTTTACATAATCGTACATGTATAACCCATATCTGATTGCTGGCCACCTCAGGGAGGGAGAAAGAGAGGGAGGGAAAGAGGGATAAAAATTGGAACCCCGAACTATAAATAAAAATTACTTAAAAAAATTTTAAATTAAAAAAATCAAATAGCTTTTAAAAAGGCAGGATGTAGTGGGTACATGAAGGGTTATCCCTATTTTACATATAAGAAAACTAAGGGGGGCAGAGAGGTAGCACAGTGGATAAAGCACCGGTCCCGGATTCAGGAGGACCTGAGTTCAAATCTGGCCTCAGACACTTGACACTTACTAGCTGTGTGACCAAAGTCACTTAACCCTCATTGCCCCCCCCCAAAAAAAAAACAATAAGAAAACTGAGGCTGAGAGCAGTTAAGATGTTTGGGAGCATCTCTGAAGGAGAAGGGGAAAAGAGGGCAAAAATCAAATCATTCTGTAAGAAAGAGTGGAAGAATGGGGAGGAATCAGGCAGGAGAGGGTTAAAAGGAAGTATTCTCATTGTCATTATCGCCACCATCTTCTCCACCACCACCACAACCATCATCCTACCAGTCCAAGGCCATACTGCTTCCAGCTGCCAACAATTACACTGGCTAGGATTGAAGCCAGGAGTCATGTGGAGAGCACCATGTTGATACAGAATGTATCAATGCTGCTATTCTTACTTTGAGCTGGATCATCTTTGTTATTGGGTAAACAAGAAACCGGCTCTATCCTGGAGAAGTTGGCAATGGGTTCCATCATCCTCTGTCTATATCAAAGAATGGGGTTGGCCTCAGTGACCTCTCTAAGTCCGTGTGGCTTCCAGCTCTAGGATCCATGGGTCTGACGTGGCATTACGGGCACATTAAAAGTACTGTAAATTAAATTTTCAAATCCCTGCCAAGTGGACAAGATGAAATCCCACAAACAGGCTGGACATCCGATGGCACGGGTGCTTAGAGACTTCACCCCAGCCCTCTTTGAACAGATAGGAAGGAACCTTCGCCTCTATCTGGGTGTAGGTTCCTATATCCTTCTTTACCATGGCAAAATCCAGGTAGGAATGGGAAGGGCTATAATTGCAGAGGAAGCAGCTACCCCCAGAGCTTCTCCTGCCTCACCACCACTCACCCCACACTTCCCTCCACCCATCATGCATGCTTACTCACTCCCACCCAAGGGCTCAGATCCAGCCACTCTTGACCTCAGTTCTTTCTATACGTATAGACAAAAGCATACTAACTCCCTTTTAATCATGTGGAGAGCAATTATTTCAATTATTCACTCAGACCTATCATCTTTCTTTATGGCATGTACTAGGAATTTGCCTAAGGAGAAAACATGAGGAGCCCCTGCTTTGCATGAAGCTACCAAAATCAAAATTGCTGTTGGCTTCCTCTCCCCTTGTCCCTGTGAGTCTGGGTTCCTATCCCTTTAGAACCAGACTTCCCTCCTCTTTTCTTGATCCCCATTCCTTGATCTCCTAGTAGGGCTTCTTCAATTGGGGGGAAAGGATCTGTAGATAGATTCCGAGGGGTCTATGAACTTGGATGGGAGGGGGGAAATGACATTTTGATTTTCACTATTTCTTTATATACCATATATTTATACACTATATATTTTCAATTCTAAATGAAATTGAGCATTTCCTTCCATTTTTAAGAACATCATTCCATAGACTTCTGCAGAAGGGGTCCAGGATACACAAAAGGTTAAGGACACCTCTTTTAGATGCCCACCACGTAAGTGCCCACATTTCCCACATTCTCAAACTTTAATTCTGTCTCTGTCATCCTATTTGGTTCTGAGTCCCACCCTCCTTCCCTGAACTCTGACCCCATCTGTTCTCTCCATTTGGCTGAATATCTAAGCCTATAAAATATGCTTTGCCCCCTGAACCCCCTGTGACCACAGATTCCCTCATCTGTCGCCCCTCCACACTTGCCAATCCAACTCCCAGATGTGAGGTCATGAACCAACCCATCACTTTCTAAGTCTTAGCCTGTGATAGTGTCCATGTCCAAGACATGAGTGCCTTCAGTGGGCCAATTCTATCTTAATAATGATAACTCCCACTTATAAGCCACAATTCTACCTTAATAATGATAACTCCTATTGATAAACCACAATTCTACCTTAATTAGGATGACTCCTACTGATATGCCACAATTCTACTTTAACAATGGTAATTCCCATTTATAAGCCACAATTCTACCTTAATTAGGATAAATCCTATTGATAACTCACAATTCTAGTTTAATATTGGTAACTCCCATTTATAAGTCACAATTCTACCTTAATTAGGATAAATTCTATGAATAAGTCACATGTGTACTTTAATAATGGTAACTCTCATTTATAAATCATAATTCTACCTTAATAATGATAGCTAATTTATAAGCCATGTGATAAACACACATATTTGCCACTTATAGGTGCTCAGAGGACGTTTATCACCATCCAACACCACCATTTTACAGATGAGTAAACTGAGTTTTGCAAAAGTTATGTAGTTTTCTTGGGGTCACACAGTTAATAAGTATCAGAGACACAAGATCTAGACTCAGGGGCTCCAGGCTCTTGGGCCAGCTCTTTACTTGGGGTACAATGCTGTTTCTTCTTTATATGTGCCCCAATGAGAAGCACCATTATATAATGAATATCAAGTAATCACTCAGAATTTAAATAGCCATAAATGTAAGACATGCACAGATATTTCACAAAAATGTCATACCTCTTGTTTATTGCATCCAGATATAATTTTCTTCTAATCTTAAAGAAAAAAATTGAAGAAAATTAAATGTTATGGTCTTTATGAATGTTACCTAAAGAATACATGGGGCATTTCTTTTTACAAAACTATAACTATACGGAGACTTTTTCTCTCATTTGGACAATAATGGGCACAGTCCCATTATGGACCCACAGAGCAGATAGGACTTGTATAAGAGTGTGCTCAATGCCAATGAGAATAGTACAGCCTCATATATATTCTGTTCCTCATAACTTTACAGATACTCTTTGGTGGAAGCAATCTCCCCACCTTTTCAGATCACAGCCCATCCAAGAATTCTCCTCCCATTCAATCTAAGTCTGTGTGCTTCCATAAACCCTCCCTTGCAGTTCTATCCAATACCCTGGAGTTCCTGGGTAGTTTCATCATTTATGGCTATGATGCAGCCCATGAACTATCTGCTGTCATGCCTAACTTTCAGTCCATGATTGACCCACTTCCCCTTCCAATCATACATGCCATGGATGGTGCCTTTGACTCCACTTCGTGTCCACTAATTGTCACTGATGATAAACCTAGAGCCAACTTAAGTCACTGCATTACTCTCCTGTGATCTTTGGGTCATTTGCAATTTGCAAAGGCTAGGCTTTGCATATGTAAAACACTCTCAGATGCCTCCATGTTGGGCAATCTGGGCATGGGCAAAGCCCAGTTACAGGAGATTGATATAAAATGACTTCCACCTTCTAAAAATAATGATTGTAAATTATTGAGTTAGTCATCCTTACTACTGGGTCTCACTTAAAACATCACTGGCCTTGGTCAAACAGCCAAGGTCAGATGGTCAAACCACATATAGTATATAACACTCTAATCATACCTATGTCACCCAACTCATGCCAACATCTCTCTTTGGTGTGCACAGTTAAAAATTCCAAAAAGAGAAGAAACCTTCTTGCTAATAAAAAAGTACATTATTTCACTCACCCAAACCCTTCATCTTTGTGTCATGTTATAGAAGTTCAACTTGTAAATAATGCTAGAATTCTACCAATTTACATAATTAGACCTCAGTGCTGATTTTTTTATTCCTAAAATGATGGCACTAAAAGTACAAGCTGCTACCACAGAAGCTAAATCAGTGGAAGCTAAATTTTATTTCAAAATTCTGCTCCTAAGTGGTTGACAATTTCAACAAAGGGACATAATGAGCACAGTCATAAATCATTTTTTGCAGTTAAATAACTACAGTCTGAGTCAACTAAATTGAAGTGTGTTTCTTAAGAGAGAAAAAATAAATAGAAGCAGTGGAATAAATACAACATACCCTTTCGTGCACTCTTTGTTTGTCCAGAAACCATTGTGACAGCATCCGAGGGTAGGCCAACGTAGACCCCGCCATAGTTCCTTCAGGGAATGAAGCAAGTATGTAGAATTCAAGCCTGTGTCAACACTTCCATATCTCTACAGCAGCAGCACTAATATCACTAAAATAGGGACTCATGAACTCCTCTTTCTTTTTTCAAGGTACCATTGTTTTGGGAAAACTCAATGCTGTCCTACATTAAAATGGAATTAATGGACATTTATTAAGCCCTTACTATATGATAAACACTGAGCTAGGGAAAGGAAAGGAAATAAGCATTTATATAGCACCTGCTGTATACCCAGCACTCTGTTACAAATATATAGCACCTACTGTGTACCAGTCACTATGCTACAAATATTATCTTATTTGATCCTCATAACAACCTGAGGTAGGTGCTGTTATTTTCTTCATTTTACAGTTGAGGAAACTGAGGCAGACAAAGGTTAAGTGACTTGCTCAGGGTCACATAGCTAGCACATATCTGAGACCAGATTTGAACTAACTCTAGACCCAGCACTCTCGATCCACTGCACCACCTAACTGCCCCTGGATTAGGTTCTTTGGGGATGGAAATAAATTTTTTAAATGTAATTATCTCCAAGGAGCTCACAATCTTTATCTGAGGTTATATAGCATGAGTATATAAAGAAAATTCAGAAATATTTCTAAAGATGCCATCCATGCCTGGAATTCACTCCCTCCTCATCTCTGCCTCCTAGTTTCTCTGGTCCCCATCAAGTCACAGCTAAAGTCCTACTTTCTCTAAGAAGCCTGTCCCAGTCCTTCTTAATTTTAGTGCCTTCCCTCTGAGTCTACCTCAATTTATCATGATGATACAGATGATAGATATAGATATATGTGTGTACATATATATACGCACATGTGTATATATACACATATATGTGTGTATACAGAGAAGAGAGACAGAAAGAAAGAAAGGGAGTAAGGGAGGGAAAGAAAGAGAAAGAGATGAGAGATGAGAGATCTTGTTTATAGATAGTTGTTTGTGTACTGTCTTCCCCATTAGACTGTAAGCTGCTTGAGGGCAGGGACTGTTTTTCTGCCTTTCTTTGTATCCCCAGGGCTTAACACAATGCATGGCACCTAGTAGGTGTTTAATAAATGCTAGTTCACTAAGTGAGTGCAAATAAATTTAGGGCAAACAGTATGTGCTACTATGAGACTATAGAGCAAAGAAATTATCAGGATAAGGCGGAGGTAAACATGGAGGCCTTTCTGGAGGAGTTGAGTTTCAAGGCAACTTTTGAAGGAAATATAGTACATAAAAAAGCAGAAAGGGGTGGGAGGATGATAGAGACAAAAGTCCAGAGAGAGGAGTGAACAACACACACACACACACACACACACACACAGAGGATGAAAAGATTCTTGTCCAAATACAGTAAGGAGGCTGGGCTGCCCAGTCCAATAGTCTCCCCACCACACTCCTGCCTCCATCTTCAGGGGTCTCAGAGACGGAGACCCAGTGACTTCCTGATGGGACTGACAATATTGGTAGTCCATGCTTCTTCCCAAATAGCTTCCTCCAAACATGATCACAGGACCAGGGGCGGGATATCATTACACTATCAAATGGGCTACAGCATCCCAAGGAAAATCAGCCACAACCACAAACGTACCTTCTCTTTTCATCATCTGTTATTGATTCTTCTGTCCTAAAAGGTCAAAAACATCGGATGTGAGATGCTGTTTACATATTTTCAATTCGGTGACTACAGATTTAGTCATGAAAGAAAGGAGAACACAGAGTTAAATCCTATTCTATTTCCTTGAAACATGAATTGGTTTTGTTTACCTGGAGAATTTAGTCACCGCCTCAGTCATTCTTATGTAATATATTTCTTTAAAGTGATTTTCTGCTTACTCAAATTTTATTCACATACAAATCTAGCAAAGCAACCAAAAACTCACTTGTCAATGTACTTGAAAATATGAAAGAATAGCTGTCATTCATGCACAGAAGCAACAATTATAAGCTATTGAATAATAATGGATTTCTTCCATACCTCCTTCTGATAAAGAGATGGAAGCCTATGGATTTAGAAAGTTGCAAACCCTTTCAAACTTGATCACAGCTTGTTTTTGCTTAACTAGATTTCTTTGTTATAAGGAGATGAAGGGAAGGAATAAGTAAGATACAAAAAGAAAAAAGAATAAAACCTAAACGATTTTTTTTTTGTGGGGCAATGGGGGTTAAGTGACCTGCCCAGGGTCACACAGCTAGTAAGTGTCAAGTGTCTGAGGCCGGATCTGAACTCAGGAACTCCTGAATCCAGGGCTGGTGCTCTATCCACTGCACCACCTAGCTGACCCCAAAAGATTTTTAAAAGACAAAAATGGAATAACAAGTTTGTTTTCTTTTATTGATTTTTGTTCAAATGGGTAACTTGATATGTGAGCTAGGGCAAAAAAATTAAAAAGGAAAGGAAAGACTGCAGAGAGCCCCTAAACTGAAATGTATAGACAATATCCATATTGCAATTCCACCATCTCTGACTTCAGACCCAGTGACAACAGGAAGCTCTTTGCAGATCAGTTTTACAAGTCAGAAATGAATCTATAGTGTGATATTATTATACACCTGCTTTCTACTAGGCACTGGAAATGTAAAGATAAAAAAATGCTCTCCTTGAGCCTGACCATGGTATAAAGACGAGCCTGGCTTCCTCAAGGCATTGCCAAGAGAACACAAGCACTGGCAGCGTCCACCAGGCTGGAAAAACTTCGAGGCAGAACTGAGAGTAGACAGTGTGTGCTGCTCATGAGCCAGCCCAGCTAAGTCTGGAGTCTGGAGACTATAGCACTACCTACCCCAGCTGCAGTAGATAAAACTCTAGACTTGGACTCAAGAAGACCTGATTTTGAATCCCTCTTTAGAAACTTAGTACCCATGTGACCCTGGGTAAGTCACTTATCCTCTGTCAGACTCAGTTTCCTCATCTGTAAAATGGTGATGATAATAATAATAATAGTATCTACACCTCACAGAGCTACTATGATAATCAATGAGATGATTTATTTAAAGCACTTTGCAAACCTTAAAGTACTATATCAATGCATAGTAGTAGTTGGTGATGATAATAAAAATCCTAATAATGTTCTCAGGATTTAACGCAGAATTTTTCTATGGCTTCTTGGCATGGTTTAAAAACAACAGAATGCTTAAAAAAAGAAAGCAGTGAGATACAACCGAAAGATATGGCCTCTGTCCCTTGCTACTCATGTGACCTTGGACAAATCGCTTCGACTCTCTGGGACTCAGTTTCCTCATTTGTAATATGAAGAGATTGGACTCAATGGGTCATGGAGGTTTCCTCTAGTTCTAGAGCTATGATTCTATGATCATCATAATAATAACTCACATTTTTTTTTAAGTGAGGCAATTGGGGTTAAGTGACTTGCCCAGGGTCACACAGCTAGTAAGTGTTAAGTGTCTGAGGCCGGATTTGAACTCAGGTACTCCTGACTCCAGGGCCGGTGCTCTATCCACTAATAACTCACATTTAACACATAACTCACAATCATAACATCACAATAACACAATTATATAGTGCTTGAAGATTCATAAAACAGTTCAGATTTGTAACCCAGGGCACTCCAGGACTACGTACTCACGTGCACTGGATCTGATCCTGATCCCAAAGGGTCAATTTCTCTCTTTGCTTTATGGCTTCACACGGAGTTGCTCCAGGACAATCTCGTAGTATGCTAATGGCATAGCTTGTGTCTAGAGTTGCACAATTGTAGATAATAGGATGCCCAGCTCCCTTACAAGCATTCAGTGTACCATATGTATATCTGGCATAGGATAGCCTGTACTTCACCACACAGAAAACACATAGGATTCAAAGTACTCACAGGAGCCCATAGATTCATGAAGCACTGAAATAGACCATCAGTTTATCTCAGGAGGGAACCAAACTTGGGGCCACCATCAAAATGACCCTTTGATAGTCTGATAAAATCCTATTGATTATGTACTCCTAAACAACCTCCACATACTAATGATACCATCCTAAGATTTAGATTCCCTCCCCCCCCCAAAGTTAACATGCTTTAGATTCAACAAAATAAGTAATTTCCTCCCAACTGGACAGGCCCATAGATGTTGTGCAATATGTGTGTCAAACACACAGTCTAGAGGCCTAGGTGCAATAAATGCCGCTCCAACCAGAGTAAAATATAATTGGGATATAGTTAACAAAATCAGTTAAAATACAATAAAATACAAGTAATACTGAATTTTGAAACCAAGTGACCTGGCCCTGGTTCTATTTGAGTTTGAAACCACAGCAATATTTATTCTCTTCTCTCCATGGAGCAAGCTATATCAGGAAATCCCCTTTTCTCTCTAGAAAGCTGTGTCTGTGAACTTAGAAAAGACGGAATTCTTATACCCTGGTTACCTTTGAAGCAACTCCCAAAGCTGGTGCTGTCCAGTAAATGAACTATCTCTCTCTGTCTCTCTCTCTCTCTTTCTCTCTCTCTCTGTCTCTCTGTCTCTGTATCTCTCTCTGTCTCTCTCACTCTCTGATCCTGGGAGCACAGTTTGAGAACCCCTGCTCTAGTCTATCCTTTGTTCTTTTTCTGGTAACTAGAAAGCAGAAGTCATTAAATGAAGGAACACAATTATCTAGAGTAAAGTGTGTTTATCTAATGGCATTGCTAGGTTTTCCTAAATACTGGGAAACATTTAACCTGCTTTCCCTTTTAATTGGAAGCAGCAGAGTGGATAGAGTGCCAGTCCTGAAGTCAGGAAGATCTTCTTGAGCTCAATTCTGGCCTCAGACGCTGACTAGCTGCGTGACCCTGGGCAAGTCACTTAACCCTGTTTGCCTCAGTTTCTTCATCTGTAAAATGAGCTGGAGAAGGAAATGGCAAACCACTCCAGTATCTCTGCCAAGAAAACCCCAAATGGGGTCATGAAGAGTTGTATATGAGTGAAAATGACTGAATGACAAAACCCTTTTAATTGACCCCCTCAAATTAGTCCCCATCTCCAGATATATAGTTATATATAGTTAAGCTTTAATAGTTTATGACTGTGGGGACAGCTAGGTGGCACAGTGGATAAAGCACCGGTCCCGGATTCAGGAGGACCTGAGTTCAAATCTGGCCTCAGACCCTTGACAATTACTAGCTGTGTGACCCTAGGCAAGTCACTTAACCCTCATTTCCCTGCAAAAAAAAAATCTGTAATAGTTTATGACTGCCTTGAGACTTCTGGGAAACCTTGTGGATACAAGTCTAAATTATGCAGACTGATTGTGTAGATATCCCAAACTTACCAGGTCATCGTCAATGCTCCATTCAGTTGCCTACGGTATACATCTGACCTTGAACACGGATCTTTTTTCAACTCGAAAAAGGATTCAAGTGCTTGAAAATGGTGCTGTGCTGATTGATGTGGTCTAAGGAGCTGTCGTTACCTACTCGTAATTAAAAGTGATTCCAAAGCGGAGCTCTGAATCTGGGACAATGACATTGGCCACGTCTATCCAGAGGAACAACAACTTGGAACTTGGCTGCTTCCTTCTGTCGCATCCCCAACGGCTGATGGAGGGCAGAATGAGGTCTTTTAGGAAGCGCTCAAGGTCAGATGAGTTCTGGATAGGAATGGCATTTCATTAATTCTGCTGAGCCTCATCTTTTTCTCTTATTAGGTATCTGTTTACTGCCATGTTTCTCCCTGCCTCCCGCCTTGTTTACTATCCAATCTTCTCATAAAATGGTAGAGCCCATCCTCACCTTGCGCAAATCACTTTACTTTGCCTCAGTTTCCTCATCTGTAAAATGAGCTGGAGAAGGAAATGGCAAAGCACTCCAGTATCTTTGCCAAGAAGACCCCAAATGGGGTCACAAAGAGTCAGACACAACTGAAAAATAAGTGAGCAACAACTAAAGTTGGGTTAAAAGGATATATTTTTTTTTAATCCCAGATCAAGAGAGCAACCCACAGGCAGTTAGAGCTCAGGAATAACCTTTGACTTGTGTCTCCCTCACCTTATACTTCAAAAAGACAAATGGCCCAAGTCCCATAGAGGCCCAGCCTAGTTCACCTAGGATGCCCAGTAAGTCCACTAGTAGAAAAAGGAGAAGGAAGACTGAGGGGGTGGGGGGCAAAAAGATAAAAGAGGGGGAAGAGGCCATGGTGCAGCCAAGGACTTCACCCTCAGGGCAGCCCAGTGGCTCCTCCTAAACCTGGGGCACAGTGGCCCACCCACCATTCACCGGGTCCAGTCCAGGGTTCCACCCCTCTGTGGTTCCTCATTCACATGATTTGTGTGGCTCACCATTTGTCTCCATCATAACATTTCCTAGAAAATAACTTTTATTAACCAACAAAGTGTTTGTTTATTAAGTACCTTCTTAATTTTTAATTTTTATTTATTTATTTTGGGGGAGGGGGCAATGAGGGTTAAGTGACTTGCCCAGGGTCACACAGCTAGTAAGTGTCAAGTGCCTGAGGCTGGATTTGAACTCAGGTCCTCCTGAATTCAGGGCTGGTGTTTTATCCACTGTGCCACCTAGCTGCCCCTATTAAGTGCCTTCTATGTGGCCGGTCCCATACTATGCAGTCAGGAAAGAAAGATAGCTCCTCCCCTCAAGGACTTTACATTTTATTGGGGGAGACAATGTATATTCATATAAGAATGAGATATGTGTGTGCAGTATACATACATACACACATGTGTATATGTATGTATGCAGTGAAAATATGTTTGTATATATGTGTACATTTATGTGTGTGTATATATGCACACAGATGATAAATACAAGATGATTCAGCTGGGGCAGCTAGGTGGCGCCATAGCGCACAAAGCACCAGTCCTGGAGTCAGGATTATTCATCTTCCTGAGTTCAAATCCAGCCTCAGACAATTGCTAGCTGTGTGACCTTGGGCAAATCACTTAACCCTGTCTGCTTCAGTATCCTCAGCTATAAAATGAGCTGGAGGAGGAACTGGCAAGCCACTCAAGTATCTCTGCCAAGAAAACCCTAAATGGGGTCATGAAGAGTCAGACGTGACTGAAAAATGACTGAAAACAATTTTGGCAGGGCACCATGAGAAGCTAGAGCCAGAGGGGAAATCAAGAAAGAGCTCAATACGGATTTCTTTTTGTTTGTTTACCCTTCTCGCATGCAAGTTGTTGCTGGTGACATTTTCCAGGTTACATAAGGCCACCGTTTGTCTCTCCATTGTACTTGGTACCAGCGATACAAAGGGAAATGAATGCTATTATGAATGACCTGCCAAATCACTGATCTTCTTTCATTTACAAAATATCATTGGGGGAGAGGGAAGTATATAAAGTCATGAGTTTAAGGTGGCTTGGGCTAGACAGTGAAGAATTAAGGTTAGTCAGTATCAGGAGAGGTCCGGCAGCTCATTGTTTGAGTTTTGATGGCTCAGAGAGTGTAAATAGCCATTGTTTCTATACTGGCCAGAAACTTCCAGAATCTTCCTCTTCCAGACTGACTCTTTTGTGAAGTCATAGGAGGCCACCTTTTGTCTCAATGCTTAGCTAGCCTTTAATCATTAGGACTGCCTCAGTCAAAGTGAGACCTGGGAAAGAGCTTAATTTAAAAAGGCCACCATCTCCTCCCATTGCATCCTGGGTCATTGCTAGTCGTCCTGAGCTATGTCTTCCCACCGGAATCCCATGACTCTGGAGGAGAAAGTGGGGCTGATGACTGCACAGCTTCACCTCACTTAAATCCAACTCACTTGCAAGTCAAGACATCACCCTCCTGATGTCATCGGTTCTCTTTGAGCACAAAGGATGAACAACAATGACTGCAAGAGGTCTGGCAAAAGCCCACTGTGTCAGAACTGTACTTACACATTATTCTTCCAACTACATCAAAAATGATCACAATAGCTAACATTTATACAGTACCCACTATGGGCCAGGCAGTGTGCTAAGTACTTTATAATTATTATCTCACTTAATCCTCAAAACAATTTTGGGAGGTAGGTGTTATCATTATCCTCATTTGACAGATGAGGAAATTGAGGCAAATAGAGATTAAGTGACCTGCCCAGGGTCACACAGCTGTTACATGTCTGTTACATGTTTGAACTTGGGAAGTGAAGAAGCCCAAATAACCTTAGATTTGGGCATCTCCAAGCTTTGGAAACCTTTCCCCTCTATCTCCAAGTTTCTACTGCATACCTAGATGAGCTCCTGAGAATTAGCTGGTAAGTCAACAAGTTTTTCTAACCCAGTCAGAATAAGTATCTGTATTCTCTAGGATCATTATACATTATACAATCCCTTCATTCATAATAAGATAAAATTAAAGAATATGAGACAAGAAAACACTTCCAACTCACTGTGATTGCTTTTTTTTTATAACATTGCCCTAAATAAAGGTATAAGGAACATCTCAGAGCCCGTCAATGCACTGATCAAAATATTTCAAAGATTCACAAATACTTATAGGATGAAGTCTTATATCTACGTGTCTATCTATCATCTATCTAATATATATATATATACACATATATACATACATACATATACACATGTGTTTGTGTATGTGTGTATAGTTCCTTTATAGCATTCCAGTAAGTACCTCCGCCATCTGTCCAAAACCCACCTTTCCAGTTTTATCTCCCACTGATTGACTATATTCACCTATAATTCTGTTAAAGTGGATTTTTACCAGTCATTTTCCTGCCTTTTTGCCTTAGTTTACAGCATTTCCTTCAGTTAAAATACCCTCTTCTCCCCAGTCTCCACCTGTCAAAATCCTTAGCCAGATTGAAAGTATGGCTAAGCTCCAAAGTAGCATTCTCCATGATTTAGTTTTCCTTTTTATTTCCAGCCAAAGGTAACCTCCCCCACTACAGGACCTCTCATAGAGAATGCTCCTTCTCCATTGGGTCATAATTATTTGTGCTTCTAGCATAGGTCTTCTACTAAAACACCTTGAAGGTTGTGATCATGTCTCATCCATCCTTGTGACTCCCACAGGACCTAGGCACATTGACCTATACATGGTAGTGTACCTACCATGGAAAAATGGTAAAATTCAATTGAAACTGAATTGTTTTAGATTCCAGTGATGATATGAGAGGGAACAGAGATCCTTAAGCATAAAGCGATGTAAGAATATCAAACTGACTTTGGTTTGAAGAAATAGAAGGGGAAAAAAACCCTAGTCCTGTCTAGCCCTGGAAGTATAACTAGAATTTACTTCTGGTTTACTCTGGGCTTAACAGAAGATTAAATATAATTGTACTAATGAGGAAAATGTCCGTAATCTGGATCTACTAGACACATTGAGGTAAATTTTGCAAGTTGTATTAGTTTTACTTCTATCCACATCATTTCTTATCCATCAGTCTTTAATGAGCACCTACTTTGTGCTGAATGTCAGCTGCTCACCTATCCAGTTTCTCTCTTCATTCCTTGCAAAGTATTTCATTCTCCAACTGGACCATGAATATCTATAATCAGCCCATTTATGGGGTTTCCTTTCCCTTCCTAGAGAATTCACTGGGGCACAAGCTGCCTTTGTTCTCAGTTTATTTAATGTGAGCCTGTTTAGGAAATCCAGCTCTCATAATTCCTGGGCACCTTCAGTCTGGGAATCATTTCCCCTGCCCTGGGTTTTCACCTTATCAACAATGACATTTATCTTTAATAGGCTACATGAGAAAGGAAACTTTACCCGGAGTTATCAACTCCCATATAAGCCACCACAGCTTCCTTTTGGGTCCTCTCCAAAGCCCCTGCTTCCGCTGCTGTTGTTAGACCTCCCTCGCTGCCTGATAAAAGGGGAGCTTGGGCTTCATAGCAGCACCTCCCAAAGGAAGATAAAAGGCATTCAAGCAAAGTTAAAAAAAAATAAAAGGTAAAAACTGAATCCCCGAGGGGTGACTGTACAATGTCCCAGCCTGCAAACATGTGTTCTCCCAGGCAACATGACTCGACCGACCGGCCTCTGCTGAGTCTCTAGCCTGATTTAATTAGGAGACTAAATTGAATTTATGTGATTTTGGACATGGGAGGGGGGTAGTGGAGGAGAGTCAAGGGTAGAGAGAGTGGGCTCTGGCCAAACTGCAGCTCAAGAGAAGAGCATCTCACCCGCATTTGCAGGACCAAGCCTTAGCCTTCTTCCCAACACAGTTATTGATACCCCACCCCCCTGTCCAACCACTAGGCCATGCATATGGGAGATAAACCAGCTCTCTGAGACAGGATCTTGGCACCAGAGCCCAAGGGCCATTAGGGCAATTCTAACCACAAATCCAACTTAATCTATATTAGCCAAGGGTAATAGATCAATAATGTGGAAGTGGTTGTAAAAAGCGAAAGATAAAGGCCAGCCTTGCCCCATCAGCTAATCAGGAGCAGTAACTATTCCTGCTGCAGAGAATAAGACAAGGCCTCCTGTCCAAGTTTATAATATTGATATAAGTTTTCCTGGGATCCTAGTCTAGTCACATTTACTCTATATCCATGGGCATAGATTGAGGCACAGAAAGACAGACATACTGCACATATCTATATTATACGTGTATTTCTCATCATTCTACTGAGTGGCTAAACCTGGTATCTTCCCGAGCAGAACACAATCAGAAACCATTTCAAACATAATGCAAGCTTTCCTATGACATTTTTTTTTCCAGGGCAATGGGGGTTAAGTGACTTGCCCAGGGTCACACAGCTAGTAAGTGTCAAGTGTCTGAGGCCAGATTTGAACTCAGGTACTCCTGAATCCAGGGCCGGTGCTTTATCCACTGTGCCACCTAGCCGCCCCTTCCTATGACATTTTTAAGCTGGAAAAGTTGAACTGAACAAAGGGTAGCGGGAGAGGAGGAGGAGGGCATGTGGACATCAGTATTATCCTCTGTAATGCTAATTTTCCAATCATGCTCCATTAATGAAACCACAGCCCCAGTGCTCAAGCTCCAGCATAGGATCTTAGTGTTGGAAGGGACGTCCGTATAATAGAGGCAGGCGCAAGATTTTGTTTCCCAGGGGAGCTGCCTTAAATATAAGTATGTGGATGTATGGATATACAATCCATAAGCATTTATTATACCTACTTGTGCCAGGTTCTGTGCTGGATGCTAAGGATCTAAAGAAAGAAGGAAATAGCTCCTACTTACATACATACACACACACACACAAGATCCATAGGACTGATCAATTAATAAGCATTGATTAAGCACTTACTGTATTCTATCACTATACTGGGCTCTGGGCATCACATTCTAATAGGGATAGCATACCATATACTCATCTAAGTAAACACAAAGTGATTTCATAGGGCGAAGGTGAGAAGGGAGCTTAGAACTCATCTAGTCTATCTTTCTATCCAATACTGGGCTGCCTCTAGAGATCGGATTTGCTTTGCTTGGTCCCAGAGGACAGAAAGTAGGGCTAATTTGGAAGTTACAGGGAGGAATAATTGACTCATTTTAAGGAAGGATAATGGAGCCGTACAAAATTAGAACAGGATGCCTCAGGTTATAGTGAGATGCCCATCAATGTAGGTCTTCGAGCAGAGGCATCATGGCCACTTGCTGGGGATGCTAAGGAAAGGATTTTTATTATGGGTAAGGGTTGTACTAAGTGACCTCTGACCTCCCTTGCAACTCTGGAATGGCATGATTCTATTGTCTTCTCATTCAATTTGCTTAGTCTAAAATTATCTTTACATTTGTCTTTATCAACCAAACTTTTTTTTATTCCAAGACCATTCTTTAATAAATAGATAACACTGCCTGTCCTTTAACTTAGAGGATTTTTATCAATGAGATAATATTTGTAAAGAACTAAGCACATAAGAATTGGAAATCAAAGGAATGCTCATCCATTGGGGAATGGCTAAACAAACTGTGATAAAGATGGTGATGGAATATTATTGTGCTATAAGAAATGCTATAAGCAGGATGACTTCAGAAAGGCCTGGAAAGACATGTATGAAATGAAAATAGTGAAGTGAGCAGAACCAAGAGAACATTGTGCACAAAGACAACAATACTGTTTGATGAAGAACTGTGAATGACTCGACTATTCTCAACAATACAATGATCCAAGACAATCCCAGAGGACTATTGATGAAACACACTCTCCACCTCCAAAGAAAGAACTGATATTGATGGAACAGACTGAAGCATGCTGTTTTCACTTTCTTTCTTTCTTTTGCTTTTAATCAAGTTTTTTGTACAAAATGACAAATATGGTCATATTTTACATAATCATACATGTATAACCCACATCTGATTGCTTGCCACTTTAGGGAAGGGGGAGGGGAGGGAGGGAAAAAGGGTTAAAAATTGGAACCCCAAACTATAAATAAAAATGTTTATTATTAAAAAAAAAAGAACAAAGCACAATGCCTGGCACATAGTAGGCTCTTAAATAAGGGCTTGTTCCCCTCGGCATGAAGGGAGCTGGTATAATTGCAGACCTGTTTTCACTAGTGATGATCTAAGAGGCAGAAAGGGCAGGCTGCAACTGTGTGGTTATTTCCATGTCGTCAGGGCTGCCAAAGAGCATGAACTTATTTTGATATATAAACATAACAAATCGAATAAAGTCCCTGAGATCCTAACCATGAAACTCCATTGACTCAGACGCCAGGCTTCTGGCCATCCAGCCTTCGGGACTGGTCCCCAACCCTCAGGACCCCCGACCACCAGACCAAGGCCACAGCTTCTAGGCCTGTCCAGCTCTGTCCTCCCAACCCTACCCCTGAGAAAATAAAGTCACTGTCCTCTCAGGATTTAGGGCACAGCCGCCCTGGATGACAATCTACAATCCCCAGTGCCCAAACTCTCTCTTCTCCTTCTCAATTAAAAATACACATTGTCTAGGCAGAAAGTCCTTTGGTCTGCAAATCCTCCTTGATTTCTTAGCCCTCAGCCCTGTTCTTCTCATGTCACCATCTTTCTCAGACACCCCCTCCTTCTGTTAGGCCTTCTGCAACCCCTTTGTATCATTACCAAATTGCTCTTTGCATTAGAACATTTCCCCTCCTAGTCCTTAGTCCTTCCATCTTCTGACAGTCATAGAAATCTGGCTCTTCCCCTCTTCCCAAGGAAAAATGAATCCCTACTCACCCTCTCTAGTCCTCTTGTCCATGATTGCTGCTGGCTTTTGTTCTGTCATATTCTGATCATTTTTTAAAAAAATACTTCAAACGGGGGCACAGTGGATAATGCACCAGCCCTGGAGTCAGGAGGACCTGAGTTCAAATCCGGCCTCAGACACTTGACACTTCCTAGCTGTGTGACCCTGGGCAAGTCACTTAACCTTCATTGCCTCGCCAAAAAAAAAAAAATACTTCAAACGACCCTCTTTTCTGATTTTTCTCTTCTTTCTTTCCTCCCTTCTTCCTTCCTTTCCTTCCTTCCTTTCTCTTTCTTTCTTCCCTCCCTCCCTCCCTTCCTTCCTTCCTTCCTTCCTTCCTTCCTTCCTTCCTTCCTTCCTTCCTTCCTTCCTTCCTTCCTTCCTTCTTTCCTTCCTTCCTTTCCCTTCCTCCATCAAACTAAAAAAAGTAAAAAAACAAACCAAAACCTTTGTAACAATTAGGCATAGTCAAGCAAAACAAATTCTCACATCAGCCACATCCAAAAATGGATGTGTCATTCTGCATCTTGAGTCTATCGCCTCTCCATCAAGAGGGGGGGAGCAGGTTTCATCATCAATCTTGGTTAGGCATTACATTGACCAGAATTCTTAAGACTTTCAAAGTTGTTTTTCTTGACAATGTTTCTGCTAAGATATAAATTGCCCTGCTCACTTTGTTCTGTCTCCCAAGAGATTCTCTCAAACCATCTCTCTCATCATTTCTTATGTAACAAACGTAATAAAGAAGTCACTAAGGTACTAGCTATAAAATTCCATTTGAGCTAATATAGCCCTTTTTGATCATTCAATTAACAAATGTTTATTAAGTACTTACTGTGTGCCAGCCTGCCCTGGCCTCAGGGAGCTTATATTTTTTTCTTAATTCTTTTTTTTTGGGGGGGGTGAGGAAATTGGGGTTAAGTGACTTGCCCAGGGTCACACAGCTAGTAAGTGTCAAGTGTCTGAGGTCAGATTTGAACTCAGGTCCTCCTGACTCCAGGGCTGGTGCTCTATCCACTGTGCCTTCTAGCTGCCCCTAGGGAGCTTATATTCTAAAAGGGAAGGCAAAAAGAACATGCAAACAGAGAATGGTTTATAGACAATACATTTTCTATTACTTGCTACACTAACTAGTCAGTTCCATAAAAAAGTCATTCAACACATAGGTCTGGCATCATATACGTGAAATATCAGGATGATTTCTATCTGAATTGAGTATATGTTTTATGTAGATACAACCTATATCTTTGCCCTTAGTTTTCTTCTTTCCCCATTAACTGCTTTATAATTTCACTCGCACATCCTCAGATCCCTTCCCTTGGGATATAGCTCTGAACTTGGATTCAGAAAGGCCTGGGTTCAAACTCTACCTCTAACACTAGTTGAGTAACTTTGGGCAAATAACTTAATCTCTCTCTTCCTCAGTTTTTGCATCTGTCAGGGCAGCGAGGTAGCACCACAGTGCACAGAGCACTGGGCCTGGAGTCACAAGACTCATCTTCTTGAGTTCAAATCTAGCCTCAAACACTTACTAGCTAGGTGACCCTGGGCAAGTCACTTCACCTTGTTGGCCTCAGTTTCATCATCTGTAAAATGAGCTGGAGAAGGAAAGGGCAAACCATTCCAGTGTCTTTGACAAGAAAAACTCAAATGAGGTCATGAAGAGTCAGACATGACAACTACAACAACAAAGAGAGAGAGAGACAGAGAGAGAGAGAGAGAGAGAGAGAGAGAGAGAGAGAGATATTGATTGATTGATTGATTTTATAAAACCTATAGGACCCACCTTCCAGTTTTGTGGTGATGATCAAAGGAGATCATTTAAGTCAGGTGCTTTGTAAACCATAAAGTGCTCAATACATGTCTATTCTCTCCCTCTTCCTTCTCCTCATTATGATTGGTTTCTTCACTCCATGAACTGATTAGAGGAGAGCCATATTGGCAATGTTTGGCTCCAAGGGATACTCCCTAGTTCTTTCAATCCTAGGAGATCCAAAGCTCAGTCCCCTCTCCACTGACATCAACCAAGCAGAAGAGACCCCTACCTGTGCCTGGGACCTCACCACCTGCCATGGAGAAATGGAGACCTGGAGACAGGCAACTCTTGGGGAACTCCCTGGAGAAGGGAGAAGATGGAAGTACTTAGGGAACTGAGGTCATTGTACTGAATGTGACATGATCTAGACCATTCAGCTGTGGCTCTATTTGAAGCACCTTATTTTTTGGGGGGGGGGGAGGCAGGGCATTGAGGGTTAAGTGACTTGCCCAGGGTTACACAGCTAGTAAGTGTCAAGTGTCTGAGGTCGGATTTGAACTCAGGTCCTCCTGAATCCAGGGCCGGTGCTTTATCCACTTCGCCACCTAGCTGCCCCCTGAAGCGCCTTACTTTTAATGACCAATAAGTGATTTGTACTTTTTTCTACTGGGCAGCAGTCTGTTTAGCTATTAAAATGAGCATTAAAAACTCTTTTCAATTTCTCAGCTTCTCACCTCCCATGGCCTGACTCCCCCTCATGGCATCTGCTCAGCTGTAATACAGTTTTGCAAATCTTATTTTAAACACAACTAAGAAAGGGGCTTTAGTAAGAATCCTTTCATGTATACTGTAAGGAGAAAAACACAAAAATTGAATTTACTACATTTTATTTATGAAAGCATCACATTAATAAAAGCACATAGGTCACTTATGCTATATGGAGAGAAAGGCCAAGGAGACCTGCCCAAATTGAGATCAGGATAAAAAGTTATTAATTGGCATCAAATGTCCTGGGAAAAACTGATCCTGCTTGCAAAAATTCCTTAAAAGTGATCAATGTCGTGCTGTAAGAAATGATGAGCAGGAGGAGTTCAGAGAAACCTGGAAGGATTTGCATGAACTGATGACGAGTGAGATGAGCAGAACCAGAAGAACACTGTACACAGTATCATCAACATTATGTGTTGATCAACTGTGATAGACTAGATTCTTCTCACCACTACAACAGTACAAGAAAGTTCCAAAGGACTCATGATGGAAAAGTTTCTCCAAATCCAGAAAAAAAAGAACTGTGGAATATGGATGCTGTTGAACCATACTATTTCTTTTGTTTTTGGTGCTGTTGTTTTTCCTTGAGGTTTTTCCTTTTTGCTCTGATTCTTCTCTTATAACATGACTAATGCAGAAATATGTTTAATGTTATTATATATATATATATATGGGTACATATATATAAAACCTATATCAGATTACCTGCTGTGTAGGGGAGGGAGAACAATTTGAAATTGGAAATCTTATAAAAACAAATGTTGAAAACTATCTCTACATGTAACTGGAAAATAATAAAATACTTTTATTCAAAAAAAAGGTGACCAATGTCTTTGATTGGGAATCTCCTTCAGAGAAAGAGGAAATAAGAAATCACCTTCCCTTTTTTATGCTGGGGTAAGGTAAAATATCAGTTTCACTCCTTATCATTTGCCCCACTGATTTGCTACTAAAAATCACTGAAGTTTTGCTGATTAGCATTAAGTGGGAATTTTGCAGCAGGAGATGCAGCATTTTAAATGGTGCTTTCTTGAAATGGATTCTACCCAGCCTAATGCTTACAGATGGCCTGCATGATGAGTCCAATAAAGGCACCATGTCCAAGCAAACTATATCCCAAGATACTGAGGGAATGGACAGAAGCAATCACTGAGCCACCTGCTTTTCAAGGAAGTGTGTAGAACGGAAGAGGAGCCACATGGCTGGGCATGAGTAAACTCTGTTCCAATTTTCAAAAAAAGATGAGAGGGCCACATTTTCAAACTGAGATTGACTTCATTCCTAGCAAAATTCTAGATTTTATTATAAAAACTATAGGATCATAATTTTCCAGCTATAAGGGATTGTAGAGAAGAAAGCCCACCCCTTTCACCATACAACAGATAACAAGAATAGCCGACATTTATAGAGTAAGTTTAAGGTTTGCAAAGTATCTTATATATCAACACATTATATCTGCATGTAATGCATGTATATATAGGATATATGTGTATCTGCATATAAATGTGCATGGATGTTTACATATGGATGCATATATTCATGCATATACCCCATCCTGGATCATTGCCTCGTCATGGTGGAGGGATCTGTGTAGCTCAATGAAACCATGAGCTATGTTATGCAGGGTTACTCAAGACAGACAGGTCATGGTAGAGAGTTCTGAGAAAAAGTGACTCTAGAGAAGGAAATGGCAAACCGCTCCAATATCTTTGCCAAGAAAACCCTTTGGATAGTATTGGCGTGCTATGTTCCACAGGTTCATGAAGAATCTGATATGACTGAACAACTCAACAACATGCATGCACACACAGACACACATACATTTTTGAAATTTCATTTGATAAAAAACAGACCCAAAAAAGGCTAAATGATATAAGTTGTAGGTTATAGAAGCGAGATGTCAACCAAGGCTGTCAACCAAGGGGTCGATTTCAAATCCCCTTCTCCCTTCATTACATCATACCATCCCACTTTCCATATAAAAATCTGAATGTTTGTTTTTTGTCATGAAAGCACCATATTTTGAATTGAAAATGATTGTAATAGGAGAGGCAAATTTTGTCTTTTATTACACAGCTTTTAGAATGTTATCTTGAAAGGCATCTAAGAAAAGGAGAGCTTGCGAGAGAACAAGGCTATTTATCCTTCTCTGAATTCAGGAGGACTGGGCTACATCCTTGGACTCTTGCTCTAAATATAGCACAAGTGACATATGGGCTTTTATTAATGCGTGACACTTCCAAAAGTACAGATCGAGCATAACGGTCGTAAAAGCTGGCGTTTATATGGAGCGGTACATTGGACACAGAGCCAGCAGCAGAACTAGGAATACCTCAGTTCAAGTCTCACCTCTGATTATATTATGGCTGTGAGACCTTAAGAAAGTCACTTACCCTCTCAATGCCCCCAGGCAACTCCCTAAAACAGCAAATTGCAGGACTACAGCTAGGTGGCACAGTGGATAGAGCTAGTGTTGAGCCTGAAGTCAGGAAGAATCCTGAGTTCAAATCTGCCCTCAGACACTTACTAGCTATGTGACCCTGGGCAAGTCACTTCACACTGTTTGCCTCAGTTTTCTCATCTGTAAAATGGACTGGAGAAGGAAATTAGTCCAGTACCTTTGCCAAGAAAACCTCAGAGTTGGACACAACTGAAAATGGCTGAACAACAACAAGATATATAGATATAGATATATACATATATATACATACATACATATGTATGTGTGTATATATATATATCAGTTCAAGTAGCTTCCTCATAAGAAGTTCCTTATACCAGTAAAATCATGAAATCACAAGATCTGGCCTCTCAAATTCAAAAAAGTCAACTTCAGAAGTATAACTTGATTCTAGAGACTCAGCATTCAAAGGATCCTCAGAGAACATCAAGTCTAACCCCTAACCAGTCAGAAACATCATAGAAGGGATTTCTGTTGATTTGTGGGTTACTCTAGCAGACCTCTGAGGTACCTCGGAATGCTAAAATTCTGTGATTCTAATACCCTACAAGTAGGAAGTATACTGTCTAGGATTTGATCCAACAACGATTATACTTGAACTTCTGCAAAAAAAAAAAATACTTTAGCTAAAAATCGTTATTTCAACCCACATTTTGTGAGCGGTTCATTCCATCCTCTCTCAGATGATTCCCAATTCATGGGTGACAACAGGATTAGCCTTTTATGCTTCCTGAAATACAATGTGGTGACATGTGTCATTATCCCTTGACAAATCATTTCTATTGGCTCAGGCTGGATTTCCACCCAAATTAGGATAGAAGAGTAGCTTGACACGTTTGGCTTTCAGAAGAGAGATAGCCTTTTTTGATTAAATTCGGGGTCAAGTCTGAGTTGAAAAATGTGAATCACAAGCAATAACACACTGTCCTGCAAAGAGTAAGTAAGTAAACTGTAGCCAGAAACCAAAGAAGCAATTTCCACACGTGCCCAGTAGAGAAAGGAAGGTGGGTTCCATATTAGCCTTTCCACTCACACTGACATATGCTTAGCTTCTAATTAGTGTGATTTTCAAAAACAACAAAGTGCAGTAATATAAAATCTTAAGTACTCACGCATCTTTAACGGCTCCAGCAGGACCTAAAATGTGAAAAAGACAATAGTATTAGTGTTAACTTACTTCTCAGTTTAAAAATTAAGCCCCAATCGTGTACTAAAATTACATTATGGTAGACAACAATTTAACCTAATAGCCATTAATATGTCAAAAAGGAGGGCAAAAATTATAAATAAAATCCAAATCTAAGTTTAGTTTGGACTAGTTTCTGATGAGCATAAAGAATCAGTGAATCTCAAAAATGGAGGAAATCAGGAAGTTTCCAGAAATAAATTTGTTACATTTCAAGTCATGTTTCCTTAAGGCACTATATACTATAGGATGGCTGCGTTTCATAATGGGCAATTATGACATGCATATATGTGTATGTATATATAGGTATGTGAATAATACATGCATGCATGTATGTGTATTTATATATACATACCTACATGTGCACCAGATTTGCCTGGTAGAACACCTGGCTATATAGCCTATAATCACAACTATTTTTAGTGTATACTGATTATTTCTTTTTCCTTTCAAAAAATCTTATTTAAGGGTATATCCAATATTCAAACCCACACAGTATATATTTTCTACTTATATTAGCAGTAATATATAAAATAGAAATAGAGATGTAGTAAGGAATTAAAGTAACAGAAAGTACATTTTGCCTTGAAAGTGGACTATTTCAGACAATTCCATTGTATGCCTCACTGGGGCAGATGTTCTTAGGGAGAGATGTTTCTCTGTGACCTGATCACTCTATATTATAATTTTACAAAGAAGAAGGGAATGATGGTGGAAAATTTTCTTTCAAACATTTTTCATTTTCACAAAATTACCAACATGTGATTTGTTACTAGATGAATAGTGAAACAGTTCTGAACCTCAGTGTTAAAGAAATATTTATTTTCCTTTAAAAGAATGAAGTAGTCAGACACTTTTTTTTTTACTGAATAAGACTGACTACAAAAGGCTTCTTTGATCATTGTACTTTGTCGAGAATATCCAATTCAAACAGTATTTTAGTAATCATAGAACTACCAAACCAGATTTTTTAAAAACATATTTCTTCAGTCACTTCACATTAGCTCAACTTTGACTTAATACTACATATCAAAAACGTGAATGTTTTATCCCCAGTTAAGAATTTCCCCACAACATAATGATCAGTTGATATCTTGGCACTTTCTACCATTGGCCTGGGGAGGGGCATAATGAGTACATTGCTCTCCTCACTGCCAGTCCAAACAACAGTTATTAGAAAAGGGAAAGTTATGGCACAGCAGGACTTCCTGTTGCCAACAGAGAAGGACATTCTTGATTCCAAAACAGCTCATTCCTTAAAAAGGTACAAAACCCTAACTATCAAATTTAGCTCAGAACTCGTATTGTGGAAGATGAACTTTTGCTTCTAATATTCAGGGGAAAAAACATAGAGAGAAAGCAATTTTTGTCAGGCTCTTTGGCACATGCCTTACTAAACCAAAAGCAGGGGAAAGGTAGAGGAAAGAATCACAGGAGACTTCCACTCTTTTCTGGGGCTGGATCAGAAGCCAAATCACCGTCTTTCTCTTTGACAATATCTCTTTAGGGATTTCTCTTTTCTCACAGTCAAAGTAGCATCCTGAGCCTCCCTTCAAGCAAGGCCTTTCCCTTACTACCTCCCTCTCTGCCAAGCCAGTAGCTCAGTTACTTATCTATTGATCTTTCTTTTCTTTCCCTGTCTTCTTTTCAAATTTGTTTTTAGGGTTTAGATCTGGCAAGCTACATATCCTTGTGTCAAGCAAGCCCAATGGGGTTTTCATGCCACAGGAGAGATATGAATGCATAATTGAATCCCCTTCTATTTGCAATTTTGCGTCTTGAAGGTGATTATTAAAAATTATATTCTGATCTTACATGACATTTTTGATTGAGGTACACATTTATATAGAGAGCCAAGAATTTTCCCCAAAAGTGCAAGTCCCCTTTGTATGAGAAAGTCATGTCTATTTCACTCAGTGAAATTCAATCCACCATGATACTTTGGTCACTTTCTTAAAATTCAAAGAATCTGTGACTGGGCTAAGAAGGGAATCCCTTCCTAGAAAAATGTTCATAGCACATGAAACCCAAAGCTAAACGTCCTTTTTCTTTCCTTAAAAAATATGGTAAACTCCAGTTATACAAACTTTTAAAAAGGAGAAAGCTCAAATAACCAAAATTGCTTTCCATGTGTTATGCAAGTATTCATGTTCCTAATGATAACCCAGATCAGAAATCCTTAGCAGTTTTTGTGCCATGGAACCCATTAGCTGTCCAGTGAAGTCTATGAGACCTTTCGCAGAAGATGCTTTTAAATATTGATGGAAATACTAAATTTCAATTAGAGGCTAATAAAAAATAAAAATAAAACACTCTCCCATTCAAGTATATGGATCCACCGAAATCTATCCATGGACTCCTTCGGAGTTCAGGTTAACACTCCCTGACCTACAGGTACCTCAAGATACTGAAATGTTCCATAAATCATCAAAACTTAAAATGCATTCCATTTGATTCAGCATTTATTTATTGTGCATCTATTCTCCCCAACACAGTACAATTTTAGTGTCAAGAGCATTTTATTATATTCTAATTCTTTTAATATCCATGGGTATATATAATAATCAGTTCATCAGAATACCAATGAACCCCAAATAACCCATATCCCAACTCACCCTGGATAAACCAAGATCTGACAAAACAATTTACCTCCCCCCAAAAGTTTCCTTTTTAAAAGCGATACGGGGCACAATTAGCATTTTTCAAAATCAAGTATAATGGAATATAGTCTGCATTTCAGGATTCTAGACCTAAATCACTTGGGAAACATTAAAACACACCAGCTGGAAAGCACCTAATTAGTTATGGCAGCATTTTTTAACATTATAATAGATGCATGCTACATCTTATTTCTTATAGGCAGATGTTTCTTTGTGACCTAATCAGTCTACATTATAATTTTACAAGAGGAAGGGAATCATGGTGGCTAATTTTCTTTCAAATATTTTTGTTTTCACATCAAAGTATGATGTGTTACTACATGAATGATGAAATAGTACTAAATCATAATGTTAAGGAAACATTTCTTCTCCTTTAAAAGAATGAAGCAGTCAGACACTTTTACACTGAGTAAGACTGACCATAAAAGGCTTCTTTTGGATCACTGCACTTTATCAAGAATATCTAATTTAAATAGTATTTTACTAAAAGACTTCATGGAAAAATTAATTACCAAATCACATTTGTAAGACAGATTTCTTTTCCAAAATTGGCAGGTGACAGTCATCTTCTCTCTCTATTTGTCTGGGACTGAAAAATACTTGAGACCTATTCTGAATACCCTCCAACACAAGTGATCATATCTATAATTATAAGTGTTTTGTGGGAAATAAAAAGTGGTGGGAAACCTTTTCCCTTTGTTTCATAAACTATAAGAAGAACTATAAGAAACTCTATGAATTATAAGAAGAAAAGGTGCTTCTGTGATCTATATAAATATAGCTAGAAAAATGACAGAATCCTTTTTAACCTCAACAGTTTGTTATTGCAACTAGAACCCCTAATATTCGATTAGCTATGCTATTAAATCTCAGGTTAGCAAGTAAAAGACATGCTCTTTTGTCAGGGTGATGTTTGTTTTTCAACAAACCATTAAAAGATATAAATTTCCAAGAAATTTCTGCAATTACCTTACAGGAAAAAAAGGTCTATGTGCCTAAGATAAATTTGTATAATGAACTTACAAAGAATATATTTATTCAGAGTTGTCCTTGTTTAGATGCTGTATTTTTACTATGCAAAAATTCAAATAAAGGTCAAACAGCTTGCAACCAAAGATAACACTAGCTTCATGTGCATATAGATAAAAACTGTGCAAAGAGATTACTCCTCCATTATGAGATGGTGGACATCAAGCCCCAAATTGGGAACATCTATTAAAATGGCCTTTGCATGATTGAATTGTTCAGCCATAACAACTGGTGTACTGTGCACTCTACTAAAAGAGATAATAGAAATGGATTGCAATGAACTGAACCCTCTCAGGTCCACAGAGCCCACAACCTGCTTATTTTGGCTGAAACACCTCTCCTGTTAGTAGCCACAAAGGTTACTTGGCCACTTCCACTTGGGACATCTCACTATCACTTGGGGGCAGAGAGGGAAAGATACCTTGCACATAGTAAGTGTAAATGTCTGTTGTATGTAAATGGCTGTTGAATTAGACCACTTCAAACTCAAACACCATCATTCTCAAAAAAAAAAAAAAAGCCAGCTCCCCCATCTTTATCAATAAATGACCGTTGACCTGATTGCCCGGATCTAAAATCTTGAAATCACCTTTCACTTTTCCTTCCCCTTCAGCCTGAACATCCAACCAGTAAATGAGGCTTCCTAAAATGTCCTGTGCCCATCCCTTCATTTGAATTCCCTGATACCACCTTAATCTTTACCTTCTATTACCTCACTCCAATTTCTGCAAGTCTCCCTAGGAGTTGGGGGTCTTTAATTTTTGATTCTCTTCCCTCTAATTTAGACTGTAACCCTGAACCTTAACACTCCATGTATTTATTTGTTTAATTGTTTATTTTATTCATTCATTTAGCTATTCGTTCATTTATTTTTTTACTTGTTCATCCATCCATTTATTTATTTATTTAGTATATTATTTCCTTTTAACTTTTTTCTTCTTAAATTCTGATTACCAGATTCTCTCACTCTCTTCCACCCCTCCCCTCACCCCCTGAGAAGGCAAGCAAAATAATATCAATTATATATGTGAAATCATGCAAAACATATTTCCATATTAGTCATATCACCAAAAAAGGAAAAATAAATAAAGCAAGAAAATTATACTTCAATTTGCCCTCAGAGTTCATCATTTCTGTCTCTGGAGGTGAATAACATTTTTTTCCATTATAAGTCCTTTGATACTGCCATGGATCACTGCACTGTAGCCAGGTCTTTCACAGTTGGTCATCATTACAACATTTCTATATTGTGCACAGTGATCTCCTGGTTCTTCTCCCTTCACTTTGCAAAGTGTGAACTGATGTATAATTTTCTTGCTTTATTTACTTTTCCTTTTTGGGGTGAATTATGGATTCAAATTAGGCGTGGGCAAAAAACAAAACCAACCCCTCCCTCAAGAAGTTTACATGGGAGAAGAGGGAATGGACAGCAGAAACACAGATAAGTAAATGTAAACAATACAAAGTAACTGAGAGTGAAGATCCGACAGACCTGGCATAAGGGAATTAAGCCAATTGAGCTTGAATGAAGCTGTGGATTCCAAGAGCAGTGGATGTGACCTTAAGCTAGACCTGAAGTTGAGAGAGTTTGCAACCAATTTGCAGTTAATTTAGGTTTGGAGATAGCCAAGCCTTACTATTCAAGTGTGGAACCAAACCCAACTACTTCAAAGGCTGAATCCTTGGTCCAAATGACTTGTCAAGATTTAAGAGGATAAGTGGCCCAAAATCCTCCTTAAATGATTTCTACACAGATAACAGCAGAATCATTATGGAAACATTCTGGCCACAAATCTTTACAAAAATAGGATACAAAGAATTGCCAACTGCATTATCCCAGCTAATCAATCCGTCTAAAAAATCATGAGCAGAATGCTTTTGTTACAGCTCCATTTATGACATTCATCAAAGTGGCCTTGGCGTCGTGTTGACATAGCCCGAGTCAAGCATCCAGATGTTTGGGAACATCCAGACCTTGGATGTCATTTTCCAGGGTTTTCATTAAGAGGCTTACATGGCATCCCACTAGCCATAGCCTAAAGGAACGTGACTAAATGAAAAGGGCCCTGATTGGCCTGTTGAATAGCATGAGCCCAAAATGTAGGATTGTTCATCTGTCTGCTCAACCAAGGATTAAATAGAGGAAAATAAGGAACTAAATTGCCTTTATTTAATAGCTGTTTGCTAAGAGAGAGAGAGAGAGAGAGAGAGAGAGAGAGAGAGAGAGAGAGAGAGAGAGAGAGCAAGTGTAATTCCTCTCAGATGCAATGATTTTTAAATTGATTCTTTAATCAAGACATTTTTATAGACAAAGCAAGGGAAAGGTCAGGCTAATTAACTGGGTTTTCAGAAGTCACTAAAAAGAAAATAACGTTCCACAAAGATACCAGGCCTTCACAATGCATTTCTAGGCTAGGGGAAAGCTAGTTTCTAACCCCAGAGAGTGATAATATGCTAAAGCACTAAGCAATAGAGTGTTTTTATTGTTTTACCTTAACGCGTGTGACTATCTTGGCTCTCGATTCTACGTAGGTTGAAAACTCAGCTCCTTTGGGAAAGCTTCCCTGGTTCATTCTGGTCACTCCCTTTTATGAGGTCCCTTCAGCATTTCCACACAGCTAGTACTAGGCTATTTTGCTTTGGTTAACATATTACTTTCTTGCTTTGATTTTAGTCTTCCTAACTAAGCTGTCAACTCATCCAGACAGAGAATTGAATTTGGGGTTTTAGGATTGGAAGAACTCTAGGAGATTAAATAGACCAACGCCTTCATTTTCTAGGAGTTGGATCCCAGAGAACTTCATTTGAAGTAAGCCAGGTGGCCCAATGGTCACTAAGATGAAACCGGATTTTCTAACTCCAAATCCATCGCTGTTTCAGTTTGGAATATTTCAATTTCTTTCTCTCACCTACCCCCAAATACCTTCTAATGTAGTGCCTGGTACACACAAATTTAATAAATGATTGGGAAGTAATAAAAAAAACTCACAGAAATACTTTTAGGGACAACTTCATCTTGGCCAACTATGGTGAATATACATGGTGAACTCTTAATTGTATAAGCAGTGATTGTCCAGTTCATGGATCGTTCAGGTCACTTTTCTTTTGAGTCCTTCCTCTTTTATCGAGTACAGTATGGGTATCTTCATTTCTCTAGGGTGGATGGTATCCAGGCTCAACACAGAATAAATGTTATTTATTCTCCATTTCAAAAGTGCAATAGGACTATACGATAAAAACAAATCTGCCTCATTTAATTAAAAAGAAAGTGACTCGGGGCAGCTAGGTGGCGCAGTGGATAGAGCACCGGCCCTGGAGTCAGGAGGACCTGAGTTCAAATCTGGCCTCAGACACTTAACACTTACTAGCTGTGTGACCCTGGGCAAGTCATTTAACCCCAACTGCCTCACTAAAAAAAAAAAAAAAGTGACTCCCGACATCCATGATGTTGCAACTAGTGAAGTCTTGACTTGTGATTGGCTAGGATTTCAGTGAGGCAGAGATTCCAAATGTTGTCAGCCTCACTCTCTCCTCCAGTAATCAGAGTCCAGCAGCAAGACAAAAGTCCAGAGCACTGGCATTGGCCAGGGAAGCAGTGGGAAACACCTAATCACTCTCTGCCTCAGTTTCTTCTTCTGTGAAGTGGGGATAATAGTTGTCCCTTCCTCCCAAAGCTGTTGTAAGAATGAAGAGATAATACTTTTAAAGCACTTTGCAAGCCATAAGAGGCTAAACGAATGTTGGCTTTGGGTGAAGATCATAATAATGAGAGCTCCTGCACTTAGAGGTATTTGAAAATTAAGTACAGACTTTTCTGGAACTATATGCATATTCTATATTATTATTATATGTAACTATATATCATGTGTATGTGTACATGTATACGTATATATACACATAACTATGTGCGTATATGTATAAATAAATATATACAGAGGGAAAATGTAACAGGCAGTACATATATATACATACATATACACACATATATGTATGTATGTGCATATGTATGTATAATCTCAAACCATCTGATTCTTAGGGAAATTGAAGACTTTTTAAATTCAGAAGGCAGAGTGGGAGGAAAGGGAATAAATATTTATTAAGCACCTACTATGTGCCAAATACTGTGCTAGGAGCTTTCCAATATTCTCTCATCTGGTACTCACAAAAAACCTGAAAGGTAGGTGCTATTATCATCTGCTATTATTATCTCTGTTTAACAGTTGAGAAAACCGAGGCAGACAGTACTTAAGTGACCTGCCCAGGGTCATAAAACTCATAAGTGCCTTGAGGTAGTATTTGAACTCAGATCTTCCTGACTCCAGTTCAAGAGCTCTGCTTACTGAATAAGATTAATTATTTAATTTGCTTCATATAGTTTTGAGACCTCAGAATAACAGCATATAAACATGTAATTGATACTTTACTTGGTATTTACGATAAAACTTTCAAGTGAGAAGAGCATCCGTATTTCTGTGTTGTGCTTTTTCTATTTTTTTTTTCATCTTATTTTTCTCATCATGGCCCATTTCCTTTCTGGAAACGAATTCCCTACCACCAGCCAACAGACGACATCAAAGCAACGATGAGCAAACCCTGCAGCCAGCCAGCCAGCTGGATTCTCAAGCAGAGAAATGTTTGGGAAGTGACTTCTCAGATGCAAGGGCAGATTCATCAAAGAGGTGATGCAATAACTCTCTGCCCGCTGTGTTTTTCTTTAATGTTACACAGAGTGGACTCCCTAGCTTGTTCTTTGGATATAAACTCAGGAGAGAGTGCGTTTTACTTGCTTTTACCTTCATGAACAACAAAAGAAGCTAATGATCTGCTCACCAACAGGACTGATACTCTGAATTCTTATCCTAATAAAAATGTACTTCCCTTCACATCCTAGAGGATAGGTTTTTGAAAAGTTCTGCAAACCTTATTTTTATTTGTTGGGGGTTTTTTTGTTTGTTTTGTTTTGTTTTGGTGGGGCAATGAGGGTCAAGTGACTTGCCCAGGGTCACATAGCTAGTAAGTATCAAGTGTTTGAGGCTGCATTTGAACTCACATCCTCCTGAATCCAAGACCGGTGCTTTTTCCACTGCGCCACCTAGCTGCCCCCCAAATCTTATTTTTATAACTTGAATCAGTTTCCCCTTGGTTTATAAATTCACAAATAACATCATCATTTTTGACTGGTATTCAAAGTGGCTCTTAACACACATCTGCAAATGTATTCTCTCCCTATTCCAATGAATGACCATTTATGAAGGACTTACTATGTGTGAGGCACTATGCTAAATACAGGAGATACAAAGAGAAAAGTGGAAAAAGTCTCCAAGAAGCTCATAATCTGATTGGGAGAAATGAAATATAAATATAAATGAAACATAAAAGAGGTTTTAGCTGTAAGTCAAATGGAAAAGCCTCTTAGGGCAGCGCAGCAAAGCAGACTACTGTAACCCTTCATCCTTCATGTCATTCCCACTAATAAAACCATACTGGGGGCAGCTAGATGGTGTGGTGGATGAAGCACTGGCCCTGGATTCAGGAGGACCTGAGTTCAAATTCGGCCTCAGACACTTAACACTTACTAGCTGTGTGACACTGGGCAAGTCACTTAACCCTCATTGCCCCTCAAAAAAAAAAAACAACCATACTGGTAGCATTTTCCCCCTCCAAGTCACTTTAGTAATTAATGGTCTAAAAACAATCACTTAAATATATTGCTTTAGATCTATTTTCAGTGGAAACTAGTAGCTTGTCTTTTTATAATGCAAATAATCACCTCAATGAATATTTTGAAAATTTCAGTTTTCTTAAAGTGAGATGTTTACACTGAATCATCCATACTTTTCTACCCAGTTCCCCTTGTGGTCAAGGGCATGAAAGTGTGAGAATGCTAGCCAACATTCTGAGTGTAGTCGGAGGCCCTGGAATAGAATTTTTTCATATAGCTAACAGGCCCCTTTAGAGATCAAATTGGGTCTCATTAGCACCATGCTCTGAGTTAATCATTTTAACTGTTATATAACCCTAGGATGGCCACTCCCCAATGGCTTCCTGAAACCCACAAGGCTGGAAATTTAACAGGCAGTGAGATGGAATTAAGATTCTTATCATTGGGTAGATAGAGATTATCACAGAGATGCTATTATATCGATTTAAACATAAAACCTAGCTTCAACTAGTTCTCTAAGACTAGACTTTCCTACAGATTCTGGATCCTGACCAAAAAGGAGCCCAAATCCTTTTTTCTTATGAGGTTAGAACCAAGATATGTAATCATTGACATCAACAAGGAGTATTTTTTTCCAATTAACTGGCAAAATGTCCCATGTTTATCCTATTAAAGACCCTAAAAAACAAAGGTCAGAGTTTTTCATTGTATACTACACTAAAAAGTGAATTAAAATAAATGACTTGCCCAAGGTCACAAGATCTCTGAGCTGGCTATCAGCAGAACACTTATGGGGCAGGCAGCTATCAGCATATACTAGATGGGTCTGGGCATGGCATTTGACACATCTGAATGAAATTAAATAAGAGCAGTCATCAAAAGGGAAAATTAAATAGGTACAATGGGTAGATATTACCCAAAACAGACTTTGCCTATCAGAAATCACAAGATGCTAGCTGGGTAACGTAGGAGGGATGGAACCAAGGATAGGTCACTTGACACATGAGCTGGCTGGCCCTCAGGACTGTGGGAGACTTCTGCCAAGCAAAGCAAGTGTTGAAAAGAGAACTGTAAGGGATATGTTTTAAATTTTTAAAAAAATATATATTAACAGCAAATCCCTGTTAATTTTTTAAAAGCTCTATCATACATTGTTTATACCTCAATAAAATCCTAATATTTCCAATCTTCTTTCTTAATCAGAACCCCACTCATTTGCTTTACTTAGTTAATTACCTTTTCCGTAAACTCTCATCTTCCAACCACCAACACTTCTCACCCTCTTACTGTAGGAGACTAATCTTTACAGACAGCAGGAGTGCTGACAAGTTATTTTTTGTCTTCGGCTTTCCCCTAATCCTACCCACCCTTCACCTGCCAAAATCATCCAGGTTTAGTCTGTTGTACTTTTCCAGTGTCAGCATCAAAGCAGGTAAATGTTCTGCTCTTGTGTGTGACAAACACAGGGCTTTGCAAGAGTGTGTGTGTTTGGGTGAAATGAGGAGAAGTGGGAAGGGACTGCTTTCCCCAGTAAGATTTTCAGATTACATAGAACTCTCCAACTCAAATCCCAGACACCAAGCCTTCTTCTCCCTGCCCGTGAATGGGCATATATCACAGATTTCCAGCTGGAAGGCAAGCTAGAGGTAACTGATTCAATCCCCTTGTTTTCAAGATGGGGAAACTTGAGGCCCAGAGCATTATGAAAGAGCATGGAATTTGGAGCCAGGTGCCTGGGTTGTCTTCTCATTTTACTACCAGGATGAACTTTGGCAAATCAATTGCTCTCTATGGGCCTTAGTTTCCTCCTGTGAAAAATGAGGAGGACACTAGGGAAATAGCCTCAAATTCAAATAAACATTTATTATGTACATACTATATACAAAGTCTTGTGTTTTCTAAAACCTCCTTCCCACTCTAAAAACCTTAAAACCAGACCTTACCAGGGGGAGTAACTTGTCCAGGATCAGCCAGGCAGCAAGCAGTCCAGGCAAAGAGCTTGGTGTCAAACCCAGTGCCTCTGCCTCCCGATCCATAATTTCATTGCAGGCAGGTCCTGTTCCACCCTCCGCCATGAACCCCCGTGCCCCTGAAATGCAATTTGATCTCCTTCCAGAAACAGTGCTGCCCCTTGAAAAATCAAATTAAAGGAGAGGGGATGGGTACCTCTGTGAGCCTCCTTCCTATGAATTTCTTTTCATCCCTAACAAACAAACAAACAAACAAAAATGGTGCACTGAATAGAGCTTTGGACTTGAAATCAGAAAATCAGAGGGTCCTAGATCTAGGGCTGGAAGGAGACCTCAGAACCCATCCCCTCCTTTTACAGGTAAGGAAAGTGAGGCACGGAGAGCCCTAGGGGTGGGAGGGACCTCAGAGACTAGTCCAACGCCCTCATTTTACAGAAGAGAAAACTGAGTGAGTGAGAGATAAGAGCTCTAAAGCCGGAAAAGACCTCGAAGTCCATCCAGTGTCACCCTTACATTTTACAGAGGAAGAAAATGAGGCCCAGGGGCAGGGAAGTGACTTGCCCAAGGTCACACGGGTGGTACGGGACAGAGCCTGATTGCTCTGGCTTCAGTTCGAATCCCGGCTCCAGTCCTGCCTGGAGGGGCCGGGTGACCTTGGGTGTGCTGCTCCCTCCCGGTCCCTGGGCATCAGTTTCCCTGCCTGTCTGGTGGGAGAGAGTGAGAGTGGGGGGTGAGGGTCCCTCCTTCGCCGCCTCACCTCGGGCCGCGGTGGCGCTGGTGGCTGTAGAGTTCCCGCAGCCCATGGCTCCCGCTCGGGCTCCCGCTCCAGCTCCGCTTGCTCCGGGACCGGGACCGGGACCAGGACCAGGACCAGAAGGCGGCCGGCGGGGCGGTGTCGGGCCTCGGCGGAGGGGGAGGAGGGCCCGGGATGAGCCGGAGGGAGGGAGAGGACGGAGGGGGCCGGCGCCACCGCCGCCGCTGCCGCAGCCGCCTCCCACCCTAGACCCAGGACTCCCCTCCCGCTCCGGCTCCGGGCTCCGGCTCGGCTCCGGCTCGGCTCAGCCAGATGGGCAGGGAAGCAGGGAAGTCCCGGCCGCGCCCCGTCGCCCGGGGAACGGCGCCAGCCAATCCGAGGGTCCGCGGCCGCTGATTGGTTCTGGCGGAGAAGGGCCGAGAGTTTGAAGATGGAGGGGGCGGCTTTCTCCGGGGGAGGAGGGGATGGAGACCCAGGGGTGCCCTGGGAGACTGGAGCGAGGGAGCAGCGCAACCCACCTGTGGAAATGCGTGGTTTCCTCGCGTGTACAATGTTAGAGTGGGGTTCTAGGGTGGGTTCTAGAGTGGGTAGGGGCGTGTGTATGCATGAGTGGGAGCGGGAGTACGTGTAGGTCATGTGTATCGTGGGTGCATTGTGTCTCCGTATATACAGGCTATGTGTACGTGTATGAAAGTTTATAGACGGCGGTGGGTGCACTGTGTGCCTGTGTGCATGTGTGCCTAGAGTGTGTGCGTGTGGTGAAATAGGAGTGGTAGCATATGTGCTTCTTTTGTCTGGCACACGTACACTGTGTCTACGTGGGTACATGTGTGCAAGTCTATAGACGTGGTAATAGGGGTGCTTTGTGTGTACAAGACTTCTGTGTAAGGTAAAGCCTGGGAGCAGGAGTTCAAATCCAGTTTCAGGCACTTACTAGCTGTGTGACCCTGGGCAAGTCACTTAACCTCTATCTGCCTCAGTTCCTTTAATTGTAAAAGGGGAGATAGGTGATAATAACACCTACCTCCCAGGGTTGTTGGGAGAATCAAATGAGATATCATTTGTACAGCATTTGTAAATTTTAAAATGTTATGTACATGCTAGCTAGCTGTTATCACCATAGCATACTTGTGTTATAGGGGGGTACAGGGTGTACATGGAGAGTGTGTATTGTGAGTGGTAGACTGTGTGCTTGGGTTTACGTTTGTATCTGTCTTGTCTTCGTGCTAGTGGATATAGGTATATGTTCACAGGATTCAGTGGGGATATGTCTTGTGCATGTGTATTTTATGTGTTTGGTCTCTGTGTATAGACAATGTGGATATCTTGGGTCTCTGTGACATTCGTGTGGAGGGGTCAGATTTCAGGCTGGAAGGGAGCTAAGAACTCATCTAGCCCAATTTGTACATTTTAAAGGTGAAGCGATTGATGCTTAGAAAGGGTAAATGTGGGGCAGCTAGGTGACGAAATGTATAAAGTACCGGCCTTGGATTCTGGAGGATGTGCGTTCAAATCTGGCCTCAGATACTTGACGTTTACTAACTGTGTGACCCTGGGCAAGTCACTTAACCCTCATTGCCCTGCAAAAAAAAGGGTAAATGATTCACCCAAGTTGAGATCATTATTCAAAACCAGAACCTCCAACTTAAAGTCCAACACTCAGTTTATTGTATTTGCATCGTGCATACATGATTTTGTATATATGCAACATGTATGTTGTGGGTGATGTACACACATAGGTTATGTATATTCTATGTATAGAGATAGGTATAGATAAATAATTTATGTGGACTGTGTAAATCTGTGTGTTTAAATGGCGTAATGCTGTTTGTGAGAATGTGGTCTATGCCTATGGGGTATTTGTCTTGTGTTTGTTTATTATAGGTATATGGTGAATGTGGATGAGGTATGTACACTTTACATCTGTATGGTATATGGTGTGAAAAAAGAACAGATGTGAACCAGCTTCTAGAAAAACCAATTCCTTTTCTACCCCCCAATACCTTGGGATACATATGTCACCTCCTCATCAAAAGCTGCACACTGGACCTTGCTCTTGGTTAAAGATGGTATAACATCCACAAACCAACAACCCAACTACAATCCTCTTCCCCACTTTACAAAAGTATGTCTAGGGGGCAGCTAGGTGGCGCAGTGGATAAAGCACTGGCCCTGGATTCAGGAGGACCTTAGTTCAAATATGGGCTCAGACATGGCATTTACTAGCTGTGTGACCCTGAGCAAGTCACTTAACCCCCATTGCCCCGCAAAAAAAAAAAAAAAAAAAGTACGTCTGCCTCTGACAATGGCCAACCTCATCCTTTTCCTGTTGTCTTTCAATTCCAGGGGCTCAAATCAAAATCCAGGAATCTTCCAATCCAAATCTAGGACAGAAAGCCAAAAAGAAACCTCTCTTCCACACTGGTAGCTCTCTGACTTGAACCCTCACCCCAGATAATATAGAATGTGAGAAATAACCCTGTGGGCTTCCAGGTCAAAGAATGGAGAAAGCTACTATAAACCAATGGTGCCTTTTTATTCTTCTTGGGATTTCAGGCTTCTTTGATTCAGCAAAACTTTATTAATCCCTTATAGTATGCAAAGAGCATCAATAAGATTCCACATTTATGGGGCAGCTAGGTGGCGCAGTGGATAAAGCACCGGCTCTGGATTCAGGAGGACCTGAGTTCAAATCCAGCCTCAGACACTTAACACTTACTAGCTGTGTGACCCTGGGCAAGTCATTTAATGCCAACTGCCGAAGAAGAAGAAGAAGAAGAAGAAGAAGAAGAAGAAGAAGAAGAAAAGATTCTACATTTATAGACATGGTGGTGGGTACACTGAGTGTGTGTGTGTGTGTGTGTGTGTGTGTGTGTGTGTGTGTGGTGAATAGGAGTGGTAGTATGTGAGCTTCTTGTGTCTGATGAATGTACACTGTGCTATGTGGGTGCATGTATAGATAAATCCCATGTCCTCAAGGAGCTTAAAGTCTGGTAGAAATGGCACAAGGACAGATAATTATGATACATGATATTAATCAACAAGCATTTCCATTGTGCTAAGTACAAGGGATACAAAGTCAGTGATAAAGTCACCCCAACCTTCAAGATGCTTACAGTCTACATTATATACCCATTAGAGAAGTGCAGAACATGAGGTTGTCACATTCAAATTTTACTTAGAGATAAAAATAGTTTTTATTGGGCATTACAGAGTGTTGTAAAGAGGCAGTATGGTACAATGTTTTAGAGAGATGTCCAGGGAAATAGGAAGACCTGAGTTCAAATCCTACCTCTGGCACCTACTAATTGTGTGATCACGGGGATGTCACATAATCTTCCAGTGCCTTAGTCAACACTCTAAGATTAGAAATTATGGATAAATTGATGAGCAACATAGGTAGAGGAAGGAAGTTAGTGGGAGTTCCCCACACTGATAAAATCGCGAATCCAGGCCAGACCCCATTATTTTGAGAGAGAGACACAGAGACACAGAGAGAGGAAGCTTCCCCTCCTCAAAAAAAAAATAAATAAATAATTATAACGTACACTTCATCTCCAGTCAGCTACAATTTAGGTCCTCTTCCATTGCCAGTCATTCATTCAAGTAGTATTTATTAAGCACCCATTGTATACCACCCCTCCAAAAGACTCATGATATAAAATACTGTCTACCTCCAGATTTAAAAAAAAAAAAACAACTTATGGATTCAGAGTGCAGATTGAAGCATTTTTTGCCCTGTCTTTGTTTCTCTTGATTTTTTATTCAGAGTATAGCTGATAAGGAAATATATTTTGCATGACTGCATATGTATAATGAACATCATATTTCTTATCTTCTCATTAGGTGGGATAGAAAGAAAGAAAAAGAGAATGTAAAACTAAAAATTAAAACTTTTTTTTCATAAAAAGTATAGGCAGCTAGGTGGCGCAGTAGAGAAAGCCCTTGACTTATAGTAAGGAAGATATGAGTTCAAATTTGGCCTCAGACACTTACTAGCTTTGTGACCTTGGGCAAGTCATTTAACCTCTGTTTGCCTCAGTTTCTTCATCTGTAAAATGAGCTGGAGAAGGAAATGGCAAACCACTCCAGTATCTGTGCCAAGAAAACCCCAAATAGGGTCATGAAGTGTTGAATGTGACTGGAAAAAATTAAACAATAAGGACCCCTTGTATATCAGGCACTGTGTTAAAGACCTAAGATCCAAAGAAAGGCAAAAGCTGTGCCTGCCCTCAAGGAGCATATGTTCAAATGGGGGAGACAACATGAGAACATCTAGGTACCAAAAAGATGTAAAGAATCTCAGAGTGGGGGCAGCTAGGTGGCTCAGTGGATAAAGAACTGGCCCTGGATTCAGAAGGACCTGAGTTCAAATCTGACCTCAGACACTTGACACTTACTAGCCTTGTGACCTTGGGAAAGTCACTTAACCCTCATTGCCCCACCCCCCCCAAAAAAAAATCTCAGAGGGGAAGGCCCCAGTACCGACAGTGGGAGATAGGAGGGTAGGGACAGAAGAGAAGGTTTCATATAAAAGAGGATGTTTGAGCTCCAGGAAAACTAGGAGGTGGAGATGAGGGCTCAGAACACTGCAGTCATGGGGAGGAGTCATTGAGAAAGCATGGCAGGGAGATGGAGTGTCATGTCTGAGGAACCACAATGAGACCAGTGTAGCCAGACTGTCCAGTGTATGGAGGGGAACAAAGGAGACTGGAGTTAAACTACCCACCCTGGCTCCTCTCTTCCTTCTTCAAACAAGAGCTGATGTGACTGCTTTCTTTCTTTTTTTTTTTAAATGACCTCATTTTATTTTATTTTATTTATTCTTGTGGGGCAGTGAGGGTTAAGTGACTTGCCTAGGGTCACACACCTAGTAAGTGTCAAGTGTCTGAGGTCACATTTGAACTCAGGTCCTTCTGAATCCAGGGCCAGTGCTTTATCCACTGTGCCACCTAGCTGCCCCCTGATATGACTGCTTTCAAAAGAAAAGCAAATAGATAAGAGCTCATTCCAGTACAAAGGGGGAAGCTGGTAACAGGAGCAGGTAGCGCTCAGAGAATATTACCCATTCAGTGTCTGACTCGTTATTCTACAGCTGTTTCCCCTGCCCTGAAGGACCATTCTATTCAAAGACAGTGATAGCTTTTTATTTGCGGCCTCATGGCTCAGCCAAAGGTAACTAAATCTTCCAGTATTTGAATGAAAGTTAAATTTTATTCCTATAGTTTATAGAATTTTCGTTCTTATCATTCAGTTTCTTAAAGCTTAATATTTCTTCTATTGTTGCCCTTGTTGTCATTTTCAGTCCTAGTCAACACCTCCTGGCCCCATTTGGGGTTTTCTTGGCAAAGATACTGAAATGGTTTGACATTTCCTTCTCCAGTTCATTTGACAGATGAGGAAACTGAGGCAAACAGGGTGAAGTGACTTGCTCAGGGTCACACAGCTAGGAAGTGTCTGAGGCTGGATTTGAACTCAGATCTTCACGACTCTAGGAACAGCGTTCTATCCCCTGAGCAACCGGGCCTAGCGGCCCAATATTGCTTCTACTCGGACCCTTTTCCCCTTTTGTTGCAGGCAATGTCATAGAAAGAGACACTAAAGTCCTAACAAGGCTTCTGTGTCCATTTCACTCAAATTTGTCCCTTCCATTCTGTTTTGATTTGATTGCTTTGCCCTTAATTCAATCTTTTATGAGAAGCGTAGCTCACATTTAGAATCTTACTTCCTCTCATTTGATCCTTACTATTTGCCTCATGGGCAGCTAGGTGGCGCCATAGTGCACAGAGCACTGGGATATCTGGCTTCAGACATTGTGTGTCTGGGCAAGTCATTTAACCTCTGTTTGCCTCAGTTTCTTCATCTGTAAAATGGACTGGAGAAGGAAATGGCAAAGCATGCCAGTATCTCTGCCCAGAAAGCCCCAAATGGGGTCACAAAGAGTCTGACGCAACTGAAAAAAATGACTGGGAGTATTAGTATTCCCACTTTACAGATAAGGAAACTGAGGCTCACAAGTAAAGTGATTTTCCTGAGGCCACCCCAGTTGCTCTTGAGTACTGCTCCCCCTCCCACACTTGTCAGATCATCCTCTGTTCAAAAATCTTCAATGATTACCCAGACAGCTTTGGAATCCTGTGCCGTGGGGCTAAGCTGTTGTGACACCAAATGAATGCAAATACTTCTACCTCATTATAGCTGGTTGGCAGGAAACAAGGATCCCATCCCTGCCCAAGAGGGCCAGCAGCCCAGGATCTCTGACTCTCCCCAATGAAGCAGCATCTCCCCTGTCCCACTACCAAGCAAATAGATTCTAAAACATTAATGTGAGGGCACATTACCCCCAGACACATTTTGCGAGGCTTTCTCTGGATGCCAAAGTGCTCGCTCCAGCTCCGCATTTCACAACAGGGCAGATGAAAAATGGGAGGTTATTAGCTTTAAATGTAATTACTGGAGTCCTGAGCTATTTCGCTGAAGTCTCCTTGATACCAGTAGGCATACACACATGCACACAAGAACAGCTTAGATACCAAATATAAATTCCAGAGTAAAAACATGCAATTACCTAACCTGCAAAGTAATACAGACCATAAGCATTTCCCATTTATTACTTTCTAGAGTTAAGTAATTCCACAAAGGCCTAGGACACTCTCTGATCTTGGGAAAACCTGATTGGGGCTGGGTTTTGATCAAAGCTTCTTAAACTATGGGTCACTACCCCATATGGAGTCTAGTAACTGAATGTGGGGGTCTTGAAAAATTTGGCAATAGTAAAAGGTTAGGTACACCTATTTTAGGTGACCCGGGGTCACCTAAAATTTGGGGGGGCAAAAAGGGGTTACAGGCAGAAAAAATTTAAGAAGCCCAGGTTTGATGTATATTTCAACAGATTGCCATTCTGCAAATTCAAATGTAAATGGAGAATTCTGATAAACAAAGAAGGAGATGACTTTATATACCAAGGAATGAAAGGAAATTCAGAACCATTAAAAAAACACAGCATCAGAGATCTAGAAGAAATGTTAGAGGTGATTGAATCTAACCTCCTCAACTGAGGCCCAGAGAGGTTAATGGATTTCCCTGAGGTCAGACAGGTTGGAGTTGAACCACAGTCTTCACATTTCAGCACCTGTATGTTCTCCACCCTACCACATTGCCTCTCCTCACTTAGAGAATTTTAAAGGGGAAAGGGATTTTAGGTGCCCTGTGACTTGATACATACATTCTTAAATTCATGATCTTTCTGAAAATTTTTCTTCCTTCCTCTAGAATTAAATGTGACAAATACACAAAGTATCCATGATTTACTCCAACTTTCAATTTCCTAGGGCAGTAACTCTCTCTTCTAACACAGGTCAAGACTCCTCCATGACTTAGTAAATAAGACCAAGGAATTGTCCAGTTTAAGTGACTGACTTTGGGTCAGCAGATAAGATTTGAACCCTGTCCCCAACTCTAAGCCCAACACCTTAGCCAATAGACCACATTACCCATACAATCTAATACCACCCAGAATTTTTTCCATAAAACATTTCAGATGAACCCAGATGGTATTATTTCTCTCCCCATGACTTCTTTGTAAATTCATTAGAAAAACAGATCACTTTGTTCTAAAACCACCACATCCAGGAAACTCTTGTAGTCACCACTCCTGAGTACAAGCCAACAGGTTCCTCTATATCAGATGGGCTAGTGATCGACATCCCCACCCACCCACCCCCAACATGGCTAGCATTGTGGTTGGCAAACAATGTCTCTAATTTCAGTGGCTGTTGACCTAACTAATGGCCCTGTTACCATGGCTAGCTAAGCACTACATATCAAGGGTCAGGATTAAATTGCTTGAAAAATGAGTAGAGAAAAAGGGAAGGTAAGAAGTAGGTGTTTAATCATTAGCCAAAGAAAAATAAACTTGGCCTTCTTTGCTGGAAATCTGGACAGAGAAGATTTCTAAAAGAGGTGATTTACAAATTAAGCTTTTTTCTTTCTTCCTTTTTTAAAAAAAATATATTTAATTGATGCCTTTTGTCTACATCATAGTCATTTCAGGGGTGGGGATTCCCCTTCTCCACTCCCTCCTGAAACAAAGAAAAAAAAGTAAGCAAACTAACCAAATATGGTCACCTCAGTTGATATCACATCCCACATTCCATCCCAATAATCACCGGCATAATAAGAACATATATATACATGCATATACATATACTGCATTTGAAGGCTTACAAAGCACTTTACATACACTATCTCACTGGATCAATCCTCACAGCTCTGTGAGGTAGGTGTTATCATTATCTCCATTTTACAGATGAGGAAAGTGAGGTCGACAGAGGTTGAGTGTATGGACTAGAGTCACATGACTGGTAAGCATCTGAGGCAGGATTCAAACTCAGGTCTTCCTGACTGTAAGTCCTACACTTTATCCATTGCACCACCTACGTTCACCTCTGGGGAATCCCTCTTCATTCTGAACTTTACCCCCCCAAATAGCCTTTATTTCTTGATCCCAAACTGTGTTTTCCCACCCTTGCCATTGCACTGACCAAAATTGGTACTGATGAAGCAAAGCATCAAGCTGTTAGTTGACTTACGCAGAAGAGATTGTGTCAAGTCTCATCAGATTTCTGTAATTCTTCATCCTCTGCCACAGATGTTAGCACATGTGCTGCAATTAACTCAAAGGTGCTCTTTTTGCTCACTGGCATTGTTATCACCATGAGGCAAGATGATCAAGTGTCCAACAATATCATGTTTCTTATTGCTGAAGAAAGAAAGGAGGGAAGGGGAGGGAGGGAAGAAAGTAAAAAGAGAGGGAAAGAAGGAAGGAACGAAGGAACAAAGGAAGGAATGAAGGAATGAAAGAAGGAGGGGAAAAAGGTAGGGAGGAATAATTTATTAAGTACCTACCATGTATCAGGTACTGTGCTAAGTATTTTATAAAATATTATCTCATTTGATCCTCACAAAAATACCAGGAGTTAGTTGCTATTATTATCCCCATTTTATAGTTAAGAAAACTGAGGCAAACAGAGGGTAAGTGACTTGCCTAGGGTCATACAGTTTGTAAGTGTCTGAGGCAGGATTTTTACTTAGGTCTTTCTGACTTAAGACATAGGACTCTAATCCACTGAGTCATCCAACTGAATTCATAGCCGGTATCACCACTACTGGGCCCATAGTGCCAAAGAGATCAAAGAGAGAGGAAAAGGAGCTGTGTGTACAAAAATATTTATCACACCTCTCTTTATTAGAGCAAAGAACTTGAAGCTTGGTGGTGTCTATCAATTGGGGAATGGCCAAACAAAGTGTGGCATATGAATGTAATGGAATACTATTGCACCATGAGAAATGACAAGGGGGATAGTTTTAGAGAAACCTAAGAAGACTTATATGAACTGAGGCAGAAGGAAGTGAGTAGAATCAGGAAAAAGAATATATACAATGACAACAACATTGTAAAAACAAACACTGGCCAGACTCTGGCTGGCCAGGAATGCAGAGGACCAGTGATAGACCAATGGGTATTAGATGAAGTTTAGAAGTATCTTCAAACAGATAGGAGATGGACTCAAAGTGTTGACGGAGACAGCACGGCCAAAGTGACAACTTGTTTTAACTGTGCTTATTTGTGACAAGGGTTATGTTTTTCATTTTCCTCAATGCATGGAGAGGGCAGGGAAGTGGGGAGCTAGAGAAAATATAACCAGAAATTTAAAAGAAAGACAAAGAAAAGAGGGTCATTGAAGCATGTTTCTAAAATGCAGAGAAGAGAGCCCAAGGCAGGGAAGAAGGAATCACAGGCAAGGAGGATTACTTTGAAAGCTACAGACTGAAACAGATATACATACACGTACATCTATGTGTAGGGTTTTTTGGTGTGTTTTTTTTTAGTTTTTTTAGTGAGGCAATTAGGGTTAAGTGACTTGCCCGGGGTCACACAGCTAGTAAGTGTTAAGTGTCTGAGGCCAGATTTGAACTCAGGTCCTCCTGAATCCAGGGCCGGTGCTCTATCCACTGTGCCACCTAGCTGCCCCTTGTAGGGTTTTTTTTTTTTTAAGTAAGCTATACATAATAAAGATTTACAGTTTCCTGTACTGGCCATTCTTTCTGTTCTTCTGTAAATATGGAAGGATTTATTTTCATTTCTTTTTGTTAAGTGCAGATTTTTTTAAATGGAGGGAAAAAAGAAGTCATCAGAAACAAGAAAACTGCATATACAATGACTACAATACAAGTAAAAAGACCAATTAGACAGAAGTGAAAGCTGTGTAATTATAGTGCCAAAGCTAGCCCCAGAGAAGAGTCGAGAAAACACAATTCCCTCCCTTCATTGTGGAGGTGTGAGACTTTGGATGTAGAATATCAAACGTATTGCTAGACACAGTCAATAGGTTGGTTGGTTTTTACTGAACTGTTTTGTTTTGTTTTTTTGTCTTTCTTTTTCCATTTTTGCTACAAAGGATTGGCTCACTGGTCGGGAGGAGAAGCGATATATTTGAAAATTACTGTGATGTAAAAAGAAAAGGCATCAATTAAAAAAACATTTTAAAAGAAAAAATTCAGAACTGTTATTTCTAGAACACTTCAGAGTTCTCAAGCCTTACATCATGTGCTCCTCACAAAGACCTTGTAAGGTAGACACCACAGGGATCTTGCCCATTTTAAGGATGAGAAAACTGAGGCTTACAGAGGGCGAAGTGACATGTAGAGAGTTCCACTGCTATTAAGGTGTGGTTTTTTTTTTTTTGCTTTGGCTTTTTTGGGGGTTTTTTTGGCCAGGCAATGAGGGTTAAGTGACTTGCCCAGGTCCATTACTATTACGTGTCAGAGGCAAGACTGGATACGGGTACTCTCCTAATTCTCCTCTCTTGCCACTTAGAATATAATTAAATACCAAACTGGGGGGGAGGAGGAGTCCTGCACATGATACACGCTACAAGGTCAGAGGAAAGAGAACATTAGACATCATTGCAGGAAAAGCTTCTTGAAATTGGCAGGGGACAGCTAGGTGGTGAAGTGGATAAAGCACCAGCCCTGGATTCAGGAGAACCTGGGTTCAAATCCAGCCTCAGACACTTGACACTTAATAGCTGTGTGACCCTGGGCAAGTCACTTAACCCTCACTGCCCTGCCAAAAAAAAAAAAAAAAAAGAAATTGGAAGAATTTGAACTGGATCCTGGAAGAAGGAAGGGTAGTTTAGGATCAGAAATAGAAAGCCTTGAATGTCAACCTAAGGCATCCCTTGGGAAAAGGAGAGCTTTGGAAGGTCTGTGAGCAGTAGAACATCATGCTTCTAGGGCTCAGCTATCTCATCCTCAGCAGGAAAGCAGGGGTGCTTTTAAAACTCAGTCCCTGAGGGGCAGCTAGGTGGTGCAGTGGATAAAGCACCAGCCTTGGATTCAGGAGGACCTGAGTTCAAATCCAGCCTCAGACACTTGACACTTGCTAGCTGTGTGACCTTGGGTAAGTCACTTAACCCCCCCATTGTCCCACAAAAAAAACAAAACAAAACAAAAACAAACAAAACCTCAGTCCCCATTTCCCAGCTGTTTCCAGGAGGGGGCAGCTCTGACATGCATTACCTCTGTGAGCTCTCCAGTTCTTTGTTTCCCCCTGTATATGAGGGCATTGGTTCTCTTTTCTATTGTTGCATTAACAACCGGGCATTATGTGAGGAAGTGGAATAGATGACCTCTATATGATCACAGGATCATAGATTTAGAACTGGAAAGGGCTTCACTTTTAAAAAAGAGGAAACCGAGGCACAGAGTCCAAGGTCGCATAGCTAGTAATTGACCAATCTGGCATTTGAAGCCATCTTCTGGTTCCTGATCTGGTAGTTTTCCTGCTGCTAAGGGTCTGATGCACTCAAGACGTGGCCAGATCTTCACTTGAGGAAGATCAATTTGACAGCTGATTGGAGGATGGAGTGGAGTAGAGAGAGCCACTTGGATGTCTCATTATGTTGCTAGCACTTTAAAAGCACCAATCCCCAAGCGATGGGATGGAGCTTTTGTTCGTGAGACGATAAGAATGGAAGTTGGAGGGGAGCTAAGAGGTCATTTAGACCAATCCCTTAGTTTTATGGGTAAAGAAACTGAGGACCAGAGAAGGGAGGGATTTGCCTAATATCATGCAGCTGGCGGAGCTGACGCCCACAGACGCGGGTCCTGTGAGCCCAATTCAGCCCCCTCCTGTGCCATGCTGCTTGACAGAAATGACAGTGTAATATTGTGAAATATTGTAGGGACTAAGTTTCCAGAGTCAGGAAGTATTATGAATGGGGCAAATTGGAAAAAGAAGTTTAAATCTTTAGACTTCATTTACTCACCTTATTTCTAATTTAGGAAGATATGGCTTGATTATCTCAGCTCTCATATATAGCAACAATATTATATAGTACCTACTATGTGCTGAGCACTGTGCTAAGACTACAAATATTACGTCATGTGATCTCACAACAACCCTGGGAGGTTGATATATATCTTTCTGCTGAAGATATGACTCTTCTGTTATTATTCTCATTTTGCATTTGAGGAAACTGAGTCAGACAGAGGTTAAGTGATTTTCCCAGGGCCAAATAGCTAGTAAGTTTTTCTTTCTTTTTTTTGTGGGGCAATGGGGGTTAAGTGACTTGCCCAAGGTCACACAGCTAGTAAGTGTAAAGTGTTCGAGGTCACATTTGAACTCAGGTCCTCCTGACTCCAGGGCTGATACTTTATCCACTGTGCAACCTAGCTACCCCTAGAGGCTGGCTTTGAACTCAAGTCTTCCTCTCTGTCCAAGCTCATGTATAATGTATATAGCAATGTATAATATAATATAGCAACACATGCATATGTATAATATAAATGTATAGCATATGTACATTCTATAACCACATGCATATATATTATTTTATATATAGCAATATGTACATAGTTATTAAAATACTGAAGAACCTAAATGTTGCATAGCATGCATATGTATATATGTGTGTATATATATATATATGTTATGCATATAGTAACATATAATATTCCTTATCCCTATGGGGAAAACTAAACAAATAATTTATTAAGATCAAAGTTAAGGAAAGCTGAGCACCACGAAATGGATGCTTTCAAATTGTGGTGCTGGAGAAAACTTTGGAAAGTCCCTTGGACAGCGAGGTGGTCAAATCAGTCAGTACTTATAGAAATTAATTCAGACTACTTGGAAGGTCAAATGCTGAAGCTGAAACTTGACTACTTTGGCCGCATATTAAGAGGATGGGACTCACTGGAAAAGACCACGATGCTGGGAAAGACTGAAGGCAAAAGGAAAAGGATGAGATGGATAGACAGTATCACAGAAGCAACAAACATGAGATTGGATGGACTTTGGGAGATAATAGAGGAGAAAAGGGCTTGGCGTGCCAGAGTCTGTGGGGTCATGAAGAGTTGGGCACAACAACAGCAACAACAACAAGACGTGTGTTTTGTGGATCATTGTTATATCATGTATTATTATTATAGGAATAGGAACCACCGTTGTGTTGTAATTGTATAGATTCCAGACATGGAGTCAGGAATGCCTGAATTCAAAGGCCACCTCTGACAATTATTAGCTGTGGGACTCTGAGTCAATCACTTAACTTCTCTAAGACTTAGGCAATTACCGAGCTTATCAGTTCATACATTCAGCACCAGAAGGTACCCTGAAGCCCAACCCTCTCATTTCACAAATGAGGAATATGAGGCGTGAAGCCATTAAGTGACTTGTCCAGGGTCCCTAGGATTTACTGAGATGCAACTAGAAATGTGGGCACAGTATTCACAAGATAAAGTCTTGCTCTTGAGAAGCAATGTGAGCCACAATGCTTTAGTATGGGAAAATCAGTTAGTTGGTGTCAGCAGACCCGTTCAAATCCCAACTCTTCCATTTATTATCTGTGCGACCTTACCTAGGTCACATCCTTCTCCAGCCCTCAGTTTCTTCCTTTACACAATGAGTGGGATTGCCTACCTGAACACTGAGGTCTCTCCTGATGCTTCCCTATTTGCCACCACTTACCAAGGACAATTTCCCACCATGGATAGATAAGAGAATTTCATTTTGTTCTGTTCCTTGTAAACCATAACTTTTTGCTTATCTCTTTGGGGGCAGTCAGATCTATTGGATTTCTTATTCTTAGTAGAGAGTGTATAGGAAACACTAATCCCAAAACATCAGCTAAAGATATGCCTTGGGATCACGTGTCGGGAATTCCATCTTCTACCTCTTAGCTGCTTAAACAATGTTTGTGGAACTTCATTGAGTGGACTCTTGCAATGGAAACAATCAGGTTTTATCCACGTTTAGGTAAGCTTCCAACTGGACACTATTAGGGAGTCCGACTCATTTTCTCTTCTACACCACTTGCAACCCACCAGAGCAAGAAACGCTTGGGGACAAACAGTGCCGGTAGCAGAGAAGCCAGAGATTGAGATATCCTGGCCCAGAACTTAACGTAATCCCTCTGTGCCAATGATTCTATTCTGGGTCCCCCTGGGAGCTTTTTTGGCAGAGCCCACAGTCCTTGGAATTTAAATCCCGTACTCCTCTATATTTAAACCCAGAGTGGCTTTATCTCCTCCTCTCAACCAAATTGATACACATTTCTTACTGTTCATTGAACTGTAGACTGTTAGAACTAGAAGGGAGCATGGAGATGTTGGGATCATGGGTCTGGAAGAGACATCAGAGATCATTTAGTCCTAGCCTCCCCTTTGACATATGAGGAAACTGAGGCCCAGAGAGAAGTCACTTGCCCCATGGTAAAGTAGGTAATAAGTAGAAGAGGTGAGATTTGAATCCAGGCTCTCTGACTCCAAATCTAGAATTAATTCTGCTCTATTCACCCAAAACTCATTCTCATCCTCCTCTCATTCGTCAATAACTTTCTGCCGCCATCACTCATGAGAAGATGCCTGTTCTTCCTTAAAATGAAAAAATACCTAGAGGTATTTATGATCTGCAAGCCTCATATGAGACAGAAGTGACATGGGAGCCTGAGAAAACTAAGGTAATTGAAGAGCCCATTAGGAAAGATGGTAGGAAAAAAAAAGGAAAGGGGGCAGCTAGGTGGTGCAGTGGATAAAGCATCGGCCCTGGATTCAGGAGGACCTGAGTTCAAATCCGGTCTCAGACACTTGATACTTACTAGCTGTGTGACCCTGGGCAAGTCACTCCACCCTGTTGGCCTCAGTTTCCTCATCCATAAAATGAGGTAGGGAAGGAAATGGCAAACCCCTCCAGTATCCTTGCCAAGAAAATCTCAAATGGGTCACAAAGGGTTGGGGGTAACTAAAATGACCAAACAACAAGAACATGGGAAAGGCCATCATGAAGATCAGATTTGTTCAACCTGGTCCCACAGGGAAAAAAACCTGGTGCCACAGGTATTAGTTGTGAAGAGAAAACTTTAGGTTTGATGTTAAGAAAAAATTTCTCAACAATTCAAGCTACATTAAAAAGGAATGTCTCAGGGGCAGCTGGGTGGTGCAGTGGATAAAGCAGCAGCCCTGGATTCAGGAGGACCTGAATTCAAATTCGGCCTCAGACACTTGACACTTCCTAGCTGTGTGACCCTGGGAAAGTCACTTAACCCTCATAGTCCTGCCCCCCCCAAAAAAAAGCCTTTGAGGAAGCAGTTTGGAGGAACCTATAATAACACAGACAAGGTCAGCCCTATTCTCAGTTACCCAGCATTCATTAATGATAACTTCCTATTTTTTCTGCAGAATATGTTTGTTCTTCCTTAGAGCAGCAGTTGAGGACTTTGGACTCTCTTCTTTCCTTCTCTCTGATCTCTGTGGTATAGGGGACTGAGACATAACTAGGGTGGGGCCAAGAGGGTTTTGCACCAAAGTTCAGAGAATGATGATAGTACTTATATTCCTGCAGGGAGAAACAACTGGACTTAATACCTAGTAAGGAGAAAAACCTGCTAAAATGGGAGATTGACAGGTGATGTATTTCCTCCCCCTTGCAACCACAACCCTGACGAACGCCTCAGTGGCCTGGTCCTGTTCTGCTCCTTCCCCTGACGGTAGCCTCCCCAACAGTAGCCCAGCAGTATCCCTAGCTGAGCTCAGTTTAATTCTCTTACAAAGGTGACCTATCGGCATCAATCCTGTTGCTCTTCCTAGGCTGTTTGATATTTGGCTCGTCGGATTTAGAGATAGAATCTTGAATAGGAAGCCATGTAGTTCAACCTATCATTTTATGGATTGAGAAACAGGCCAGAGAAAGGAGGTGACTTACTGAAGGTCACACGGTTAGTAAGTGTCAGAGATGGTCATTCAATCATAGGCAGGATTTGAACCCAAGTCCTCTATCACAGACTTCAGTACCTTGTCACTCAGCTGTCCTATCTGCTCATTAAGGCTTTAATAGAAAATCACCTATATAAACAAAGACACCATTGGCCACATAGAATAAAAAGATACTCAATTATGGTTGATGCAAACTTTCTTTATGTCAATAATTCTATTTAATGGTAGGCCAAGTTAAATGGCTTGCCCAAACCTACACAAGTAGTAGATCACAGCCAGGATTCAAACCCAAATCCTTTGTTTCCAAATTAAGTACACTTTCTTCAGAGCCAGGAAGCAGGTCAGATGGCATCTAAGAAGTAATAAAGCACTTTTGATGATCCCAACCTGCTCTTTGGACCAATGTAACTTTGTGATGTGGTTATGTGATGAAGGTACCCACCCACATTGATAAAATGCCATAGGCCTTCACAGATGAGGGTCAAGGGAACTGGCACCTCCCCCTTATTAATAATAATTAGCATTCATATAATGCTTTAAGATTTACAAAGTGTTTTATGTATGCTATCCCCTTTTATCCTCACAACGACCCCATTTTACAGTTGAGGAAACTGAAGCAGGCAGAAGTTAAAGTGACTTGCCCAGGGTCACACAGCTAGTAAGTGTCTGAACTCAGATCTGCATGACTCCAGTTCCAATGCACCACCTAGCTGACTGCCCCCTCAGGAGCCAAGGTGAACGACAGATGTGCTGGTCCACCATGTTTGTATAACTTTGGAGGCATCCAAGTATCTAAAGTATTCTTCCAGGAATGCCATATGGCTGTGACTCACTGAACACCCCAGACACCAAAGAATCAAAATTGCAGGTTGTTCAAAGGGAAATGGAGAAACAAATCATAGGTATATTATGAACGAAGACTTGCAGGCAAGAAGTAACATAAAAGATGTCTGAAGGGGGCAGCTAAGTGGCACAGTGAATAAAGCACCAGCCCTGGATGCAGGAGGACCTGAGTTCAAATCTGACCTCAGACACTGGACACTTACTAGCTGTGTAACCCTGGGCAAGTCACTTAACCCTCATTGCCCTGCCCCCCCCCCAAAAAAAAGATGTCTGAGGGGGAAAGGAGGAAGGCTGGCCATTAAGCAATAGACAATAGATCAAAGCCTGAAAACTGTACTGGTACTCATAGAATGCTTTTTTTTTTAAATGAGGGGCATCTGGGTGGCACAGTGGATAGAGCACCTACCCTGGAGTCAGGAGGACCTAAGTTCAAATCCAGCCTCAGACACTTAATACTTACTGTGTGACCTTGGGCAAGTCACTTAACCCTGATTCCTTTCAGAAAAAAAAAAAAACCTAGAGGTGTGTCTTCAGAGTTCTTCAGTAGGACCTAAGGAGATGTGGACAGAACAGGCACAGATGAATTATTGAAATGTACCTTAGAGGTCATCTATTCCAACTACCCTCATTTTACAGAAAAGGAAACTGAGACTCAGAGAGAGTAAGTAACCTGTCTGTGGCCAAACAGGTACTAAATATATTTCTTCATTGGATGAAGAAATTCCTCTAGGTCATTAAGCATTTTCATTCATTCCTGTGAGAGGCAGAATTAAGCTTAACCTTAGGAAAAGTTGCCCCAAAGTGAAAGGGGTGGCTTTGAATGGTAATGAATTGCTCCTGAGGTATGCTGGTAAATGTTTGATGATCATGTCTCTGGAGGAAAAAAACAATGGATCTACTTTTACATTTCTGCATCATTAACGTTTTTAAAATTCTAGACAATCAACAAAGCCCTGACTGGAGAGTTTGTTGATTTTTGTGATGTAAATGATCACACTGAAAATTTAACAATCGGCTCTCCACCGCACTTCAAGCTGGCTCCAGCATGCTCCTGGTTCCTCCTCACTGAAGGTCTTCAAGCAAAGGCTAGATGACACTTGTTGGGTTTTATATTCATTCAGCTCCAGGTTGGAGTAGATGGCCGGCCCTGGAGATTTTTCCAAACCTCTGAGTTTCAAGAAGAAAAAGCAGTGTTGGCAAAGGAAAGCACAGATTTCAATTACCAAGAACAAAATGAGTTTCCTTTTAAGACAATAAGACATCCAAATCATTTCAAAACATTTTGCAAATGTTTCCCAAATGCTTTATCTGTCAAGTCATTATAAACATTTTGAATAAATTTTCTTAGATGGAAAGTATTTGGTTCCTCTGTTTGTTTATACCAGTTGGGGATGATTTGAATTGTGTCTTCTTGAAAGAGGTCGGTTTTCTTCCTTTTTAGCAAAACAAATGATTAAAAAAAAAAAAAGTTGGGTTCCCTGGGCTTTGTAAATGAGTGGAGAGCTCGTTAAAGGAAGATGGTGGCTTATAATCCAGGGGGAAAATCTGTCCCTTTTTTTTTCTCTACTATTTTTTTTCTTCTCTGCCCAACAGGCTGTTTATTCCTGACTGATAACCCTTCCTCCTGTCCTGGGGCTTTTCTGAAATCTCATATTTGGATCTTCTATGTCAAAAAACTTCAAGTCCAGAATCAATAACAAGCATTTATTAAGCCACTTACTACATGCCGGGGACTATGACAGGTTCTGGCCACACCAAGAATAATAATAATTTAAAAAGTCAAAACAAGTCCCTGCCCTCAAGGAGTTTTTATTCTAATAGGAGAAATAACATAGCAGAGTTTGGTACAGTGAAAAGTGTGCTAGGGGCAGCTAGGTGGCGCAGTGGATAGAGCACCGGCCCTGGAGTCAGGAGCACCTGAGTTCAAATCCGACCTCAGACACTTAATACTTAACTAGCTGTGTGACCCTGGGCAAGTCACTTAACCCCAACTGCCTCACTAAAAAAAAAAAAAAAAAAAAAAAAAAAAAAAAAAAAAAAAAAAACGAAAAGTGTGCTGGTTCTGGAATTAAAAGGCTTAGATTAAAATCTTAGCTATGTTACCTTGGGCAAGTCCCTTCCCCTGTTTAGAACAGTCTCCTCATCTGTGTAGTGAGAGAGTTATGCTCTGGGGTCCCTTCTGGCTATCTCTGATGCTATGATCCTATATATAAATCAGAACATTCCAAGTAAATATAGAGTGAAAGGAAGGTAACCTTAGAAGGGAAACTTCCAGCTTCCTCGAAGATTGGTGCCTCCTAACCATAACCTCAGGGATAGAAAGCCTAGCAGGACCCCTTCCTTTTCTCTAAACCACAGCTTCTTAAGCTTTTGCCACCAGTCACCCTTTTCACCCAAGAAATTATTACGTGACCCCGGGCATACGGGTATATAAAATAGGTCCACAGAACCTTTCACTGTTGCCAAATTTTTCACAACCCCCACATTCAGTCATGTGACCCTATATGGGGTCAAGACCCACAGTTTAAGAAGCTTTGATGCAAACCACCTGAGTTGCCCTGACTCTGCCACCCCCTTCCTTCAGTGGAGCATACTGTCCTAGTACTCAGATCCAGGATTCTTGGATCATTGTAGATTCCATTGGCACACTGGGACCTGAAAACAGTCATTGTAGAAACTCCCAGACTTGCCTAAATGAATTCCTACCCTGTCCCTCTCTATCCCTCTTTGAAAGTGATAACCCCCCACCCCATCGTGAAGAGAGAGAGGGGCTTCCCTGGATGAAGGGGCCAGCCAGGCGGTCCAGGTGAGGGGGTTTATGAAATGATAGGATCAGGCCTCTAAAGTAGCCAGGAACTTCGGATGCCATCGATCCCAATTCTCTCATTCTTCAGATGGGAAAACTGAAGCCCACCACTATGGCTGGGGATGGGGATGGGTGATTTCTTAACTAAATACAGAATAAAGGAAATGACAAGAGATAAACTAGATCATTTAAATTACCTGAAATTGAAAGACCTTTGTATGTATGAATGGATGGAATCACAAATGGAGGGGACTCTTTGCATCTAATTTCTCTGATAAGGAACTAAGCTATAACTAAGATATATAGGTACTAATACAAATATAGATGACCTCAATAGATGCAGCATCAAATTACACGAACAAAGAGCTCAAAAACAATTTGAACAAGGTTCAGACAAATTGCAAAGTATCAACAACTATATACAAGAATGTTCCAAAACATTAATAAGAAGAGAATATCAAACCAATTCTCAGTTTTCACCTCACACTCACAAACTGATAAAGATGAAAAGGCCAAGTACCCTTCCCATGTGGTCCCTGCATCCCATGGTCCCTTGGGCATCTAATGTTAAGCAACATGACCTTTCTTTCAGTTTGGGGGCTTTCTAAAAATACACTAAATAAAGGGTCTATGACTTGATTCATTAACTGACTCATCTGCTCTTTCTAGAGAGTCGCTTCAGTCCCAGTTACTGACCCTGGCAATGGAGAAAGGAGAGACCCTGTGGATTTAGGCACATGACTGGTCATCTGAAACCCCAGGGTCCATTCCAAGCTGTGTTCCTTGACTTCCTGTGAGCACTGTGACCATTCCATTATGAAACAGGGATAAAAATAGTTAACTACCTCTCAGGGATAGCATGTGGATGAACTATTTGCGATTACAAAGTCAGGAGGAAATACAAAAGTTCATGGGATCCCAGATCTCAAGCTGGAAAGGATCTTAGCTAGGCATTCTGAACTGAGACCACTGCTTTCATTTCACAAATAGGGGAATTAAGGCCTGGAGAGGCTACATTGCTTACCCGAGGTTGGACAGTTAATAAAGGTCAGAGGGAGGATTTGAACACAGGTCCTTTGACTTTAGAACCAGTTATCTTCCATCACACCATGCTGCTTTTCTATTTAAACAGATCAGTGATAATAGTTAAAAACAACAACAGTAAAAGTAATATAAAGTGGCAAGTGGCCTGGGTAATAGTCCTGGCTTTTCCATTATCTTTATGACCATGAGTCATTTGATTTCTCTGGGTCTCCAAAGCTGTAATTAGCAATTTTGTACATAGGCCAAATGATACTAAGAATAACCCTATTGGGGGCAGCTAGGTGGTACGGTGGATAAAGCACTGGTCCTGGATTCAGGAGGACCTGAGTTCAAATCCAGCCTCAGTCACTTAATTGCCTCATTGCCCCGGAAAAAAAAAAAGTCTGACTAAATATGCTTCAACATGATCCAGCAAAAAGAGCATCCATTGACTTTGGAGCTAGAAGACTTTGGTTCAAATCCTGATTCTGTTGTTTGTTATCTGTGTGATATTGGGCAAGTCATATCAACTCTCTTGGCCTATTTCTCTGATATAGAAGATGAAAGAGCAAGGTTACATAAATGCTAAGATCCCTTTTAGCTCTAAATGTATGATCCCTCATACATTTAAGAACAAAAGTTTGCTTTTAGAAGAAAGTACTGACATGCGATCCCTCTCCAGAGAAAGAACTAATGGAGACTGAGTGCAGATTGAAACCTACTTTTTTTACTTTATTTTTCTTGGGGTTTTTTTTGGTCTGTGTTTTCTTTCACAATATGACTAATATGTAAATATGTTTTGCATGACTGAACATGTATAACCTATATCAGATTGCTTGCCTTGTCAGTGAGGAGGGGAAGAAGGAACAGAGAGAACTCAGAATTCAAAAAAAATTTTTTAATGAATTTAACAATTATTTTTATATGTAATTGGAGAACATAAAATATTAATTAAAAAAGAAAAATTAGAAAGTTCTGCTGTTGTGCCCTTATTTTATTACCCCAACTTTTTCTTTCAGTGCATTTTCCTTTTGCACATGGAAAGTGACCTCTGGGGTGGGTCAGGATAGCACAAAAAGAATCTGTACTGTTATTGTTGATGGATGAGTTTAAGAAACCCCTACTCTGCTTTGTTCTTGTCCTTACTTTCATGTGAATGACAAGACAGCAGAATCTTGGGAGTGAGGGGGGCCCCTTCTCTCTAGCTTCCCACACAGCTCCTGGGGAGGTGTTGGTGGTAGTGTTATTGCTGCTGTTGCTGCTGCTGTTGTTGTTCCAGTTATTGTAGGACAAAATACCAGAAATACATTTTGGGAACACAGGCTCATCTTCTTCCCCCCACCCCAACCCTCGGTCTATTAATGCTATTTGTTTGTTTTTAATTTTAATATTTTAGTTTTTCCCAATTACATGTAAAAACTTCATTTTGACAATTTGGAATTTCAAATCCTCTCCCGCCCTTTCTCCCCTCCTTATCATTGAGAAAGCAAGCAATTTGATAAAGGTTATACATGTGCAGTCATGCAAAACATTTCTATATTAGTCATGTTGCACATGCTCATTTTTAAGAATTTAGCTAGAATTACAAGAAATTTTCTGTTTCCAAGTCAGTTAGTTATCAGGGACCATGGACCCTAAGCCAGCATCCAGGCAAAAGAAGTTTAAAAAAAACAGATATGCCCTCTAATCTTAAACAAGTCAGGTGGAATAATCCTACCTATCTTTCAGGATTCCTGTGGGAATCAAAGGCAGTAATGGAGACAAAAGCACTCTGGAAACTGGACAGTACACCAAAAAATGTGGGGTATCATTTTTGCCTGAGGAAGTCCATGTTTCAGTGAAAACTGAACTAACTAAAATGGTTATTTTTATTCCTTTCCTTCCATCTATACATGGATTTGTCCCATTAAATAACTCATGCAATCAAGTGTGGACCCTTTCTATTTGAAGTAACTAAACTATGACCCAATTAAAGGCTAGAACGGCTTAAAAGCATAGAAAGTACCAAGAAAACATTTCAAAAAACCTTTTAGCTTCACCAAAAGAACTACAGCATCTACCATCAATATCTCTTGCTCTAAGAAACTGCTGTACATGATGAGCCTTAAAAGCAAAATGGGGGGAAAACCTTTTAAAATACATTCTTCTTTAGGAGTATAAGAGATGGCAGCTGTTTATCAGAGCTAGAGTGGTTAGTGCAGTAGAAAGGACCTTGAATTAGAAGTTGGAAGACCTTAGTTCAAACCCTGCATATTAAGCAATATGAACCTGGGCAAGTTGTTGGTGTCCAGTTTTTTCTCATCTGGAAAATGAGATAATAATAGATACATTGCAGGGGCAGGTAGGTGGCACAGTGGATAGAGCACCGGCCCTGGAGTCAGGAGGATCTGAGTTCAAATCTGGCCTCAGACACTTAACACTTACTAGCTGTGTGACCCTGGGCAAGTCACTTAACCCCAATTGCCTCACCAAAAATTTTTTTAAAATAAAAAAATAATAGATACATTGCTTATCTCACAGGGTACCCACAAAGAGAACACTTTGGAAAATGTTACAGTATTATTACTGCCAGTGCACTGGCTAAGGGGGATGGTCAGTTGACAAGTATGTGTTGAGTCAGCACTACAGCAAGGGACAGCACCAAGTTAAATAGTGTTGTTCCATTGTCTTGGGACTTAAGAAGGAATAAGTCACCCTCCGTTTCAATAGTTATAGGCTGACTGATATTTTATAGCAGCTTTAGTCATCATCATAATGCAATTCAGACCCAGGTTATCTCAAGATGTTTAGAAAGGTTATAATTATATTGTTGACATCTCTGGAAAGCTTCCAGGATATGGTCATATCACTAGGTATCACCCCAGGATAGTGATGCCCGGAAAGTCTTCCAAGGAAGCTATGTACATCTATTCCCCTTATCTCTACATGTCAAATGAGCCATGGTTATATGGTTGGTCTTCAGTGACTGGGAGAGGACAGAGAGGTCAATCTTCTAGTATAGGGGGAATCTGATGATAAAATCTTCTCCAGATCATTTGTTGTTGTTGTCGTGGACTCATTTCAGTCGTGTCTGACTCTTCATGCTTATCAAAATGCAGTCACAACCTTCTTGAACCGCAGAAGCTCACCTGTTTCTGATTCCACTAAAAAGCTCCATTGTTGTGTACAGTCTATATCTGTTGGTAAAGAATACTTCTCCTTAAATAAACTGCCATACCCTTGAGTATGGCGGCTAGGGGGCGCCACAGTGCACAGAGCGCTGAGCCTGGAGTTAGAAAGATTCATTTTCCTTAGTTCAAATCTGACCCCCAGACACTTCCTATCTGGGTGATCCTGGGCAAGTCATCTGACCCTGTTTGCCTCAGTTTCCTCATCTGTAAAATGAGCTAGAGAAGGAAAGGGCAAACCACTCTAGGATCTCTGCCAAGAAAACCCCAAAAGGGGTCACAAAAAGTTGGACATGACTGAACCCTTAAGCTCCTTCTATACATGTCATTCTCATATCTCCATAATGACAACACAGCACTGCTCTGGTGAGCTATTGTAGCAATGCTGACTCAGCTCATGGTTCGAAGCCTATCTGTAACCCTTGGTCCAGGGAGCTATCATTTATACATAACTTTACAAAATACTTTCCTGACAATATCCCTGTGGTGGAGCTAGATCCTGACAAAATCACAAGTTCTATAGAAATTGGTAGAGGATCATAGACCTTGGATTGAAAGAGACTTCAGAAGTCATCTACCTTCCTCTCCTTCCATTCCCATTCTATTCATAAGGAGAGGCAGCTAAATGGCATAGTGGATAGAGCACTGGCCCTGCAGTCAAGAGGACCTGAGTTCAAATCTCACCTCAGACACTTACAAGCTATGTGACTCTGAGCAAGCCACTAACCCTAATTGCCTTAAAACATCCAGGGCCATCTCCAGTCATCCTGACCTGGGTCTTGACACTGGACCCAGATGGCTCTAGAGGAGAGAGTAAGGTTGGTGACCTTACACAGCCCTCCCTCATTTAAATCCAATTCACTACAAGTCATGGCATCACCCCAATATCATGGTCCTCTTTGAGGATGAAGGACAAACAACAACAACCCATAAGGAAATAGAGGATCAGAGAGGTCAAGTAATTTGTCCAAGGGCACACAGGTAGATGTGAATTGTCTAGACCAGGACTTCTTAAAGTGTCCCCCTTTCTCCAGAGAAATTTTTACATGGATTTGGGTATATAGTATATAAAATAAGTATATAAATCAAACATTTACTGCCAAATTTTTCACAACACCCACACTCAGTTACAAGACCCCATATAGGGTCACGACCCACAGTTTAAGAAGCTTTGGTATAAAGCTATCTATTCCCATATGAAAAAATGCTCTAAATCTCTAATGATTAGAGAGATGCAAATTAAAATAACTCTGAGGTACCACCTGACACCTATCAGATTGGCTAAAATGACAAAAAAGGAAGATAATAAATGTTGGAGAAGCTGTGGAAAAATTGGAACACTAATGCATTGTTGGTGGAGCTGTGAACTGATCCAACCATTCTGGAGAGTAATTTGGAATTATGCCCAAAGGGCGATAAAGCTGTGCATACCCTTTGACCCAGCAATTCCACTTTTAGGTCTTTTTCCCAAAGAAATCATGGAAGGGGGAAAGGGACCCACATGTACAAAAATATTTATAGCTGCTCTTTACGTGGTAGCAAGGAATTAGAAGTTGAGGGGGTGCCCATCAATTGGGGAATGGCTGGACAAGTTGTGGTATATGAATACAATGGAATACTATTGTGCTGTAAGAAATGATGAGCAGGAGGAGTTCAGAGAAACCTGGAGGGTCTTACGTGAGCAGATGATGAGTGAGATGAGCAGAACCAGAAGAACATTGTACACAGTATCATCAATACTGAGTGTTGACCTACTGTGATGGACTATATTCTTCTCACCAATGCAATGGTACAGAAGAGTTCCAGGGAACTCATGATAGAAGAGGATCTCCAAATCCAAGAAAAAAAAAAAAAGAACTGTGGAGTATAGATGCTGATTGAACCATACTATTTCTTTTGTTTTGGGTGCTGTTTTTTTTTCTATTTTGAGGTTTTGCATCACTGCTCTGATTTTTTCTCTTGTAACAGGATTAATGCAGAAATAGGATTAATGTTATTATGTGTGTATATATATGTATATGTATATAGATATATAGATATAACCTATATCAGATTACCTGCTGTCTAGGGGAGGGGGGAGGGAGGGGAGGGAGGGAGAAAAATCTGAAATTATAAAGCTAGTATAAACAAAAGTTGAGAACTATCTTTACATGTAATGGAAAAAATAAAATACCTTATATGTAAAAAAAAAAAAAGTTTTGGTATAGACCTAGCTAATATCACTTATCTATTAATAGATGCTTTAGAGGAATGATGGTTAGGTCCAGAACTTAAAATATTTTATTTTTTTCCCTTCCATTTCCTAACTACAATCTGCGTAATGAGAGGACTTTTGTATAAACAGCCATCATTTCTATTTTCACTGGACTTGCTTTTCACTAGATTGAGGAAGTCTATAATTTACCATTTTGCAGATGACAGAGAAATCTGAGGCTCTGTCATATGTGAGTCATTAAATATTTGCGAAGCCATCTCTCTAGCTCTTCAATCTAATGGGGAGCTGAATTCTGCCTCTTCCAAATCCTATCTATCCAAAGTTTCCTTTCTCTTTTTCTACCCCCCCCCCAAGTTGTGCCTTAGAAGAAATCGAGGCACTTCTTAAGAAGACAAACTTTGGTAAATTCCCTCCTGTGGGTTTTTTTTAAAAAAGGCTTTTAAGTGCTACAGTGGTCATTTCATCTTTTGGGTATCTGTTGTAGGTTTCTTTTGAGTACAATTTGGAGCCAATTCTTTCGTGATTCAGAAATGTTATAAAGAAGATTTCATCCAGGATTCAGGGCCATTGGTAGGGTACAACAAATGAGAGCAACTGCTGGTGGCTGGAGGGAAGGGAGTGGGAGCAGATGGCCTGAGTTAACCAACAGACAGAGGAAGGTGGGGGAAAGAGTAATGAAAGACCTGAAAGAGGGACTATGTGGACCTACTGTCAGTGAGGACGGCACAAAGTGAGTGGAAATGAGGACAACTGTTCCATTTCCACAAACCTCTGAGGCTGGTTATACTTTTCAATAATTCAATCAAAAAACATGCATTTAGTTCTTCCTCCGGGCCAGTCAAAGGGCATTTAGGTTGTGAGAGCCTAGATAGAGTCAGAAAGACTCATATTCCTGAGTTCAAACCTGGCCTCCAACACTTCCTAGCTGTGTGTCCCTGGGCAAGACATTTAACCTTGTTTGCTGTTTTGCACGACTGCACATATATAACTTAGATTGAATTGCTTGAGTTCTCAAGGTGGGGGGGGGAGGGAGGGAAGAAGAGAATTTGGAACACAAAAATTTAAAAATTGATGTTAAAATTTGTTTTTACATGTAACTTGGGGGGATTCTAAATAAATAAATAACCTTGTTTGCCTTAGTTTCCTCAACTAAAACAAGCTGGGGAAGGAAATGACAAACCACTCCAGTTTCTTTGCCAAGAAAACCCCAGTGGGGTCACAAAGAGTTGGATACAATTGAAAATGAATGAACTGGAGCAGCTAGGTGGTGCAGTGGATGGAGCACTGGCCCTGGAGTCAGGAAGATCTGAGTTCAAATCCGGCCTCAGACACTTGACACTTACTAGCTGTGTGACCCTGGGCAAGTCACTTAACCCCAATTGCCTCACCAAAAAAAAAGAAAAGAAAATGAATGAACAACAAATGTACCAGGTAGTATGCAAAGTACCAAGGATACAAAGACAAAGCAAAAACAGTTCTTGCCCTCAAGAAGCTTATAAGCCCCCTCTAATAGCAGAGACAACAAATGCATATATCAGTAGAAACAAGATAAATACAGAGCAGAGAAGCAGTCAAGTTCAATGCAGTTATGGAAAGAGCATCGAACTAGTATCCAAAAGCTGTCGTTGAGCTATTTGAACTCATGAAGATGAGTCTTCCTGATTCCAAGACCAGTGATCTATCCACTGGCCAAAGGAACAGTTAGCACCCATTAAATTCAATACCCTTGAACAAAATCCCCCACCCTAGCTATCTAGATGTCCTGATCTCTAGCCTGATTGTATACCTGAAAATGTACCTGAAAATTCATAGGCCATATGATTTAAAGCTTGGAGGGGTCTTATAGGTCATTTAATATAAGGTCCTCTTTTACAGATAAGGAAATTGAGGCTCAGATGGACGAACTGAATAGCCCAATATCCCACAGATAGCAAATGGGAGGTGCATGGTATAGTGAGGGCAGCTAGGTGGCTCAGTGGATAGAGCACTGGGCTTGGTTGGAATCAGGAAGATTCATCTTCATGAGTTCAAATCTGGCCTCAGACATTTAGTAGCTGTGTGACCCAGGATGAGTCACTTAAACCTGTTTACCTCATAAAGTGAATAGAGGCTTGGGGGCAGGGTTCAAATCCTGTCTCAGACATTTAACAGTTATGTAACCTTGTATATAATTTCACTGAATCTTAGTTTCCTTATCTGTGAAATGGGGATAATAACACAGGGTTATTGTAAGAATCAAATTAAACCTTGAAATACTATGCAAATGTCGACTGTTCTGAAGTACTTACCAGGACTTCCTTCGCCACCCTTGTCTTTTGACTCCAAATGCAGGTTACTTGCCCATATGTGGTGGCTTGTTAATCACCAGTGGGAGGTGATGTGGAAAAAGCCCTGGTAATGGAATGAGTACCTGTCTTCAAATGCTACCTCTCAGGTTCACTACCTGCGCAAGCTGGAGTAAATCACTTTATTTTTCTGGACCTCAGTTTCCTCAATTGTAAAATGAAAGAGTTCTACTAGATGGCCCCTCGGATTCCTTCCACCTACAGATTCAAGACCCTGTGATGGGGGATAAAGCACCGGCCCTGGATTCAGGAGGACCTGAGTTCAAATCTGGCCTCAGACACTTGGCACTTACTAGCTGTGTGACCTTGGGCAAGTCACTTAACCCTCATTGCCCCTCCAAAAAAAACCCCAAAACAAAACAAAACAAAAGACCCTATGATGGTATAACCACATTGATAAACTGAAGGGGATTTTGAGAAAGGCAACAAGAATGGTGAAGGACCCAGAGATCATACCATATAGGCAATGGTTGAGGGAACTGGGGATATTATTCTTGGAAAAGAAAAACCTTGTGGAGGGAATAATACTGTTTTCAAGTATTTAAAGGACTACCATGTGGAAAACAAACTGGACTTTTTCCACATGGTCTCAGAGGGGAAAAACTGGGAACAATAGATCAAAGTTTAAAAGGCATATTTAGTTTCAATATGAGGAAAAACTTCCTAGCTGCTCAAATCATCCCAAAGGGAAATAGGATGCATTGAGGAGAATTTAGCTCTTCTTTCTCTCCCCACTCCATTGGAGGTCTTTAGGAAAAGCCTGAATAATCATTTGTCACGTATGAGATAAAGGACATTCTTGTTAAAGTATGAGTTGGACTTGGTGACCTGTGAGTGTTGCTCTTCTTTCTCTTTCTTTCTTTCTTTCTTTCTTTCTTTCTTTCTTTCTTTCTTTCTTTCTTTCTTTCTTTCTTTCTTCTTCTTCTTCTTCTTCTTCTTCTTCTCTTCTTTTCTTCTTCTTTTCTTCTTCTTCTCCTTCAATTTGGTGAATATTAAGAAATAATAATAACAATTCCCTGAATTGCACATTTTTTGCATAACCCCTTGGTTATTCCCTTTTGTACATGAAAAGCTCCCCCAGTTTCAAGGCACTTTGTGGAGCAACACCTTTTCAAAAGTAGAGATAACACAGCCACTTCTACCATGTTCATTGGCTAGTACAAGGATATATTAGTTCAAACAAAGACATTTCATCAAACAACATAGGGAGGAAAGTGACAAGAAAAGATTCTCCATGTGTGCACAAGCTATACATTCTCCCAAAGGTAATCATACCTCAAATGAAGGAAGATACATATATAAAGAGCATACAAATGACCAGAGACCATTAATGGAAGACATTTACATAGGCAGTGACTAGGAAGCCTCTACCTGATAAAGGTAGGCTGACAATTCTTTAGCTCTGAAGCCATTGAGCCACCATATCCAGATAACGAAGGGAAGCAGCTTGCCTCCAGGCTAAGTCTTTTTCCTTAACTTCCCATTCCTGAGACTGAATCTTAGCCTATTTTTCTAAATAGATGTTATGACGTCCACTTTCTTTCCAAGATGGAATTTAGATTGGCAAGCAAATGAATCCAAGTAAGAGCAAAGCTAAGTGAAGTCATCAAAGTCATTACCCTATTACCACTCTTCTCTTGCAAGACTCCCACCTCCCCCCACTTGCTTCCTCTACTATTATGTATGAGCTGCTGAACAAAACTGATGGAAGTCTCACAACCATATTAATTAGGTCTGTTACAAATTCATGTTAACCAAGCTCAAATGGGCCCTCACTGTGGCAAGGCAGTCTTTTAATTCCTCCTTAATTGACTCCCTATCTCATTCCCTTTAAAAGATATTTCTTCTCTTCCTTCCCGAAGCCTCCCACACTTCCTCATCCCTGCTGAGTACTTTGCTTCTTACTTACTGAAAGGAAACACAAAGAACTAATGAGTATTTCAAAATTGTCATGCTAGCCATGATGAGATGGATTCATGGTTTCATTCTATTATGACATCCCATAACTTTCATGAGCCAGAAAAGTTTAATATTCAAAAGCAGTTCAATGCAAAACAATATTCACTATACATCCACCAGATGCCAGTCATGTTTGAAATGATCTGTCATCCAAAGGTCTCAAATACTCATTCAAGCATTTCTGAAGGACTGAATTATCTTACACATTTGGTTTTTGTTTTTAGTCATGAATGGAAAGCAACTAAGTAATAGAAGGCAATTTTATTTATTCAACAAAGTTTTTTTTAATATCTCTTTTGTGCAGAAAACTGAACAGCAGGAAGGGAGAGCTGACTGGGTGATGAGAAAGACATTCCTGAATGTCCAGAAATTGTCATTACTGGTTCTTCACATTCTGTGCCCTGGGTCACCCTGCCTTCCTCTACCTGCCCCCTAATTTTCAAAACTCCAAGAGGAGTTTAGACAATGACAGACTCAAGTGCCAGGGACAAGACCATATCCAAATAATAGCCTTTCTTCACTTCTCTCCCCTGCTAACATTTACCCTGTACCTGTACTGTGCCGGTGGGAAGGGGCGGAGGTTCTGGGATAGAGGCTAAGGACGGGAAATAGTCGGATCCATTTCTTTGCCCTAACCTCCTAGCCACACATATACACCAACATATAGATCCCCTCTGAGATCAAGGCTCAGTGTCAAGAGCTTCCCACTTGCAATATCACTCCTCTTCTCACATAGTGACTCACTTTTCTCTCCAGTATATAATAGCAAATCCACTTCAATCAACAGGGTTTTTTTTAATTTTTAATTTTTTTTAATGTTTAAAAATTTTTTAACTTTTCTTTTTAAAAATTTTTATTTTTAATTATTTTAAACTTTTATTATTTTCTTTTTTTTCTTTTAATCATTTTAATTGCAAATTTTCTCAAATATATTACATTCTTCCCTACTTCTTTAAACAGACCCAGGGTCATCACTAGGAACATTATTGTGCTGGGTTAAAGTGATGTTATCAAGGGTTACTGAGATCTGCAGGTTCTTTTCCCCCTTCATTAAATGATGCCATAATTCTGAGCTTTTATACTGCTAGACATGTCCATTGCCATTGCTCATTATTGACAGAGTACCGGAACTTTTAATCTGTTGTTTTATTTAATTCTCAGTCATGTTCCATGAGACCCAATAGTACTCCGACCTTTTTTTTTGTTTTTGTTTTTTGTTTTTTGGTGAGGCAATTGGGGTTAAGGGACTTGCCCAGGGTCACACAGCTAGTATGTGTTAAGTGTCTGAGGCCAGATTTGAACTCAGGTCCTCCTGAATCCAGGGCCGGTGCTCTGTCCACTGCGCCACCTAGCTGCCCCTATTCTTTTCAATGAACAAAAAAAAAAAACTATTTTCTCTCCCTTCTACCACCTCATACTTAAACAAACCTTGACACAATATATGTAGTCAAGTAGCACAACATTCTCAAATTGGCTGTGTCCACAAAAATGCATGTCTCATTTGGCACCCTGCATCCATCTCTTCTTTGTCAAGAGGGGCTTCCTCACAAGCCCTTTGGAACCACAACTGGGCATCATGTCAATCAGGTCAACAAGTAATTATTAAGTGCTACAGAGACTGTATAGATTAGTAGATAGAGAGCTGGCCTGGAAGTCCTGAGTTCAGGTACTATCACTGCCCAAGTCATCGAAGCTCAAGTTGTAGAGAAAGTGCTAATCTCCATTAATGTGTGTAGTAAGAAATTAATGAATGCTTAATGATTGGCTGATTGATTCCCCTAGGTTACATTTCTGCTTTCATAATATATGTGTGTGTACATATAGATATTATATACTTGGATAAATACATGTATATATGCACTGTGGATGTATATACATATATATGTATGCATATTACCTTTTAGCAAAAGCAACGCTAGCATAACCACTATCTTAGATTTAGGACCACATTTTTGCAAGTGAAATGCCTCCACTACCTCCCATCTTTCAATTGTTAGTAGAGGGAATTTCCTCACTTGGGAGCTTCCTATACCAATGACATCACAGGTTCAATCCCACCCCCACCCACCCATCCCTTCCTATGTTCCAGGCATTGCCCCCAAACCCTGGGGATTCCAACAAAAAGTGCAGATAGTCCACTTCTCATGGATCTAGGACTGAAGGAGACCTCAGACACCATCTAATTCAAACCATCATTTAACTAATAAGGGAAGGACAACCAACATCAATGACACTCACCTGATCATTGTCTCCACACTAAATGTTAACAGCATCAAATAGTAGATAGAATACAGGATTTGGTTAGGAAGGCCTGAGCTCAGATCCTGCCTCTGACACTTAAGAGCTATGTAACCTTGGGCAAGTCACTTTATCTCAGAGCTTCAGTTTCATCCTCTATAACCAAGGCACCAAATGGGTTTCGCAGGAATTTATATGCCTGATTTTGGGGGGGGGAGTAAATGATTATATTTTAGTCCAAATCCTGAGTAATCTATGGGAAAAGAGATCACTGTCTAGTAGTTTTTTTTAAATAAGTTTTATTGAAGGCAACTAGGTGGTGCAGTGGATAAAGCACTGGCCTTGGATTCAGGAGAAACTGAGTTCAAATCCAGCCTCAGACACCTGACACTTACTAGCTGTGTGACCCTGGGCAAGTCACTTAACCCTCATTGCCCTGCAAAAAAATAATTAATTAAAAATAAATAATTTTTTTAAATCTCCAGAATAAAATACAAATTTTGTTAAAAGTCTTATTGATGACTTTTGTTTCATGCATATGTCTCCCTGCCTTTCTGTTCAGCATGGCATCTTCCCTTGTAACAAAGTGAAGCAGTTAAGCCAAAGCAATTGATAAAGTGTTGCATCTGAGAGCACATTCAGCATGCTGCCTCCATTTCCCTCCACCTTTCTGCTGAGAAAAGGGAGATATGTTCATTACTGTTCACCTTCCTTTCAGTGCATTCTTTTTGCATATTCCTATAGTCAGTGTATGCAATGTTCTCCTGGTTCTGCCTACTTTACACAGCATCAGTTCATACAAGTCCTCCCAGGCTTCTCTGAATTCCTGACATTCAGGTTCTTCATTCCATTGACCTCTAGGGCAGCTGAGGAAGCTTTCAATGAAGGTGTGGAAGGATAAAAAGTCGGGAACCATCCACAAGAAGCCATTCTTTCAGGGGGCCCATGGCTGCCCCTGAGCACTGTTACCCACAGATAGCTCCTGTATTCAGTTAAAGGCCCAGGGGTCAAACTATCACCTTAAGTGCTACAAACCATGGAACGTGGCTCATCCCATGGCTCATTTGCCCCATTTTCTTTATGCTGCGCAAAAGAGAAACTTGACCACATTTAGATAAATGTTGGTGGTTGTGAAACCAACACTTTGCTTAAAAAAAGAAAAGAGGCGTGTAGATGCTAGCTGGGTAAATCACTATATTTAGAAATAGAATGTCCTTTGTTCGCTCAAGTCAACACATCCTAAAACAGTCTTCTAGCTAGATCTAACTTTATATGAATACTCTTTTTTTCCTGATGCCTAATTGTCTCCACATCCGATTTAATGAGAAGATCGTCAGGATGATATGCCCTCTTACAAACTCCCCAAACTGCTTTGGCCACAAATTTCCTAGCTATCTGAATGATTTGTTGCCCTTCCCCAGACAATATAGCAGCTTGTCCTCATCTTGCACTGAGATAACATAACTCAGGCAGAAACTTTCTCCTGAATTTTTTCTCCAGGGCTTCAAAGACCTCCATTTCTTTTCCTTTGTGCCTAGGTCCCCCCTCCCACCCACCCCCCCAGTGAAAGAGATTATGGCCCCTACTTGAACCAGAAGACACGTTTTTCCAGTTCCTGTGATCAAAAATATCATCGCCCTGATGCCATTTTGATGAAACTCCTTGCTAAATTTAGCTAGGCTGATTTGTGGACAAGTTGGCTAGTCTGGCTTTGGACTCCCTGATCATCAGAAAATGCCACAGCTTAGACTACATGAGTATGGCCTTCAAAGACTTCCCGGCTACAATGACGCATCAGAAGAGATCATTAGGGGGCAGCTAGGTGGCACAGTGGATAAAGCACCAGCCCTGGATTTAGGAGGACCTGAGTTCAAATTTGGCCTCAGATGCTTGACTCATACTAGCTTTGTGACCCTGGGCAAGTCACTTAACCCATATCGTCCACCCCACCCCATCCCCCAAAAAAAGGTCAGAGGCAGAATTTTAATCCAAGTCCTTCTGGCTTCTAGTCCAGGACCCTGCCTCACTAATATTGAACTGTCACTTTAAGACACACTGTTTATTTGCTTTGCCGAGAGGGGGTATTTATAAAACATTTCTGAAACTGACTGTTATTGAATTAGATTTATCCTATATGATTCACATAAATTTTACACACATATATGTATATATAGTATGATGTTTAATTTTTGCTGCTCATCTGTCCACATCTATTCTTAGATATTGTTGGCATAAAAATAATTTTCAGGGAAAGAACCAAATCCATGTGTTCTACATTGAACCTAAGGATCTATGCCCTGGTTTCATTTTTTAAGAATTAGGGGTATTTTTAATCTCTCCTGAGATCACTGTGTCCCAGCTAGAAGACGTCTCAAGGTATTAGAGTATATTTTTTATTCTCAGAGTCCCAAGACAAGTGCTCAATCACTGAAGTGAACCATGAAATATTTGTTATTTCAGTATGTTCCGGATCTTACAAGATAGAACATTTTATCTTGGTCTTAGTGAAGGCTCATTCCATATCCAAATACAGTGAAAATCAGAGGTTGTGTCTATTACTAGCCTAGAGGGTTCAGGATAGGGCATTGTCAACCAAGACAATTATGGCTAAAAGTCTCTCCCCTACATAGGTTACCTACCTTCTTTCCTTTTTCCTTCTTTCTTCCCTTCCTTCACTCTTCCCTTTATTCTCTCCTACCTTCTTTCCTCTCTTCTTCCCTTTCTCCTTTCTTTTTTCCCTCCCTCCCTTCCTTTCTTTTCTCCTTCCTGTTTTCTTCATTTCTTACCTGTCAGTCTCACACTTACTACTGTGGCCATAAGCAAACCTTTCCATTTCTCTGAGCCTCTGCTTCCTCACCTGTAAAATGGGTCTAATAATACTTGCATCACACAGTTTCCTATGAGAAAAGCAATGGCTCTCCCCATCACTCACTTTCGCCTTCTTCCCTTTGCTTTTCTCCTCTTCCCTCCTCCCTCTCCTTTATTATCCCCTTCCTTCTTCCTTCCTTCCAAGTGCAGTTTTTGGACTGTCCATTGGCTCTCCATCATTCACTCCATATGACTGCTCTGACTCCTACAATAAGTCCATAAGCCTTGGCATCTTTTCATTTTTCTGCTATGCTGTCTACACCCAGGTGATCTGAAAATATCAATCTCTCATGTCCCCTCAAGGGCAGTTACAAGCCCCTCTTACAGGTACACAGGCTCAAAAGGCTCAAAATAGGAACACTTATTTACAGATTTTAGAAGGTCATATGTGTATTCGAGTGTAAAGAATCAAAAGAAGTGCTTCCAATGCAGGTCCTTGCACTTTCCTATCTCAGTAACTTTAGCTAAGACATTTCTCTTGTCTGGAGCTGTTTTCTTTCTTTCTTTCTTTCTTTTCTTTTCTTTTTTTTTCTTGGTGAGGCAATCGGGGTTAAGTGATTTGCCTAGGGTCACACAGCTAGTAAGTGTTAAGTGTCTGAGGCCGTATTTGAACTCAGGTCCTCCTGACTCCAGGGCTGGTGTTCTATCCACTGTACCACCTAGCTGCCCCTTGGGAGCTGTTTTATTATCTGTTAAATGAGAGTGTTGAACCAGATTAACTTGTAGATCCTTTGACCTCTAAACCTATGATTCTAATTTTAAAAAATAGACTTAGTTCTAAGCTTATAAAAAATAATGACAGTGGTATATTTAACAACCAGCTATGCAAAAGGGAAGAAAAATGTGCCCACACCTTTAAGTTTAAACTGCATGATTACTATTTTCTCCATCACTTTATTATTCTAAAAAACCAGCAAAACAATAAATCAAGCCCTGATTTGCAATGTTTGCTGGTTTCCAAGGTGCAAGTGCTCACATGGAAAATTTAACAATTGGCTCTCCCCAGTGGTTTGAGATAGCTCTGGTACACCTCTGATACATGTCAATCCACCATTGAGCAACCATCACCCCAGAGATCCAGTTATTCTCAATGACTGATAGTGCTGCCTTGGGAAGGGCTTCAACAGTCATGAGGTAGGGTCTTCGGCAATGGTATTCCCCTCAGAGAAGCTAGGTTGAAGGCAATTCTAGTCACTGATGCATATCACTGTCCTTGTTGCTTTTTCTCCTGAAGAGCTCATCAACTCCAATCAGGTGGAAATTTCATTTCCAGCCCTGTGCAGTCCACTGATGTTGTCATTTACCCGAGCTTCCAAAAGATGGCACTAATCCCCTTTCTCAGGGAACCTGCTCTCTAACAAACACTAAAAGTATTTACATGTCTAACACATCTCAATTGTTCTTTGCTGTTATTGCTGTTATTCTGAACTAGACAAATACCCAACCAATGTGAACATCTCCATATGTAAAGAAGAAAGTTATAGGGAGTATAGACAAAACCACAAACATCTATTACATGCATCTAGGGTGTTTTTAAAAGTATATGCTAGGGGCAGCTAGGTGGTGCAGTGGATAAAGCACCGGCCCTGGAGTCAGGAGTACCTGAGTTCAAATCCGGCCTCAGACACTTAACACTTACTAGCTGTGTGACCCTGGGCAAGTCACTTAACCCCCATTGCCCCGCAAAAAAAAAAAAAAAAAGATAAGATAGACATGTTCCCAATAAGATCAGGAGTGAAACAAGGGTGCCCATTATCACCACTATTATTCAATATTGTACTAGAACTGTTAGTTTTAGCAATAAGAGAAGAAAAAGAAATTGAAGGAATTAGAACAGGCAATGAGGAAACAAAACTATCATTCTTGACAGATGATATAATGTTATACTTAGAGAATCCTAGAGAATCAACAAAAAAACAAATAGCAATTTTAGCAAAGTTGCAGGATAGAAAATAAACCCACATAAATCATCAGCATTTCTGTATAATACCAACAAAGCCCAGCAGCAAGAAATAGAAAGAGAAATTCCATTTAAAACAACTGTAGACAATATAAAATATTTGGGAACCTAGCTGCCAAGACAAACACAGGAACTATATGAACACAATCACGAAGCACTTTTCACACAAATAAAATCAGATCTAAACAACTGGACAATATCAATTGCTCATGGGTAGTTTGAGCTAATATAATAAAAATGGCAATTCTACCTAAACTAATTTACTTATTCACTGCCATACGAATCAAACTACCAAAAATTCATTTTATAGAGCTAGACAAAATAATGACAAAATTAGTCTGGAAGAATGAAAGGTCAAGGATATCAAGAGAATTAGTGGGGGAAAATGCAAAGGAAGATGGCCTAGTCATACCAGATCTAAAACTATATTATAAGGTGGCAATCAAAACTATTTGGCACTGGCTAAGAAATAGGGCAGTGGATCAGTAGAATAGGTTAGCTATACAAGACAAATTGGTAAATGACTATAATAATCTACTGTTTGATAAATTCAAAGACTCCAGCTTCTGGAAAAAAAATTTATTTGACAAAAACTGCTGGGAAAACTAGAAAACAGTATGGCAGAAACTAGGCATAGATCAACATTTCACACTGTATATATACCAAAATAAGGTCAAAATGAGTACATGATTTAGACAAAAAATGGTGATACCATAGGCAATTCAGGAGAGGAAGGAATAGTCTACCTGTCAGGTCTTTGGAGAAGGGTAGACTTTATGACCAAACAAGAGATGGAGGACATTATGAAATGCAAAATGGATCATTTAGATTACATTAAATTTAAAATGTTTTGCACAAAAAAAACCCAAAACAACCAAGATTAGAAGGAAAGTAGAAAGCTGGGAAATAATTTTTACAGTCAGTGTTTCTGATAAAGGCCTCTTTTCTCAAATACATAGAGAACCGAATCAAATTTATAAGTATACAAGTCATTCCCCAATTGAGAAATGATCAAAGGGTATGAAAGGGACGTTTTCAGATGAAGAAATTAAAGCTATCTATAGTCATGTGAAAAAATGTTCTCAATCACTATTTTTTAAATTTTTATTTTATTTTAATAATAAACATTTTTATTTAGAGTTTTGAGTTCCAGATTCTATCCCTCCTTCTCTCCTTCCCTCCTCCCTGAGGCAGTAAGCAAACAGATATAGGTTCTACATGTATAATTTGTAAAACATTACCATATTAGTCATTTTGTTTTAGAAAACTTAAATAAAAGAAAAAATGAAAGAAAGTGAAAAAATAGCATACTTCAGTCTGTGTTCAATTAATATAATTTCTTTCTTTGGAGGTGGATAGTATGCTTTATCATTAGTCCTTTGGGGTTGTCTTGGATCATTGTATTGCTGAGAATAGTTAAGTCATTCACAGTTCTTCATCAAACAATATTGCTGTTAACTGTGTACAATGTTCTCCTGGTTCTTGTCACTTCACTATACATCAGTTCATCTAAGTCTTTCCAGGCTTTTTTGACATCATCCTGCCTGTCATTTCTTATAGCACAATAATATTCCATCACAATCATATACCACTGCTTGTTTTTGGTTTTGTTTTTTAGGTCAGGCAATTGGGGTTAAGTGACTTGCCCAGGGTCACACAGCTAGTAAGTGTTAAGTGTCTGAGGCCAGATTTGAACTCAGGTCCTCCTGACTCCAGGGCCGGTGCTTATCCACTGTGCCACCTAGCTTCCACCCACTGCTTGTTTAATCATCCCTCAGTTGATGGGCATCCCTGTCACTTCCAATTCTTAGCCACCACAGAAAGAGCTGCTATAAATATTTTTGTACGAATAGATCTTTTTCTCTTTTGGGGGATGTCTTTGGGATATAAACCTAACAGTGGTATTGCTGAATCAAAGGGTATGCACAGTTTTATACTCTTTTGAACATAATTCCAAATTCTCAATCACGATTGATTAGAGAAATGCACATCAAAACAACTCTGAGGTACCACCTCATATCCATCAGATTGGCTAAGATGACAAAAAAGGAAAATGACAGATGTTGGAGAAAATGCTGGAAAATTAGAACACATGCATTGTTGGTAGAGTTGTGAACTGATCCAACCATTCTGGAGAACAATTTGGAACTATGCCCAAAGGTTTATAAAACTGTATATAGACTCTGACCCAGCAATGTCACTACTAGATCTGTATCCCACAGAAATCATAAAAAAGAGAAAAAAGCCACATGTACAAAAATATTTATAGCAGCTCTTTTTATAGTGGCAAAGAATTGGAAATTGAGGGGATACACACCAGTTGGGGAATGGCTGAACAAGTTGTGAATGTAATGTTGTGAAAGTATATAAATGTAATGGAATACTATTGTGCATGCAGATTTCAGAAAAACCTGAAAAATCTTACATAAACTGATGCTGAGTAAAATGTGCAAAACCAGGAGAACATTGTACATAACAGTAACATTGTGTGATGATCAACTGTGATTGACTTAGCTCTTCTCAGCAATATAATGATCCAAGACAATTCCAAAAGACTCACAATGAAAAATGTTCTCCACATCCAGAAAAAAGAACTATGGAGTCTGAATGCAGATCATAGCATACTATTTTCACTTTTTTGTTGTTTTTTCTTTCTTGTGGTTTTCCCCTTTTGTTATGATTCTTCTTTCACAACATGATTAATGTGGAAATACGTTTAACATGATTGTACTATATAATCTATATCAGATTGCTTGCTGTCTTGGGGAGGGGAAAAGGAAGAGAAGGAAGGAAAAAAATTTGGAACTCAAAATCTTACAAAAATGGATGTTGAAAACTACCTTTACATGTGATTGAAAAAATAAAATACTATTAAGTGGGAAAAAATTAAGAAACCAGAGTTAGAAAGGACTTCAGAGGCCTTTCAGCCCAAACATTATCTGATCAAGAATTCCTTCTCTGCACACTCAAAGTAGTCTCCTGACTTCAGGCTGTCTCCAGAGGTGATTGGGTTCCTCCTCATTAAAGACCTTTGAGTAAAGGTGGACTTCCCATTTGTCAGATGTGTACCCTTGGGTATTTCTTTGGTTATGAGTTGGGCTTCATGGCCGGTGAGATCCCCTCGGCATCTCAAATTCAATCATTCTTGTTGTTCTGTGCTGAAGAAGGAACCCAAGGCATCACATTCCACTTTTGAAATGATCTAATTATCAGGAACATTTTTCTTAAATAAAGTCAAATTTTGCCTCTTTGCATCTGCCACTCATTGCTCCTAATTCTTCCCTCAGAGGTCAACCAAAACAAGTCCAATGCCTCACTCTTGCTATCTGTGAAATGATGGTTCGTCGGTACACAGGGAAGTAGTGATCCTGTATAACCTTGGCAAGTGACTTGGACTCCCTGGGCCTCAGTTTCCTCCTCTGTCAAATGAGCGAGTTTTTCTGGATGACCTCTGAGACCCCCTTTGGGCTCCATGATCCTAAGAGAATGATAACTGTAACTATGGCTGGAGGCCCAAACCAGTTCTGTAGACTGATGAGAATTTTTAAAGCCCTAATAATTGTTAGTCATTCAACAAGCTATTATTGGAGCAGTTAGGTGGCACAGTGGATAGAGTGCCGGCCCTGGATTCAAAAGGATCCAGATTCAGACACTTGACACTTACTAGCTGTGTGACCCTGGGCAAGTCACTTAACCCCAATTGCCTCACAAAAAAAGAGAGAAAAAACCCCAAGCTATTATTAAGCACTGTATTATGTGCTGGAGATAAAAAAGGAAGAAAAGCAGTCCCCGCCCTCAAGCTGCTTACATTCTAATAGATGTGATATTTAAAATCTAAATTGTGTGGTCGCCTTAAATTAGAAGCTTTAGCACCAGTCTTTGGGCATTAAGCATTTATTAAAGCATACCAGGTATTCACGAGGAGTTCAGAAAGTTAAGAAAAGGCCTATATAGCCTAGAGTTCCAGCCTGGTCAGGTTCTTCCTCAAGTCCTCTGCCACAAGCCTGCTTCAACCACTAACTCTCTTCAAACTGAGGGTGGAAGCTTTTTTATAGGTCTGGAGCAGAGGCAGTCCTTACACACTGCTCCAAGCTGATTGGTTAGTGTCATCCAAATCCATTGGTTCACTGGACTTGAAGGTGGTCTCGAGTTAAGTTCAAAGTCTTCTAAGAACACTACCTTCTTTTTTTTTAATTTTTTTTTTTTGGTGAGGCAATTGGGGTTAAGTGACTTGTCCAGGGTCACACAGCTAGTAAGTGTTAAGTGTCTGAGGCTGGATTTGAACTCAGGTCTTCCTGACTCCAGGGCCAGTGCTCTATCCACTGCGCCACCTATCTGCCCCAGAACACTACTACTTAAGGGCTAGCAGGGTGTGCTTACAATCTAGTTAACTTGAAGTAGGCTAATCAGCAGTCAATCATTCTCACTTAATTCAATCAGTTTAGATAATCTCCAGGTGGGCCTTTGAGTATCTGCTAAATCCCAAGATTTTTATCACATAGGGAAGAATAGATGTAAACAACTAGAAGAAATCTAGATATATACTAAGTAGAGGGAAAGTAACCTGAGAGAAGGCAGGTAGGTAGGAGCGGGAAACATGGAATGTGAGCTGAATCTGGAAGAAGTCAGGGAAGGATGAGGAGAAAGCGCATTCTAGGCCTGGGCACAACCAGTGCAAATACAGAGTCCAGGAAATAGTGTCATATGTGAAGAATGGCAGGTAGACCAGTATAGATGAACACACCAGTTGGGGAATGGCTGAACAAGTTGTGAATGTAATGTTGTGAAAGTATATAAATGTAATGGCCACCAGGTGGCGCCATAGTGTCAGGCCTGGAAGCAGGAAGACTCATCTTCCTGAGTTCAAATCCAACCTTAGACACTTAGTTGCTGTGTGACCCTGGGTAAGTCACTTGACCCTGTCAGCCTCAGTTTCCTCATCTGTCAAATGAGCTGGAGAAGGAAATAACAAACTACTCCAGTATCCTTGCTGAGAAAACCCCAAATAGGGTCACAAAGGGTCAGACCTGACTGAAAACAACTGACCACACACGCAGACTTGAAGGGAGTGTGATACAGAGGACAGTGTTCCAAACAAGAATTAGGAACAACTGGGTTCGAATCCTGTCTGATAGTGAGTGGCCTCTCTGAGACTTCCCTCCCAAGATATGGGCAGATTGCTATAGGGATTTCCTATGTGGATGAAATCACCTATGGTGCTAAGCCCAACAGTGTTAGTCACACAATCATTTCACAAAAAAATCCATTCAGCAATCTTCCCCAAAGGCTAGCTAAAAAGCAGGAAGCCAAAAAAGGAAATCAGGATGACGTTTGCCATGATTTTCTCTCTGACTAAGGCCGCAGGAAGCACGAGGAGAGCAAGATGCAGATTTAGGGATAGCTTAGATGTATGCATGTTTGTTCATGAGTGTATATGTATGTGTGAGTATATATGTGTGTATCATGAAACGTATGTGAAACAGAAAGTATATATTGCTCGAACCAACATTGTAATTACACCTTGGCAGCAAATCCAAAGGAATTACTTCCCTGGGGAACCCACCTAACACCTCAAACCCTCTACCCACAAAACCCCCAGAGGCTGGAGATGACAGAAAAAGCCAGATTATTTTGTTTATTGGTTTGTTTTCAAGTGGACTGAATTTGAGTTCAGGATTTGGGAAAGTGATGCCCACACACACAAAAAAAGGCTGGGGTCCTTGCCCTGTGGCCACCTGGGTAAGGTAGAACTCTTACCCAGGACCACAGGTTCAAAGAGCAGGCAGAATGAAAGCCTTTCTCTTGAAGAGCAGGCCCGAACACATGCCAAAGGAGGGATCAGCACCTGGGCCAGTCTGTCCTCTGCAGCCCTGTTTGCTCAAGCACTACCAATCAAAGGAGGGAAGCAGGGCACCCTGAGATAAGGAGTCACTCCAACTTATTAGACATTGACCTTCCAGGAGTTTTTCCCATCATACCATGAACTCTGTGAGCGCAGGGACGGATTTTTTGTTTGTTTTTAGGAGGGTTTTTTGCCTTTCTTTGTATCCCCACATTTTAGTACAGTGCCTGACACATAGTAAATACTTAACAAACACTTAAGGGCAGCTAGGTGGCACTATAGGAGCACAGAACACCAGGCCTGGAGCCAGAAAGACATGCGTTCAAATCCAGCCTCAGATATTTCCTAGCTGTGCGACCCTGGCAAGTCACTTCACCCTATTGGCCTCAGTTTTATCATCTGTAAAATGAGCTAGAGAAGGAAATACCAAACCCCTCCAGTATCTCTGCCAAGAAAATCCCAAATGGGGTCAGGAACAGTCAGCCATGACTGAAACTACTGAACAACAACAAAAAACAAACACTCGCTGACCGAACAGCCTGAGGGTGTACATAGATATGGGACTGGAAGGAAATTTAGATATCACTTAGTGCCAAGGATTCGAGTCAAATCAAGAAGCATTTATTAAGTATCTACTGCGCGGCCAAAACACGGTGCTGCCTTTTAACCATTTTTGTGTCATGAGCCCCTTTAAAAGTCTGGGGAAGTTCATGGAATCCTTCTTAGAATGGTGCTTTTAGATACAGAAAAGAAAATATATAGAGTTGCAAAGGGAACAGATTGTATTGAAATATAGTTATCTAGGGGGCAGCTAGGTGGTACAGTGGATAGAGCACTGACCCTGGATTCAGGAGGACCAGAGTTCAAATCCAATCTCAGACACTTAACACTTACTAGCTGTGTTACCATGGGCAAGTCACTTAACCCTCATTGTCCCACAAAAAAAAATTTATATATATATATATATATATATATATATATATATATATATATATATATATGTGTGTGTGTGTGTGTGTGTGTGTGTGTATGTGTATATATATGTGTGTGTGTATATGTGTGTATAAGTATATATAGTTATTTATATATGTATGTTTCTCTCTATATATACATATACATGTATGTATGTGCATATGTCTGTGCATGTATATATGTGTGTATAAGGTTTGTTTGTTTGTTTTTTATTAAGTTCATGGACCCCAGGTTTAGAAACTCTGATCTGTTCTAACTCATTTATAGGTTGTTACCTGAGAGTCAGAGAGGTAAGGTCACACCTCTAAGATGGAATCAGAGATTTAGTCCTGCCCCATCATTTTATCCATTCATTCATCCATTTATTTATTTGTCTGTCTGTCTGTCTATCTATCTATCTATCTATCTGTTTGTTTGTTTGTTTTGGAGAGCAATGAGTGTTAAGTGACTTGCCCAGGGTCACACAGCTATTAAGTGTCAAGTGTTTGAGCCCAGATTTGAACTCAGGTCTTCCTGAATCCAGGGCTGGTGTTTTATCCACTGCACCACCTAGCTGCCCCCCCATCATTTAACAGATGAGGGAACTGAGCCCCTGAGAGGGAAAGTGCCTGGACCACTACCACACAGGTAGTACATGACAAAAGCAGATCTTCTTGTGTCCAAATGTAGGGGTCTTTCCACTGTATTACAGTGTGCTTAGTGCTTATGATTTTATCTTGCCTACCAAAGGGCATCATCAACATCTGACAGGCCTCGGGAGGGTTTGGAGGCTAGGAGTAGATATCCACCCTGGGTCATCGATATATTTGTTTTATTAATTTCTAAAATCATCATTAGAGAACTATAAATTTTGATTTTCTAAATGACCTAAACCGAAATGTAGCAAGGCTAAAGTGAGAGTGCCAGAGGTTTGGGGGATTTTCCCCCTGACCATGTGGGGGTAACAGGAACCCCCCTTGGGGACAGAGCCAAAGAAGTGAGTCACAGCAGCTGCTTTAAAGCCTGAGAGAGGCCTGAGAACTGTGACTTGTTCGTTCATTCGTTCATTCATACATCAGGCATCTGCAGAAGATGGCACGTGCCAGAAGATGCAGTCCTTAGCCTTAAGGAGTTTCCATGGGAGGGATGGAGGGCAGGAGAGCGCGGTAAAAAAATATATATAAAAATCCATTCCAAGAGAGAGGGAGGAACGGGAACTGAAATTCAGCATTCCTTTTGATTATGAATGTTGTTGTTGTTTAGTCGTGTCGGACTCTGTGACCCCAGGAAACCACAGCACAGCAGTCCCTTCTGGCCTCCACTATCTCTTGAGGTCTGTCCAAACTCTTGTTGGCTGTATCCATGACACCATCTATCCATCTTATCCTCTGCTGTCCCCTTTATTCAGAGAAGGCTGCCCCAGATGGCCAAAGGTGTCCAGGACATACAGATAGGGAAACTGAGACCCAGAGAGACCCAGCGACTTGTCCACTCTGAATCCAATCCTCTTTCCTGCTTCATCTGGCTCAGGTCCAAATCAAATGTATAAGAATCCAAAGAAATTAAAGCTATCTATTGTCTGTGTGTGTGTGTGCACGCACATGTGTGTGTGTGTGTGTGTGTGTGTGTCTGTGTCTGTGTCTGTGTCTGTGTCTGTGTCTGTGTGTGTGTGTGTTTTAGCGTATTCACTGCCATTAAATTGTAGAATCACAAGACAAGGAAAGAATGCAAAGAGTTATTTCATCCAAACCTCTGCTTTGGGCCAGACTTACCCTTAAGGCAAGTTGGAAAAATCTGTTTGCCCTTTTCTTATTCAATCAATCATCCATCAATAAACATTCATTAAGCCCCTACCATATGTGGGCTGGAGAAGCATGCTAGGAAATGGAGATAAAAATACAAAGAAGGGGAAAAAAAATCCCTCTTCTCAAGGCGCACACATTATAAACATACAGAGGAGATTTCAAAAGCTCTCCCAGGAACTACTTCTAGAAAGTAAAGGATTTTGGGGAGGGGGGGAATATAATATTAAGCACTCAATTCAATCCGATAAACATTCCTAAAAGCCTTCTATATGCCAAGAACTGTGCTAAGTGTTGGGAATAAAAAGACAAAGAAGGAAACAGTGCCCACACTGCCCTTGAATTCTGAAGGAATGTTTATTTTTCTTAATTTGTGCTTTTTAAATATCCCCATGATATACACAAGGTGGGTACTGGATAAATATTAATTAATTAATATTAACTTAAGTACTTGGGTAGGGCAAAGGGAAAGGAATAATCATTTATAGTATATAACACCTACTATGTGCTGGGCACAATGCTAAGCATTTTTTTTTTTTAGTGAGGCAAGTAGGGTTAAGTGACTTGCCCAGGGTCACACAGCTAGTGAGTGTTAAGTGTCTGAGGCCAGATTTGAACTCAGGTACTCCTGAATCCAGGGCTGGTGCTCTATCTACTGCGCCACCTAGCTGCCCCAATGCTAAGCATTTTACAAATATTATCTCATTTGATCCTTACTTCAACATTAGGAGGTAGGTGCTGTTATTATCCATATTTTATAGTTGAGGGATGTGTGAGAATTGGAAATGACACCCCCTCCTGGGAGGGAGATTGTGAGCTCTGGCCATGAGAAGAAACCATGTGACCCTGGACAAGTCACTTAATATCTCCACAATGGGCCCGATTTCCTTATCTGTAAAATGAGAGGGGTTTGGCTAGATAGACCCTTCTAGCTAAGGCCCCTTCCAGCTCCAAGTCCTAGAATGAAAGCTCATTTGCAAAATAGTACAAGAGGCAAACAAAATAAGATTTTAGGTAATATTGTCTCACAAACCAGTGAAAACACGTGCATAGAAATGTGACTATAAATCCCAAATTCAAGACAAAACAAAACAAAAAAACCTATGGTTTAGATGGGATAATCTCTAAGGTCTCTCCCAATTCTAAATTTATGATCCTCAAAACATCCATATTGACAGTTAAGAGCCCTTGAAATGCAGTTATTCATACCTTTTATTTCCTATGAATCTTTTAAATTTGTCTGTTATATAAATTCACTGAGGATTTTCCCACTATGGTAATAAAGCCAAGCAGGAGGAAATAAAGAAAACTTATTTTTAAAAATCAAAATCCATTCACAATGTAAGGACAAAGAGTAACAGGAAAGGGAGAGAAAGGACTCGTCCGTTTGTATTTTGAAAATAAGCCAAGTATAAAGCCACCATTTCTGTTCAGACCCTAAGCCTTTTGGAACAATGGAGATGTATTCTTACCGTTCTTGACACCATTCTTCAATGAAAGCTTCATTGTCTCATCTGGATTCATTTCCCTCGATGCTACACGACTAGAACAAAAAACAAAAAAGGCAACTGAGTTTTCAGTCTTCTTGAGATAAATAGGCCCCATGGAGATGGGCAAAAGCTCTGTCATCTCCTGACTCACTGGTGGACACCTGCTCCTTCCACAGAGGCGCTCAGGCTCTGAAGGCAAAAGGGACCGGAATGAAATAGGGCCAAGCTGTCTCTCATGCTCTCAAATAAATAGATTGGGGGTTCTCTCCATGGGATGCAAATCACAAACCATCCATACTTTCCCAAGCTGTTGATATCTTCGAAAAAGTTTCCCCTGGTGGGGCAACTAGATGGCGCAGTGGATAGAGCACCGACCCTGGATTCAGGAGAACCTGAGTTCAAATCTGGCCTCAGACACTTGACACTTACTAGCTGTGTGACCCTGGGCAAGTCACTTAACCCCAATTGTCTCACCAAAAAAAGTTTCCCATGGGAGGGCCACCCAATATGCTACAAGTGTTGGGAGATTGTCTTGTTTTCTACTGACAGTAAGAGGCTATTACTATGTTACTACTAATACTACCACCATCACCACCACCACTGCTACTACTATTAATATTACTACTACTATTAATATTACAACTACTACTATCACCACTACTACTACTACCACCACCACTACCACTACTACTACTACTATTAATATTATTACTACTACTATTAACATTACTACTACTAGTATTATTATTACTACTACTACAACAATTACTACTACCACCACCACCACCACTACCAACAACAACAACAACAATAACAACTATACAAAATGCTTGGCAAATATCATCTCATTGGAGCTTCACAACCACCCTGGGAGGTAGGTTCTATTATTATTCCCATTTTATAGAGGAGGAAACTGAGGCTGGTAGAGATTAAGTGACTTGTCCAGGATCATACGGCTAATAAGTGTCTAAGACAAGATTTAAAATTAGACCTTTCTGAATCCAGCGCCTAGTAGAGCACTCTGGCTTTCTTTTTTTCTGGTATTTGTATCCCCAGTGCCTGGTACAAAGTAAGTACCTAATAAATGTTCGTTGACTGACTGACTCTGCTTACATACCTGTCATTCCATGACCTTGCCATGTTGCCATCCCACTTTTTATGATTCAATCCCTCACCCTGATACCTATATAATAACAATAACAACCAACAATAACGATAATAATGCCACCATAATACATTCTCTAGGACCGTGGAACTCATGCATGTTACTTTTATTTTCTTGCAAGACCCTGAACATATAAAAAGCAAGGGGTATTTCATCAAATCTGCCTCCCATCTAACTTTCCTACCTCATTTCAGGTGACTTTCCTTCACATTCTTTACATCCCTCCCACAATGGACTACTGGCCATTTCCCAAACCCCACTTTCCATCTCTTCATTCCAGAGTATCCCAAGCTAGCCCCCCCACCCCGGCCCCATGCCTGGAATGTACTTGTTGATATAGCAAAGGAATAGACACTAGTTCTGAAGTCAGAAGACTAGAGTTCAAATCCTGCCCTTATCCTTATCCCTTGTGAGGTCCTAGGAAAGTCTCTTCACCTTCCTCAGCCTCAGTTCCCTTATCTACAAAATAAGGGGACTAGATAGCCTCTGGAGTCCCTTCTAGCTCTGAATCAATGATGCAAAGAGTTTGAGTTCTAATCTTGTCCCCATCATCAGCTTAATCTGTGAGCTGCAGAAAGGGGAGATTAGGGGAGCAGCATCAAAGTCACAGGTCTAGAGTTAGATGGGACCTCAGAGGCTGTGTGCTTGTGTTTCTATATATACACATACACACATACACACATACATATATATATACACACATCCACACACACATGTATACATGCACACACTTATAGATATAGACATAGACACAGACATAGACATAGACATAGACATAGACATAGACATAGACATAGACATAGACATAGACACAGACATAGACATAGACACAGACATAGACATAGACACAGACATAGACACAGACATAGACATAGACATAGACATAGATACAGACATAGACACAGACATAGACATAGACATAGACATAGACACAGACATAGACATAGACATAGACACAGACATAGACATAGACATAGATATAGACACAGACATAGACACAGACACAGACATAGACATAGACATAGACATAGACATAGACATAGACATAGACATAGACATAGACATAGACATAGACATAGACATAGACATAGATACAGACATAGACACAGACATAGACATAGACATAGACATAGATATAGATACAGATATATACACACACATCTCCTGAAAGAATGCAGCACCAGAAAACAATGTCTGGCACATAGTTGAATCTTTTTTGTTTTGTTTTGTTTTGTTTTTGTTTTTTTAGTGAGGCAATTGGGGTTAAGTGACTTGCCCAGGGTCACACAGCTAGTAAGTATTAAGTGTCTGAGGCTGGATTTGAACTCAGGTCCTCCTGACTCCAGGGCCGGTGCTCTATCCACTGAGCCACCTAGCTGCCCCATAGTTGAATCTTAATGAATGTTTATTGATTGATTGCTCCCTTGGTAGATTATAAGCTCCCTGAGGGTAAAGATTGTTGCATTTTTTCATTGTATCCTCAGAGCTTCTGTGTAAAAGGTACTTAATAAATGTTTGTTAGTGAATTGAATTAGACACATACTGCTGTGGTGACATGAAGGAAGAAGGCTGTTGTAAATGCACCAGGGGGTGTAACCCATGAAACATGTCCCCTGGAGTCCCTAGAAGTCTCCTGAAAGGCTCCAGTTCGGGTCTCCCCAAGCCACTTTCCATGGGGTGCAACCCATGCTGCAAACATTAGTACCAAAATGCTTCTTCCAGAATGTATTTGGAATCAGAGGACCCCTGCACAACGTTCAAATCCCAGCTCTCTGATTTGCCAGCTATGTGGCTTTATGCAGATCACAGAGAAAATTCTCAATCAAAACCAAAACCAAAACCAAAACCCATGCTCTCCATGCTCATTAGCCCTCCTGCTCTTCAGTTTATACTTCCAGAGTTGTCTGGGACACTGAAAGGTTAAGTGGTTTGTCCAAGGTCACACTGCCAGGGATGGAACTGATAGCCACATCTTCCTGACTGGCTGGTTTTCCATCCATTGACCAAGCTGCCTCTCAAGTCAATTCAAATGAATCAACAATTATTTAAGAAGTGAATAAATAATTGTTGATTCATTTGAATTGACTTGAATTGTATTGCTGGAGAAACATCTGGATGAAAACTCTATTTGGAGTGTTAAGATCTATAAAAGCGGTTGAGTCACAAGGCCTAATGCCCTCATAGTCGATATTATAAAAGAAGAATTGACTGGGAGGTTGAAAAATGGAGAGAAAGTCATTAGAAATCAGTCTGATGTGCTGGAAGGAACACTGGGTTGAAAGTGAGGTTTTGCTTTTGAAGCCACTAATTCTTTACTTCTTGAATGCTTGAAGGTTTATGGAAATATTTTCTTCCCCGAGACCCTGCGAGATAAACAGTACATACAGCTTTAGTCCCATTTTACAGAGGAAGAAACTGAGGCTCAGTGAGATGGCAATTTGCTCGTGTTTACACAGCTAGTAAGTTCCAAAGCGGCTTAAATTCTCTAAGCCTGTTTCCTCATCTATACAACAAAGTGATTGGAATAAATGACCCCCAAAGTTCTTTTCAGGTCTATATCTTAGGACTCTATGGGAAATTGTCCGGAAGACAATGAAAAAGTTTCCAAGGGATTATTGTTTCTCCTTCATTCTCAAAGAGGACCATGACAAAAATCATGACTTGCAATGAATTGGATTTAACCAAGGAAGAGCTATGCAAAGTTACCAGCTTCACTCTTCCTCCTCCAGAGTCATCTGGGTCTAGTGGCAAGATACACTCTCAAGACAACTGGAGATGGCCCCAGCTGTTTAAGGTAATTAGGGTTAAGTGACTTGCCCAGGGTCACACAGCTAGTAAGCATCTGAGGTCACATTTGAACTCAAGTCCTCCCAATTTCAGGGCCAGTTCTCTATCCACTGCACCACCTAGCTGCCCTAAAAGTGGAGACCTGAAGTCTGGAGGCAATGAGGTCAAAGGGAGAGAGGTGAGAACATGTGGGAACAATTCAATATGTGTGTGTATGTGGGGGAGGACATGAGAAAGTGAAGGAGAAAATCTCTTAACACAGCTTTCCAAATAATAAGTAGATACTAATATAATAGGGGGCAGCTAGGTGACACAGTGGATAAAGCACCGGCCCTGGATTCAGGAGGACCTGAGTTCAAATCTAGCCTCAGACACTTGACACTTACTAGTTGTGTGATCCTGAGCAAGTCACTTAACCCTCATTGCTCCTCAAAAAATCCTAATATAATAAAAGCCAGTAATAAGAGGGAGGAGAAAGTATCAGAAGGAATGTCAGTGATATAAAAGCAAAAGATATCAATAAAAATATATTTTTTAAAAATAAAAGGGAAGTGCAAGGCAGTGTGGTATAGTAGCTAGAGAGCCAGATTCAGAGTCAGGAAGATCTGGGTTCAAAACCTACCTTTGGCCCCTACTGGCCCATACGATACGAGGCAAGTCACCCTCTCTTGGTGCCCTCCCAGGTCACTTTGTATGACTAAATTATATCAGTACAAGGAGAATCCCCTACACTGAAGAAATCACAGATCTAGGCTTTTTTTTCCTAGTAGGGGGAAAAACCTAAAGGCAGGAAGAGAGAAAGAGGAACTGAAAACCATGCTGACTGGGCTGGGGGGAAGGGGGGAACCTCATCAGGGAGAAGGTTCTACCCAATTTTTAGCGCTCCCCCACCCCAACTCCAAGTATTTTCTATTTGTAGGTTTTAAATGCATTTCCCTTTGGATGCATCGGGCCCCTTGCAGAAATGGAAGGTTCCTGTGATCAGGGATTGTTCTCCACATTTCCTTTGTGGTCCCTCTGCCCCCTCCCCCTTCCCTTTGTGACTCCTGACACATAGAAGGCACTTAATAAATGTTTGTAGCAATTGGATGGAATTGAACTCAATCGGATTGAATTCAACAATTATCAATCAGTGTTTAATTCCCTCGTTTTACCTCTGAAATGCTATTGTATGAACTCAATTACTGTTTAGTGAAACCATTTTTAAATGGATCAGGGGGCAGCTAGGTGGCGCAGTGGATGGAGCACCGGCCCTGGAGTCAGGAGTACCTGAGTTCGGATCCGGCCTCAGACACTTGACACTTACTAGCTGTGTGACCCTGGGCAAGTCACTTGACCCCAATTGCCTCACTTAAAAAAAAAAATGGATCAGGCATGTGGCTCAGCCATTGTCAATGTGGACATCTCCACAGCACTGAGAGCATCTGCTCTCCTGCCACCATCCTCATCTATGGGTACCAGTGTTTGGACCATCCATCCCCCTGTTCTCATGACTCTTTATTTGTGATGGGTAGCATCCCACTTACACCCATCACATTTTTCTCCATTTGCCATTGGCTCTCCTGAAGTCCTGAGTCTTCTGTCCTCATTTGCTTGCCAGTGTCACTTTTTAATAAATGCACATATTTTAAGTGACCCCCAAATCCCATACTCCATGGAACCTAGTTATTTATCTCATGGACAGGTAACATACAGAGGACACAAATTGTAACAAGAAGGGTTGGGGCTCAGAGCTCCATTTTCAAACCCCACCTATGGCATACAAATGCCTTGTCCTAGCTCTGCCTGATAAGATAAATAAAACTAAAATGTAAAAGAAATAAAATAATAATAAAGTAAACCATCCCACTACCACCACCACTGTGTGATGTTTAAAATCTAAATTGTAGTTGCCTTAAATTAGAAGCTGTAATGATTAGAATGACGCCACCTGCTGGATACTTACTGTAGAAGAGTTCTGCCCATGAAGGGAAGGTCTTTGAGGGCAAGACCAGGAGTCAGGAAGTGACGCGGGCTAGTGGGAGGAGGAAGGAAGAGACTGGCGCTCAGTCTCGCTCTCTTTCCTGGGGACGCTGGCGGAGAAGGGAGCTAAAAATGTGCTCTCCCTTTAATAGATAGAAATCTAGGCCTTTCTCTCTCTCTTTACCAAATTCTTATTCTCCTTAATAAATGCTTAGAAGTCTAACTCTTGCTAAAGCTTATAATTTATTGGCGACCACTCATTAGATATTTTAGACAGTTTAGCTAGAATTTTAGCCCTTAACAAGGGCAAGACCAGGAGTCTTTTCTTTGGCATCAGGAAGTGACGTTGGGTAGTGGGAGGAAGAAGGAAGACACTGGCGCTCTGTCTCTGGCTTTCCTTTGGACTCTGGTGGAGAGCGGAGCTAGAAATGTGCTCTCCTTTTAATAGATAGGAATCTATGCCTTTCTCTTTCTCATTACCAAATTCTTATTCTCCTTAATAAATGCTTAAAAGTCTAACTCTTGCTAAAGCTTATAATTTATTGGCGACCACTCATTAGATATTTTAGATAGTTTAGCTAGAATTTTAGCCCTTAACAAAGCTTCAGCACCAGTCTTTGGGCATTAAACATTTATTAAAGCATAGAGGTATTCACAAGGAGTTCAGAAGAAAAATAAAAGTCCTACCTAGCCTAGAGTTCCAGCCTGGTTGGGTTCTTCCTGAAGTCCTCCTCCACGAGCCTGCTTTAATCAGAAACTCTCTCCAGCAAACTGATTGTGGAAGCTTTTTATAGGTCTGGAACAGAGGTGGTCCTTACACACTGCTTCAAGCTGATTGGTTGGCATCATCTAAATCCATTGGTTCTGAAGGTGTTCTCAAGATGTGATTACAATCCAGTTAACTTGAAGTAGGCTAATCAGCAGCTAATCACTCTCACTTGATTCAATCAGTCTAGATTAATCTCCAGGTGGGTCTTTGAGTATCTGCTAAATCTCATTATTTCATCACATTCCCCCCTTGTTGCTTCTAGGAACAGGTGTTCCTTGATGAAACAGTAAAAAATAGCTTTGCCAGTAATCAAATCAAACAATAAAAGTTCTTAAAAACGTGAATTGAGAAGACAAGAATTTTTTAAAATCTTCATTTCATCACCTTTTGTATCATCTGCCTAATTATCCTCATGCCATTATAATAAATTTTAAAATCTAATATAATTGGTAACAGATGTCAACGCCAAGTCCAACACCATTTTTATCATGACATTTAAGATAATTATGGGGATTACCATTGAGCAATATATACAGCACATGCAGTATGCCAGGCTTAAAATAGGTGGATGGGATATACGTCCATGCCACCGAACATATTGGAGGAAACTGAGTCAGGCTTAATGAGATGCATGAGATTGAGACGTCCATGGCATCAGGCATATTGTAGGGGAATAAAAGCCAGGTGTAGAATGAGATGGGTGGGATGAAAACTTCCAGCCCTCTGTGCAGTACCTGGACTTCATAAGTGTCTCCCCTTCTGTGAGAGTTCAATGCCTGTTCTTGTATGTATTCCTCTCATGGGTAAAGGCAATTAATGTCTTAAATGGTAAATTCCCATAATCCAAGTTTCATATGGATTTAAAAATTTGAGGATAATAATGATAGCAAAAAATATGAAATGATCACAAAAACTGAATTTGCTTTGAGTCAGAATATAAGCTACAATGTACAATGATTCCAAATAATATTTTTTGCAAAAACAGTATTTCTAGAATTAATTTACACTTGTCATAGTAATCAATTTACCGAGGAAATACTTTATATAATGTGATCAAATAATCAGTTGGAAAAACAAAACACAATCTTAAAAGAATGAAAATCTCTATGAAAACAAACTCATACTATTAATTTCAAAATGTAGATACAATGGCATAAAAAGGAAACCTTTATGTAACATTTGAACTGACATTATTTGAGTGAATTTAGAGCATTTTTGATTTTGATATCTAAAATCTCCACATCTCATATTAATATCTTGCTGTCTACTTCTGCATTTCAGCAAAATATGTCCCAGTTTATGGCAATAGAAGCAGATTCTTGAAATACGATGATGATAAAGTTTTTCTTGTTTTTCTTCAACCCCTTTATTTTCTCTTTCATAATAACAATGCTTTATAAAGTTATTAGTTAAAGGCAAAAGCAGGTAAAGATAAATCAAAATAGAAAGTCCACAAAAATGAAGCATTTTCTTACCCAATGTGAAGATCAGAAGGTTGAGGCGTTCAGCAATCCCTTCGTGGTTGCCAAACTGTGATGTTTAAAATCTAAATTGTGGTCGCCTTAAATTAGAAGCTTCAGCACCAGTCTTTGGGCATTAAACATTTATTAAAGCATAAAGGTATTCACAAGGAGTTCAGAAGAAAAAAAAAGTCCTACCTAGCCTAGAGTTCCAGCCTGGTTGGGTTCTTCCTGAAGTCCTCCTCCACGAGCCTGCTTTAATCAGAAACTCTCTCCAGCAAACTGATTGTGGAAGCTTTTTATAGGTCTGGAACAGAGGTGGTCCTTACACACTGCTTCAAGCTGATTGGTTGGCATCATCTAAATCCATTGGTTCTGAAGGTGTTCTCAAGGTGTGATTACAATCCAGTTAACTTGAAGTAGGCTAATCAGCAGCTAATCACTCTCACTTGATTCAATCAGTCTAGATTAATCTCCAGGTGGGTCTTTGAGTATCTGCTAAATCTCATTATTTCATCACAACTGCCACCAATGACAGATAAGCTCATTTCAACTCCTCAATGAACTCCATGGTCCAGCCAAATGGGCTTTTCCATTCATATGTCATTCCATTTGTGCTAGCTGCCCTTGTCCCCTCATGCCATGGCCCCATCCTTACTTCTACCTTCTCATGTCCCTGGTTTCCTTCAAAACTTAGCTCAAAGACCAAACTTCTCCTTTCCTGCCTCTCCCCCACCCCAGTTGTGAGCACCCCCCTCCCCCAGTAACCAGGTGACTATTTTGTATCTATACAACTATACAAATGTTGTCTTCCTTCACTAGGATCTAAGCTCTCTGAGGGCAGGACAGATCCTCTTTTGACCTTTGCATTCTGGTATCCAATATGGTGTCTAGCACATAGTAGCTGCTTAATAAATATCTTGAGATTCTTAGGCAAAAGGCTCCGACCCTAGTTCTGATATGTACTAACTCTATGACCTTGGCCAATTGTTTAATCTCCTTGAGCCTCAATTTCTTCCTCTGTAAAGTGAGACAGTGGGACTAAATGACTGCTGAGTTCCCTTCCAGCTTTAGATCTATGATCTTCTGAGTATTGATTGTCCGGATAAGGACCTATTAATTATTTGTAAGATGCTAGATGAGGCATGGGGGAATAGAAAGATGGATGATAATTGGAGCTTTTTAAATACTTTCATCTCTGCTCTCCCAGTTTTAGCTGTTTGGGGTTTTTTTTTGGTGGTGGTGATTGTTGTTTGCTGTTGTTTGTTTTTTCATTTGTGTGAAACCAAACTGAAATAAACCAGGGACTATGAACAATTTAAAATGCCTTAAGACATTTACATTCTGGGGGGGGGGGCGGCGCAAAGAAAAGGATACAGACATTCAGATTGCAAAATATAAGGTAGAGAGTGCTGAGGGCAAAAATGAAATCGTACAAAGTTCTCAAAGGATATTTGAGGAGGAACACAGCCCTGCCAGCTGGGGAGATCGGGGAAGGTCTGGTGGAGGAAGCAGCCCCTGAGCTGAACCTTGAAGGAAGAGAAGGATTCTATAAGGCAGAGATAAGGAGGGAGGGTATATCTTACACCAGGGAATGCTTTAAGCAAAGGCACAAATGCCAGAGATGGCATGCCAACCTCAGGGAAACAGCCAGCAGTCCCATTTGACCATAACATATAGTTTGGAGGCAGCTAGGTGGCTCAGTGGATAGAGCACCAGCCCTGAAGTCAGGAGGTCCTGAGTTCAAATCCAGCCTCAGATACTTGACACTGTGTAACCCTGGGCAAGTCACTTGACTCCACTTGCCTTACCACCACCCCCCCCAAAAAAAATTTTAAACATATAGTATGATATCAAACAAGTCTGGAAAGGTGAGACAAAAGACAAAGTGTGAGATCTAAATGAAATCAGTCATGTAGGGTAGGTGCCATGGAATTATAGATGTAGGATTGGATAGAACCTTAGAAGCTCATTTCACAGAGGAGGAAACAGAGACCCGTGGAGGGTAAATGAATTGTTCAGGGTCACACAGCTAGTAAGTATAGGGGTCAAATTTGAACTCTAGCCCCAAGACTCCAAGTTCACTGTTCTTTCCACCATGCCACATACACCCAGATCTAAATTCTTTCTTACATGACTCAGCATCCTTCAATGTAATATAGTGACCTAAAATCAACAGTTGTTGCTCTGGCCCTACAAATTATTTCTTGAGGGAGTAAAGATTAAATATGGAAAACTGTACCTCAAAGGAAAAATATTGGGTGAGAGTACGGAAGAAGTGATGGTGAGGGGCTGATCATTGACACTGGAATCCTCCCCTAAATACAAGCCATCTTGTCTCAAGGCCACTTTGAAATGTTACAGCATGTCAGGAGTAGGGCAGTGTAGAAGGAAGAAGGAGGTGGGGGCTGCCGGCGGTGCTGGGAAATAGTCTCACTGAATTGGAAGTGTAAAAACTGAGACAGAAATCTCTTAGTCTCTTCCTTGTTTGATGGCTGAACTGATGATGTCTGCTGCTGGCTGAAAGCCAAGTTAGATACCTGGAGTTTTGATTACCAGATCTGGTATGTATCACAAGGAAACAGGGCTCTAATTGGGAGGTAAGAGATTAGGCGATTGGAAGAGATTTAAAGAAGTCGCGTACACCTAAACATCTTCTTGGAGTCTACAGAAACTCATCCTGGTTCCATTTTTGTTAGATGACCACTGGGCAGAACCCTAGCATGATGCTCACCTGCCCACTGCCCACAGAGTTTGGCAAATATTTGGGAAATGCCCAAAATAAAAACACAGGCAGGATTAACAGTCTGCAGGAGCCACTTGAGAACTGAGCAGGGAAAGAGAACACCCAATGGCCAGTGGAAGCGGAGCTAGGGAAAAGCCTGAAACATTGATGAGTTGCTCTTGTTACATACTGGGAGAGACCATGAAAATTCTATTCAACCCCACCCGCCCAATCTCTCCATACAACAAGCATTTATTGAGTATCTACCGTGGACAAGGTGATGTGCTAAGCACTAGAGACAAAGACCCAAGACAGTCCACATCTTATTGTCTGCTGGAGGGGGGGGGGTGCGCGAGTGCATGTGTGCCCCCCCACACACACACACACAGAGTGAATATAAACCAATTTCCATGGACAGAGAGCACGAACAACAAGGGATATCGGGATAAGTTTGCTAGGAGGTGGCTTCTGGGCTATAGTTTGGAGGAAGCTAGGAGTGATACCAGGGGGAGATGAGGAGGAAGGGCATTGCAGACATAGTGGGCAGCCTGGGCAAATGCCCAGAGGTGGCAAGCAGACAGAAAGGCAGGCAGGCAGGCAGGCAGGCTGGAAGGAAAGAAGGAAGGAAGGAAGGAAGGAAGGAAGGAAGGAAGGAAGGAAGGAAGGAAGGAAGGAAGGAAGGAAGGAAGGAAGGAAGGAAGGAAGGAAAAAATAAGGGAGGAAGGAAGGAAAAAAGAAGGGAGGGAGGGAGAGAGAAAGGGAGGAAGGAAGGAAGGAAGGAAGGAAGGAAGGAAGGAAGGAAGGAAGGAAGGAAGGAAGGAAGGAAGGAAGGAAGGAAGGAAGGAAGGAAGGAAGGAAGGAAGGAAGGAAGGAAGGGAGGGAGGGAAAATATATTTATCAAATGTGCCAGGCACTTTGCTAAGCACTTTCCAAATATTATCTCATTTAATCCTTGAAACAACTCTAGGAGGTTTCTTTATTCTCCCGTTTTCCAGTTGAGGAAACTGAGACAGACACAAGTTAAGTGATTTGCCCAGGATCACAAAGCTAGTGTCTGAGGTCAGATTGGAATTCAGGTCTTCCTGACTCTGGGCCCAACCCTCTCTCTATGCACTGAGCCACTCTGGGAAAGAGAATTCTCTGTATGTCAAACAAGAGCAGAATAATCTTGCTGCAAGGTGAATAATGTGGCACAACTGGAAGGGTAGGTAGAGAGCTATAAATTCTAGCAGAAGGAATTGCATTTCCTTCACCTGGACAACTGGATGACACAGTGGATAGAGTGTTGGATTCAGTCAGGAAGACCTGAGTTTAAAATCTGCCTTGGATACTAACTAGCTGTGTCACCCTGGACAAGTCATTTACTTTTTGTCTGCCTTGGTTTTCTCATCTATAAATTCGGGCTAATAATGGAACCAACCACATAGGGTTGTTATGAGGATCAAATGAGAAATTTATACAGTGCTCTGCAAATCTCAAAGTGCTCTATAAATGCTAGTTATTATCACCATCATCATTGTTATTACCATTATAATTTTATCTGATAAACACAGACTTCAGAGTTTAGGAATGATGAACCAGCTAATTGCCTGAGTCTCTTGCCAACCCTACAAGGGCTAAGCTGAAGATTTCAGTTGGTTTCTTTTTTCCATTTTTTTTGTTGTTTTTCTTTGGCAGGGCAATGAGGGTTAAGTGACTTGCCCAGGGTCACATGGCTAGTAAGTTTCAAGTGTCTGAGGCTGGATTTGAACTCAGGTCCTCCTGAATCCAGGGCCAGTGCTTTATCCACTAGACCACCTAGCTGCCCCTCCTCAGTTGGTTCCTTGAAAGCATTTCCCATGTTCTGAATATTCCCAGCCTAAATGATGCCCCCTCCAATGTAGCTTGCACAGGGGTTCCAAGTGACTAGCTTGTGGTTAACACATGACTCTCTGAACCTCTCTTCCTGCAGTGCAAACAAAATCCCGTCTTAATTTCCATCAAGAGTCTCAAGGGGCTTGTAATAAACTGGACCAAATCACAAACCTCTGGTTCCTGGGACATTTCCCCCCTCTTTTGTCCCCATTCATAGTTGTGGTCATCTCTGGAGGAAACAGCATCCGCCATTCCACCCATGGACGCCTGGGATCTTTCCCTGACTCATCTTAGATAACTAATGAGAGTCATAATTTGGGTCAATGGGCTAAAAGTTGGTAACTCCAAGAAGTTCCTTCCTCTGTTTCCCTACTGCTTGTAAAATGGTTTCCAAGGTCCCATGAAAGTCACAGAACTGAACCACACTGGAGAAGAGAAAGGAACCTTAGAAGTCATGGGCTCCAACTGAACTCCAAGGGATGTAAACACTCTTTAAAATGGTCTGTTGTCAGGACAGCTAGGTGGTGCAGTGGATAAAGCACCAGCCATGGATTCAGAAAGACCTGATTTCAAATCCAGCCTCAGATACTTGCCCTGCAAAAATAAAATAAAATAAAATGGTCTGTTGTCATTGGTGGTTGATATACCTCTCCCAGGACATCAGGGAGATTTCCTAGGGGCATTGGCCTGTGCAATAAGAAAAATCAATTGGTAATGAATCTAGAGTCAAAGGACCTGGGTTAGAATCCTGGCTCTTCTTCTTACTTCCTCCACAATCTAGTGAAAGTCACCTGATTTTCATGTGCCTCAGTTTCCTCATTTGTAAAATAAGGGCCTTGGACCCAATGACCTCTGAGGCAGACTCCCAGCTCTGGATCAATAATTCTATGGATTCAAGTTGATTCAATAAGTATTTATTAACTTACTATGTATCAGGTACCATAGAGGTACCTGAAGCAGTTAGGTGGTATAGTGGGCCTGGAGTCAGGAAGACCTGAGTTCAAATCCAGTCTCAGAAACATACTAACTGTGTGACCCTGAGCAAGTCACTTAACCTCTATCTGCCTCAGTCTCTTCACCCATAAAATAGGGATTAAAAATAGCACTTACCTTCCAGGCTTGTTGTAAGGAACAAATGAGATAATATTTGTAAAGCACTCAGCACAGTGCCAGGCACAAAGTAGGTCCTTAATAAATGATTGTTTCCTCCCTTCTGCCATAGAGAATAATTTCAATAGACAGAGATGGGTGATGAGAATGGAGAAGTCCCTTTTGTCTTCTGAACTGGGCTGACCACATCTGGAATGTTAGCTTCAGAATGAGGGGCAAGACATTGCCAAAATGTCATGTGTCCAAAGGAGGGAAGCCAAGATGGTGAAATGATGAAAGACAGGGCCATACAAGGACCAGTGGAAGCAGCTGGAATGTTCAGCCTGGAGAGAAGACTCCTGTGATTCTGGCATTAGGGTTTTCCTTGGTCTTGACTTGGGGTGTCCAGAGGGTGGGCCTTACAGCTGCCAGTCATCAGAGACATTTCCCACTCACCCTCTTATTCCATAAATGAGAGTAAAAAGAGGGGAATGCAGCAACTGTTGTCCCCATGAAGTTCTCCACCAAGCCATACTGCAGTAGAACCACTTCTAAACCCCTTCCTTCAGAATTCCAAACCAGTCACTGTCAGGCTCTATACCAAACCCTAAGGATACAAAGAAAGGCAAAAGTAGTCTCTGGCCTCAAGGAGCTAATATTCTTGTGTGTGGGGCAACATGTAAATAACCGAGTACATAAAAGATATATACAGAGCATACAAAAGATAATCTGAGAGAGGGAAGGGAGGGAGAATACTATGTACTAAGTACTTTTTACAAATATCTCATTTGATCCTCACAACAACCCTGTGAATCCTATTATTGTCCCCATTTTACAGTTGAGGAAACTGAGACAGGCAGCAGTTCAGTGACTTACCATAGGTCATAGAGTCAGGAAGTGTCTGAAATGGCATTGGAACTCAGGTCTTCCTGGCTCCAGGTCCTATGTTCTATCCACTGTACCAGTAGCAGCTGTTATGGGAATGGGGGGGGGGGGTAGAAGGGTTTCCTGTAGAAGGTGGAATCTGAGCCGAGTCTTGAAGGAAGTCAGAAAAGCCAGAAGATAAAAGTGAGGAAGAAGAGCATTTCAGGCATGGGGACAGGCAACACATTCCAGGAATGGGATGTCACATTTAAGCAACTACAAAAGGATCAGGGTAGTCAGATGATCAAGGATATGTAGGAGAGCAGAGTATAAGATGATGAAATGGGTAAGAAGGGGCCAGGTTGGAAAGAGAATTCAGCATCAAAGTGAATGTTTTCTATTGGGTTGTGGAGGCAATAGGGAGCCACTGGAGGTAATAGGAGGCCACTGGAGTGCATTGGGGAGGGGCTAGTGATATAATCTGCTCTGTTCTTCCAAAATATCACCTTGGTGACTGCACAAGGAGAATTGGAATGAGAAGACATTCATTAGCCATGTTACCTCCTCTCCCACAAGCTTTCTCCCCAACCTCCATAAGGGATTGGTCTAGACCCTCTAGGGCACCCCAACTCTCAGTGGCACCTCATCCATAGCTGAACTGTCTTCTGTGACATAGTACCTGTTCCCCTCACCCCACCTGGATGAACTGGCCCAAGTTCCTTCTTACAGCTCTGCAGAGGACAATCCCCGAGGGGGTTGGGAGTGGGGGGCAGCCCACTGTATTATAATGAAATAAGTATAAAATTTGGAGTCAGAGAATCTGAGTTCAAATCCTAGCTCTGCAACTCCTTATTTAGCCTTGAAAAAGTCACTTCCATTCTCTGACCCTCAGTTTCCTCATCTGTAAAATGAAGAGTTAGCCTCATTGATACCTAAGACTCCTTCCAGTTCTAAGTCCTATTACCTGGAATCTAAGAAGTGATGCTTGAGGGGCAGCCAGGTGGCACAGTGGATAGAGCACTGGCCCTGGATTCAGGAGGACCTAAGTTCAAATCCAACCTCAGACACTTGACACTAGCTGTATGACCCTGGGCAAGTCACTTAACCCCAATTGCCTCACCAAAAAAATTAAAAATTAAAATAAAAAGAAGTGATGCTTGAGATGGCCCCTTTAGGGATGAGTGGGCACTTGATAGGTAGAGAGGAGGCCGGAAGAATTGTGATAAAGATTATTTAACATAAATTTAACAGATGTGAGTGGTTAATGGGAGGGGGGACATTTTCTTTTTCTTGCCCCCTACAACAGAGGGAAGAGATAGCCTTAGATTCATAGAATTTTAGAGCTTAGAAGGGGCCTTATAGATCAGTGAGGTGATCCTTTTACCAGTGAGGACACTGAGGCCCAGAAAAGTAAAGTAATTTCTCTACATGCACACATCTAATTGGAGGAAGAATCAGAATTAAAATCTAGGTTTTCTCAAGCTCAGTCCAATTCTCTTTTTCATCTATATTATACTAGCCAGTGCTTGGTGCTGGCCACTAGGTGGCATCATTGGTCATGGGCAGCTTGGCTGCTGTCCAGGGAGATTAGTAGCGAGATAAAGGCAGGAGGAGGAAAGAGAGACAGTGTGAAACGGGACATTCAAGAACACAAGTTATTGGGAGCTCATAATTTGTAGGTTGCCTTCCTGTGCCAGGGTGTTACTGTAGACATTTCAGTGTAACAGTGTGGCCCTTTGCCTTTGGTGGTTAGATCTCACTGACCACAAAGGAAGGAAATGCTAAAATGCCTATTTTGCTATCTAAGTACAGTAAGTCCTCATTCTTCCCTTTTTAGTGTGGGTCTGATGTTCCTGGGAGTCATGATAAACAGCATAACAGAAAGAGTCTTTCTCCAAGGCCAACTGAAAGGATTCCTCCGGGGAAGGACAGATACATTGCTCAGGCAATGACTGAATTTGGCTACAAAAGAGGAATCTCCCTCCCCTGAGAATTCATAGAAGACCTAAACTAGTGGGAGAGGAAACAGGAGGATTTTATGTAGAGCAAAGAAAGGTACCCAAATGGCCTTGGTTATCAAAATGGTGGCTCCTAACCAAGGACAGGACCTAGATGTGTAAGCTCATTGATATGGGAACTCCCAGGCGAAGAACCATTCTCTACCAGTGAAGGTCAGAACCACCCCTTGTTTTCCTGAAACACAGAGATCAAAGCAATTGTTCAGTCACACAGCCTGAACATCATGGAGGCTAGACTTGAAGCTTCTTCTCAGAAGTCTCATCTTGAGACGCTTTCAAATAGCTCTCATAATTCATCAGGATGGATTTCTATCACCTCAGATGCCCCACGTCCCCAACTGAATTCATCATGGGATCATAGATGGAGGAGAAGGAAGGGAACTTAGAGGCCATGTAGTTCAATACCATCATTCTACACTTTGGGGAAACTGATATATAAATGTCAAGTGTCTTGCCCAATATACCAACACCCACACCCACACCCACACAAACACATTTATATCTTCCAATTTGAGATTCAGCACCTACAAGGTTCATTTCATTTGGTGGGGGGGGGGGGGAGCGAGGCAATGGGGGTTAAGTGACTTGCCCAGGGTCACACAGCTAGTAAGTGTCAAGTGTCTGAGGCTGGATTTGAACTCAGGTCCTCCTGAATCCAGGGCCACTGCTTTATCCACTGTATCACCTAGCTGCCCCCTCAAGGTTCCTTTCAAGTACCACGAAGCCTTCCTTGGTCCCTCAACTGTGATACCATCATATAAGGAAGCAGTGAGATACAAGGGAATATATGCTAAATTTGGAGTCAAAGGACCTGGGTTCAAATTATGTCAATTTACTGTGTTAATGATGGAATGTCACTGGGCCTCACTGTCCTTGACTTCTAATATTCCTTTCAATTCTAAATGTATAATTCTGTATTCTCCCTCACATCACTATTTAGTTTATCTCAGTGGCTGACACATAGTAGGAGCTTAATAATGTTCACTGACTGACTAATTAATGACCAGTTGGACCTTTCCTCTATTATAACCTGGATTTATTTGTTTGATGCCTGTTACTGGACTGTAAGTTCTCTGAAGGCAGAGACAATGTCAGGAAACATAGAATCTTAGATTTTCAAGTGACTTCAAAGCCCTCTCATCCATCCCATACCCAAAGAGGAACCCTCTCTCCTGATTCCCTGACAAATGGTCATCTAACTTTTTCCTTGGAGACCACCAGTGAGGGGGAACTCACTACCTCCTCACCCAGCCCAATGCACTTTGGAATAGCTCCAGTGGGAGGAAGCTACACCTCTCTGCTATTTGGGCTCATAGAGTCCTGGATATAGAGTTGGGCGGGATCGCAGAGGCCACCTAGTCCAGTGCTCTCCTTTTACAGATAAGGAAACTGAGGCCCAGGGAGGTGACATGACTAGCCTAACTTGTAGCAAGTGTTGGAAGTGGCATTTGAACCCAGGTCTTCCTGTATCACATTGGAACATTTCATGAAGATGGCTTTGAAGGATGAATTGGATTGAGAAGTATTCATGCAGAGGAATAAGAAGCAGAGCCCAGGAACAAGGTCGGCCTCTGCTTACCAGACTCTAAGCGAGTCACTTCCTTCCTGGGCCTATCCCTCGTGCCTAGATGGGAATCTGCATATAGTAAATGCTTACGAGACAGCACCCTAGCCCTCCTTCCTCTACTCCACCCCAGAAGTCTGTCAACTCAGCTGGCCCTTGGGCAGACCGCTCTGTCCTTGGGTTGGAGAGTGAGCAAATCAACCACAGTCACACAGAAGCCTTAGTCCACTGATCCTGGAGCCAGGAAGACCTGAGTTCAAATCGAACCTCAGACACAAGCTATATGATTCCAGGCAGATAGATCATTTAACTTCTTTCTGCCTCCATTTTCTCAACTATAAAATGGGAATCATAATAGCACCTACTTCATGGGGTTGTTGTGAGGATCAAATGAGACATTTGTAAAGTGCTTTGCAAACCTTAAAGCTCCCAACCTGTAAGTATTCGTCACTACATTTGAGGTTTCACTCCCTTTGAAGCAGAAGCTGCCTTCCCTGGACCCCTGATACCCTTATCTCAATCTGTGTACTGATTCTTCTTGTCGTCCAGTTGTCTTCGGTCAAGTCCAACTCTCTGTTGACCCCATTTGGGGTTTTCTTGGCAAATACTGGAGTGGTTTGCCATTTCCTTCTCCAGCTCATTTGACAGATGAGGAAATGGAGGTAAACAAGGTGAAGTGACTTGCCCAGGGTCACACAACCAGTATGTTCCTGAAGCCAGATTTGAACTCAGGAAGATGAATCTTCCTAACTTGAGGTTGGTGACCTTGCACAGGCCTCCCTCACTTACATCCAATTCACTGCAAATCATGACATCACCCTGATCCTCTTTGGGAATGAAGAACCAACAACTACAATAACAACAAAAGGTGGAAATTCCAATTGAGTCTAAGTTGATTCTAAGCATGTGTGTAACATTCAAGGAAGAGCAATTAGGACAATATGGCTGGATCCAGTCACACTCCAATATCTTAACCTAGATCTCAGAAAATTACAATCAAATCAGCATCGCCACAGTTCCTGGGCAGGGGATGACAGTCTACTGTCCTGTTATCCAATCATTGACCTCTATGACCCATCCTGCCACAAGTGTCCCATCTCCCCAATCCATAACTCAGAAATTCTTCTACCTGACCCTTAACCTCCCCTGCTACCCAGCTCCCTCTGGGCTTTGCGCTCCTACTGCTGATCACTCCAGTCCTTTCTGCCTTCCCAGGTGGCATCAAATAATCTTAGGGTCATAGATTTAGAGCTGGAAGGGACCTCAGAGGTCATGAAGTCCAACCCCCATATTTGACAGATGAAGAAATCGAAGCCCAGAGAAATTCAGTGCCTTGTCCAGTTCTAACATACGAGGAGCCTTAGATAATCTCTAAGGTCCCTTCTAATCCTAACACTGTGTTGTATAACATTCTGTGATCTTGTTTTCCTTCCACCTCTAACGTTCTATGTTCTAGGGTTCCTTCTGACAACTACCTTCTATGTTCTATGATCATAGGTACTTTCCAGCTGCATATTCTATAGAATCTAGGGCATATTATGGACTGTTCTTAGATACAGGAAGACCTGAGTTTGACTCCTATCTCAACTTATTACTTGGGTAACCCCAGACAAGTTGCTTAACTACTCTCTGCCTCTGTTTCCTCATTTGTAAAATGGAGAGCCTAATAGTACCTACTTCCCAGGGCTGTGGTGAAAATCAAATGGGCTAATAAATATACAAAGCACTATATAAATGTCAGTTATTATCCATGCTAACAATATTGTATGCCCTTAGGTCCTTTTCGGTTCTAAGATTCTATTTGCTAAAATTCTATTTGCTAAAATTTCTTTCATTTGAAACATTCCTTATTCTGTGATCTAAGGTTAAATATTTTATTTTCTAGTATTCTGTGTTCTAAAGGACATGAACATTTTATCTATCTTACTACATGGCATTGGGGGGTTTTTTTGTGGGTTTTTTTGGTGAGGCAATTGGGATTAAGTGACTTGTCCAGGGTCACACAGCTAGTAAGTGTTAAGTGTCTGAGGTCGGATTTGAACTCAGGTCCTTCTGAATCCAGGGCCAGTGCTCTATCCACTGTGACACCTAGCTGCCCAATGGCATTGTTTTTTAAAATAAATTTTATTAACATCTTTTGTTTCTATTATCACCTAAATTTTTCCTTGTATCCCTTCTCCAATCTCTTCCATCTCATAGAATACCATCCTATAGAAATAAGATTTTTTAATTAAAAAAAAATCTATAAATGTCAGTCATTATTATTGCATTTTCACTCCTTTTAGGCTGCTTGGGCAGAAGCTGCCTTCCTGGGCCACCAACCAGGGAGAAGTGAAAAATAATCAAAACCAATGAACATATTAAAAAAAACCCACATCATAGAATAGGCATAATGTTCCCTACCTGTGAACATTTCTACCATGGAGTGGGGGGAGGTGTCTTCTTTTATTTTCTTTTGGGGAGCTGAGCTTGTTCTTTGTAATTTCTCTATATTTGTTTCTTATTGTTCTTTTTATTTACATCACTGGCTTTCCATTGTAGTTGTCATTGTGCATTTTGTTTTCTTGGTCCTGCTTGCTTCACTCTGTATTAGTTGAAATAAATCTCCCCTTGATTCTCTATAATCATTATAGTCATTGTTTCTTAGAACACAGTAATATTCCATTCATGGACCACAATTTGTTTAATCATTCCCCCAAATGTTAGTAGGTATCGATTTTGTTTCTGGTTCTTTGTTACCACAAAAATTTTTGCTATAAATATGTAGTGTATATGGACTTTTTTTAAATCAATGACTTCCTTGGAGGAATATGCCAAATACCAGAATATTTGGGTCAAAAGTATGGACTCTTTAGTCTTCTAAATAGCATTCTATGCTCTAAGGCAAGAATTGTTAACCCGAGATCCCTGAATTTATTTTTAAAAATTAATAATTTAGTTACAATTAAAAACTGTAATAAAATATGTTTCCTTTGTGAGCCTACTATGTATTCTATTTTATGCATTTACAAAAGCAACAACATTATTCAGAGATAGGGATCAGAGGTTTCACCAGAGACTGTCCAAGGGGTCCCTGATACGGAAAGGTTTAAAAACCCTACTCTGAAGACCTTCCCAACAATCACATTCTATTTCCCTAAGTTGTTTGCCTAGTTTTCTACCTTCTAAGGTCCCTCCCACTGTTAACATTCTATTGTCTAGGTTGCTACATTAACAATCAAGGCTCCAAGGCCCCTCCCACTGTTAACATTCTATCTTCTCCAAGTTGCTACAGAGCATGCAAAGTGCCAAGGTCCTTGCCAGGCCTGCCATCCCAGAGTTTACGGGAGGTGATGCCTGAGCGTCCTCCCCTCTCTGGCTCGTCTCCTCCGGGTTCGCGGGGAGGGGAGAAGCAGGCAGGGATCCCCGTGAGGACTCCCGCGTAGGAGGAAGCCCGGCCGGCCACACTTCCCATCAGGACCCAAGGACGGCCACACTTCCTGTTGATTCTTCTGGCAGGAGCCCGGGCTGCGGGGGAGGAGCTTGGGATGGGAGGGGTGGCTGCGAGCAGGCTGGCAGGCAGGCCGACAGGGCACCAGGGGTGGGCTCCACTGTCCAGCCGCGGGCACTGAGTGTCTGAGCCCAGGGCCCGCTCCGAGACAGCCCCTGCTGCCGGTGCGCTGGGGAGAGCATCCCAGCCCCCGCCGCCGCGGCCGGACACGGGAGGGCTCCGGGTCCGGCAGCCACAGCTGGGAGCCCTACGTGTCACTGCGAGCAGCTGCGGCGGCGGCTGCGGCGGCCCCCCGGGACCCGGATAGCACCCGGGCAGCAGCCCGAGCGAGCGAGCATCATGCCGGCTGTGGACAAGCTCCTGCTAGAGGAGGCGCTGCAGGACAGCCCCCAGGTACTGAGTGGAGGGACCCCCCCCCCTCCCGCTCCCCGCCGTCCTCCCTCTCACCGCCCCCTCCCTCCTCATCCTCCCTCTCACTGCTCTCTCTGTCCTACTTACTGACCCCCCCTCCCTCCTCCTCAGTGCCGCCTCCCTCCTCCCTCTCACTGCTCCCTCTGTCCTACTTACTGACCCCCCTCCCTCCTCCTCACCGCCCCCTCCGTCCTCCCTCTCATTGCCCTTTTTGTCTTACGTACTCACCCCCCTCCATCCTCCCTCATTGCCCCTCAGTCTTCCCTCTCACTGCCCCTTCCCTCCTCCTTACTGCTCCTCCCTCACTCCCCTCTCCGTCCTTCTTACTCTCCCTCCCTCCTTCCCTCTCATTGCTCCCTCCCTCCTTCTTATTCCCCCTCCTTCCCTCCATCTCATTTCCCTCTAACCTTCTCACTGACCATCCTTCTCTTCTTCTTGCCCCCTCCCTCCTTTTCACTGCCCCCTCCCTCCTTCTCATTGGCCCCTTCCTCTCTTCCATAGACCCCTCCCTCGCTCTTATTGGGCCTTCCGTCCTTCTTACTGCCCATGCCTCCTCTTCCTATCATGGCCCCCTCCCTCCTCCTTGCTGCTCTTCCCTCCCTCTGTTTCCCCCTCCCTCTTTCCTAATGCTTCTCCCTCTTGCTGCTCCCTTTCACTCCCCCCTCCTTTCCTCTCTGGCTCCTTTCATCTTTCCTATAGGGGCTGGGGAGACAAAACTGGGATCTTTGAGGGTCCAGGGTCACCTAGTCTGCGGTTCTTGAACTGAAAAGGATCCTTGGAGATGATCTAGTCCAACCTATTCATTTTACAGATGGGGAAACTGAGGCCCATATAGGTCAAGTGACTTGTCTAAAGTCACACAGGTTGTAAGGCACACAGCCAGAATTCAAACCGAGGACCTCTAGCTGCAAATCCTCTTTCCATTACACGACATTCATCCCACCCCCTCTAGGGCAGTCTCTCTCAGGGTCAAGAGTTTTTTCTGCCCAACAGAAACCACTGGATGGCTCATTTGGGACACAGGAGGGGAGCAGAAATAGATGCCAGCCTTGACCTTGCCTTGGGCTGAATGGTCTTGGTGCTGAGAGTCAAGCGCCCTCTTACCCTAATCACAGGAAGAAATTGTTTGCAAAAGCAAAGTTTAAAGAGAGGATTAGAGATTTAAAACTTAATGGGGAGGGGCAGCTAGGTGGCACAATGGATAAAACACAGCCCTGGATTCAGGAAGACCTCAGTTCAAATTCGGCCTCAGACACTTGACACTTACTAGCTGTGTGACCCTGGGCAAGTCATTTAGCCCTCATTGCCCCACCAAAAAACAAACAAAACCCCAAAAAACTGAATTCCAGGGGCCTGAGTTCAAATCCTGCCTCCAGGTTTTACAACATGTATGACTTCAGGCTAGTTGCTTAACCTTCCTCTGGCTTCTGTAGCCCCTCCACTCCTGTTCATCTCTAAGAAGAGGGAGTTAGAATAGCTGGTCTTTGATGTCCCTTTTAGCTTTAGGTCTTTCATCCTGGGGCTCAGTTTACTCATCTGTAAAATGAGGGGATTGGGCCAGATGGCTTCTGAGGCCCCTTCCTGCTCTGTCTCTGATCCTGTAATCCTAAATCACATCATTTCTCTGTAACTCAGTTTCCCTTCTCTGTAAAAGGAGAGGGTTGATCCAAGGTCTCTGAGCCTTCTAACATGAGATCTCGTATCCCATGACCCTTTTCCATCCAGGACCAATGGGGCAGGTGGGGAGGAGAAGCTTTGGGATCTGGGCTGGTGGAAGGAACTTTCCAGATGGGAGGCCGGCAGAATATGGATTCTTTTTCTAGCCTTATTCCTGACCTGTCAGCTGGCCTCCCCATCTTTATCAGGAGGGCAGTCGTACTTGTCCCTCCACCTCATATAGTGGGATCTTATTAGCACGTAGGAGATGTTCATCAAAATCTCTCAGCTCCCCAGATTCAGGGTACTTGGTGGAGGCAATAAATTAGCAGCAGAGTAATAATAGTGCTTCATAATTGAACACATCTCTCCCCAGGGTCATTTCCCCTCCTAGTCCATCTGAAGGTTTTCCAACATCATCCAATTAATGATGCTCCTCCCTGGTGCTCAGGACTCCCCAGCATCTTAACTTTTTCCACACTGGCACAAGATTGGCCGGCTTTCCCAGAGCTGGCTTTAGCCAGTCTCTTCCTTTCATATTTGCTCCAGGGCAAATACTGCCTCCCAAGATCACCTGGACTGTCCTCACCTGTCTCTACACCTCCAGCCCATTGGTGCTCACCAAGTCGCTTCAGAGGCTACACTGCTTTGTGGTCAGATTCAATCCCAAACACACTTGAGCCCTTTTCTGTTCTCCTCCCCAGCCAGCTCCCTCCCCAAACAAGATTGTATCCATGTTGTACCAATTCTGTATGGACTCACGTGTGCATAGATTGCCTCTCCCAGTAGAATGTTAACTCTGTGCAAGGAGAGATTGTTTCATTTTCCACACTCGTATTCCCAGTGTCTTGCACATGGCTATTGTTTAGTCATTTTCAGTCATATGTGACTCTTCATGACCATGTTTGGGGCTTTCTTGGCAAAGAAAGGGAGGGGTTTGCCCTTTCCTTCTCCAGTTTTACAGATAAAGAAACTGAGGCAAACAAGGTTAAGTGACTTGGCCAGGGTCACACAGCTGGTCAGTGTCTGAGGCCAGATTTGAACTCAGGAGGATGAATTCTGACTCCAATCCCAACACTCTATCCACTGCACCACTAACTTCCCATGTGCCTAGAACATAGCACAGTGCTTAATAAATGCTTCTGGATCAAATGGCATCAAATACTGCTTTTCAATCAGTCAGTCAGTTAGCATTTATTAAGCACCTCTTATGTCCCTCTGATACTTACTAGCTGTGTGATCCCAAACAGGTTACTTTACTTCTCTGACTTCATGTACTTTCATCTATCCCCCTTGTAATTTGTATGTACCTAATTTTCTACATGCTGTCTTCCCCATTTGACTCTGAGCTGCGTTGTCTTTGCTTCTTCTTTGAACATGCAGTGATTAGTGCAGTGCAAGTCCTTGTAAGAACTTAGTAAGTGATTTTTAGTTGGTTGCTTGATTCTTCATCTTCAAAATGGGCTAGTAATACCCATAGTACCAACTTGTTATGTCAAGTGCTTTATAAACTTTAAAGCATTATGTAAATGTTGGTGGCTATTACTAATATTCTTTTTTTTAAATTTGAGGCAATTGGGGTTAAGTGACTTGCCCAGGGTCACACAGCTAGTTAAGTGTCAAGTGTCTGAGGTCAGATTTGAACTCAGGTCCTCCTGAATCCAGGGCTGGTGCTTTATCCACTGCGCTACCCAGCTGCCCCATATTACTAATATTCTTTGTCATACTGGTGTGTTAGCTCTCAAACCTCAGGATTTTTGTTGGTCATATGGTACAACTGCTTTTGACAAATTTCTACCCACTGGCCTAACAGCATCCCTTTGAGAGAAATCAATCAATCAGTAAATACTCATTAAACACCTACTGTGTGCCACACACTGAAGTCTACTTGCATCTCCAGCACTTAGCACATAGCAAGCATATCATGAATGCTTTATTTGCTCATTCATTCATTCATTCATTCATTCACTATGCCAAATGCTGACGACATAAAGGCAAGAAAAACTCTCTGTAGGGGAAAAACAACATCCAAACATATAGGACAGATTAAAAAAATACAAGCTAGTTTGGGAGAGGAAGTTCTAGCAGCTGCACCTGTTAGGAAACCCTCCCATAGGAAACAATGCTGGGGCTGAATCTTGAAGGAAGTTTGGGATTTCAAGAAGCAGAGATGAGGAAGGAGTGAGTTTCAGCCACCCATAAGAGCCAGTGAAAAGGACACCAACAGAGATGGGGGATGGAAGGTTGCATTCGAGGAATCGAAAGAAGATCAGTTTGCCTGGACCAGAGTGCATGAAGTGGAATGCTGTTTAATCATAACAACAACCCTAATGATTCATTAAAAAATCAAACCACCCCCCTATCTTTGCCAAGAAAACCCCAAAAAGGGTCACGAAGAGTCACACATGACTGAAAATGACTAAACAACAGCCATGTGAAAGGGGCAGCTAAGTGGTGCAGTGGATAAAGCACCAGTCCTGGATTCAGGAGGACCTGAGTTCACATGTGGTCTGACACTTGACACTTACTAGCTGTGTGACCCTGGGCAAGTCATTTAACGCTCATTGCCCCGCAAAACAAAACAAAACAAAAAAATCAAACCAAAATCATATGGGAACAGGAGGAAGTGACTATCATCCCCATCCTCCTGTCTGCTACTGCCCCTACAGAGCATGAGCTTCTGCAATAATATTTATTCCACAACAAAAAGCAGATATAGTCCACAGAACATTAAACATAAAAGACAAAGAGCAGGAAAGAAATGTGTCCTTGGACCCTTTCCATTGGAATTTCATTGAACAAGATGATAAGAATAAGATTATAAAATAAATATCAATTAATTCATATAAATGATCAGTTATCAACCAGGTGGCACAATAGATAGAGCTCTCGGGTCTTCCTGAGTTCAAATCTGGCCTCAGATACTTACTAACTGTGGGACCTTGGGCAAGTGATGTGATCTTGTTTGCCTCAGTTTCCTCATCTATAAAATGAAAATAAATAGCTGAAGTGCCTCTTTCACAATACTGTCGTATGGATCAAGTGACTAAATGTATGTAAAGTGCCTTATAAAACCTTTAATAGCTATGAGTGGCATCTATTATTTTTATGAGCTCTGGTTGTAGGCAATGAGATCAAAGGACTTGCTAGATGACAGTTTATTATCTTTATAACTCACCTGCGGAATGGGCACATTTTTAATGACTACCTTTTATACATACACAAAGTTATGTGTATACACACAAAATATTTACACAATACATACACACAAAAAGTTTTTATACATACATAAAAAAACCTTTTTGCTGGATTTCCTCCAATCAACTCAGCCTGACACCAGTGAAAATTAACTGCATGCTGTATGCCAAGCACTGAGAATACAATGACAAAACAAAACAACCCTAGCCCTCAAGGATCTTATATTCTACCAGGAAGTTATATAACTTGTCCACAGATATCTACTTTGTGTCACTATATGTGTATATGAGTGTGTGCATATATATATATATATAATATATATTATATATTTATACACACACACACACACACACACACAAAGTAATTGCAAGTGATTCCAAAAGGGATTGAGCACTAATAATGAATCAAAACGATTCTCATATAGGAGCAGTTCTATTCGAGCTGCTCCATAAAAGAGGGATTCAGTGAGGAAGAAATACTTCCTTTTCCACTCCCTCTTAATGCTAGTGCCCTCCCTCTGTTGATTATCTCTAATTTATCATGTATTATTGTTGTTAGTCCTTCATTTTTGAAGAGGACCAATGCTATCATAAGCAATGTCTTGACTTGTGCTTGAATTGGATTTAAGTAAGGCAGAGATGGGCTAAATTTGTCATATTTATGGACAACTAGGTGGTGCATTGGATAGAGCCCTGGGCTTAGAGTCAGGAAGACTTGAATTTAAATCTTGCCTGAGACACTTTACTAGCTGTGTGACCCTGGGCAAGTCACTTAACCCCATTTGCCTCAGTTTCCTCATCTGCCAAATGAACTGGAGAAGGAAATGGCAAACCACGCCAGTTCTTTGCCAAGAAAACTCCAAAATGGGGTCATGAAGAGTTGAGTACTACTGAAATGACTGAGTAAATGACTGAGTAATAACATCATCCCCAACACTTAGGATAGTGCCTGGCTCACAGTAGGTACTTAAAATAAATGCTTGTCAACTTGACTTATCAAGTATTAGGGACAAACTAAGCTGAGAAAAAATTTTCTTTATTATGCCCAATATGTAGATGGGTAGACTGAGTTTCCAAGCATGTATGGTTTCCTAGCTAGTAGGTGGCTGGTAGAGTCAGAGGTGGCATGAGATTCTCCACCTGGCTTCAGCCAATAAGCCCCTCCTTCCCCCCCAAAACCATCCTGAGATAATCAAGAGGTTTTTGTTTTGTTTTGAATTTTCAGCTCTGCCACTGTTCAATAGTAGTTCAATGGGCCTTCAAGGATTGCATATTCATGGTATAGAGTAAGGAGCCCCAGATCAGGGGATGTGAGGTCAGATCCTGTCTCTGGGGCATCTTACCCATGTGACCTTGGGAGAGTCCCAGCCTCCCTAAATCTCAGTATCGTCCTCAGCAAAATGAAGACCCTCTGAGGACCTGTCCAGCTCCCCAGATCTGTGGTCCTATGACCTTGTGTAACCAGGATTCTTTTTCCCACTAACTTGGGAATCAGGAGCCCTGGGCTTTCATGCTGACTCTGGCACTGAGGAGCCATGTGACCTTGAGTTAATTTTCCCATCTGCAAAATGGGAATGATGATACCTGCACTACCTATCACCAGGGTAGGTTGTGATAATCACATTAGAGCACATGAAAGAGATCATAAGATCCTAGGTTTTGGAGCTGGGATGGGGTGGGGATGTCACAGGTGGAAAAGACCTTAGAACAAGGAGTATCAGAGCTAGGAGGGAACCTTAGAACATGCAGTATCAGAGCGGGGAGGAAACCTAGAACATAGAATATCAGAGCTAGGAGGGAACCTTAGAACATGGAATGTCAGAGATGGGAAGGAACCTAGAACATGGAATGTCAGAGCTGGGAGGAACCTTAGAACTCAGGATGTCAGAGCTGAGAGTGCCCTTAAGTTCATCTAGTGCAGGGGTACTTACTTAACCTGGGTTACATGGACACTCTCAAGGTCCATGGAGAGATTTCAAGGGGTCTATGAACTTGGAGAGGAAAAAAGAAATGACATCTTTATTTTCATTAGCCTCTAAAGGAAATTGAACAGCTCCTTCAATTATTTAAGAGGAGGTCCATAGATTTTCCCAGATTGCCCATGGAGTCTAAGACATTTTATTTTGTTTTTGTTTTTGTTTTTGTAGGGCAATGAGGGTTAAGTGACTTGCCCAAGGTCACACAGCTAGTGTCAAGTGTCTGAGGCTGGATTTGAACTCAGGTCCTCCTGAATCCAAGGCCAGTGCTTTATCCACTGTGCCACCTAGCCGCCCCCTCTAAGACATTTTATTAAAAAAAAAAAAAAGGTTAAGAATCCCTGATCTGATCCAACCCCTTCAATTTACAGATGAGGAAACTGAGGCCATCCTGGGGTCATAAAGCTAGTTAAGGGCAAAGCCAAGATGAAAACCTAGGTCCCTTTAGTCCAAAACTCAGAACCTGTCCAATGACAGCAGGCATCTAAGGGTGTGTCTTGTGACACTATATAAATATAACCTTTGATTATAGTTGTCCTTAATCATGCTGGTAGTTGTTTTAAGACATTGCTTTGTCTTCCCTAGGGTGGGACCTTATTGTACTTATTTAGGCATGGTTTATAATGAGTGTGAGTATCCCTGCTTTAAAATGGACAGAATCCTTCCCTGTGTGTGTTAATCCCTTCCTGTGTGTGTTTAGGTCACTTCTCATTTCCTTTCCATTCTCTCCTTTCCTGACTTCATTATCTCTCCCCTGGATTACTGCAATGACCTCCTAAATGGTCTTATTGCCTCTGGCCTACGTGGCGCCACCTCTACCCAATCTATCATCCTCCCAACAGCTGCTGAATTTATATTCCTAAAGCATAGGTCTGTGTCACTCCCATGCTCAAAAACTTCCTCTGGCTCCCTATTGTCTCTAGGATCTAATGAGGACCCCTCTATTTTGGCCTTCACAATATGGTTCTAGTTTAGCCAGAGGCTCCAGTCTGCCCAGATAACTAGAGTATTGGACCCTTATTAGTAATGTGACCCTGAGCAGGTTACTTAACTTTTCTGTGCCTCTGTTTCCTTATCTAGAAAATGGGAATACTAATAGCACCTATCTCTCTGACTTGTTGTGAGGACCAAATGAGATAATATTTGCAAAGTGCTTTGCAAGCCTTAAAGTGTCACATAAATGCCAGCTAGTCATAGTAGTTGTACCTTTCAGGGACTCAATGGTCCAGTCAAGGGGCAGATACAATGGATAGATAGCAGGAACTAAAATCAGGAAGACACTCACTAGCTATGTGACCCTGAGCAAGTCACTTCATCCTGTTTGTCTCAGTTTCCTCATCTGTCAAATGAGCTGGAGAAAGAAATGGCAAGCCACTCCAGTATCTTTGCCAAGAAAACCCCAAGTAGGGTCACCAAGAGTCAGAAATGATCAAACAGCAACAAAAATGATCCAGTGAACTGTTTGTCATCCCTCCCACATAAATATTTTCCATCTGAGCTAGGTAGCTCAGTGGGTAGAGGTCTGGGTCTGGAATAAAGAAGACCTGAGTTCAAATCTGACCTCAGACACGTACTAGCTGGGTGACCCTGGGTGGGTCACTCAACTTCTGTTTGCCTTAATCTACTGGAGAAGGGAATAACAAACCACTGTTCGATTCACAGTCTTGTTAGCTCTATGACCTTGGGCCCAGAAGTCACTGTATTCACTTTCCTCCTCGATAAAATGGACATAAGCAAACTCACACCTGATAACCACGCAGGGGTGTTATGAAGAAGATACTTCCCAATCTTAAAACCTTACAGAAATGGGATTTGTTTTTCTAGCTCTAGCACAGCCATATCAGGGATGTAGTTGCCCTTCTGCTCAGTGAAAAAGACCCTAAAAAAAAAACAACTTTGTGTGCTATAATTTGACTTTTTTTTTCCCTCTTTGTATACATTGTTAGGTTTACATAGCCAGTAACCAGGCTGCAGGTGGCTAAGTAACTCTAGGAACATAAAATCTTTTGAATAATGAGTCTGGGAACAGACTGAATGAACGTATATCCAATTGATTCTTCCTGCTTGGCAGCACTGGTTACTGCATGTAATAAACTGAAATTTATGTCAACAATGAAGTTTGACTCCCAGGTGTTGATTTTTTTTTCAGCCATAGCAACTTATAAAGAGGCAGACTTCATGGATCCTTGAAGTCTGGATAGAACTAAATAAGTGCCTTATTTCTACTTCTCACTGTGATATTCATAGGATCATGGAGTTAGAATTAGAAGCAACCTCAGACATACCATTTAATCTAATGCCCTCATTTTACAGATGGAAAAAAAAAACTGAGGCCCAGAGATGGAAGGTAATTTGATCAGGGTCACAGAGCCATGAAGTGTCGGGTCACAGGACCATCAACTGAGGGCTGGAAGGCACTTCAGGGGTTATCTGATGAGGCTAAGACTCAGTGACTTGTTCAAGGTCATATAGGTAATAAGCATCGAAAGTAGAATTTGAACCCAGACCCTTTGAAACCGAAGCAAATGCAGTCCTATGCTGCTCTCATTCATTCAGCTCAGTTCAAATATTTGTTAAAGACTTCTCACATGCCAGGAAGTAGAAATACAAAAAGAAAAGCAAGATGGTTCCTACCCTCAAGGAGTTTACATTTTTCTTGAATTAAACAACATATACATAAATATAGAAAATAAAGAAATGTCTTTACAGAGGAAAAGGAAAAATAAACAAAATCTCTAATTCAGAAAAAAATATGTTAGAGACAAAGGTAGGAAAATATCAATCTCACTCTAATGACTTTAAGTATGAATGGATTAAACAATCCTACAAAATGAAAAAGTGACAGATTTGCTAAGAAAACAAATCCGCAACCTGTTGCCTTTAAGAAACACACCTAAAAAAAAGAAAAAGAAGCACACCTAAAAAGAAAAAAAATGCATAGAATAAAAATGATGAGCTAGTACAAAATTTAATATGCATCAGCTAAACCTAAAAAATCAGAAATTTCAATCAAGCTTTCAGACAATGTGAAAAAGAAATATCAAGAGAGAGCCAATGGTAAGAGCTGAGGAAAATCAAGAAAGACTTAATGTAGGAGCTACCTCCTACCTCACCTCTGTGTCTAAAGGATGCAAAAACACCTGTCTTTACCATTGATTCACCAATAGTGATATGCCTTTTACCCCATTGGCTCTAAGAAAACTACTTCAAAGGAAAGGAATTTAATAGTCCTACTTGGGACACCAATTTTTATATAAAATTAACCTTTGACACAACTCCCTTGTTTTGAAATGATGGGGGACTATCAATATGGATATCAATATGCATCATACCTTTTTAATATCTGGGTTAATTTACTGACTTTTTCCCCCCTTTTTAATTTATTCTTTCTTATAAAGTATGACATTCTGGGAGCATGTCAGGAAAGAGGGAGGTAACATAAACTAACAAATTTAAAATCATTTTTAAAAAAGAATTTTCTATTATCAGAGAATAATTAATTAAATACAGATTTTTAAAAATGAGTATCATTGACCATTAAGTGGAATTACTGATTTTGGAACCAGGAAGATCCAGGCTTGAAACTCACCTCAGAAACTTATCTATATAGTCCTGGGCAAGTATTATAACCTCTCAGCCTCAATTCCCTCATCTGCAAAATGGATATCAAACAGCTCCTACCTCAAGTACTGTTGTGAGTATCTAATGAGATAATATATAGAAAAACTTTGAAAACATTAAGGCACTGCGTAAATGTCAGATTATTATTATTATTTGAAGTTGGACCTTGGCAATAAAAAAGGACAAAGGCATAGTACTTGTTAAATTCCTCACTTTCCATAGAACCTAAATACAACATGTACTTATTTTGTTTACTTCAACAAACACTGATAGTTGGCATAATGTAGTGATCATGATAATAACTGAGTCACATTTATGCTTTAAAGTTTTCGATGTCCCACACTGACGTTATCTTACTTGACTAGATTGTAAGCTCCTTGAAGGCAGGAACTGTTGCTTCACTTTTGTCTTTGTCTCCCCAGTATCTGTCACATACAAAGCCTTTAGACAAGTTGAGCCTCCCAGAAGCCTTTTGAGGTAATATATAGGCCTTATTATCCCTATGTTACAAAAGGGGAAACTGAGTCTTAGAGAAGTTAAGTGACTTTCTGGGTAGGATCACACAGCCATTAAATGTCAGAGGCAGGATTTAAACCTAGGACTTTCTGATGCCAAATCCAGCCCTGTCTCCATTATGCTACACTGCATATTGGTGTACATTAAGCATTTTGCAAACCCTAACTTCCTATATAAATGCTAGCTGTTATTACCATCATTCTAATTTTTTTCTTTCTTTCTGAATCACAGCTATTAATATTGTGCAACCATACAATTGTATGCCCTTCCTGAAATAATGAAATAGGTCAGAGGCTGATTCATGAGGGAACACCCAGGCGTTTCTTAGTAGGTTAGAGAGAGGGTAATACTGAGTTATGTCTGGATTCCAAGTTGAGTTTTCTTTTTCTTCCACTGAAATAATGTATATTCATTTTAATACTATTATTATTAATAATACTGATATTAATATTATTTAATACTATTATTAATATTATATTATTATATATTTGATTTCACATCACCTTCATTTCTTAATAGATTTCACTCCCTGTCCCACCCAGGGAGCCATCTCTTATAACAAAGAATAATAAAGATAAACAAGGGAAGAGAAGCATTTTAGAAAACAAACAAGCACAGCAAAGAAGCCCAATAGTATATGCACCATTCTGCATCTATAGCCCCCCATCTTTTCAAAGAAGGGAAAAAGGCACATTATCATATCTTTTCTTCAGGGGCAAGCCTGGATCCTATTTCTGTTTTTGTCATTTTCATATTGTTGCTATCACTCTGTGTATTGTTTACTGCTTACTTCACTTTGCATTAGTTCACGTAAGTCTTCCCATGCCTCCCTAAAATACTGCATTTAAAAGACATCCTGGAAGGGTTTAAATTTTTTTTTTTTTTTTTGCCCTTTATCAAAATATAGGCTCAGTCCCTCCCTCTATATGTGTAGTTTTTATATCACCACTCTCTGTTCCCCAGACAATTTTCCCTTGCTGCAAACCTGGTGTGTTTCTGCATTCTTGTGGAGTCTGGGGGGACCTGTGCCCCACAGTGTGGTGCTCATTCTCACCACCACCCATCTTTCTGTCTCCCTTAACACACTCTCTTATTCCTCCAGACAGGGGATGGGTCAGGATTCAGTGTGGGTGAGGATGGAAGTTAGAACTGGGATAAACAATTCTGAAGATAAGGCACAGCCTATGTCAGAGTAGAAAGAGTAGGGTCAGTTCTCCATTCTGGCTCTGGATGGTAGGACAACACCAGCCCAGCATTAGAGGGGGGTGGGGATACCCCTGAAGAATCCTAGCTGCATGCTAACTCAGGTGAAGGCTCCTCCAGGAAGTTTGCCCTGAACCCTGTAGCTACTCGTGCTTCCCTGCCTTCCCCCAAGTTAGCTTGAATGTTTTCAGTATGTGCTTACATTTGTACAGCTTGTCTCTTCCTATAGAACAGAATCTCCTTTAAGGCAGGAGCAGTTTCACTTTTGTCTTTGTATGCCTAGTGTCTAGAACAGCATCAGGCACATTTTTGTTGTTCCTTTAGTTTCAGTCATGTCTGACTCTGTGACCCATTTGGGGTTTTCTTGGCAAAGACACTAGAGTGGTTTGCCATTTCCTTCTCTAGTTCATTTGTCAGATGAGGAAACTGAGGCAAACAGGGGGAGGTGACTTGCCCAGGTAAGTGTCCGAGGCTGGATTTGTACTCAGGTCTTCCTGACATCAGGCCCAGCGGTCTATCCATTGTGCCATCTAGCTGCATACAGGAGGCACTAAATAAATGCTTGTTAATAGAGATGCCACTCCCATCTCAAATTCATGATCTACATCCTTTATTAATGTTCTCTCCCCTTTGACATTACTTTGTACTGATGTCCCTGAGAACGTGTTATACCCTCTTAGTAGAATCTAAGCTCCCAGAAGGCAGGGCCTTATTCATTTTTGTCTTTGTATCACCAATGCTTTGCATAGTTCCTGGTACATAGTAGTTGACTAATAAATGTTTGTTGATATATGTATATATGTACTGTATATGTATATACATATATAAATATATATATGTGCACATACACATACACATTTGTCTTCTCCAGAAGAATCCAAATACTCCAGGTTATTATGTTTCTGTCTTTGTATCACAAGTGCTTTGAATGGTTCTTGGCACAAAGTAGATACAGAATAACTGTTTTGAATTGAATTGGACTGAGATCCATGCTATAATGTCCATCCGAATCCTGAGGTGGGGAATAAGTCAAACTCATTTAGGTGGGGTTTTTTTCCCCTAGTTTATTTTTTAGGTTTTTAAAAAAATTTTTTCTAGATTTTGATTTCTTGGGGAGGGGTGGCCATAGGCCAGCCAGTTAAGGTCCATGTCTTGACTGACACCAGGTGAAGGAGAGAATTCCTTGTACTGAAGTCAGGGAGCAGGTATGCAGGACAGGGTAAGCCATCAGTTTCAGGTCTTCCCAATAAAGGCGCAATTATTGCAGCTTTCTTTTTTTTTCTCCACATTACCCTTGCCCTGTCCTGGCATGACAATGGGGCCGTCATTAAGTCACAATTAGCTGCCTACCATTCCGCCCTAAAAGAAAGTTTCCTAGCTGTGTGACCCTGGGTAAGTCACTTAACCTCAATTGCCTCACAAAAAAATAGATAGATAGCTAAAAAATAAAAATAAAAGAAAGTTTCCAGGTCAAATGTCAGCCACAGAGGAGAGTGTGTCTCTGAAACAACTTGCTAATAGTAATAGTTGATCCATCATTAATAGTAGATCCATGATCAATAGTTGATCCATCATCTTCATCTTGCCTCCTAGCTGAAGGCCAGCGTTCAAGGCTCTCTACCCATTAGTACCACTATTCTAACCTTCTCTCATATTATTTTCTTCTGAGAGCTCTCTCCCATAGAAACTCAACAATTCTCAGATCAAATTGCCAAATGTGCCCTCTGCTCTCCTGCCTCCAACCCCCTTTGCTTTCACTCTTTTCCTCCCTCCCTCCCTCCCTCCCTCCCTTCCTTCCCTCCTTCCTTTGAATTCCTACCCATATTTTAAATTGCAGTAGCAACTGACCTGTGATCTCATTGGTATAGAGAACTCTCTGTTGAGTATATATGCAGATGTGTGCCTTCTCTGCAAAAATAGGCTTTCAGAGTTACCTGGGACCCAGACAGGTTACTTGACCAAGGTCATGCAACTGGTATATGTCAAAAGCTGGACTTGAACCAGGCCTTCCTGACTCCAGGGCTAGCTCTTTATATACTATGCCACGCCGATTTTTTTTCATGTCTATCTTAAATTCTGCCTCTTCCATGAAACTTTTCCAGATCCCCTTGGTCAGTAATGATTAGACCCTTCAGCTGCACATTGACCTTTGTCCTTTATATCTCTAATTTCTCCATATAGTTACTATATGTTATACAGGAATGAACAATAAAGCATTTATGTGCCAGGCAGTGGAGTAGGAACTGGAGGTATAGAAATGAGATAGAGTAACACAGTTCCTACCCTCAGGGAGTTTGAATTCTAATCTGAGGAGTAAATATCTAGCTATCTAGCTATCTAATCTATATCCATCTATCCACTCACCCACCCACCCATCCATCCATCTGTCCATCCATCATCTCTCTATCCATCTATCTCTCTAGATCTATCTAAATCTATCTCTCTAGGTTTATCTCTAGATCTATCTATATATCTATAGTTATATATTTATGTATGTATGTATATGCGAATGGTGGCCAGGGCAGGGAGTTGGGGTTTAGGAAGTCGTGAGGTTGGTAAATTAAGTCAGAGTGCATCTACTCTTGATTTGATTTTTTTCCCACAGCAAGAATTAGGGTTCAGGGTTAGAACTTGTATTTAGCATCATGTCTATAGTACCCAAACTAAGTCATGGTCTGGGGTCAGTTAGATAGAGTAAGCTAGATGTCACATGTTGGCACAGCTCAGACTTGGAGAGAATGAAATCTGAGTTGATTAAGGCAGCATGGATATAATGGCGACTTGGAGATATGACTTCAAATCCAATGTTACACACTCATACAGGCTAGGTGACACTGAGCAGGTGACTTAACTTCTCTTTGCCTCAGTTTCTCCAGCTCTAAAATGACAGGGTGTGGTCCTTTCCACCTCAGAATCCATGATATCATAATCCTGCAGGAAATGAGGCATACTATTAGGATGGTCCTATTCCAGATGAGATGGGGGGAGCAGCAGCATGGCATATAGCAAGATGGTGAGTGGCTCTTGGTGTTTTGCCCACCTTCTAGACTGCAAGCTTCATATGGTCAGGGACCATGTCTTTTTTCCATTCAACAAAATATTTTAAAATTTAATTTAATTGTTTTCAATGAACAAAAATATTTTCTCCTCCTCCCATTTCTGCTCCAAGACAGTTAAAGTCAAAGGTTAAATTGTTCCTGTCCTCAAGGAGTTTACTCTCTACTGGGAGGATGAAACTTGTGGTATATGTCTTGAGACCAGTAGGTGGTACAATGCATAGAATATTGGGTCTGGAGTAAGGAAGATCTGAGTTCAAATCCAGATTCATACCCTTAATAACTGTGTGACCCTGGGCAAGTCACTTAACTTTGCCACAGTTTCCTTAACTGCAAAATAGGGATAAAAGCAACACCTACCTCACAGGACTGTTGTAAGAATGGAATGAGATAATATTTGTGAAGCATCTAGCATGGTGCCCAGCACATGGTAGGTGCCATATAAGTACTGATTCCCTTCCTCCCCATGATAAATTCGAATCTTCCTCAGTAGCTAGCATAATATTCTGTATATAGTAGGTGCTTAGTGGAGATTTGATGAACAAATGAATGAATGATAATCACAGAAATTTACTTAGTTAAATTTCTCATTCTTTTATCTAGTTAACAGGCAAGTATTAAGTTTACAAAACAGCTAGTAAACTTGTTTTTGTTTTTTTGTGAGGCAATTGGCATTAAGTGACTTGCCCAGGGTCACACAGCTAGTAAGTCTCAAGTGTCTGAGGCCGGATTTGAACTCAGGTCTTCCTGAATCCAGGGCCAGTGCTCTCTATCCACTGCACCACCTAGCTGCCCTTGTAAACTTTTTTTTAAAAAACTTGGGGGGGGGGGGCAATGAGGGTTAGGTGACTTGCCCAAGGTCGTACAGCTAGTACGTGTCAAGTATCTGAGGCCGGATTTGAACTCAGGTCCTCCTGAATCCAGGGCTTGCGCTTTATCCACTGAGCCACCTAGCTGCCCCCTAGTAAACTCTTTTAAAATTACTTTGAAAAGTAATGAGACAATTTCCTCATTACGAGCAATTGGGCTCTTGTCCATTTGGATATCTCTGGTGCCTTTTCCATGTCCATTTAAAAAAAAAAATTTCATAGGTTTTAAAAAAATTTTGCTTCAGCTAAATTGACCCCTTGCCTCTCCCAGAAAGCCATTCTATATAGTAATGAATTTTTTTAAAGAAAAAGATGAAAAGCAATCAGTAAAATACATTTTCTTTAAAAAATGCCAGTATATGCCCTGTTCCAACCCACGGACCTCTCAGCTCTGCAAAGGAGTGGGGTGGGGGTGTTTTATAGTTTTTTGGGACCACCTTTGTTCTTTGTGATTATGCAGCTTTCCCTTTTAATTTTCTTATGAATGGGTCTGATTTATTCTGGTCAAGTTTGAAAATTAAGCCCATGAAAGGTGGGCCAAAAAATCAATGGAAAAAAGTAAGGGGCAGCTTTTGGTTCAATTTTAGGAAAGCTGTCATTTAGACTGTGGACTTCCTAGGAGACAGTGGGCTCCCCCTCTCCACAGGTGTTTTGGCCAAGGCTGGATGAGCCCTCAGAGGGGAGGTCATCCAAAGGATTCTTGTGCAAGTACAGGTTGGATGGGGTGGCCTGGGAGGCTCCACCCATTGCTGAAGTCTTGTGAATCTTGGAAGAGGCCAGTGATGGCAGACTCCCAGCCAGATGGCGGGCTTATGGGATGATTACACACGGCAGGCAATGAGGCCCTGATTATCCGCCCCAGGTACCCAGATAGAACCGATAATGAGCTTTTTATTTGGACTGGCAGGTGGCATTCTCCTTGTCACACCAGGTTGATTGCAGGGACCGTCCTGGGGCTTAGATAAGGGATCAAGTAAGGTCAGCCAGCAGGCCTCTCCTGATTTTAATCCCCTTAAAATGTGATTTTCTTCTGGTCCTGACAGCTGATGCTCATCTCTCACTGCCTCTTCCCATGCTCCTTATCCTGGAGATTAAACAGCGAACTCTAAATCAAGGGCCCCTGGAATTTGTTCCCACTCATGTCAGGAACAAAAAGATCAAGAGAAGATTCAAGGAGCGACAGATGATACCCAGCAGGCCCTGCGTCTGCTTGTGATGCCAGTGTGTGTTTTCCAAAGTGATGCTAAAAGGACATGTCCAAAATATTGTGACTTCTCAGGGCAGCAGAGCACAGTGAAAAGTGACAAGGGCCTGGGATTTTGTTTCAGAGGACATGGGTTTGAATCCCAGTTTTTGGACTCTCTCTGACCCACAATTTCCTTTTCTGTAAAATGATGAGGTTGTATGTCACATTGCTTGCTTTCTCAATGAGAGGGGAGGAAAGAGAGAGAGAGAGAATTTGGACTTCAAAGTTTTAAGAAACAAATGTTAAAAATTGTTCTTCATGCAATTGGGGGGTGGAATATTTTTAAAAAACTAAAAAATAAAATGATGTTGGACCTCAAGGCCATGAATCCTAGGGATTAAAACCTATAACTAAAAATCATCCTCTTTTTTCTCTTTTCTTCCAGACTCGTTCCTTACTGAGTGTCTTTGAAGAAGATGCAGGAACCCTCACAGACTATACAAACCAGTTGCTTCAGGCCATGCAGCGAGTTTATGGAGCCCAGGTATGATGGTCTTGCATTTCAGATAACCAGGTTTGAGCCAATGCATTCTTGTTCCCTCCTTCCCAACGAATTTTGGGGCATCTTCCAGAAGCTCACCTAAAACTAACATTTTATAGAAGGAAATGGGGGCAGCTAGGTGGCGCAGTGGATAGAGCACTGGCCCTGGATTCAGGGGGACCTGAGTTCAAATCTGGCCTCAGACACTTGACAATTACTTGTTGTGTGACCTTGGGCAAGTCATTTAACCAAACCTATACACCCCTCAAAAAAAAGAAAAATAAAGAAAGCAAAAAAAAAAATCATTTCAGTCTGCATTCAGATTCCATCAGTTCTCTCTCTGGAGGTGGATAGAATTTTTCATCATGAGTCCCTTGGAATTGTCTTGGATCATTATATTGCTGAGAACAGCTAAGTCATTCTCAGTCGGTCGTTGTACAAGAAAAGGGAGTCAAATTTGCCGTCGTCTCCTCCCCCTTCCCCAGAAAGGACTTTGAGGATGCTTTGATTTAACTGAGATCATGAGATCTTAGATCTAGAGCTGGATGAGACCTCATAGGCTATCTAGTCCAACTTTGTCAGAGAAATAAAGTGACTTGTCTAGGGTCATCCAGTTAGTAAGTGTCCGAGGCTGGATTCAAAGCCAGGTCTTTCTGCGTTCAGTCCCAACTCTTCCCTATACTATTTTCCCTCTTCTGGAAAATGACAGGACGAAGTCTAAACTAGCTGATCTCCAAGATTCCCTTTAGTCCTGAATCCTAGCAGATACCAAAAGGGACCTGTTTTAGGTCATCTACTCCAACCCCCTCATTTTACAGATAAGGAAACTGAGGCTGAAAGTTTATGTGACTTGCCTAAGGTCACAAAGACAGTAATTAGCAGAGCCAGAACTTGAACCTTACTGGTAAGGATTGGATAGATGGCTGTGAGATTTAAAATTGGATATAAGAACATTAAACTCCCCTTTAACCTTTCCTTTATATATCTCCCAGACCAGTAAGAGAAAGAAGCCTCTGAGCTTTAATTAGAGAGGGATTAATTAGCTTTTATTGTTTGGGAATTAATTAGCCAACAAACAGGTGATACTGATTAGGGAAATAGGAAAGTAGAAATACAATGAATAGTCTTAGATTTAAGGTTATTCTATTTTCTTTTATAAACGCACCGAATCCCAAAGCTACCTCTCAGGCTGAGAACCAGAGTCAAGCGTGTGCTGCCACCCAGGACCAGAGCCAATCACCCAAACACACCGTCAAACCTGAGCCAGCGTGTGTGTGCCAGGAGAGAGAACTTCCGTTCTCTACTCAGCTTTTTAAGCTCACATCCCAGAAGTCTCCTGTGTTTGGCCAAGCTCTCCTGGGCAGCAGCAGGCGCATGGCTGTTCATCATAGTCTCCTCCCCGAAAGGGCGGTCCTTCAAAAACTGGTGGTCCTTCAAAAACCGTTTCAGTAGTATGCATTCAACTCTATTTTTTACCACATGGCTATCGAGGTCACTTACAACTCTGAAATTCAGTGATTCAGAACCAAGGGCCTTGACTACAAATTCAGCTTGCTTTCCTCTATACCATTCTTTCCCTCTCAAGACAAGGGGCTTCATTTCCACTCAGTTTGTTTGGTTTTTTGTTTGTTTGTTTGTTTTTTGTGAGGCAATTGGGGTTAAGTGACTTGCCCAGGCTCACACAGATAGTAAGTGTTAAGTGTCTGAGGTTGGCTTTGAACTCAGGTCCTCCTGAATCCAGGACCAGTGCTCTATCCACTGTGCCACCTAGCTGCCCCCATTTCCACTCATAATCGGAAACTTATTTGGCTTCTTGAATAGAGAGCATAGGGCTGCCTATTTATTTTTTGAATTCACTCCAGGCAGATAACACTGGAACATCTTTTCTTTTCTTTTCTTTTCTTTTTTTGAGAGGGGGTGAACAATTAGGGTTAAGTGATTTGCCCAGGATCACAGAGCTAGTAAGTGTCAAGTGTCTGAGGCTGGATTTGAACGCAGGTCCTCCTGAATCCAGGGCTGATGCTTTATCCTCTGTGCCACCTAGCTGCCCCCAGAACATCTTCTTGCTGCTAATGTATTAGGATTGGTGGTGCTGGTATTCTCACCAGGATTCAAATCCTTTTTTCATGTCTAATAAATTCCAACTTGTCCATGTGGAAGATGAAGATCATGCTTCTTTAAATCCTTATTCTGAAAAGTTTAAGTCAAAAATCTAAGGTTATTGGACGACTGTCCCAAACTCTTCTTTTCTGTTAGGGCCAGAGATATACATGTGGCTTGCAAACAATATACTTCCCCATTGGGGGGGAAAGGATGCTAAATGGCGAATGTCAGTATTTTTAAGATTAAGAAGCACTCGTGTGACCAAAATGTTTCTAGCAGCACTTTTTGTGGGGCCAAAGAAATGGAAATCGAACCGATGCCGATTGATTTGAAGAATGGCTTAACAAATGGTAAATTACTGCACTGTCAGAAATGACTGTGGTAAATACAGAGAAGCAGGAGAAGATTTCTATGAACTGATGTTAAGTGAGAAGCAGGAAGACATTTACATAATGACAACTACAATGCAAATGGTGAGGGTTGAAAGCCCCAAACAACTGAAAGCTGGCAAGTTAAACAACTAATTTTGATCCCAAAGAAAACATATGACAAGGTGTGTTCCTATTTCCATTTGCAAAACTGGGAGACTAAGACTGTGTGTGAATCACTACATAAAATTTCAGACTTGGTCGATGTGTTGGTTTTGCTGAACTGGGCTTTTCCCTCCCTTTTTCTATTCTTTGTTGTAAGGAGAGTCTTCTGGGTGAAGAGGAAGAGACATAAATATATCTTGAGAAAAGTAGGTGATACAAAGAATGAAAATATCAGTTAAAAAAAGCCATATTTTACAAAGAAACAAAATCATAACTAGTCCAGGATGATTAGGGCCTTGGTCCAGAGCACCCAAATTTAGAGGGATCTGCTAATTCAGCAAACCCTGCCAACTCAGGGATTTGTCAGGTCAGGTAGAAAAAAGCTGAGCTTAGCACCTTCTGGGAAAAATCATGAATTAAAATAAGAAGCTGACACATGACACTCTCAAAGTGTTTTAGGTCACCTTTCATGAGATCAGGTGACTTGGTGTCTTCCTCTGCCCCTGTTCAACTACATTTGTCTTCAAAAGTTGCTTTCTGGGTTTATTTGGTGTTGCTTACCCTGGTCAGAAAAGTTGCTAACTATGTCCCTGGTTTGTTTGTATTCGTGTGTGGATTTCTTGCACCTGAAAATATCAGAATAGGAATTTAGTAGGTTTGCAGTTTCATATGCAATCATCTTTTTCACTGGACTATGTTATGAAAATGCTTGTTTTATTCCATAAATTAAAAATAAAATAAATAGAAACGGAATAAGACAAGCCAAAAAATGGGGGGGATTTTTTGTCTGAACCCTTGTGTTCAGTGTGGTCCCTTATACCAGAAGCACAGTAGTGAGCTGACAAAATGGAAAAAAATTAGTTATGACTATCTTTCCCATTCTACCTAGTACTACAGGACCAGTGCTATGCAGATTCATATACTTCTCCCATCTCTCCTTTCTCTTCCACACTGATGGCCCCAGAGAAATTTGACATGATCTGTCATTCCTTATGTAGCTTTTGGGTCTGGATTATGATTTTATTGGCTCAGGGAACTGCTAGTAAGGAAATTCCTTCTTACAAATCAATGCCTTCTTGACAACTCAGCATCTTGAGATGTCCCTGGGGCATCAAGGAGTTGTCACTTGCTCAGGGTCTTTCTTTCCATTTCATTCCATAGGAATGATTTGTTGACTGTCCCAAAGCAAAGAAGTGGGAAATCCCTTGTAGCAGAGAAGGCAGCAGGGCAAAAAGCAGAAAGATGACCAGCACACTACCCCATTCCCCCTCCAGCTTCCTATATTCTGCCCTGCTGGAGCTCTGAGAAGCATAGTGAGACTACCACTGCCAAAACATCCCTCCCTTGTCATCACTCCTCAATGTATATTCTTTCTTCCCTCATTAGAATGGAACCTCCTTGAAGGCAGGAATTATCCTGCTTGCTTATCTTTGTATCTCAGTACTGAGCACAGTGTGTGGCACATAGTAAGCACTCAATAAATACTTTTCCATTCCCAGTTTGAAGACTGCATTCTACACACCACTGGCTTAGGTCATTTTTTTTTTTTTTTTTAGTGAGGCAATTGGGGTTAAGTGACTTGCCCAGGGTCACACAGATAGTGTTAAGTGTCTGAGGCCGGATTTGAACTCAGGTACTCCTGAATCCAGGGCCGGTGCTCTATCCACTGCCCCACCTAGCTGCCCCAGCTTAGGTCATTTTTAATCATCATAAGCCTATTATTTCCAATATGTCATTAATTACCATTAGTGATATTTAAAAGATACTGATTATAAATAAAACATGTAATGGTAGGATGCTTGGCTCATAAGAGAATATTCACCATAGCTCAGAAATTCTATTTTAAGGATAATTTAGACAAAAACTGGAATTGCTACATGAAACAGCATAGTTAGCAGACTTGATATTGACCTGGTGTACTGCCTATAAATAGTTGTGCAGCTAAAGTAAGTCACTTGATCTCTCTGGGTCTCAGTTTCCTTATCTGTAAAATGAGAGAGTTAGGGTAAATGGCCCTCAAGGTACCTCCCACCTCTGGATCTTTGATCTTGTGAACCTAAGTCAGTTCCCCATCTCCTAGCATCTTAACATGAGGGGATTAGACGAGATGCCTTCCAAGGGCCCTTCTAGTTCCCAGTGTCATAAAGATGAAATAAACTAATGTCTGTATAGTGTTTTCCCAAACTTTCAGCTCTTTAGAAATGGTAGCAGAAATTAATATTATTATAATGAAGCAGGGCAGTTAGGTGGAGCAGTGGATAAAGCACCAGTCCTAGATTCAGGAGGACCTGAGTTCAAATCTGGCCTCAGAAACTTGACACTTACTAACTGTGTGGCCCTGGGCAAGTCACTTAACCCTCATGGCCCCACAAAAACAAACAAACAGAAAAGAATTGATAGGATATAACAAAGGCATCCTGAACTGATTTTTGTTTTTGTTTTTGTGGGGTGTTTTTGCTGGGCCATGAGGATTAAGTGACTTGCCCAAGATCACACAGCCAGTAAGTGTCAAGTGTCTGAGGCCAGCTCTGAATTCAGGGCTAGTGCTTTATCCACTTTACCACCTAGCTGCCTCTTGAAACTGATTGTTGACACCAAGGGCATTCATTTCCCCTTTCTGTTAATCTCATTCAGGCTATTTTTTGTTTTTTTGCAGGACAGTGAGGGTTAAGTGACTTGCCCAGGGTCGCACAGCTAGTAAGTGTCAAGTGTCTGAGGCTGGATTTGAACTCAGGTCCTCCTGAATCCAAGGTTGGTGGTTTATCCACTGCACCCACCTAGCTGCCTCCACATTCAGGCTATTTTGATGCCCACGGCTTACCTCCATTTGGCTCCCAATGTGGTCAGACCTAAAACCTTTCATTCATTTTTGAAAGCTTGGTCATTTTTTTCCTATGGTGCACATGTTTCTATATTGTTACCAAGAATTTTGTTGTTGTTGTTCAGTCATGTCTGATTCTTTGTGACCCCATTTGGACTTGGCAAATTTATGGGAGTGGTTTGCCATTTCCTTCTCCATCCCTTTTTACAGATGAGGGACCTGAGGTGAAGTGACTTTCCCAGGGTCATGCAGCTAGAAAATGTTTCGAAGCTGGATTTGAACTCACAAAGATGAGTCCTGACTCCAGGCTTGGCGCTCTGTCCACTGTGCCACCTTGCTGCCCATTTCCCATGAATAGCCTAAAGTAATAGCATCATGGAAACTAACCATGCAGGAGTCGTTGTTGTTGTTGTTGTTGTTCAGTATCCCAATAACTCCTACTCATCCTTTACACAGCTGCCAATTGATGTTCTAAAACACAAGCCTGGACCATGTCATTCCCTGCCTCCCCACCCCCCAAACTCTCCCAATGCAACTCATTGGCTTAGAGCACTGAGGGGTTAGCAACCAAGGCTGACTATTTACATCTTCGGGGGATTGAAAAACCAACCACATAGAGAGCTACTACCCACCTTTCCAGTCTTACTTCCCTGTTACCATTTGTGGGGGGGCAGCTAGGTGGCGAAGTGGATAAAGCACGGCCCTGGATTCAGGAGGACCCGAGTTCAAATCCGGCCTCAGGACACTTGACACTTACTCGCTGGTGCCCCTGGGAAAGTTCACTTAACCCACATTTCCCTGAAAAAACAACAAACAATAACAACAACAAAATAGATGTCCTGTTACCATTTGCTCTTCTAGCCAAAATGGCATGATGGCTGTTACACGGTTACAGGAACAGTAACTTCTTACAGTTAGTCCCCCCAGGCTGCCATGCACTTCTTCCATACTACTACCTCCTAGACTCCTGGCTTTGTTCAAAGTTGAGCTCAGGCAGCACTTTTCTACTGGAGGTCTCAGTGGCCAGTGCTTTTCTCTTGTGGAAATGTTGTATGTCCCTTTGAATATTTGTAATCTCCTTGAGGGGAGGGGCTCCTTTGTTTTTTGTCATCAGAACCCCAGTGCATGGCACATAGTAACTGCTGATTCATAAATTAACTGAATTTCATTTAATTCACTGACTTTGGTTCCCAAAACTAATGATTTCTAATCAACTTGGAAACCTAGGAATCTCAGAATGCTGTCTTCCAGGCTCTGGCCCCATCCCAAGAGCCTCCAGGCCCCATTTCCACCACTTCCTCAGGCCTTTACCTGGTTATATCCAAGCACCCCCTTCAGCATTTGTTTCTTTTGGTCCAAAAACTTGAGTTTGGCCAAGAAGAAGCGGGCCCTGCATTCCAAGAGGCTGGAGCTCAGAGCACATGACTTTCACGTGGGCTTTCTCTTTGGCCAAAGGCCTTCCTCCCTCTGTCTCTAATTTTCATGCAGAGGATGTGAGTGAGACAGTCTAATCCCAGCTGCCAACCTCAATGAACAGCCTGGAACAGTCATGGGAAGGAGAGGCGTCAGGATCGGCTGCATTTGGGTCTCCACTTTGCTCACAGTCTTTTCCATTTGGGATTCACAAATAGCCAGGGTCTCCTCTTTGATCCATTTGTTTAAGGCTGGGTTTACTTTATTCAGGTGGGTCTCCTGAATTTTATTCAATTCCTTTTGGCATTTCTCTACCCATTATGTTTTTCTTAGCTAGCTGTTGCCTAACACTACTGATTCACTGAAATGCACTCTGAATGAACTTCCATAGTCCTCCCCTTCTCCCTGGTCCCAGTGTATTTACAAAACACCTTTGGAACTTTCTTTTTTTTAAAAAAAAACTCAGGCATTTCAGGAAGACTTATGTGAACAGATGCAAAATGAAGAGAGCAGAACCAGAAAGATAATCAGATAAAGACTACAATGGAAATAGAAAGAGAAACAAACAAAAAAAAAACAATGGAAAATGAGTGAGCTTGGTCCCCAGAGAAGAGATGGGAGAAAGCATGGCTGTTGGCTCCTTTGCATTTACATGAAGATTATATGCCTGGAGCTGTGCAAATAGATAAAAGCAGATTTTTTTCAGTATGTTCATTAGTTTTGCTGAACTTTTATTTTCTTATTATAAGAAATCACTCTGGGGGCAGCTAGGTGGCACAGTAGATAGAGCACCGGCCCTGAAGTCAGGAGGACTTGAGTTCAACTCTGGCCTCAGAAACTTAACACTAGCTGTGTGACCCTGGGCAAGTCACTTAACCCCAATTGCCTCAACAAAAGAAAAAATAAATCACTCTGGGAAGGTTAAGAGGAATAGAAATATTGGGAAATCTAGAAATTGGAAAATATATCATTTTAAACAATTTTTAATCAGGCATTTATGAGGGTATATTTTGAAAGGAAGTCTGGTGCAGTAGAAAGAAAGGTCACTGACTTTGGATTGGAGGAACTGGGTTCAAATCCCACCTCTGTGATATTGGACAAGTCATTTCACTTTTCTGAGCCTCAGTTTCCTCCTCTGCCATACTATGAGGTTGAGGTCTCTTCTCTCTCTAAATCTATTATCTTTATAATCCATTTTGTCCTGGAGAAGCAGTTGGGCACAGTGGATAGATAACCAATGGCAGGAGGACCTGACTTAAAGTTCTGCCTTTCACTCTGTGTGCTGACTGTGTGACCCTAGACAAGTCACTTTCTTCATCTCTCAGTGCCCCAGACAATTCCCTACCAGTTGAAGAACAATTGATCTTTATTGTTTTTTGTATTCTCAGTGCCTGGCATATAACAGATGCTTAATCAGTGATCCTGATTGATTAGTAGAAGGAGTTTTCCAACCAGCAGTTCCCTATGTTTGTTTGTTTGGTGTGTTTTTTTTTTGGGGGGGGAGACAATCAGTTTTAAATAACTTGCCCAGGATCACACAGTTAGTAAGTGTCTGATGCTGGATTTGAACTCAATTTCTCCTGACTCCAGACAGGTGTTCTATTCACTGCACCACCTAACTGCTCCAGTTCCCTATGCTTCTGAAGGGGCAGATAGGTGGTACAGTGGAAAAAGCACTGAACCTGGAGACAGGAAGATCTGAGTTCAAATCCAGCCTCAGCTATTTACTAGTATGACCCTGGGCAAGTCACTTAAGTTTTATTTACCTGAATTCCTCACCTGTAAAATGGGGACACAGTAGAGTAAGAAATGGCAAACCATCCCAGTATCTTTTCTAAGAAAACCCATGGACTTTTTGTCTATGTGGTCATGTAGAGTCAGACATGACAGAATGACTGAACAAATGTCATTAAAATCACAGCTCTAGACCAAAAAAAGAAAAGAAAAAGAAATCTCTGTTCATTCAGACAAGAAAAAAAATCAAGGCTGATCTGTGTTTGCATCACTGTATTTTTTTACTTCTTGGCCTAGAGAAAGTCAGGGTGAAATAGTAAAGAATAATAAGTAATAATAAGTATAAAGAATCAGAGTTGGAGACCCAAAATCTGGTTCAAATCCTGCCTCTGACATATAGAGGCTGTGTGATCCTGGGTAAGTCATTAACATCTCAGCGCCCCAGGCAGCCCTTTAAGACCGTAGGGAGCAGAGCTACTGATCTGCTTCTGTTGGGGAGCTTCTCTGGGAATTCCCTACTCCAGAGGTTCCCAGTTTTGCTGTTGTTTCTGTTTGAGAACCCATTTCAACAACATCAACAACAAAAATGTGTTGTAAATGTTCAGGGACACTTAATATTCTGCTCATAATATTCTGCAATTATTTTCTGCTTAAGGCATCATTAAAGAATTTTTCTCCATGAACCCCTTGGATCATTATCAGTCTCTCAAGCCACTAAATGGGAACGACTGCCCAATTCTGAGTAAATCCCTGACATGGAACTACGAGGACCTTGCCCATAAGAGACTCAATAAATTCTTGCATTGTTGAAATCCTACGGTCAAACAGTAAGCATTTATTAGACTCCTAGTGGGTTCTGGGCTCTGTGGTAGTCAATTAATGATCATGCATTTATTAAGCACCTTCTGTGTGTCACATAGTGGACTGCTATTGTTGTTCATCCTTCACTCCCCAAGAGGACCAATGACTGTGCTAAGGCCTGATCCAAAGAAAACAAAAAATAGTTTGCACCTTTGAGGAGTTCACAGCATCATGCATGAATATGAATATGTACATCAAAGTTGTATATTTGAGTAGATGTAAAGTTTTGGTAAGACTGAAGATTTTAATCAGTCCAAATTATAAAGGTTTTTAAAAAAATCTTCCTCATTAGTATTCCTTAGTCTGAAAAACAGGAAAGAAGAGAGGAATAAAGAAGGGAAAGAATGAGACTTTCAGGTGTTAGGAGCCAGTGGGTGGGAAATGCTAGGGATGGGTTGGATTCCCATATAGAATCAGACCTTGGAGCTGCAACATCTTTCATTGCTTGGGGTCAGGGACTTTCTCAAACCATCATTGAGAAAGTCCAGGCCTCAGAGGATCATAGCATCATAGCCTGAGACTTGGAGGGACACGAGAAATCCTCTAGTCCAACCCGCCCCTGTCATTTTTACAGGTGAAGAAACCAAGGGCAGAAGTAGGGCTTTACTAGAGAATTTACCACCATCTTTGACGTGTTCAAAGTAGGAGGGAAATGCTTGTAGTATTGAGTGATTCTCCTCCTGTGATTCTTTTTCATGCTTATCCATTTTTGCTTTCATGGTTGTTGTTGTTTTTTAATTTTATCCATTTATTTTAAAAGTTTTCTTGATGACTTTTGTATTTGTCACCACAATTTCTTTTTTTAAATTTTTTTTGTCACCACAATTTCTTTGATAGACTCATTCTCAAAGCCTCCCTGTAACAAAGTTAAGCAATTAAACAAAACTGGTGAATTACTTCCTATGACCGTGTGTGCACTGCTCTATTCCCATAATCCTCCAGCTCTCTACCAGGAGGATAAAAGCATTCTCTCACTTGTTTTCCTGAACCAAAATTTGTCATTATAATCCAGTAGTTCTCAAACTTTTTGGTCTCAGGACCTCTTAAAACTTAAAAATATTGAGTGACTCCCTCCCCCAAAGAACTTTATGTCACCTAGATCTAGTAGTATCCTCTGTATTAGAAATTAAAATTATTAGTAGGAAAATAGTCTTGACTGTTCAGACTAACTGAAAAGGTCTTTAAAACGAGTGGTTCTGATTCCTTCACATAAGCTTTCCCATATTACCCTGGATTCCTCATATTCATCTTTTCATACCAATTAGTAGGATTATACTTGATAACTGGGATTCCACTGCCATGCCTCCTTGAGAAGCCGCTATCAACCGATACAGATCAGCAACTATTCTGCAACTTAGAATCTTAGAAGGTGGTGGTTGTTCAGTTGTTTCAGTCATGTCCAACTCTTCATGACCCCATTTGGGGTTTTTATGGCAAAGATCCTGGAATTGTTTGCCATTTCCTTCTCCGGCTCTTTTTATAGGTGAGGAAATTGAGGCAAACAGGGTTAAGTGACTTGCCCAGGGTCACACAGCTAGTAAGTGTATGAGACTGGATTTGAACTCAGGTCTTCCTGAGTCCAGGTCCAGGGCTCTATTCACTGTTGCTTGCGAGCATTGAAGGAATAAGTGACTCACCCGAAGTCGCATAGGTAGTATGGGTAAGAGGCAGATCTCTTTCTCTCTTTACCACACCAGAATGCCTCTCACTGTGTTTTTAGGCACTACAACAGCCAAGCAGACATGTGGAAGAGAAGTCTCTACTGGGGTTTCTTTTGGTCCCTGGGGAGCTCACAGAAAGCTGTGAGCCTTCTGGGCCCTTTTGTGAGGCACCGCTATTGAGAGGCCCCAATCATTACCTGAAACAACCCCTTGGCCCTAGACTTTTGCATGTTGGACTATTTGTGTTTCTCCTCCTTCACACCCTTCATTTCCCTAAGGCTTCTAAGCTGCCACATCAGACTTTCATTCAAGTTTTCTGCCTGAATATTAGACAGGAGGGAGGCTTGGAAAATAGACAGAGAGACAGTTTTGTTGGGAGATCTGTCCCATTGAACTTAAGCAGAACCTGTTTCTGAGACTTCAGAGCTAACTGTGGTGTGGGAGCTTGGTTTGGTTTGGACTGTTACTCAGTTTAATTAAGTCGAAATGAGATCCTCTGATCATTTCATTAGCTCATAAAGACATTTAAGCCTCAATGAACTGTCTTGTGAATAAATTACACAGTCGAAAATTCATTGTTCATCAAAGGAAGGCTAATAAGTAATCCGAGTCAACTCAGTGGATTATCAGTCACTTATTTTTTAATTATTATTTTATTTTCAAATGTTTTGTTGTTGCATCTTTTTGCCATTTTCTAATAATCTTTCTCCCCTGATAGAACCCTTCCTTTTAAGAAAGTAGCACAGTTAAATGAAACAAACCAACATTGACCATGCCTAATAGTGTATGCCTCATTCTGTACCTGTAGTCCCCCACCTCTCCCCTACCTGCCATTCCTATGGAATCATAGCTCATAGATTTAGAACTAGAAGGGACCCATGAGGCCATGTAGTCCAACTCATTTTATAGATGAAGAAAATAAAGCCCAGGGAGTTTAAATATCACATAAGTGGGGAATATCAGAGGTGGGATTTGAATTCATGTTATCCAACTCTCAAATCAGTGCTCTTTCCACTGACCCATGCTGCCTGTCCAGATTGTATTACATTGACTCAGGTCTGTTTTTGTTTTTTATTCAATGTTGTTTTCCTTTAAGGTATTCTAGTCTTGTAAATTGTTATACTTGTTCTGCTTATTTGACTTGGCATTCATTTATCATCATCCCACGTTTCTCAGAATCCCTCCTATCCATCGGTTGTTATGGAGCAAGAATACTCTGTTACATTCACATAGCACAATTTATTCAGCAGCAAGGATCCTTCTTTTTCCATCTTCTCTCTATAGTTAACTACTTTAGAACTGCTATTATCTACTCCAGGAACCTCAAAATTCAGCCACTGTGCTTTTGGTCAGCCATTATGGATCATAGGATTTAAAGGTGAAAGGAATCAACAGTTTGGTGGCAATTGGGAAAAAGAGCTGAAGGGAGTGTTGGATTCTCTGCTTTCTTGTTTATCTCTGCCGTCTCTTTGTATTTTACTCCAGAGAAGAATAATCCAGTGAGCTTTAACCCACAAATCCCATCGCTATGCCCCAAAGAAGTTGCCAACCAAAAGAAAGTCCCCAGATGGACCAAGATGTCAGAACATGCCTTTTGTGGTAGTAAAGAACTGGAAACAAAATAGACAGGCATTGATTGGGGAATAGAGAAACAAAATGGGGCTCATGAATGGCTTAGAGTATCACTTAGAATCTCATGAATGTGACTACTAGTGAAAAGTAAGGGAAGACTTGTATGAACTGATGCCAAGGGAAGTGAGCAGAACCAGGAAGACCAGAGACACAATCCCTTCCATGGAGAGGCTGCCAAGTGCAGCATAAAGCCTGCATTGGGGTTTGGACTTGGAGTCCCTGGATTTGAATCTCAGCTCCGGCTTATTACCTGTGTGATTTGGGCCACATTGCTTAACTTCCTGTCTATAAAATGACCAGGGGATGCTGGAGTCAGCTCAGACCAGCTTACGAGAAAGAGCCCGCTGTTAAATTTTTGCTATGAGCATTTACATGACAGAAATCAGCCAATGCTACAAATCAGAGTTTGACTGATTGATTTGTTGCTTGACTAAACTTAAGAAAGTGATGGAGAGAGTGTTAATAATGCAGGTTAAAGTTAGAAGTGTGTTTTGCAGGCAGGCATTCTCCCCCACACCCCAAAGAACTGTTTATTAAACATTTACCAATATACCCTGCATCTATGACTCCAAAAAGAATTGTCAACAAAACACTTTCAGAACTGGAGGCAGCTAGGTCAATCAGTCAGTCAATGGGCATTTATTAAGCACCACTATGTTCCAGGCACTATGCTAAGTACTCATAAGCTAGGGAACACAGTTGGGTAGAATGCTGGATTTGGGTCAGGAAGACTTACATTCAAGTCCTGCCTGCTCAGGCTACCAGTATGACCCTGGGTAAATCATTTTACTTCTATGAGTCAGTTTCTCATCTTTAAAATGAAGGGGTTGGGGGCAGCTAGGTGGCGCAATGTATAGAGCACCAGCTCTGGATTCAGAAGGACCTGAATCCAGCCTCAGACACTTGACACCTACTAGCTGCGTGACCTTAGGCAAGTAACTTAACCCCAACAGCCTCATCAAAAACAAAAAAAGAAGAAGGGGTTTAGGGACAGGTAGGTGGCACAGTGGATGTGGCACAGTGGATAAAGCACCGGGCCTGGAGTCAGGAGGACCTGAGTTCAAATCCGGCATCAGACACTTGACACTTACTAGCTGTGTGACCCTGGGCAAGTCACTTAACTCTCACTGTCTCACGCAAAAATAAATAAATAAAATAAAATGAAGGGGTTGGACTCAGTAGCCTCTAAGATTCCTTCTGGCTCTAAACCTATAATACTGTCATAATCCTCCAGTAAATCTCTACCCAGAGGCCTCATCATGTTGTCAAGAAGGCTATATCTGTGGCATCTAAACTCTCATGGATCCTAGCAATCCACCAGTCTGCATTTATTAAGCACCTACTGTGTGCCAGGCACTGTGCAAGGAGCTGGGGACACAAAGAATGAAACAGTCCCTACCCTTAAGGAACTTACACTCTACCAAGTGGGAAAGACTCGATGTCCAAGCCAGGTTCCTGCCCACCTAAGGTCCAAGAGGCTCACTAAGGAAGGGTCGACAGCCAGGGAATTCAGCCACAGCAAATTCCCCCAACTGTTCTAAGGCATCTAAGGATGGTGACTCGCCCCACCAGAAGGGCCCGCATGACTGAAGTCACATGTCCCAGAAGCCAGAAACATCTGGGAGTCAGTTCAATCCGGTGGCTTTTGGGTGGCTCTGGATCACAGCCACCTCCCGCCCTCCAGGATGCAGCAAGATCAACAAGCCCTTTGCCAGCAGCTCAGTTTGTCTTTGGGGTTTGCTGAAAGCTTATCTTTCCTCATCTGCCAGTGACCAAAGAGGGAGGCTGGTGTTTGACATGGGCTATTAACCCATGACTGGGCCCTTTGTCATATTATCTTCCATGTAAAAGTGTAGCGAGGAATTACTGGTGCTCTTGCGGACAGACTAACAGGAAGCATCTGGCAGCTGTTCTGGATACACAGTCAATCAATCAGTCAGCCAATCAATTGTAATAAACACAGGGCTGGGGGGCAGCTCAGTGGTGCAGTGGGTAAAGCACCAGCCCTGGATTCAGGAGGACCTGAGTTCAAACCCGGACTCAGACACTTGATGCTTACTAGCAGTGTGACCCTGGGCAAGTCACTTAACCCCAATTGCCTCGCCAAAAAAAAAAAAAAAAAAAAAGAAGTGATGGATCTGGCCTCAGATACTTGACACTTACCAGCTGTGTGACCCTGGGCAAATCACTTAACCCCAAATTGCCTCACCAAAAAAAAAAATCATTATGATATCAGTAAGATGGGGATAATAATAAAACTTCACTTATAGGGTTGTTATGATGCTAAAAAGAGATATTATATACAAAACCCTTTGCAAACCAAAAAGTGCTATAGAAGCATGAGATATTATTGTGATTATTGTTAACAAACAGAAATGTGGCATGGGGCATTTGGCAGTGACATTTGGCAAAGGGACGAGTGCTTTGTTAAACCTCTCAGAGGAGCTAGCATGTTCTGTCCTGACCCCTTCTTTACTTCTGTCCAAGGGAGCTGGAGTTGAGTGGCCAGTTATTGCTTTCTCCTTTTGCCCGGTGGTGCAATTCGATTCCAGGAGATCTGTGACAGGTTTTTCCATTGCTTTTCGGTGCTCTTGCCAGCCCAGTTCCAAAGGCGAGGAAGAATCCATTCCAGCTTGTTGGTTGGTTGTTGCCAAGGAGGGCAGTGAGACCGCTGTGGTTGACAGCTCATGGTAGCATGAAGACAAAGAGAATTAATCATTGGATTTTTTTTTTTTTACATCTAGATCTTCAATTTCATTGGGGTGTATGTGCATTCCTTCCCATGTGGAAACTCCCTCTGAAAGCACAGATGGGCAACTCGTCTGTAGCTCATGCTCCAAGGAATGACTTGATTTTTTTGTATTCCCCCAGCCATTTGTTGGAGGACTCAAACCCAGGTCTTTCTGACTCCAGATCACTTCCTTAGTCCATTATACCACAATGGCTCCCATAACTGAACACAATCAAGGAAAGAATAAAGTGGAGGAACCCCAAATGGGCCTTGGATCTGACACTCACAATAAGGAAAGACCTGAGCTGGTTCTCAGAAGTCCCCCATATGCTTTGGACTAACATAAGTATCTTTTTTTCCCCTCCAGAATGAGATGTGCTTAGCTACCCAACAACTTTCCAAGCAGCTACTGGCATATGAGAAACAGGTAATTTGATTCACTTCAATCCTGTAAGCATTTATTAATCACTTGCTGTATTCCAGGCATTGACCAAGGTGCTAGAGATACAAATGGAAAAAATGAAGCCATCCCTTTCCTCCAAATGTTTCCATTCTACTGACTTGATAAGGGCATTGATGAGGGGAATTATAGGATGGAATTCTCCAAATCAATGTTCTCTGTAATAATTATTAGGTGATTGAGGGGTTTTTTTTTGTTGTTGTTGTTCTTGTTCAGTATACACTATGTGTTCTACGAATGCTTATTAGAAATGGGAGCAAATGCAAGATAAGAGTTTGTGAAGGGCCCAGGTTGAAAAGCATACCAAACAATTTAAGAGACGAGGTGCTACCTTTTTATATTTTGCTGTTTCAGAGAAACAGCCCTGACTAGGATAGATTAAAAGCACCACGGATAAGGGATAGTGTGTCATAGTAGAAAAAGTTAGCCTCAAAGGCAGGAAGAACTGGGTTCAAGTCCCACTTCTGACATACTGGCTGTGTAATGCTGAGTAGGTCATTTTCCTCTCTGGTCCTCAGGCACCTCTCCAAGAGTCAAAGTTATAGAGAAGGTGCTGACCTATACTGGTAGAAAGTATTTTGTCCTTCCTGGAAGTTCCCTGTACCAGTGAAATTACAGGTTAAGTCCAAAGGAAAAAGGTTATGAATAACTGGACCAACATTGGAGGTGTTGATGAAATAAGCAAGCAAATGAATTTCATTTGGGTTCATTTACAAGAAGGAAGAGGGCCAATAATGATGTGGCCAGTGTCAGGGAGAATGCATGTGTTAATGGGGCAGGATACAGAAGAGCTCACACCATGTCTTCTCATTAGCAAGGAAAACTTTCCTAGTTCTAAAACATAGTTCATTTGAAAAAGAGCCAAATGAAAGAAAGAAAGAGAAAAAGAAAAAGAGCCAGATGCAAAGGCAAAAGAAAGCCACGTGGAAGCCCAGTATTTACTTTCTTGCTGATACCTATGGCATTCTCATAACACCCACTTCTTTTTTTATTTTATTTTTTTATCTTAGAATTTTGCTCTTGGCAAAGGAGATGAAGAAGTCATAACCACCCTCCACTATTTTTCCAAGGTGGTGGATGAGGTAAGGTTCTTAGGAAACTAACATATAATTCTTTTTCTTTGGGCTTTCTTCTGTGTTTTCTTTTTTTTTTCTTTTTTTTTCTTTTTTTTTGGTAAGGCAATTGGGGTTAAGTGACTTGCCCAGGGTCACACAGCTAGTAAGTGTTAAGTGTCTGAGGCCGGATTTGAACTCAGGTACTCCTGACTCCAGGGCCGGTGCTTTATCCACTGCGCCACCTAGCTGCCCCTCTTCTGTGTTTTAGATACTTTTAAAGTTTTAGATATTGAAGAAATACAAATTTTAGATACTAAAAAAAATTTCAGGAGAACCAGGTGACCCAATTTATACAACACCGGGCCTGAATTCGTGAAAACTTAAATTCAAATCATTCCTTGGACACTTAGTAGCTGTGTGACTCTAGCTCAGTCACTGAACCCTTCCATGCCTCAGTTTTCTCCTCTTTAAAATGAAAATAATAAGAGTGCCTACCTTCCAGGGTTGCTGTGATGATAAAATAAAATAATATTTGGATAAGATAAAATAAGCTTTGCAAAGTATTTTGCAGGCCTTAAACTGCTATATAAATGCTAGCTATTATCCTGTACTGATATGTAGATAGAATATTTATTTCAATGCTTCATGCGTCTGTGATTCCTTTGCTGTGGGAACTCTGTCCCCCAATACAGATTGCAAGCTATCCACTGTGACGAATAAATGTCAATGTGGTTGCCTTATTTCTGTCCCAAGTTTGGGGAAAATTAGCTTGGGTTTCTAATATATTTGTTACTTATAAATTAGAAGCTTTAGCACCAGTTTGGGGGCATTAAGCATTTATTAACACATACCAAGTATTAGTAAAAAGAGAAACCTGGGTCAGATTAAGAAAAGCCTTCTCTAGCCTAGAGCTCCAGCCTGGCCTGATTCTTCTTCCAAATCCTCCACCAGGAGCCTGTCTGAGAGACAAACTCGGAGTCAAAACTTTCTCTGCATTTGGAGGAGAGATGGTCCTTACACACTGCTTCAAGTTAATTGGCTAGCATCACCCAAATTCATTGGTTCACTGGACTTAAGGATGGTCCTGTGTTGAGGTCAGAGTTCACACCCTCTGAGAACACACTTTCTTGAGGGCCAGGCAGGTGTGGTTTTAATTAAATTAACTTTAAGTGAGTTAATCAGTGAAATCAGTCAATCCAATCAATCCCCTCAAGCTGGGGCCTTGGGGGTGTTCCAAAACGCATTATTTTCTCACACCACAATTCCTATATCCTTAAAGAGTTGCCTTATGCAATTACAGTCGCATCTGTGGAGGGAATTTCCACTTTGTACAACTGGATGAAATGACAACTCTGGCGAGTACACACACACACACACACACACACACACAAAATAAATCTGTTGTTTTGGGGGGCACTTGTGCCATTAACACAGAGAACAACCCCTGTATGCCTTAACAGGTGGCCATTAAGAGGCACTGTGATTGAAATATGCATGTGCATGTATTAACAATCAGAAAAACAGCTTTCATTGATCCAGATCCTGAAATGTTTAACACACTTGATCTAGTCAGATACCCATGAGCTATATAGGTCTTGAAAGAGTCATTACCCCCATTTTACAGATGAAGAAACTGAGGCACAGAGAGAATGAGTGACTTGCCCAGGGATACACAGCTAGAAAGGTTTTCCCAACTTCTATTCCACCACACAGCGGGTCCCCTTCCCCTCCACCCCACCCCACCCCACGTTAGGATGATGTGTAAGCAGAAGAAAAGATTAAATCCTACTCAGCATCACCTGTGTTAAGAGCCAGCACTGGCTGCTTATTGTAGAGATGGGTGGGGGAATGGGGAGAGTAGCCTTCTTTCACGGGCACAGGGTCCAGGTTAATTTCCAGGACATTGGTGGAATCATCATTGTAGGGAACATTTGAACATTTGTTCAGCCAAAGTGGAATTCTGTCCTTGTTCACTTGCCAGAGATACTCGTGGCAGGAGTGATGCTTCAGTACGAATCGGGCTCAAATGAGGGTTGTCAGCTCTGTCCAGTGTGTCTGACACATAGTAGGTGCTATAATGAATGCTTGTGGGTGGATTGATTAACATCCAAAAGTGAGAGTGACTGGGAAACTATACACAATACCAAAGAGCCCCTATGACTTATGGAACACTTTTAAAAGAATTTGTATTTTATTCATACAATAAGAACTACATAGCTTCAAAAAATAGTCATATGTGCATCTGAGCTGCTTTAGGTCACTCTGAAAGACAGTTCATCACAGAGGGGTACTGGCCTGCACTGGTGGAGGGAGTTTCCTGACCTGGGAGTTTCCCATACCAGCGAAAAGACAAATACTGGATCTTCCAGATCTGATAGGCAATGCGATATTGTAGATTGTGTTAGTAGGGCTGCCTTGGGTTCACATGTCCTGTTCTGATCTATCCTTCCAACTTCTTAAGACTGAGTTTCATAGAAGTTGCTGCTCAGCAAAAGTGGAGGATTTTCCATACCAGGAATTCCTTCACAATGATAGAATCATAGCTCTGGATCCCCCAAAACCCATGCATGTGTAGGACAGTGCTTTGCACATAGTAGGTACACAGAACCTGACTGCTAAAGTGAAATAAGCTATTTATTCCGTCTATAGCAGGTACATTTGGTTATTTATTTATTTTGTATGGAGGCATGATACATTAGAAAGAGCTAGGCTCTGGAGTCAGAGGGACCTGGGTTCAAATCCTGTCCCTGCAACACTTTCCCGTGTGACTTGAGTGAGTCACTTCACTTCTCTGGGACTCAGTTTCTTATTTATCAAATTAGGGAATTGTTCTACTTCACCCCAGTTGTCCCTTTGATCCCATGGGTTTGAGCCCTACCTCTTACTACCTCTGTGGACCACAGATGAATTAATTAACTTCCCTGAGCTTCTTTTTTCTTATCCTGTAAAATGAGGGGGGGCGGGGTTGGACCAGATAGAACTCTGGGCTCCCTCCCAGTTTTCTAGAGCCATGATGCTAAATCATTATCATTTCCACGCCTCAGTTCCCTCATCTGTAAAATGAGGTAGGGGTGGCTACTAGATGGCTTGTGCGGTCCCTTCTGGCTAAGAAGCTATGATCTATGAGCCCAGTTTCCAAGGCTAAAGAAAGTATCCCACCCTTTTCCTCTCTTTCATCCGTCTGCATTGAATCTGAATGTATTTCATTCTGGCCTGAGAAGGTGAGGCCGGCAAACACGGAGGATCCCAGGCAAAGGACCTGAAATACCAGAGCCTACTCCGCTTTTGTGTTAGCTAGCCGCAGCCAGAGCAGGCTGATTTCCCCAGGCGTGTTGGGTTCTTGTCTTGGGTTTGCTCCTCTCTGCTAGAACTGAGCAAGAAGGCAGTGAAGTGTAAGAAAGGCATCCAGAAGCCCTTAAGATCTGGCTTCCTAAATTTATTCAGGATAAAATAAATTAAAAATAGGATGCCATGTAAGTATGAGGTCTCCCAGCTGAGGCCTGAGTGTTTGTGAGAAGAGGCTATTGGCAGAGAGAAAGTGGATAAAACGGCACTGGTTGTCAGAAGTTACAAGGGTCCTCCTTTATGTTAGTACTTGGCCAGGCACCATCTCAGTGCCACCCCCCACTCCCCAGAATGTCCATGGCCACTGATCAAGAAACCACAGCCCCTTCTGGCTCCCAGGTTCTAACCTACCAAGTCAGTTACATTGAAGCAGTTACTGTCCTATAGGAAGTTACAGCCTGAACACCGCAAGAAAAGTTAACATCATTACAAATGGGAAAGAGATGCAAAAGCTGAAGGAGGCAACATCCTGCACTAAACAAACGTTGACAGGAAATAGATCTTCAGAGGAAAAAAGGTTGGATGAGAGGTGTCCCACGTCAATAGAAAGTGTTCTCCTTCAATCAGTCAATAAACATTTGTTAAGCAACTACTGTGTTGCTTAAGGTGCTGGGCATCAAAGCAAAAATGAAGCAGCCTTTCCCATCAGGAAGCTTAGATTTTATTGGGGAAAACATGCACATATAACTCAATAAAAAGATGTGCTAAGTAAATAATAATAATATAATGATAAGAGTTATTATATAATACCTAAGGTTAGCAAAATGCTTTACATATGTTATCTCACTTGATCTTCACAATAACACTACAAGGTAGGTGCTGTTATTAGACCATTTTACAGATGAGGAAACTGAGATGAATTGCCCAGGGTCATACAGCTAGTGAGTATCAAAGGCCAATTATAACTTGCGATCTTCCTGACTCCAAGTCTTATGTTCTAACCTTTCTTCTTTCCATTCTCTTATCTTTCCTTCTCTTGCATATCTTTTCTGTCTATGTTTCTTTCCTCTTCTTTTTTTCCTTCCTTCCCTCTTCCTTCTCTCCCTTCCTTTCCACCTTCCTTCCTTCTTCTCTTCTTTTCATCCTTTCATCATCTTTTTCTCTACATTCTTCCATCTCCCCTTCCTTCTTTAGTCTCTTCCTCCCTTCTTCCAGTAGGTCATCGCTGACATCTTCCTCTGTGAAGGATGAACACACAGAATAAAGGAGACACAGTCCCTGCCCTCAAACATCATACAATTCGGGGAGGGTCCAGGTCTAGCAAGAAGAATCAGCCATGCCTAGAAATTCTTACAGTCCTAAACAGCCCACGCTGAGTGCCCCATCCCATCAGTGCTCATTAAAGATTCAGGCAGAATTCTGGGGGAGGCAGAGAAGGAGACCACATCTTCCCTTGGGGGTGGCATCCAGAGAGCCAGGAAGGACTTCATGAAGCATGTGGACATGGGAGTATGGGACGTGGCCCTCTTTGGAGGACCGATAAGCTCCTGAGGACAGGCAGAACTGTGTTGGGAGTGTTTTCCGAGGCAGGCGGCGGCGGCAGCAGCAGCCGGGGCGTGTTCAAGAGCCGTGAGCAAACCAGTTTAGCTCATGGAGCAGACAAGAGTTGATTTGACCTGAAAAGTAATAAAGGTGGAGCACAAACATTTTGACCTGCTTTCCCCTGTGCCTGCAGATGACGTTGGTCCCAACCTTGAGCATCCAGCAGAAAGCCAGCAAGCCTAAGCCTATCACTGGTTCCCTCTGGCCTTGAGGCCTCCCAGTGGAGATGTGTGCTTTGTTTTCTCCTGGCAGTAGTAGGAAGGTTAGTTAGTCTATATCACCGGTTTGGCTACTAATAGAAACCTCTTTGTTTCTACCCCTGAAATGGGATTACTTAGAGCTGGGAGAGACCTCAGGGGGTGTGTGTGTGTGTCTGTGTGTGTGTGTGCGCGCGCGCGCCATGCCATGAATAGATATAAAGACAGAGATAGTCCCACCCTTCATTTTACAGATGAGAAAACTGAGGCCCAGTATGGGTCAATGCTTACCCAGGGTTACGCAGGATAAGGCATGGGATCAGGGATTTAGAGCTAGAAGGGACCTCTCTCTGAGTCTATACATACATATGTACATGTATATGGTTTAAACTGAGGCCCAGGATGTTGCAGTGCTTGCCCAAGATCACAGAGGTGATAGATAAATCATAGATATAGAGCTGAAAGGAATCTCAGAGGCCACCTAGCCCAACCCCCTCCACTTAGTAGAGGAATCTGAGTCCCAGAGAAGTTGATGACTTACCCAAAGTCACACTGGTAAATGAGTTGGCAGAGACAGGATTGAATCCAGGGCCTCTGACTCCAAGGACCCAGTAAAACCCAAAGGGGCTTTGAAACATTCAAGGAATATACTAATACCAAGTCTTCTACTATCTCCTATCTCCATGCCTTGGCACAGGCTGTGCCCAGTGTCTGAAACACACTCCCTCCTCACCTCTGCCACATAGAAAGCCTGGCTTCCTTCAAACTGCCACCTCCCAATTGTTCCCAGTTGTTCCGTCAAAACTTAGAGCACTCAAAAAATGCCAGCCAGCCATCATCATCATCTTCATTTTCTCCCCAATAAAAACAGTTGCTTTGTTATTTACTCTGTATGTAGTTAGTATATGAGAAGCAGCCTAAGGTAGGGAATAAAGAGCTGGCTTCAGAGTTAGGAAATCGTTGGATCAATTCCCACTTCTCACACATGTTGGTCACATGAACCTGAGTAAATCATTTAACTCCTTAATCCCCCAAGACATCCTAAGACTATAAGCTGCACAGCCATTGGAGATCTAGACTGGGGAAATGTGTTTCCTACACCTCACAGGACTGTAGCTGTCGTGCTGAAAGCAGCCTCAGATGCCACTGGACTCAGCCCTCTCCTTTTACAGATGAGAAAACAGAGACCCAGGGGCTTTATGTGACTGGTCCAAAATTACTTTCCACAGCCAGTCTTAGTAGAGGCAGGATTTGAAACTTACCTCCTCTGACTCCAGAGACAAGAATTGGTATATACAAATACTATCACCTATCTATCTATCTATCTATCTATCTATCTATCTATCTATCTATCTATCTATCTATCTATCTATCCATCCATCCATCCATCCATCCATCCATCCATCCATCCATCCATCCATCTATCCATCCATCCATCCATCCATCTATCCATCTATCTATCCATCTATCTATCTATCTATCTATCTATCTATCTATCTATCTATCTATCTATCTATCTATCTATCTATCTATCCATCTATCTATGTATCTATGTATCTATGTATGTATCTATCTATCTATGCTACCTACCCTATCTACCTATCTATCTATCTACCTATCTGCCTATCACCTGTCTCTATCTTTCTATCAACCTATCACCTATTTCTATCACCTATATCTATCTATCTAATCTTCATATATCTCTCTATATAGATATATATGTTATTTCATCCCAACAGAATGTAAACTCCCTGAGGACAGAGACTATTCATTTTTTACCTTGTATCTTCATGGTGGGGCACAAAGAAGGTGCTTAATAAATGCTTGTTGGCTAATTTATCAATTATTTTATACACGCATTTATCTCCAATTGAATGTAAGCTCCCTGAAGTCAGGGACTATTTCCTTTCATCTTTGTATTCCTCATTGCCTAGTACACAGAAGGTGCTTAATAGATGCTTGTTGATTGATATATACCTGTGGTCATTTCTAATAGAAGTAAGAGCCCCCTGAGGCTGGAGACAGTGTATTTTGGTCTTTGATGTCCCCAGCACCTAGCACAGTGCTTGGTACATGGGAGGTGCTTAATAAATGCTTATTAATTAATTCACTCATTGATTTATACATGCAGTTATCTTCAATAGCATGTTAGCCCCTTGAGGGCAGAGACTCTCATTTTTGTCTTTGGTGTCCCCCGCACCTAGGATAGGACCTGGTACATAGCAGCCCCCAAGAACTGCATGTTGAAATAGACTGAATTGGGTATTAGTTGCCTTGTGGAAAGGGAGCTTGGCCTCACCAGCCTGCAGAATGCCTTGCCTTCTTTGCCTTTGATTTTGGTGCTTAGCATGGCAAGAATTTGAATAGCTTTGAAAGGAAAACCCGTAGTGACAGCCCCTGTTGCCTCTTCTAGTGAGGCCGCTTCCCAATATGGGTTTCAGGCGAGTTCCAAGGTGGGAGGGATGGGAGCAGAATCAAGGGCTATTGTTCGGGTCCCAGAGTGAGGAATCTGCTTGAACACAATCACCTTCTTGTTCTGGGGAAGCTCCTTTCCCAAGCAGCGGGCAGAACAGAAATCTCCCAGTGCGGCTCCAGCAAGCAGCATCCTTCCTAGGGAGTGTTTCCCAAGCTTCCCCACATCCTGCTTGTGGCTTTGGTGTGAGCAGGTTCTCAAGCGAGGCTCTCTTTCAAGTGAGACTTCAAACTGGAGCCCTGAGAGCCACAGGTCCCTGAATGCCCTCAGTGAATGAGTGACCTGTGCTAAGCATGGCTATCAGGCACTGTTCATTGTCCCTCTGGAAAAGCATTCCCAGGCTTTGGGAGGGGTTAGCTTGGATCCGGATCTATTGGGAAATCGGCAGAGTAAACAAAGATGAGATAGCTCTCATTTCCCAGTTCAGAAACTCCCCTTGGCTAGTTAGCCCAAGGGACTCATACAGGACAGAGCCTGTGGAAGCCACATTTTTCTTGTTAAGTGTCAGGTATCAATCTACCCATTTACTACTCTCTAACCCGTGGTGGGGAGGTTAAGGAAGCCTGACTGGGTTTTCACTTGGCCACCTTTATGCCCATGGTATCCTCCAGACAGAGGAACAGGGTGAGATCAGAGAGTCACAGATCTAGAAGCTGGGGGAAGGGACTTTAGGGCCAACCCCTTCATTTAAAAAGTAAAGACAGGGGGCAGCTAGGTGGTGCAGTAGATAAAACACCAGCCCTGGATCCAGGAGGACCTGAGTTCAAATCCGACCTCAGACACTTGACACTTACTAGCTGTGTGACCCTGGGCAAGTCACTTAACCCTCATTGCCCCTGCCCCCCAAAAGTGAGGACAGCAGTGAGCCCTGGCTCTCCCTGGTATATCAAGATCATAGGATGTTCAGCTTGGAGCCATAGGGGACCTCAGAGGCCACCTGGTCCAGGCTTTATATTTTATAGATGAGGAAACTGAGGCCCGGGGAGATCAAATGTTTGATAGAAGCATAGAAGCATAACATCAAAGATTCAGAAATAGAAGAGGCCCTGAAAACCATCTAGCACAACCCCCTTATTCTGTAGGTAAGGAACCAAAGGCCCAAAGGGGTCCTAAGTGATTTGCCAAAGGTCTCACAGATGATATGCAGATTATATGTCTGTAAATCCAGCCCTCCTTCCAATGTACTGTTCTGTCTTCTGGGTTCAAATCCTGCCCTGCCTGTGTGGCCTTGGGCAAGGAGCTGCAACCTCTCTGTGTCCTGGAGGAGGATAGAGAGAGAGACACTAAAGTCAGGGGCCAGGAGCCTCCTTTTGGGCTGGGTCTCAGGAAGTGTATGTTTCTTTCAGCTTAACCTTCTCCATACAGAGCTGACAAAGCAACTGGCAGGACACCATGGTACTTCCCATCATTCAGTTTCGAGAAAAAGATCTCACAGGTAAAGTATTTCAGCCCATCGCAGTTCCCCCTGAATCAGGGATTCATTTATTTTAGGCCACCTTCTACAGCTTATTATGGGTGTTAGGGGTTTGGAATGGATGGATGGATGATGGATGGGTGGGTGGATGGGTGGATGGGTGGATGGGTGGGTGGGTGGGTGGATGGATGGGTGGGTCGATGTGTGTGTGTCTGTCCATGTGTGTATTGCATGGATGTGTATATATACACATGTGTATATGTATATGTACATATCATACACAATTTATCATTATATCTATTGATATTTATTATTACATTTATTTTAAAGCAATATTTATTGGTGTCTTTTATTTTTATGCTACCTCCTTTCCCAGTATATCCCTTCCTGCTTCCCTCTCCCTAGAGAACCATCCTCAGAGCACAAGATAAAAAGAAGAGGGTGGGGGAAGGGAAGCAATGCAGGAAAGCTAACCAGCACATCAGGCCAAGTCTGACAGAGTCTGCTATATTCTACACCAATAAACAGTGTGTGCCGGATTCTACAATCAGGGATTCTATGCTTCTGACAAAAAGGAGGGCTTATTCAGAGTTCAAATCCGGCCTCAGATACTTGACACTTACTAGCTGTGTTGACCCTGGGCAAGTCAATTAACCCTCATTGCCCCACAAAAAAACCACTTCAGTTAAAGGTGGTGTTTGAGCTGGAACCTTAAAGGTAAAGAGGAATTGCTCTGAGGTACAGATGAGGAAAGAGGAGTGTTTCCTGGCACAGGGATGGCCCATGCAAAGGAACAGAGTGGAAGATGGATGTCTATCTGTTTGGAATAAAGAGAAGGCAGCTGGGTTAGAGTGCAAGAAGGGAAGTAATGAGGCTGGAGAGGAGGGTTTGGGCAAGTCATGTAGATCTTCAGAAGCTAAACAAAAGAGCTTATATTTATTTTATACTAGAGGCAATAGGGAATTCAACTTAGAAACAGAAGCATCTGTGAAGAGGAAGGAACTTTTGTGGAAAGTTTCCGTGATAGAAAGAGGACACAAAAGTTACGACTCCAGAGTTATGAGTTCCCTGAGAAGACGGTTCTTGCCTGCCAGGTTTTCCATAAGTGCATGCCTCCTCTCTCCCCAACAAATCTAAGTGCACTGGCACTTAAGTGGCACTGGCACTGAGTGGATTATGATACATTTATTTCCTTTAGTATTTGAGTACCTATGATGTTATTATTTATTTTGCCTTATTGTCAAGTAAATGGTTATGTTTAAGATCTAAATGTCTCACCAATGTGAGTGCCTGGTTTTATACAAATGGAAACACATGAGTAGGGCTTGAGAACTAAAGTGATGAGTAAGAGGACCACAGTCCTCCTCAAAAAGATTATCACTAGGAATCTAAGAGAGTTTGAGTGTGACCACAATCAAGGTTTTCCTTCTCTAAGAACCTAGGACCTGCCAGTGTGAGGCAAGCAAGCCAGCCCAGAGAGCAACTAGGTGTCCACATGCTCTGTGCTAGAGGTATAAGGTGCTATAGTGTAGGTGGGGCACTCCATTCCTAAATTACATTTGCATATATCTGTTTAGAGACTCCATACTTCAGGGAATCATGATTTTGTCAGTTGGGGCACTCCCTTTGTCAACACAGATAGCAGTACAACTTCAGAGACAGACACTGAGGCTTGCCTTGGGGACCAAAATTCATCACCGTGTTGGTCACATAGGGATGAGCCTCTCTGAACTGAGCTGGTCCTCAGATAATAGATACATAAAGAGAGAAGTAGGTAGGGAGGAAGCAAGAGTGGGAGAGAAGAGAGAGGAGTTGTTGTTTATCTTTCATTCTCAAAGAGGACCATGACATCAGAAGGTGATATCATGACTTGCAGTGAATTGGATTTAAATGAGGGAGGGCTGTGCAAGGTCACCAGCCTCACTGTCTTCTCCAGAGCCATTTGGGTCCAGTGGCAAGATAAACATCAGAACGACTGGAGATGGCCCTGGATGTTTGAAGCAGTTGGGTTAAGTGATTTGCCCAGGGTTATACAGCTAGTATCAAGTATCTGAGGCCGGATTTGAACTCAGCTCCTCTGACTCTAGGACCAGTGCTCTCTCCACTGTACCACCTAGCTGAGGAGAGGATACCAGAAAGAGAGAAATAGGTAAAGAAAGAAGGGAAAGAGGGAGAGTTGGGGAGAGGAGATGAGGTGGTAGAGGAGGGGGAGCAAAAAGATAAAAGGGAGGGGGAGAGGGAGAGAGACTAGGAGATAGAGTGGATGGGTAGGTGGAGGTGGGGGACAGGGTACCAAGCCCCAGTGTTTTGTCCCAGAGCAGGGCTTCTTAAACTTTCTCCACTCGTGACCTCTTTTCGCCTGAGAATTTTTATGACCCCAGGTATATAAGCATATGAAATAGGCATACAAATCCCAACATTGCCAAATTTTTCACAACCCCCACATTCAGTTACATAACCGCATATGGGGTTGCGACCCACAGTTTAAGAAGCTTTGTCCTAGGACTGCCTCCAAATAAGTTTATACTGTAAGCTGAGATTCTAGGCTTTCATATATTTTTTTTACAATTTTTGTTTGTCTTTTGTTTTTGCATGACCTTCTTTTGAAATACACCCTTCCTCCTCCTCTCCCTAGGGAACTATGCCTTGTAATAAAGAATAAAAAAGAAAGAAAGCAGATCAGCAAAATCAGCATTTTAATAGAATAATCTACACGTTTTAAAAATGTATATTATCTTTTGTCCTTACCTCAGCTTTATTTCCCAGTGTATTCTTCTGTCCCCCCCACCCAGAGGAGCCATCCCTTATTACAAAGAATTTTTTAAGGTCAGCAAAATCATTCAACTCAGCCCAACATTGTATGCAGCATTCCATACCCTAGACCCCCACCTCTGCAAAGAAGGGAAGGAAATGTCAGCCACACTTTCCAAAGGAATATGTCGGCCATGACCTCTAGCCCGTGTACTATGGGAGGCGAAGGAGATTCCTCCTTTTGTGGGTCCCCAATCACCTAGGGATGCCAAACGGAGCAGCTTGATCAGAAGATTTAAAATGCCACATAGGCACTGGACCAAAGGTATAGAAGGAGAGTCCTGAGTCTCCAGCTAAGTCAAGTGTTTCCAGGAATCAGGCAAAAGCCCAGGTTTGAGCAGGTGTTTCTAAGGGGTATTTCAGAGGGTTGGTTTGCTCCTCTCTCTTCGATGCCATTCTGGCCTGGCCTAGGGGGGAGCCCAGAGCCCTGGGTTTTCATTTGACACAGGATCATAGGCTTTAGAGCTTAGAAGGGACCTCAGAGTTCATCTAATCCATCCCCTTCACTTAAAAATGAGGAAACCTAAGGGTCAGGGGTTACATGACTTGGGTCACACAGCAGGAAAGTCATCAGTTATAGATCTAAAGTTGGAAGGAAACTCAGAAGCTATTTAGTCCAAACCCTTCATTTTCCAGATGAGGAAACTGAGGCACAGGAGTGGTTAAGTAACTTGCCCAAGGCCACACAGATAGTAAGCATCAGAGGTGGAATTAGAACCCAGAGTCTCTGCCTCCAGAACCAGGGCTTTTCCCCACTGGACCTTTTTCTTGACTGAATCATTCCCTATCTCTTTCAGAAGTCAGCACCTTAAAGGATCTCTTTGGCCTTGCAAGCAATGGTATGTGTCCTTCCTCTTCTTATTCTTCATGAAATATGTAAGAGGGTGGGGTGGGCAGGGGGGAAAGCAAGGTCTCGGTGTCAGGGAGCAGCTTTAGACTTGGTTTGATTCACTCAACCCCCCTCCTCCTTATTTCTAGAACATGACCTGTCCATGGCAAAATACAGCCGGCTGCCAAAGAAAAAAGAGAATGAAAAGGTAAAAAGACAAACCCCAAAACCCTTTGCTGCTGTTAATTTATTTGTTTGCTTTGGTTTTCTTTTTTTAATTTAATTTGACAGCTTCCAAATCTACTGATTCTTAAGCTGCTTTTCCTGTTACCTCTGTCCCTTTAGGACTGAGACGGTCTCGTGGGGAGGTGCAGGGGGACATGAAAGGGGCCTAGGAAGGGGGATTTATCGATCTGTTCCATTTCTTCCTGTACAAAGATTTCATTTTTTATCATTTTTACCCATGTTTCCCACTTATGCATCTGACACTTTCATCCGGGCTTGTAAATGTCAAGCCTGAGCTATGTTTTAAAAAGAGGTAGGAAGGAGGGCTGACCACATGGTGTTTTAAACTCCAGAGTTTTAAATTTTTTTCTATTAGCAATCCTTTTTCTCTCCTTCCTACCTTTCTACTCCCCCTCCCCAAAGTAAAACAAAACCTTTATAATGAATAGACATAGCTAAGAAAAACAAATCCTCATATTGACCATGTCCAAAACCATATATTTTATTCTGCATCTTAAGTCCATTCATCTTTTGATCAGGAGGTGGTCAGTGAGATGATAGCTAGCTATATAGATAGATAGGTATAGATGGATAGACAGGCAGAGATAGAGGGATGGATGGATGGATGGATACATAGATGGATGGATATATAGATAGGCAGACAGACAGATAGGGATAGAAAGATGAATGGATAGATAGATAGGCAAACAGAGATAGAGAGATGAATGGAGAGATAGAGAGATGGATGGATAAATAGACAAACAGATAGAGAGATGGATAGATAGATATAGAAAGATGGATGAATGGATGGATAGATAGACAGAGATATAGAGATGGATAGATAAAGGATAGATAGATAAAGATAGAGAGATGAATGGATAGATAGAGATGGATGGATAGATAGATGATAGGTAGGTAGGTAGATGGACAGACAGACAGACAATTAGAGACACAGATAGATGATAAAAAGAAAACACAAACACATAAAAGTAAATAAATAGACTGATAGATAGAGATTATTATAGTTAACATGCCAGGCACTGTGCCAAGCATTACTATCTCATTTGATCCTCACAACAAACCTTAGAGGTAGGTGTTGTTATTATCTCAATTTATAGAAGAGAAAACTGAAGCAAACAAAGGTTAGGTGACTTGTCCAGGCTCACCCAGCTAGTACAGTGTCTGAGGTCAAATTTGAACTCAGGTCTTGCTGACTCCAAGCCCAGCACTCTGTCCACTCTGGCGCCACCTAACTGCCCTTTAGTTCTCTGGAGTCATGGTTGCTTTTGTCTTGTTTGCTTGACAATATTGTTGTTAGCCTTCAAATTATTCTCTTGGCTCTGTTCATTTCCCTCCATAATAGCTGATACAAGTCTTGCCAAGTTTCTCTGAAGCTGTTCATTATGTCATTTCTTACAATGCACAATAGTATTCCATCACATTCATATCCCAGAATTTGTCAGCCATTCAACAATTGATGGGTAGTCCCTTAGTTTATAATTCATTACCACTACAAAATGAGTTGCTATAAGATTTTTGTACATATATGTTCTTTTATTCTTTCTTTGATCTTTGGGGGGGGGGGGTCAAAGGCCTCCCTACTATTGGCATCCCTGAGTCACTTTAGTAATTTGGGGAAAACAATTCCAAATTTCTTTCCATCAATGTGTCTGTTTCCTCACGGCCCCTCCAACATTTGTCATTCCCTTTTCTGTCAACTTTGCTCACTAAATGGGTGTGAGTTGGTGCCTCAGAGTTACTTCAATTTGCAATTCTCTTAATTATCGGTGATGAAAGCATTTTTCTAGCGATAGAAAGTTTGAATTTCTTCCCTTGAGTACTACCTACAGATGACCCTTGCAACTTTTTGTACCCAAATCAGAACCTTTAAGCAGGGCTTCATCCATATTTCAAAACCAGCAGAAAATAGAGCAAAAAGGGCCTTGGGCTATCTAATCTATCCCTCTGCTTCCAGTGTGATTTTTTTTTTTAATTTCTACAGAAACTCTTCAACCTCCCCTATTAACATATCCCAGGGCCCTGGGACAACAAGAGCCAGGGAATTTTGCCAACATCAGATTGAAATTCCTGTAGCTAAAGCCCAGTCTTTTTCATCTGCAGAAACTAGAAAAGAGCTGCTTACTCACACCAGTCCCTTCCTGCACTTTACAATCACTTCTGCTTCCTCCTTCCTTCCTTCTTTCTTTCCTCTGGGTGAAATAAATCCAGTACGTGAGCCTTTCTCATAGGGGCAGTAAGTTGTTCTCTTCCACTGACTTGTGAGGTGAAATTTGATTTGTTCCTTTTTGGTCCTGGAGGGCAGAACTTGGAGCGAGATGGGGTGGTTACAGCAAGACTGAGTTTGGCTTCGTGTCACTTAGAGCCATCCAAAAGTGGAATGGGCTGACTCGAGAGGCCATCAATTCCCCATCCCTGGAGGTCTTCCAGTAAAGACTAGAAGATGACCACTTCTCAGGGAGATATTAGAGAGGCAACTCCTGTTCCTACAGGGCTTGGGCCAAGGGGCGTAGAAGTCTCTACCAGCTCTGAGACTCCAGGATTCTTTGAACTAGTCAACCTTGGTAGAATGTTGAAAACCAGGATCAGAAATAATCGTGTTGCTTCCTTATATCAATCAATCAATAAGCACTTATTAAGCACCTGCTGCATACCAAATACTGTGCTAGAGATGAAAAGTCAACAAGGGAACAGCCCTTACCCTCAAGATTACCTTCTAACAGGGCTTACATTCCAATCAGGAACAACTGACCTGCTGGAGACAACATGACCATAAGCTTGATTATTATTTTTGTTGATACTGGCAATTTTTTAGTAAGGTAAATACTTTTAAATAATAATTTAAACTAAATTGTTATAGAATTAAATTATTACATTAAAAGCAATGATCAATTATTTATTTATTATTAATGATAATTTTTTTAAATTAGCTCTTTTAATTAATAATTCCATTTTGAGTCAATTTTCCTAAGTCAAAATATTTGAGTCAAAATCAAGTTTTGGATGCTGCTATCTAAGCTTTCCTGTCCCCTTCCACTAGGTGAAGTCTGAGGTTGCAAGAGAGGTGGCCACAGCCCGGAGGAAACAGCATCTCTCATCCCTCCAGTACTATTGTGCCCTGAATGCTCTTCAGTACAGGAAGAGGATTGCAATGATGGAGCCCATGTTAGGATATGCCCAAGGACAGTATGCCAGTGCCCCCCTCAATCTAGCATGAAGACAAAAGCCAGTGTGTAATGTCACCTCCTGGCAGGACAGAGGATGGAGAAGTGGAGATGCTGGCATAGGGAGATCAGTAGAAGTCAGATGGTACTTGGGTAATTACATGGCAGATGGAGGAATGGTGATTATCACAATCCAAAGGAAAATCAGCCTCTGCTTCTTTCAAGGCCACCTGAACCAGCCAAATCTCAAGAATATAACATCATAGGAAAAGATATTCTGGCCCTTAGGATGTCAAATGGTCCAACCCCCTAATTTTACAGATGATGAAACTGAGGCTCAGGGTGTGTGACTTGTTCAAAGGCATCATGATGCATTACAAAGAGGACCAAGACCTAGGGTCACAGGCCTTAAGTTTGACTCTTGACTCTGACACTTATTAGCTGGGTGGCTTGTCATTTTTCATCTCCCTGGGCCTCAATTTCTTCATCTGTAAAGCAAGAGATAGAATTCTAAGGTCTCTTTTCAGCTCTGAAGCCTGTGACGATAATTCAGGGTAGTATAGCCAGACGAATTGTTGGGATGAAGGAGTAAGTCATGCAAGCCGAGTAGATTAAGGTACGTGAAAGAACATCAACGTGTATGAAAAAGTTCCCTAGGGTAGGAACTGGGGTAGGGAAGGAGACTGAGAGCCAAGCACTGAGCTCTTGGGGAAAAGGGAAATCCCCTGGAGGATGGGAGATAAGAGCTATGAGGATACGAAGTGGGTGATAAATAAGTGTGGATCAAAGGAGGGGAGATTGATAAGTGGTATTGGTAAAGAGAGAGATTGGAAGTATTAGATGGGGGAGGTGTAGGAAACCAAGGGAAATCCCAACTTTGCCTCTGGAACCAGTGAACATCATTGGAGGCTGGTGGGGTGGGGGGGGAACAAGAGATGTTTCAGCCAGTCCTTAAAAGGCTGGTCTAGGATGCAGTGCCATCTTCATCTGGGTAGAAAGCCAGACCTCAGTGAGTGCCACAAGAACATAGAAATGGGTCTAAGATGAGAGGAAGTTTGTTAAGTATAGAACAGGAGTTCCAGAAAGCACAGTGTAAAGGGTGGATAGAGTGGGGACAGTTGAACTAGATAGGCATGAGAGTAGACCGCTCAGGTCATGGAGGGTGGTTTGTTCTTCAGTAGTTAGGAATTCAGGGCTATCAGGATGAGGAGAGTCAGAGGGTGTGAGAACTAGATAACTATTGGGGAATGAGTCCAGGCAGAGTATCGATGATGGCGACTACAATGATGATACCAGCTAACATTTCTATAGTACTTACTATGTGTAGGCACTGTGCTAAGCACTTTACAGTTATTATCTCATTTGATCCTCACAACAGCACCACACAAGGTAGAGGCTATTATTCTCATTTTACAGATGAGGAAACTGAGGCAAACAGAGGTGAAATGACTTGTCTAGGGTCATATAGCTGGTAAATATCTGAAACTGGATTTGAATTCAGGTCTTCCTGACTCCAAGCCCAACCCTCTATCCAGCTATACCACCTAGCTGCCTGTCTATCAGTCAGTAGATGGGAGAAGCTACACTGATGAAGATAGGTGATTAGAAGCTTCAAGGTGGGGGCAGCTAGATGGCACAGTGGATAGAGCACCGGCCCTGGAGTCAGGAGTACCTGAGTTCAAATCCGGCCTCAGACACTTAACACTTACTAGCTGTGTGACCCTTGGCAAGTCACTTAACCCCAATTGCCTCACTAAAAAAAAAAAAAAGAAGCTTCAAGGTGGGGGCAGCTAGGTGGTGCAGTAGATAGAGCACCGGCCCTGGAGTCAGGAGTACCTGAGTTCAAATGTGGCCTCAGACACTTAACACTTACTAGCTGTGTAACCCTGGGCAAGTCACTTAACCCCAATTGCCTCACTAAAAAAAAAAAAAAAAAAAGAAGCTTCAAGGTCTCAGCACAGCCCTTGACTGGATCCCAGTAGTATCTTGACAGAGAGTCCAAGAAACCCCCCTCCTCCATGTAGTCAGAGTCTGGAGATATTATAAGTCATATGCTCTCTATTGATAGTGAGCCAATAGTGCCTTCTGCAGAGACAAAGAAAGCCCATTTTATTATCCACAGATATTACTCATGGTGTGCCAATGAACCAGGCACAGTACTCTGCTAATAAAATAATATAATATTTTAAATTATATAAATACATAAATACATTTAAAATATAATAAATATTTTAATAATATAAGTACTCTTTCTAAAATGTTTTAAGTTCTCGGATGGTAGAAAATAGGAAACATGGGGAAGAGATAACGTCGAATAATAGTGTTGTACTCTTGAAATGAATTCCTTCTTTGTTCATCCCATCAACCCCTTTTCATTAATGCTTATCAAAGATGGTCTTTGTATCTGCAGTGCCAGGCATATAGCAGGCACCTAAATTGAATCACGCTTCCCGCATTGTTGGCCAATAGGAGTGGAACCATTAGCTTGCTGGTAGTGTTTGCCCTGCCTGTTAATAGAAGAGCTCAGATTATGGGCTAGGAGGGAATTTAGAGGGCCACCCATTCATTTTACAAAGGGTAAAATGGAGACCTAGAGAGAACACATAAAGTGACTTGTCCAAGGCACACAGGTAGTAAGCAGCAGGGTGGAGATATTGGAACCCCGGGCCCTCCAAGTGCAACATTCTTTCAACTGTTAACAAATTTAGCCTTGTTTAGAGCGGTGTGTCAGTGACTCAGACCTCTCTCAAGCATCCACTCTGCCTGAGAAGAGATGCATTGGCTCCATTCCTGCCTTCTCTTGCTCTAACCAAACTGGATTTCCCTGTTGAGTTCCCCAATGATGAAACTTCTACCTTGACTTTGTTGTTGAATGAATGCATGACCAAATGATTGTCTGGGAACAAAGTTTAAGAATCCCAGAAGAGTTGGAAGGACCTCCAGTGGCCATAGAGTCCAACTCACACCTACCCAGAAGTCCACCTCTATCTGTGAAAGGGAGCCCCCTACTACCTAAGGTGGCCCGCTCCATTTTGGACAGTTCTTATTGTTAGGAAATTTTTCCTACATCCCAGCACGAATCTGTCTCTCTGAAACTTGCTTCATTGATCATTCTACATTCTGAAGCCTAGCAGAACAAGTATGACACATTTTTACCTAATATCCTTTCAGATGCTAAAAAGACAGCTTAAAGCCATAAGGCAACTGGATGGTATAGTGAGTTGACCTCTGGCCTTGGAGTCATCGAGACTTGGAATTCTTGCGTCAGTCACTTTCTAGCTGACCAAGTCACTTAATCTCTTTTGGCCTCAGTTTCCTTAGCTGTAGAAAATGAGGACTCAGTGGTCTCCAAGATCCTTCCATCCTTATAAAATCTGTGATAGTCTTGTTGATTGAGTGATGCCGGTGACCACAGCTCCTAGATAATGATTGGAATACCTGTATTCTACTGTATTATCAGAATACCTTTATTCTACCTTATTATTATCGAATACCTTTATTCTACTTTCTTATCATCAGAATACCTTTATTCTACTTTATTATTGTCAAAATACCTTTATTCTACCTTATATTATCAGAATACTTTATTCTATCTTATTATCAGAATACCTTTATTCTACCTTATTATTATCAAAATACCTTTATTCTACCTTATTATTATCAGAATACCTTTATTCTACTTTCTTATCATCAGAGTACCTTTATTCTACTTTTCAGATAAACTTCTTTAAGAAAGGAGCTGAGATGTTTTCCAAAAGGATGGACAGCTTTTTATCTACCACTAGAGCCATGGTCCAAAGGTAACCAAACCCTGGGATTTGAGTTCTTTTGCTTGGGAGATTGTTGTGGGAAGGTTGGGGGTCCCCTCAGCTGCTGAATCAGCCTAGAACAGCAGCCTAGCCAATGAAGGGATGATGCTAAACACACTCAGGAAAAAGAGGAAGTTCTGGATTTTGCCTGCTGTCATCCTGATCAAGATAGAGAGCTGGTTTCAGAGCCGAGAATGCTGCAGTCGGATTCTGGCTTTGTGGCCCTGGAAAGACATTTCCCATCTGAGTACTCTTGGGAGTCTCTAAGACTACATGTTGCAAGGGGACAGCTAGGTGGTGTAATGGATAAAGCACCGGCCCTGGATTCAGAAGGACCTGAGTTCAAATCCAGACACTTGATATTTGCTAACTGTGTGACCCTGGGCAAGTCGCTTAACATCATTGCCCCACAAAAAAAAAAAAAAAAGACTACATGTTGCAAAAAAGGTGCTGATCAGGGGCAAGCAAGTGGTGCACTGGATAGAGCACCGGCCCTGGAGTCAGGAGTACCTGAGTTCAAATCCGGCCTCAGACACTTAACACTTACTAGTTGTGTGACCCTGGGCAAGTCACTTAACCCCAATTGCCTCACTAAAATAATAATAATAATAATAATAATAATAATAAAGGTGCTGATCTGCATTGGTAGAGAGTTTCCTCATCTGGGAGTTCCCTATCCCACCGTACAGACAGTAAGAAAAGCAAGGTCCTCCCCTACTTAACTCTTGCCCCTTCCGAGTTCTGAATGTTTTTACATATTTCTTCAGATGACAAAGAAACAAGGGCTTACAGAATCTTTGAGCTCCCACGTATACATAGCCCTGCACATCACAACTATTTTAAAAGGTGAAAAGGTTTTTTTAAAAAACAACTGATTCTAGTTTCTTTCCTCAAGCTCACTGACCTGTGATCTTGAACTAGCCTTCTGTCAGTTTCCAATCTTTCAGATGTTCTAAGAGATGCTTTGAGCACAGTTTGGGTTTGAAAACAGATCCAGAGAAAGACATTAAAGGGACTTGTTCTTGGTCCGTTTCTTTGATGGATGTTCTCCTAAAGACAGCTGCCAGAGAGGCGACCGCCCACCTACCACCCCTAGGAAGCCAACCTTTGAGGCTGACTTCCAGCAGATAAAAGAGACTTTAAGTAGCCAGTTAATTTATTTAACAGCCTAGTGTCCAGTCTAGCAGATGGCTCTTACATGTCCACCCAAATTATTTTCCATTGCAAGATTTGCTTTGATGCCATCTCAACTAGAGAAGTGCTGTGTACCTCTCCTCCTCCCCTTCCTCCTCCACCTCCTACTTCTTCTCTATCATCCTCATGTCAATGAGCTATAAGAAATTAACAAGAGGCCTATCATTTGCCTCATCTTGCTATAGGGGCAACCCTGGGCTCTTAAATTACAGTTGTGTCAGCTGGGTACAAGCTCAGACAATGATGACCACATTGGACAGGCTTCCAGCACAGTCCAGTGGAATGCCTGGCATCTGAGGACCAGCCTGGCAGCTAAGCGAATTAGAAGAGTGGATGATGGGACAGTGGGTTCAGCATCAGTAAACCTAAGTTGTTTGAGAGTTCAACCAAGACATAAAGGATTTTGCCAGACTCAAGGCCAGTGTTCTAAACTTGGTGGCTGTGACCTTGGTTTGGTTTGGTGTTTTTTTTTTTAATTTGATAACAATGCCAATTCATTGGTTTCCTTTGTAATTATGAATTTTTTATATTATGCATTTAAAAGCATGATTCTGAGAAGGGGTCCAGAGGCTTCACTAGCCCACCAGAGGGGTCCAAGACACAAGAAAAGGTAAAGGACCCCAGCCTTAAAGTGATGGGGACTAAATATTGGTATAGGGAACTCCCACATGAGGAAACGCCCTCAGTAAAAATCAGAACCTTCTTGGCAATTTCAAGTCCTATTGAATTGCTTAGATCATTCATCATTGAGCCTAGATCATGATGAGGCTGAGCAGCTTGCCCAGGGGTTACATAGCCAGTACAAGTCAGAGGCCAGACTCGAGCCAAGACTTCCTGGCTCCAAGAGCAGCTCTCTATTCATTCTGTGTCTCTTCAAGATCTTGGTGTTAATGCTTACTTTAAAGCCCTACAGAGGCACCAATTCAGTATTATTAGCAACAGCAGCAGCCTGCTTCAGGAGAATGGAATTTTTGGCCACAACAGCTCTCCAGGACTGTCTACCAAGTCATAGGAAGGTTGGGGTCTGCATCCGTGAGGGATGGAAGCTCCCTGAGGTGTGAGGGGGAGTCTCACGTTTGCCTTTCTGTTCCCAGGTACTGACACTGTGAAGGAACAGGGATTTTATTTAGAGAGAAATTCAAGAGATACCGTTAGTATAACAGAGAAAGAGAGAGTCAGTCTTGGAATCTGGAAAACCAGGCTTCAGCTTCTGCTTCTGACACTAACTGTGGGTCCTGACCCACAGTCATTTCTTTCTGGGCCTTGGTTTCCTCACCTATAAAACAAAAGGTTGGCCTCTGCAGCTCCTTCTAGCTTTAAATATATCATTCTTGGACGTAGTTACCTGTGTGACCTTGGCCAAGTCACTTCCTTAAGTTTCCTGAGCTGCAAAACCAGGGGATTAGATTCATCCTCTACAGCCCCTTCTAACGAAATCTATTTTCCTTCCAACTCTGAATCTATCATCCATCTTCCTATAAGTTGGTTGAGTGGATGGGAGAGGGGGAAAGGAGGGAGAGGAAAGAAAAAAAAAGGAAAAGGAAAGAAAAAAAAGGAAATAATTTACATGGTAACTGTTGTATATTTGAAAGGAATAGCAAATTGTGCATAGTGGATTTACAGTTTCGTGTGCAATTCTATTTTTTATTATATTATGCTCTGGAAATGCTTACTTTATTCCATAAATTAAAAATAAGATTGATTTTAAAAATAAAATTAAAGGGGGGGAAAAATCTAAGAAAACAAGCGCCAAAACTTTAAGCACAAACACTAGGGGTGAGAGTAAGAACTTGAGAAAATGAAGGCGCAAAAACTCGTGGGGCACGGAAAACCTTTTCTGAAATTGTCTGCACTGAGTGAGCACCAAGGAATGATTCGGGTCCAGCTGCTGGGTTCCTCAGAGAGCTGTGCCTATAACCTGATTCACATTTCCTGCTTTTTTCTTTCATGACTTGGCCCCCTGAGAATTTTAGAAAAAAATTAAAGAGAATCTCCTCCTTCCCCAATGTTGAAACCATCTCCCTGTCCTATTATTTTAACTCTTCCTCCATAAAAGTCATAGCATCATCGATTTAGAGCTAGAAGGGATATGAGAGAGTCTTGTATTCACAACTGTTGTATTTTACAAATGGGGAAACTGAGGCCAAGAAAAATGAAGTAGTGTGCCCAGGGTCTCAGGATTCTAACCCTGGAACTCTGACTCCAGATCCAAAAAATCGATTCTTATCTTTGCTTTCCAGCACACAGTAGGTGCTTAATAAATGCTTGTTAATATGATTCCAAGGGGACTGATGATGAGGCATGCTGGGCATCTCCTGAGAGAGAAGAGATGCAGATTGAGACTTGCATTTTGGACATGGCCAATGTGGGGGTTTGACTAGGCATTTTTGTTAGAAGGATTTACTTTTTCCTCCTTGATTGGGTGTGGGCAGGGAGGAGAAGGAAGAGGAAAGAGGGAGAGAAAATAAATGTTTGGCAGTTAAAATGTAATTTAATTTTTAAAAATGTTTGTTGATCGATTGCCCGAGATGCTGGCGATATGGAAGTAGAGGTGGAGAGGATCCTTCTCTCCCAAAGCTTGTGTTTGCATTCCAATGGTGACATTCCAACCTTCTGTCTTAAGCATACAGGAGGAATCGGAGGCCGAGGTAGAGAAGATGCGGCTGTCCCAGCAGGAGCTGCTCTCTGTCGATGAATCTGTTTACACCCCGGATTTTGATGTCGCTGCACCAGCCATCAACAGGAACCTCATCCAGAAGGCCGGTTACCTCAATCTCAGAAAGTGAGGAGATGACGTGGCCTTCCCTCCCTCCCCTCAATCCCCACGGAGTGGTGGGGATTAGCACTGAAGGGATCGCTAGCATTGTAGACTGTGTTATTGTGAAAGATGCTCCAGACCTCCCCTTTGTACATAAGTAGGATCACAGGCATAGAGCAGGAAGGTACCTGAGAGGCTACCTAGTCAATCCCCGATCCTACAGAGGGGAAAACCAAGTCCCAAAGACTTAGTGAATGGACTTGAGTGCCTTATCCCTAGGTCTCCAGCACCCGAGGGAGGGAAAAAGGTGCTACATTTTAGAGCAAGGCAAGGGCAGCAGCAGATCGATTAGTATTTTTGGGGGGTGGGCAATGAGGGTTAAGTGACTTGCCCAGGGTCACACAGCTAGTAAATGTCAAGCGTCTCAGGCCCCAGATTTGAACTCAGCTCCTCCTGAATCCAGGGCTGATGCTTTATCCACTGCGTCACCTAGCTGCCCCCAATCAATTTTTTTAAAAAGGCAATCAATCGGGGGCAGCTAGGTGGCACAGTGGATAAAGCATCAGCCCTGGATTCAGGAGGACCTGAGTTCAAATTTGGCCTCAGACCCTTGACACTTACTAGCTGTGTGACCCTGGGCAAGTCACCTGACTCCCATTGCCCCGCAAAAAAAAAAAAAAGAAAGAAAGAAAGAAAAGAAAAAAGGCAATCAACAAGCATGTATTAAGTACCTACTATATGTTAGGTCCTATGAGGGGTGCTAAGGCTATAAAGACAAAGAATCAAAGAACCCCTCCCAATATAATCACAGGTTCAGTCCAAAAAAAGCCAGGTAGTGTTTATTAAGAAGCCTCCAGTGAACAGTGGCCCATGTGAGACCATTCAGAAACAAATTCTGCCTCAGCCCACTCACCAGCTGTGTGACCTGAGCAAAATCATCACTCCTCTGGGTCCTCAGTTTTCTCTTCTGTAAAATGGAGAATTGGAATTGTAGTCCACTCTTCTAGTCCAGACCTCTAATATTCTTTCTGGTTATAGAGCTAGGCACCTTCTGGCTCATGGAGGGTCATTATTCCCACAGTGCCGGCTAATGGAAGTGATCGGGAAGAAAACGATTTCTAGGTGCTCCCTCCGTCCATCCATCCCCCAAGCATTTTCTGAAAAAGTAATCTATTTGTTTTTGTTGTTTGCGGGGCAATGAGGGTTAAGTGACTTGCCCAGGGGTCACACAGCTAAGTAAGTGTCAAGTATCAGATGCTAGATTTGAACTCAGGTCCTCCTGAATCCAGGGCCAGTGTTTTATCCACTTCGTCACCTAGCTGCCTCCGAGAAAGTTATTTAGAAAAGAGGTTCCTAATATTTTTTGTGTCCTTGGCCCTCTCATGGTGGTCAAGCCTCTGGATCCTCTGTCAGAAGAATAGTTTTTTTAAATGTATAAAATAAAATGCAGAGAATTGCAAAGCAATCAATTCTATCCAAATAAAGATGTCATTTTTCCCCATCTAAGTTCATAGACTTCCTGAAATCGGTACATGACCCCTTTAGGGATCTGTGGGCCCCAGCTAAGAACCTCTGGTTTAGATTGTCCCTGGTTGGACATCCATTGTGTCTCTGAATGGGCTCACATGGGCCCACTGTCTGCTGCAGGAGGCTTTTGTAACAAATATACCTGAATTTTATTGGTGATTGTATTGGTGTAACACTGTAAATTAAAGGCTATGAGGTTCCTTGAGGAGAGAGACTCTCATTCTTTGTCTTTCTGTCCTCAGTGCCCAGCACAGGGTGCTTAATAAATAAATACCTGATTGCCTTTTTAAAAAATTGACTGGTAGAATGCTGAATTTAGAATCAGGAGAGACCTGAGTTCAAATCCCACCTCTGATATTTACTAGCTGTGTGACCCAGGGTAAGTCATTTAACTTCAAGCCTCAGTTGTCTCATCACTAAAAGGGCATAAAGAATACCTGTAGTTCTTATCTCACAGAATTGTGGGGAGGTTCAAGGGAGGTAACTTGGGTAAAGTGTTTTGCCAGTTCTAAACCATTATAATGTCCTGTAGTTGGCCACATCCTCCTTTCTGTTACTAAAGGATCTTTTTCAAAACCCTGGTTATTTCCTACAGCAAAACTGGACTTGGTCACCACCACGTGGGTGAGGCTCTACTTCTTCACTCAAGGTGGGAACCTCATGTGTCAGCCTCGTGGCGCTGTCGCTGGTGGCTTGATCCAAGACCTGACAACTGCTCTGTGATGGCTGTGGACTGTGAGGACCGGCGTTACTGTTTCTCAGATTACCACACCAACGGGAAAATCGTATGACTCCAGGGTTTCCCTGGGGAGGGCAGTGCTAGGAGTCAGTCCTTCAATGTTAATTTCCCAGGGGCGTTGGTAGATCATTGACCACATTCAAGGCTTTTGTTCAGGCTCCTCCCTGGGAGGGGCCTCATTCTGGTCTCCTTGACCGCTAGGTTTTATTGACCTTTGGGGAGAGTCCTCATTATATTCATTTTTAAGCAAACAAATATATCCCAGATGGTAGCATCCTTTAGAGAAGCTATTTAAGGAGGACTTTGCTCCTGACTACAAAAGAAATATCATGTGATTGGTGTGTGTATGTGTGCCTGTCTAATGTATGTGTGTATGTATATGTGTGTCTATAAAAACATAGATTTTTTCCAGATGTTTTCCAGATGTTTGTATCTATGATACATGTGTATACATAATAAGTATACATTTCCTGTGTACACTATACACTACAGTGTATATATATATATATATATAGTATACATACTATGTATACAGTTATTCATATACATATATCCACATAGGTTTATATACATGCATAAATATATTTATATATGTTTGAACTAGACCAGGAGTTATTGCTATAGTGGATTCCCGGTGAGAAAATTTTCTTCACCTTCTATGTATTCTTAGAAGGCTGTTTCTTGTGCTTGCATATACAAGGTAGTAAATGTGGCTGAAAACATTTTGTCAGCTATGAGTTGAAATTGTTTCCCATAGTCTCCACTAGAGGTGTCCAACTCACTACTAGGTGGAGATATGAACAAGATTAAAATATAATCGGAGATGTTTAAAAAAATAAAATTACAATATAATTTAGAAAACGTTTAATTTTTTTAGTTGTTTTCTAAGTCACTTTGTGGGCAGGTAGGGTGGCAGTGGATAGATGGACTGGAGTCAGGAGGACCTGAGTTTAAATCCAGCCTCAGACACTTCCTAGCTGTGTGACCCTGGGCTAGTCCCTTCGCCCTGTTTGCCTCAGTTTCTTCATCTGTAAAATGAGCTGGAGAAGGAAATGGCAAACTCCTCTAGTATCTCTGCCAAGAAAACCCTAAAAAGAGTCATGAAGAGTCAGACATGACTGAAAAAAATTACTGAACAAGTTGTGAACATGTGACTGTCAGAGATCCTTGATCCATTCTATTTGAATTTGACCCTTGTCTACCCCTATACCTTTCTTGTGCAGAAGGCAGCAAGGCAATATAATACATACAATGTTAAGCATGGAATCAGGAAGACCTGAGTTTGAATCTTGCCATAGATACGTCCTAGCTAAGTGACCCTGGGCCAGTGATTCAGGTTCATCAACTGTAAAATGGGGGCAATAATTTGGGGCAGCGAGGGTAGCACAGTGGATAAAGCATTGGCCCTGGAGTCAGGAGGACCTGAGTTCAAATCAAGCCTCAGACACTTGACATTTACTAGCTGTGTGACCCTGGGCACGTCACTCAACCCCAATTGCCTCACACACATAAAAACAAAAACAAAAAAAAAAACCCAATAATTTGTAGTGTTCCTACCTTAGGAGGTTGTTACGAGGTTCAAATGATGTAGATAATCTATGTGAAGATCTTTGTAGACCTTCAGTATGGAGAAATGCCCACTATTATTATGAACAACAATAGTAATGACTCTGTATCTTAGTTTCCTCATCTGTAAATGAGTCCACTAATACTTGTAGTTCCTACCTCACAGGGCTGTTACAAATCTCAAATGAGATAATGTAGGTAAAGTGTTTTGGATCCTTTAAAACATTATAGAAATGTCAGCTGTTTGTGAATTTGATTATTAATAATAATAATAATAATAATAATCACTTAACCTCAGTCTTCTCATCTCTAAAATGGGATAATAACACCAACCTGACAGGCTTGTTGTGAGGGCTCCATGGAGATAATCTTTGTAATGTACTTGGGAGTCTGAAATCCTTGATATGAATGTGAGCTATCTATTCATTTGTATCTTCATCTTCAATCTGAGCCTCACTTTTCTCATCTTTGAAATGGGGATTAAGGGACAGCTAGGTGGTGCAGTGGTTAGAGCACTGGCCCTGGAGTCAGGAGGACCTGAGTTCAAATCTGGCCTCAGACACTTCACAATTTACTAGCTGTGTGATCCTGGGCAAGTCACTTGACCCCATTTGCCTCACGAAAGAAAGAAAGAAAGAGAGAGAGAGAGAGAAAGAAATGGGGATTATACTGTTTGTAATTCTAATCTGAGATGGTGTGTAAAGCCCATTACAGACGTTGTAGCTCCCTCTAGTGGCCAGCTGCTATACTGCTGCCATTATTATCTGGTCTCTGAAGCTCTCTTGTTACTACTTTAAAGAGCTCCTCCAGGATGCTCATTATTACATCTCTGTCCCTGGGGCCCAGAAAAGGAAATACATTTTAATTAGAATGCTTTGTAAATGAAACAACAAGTTATTCCCCTGTTAACTCAGATTTATGATAGTAAACTTTATTCCCTCTTCCCATTTCTCTTTCCTCACCTTCTAATTAAATTAGGAGTGGGCAGTTAGATGGCCCAGTGGATAGAGCACCAGCCCTGGAGTCAGGAGGACCTGAGTTCAAATCTGACCTCAGACACTTGATACTGACTAGCTGTGTGACCCTGGGCAAGTCACTTAACCCCAATTGCCTCACCAAAAAAAATTTAAAAAAAAAAACCTAATTAAATTAGGAGTTCTTAACCTGGGGCCTATGTATAGATTTCAAGGGGGCCCCAAACTTGGATGAGAAAAATTTCATTTTTATTTTCACCAATCTCTAATTTTAATTAAGTGCTTCAGGTACTAGCTGTGTGAGACTGGGCTAGCCTCAGCTTCCTCATCTGTGGAATGAGGGGATTGAACTAGATGACCGCCAATGACCCCATGAACATTGAATGCCACAAATTCAGACCATACAGTGAGCCAAAGATTGCACTCTCTCCCTACATTTGCACATCAGCTTGGGCTGAGGAATGGGATTTGGGAGAGGAAGGAGTAGGAAGTGACATGTGGTTAATTTAAGGATGAGGGTGGAAAGGGGAGTGAATGATGACAACTTGTCTAGGAAACTGCTTGAGTAATAAACAGTGATTCTCACTTCCTTCTCTCTTCAAATGTCAGTGGCTCATTTAGCATCTTGCCCACCTGAAATCAGAGTTTGGACTCAAAAGTCACGAGATGGGAGCTAAGAGTGTGTGGAAGCCCCGTGAGGAGGAATAGGAAGAGCTCTGAATTTGGAGTACAGGAACTGCCTTGTGTGACCTTGGACCAGTCACTTCCTATTGCCTACTTTTCATAATAATAATAACTAGCATTTACATTGTACTTTAAGGTTTGGGAAACTCTTTCTAGATATCTCATTTGATTCTCACAGCTGGGGTGGAGTGGGAGCAGGTGCTATCATTATCCCCATTTTACAGATGAGAAAACAGGCAGACAGAAGTAACTTGCCCAGGGTCACACAGATAGTGAGTATCTGAGGCAAGATTTGACCTCAGGTTGGCTTCAGTCCCCAGGTTGGCAGCCCCTAGCTGCCTGCTAGCTAATGAGGTTGGACTGGATGATCCCTTTGCTGTTGTGGTGGTGGTTGTGGTTTCTGTTGCTGCTGCTGTTGTTTGTTGTTTGTCCTTTCTGAAGAGGGCCATGACATCTGGAGGTGATGTCATGACTTGCAGTGAATTGGATTTTAAGTGAGGGAAGACTGCAAGGTCACCAGCCTCACTCTTTCCTCCAGAGCCATCTGGGGCCAGTGGATCCAGATAATCTCTAGGTCCCAGTTCAAAGTCTTGGGACCTCATGACATATTTGGAGACATGAGGAAATGAGGGGGAATAATACCTGGTGAAATAATGAGGGTGAAAGGACTTTTGAAACTGTCAATTACAGATGAGAGAGACAGCATGGCAGAGTACAGAGAGTGTTACACATGGAGTCGGGAAGACTCAGATCAAATCCCCCCCCTTTTTTTCCAGGGCAATGAGGGTTAAGTGACTTGCCCAGGGTCACACAGCTAGTAAGTGTGAAATGTCTGAAGCAGGATTTGAACTCAGTTCCTCCTGAATTCAGGGTCGGTGCTTTATCTACTGCACCACCTAGCTGCCCCAAATCCCCATTTTGATACTAGCTGTGTGACTCTAGACGAGTCACAGCCTTCTAACCTCAGCTCCTCATCTGGGGGGGGGGCTTGATAACCTCTAAGGTCTCTTTAAGCTCCAAATCTTTGATCCTAAATGACAGCCCCTCATTATGCCCCTAGCGTGTGACATTGTGGGAAGAGTCCTGGGTTTGGACTCAGGGGGCCCATGTCCAAAGCCCAGCTCAGACATTTACCACCCATGTGACTGTGGGAAAGTCACTATACCTCTCATCTGTAAAACATGGGAGGCAGGAGACATCACGATACGGTGGAAAGAGTCAGAAGAATGAACATCAAATTCTGCCTCTGCTACTTACCCATGTGACTGTGGCTAATAAGCATGGGAGGCTCCCCGAAATCAGGGATTATTTTGTCTCTGTCTTTAAATCACCAGCCTAACACACAGTAGGTGCGAATGAATGAATGAATGAATGAATGAATGAATGAATGAATGAATGAATGAATGGGGATGTGAACCCAGGTCTCTTGTCTTTAAATACAGCATCTCATACTACCTCTCATGCCAGCCTGTGTCCAAAGGGGAGAATCGAGTTAAATACACCTAGAGAAATGCTTCTTTGAATGTGTTTTATTTTAGGGGGATAACCCTTCAAGCTGAAAGCAAAAAGGAAAATGAGGAGGTAAAGACTTTTGCCCCTTTGAGCCACTTTCTCCAGTGGGAGGATTGATTCAGAAATTCACTGTGTTTCCTTGTCCTTTGCAGTGGATATGTGCCATCAACAACATCTCCAGGCAAATCTACCTGACTGACAACCCTGAGGTAAGCCTGGATGTGAGGTGTGTTAGTGTAGCACAGTGCCCGGCATATAGCAGGCGCTTTAAAAATTGTCAGTTCATTTTCTCAGGCAGTGAAGGGTCAGAGCCCAATCTGAGCTTCTGGCCCCTTGGGTCTGTTTCATCTCCCATCTGGAATATTGCAGTAGTCTCCCTGCCCCAAGTCTCTCCTCTCCCATCCAGCGTCCACATAG